>NC_133126.1:118970527-120283683 GCF_048418815.1 Hemitrygon akajei | reverse complement strand
GATGCTTGATGACACAGAAGAAACTGCTTAAGCTAATATTCTTTCTTTGTCGTCAGAAAAAGCACAGTGAGTGTTGACGTTGGAGTATTCTGTTGCAGTGGCAGAGACTGTGTTTGGAGTACTGTGTACAGTTTAGCCCTGTTTTGCAAAATGCATGATTCAACTGGAAAGAGTTGAGAGAAGATTTTCCTGTCTGCAGTCAGGACCTGAGGGTCTGAGTTAATAGGGAGAGGTTGGGCAGGCTCAGACTCTCGCCTTTTGTCTATGTGTCAAGAGTGATATATATTTAGTCGGTGCACTGTGGTTTGGAGTAACATTGTTTCGTTTGGTTGTAGATAATTACTGTCACATGGCAATAAACTCAAACTTGAACTTTATTCCTTGGAATGCCCGGAGACTGAAGTGAGGAAAATGATCAGGGCGAATACACATATTCTTTACCCAGGGACATGGAACCAAAAACTAGGGCACAGAGGTCTAAGGTGCGAGGGGAAAGATTTAAAAGGGACATCAGGGTATTGTCATATGGAGTTGTGGCAGGTTGAATAATAATATTTCAGACCTTTGGTTAAGTGCATGTTTAGGAAAAGCTCAGAGGGATTTGGGCCAAAAGTGAGCGAATGGGACGAGCTTGGTGGACTCTGTGGTTGAATGGATGGTGGCTGTGGCATTGACTCTCAGGAGTCATGTGACTTTGGCAGAGTTGCTGAGACTCGCCCCAGTTCGCTCCTCTTGTTTGGCAGATTATAATCCAACCTCTGGGATTTAAGGTAAAATGAGCTTTATGTGTCTCATGTACATCGTAGCGAACAATGAAACATCTCATTTGCATCAACGAGCAACGCGATTCGAGGATGTGCCGGACACAGCCTGCAAATGTTGCCATGCTCCTGGTGCTACCATTGCAAATATTCAGGTAAGATTAGTGAGTTGTGGGCATGCCGTGTTGGTACCAGGACATGGTGATGCTTTTGTGGGCTGCCCAGCATAACCTTCGGTGATTTGATTTGATGCATTTCACTCTACTTTCAATGCACGTGTGACAAATGAAGCTGATCTTGATCTTTTCTCGCCACCACCCCTGGCAGCCTCTGCACCCACCGCAGTGTGTCCATTCCAGTGTTGTCTGTATGGAGTCTGCATGTCCTTCCTGTGAGTGTGGGGGTTTCCTCCGGGTGCTCTGGACTCCACCCACAGTCCAAAGACCGACCAGTTAGTAAGTGAATTGGTCGTTGTAAATTGTCCTGTGATTTGGCTGGCGCTAAACTGGTGGACCGCTGGGTGGTGTGGCTGATTGGGCCAGAAGGACCTGTCTGTACTCTATCTCCAAACAAAATAGAATCAATGAAAGACAGAATCTAGGTCACTGGTGCAGTGAAGCAGTAACTCTACTGGCCTGAGAGTGGTGCCATACCAGGAATCAAGGACTAACACCTGCAATTGTTGGTGCCCAAGACAATTTTTTAAAACTCATTTAAAGTATGTTTGCCGTCACACCATCCCTCCAAGTTTTGAGCAACACTCACACGTTTGGCTCCTGGCTGACTTCAGGATCTTTTTGGAATTGTACCACACCGTCTGACAGTCTTCCTGGAGCTTGTAAAACCGGGTCTTCCTCCACGATCTGGATCTGAGCTTCTGCATGTGACTACCCTCGAGCATGGCTTTAATATCCTTGTCCTTGGCGAGGCCTTGGGAGGAGCACAGAGAGGACACATCAGTCAGAGTGATGGCAGAAGGAAAGTGGGTAGTGAAGGAGAAGTGGAATGGAGGGAAGGAGTGATGGAACACACAAGAGGAGAGTGAGTGAGGATCTGGTGAGGTAGGGGTAGGAGTTCAGGAGTTAGGAAGGTAGAGGAGAGCAGTGGAGGACAGAGGAACGGTGTTAATGTGTAGGAGAGGGGCAGGTATTGCAATGAGTGAGATAGAACTCTAGAGCACACTACAGGCTCTTCAGCCCACAGTATTGTGCCAAATTTTGAACTGTTCTAAGATCAATATAACCCTTTCCCCAGATAGAGCACTCCCTTTTTCTATCATTCATGTGCTCTGTACAGGTATTTCTTAAATGTCCCCAATGTATCTGCCTCTACCACCACCCCTGAGGTGGTTCCATACACACACCACTCTCTGTGTGCACTCCCTGGTATTAGCCATTCCCACCCTGGGAAACTATCTCTGGCTATCCACTCGATCTATGTTTGTTATGAACTTGTACACCCCTCTCAAGTCTCCTCTCACCCTCCTTCACTCCAAAGGGAAAAGCCCTCATGTGCTCATCCTCTCCTCATTTTTCATTTTCAATCTTTTTTTATTGATTTTCCAGCAGAGAAAAAATTGCAGATCAGAGGAGAAGTTTTAACAAAAACATAATACAAAAAACATATAAACAACAATATAATGTCAAAGTCAATTAAATATAATGTTACGCTGTTGTATATAATATATAAACAAGAAACCACAACTCCTCTTGGCAGGTCGTAAAGAAAAAAAAGATTGGAAATTTTATTGTATAAGAAGAAAATAAAACCCGCTAAACTAGCCTAAAAAAAAGAAAGATTGGGCAGTCCATTTGAGGATAAAATTAGAAAAAAGAAGAAAGAAAACATCCTTCCAGTCACCTCCAAACGGTCAGGGACGAGGAAAATTTTTCCTTAAAGAAATAAAAAAAATAAATAAATAAAATTAAATCGTATGAAAATATTGAATAAAGGTCACCAGACTTGCTCAAAGTTAAAAGATGAGTTAAACGTCTGGCTTCTAATTTTCTCCAAACTTAAACAGAACATAATGGAGGAGAGCCAATGAAAAACGTTAAGTGGATTAGACTCTTTCCAGTGTAATGAGATAGCTCTCCTAGCCAGTAAAGTTGAAAAGGCTATCACATGTTGAGCGGAAGCAGGAACTCTACCTGTTTCCTCTGGAATAATCCCAAAAATTGCCGTGAGTGAATTGGGTTGTAAATCCACACCTATAACTTTTGATAATAACCTAAATACATCCCTCCAAAAGTTATTTATCGTTACACAGGACCAAAACATATGAGTTAGAATAGCCACCTCTGTGTTGCATCTGTCACAAATAGGGCTTATATTAGAAAAAATATGTGCAAATTTATCTTTTGACATATGGGCCCTGTATACTATCTTAAACTGAATTAAGGAATGACGAGCACAGATGGATGAATTATTAAGTAGATAATAAATTTTACTCCATTGATCATCTGAAAGTGAATGTTGAAGTTCTATTTCCCAAGTACCTTTAACCTTATCATTAGGCGTCATATGTGCATTCTTTGACTGTTTATAAATAGCTATTAATCGTTTCTGAAATGGTTTAAGCTGAAAAATAGCATAAACCAAATTTGGTGAGTAAGCCAAGGGATAATTCAGTAAAAAATCACGTAAAAATTCCTAACTTGTAAATATCTAAAAAAAAAATGCGTACTAGGTATATCATATTTATCCATTAACTTTGAAAAAGACATTAACAATCCTCTGAAAATAAATCTAAAAAAATTTTTATTCCCTTAGTTTTCCATATTAAAAAAGCCTTATCCAGAGTTAATGGTTTAAAGAAAAAAGTTAGAATAGATATTACTAGAGAGTACAAAAAATTCAAAAAATCTACGAAACTGAAACCAAATTTTTAAAGTATGTTTACCAATAGAACTAAGACATTGTCTACCTATTCTGGAGAACGAAAAAGGAAGGGGAGCTCCTAGTAAGGAAGCTAAAGAAAACCCCCTTACCAAATTCTCCTCCAAATCTGACCATGAAGGGTAATCCTGGTTATCTATACCATGAATCCAGAAGGTGATATAACAAATATTAATTGCCCAATAATAAAATCTAAAGTTTGGTAGCACCAGTCCTCCCTCATTTTTTGATTTTTGCAATAAAAATTTACTCACTCTGGAGCTTTTATTATTCCAAATGTAAGGCAAGATCATAGAATCAATTTTATCAAAAAATGTTTTTGGAACAAAAAATGGAACTGCTTGAAATGTATAGAAAAATTTTGGTAAAATAACCATTTTTATAGCATTTATTTGACCAATCAATGACATCGACATAGGCGACCATTTAGAAAGCGCTTGTTGAGTATATTCAATTAGAGGGGAAAAATTATACTTATATAGGTCTTTTAAAAGTTTTAATAATTTTAATACCAAGGTATGTGTAATAGCTTTTAGCAATATTAAAAGGTATTTGATCATAATAATCAGAATAATTATTAATAGGAAATAGTTCACTTTTATGTAAGTTAAGTTTATATCCAGAGAAAATACTAAATTCCGTAAGTATAGAAAACATAAAAGGAATAGATTTCCTAGGGTCTGAAATGTAAACTAATACATCATCTGCATATAATGAAACCTTATGTAATTTATCCCCTCTCCTAATACCCTGCACAGAATTAGAATCCCTAAGAGAGATTGCAAGTGGTTCTAAAACCAAATTAAATAATAAAGGACTGAGAGCACAGCCCTGACGGGTTCCTCTATATAATCTAAAATAAGGAGACTTTTGATTATTAGTTATAATTGCAGCCACCGGGGCTTGATAAATCAGTTTAATCCAGGAAATAATTCCCGGACCAAAATTAAACCTCTTCAAAATCTGAAACAAATAAGGCCATTCCACCCTATCAAAAGCTTTCTCTGCATCCAGAGACACAATACATCCAGATTCTTTAACCGAGGGGAATTAAATGATATTAACAGTCGTCAAATATTAAAATGTGAGTATCTGTTTTTATTAAATCCTGTTTGATCATTTGAGATAACAGTAGGCAAAATATTCTCAAGTCCATCGGCTAGAATCGTAGAGAGAATTTAAAAATCTACATTCAGTAAAGAGATAGTTCTATAGGATACACATTCCAGTAAATCTTGTCCTTTTTTAGGAATCAATGAAATTAATGCCTCATAAAAAATTTTCGGAAGATTCCCAGACGGTATAGAATCAATAAGAGTTTGATGAAGATGTGGTATAAGCATTTCATGGAAAGTCTTGTAAAATTCCACCGTGTAACCATCTGGTCCCGGAGCTTTCCCTGATTGCATAGAGGATATAGCTTTAGCTATCTCCTCTTGTTTAATAGGTGCATCTAATATATCAACATCTTGAGTCGAAATTTTGGGTATATTTAACTTTTGCAAAAATCTATTCATAATAATAGTATTATCAGAGAATTCAGATTTATACAGATTAGAATAGAAATCCATAAATATCTTATTAATTTCACAAGGATCTAAGGTTTCAATTCTATCTGGTCTACGAATTTTTAAAATCTGTCTTCTAACTGACCAGCCAAAAGTTTACCAGATTTACATCCATGTATATAAAATAAACTTTTAGATTTAAGAATTTGCTGTTTGATAGGAAAGGTCAAAAGCAAATCATATTGTGATTGAAGTTCGACCCTTTCTTTATATAGGTCTTCAGTAGGTTTAACTGAATACGCTTTATCTATCTCTCTAATTTTATTAGTAAGCACTGACAGTTCCACTTTAGTTTTCTTTCTTAAAGCTGCTGAGTATGAAATTATCTGTCCCCTAAGAAAAGATTTCATCGTGTCCCATATAACTAGGTTTGATATTCCTTCAGTTGTATTAAATTCAAAAAATATAGAAATTTGCTCCTTAATAAAACTAACAAAAGCGGGATCCTGTAACAATACGGGATTCAATCTCCACTGTGACATTTTCAAAAAGCTATCCAAAAACTTCAGGGTTAACTTCAAAGGCGCGTGATCCAACTTTACAATGATGCCATACGCACACTCAACAACAAAGTGTAGCAAAAGTGTGTCTAGAAAAAAGTAATCAATTCTAGACTATTTATGATGAAAGTGTGAAAAAATAGAGAAATCTTTGTCGTTAGGGTGCTTATATCTCCAGATATCGACCAGGCCATATTCTAGTAAAAAAGAATTAATACACGCCGCCGCTTTATTAGGAAGCGACGGATTGGTTGATGACCTGTCAATTGCCAGATTCAGACAACAATTAAAGTCACTGCCCATGATCAACTTATATTACTTCAGATTCGGTAGCTCAGAAAAAAGCTTCTTAAAAAATTCAGAACTATCTACATTAGGTGCGTATATACACACCAGAGCTACCTTTTACTTGCACAATAAACAAGTAACAATTAAATATCTTCCAGTCGAATCAGTAATAGTATTAAAATGTACAAAAGGAATTTTGGAGGTAACAAAAAGTAGATACACCTCTAATTTTATTAGTCGATAACAAATGAAATAAAGGAACCTTTTCAAAATTTGAAAAACCAGTTCTCATTCTATCTCCGTATATGATCTTCTTGCGCAAAAATAATATCTGCGTTAAATGTTTTTAATTTCTTAAAAATCTTTTTACGCTTACTAGGATGATTCACACGTTCAGATTCCAACAGATTATATTAATGTTATTAACATCCATGTTTAAAATTTCATTTAATATTTTATAAATCCAAAAGGCACGGATATGACTAGAAGGAATGACGTATTTGCGAAAAAAAATCCATCCAAAGAACAGCCCAATCGAGAAAAGAAACCTACTCTAATAGCCCCCTCCCGCAAAGCCAGAAAGACAGCAACCAATAGGCTGGTCGCATGCTAACCTAGTGACTCTTGACTCCATCCTCCATTTTGCAGCTACATATATTAAATTTGAAATATTAATCCCACTCAATATAGCCATAATAAAAGGAACAAACAAATTTCAAATACTGCAATGTTATGTCTAACAGTAATAAAAACATAATTGGCGATGGCCATCTTTAATTCATCTACAGTATATTAATCACATATTAAAAGAAAAGTAAATCCAAGCAAATAATATTACAAAGTTCTTTCTCTCAAAAAGAAAAAAAAGAAAAAAAAATATATATATATATAACAAACCTAAAATTATATCAATGTTGAAGCAAACAAAAAAAGAGTAATACACGGCAGGTGCTATACAGACCTTTATAGTATAATACTGTAAGAGTTCCCTCCAAAACAATTTGATATATATATACTAATTATTAATGAGTAAAAAAAAAGTTTGATCAGCCACATCCCATACCAGAGACTCAAAAAGCATAGAATAAACTTAACTCAGGGCATCTGTAAACATCTCATACATCAGAATTACCTATTCAGCAATCAGCTTAACTTTAAGATTTTTAATGTCAAAACACAAAAATACAACTGCAGATGCTGTGGATCAAAGAATACGTATACAACGCTGGAAGAACTCAGCAGGTCAGGCAGCATCCGTGAGAAAAGAGTAGCCAACGTTTCGGGCAGAGACCCTTCATCAAGATTTTTAATGTACTCCCATCCCTCCTGGGGAGAGTAGATTCTCAGTGACTGAGACCCTTCCGGAAAGATTATCAGCTGCGCTGGATGCCGAAGTGATGGATGTAAATTTAGCTTATACATTTCACTCATGACGTCTCGGTATTTCCTTCTTTCGGCAAAAATTTCAGGAGGAAAATTTTCGACTATACGAATCTCTGTTGATTTAAAGATTATCTTTCGCTTTCTTCTGGCCTCTCGAAGTACGGCTTCTTTGGTTGTATAATAATGCAAACAAAGTACAATTGGTCGAGGATGTAATTCAGATGAACGCTGAGAAATAGAATTCTATGGACTCTATCGATTAAAGGGCTAGCTTCCAGGGTCTCACTAAAAAGTGAGTACAGCATGTCTGAGAAGAACTTTAACAGATCAGCAGCTTCAGTATTTTCAGGCAATGCTAGTATACGCAAATTCCTCCGTCGCGCTCTACTATCTAAATCAACCATTTTTTCTTCATTTTAGATAGATCCGAGGTAATTTCATTCATTTTCTTTTCCGTCGAGACACCTTAACTCCTTGTTCTTTAATAGTTTGCCTGAATTCATCATGTTCGTTCTCAATTCGATTTGTAGTCTGCTTAAGCGTCTGAAATTGAAAGTCCAAATTCTTCAGAGATTCTTACACTAGAGATAGACTTTTCAAGCTTCCCGTTGGTGTCCGTCAGCTTATCAATCTTAGTATTGAGCGATCCAAATTCCAACTTCATGTTTTCTATTGAAGAAAATATTCCCGCTGAAGTAACAGGTTCCTCCGCTTTCTTTACTTGTTCAGTTTGGTCTGTTTCAGGAAAAGTCTTGCCGCTTCTCAGTTCAATACCAGATCGACTTACGGCCATCGTAATTCCTTCAGTAGAAGTAATAAATCATCAAACTTAAAAGGAATCTGTCAGTGGGATGTAAAAAGAAAAGTGGCGCCGCTGTGAAATGCGACTTACTCCATGCGCTGCAAAATGGCGGATCCCATCCTCTCCTCATAAGACTACATGAGGATGGGTTAAACTAGTCCAGATAGCATCCTAGTGAATCTCCTCTGCACAATCAATACCAGGAAGGGGGGAAATTGGAAGATTTCAATTGAACTTGGAGGAAATCCATGGTGTCTTGGGGAGAATGTACAGACTCCTTTCAGAGAGCAGTGGAACTGTATCCTGATTGGTGATCGCTGGCCCTGTGGAGTGCTGCACTAATTGCTTCTCCACTGCCCTGTACCAGTGACAATCGGCAGTTAGATAATGAAGGTGGGTGGGAGACTGCAGGTAAACAAAGGGTCTGTGATGTCATGATGTGTCATCGAAAGATCGGCACAGAATCAGGCCATTCAACCCATAATTTAATGATGTCATCCATACTAGCCCCAGTTATTAGCATTTGATCAGTAGCCTTCTACAACTTGGATATTCCAGAGCCCCAAAATCTTTGGAACACCGACCCCTTTATATTAAAAACTTGATATAGCAATTGTGCCTATACATTTATTCTCAAACTCTTACACGTACACGCAGACAGATACATTTAAACTAATATTTTTACCTTCATTCGCTTTACGGTCTTCTGTGTTCCTTCTAGGACTAATGGACTGCTCTATCCATTTTCCTTTCCTTGACCCAGCCTCAGGCACTGGTTCACTAAACCAGAGGACTCTTCTGCAAGTTCGCCGTTGCCCCCTTCTACTTCTCTGACCTAGAAAGACTTGCTCCCTTTGAAGTTTATTCTTCCATCTCCTCAATTCCTTCCCCTCGCCAACCAACTTCTTTGCAAAAGATCGCTTTATCTTGCCCAATTTTATTCTCCTTTGCTTGCACACTTGGCCATTAGTGGGGTCACCCCACATCCCCCCCAGCCTCTCTTCATTGTTTGGCTCTTCCTGATCTCCGATGGTTTGTTTGTCGTTTTCCTCCCTCTCCTCCTCTCGTTGCTCGTGTTCGTCCACTGATTCAGTCGCCTCTTTTTGGGTATCTTCAGGGCTTCGATCTGCCAGTCCCTGTGATGACATCGCATGTTCATTTCCTTCATCCCCTAACTGAATATGCCCCTCCTCCATACTTTCGTTGTAACCTTGTGGCTTCAGATCCACAGTATTAATTCTCAGAGTGTGCAGCACTGCCCCCCGGCTCCACTTCCTCAGTGTTGGAATCTATTGTCTGGGCTGTGCCAACCACGGGCTTGGTTGTCACAGTTTGAGGGTGCTTCTTGTCAAACCTCAGGCAGCCCAACAGCCGAAGAAGGTGGCAATACTACCAGAGACCACCAGCCTGTATTGTTTACGGAATTCCGTTAACTTTGTCAGTTATTCCAAGAAACTGTTGTAAAAGCAGCTCAGCACATCGAGAAAAGTTCCCTTTCCTCGTGTACTTGGATGAACTGCACTCAGCCTGCAGTTTCTTGTGGTCAGGTACTGGATCATAATGACCTCACAATCTACCTCATGATGATCAAGATGTGACTACAGGAAAATGCAGGGTGATATGGACACAACTTAGCACATCACAGAAATCATCCTTTCCTCCTTGGACTCTGTCTACATTTCTCACTGCCTCAGTAAAACAGCAAGCACAATCCAAGACCCCTCCCATATTCTGTCTTATCCCCTCTCCCATCGGGCAGGAGATAGGAAAGCCCAAAAACACAAACCAACAGGCTCAAGGAGAGCTTCTACCCTGTCTGCCATTGAATTTAGGACAGACACAGTAGGAACAATTAAACTCTTAGATAGGCACATGGATGGGGGAGAGACTGAGGGCTATGTAGGAGGGAAGGGTTACATAGATCTTAGAGTAGGATAAAATATTTGCAGAACATAGTGGGCTGAATGGCCTGTATTGTGCTGTAATGTTCTATTGAATGGTCCTCTACTGTGATGTGGACTGTTGATCTCACAATGTCAATTGCTACAATCCTGCACCTTACTGTTTACCAACACTACACTTCTCTGTAGCTGCTGCACTTTATTCTGCATTCTGTTATTGTTTTACCTTGTTCTACCTCAGTTCCGTGTGTGATGATTTGATCAGTATGAACAGTTTGCAAGTCAGGCTTTTCACTGTATCTCAGTACATGAGAAAATAATAAACCAACACCAAATAGTGAAAGTAAAGAATGAAGCCTGAGGTCTAGACTGGTGGTCATTTTGGGAAGGGGTGAGGAGATGTCCATTTTAATTTCATCATGGTTATTTCTGGCCACACTTCCTGTGAGTGCCCCTCACGCTCCCTTGACTATGACACTGAGGCAACGCTGATACTGGAAGACCTTGTTCTACTGGGGACAAGGAAGATGGCAGATCAGTCATGGTTGCATACAGCACACAAACAGGCCCTTGGACCCAATTGGTCCATGCCAACAAAGCTGCACGTCTACGCTGGTCCTATTTGCCTACATTTGGCAGATGTCCCTCTGAACATTTCCTATCTGTGTTCCCTTCCAAATGACTTTTATATGTGATGGTCCCCACCTCTACCACTTCCTCTGGCAGCTCAGTCCATGTAATCACCTTCCCCTCTGTGTGAACAGCTGACCTCATGATGTTATGTTGTCAACCCCTCGACCTTCTGCGCTCCAAGCAAAAGAAACTGTCCGATCCTATCCAGTCTTTCCTTATAACTCTCAATTCTCCTGTCCTGGTCACAGTAAATTCCTTGTAACTTGAATTTAATGACTTCCTTCCCATTGCAGGATGACCAGAACTGTACACAGCACTCCAAATGTGGTTTTCCCAACATCTTCCATAGGTTTTACAAACATTTGTGTTGATTTAGAGATACAACACGATGATGGGCTCTTCCACCCAATGAGTCCATCAGAATCAGAATCAGGTTTATCATCTCCAGCATGTGACGGGAAATTTGTTAATTCAGCAGCAGCAGCAGTTCAATGCAATACATAATGTAGATAAAAATAAAATAATAAACAAACAAGTAAATCAATTACATATATTGAACAGATTTTTTTAAATGTGCAAAAACAGAAATACTGTATACTAAAAGAAAAGTGAGGTCGTGCCCAAAGATTCAAAGTTCATTTTGGAATCGGTTGGCAGAGGGGAATAAGCTGTTCATGAATCACTGAGTGTGTGCCTTCAGGCTTCTGTACCTCCTCCCTGATGGTAACAGTGAGAAAAGGGCATGCCTTGGGTGCTGGAGGTCCCTAATAATGGACGCTGCCTTTCTGAGACACCGTTCCCTAAAGATCTCCTGGGTAGTTTGTAGGCTAGTACCCAAGATGGAGATGACTAGATTTGCAGCTTCTTTCGGTCCAGACTGCCCAATCAGACAGATGTCATACATAATGGCCTTTGCAACTGATAATAGTGCTGCTTCGATGAGAAGAAGATACTGTGGTGAACTAGATATACCTGTCTGACTGCTCCTGTGGCTCCTCCCACAGACCCTGCTGACTGCTCCTGTGGCTCCTCCCACAGACCCCTGTATAAAGGCGACTGTGGTCTGCTGCTCTCCCTCATTTTCCCAGGATGTAGTGTTGTTCTTCAGTCAATAAAAGCCGATATCTCACTTCCTAAGTCTCAGCGTGAGTTATTGATGGTGCATCAATTTTATTGACTGAAAATTACAACATGGAAACCGTTTTACGCCCAGAACGCCTGGATTTGGACCCCCAAGACCCTGAAGCAGCTCTTGCCTTTGAACACTGGCTTGTGTGCTTCCAGTCATACTTGGAGGAGGTTCGTGCCACCGACTCGGCTGTTCGGCTCAGACTTCTCCTCTCGAGGGTCGCCCCAAAAGTTTATTCGTTCATCAGGGACCTCTCCACCTACGAGGGGGCGCTTGCCGCCCTCAAAAGACAGTACCTGCGGCCGGTAAACGCAGTTTATGCCCGGCACCGCTTGGCAACACGACAACAGCGGCCTACGGAGTCGACTGCTGAATTTCTCCGAGCTCTACAGGCACTCGTGCGGACTTGTGACTGCCAAACGCTCACAGCGGAACAGCATACGGAACTCTTGGTCCGAGACGCTTTTGTGACTGGGGTCCGGTCAGTGTATTTGGCCAGCGGCTGCTGGAAAAAGCTGATCTTACCTTACGCTCCGCGATAGAGACGGCCGATACGTTAGAGGCTGCGCAGCTGTACGCCGAAGCGGTCCAGCCGCGCGATTCCCCAGTTCCGAGCGAATTCGCCAACGCCGCTGCCAGTCGCGGTATCATGAACTCCTCGAATTCGCCGTGTATAAAACACTGTTACTTTTGTGGGCTTCAGAAACATGCCAGAAACAGCTGTCCGGCTCGCGACGCGACTTGTTCCAGCTGCGGGAAGAAGGGCCATTTCGCCAAGGTCTGTAAATCTAAACCGCGCCCGGGGTCGAGCAGCGCTGCGTCTGAGACCTGGGGGCCGCCATTTTGCATGCCCGGATGTGGACAACCATCTTTGCCGGCGTCACCATCTTTGCCGCCCCTACCTACCCATGTGCGACCTGGGAGCCGCCATCTTGCATGCCCGGTACATGAGCGTCGTGAGGAGTCAGGGTGTGGCACGGTGCGTGCGGTGTCACCTCGGGTACAGGGTGCATAGTTACCGTGGAATGCTCGGGGTTCTCCTCTCTGGCCTCTGCGACTTCTTGGAGAAGTACAGAGTGATGACGGTGCCCACTTCTAAACTCCTGCACAGCTCCGCGATTTGGGTTTCGCTCTGGACCCCGTGGTCGAGTTGTGGCATCCCATGGTGGAATAGCCCTCCTGCAACAGCCATGTCCCTTTCCTTATAAATGAGTGTGTGTGAAGAAGAAAAAAAGGAGGTTCACCTTGCTGACCGACCAGCGCTCGGTTGCGTTCATGTTTAGCAACCAACAGCGGGGCAAAATCAAAAATGATAAAATTTTGCGATGGAGAATAGAACTCTCCACCTACAATTATGATATCCTGTACCGGCCTGACAGGCTCAATGAACCCTCTGATGCCCTATCCCGGGGAACGTGTGCTAGTGCCCAGCTCGACCGGCTGTATGCCCTTCATGCCCAACTTTGCCACCCGGGGGTCACCCGATTTTACCATTTCATTAAAGCCCGGAACCTGCCGTACTCCCTGGAGGACATCAGGACGATGACCAGGGACTGCCAGATCTGCGCTGAGTGCAAACCGCACTTCTACCGTCCTGACACTGCGCAGCTTGTCAAGGCCACCCGCCCTTTTGAGCGACTGAGTGTTGACTTTAAGGGCCCCCTTCCCTCCACCGACCGCAATGTCTATTTTCTCAGTATTATTGACGAGTACTCGCGATTCCCCTTTGCCGTTCCCTGCCCCGACACCACTGCCACGTCCGTCATAAAAGCCCTGCGCCAGCTTTTCACTCTGTTCGGATATCCCTGCTATGTCCACAGTGATAGAGGGTCCTCCTTTATGAGTGATGAGTTGCGCCGGTTCCTGCTAGCTAGGGGCATTGCTACTAGTCGCACCACGAGTTATAATCCCCGGGGGAATGGCCAGGTGGAGAGGGAGAATGCCACAGTGTGGAAGGCCACACTTTTAGCCCTTAAGTCAAAAGGGTTGCCGGTCTCCCGATGGCAGGAGGTCCTCCCTGAGGCACTCCACTCTATCCGCTCCCTGTTGTGTACGTCCACTAATGCCACCCCTCACAAACGCCTATTCTCTTTTCCCAGGAAGTCTGTCAGTGGGACCACCCTACCAGTTTGACGTCCCTGGGGCCAGTGCTGCTACGTAAACATGCGAGGAGTAATAAGTACTCACCGCTGGTCGAGAGGGTTCACCTCCTGCATGCTAATCCCCAGTATGCCTACGTGGTCTTGCCTGATGGGCGGGAGGACACGGTCTCTGTCCGCGACCTGGCGCCCGCCGGAGCAGAAGACCACTACCCCGAGCATTCCACGGTAACTATGCACCCTGTACCCGAGGTGACACCGCGCGCACCGTGCCACACCCTGACTCCTCACGACGCTCATGTACCGGGCATCTCGTACGCGTCTATTCCAGGGACCTCGCTCACACGCGAGGGATCCCTGACACCTCCTGTTGGGACAGAACCAACCCACTCTCCGCCTCCGGTGCAAACACCACCTCCGGCACCTGTGCCATCACCAACTCCGGCTCCTGTGCAATTGCAGCCGGAGCTACGTAGATCGCAGCGAACGATTCGACCGCCTGATAGACTTAACCTGTAACTATACTTGGGGATTTTTTTAAACAAAGGGGGGGTGAATGTGGTGAACTAGATATACCTGTCTGACTGCTCCTGTGGCTCCTCCCACAGACCCTGCTGACTGCTCCTGTGGCTCCTCCCACAGACCCCTGTATAAAGGCGACTGTGGTCTGCTGCTCTCCCTCATTTTCCCAGGATGTAGTGTTGTTCTTCAGTCAATAAAAGCCGATATCTCACTTCCTAAGTCTCAGCGTGAGTTATTGATGGTGCATCAGATACAGAGGATTCATTACTCATTGAAAAATGCTCTGCCTGACATACTTTGTGTCATCCATCTTGTGAAAATATTGGGAGAATGTTTATAAGACAGCCTTGCTGTGTGATAATGGCTGTCAACTTCATCACATTCAACACACTTTCATATCGTCTTTTTCAACAATTTTGTGAGGAAAGTGAACAAGATATTGAATGGCTACTAATGCACACTGAGGTACGATGGTTATCAAAAGGTAATTGTCTTTGCTGGTTTGTTGAAATTTGTGTAGCATCTGTGCCCCCAATTTACCCCCGTTCACCTAGGGTGAGCCGCCGTCATCCTGCCAACAGTGCAATACTTCGGTGTAATGCCCCCCACCCCAGTACACACTCACAACACAATAATCAAATACACCAAATGCGAGTAAATAATTACAACTTTAACTATAAAGTTAGTGATGGGTTAGTAGAAACAGATAACCTAAAGGCGCCAAATCAGTAAGTTTATCAGTTTGCGCACATAATATTTTAATACATTGGAGCTCACGCCTCCAGTTCCTTCCACAATGACCTTCCAAGCCTTTGGCCACCATCCAAACTGCCAACTTCCGTATCCGCTGCCCTGGAATCGCTGCTCGCTCCTCACACGTCTGTCCTTCTCGGTCGCTTCCCTGAATAAGACCACAAACACCCGCTCAGCTTACTCATACAAGACAGCATAACAATTCTCCATTGGTTAGTTCCCCCCTTACCTGCAGTTATAACCCAAACATTCCAGGCACAGAAACCCATTACAGCATTAAGTAACATTACAGAGAAGCCATTTCATTATAACAATACAGAGAAGCCATTCTGTTAGCCTGAATAGTTAACATCACAGTTAATGGTACTGACAGCCCTACATTTGGGACAGTATTGTAGTATTTCTAGGAGAACAAATTGTCACTGCTAAGTCTGACATATTTTACCTGTCAGATATAGTTGAAAAACTGAATTTATTAAACAGGGCAGTTATGGGGAAAAAACTGCAAGGAGGCTCTTACTGTTTTCCAAGGAAAACTCAAACGTCTCAGGAATAATATTGGATTTCACAAGTTTATGCCCTTTCCTTCCCTGGCCACTCTTATAATGCAATTACAAGATGATGATCTATAGACCATTAGACATAGGAGCAGAAATAGGCCATCTGGCCCACTGAGTCTGCTCCGCCATTCAACCATGGCTGACCCTTTTCTTTATCTCCCCTTCAACCGCAGATCCCGGACTACTCCCAGTAGTCTTTGATGCCATGTCCAATCAAGAACCGATCAATCTCCACCTTAAACATACCCAATCACCTGGTCTCCACAGCTGTACGTGGCAACAAATTCCATAAATTCACCACCCTTTGGCTAAAGAAATTTCTCAGCATCCCTGTTTTGAAAAGGCGCCCCTCTATCCTGAGGTTGTGCCCTCGTGTCCGAGACTCTCCCACCATGGGACACATCCTTTCCACATCTACTCTGTCTAGGCCTTTCAATATTTGAAAGGTGGCAATGAGATACCCTCTCATCCTTTTGAATTCCAGTGAGTACAGACCCTGAGCAATCAAACATTCCTCGTATGATAAGTAAGCACAAAGTACACTGCAGATGCTGTGGTCAAATCAACTCAGCAGGTCGGGCAGTATCCATGGAAACGATCAATCAACGTTTCGGGCCGAGACCCTTCGGCAGGACTGAAGAAGGAGGGGGTAGGGGCTCTATAAAGGTGGGGGGAGGGAGAGAAGGAGAAGGCTGGTAAACCACTGACTCTCAGAACTACCTCGACTATACCTCTTCCGACACTGCCAAATATAAAAATGCTATTCCCTATTCCGTAAGACGATAAGACAAAGGAGCAGAAGTCGGCCATTTGGCCCATCGAGTCTCTCTGCCATTTCATCATGAGCTGCTCCAATCTCCCCTTTAGTCCCATTCCCCCGCTGTCTCACCATAACCTTTGATGCCCTGACTACTCAGATACCTATCAATCTCTGCCATAAATACACCCAATGACCCAGCCTCAACTGCCGCCCGTGGCAACAAATTCCACAGATACACCACCCTCTGGCTAAAAAAATTTTTTTCCATCTCCGTTTTGAATGGGCGCCTTGCAATCCTCAAGTCACGTCCTCTCATACTGGACTCCTCCCACCATGGGAAACAACTTTGCCACATCCACTCTGTCCATGCCTTTCAACATTCAAAATGTTTCTATGAAATCCCCCCTCATTCTTCTAAACTCCAAGGAGTACAGTCTAAGAGTGGTCAAATGTTCCTCATATGTTAACCCTCTCATTCCAGGAATCATTCTAGTGAATCTTCTCTGAACCCTCTCCAATGTCAGCACATCCTTTCTTAAATAAGGAGCCCAAAACTGCACGCAGTATTCCAAGTGAGGTCTTACCAGTGCCTTATAGAGCCTCAACATCACATCCCGGCTAATATACTCTATTCCTCTAGAACTCCTCTAGAACCACACAATGGAGTAAAGTGTCGTGGAGCTTGCAGACGTGAAGCCTGGAACAGTAGAGGCCCTTCAATCCACGATGTTGTGCCAACCTTTTAACCTTCTCTAAGAGCAATCTAACCCTTCCCTCCCACAAAATTCACTATTTTTCTTTTCATCAATGTGCCTATGTAAGAGTTTTTTCAATGCCCCTAATGTATCTACCCTGGCAGCACATTCCAAAGACTCTCTGCAGAATTGTTACTTTTCTCATTTCTTTTTGTAGTTTAACTTTTTATGCTTTATGTATTTTATATAGTCCTCTATTATTGTGTAATTCTTCAAGTAAATGCAGTTGACAATGGACTCTTTGCTGCAGGGGATTCCTCATGTAGCAGTATATCTTGATGATATTTTGATAACGGAAGCCACGGAGGGGAAGCATCTGCCTAACTTAAAACAGGTGATGAAGAGACTCTCAGATTCAGAACTGCCGTTGAAACGCGGAAAATGTGTCTTCCTGGCTCCGAGTGTGACCTACCTGGGACACAAAATTACAGCTGAGGGGCTTTGCCCAGTGGAGTAAAAAGTGAGAGCTATTAAGGAGGCCCCAAGCCCCAGGAGTATCACTGAACTCAGATCGTTTTTGGGCATGGTGAATTATTATGGCAAGTTTCTTCCGGAGCTCTCAAAGGTTTTGGCCCCACTGTATAAGCTGCTTCACAATAACACTAAGTGGCAGTGGGGTGAAGAGCAGGAGGAAGCTTTCAAGACAATGAAAGAACTCCTGCACTGAGTGAAGCTGCTCGTTCACTATGACCCAGACAAGGAGATCACCCTTTCTTGCGACGCTTCGTCCTATGGAGTCGGGGCAGTTCTCTCACACATAATGGAGGACCGTTCAGAGAAGCCTATTGCTTTTGCTTCACGTACCCTGACGGCTGCTGAGAAGGGATATTCACAGCTAGACAAAGAAGGTCTGGACATTATTTGCGGTCAAACTTTTTCATCAGTACCTCTATGGTTGTGCATTCACAATTTAAATGGACCACAAACCACTGATGAGCCTTTTTAGGGAGACCAGATGCATCCCACAGCTAGCCTCAGCCAGGATACAGCGTTGGGCTCTCACATTGTCAGCCTAACAGTATACTATAGTGTACAGAGCGGGTGGAGATAATGCAAACACCAATGTGCTGAGTCGACTCCCATTACCTGAGAAGCCTGTTACTACGTATGTGCCTCCAGAGATTGTTTTCATTGGACAGGCTGTCCGCGACACCTGTAAAGGCAACCCAGATCAAGCAATGGACAGAGAGGGACCCAGTCCTGTCTGAAGTCAAGATTTTTCTTTGATAAGGTTGGCCCAGAGTTGTGGAAGGAGAGGAACTGAGACCTTATGCCAAACACAAGACCAAACTGAGTCTGCAGGATGGTTGCATTTTCTGGGGGGGGGGGGGGGCGAGGGTCATCGTGCCTCCCTCTGGCCGTTCATAGATTGTAGAGGAACTATATACAATGCATACTGGGAGTAAAAGAGTGGAAGTAAAGACCCCGCCAACCCGGGTAGTATTAACTTATCTTTAATAATACTCACATTACAACACTTCTCCCCCTTTAAAATCCAACATTCCCCAAATATAGACGAACTGGGAAATAAAAGCAGTGGTATTATTAGCAACAGGTTACCAATACAAAAACACCTAAAAAACATGGCAAATTCAACATTCAATCTAACAACAGAAGGAACTATCCAATCAAAGATTCAGTCTGTCAGGAGGTTTGCGAGGGTGCTGCGATCTACACACTACTCCCAGTGACCAAGCATGCACCGCTGGTGAGGATGTTTTGGGTGGATCTAGTGTTGGGGACATGAGAGGGGCCTGTGTGTCCACGTGAGAATGGTCTATCCTCTTCAGGGGACTCTGCCCCCTCTGCCAGTGTCTCTCCCTCTAGCAAAGTCACTGGTGGACATGCTTTCCTGGTATGCATTAAGTGGTCATTGCTCCTTAACTGTTTTGGACTACTGAGCTTCTTTGAAATCTGTGGCAGGCTATTCTCAGTATTATTGGGAGAAACGACATCTGCAGGTTTGCCACCTAGCTTGGAATGCATTGAGTAAGGAACTTTGGTTTTTGAACTTTTGGCTTTTGACTGTGGCTCAGAACAGACCTAATTGCAAATTTTTCATGGAGTTCCTTGTTATCACTTGGAACTATCTGGAGTTCAATAGCAGGAAATCGCAATGCGTTTTGGAAAACCTCTTGTGCTTGAACAAAGGTCTTGTCTGTTAAATCAGTAATTGATTTGATGATACATTCATTCCCCTGGAGCAGGTTCTCTTTTCTTTAATGGCTGTTCTCTTCAATACCACGAATACTCAGGCCAAGAAATCTTCCACTCAGTGTAGAGTTAAAAGGCACCACAAGGATTCCCAGGGGGCCACCGCTTCCAGAAAATTCTATGTTCTTTGTCAAATCACTTAGAGTGCTTTCTGAATGCTTGTCTGGTGGTCCTGGAGGCTCTGTTCTTACATCGTCTGCGGGTGCCCCGTCTGCTACTGTTACGATTGGCTTCACATGCAGGTTCCTGTTAGCGAGATCATCAGGCTGAGATGCAACTTGCTGTAACTGGGCAGGTGGTACAAGAGCTGGGTCACTCACATTGCCATCGGCGAATTCATCTGCACGCTGCACCTCATGCTCTTCCGTCATGTGTGCATATTTAAATTCATGCCAGTTGAGCCAGATTTTACGAAGCCAATCATGGCCCAGAAGACTGGGCCCACTACCCTTAGCTATCACCAACCTGGCTTCAGCCTTCTGGACCCCAGCCGAAATATCCACATATAACATTCCTAAATGAGGTATGGGCTGCTCGTACAGGTCCTGAGTTAGAGTTCAGATGGTCTGATGGGAGGCAGGTTGGATCCCCATGTCCTCCTGTAAGTCTCTTCACTAATGACCGATGCAGTAGCCCCTGAATCAATCTCGAACTTAATGTCCTTTCCCTTGACAGTGACTGTGGTATAATAGGGTTCAGGTGGTCCCTTGTCTGTTTCCAGCCCAAACATGTTGTAGGTACATGCTGCCTCTTCGTCTGCTTCCCCTAGGTGGTGTGTGGCTGCCTGAGTCTATTGAGCTTTCCCCTGCCCAGGCTTAACCTTACCCTTTATGCTCCTGCACTTCTTAACTAAATGTCCCTTCTTGCTACAAGCACGGCTGACAGCATCTTTGAATTTACAAACATTTGCATAGTGCGTTCCTCCACACTGAAAACATTCCACCCACTATGCCTGTTTACCGGTCTCCCTTCTGACTTGGAGCACCGCCGTCCACTGCGACCCCCCCCCCCCCCACCCCATATGCTTTGTGTATATCCTTGGCATTATTAACAGCCAACTCCATGCCTTGAGCAATTTCTAGGGCTATCTTGATAGTCAACGGTGGGGTTTCCCCCAACAAGTGGCGTTGTACGGTGTCATTATTATTGCTGCATACTAATCTATCACGGAGCATGTCATCCGACACGGCTCTGAAATCGCAATGTTCCGACAGCTGCCGAAGCTTGGCCACAAAATCGCCCGCAAGCTGACCTGGCTGTGAAACTTGAACTATCACCGAAAGCTTCGGATTGCGGTGGTTCCCCACAAGCATGACCAGTTCGTCATATGGAATTTCTCCCGGTTTCTGCGGCGTAGCCAAGTTTCATATCAGCTTGTATGTCTTTGCCCCACACACACTCAGGAGAATAGAGTGCTTCTTAACCTCCTCAGTGATTCCATTAGCACAGAAAAAGTGGCCCAACCTTTCCTCGTACTCCGGCCACTCCTCGATTTGCTTGTCGAACACACCGACCGTTCCTAACGCAGCCATCCGAACACGAGGCTCCTTGCCCGCTCACAGCTCTTGATTGAAAACGGGGCCGACCCATCCACAAAACCAGTTTACCTCGTCACCAAAAATATGTGGTAATTTCTACTTTACAAAAAGACCACTCGACAGCTTGATGGCCAAAAGAGCATCTTTATCTGGGACGGCAAATGATATTTACAATACGGAGGCTTCCAGGTACCTCGTGCAGCATGGGTCGACAACAATGCATACTGGGAGTAAAAGAGCGGAAGTAAAGACCCCGCCAACCCCAGTAGTTTAAACTTACTTTTAATAATACTCACATTACAACAGTAGTAAAGCTGGTTCTGTATTTTTCTAGCTTTTTCCGTTTTTCTGTAACGATTGTCGTACCACTATTTTAAAGGTTATTTGTTATCACTGGAGAGTTGTTAGCATTTCACTCAGAGCAATATTTTTATAAGAAAAGACAACCACAACTTCTTTGCTTTCTCCTTTTTCTTCAGTTGTCTGCTCTTTATTGCTGTGACATTTCTCATTGCTGCTGTTACCTTGTGGCTATTGTTGTTTTGTTGCTTGTTGTGTTCTGTGTCGTTCCGCTGAGCACTGCAGGCGTGCAATGTTGGCGCTGGAACCTGTGGCGACACATGCCGGCTGCCCCCAGGTGTGTTGGCTGTTAATGCAAGCAATGAATTTCACTGTTCACTTCGACGTACGTGTGATAAATAAATCTGAATCGGAATTATTCTTGACTTCTGAATCTCTAGATTGCAAAAAAACAGCAGGACACTACCTTTGCCACTCACCCCCCTCCATACTTTCCTACAATCATTTAAAATTATGCCCTCTTGTACTAGTCATTCTGTGGAATCATAATTGTAATCCTCCAAGAGTACCACAACTTTATCACAGGGTTTCAAGTCTCAATTACCCAGAGATCTATGTTGGCTGGAGTCAGGGCCTTGTGCTTTGGCTCTTGGTAATGTCACCTATGCCAAATAGGTCAAAGGGTAGAGGCCAGACTTAGAGTGGTCCACCAGTCCTTCAGGTTTGTGGGTTCAGCTCAGGACTAACAACAAAAATTGTTACCGAAACAGCCAATGACAAATTCTTCTGTATCTGTGTTCGATGATATGGACTGAGATGGAGGACCATCATCGCTGTCCTAAATGCCATCAGCGTAACAGGCCATTGATATAATTGTAATTGCATGACCTTTTTTCCAAGTCTTCTGTGCATTTGATTCCTGGTCTTGCGACTAATGGTCCAACACTATTCCTGCATGGTTCTTCTCCTAGTATTCTCTCCATAGACTTGACCTAGGTATGGTGCAGCCACCTATCTAGAAGCAAGGCTGGGCAGTTCTGAAAGGCAATGGAAAAGGACCCCTCAACTCCCATCAAAATATCTTTCTTTCTATGTCCTTTTATTCTAGAAGATTCGTGAGGGTAAAGGGGGAAGAGATTCGTTCAGTCTACCCTTTCTATAGCCCACATACGTTTACATACTTCAATCATGTCCTTCCTTAACCTCCTCCACACCAGAGAAAACAGTCACAGCCACTCCAGTGTCTCCTTATGACTGAAAGGGTCAATCCCTAACAACGTCCTGGTGAATCTCCTCTGCACACTTTCTACAGTGACCACATCCAACAATATTTTGTATTCTCTTGTGTGGTGGCATGGTAGCGAAACGGTTAGCACAATACTTTACAGTGCTCAGGGTTCAAAACCTGCCACTCCCTGTAAGTAGTATGTACATTCTCCACATGACAGTGTGGGTTTTCTCTAAGTGCTCTGCCTTCCTCTCACATTTTTAGTTGTTCGTTTTTTTTTCTCACTCTCTGCCCATCACTCTGCCTGTACTTCATCTCCCTCTGGTGCTCCCCCCCACTTTCTTTCTCCCGAGGCCTCCAATCCCATGATCCTTTCCCTTCTCCAGCTCTGTATCACTTTTGCCAATCACCTTTCTAGCTCTTAGCTTCATCCCACCCCCCCCCCCACCCCCGGTCTTCTCCTACCATTTTGCATTTCCCCCTCCCCCCACTACTTTCAAATTTTTTATTATCTTTCCTTTCAGTTAGTCGTGACAAAGGCTCTCGGCCCAAAATGTCAACAGTGCTTCTCCTTACAGACGCTGCCTGGCCTGCTGTGTTCCAGCAGCATTTTGTGTGTGTTGTTTGAATTTCCAGCATCTGCAGATTTCCTCGTGTTTGCTCATCGGGTATACTTAAGGCAGAGATTGATAGGTTATTGATTAATCGGGGCACAAAGGAATATGGGGGAAGGCAGGAGGTTGGAGCTGAGAGGGAAATAGGTCAGGCATGATGAAATGGTGGAGCAGACTCAATGGGCCAAATGGCCTACTTCTGCTCCTATATCTTATGGTCTTATGGTTTCATATGTATGGTGTTTGATGATCTGTGAGGACTTGGTAGGCCAAAGGTTCTGATTCTGTGCTGCAGAGAAATTGAGCCAAAGGCCCTGTTCCAGGCTCTGTGACTCTGTGATTCTATTACACGAAAAGATGTTGCGAGCATTGACAGAACTTCCTGTTTTTATTTCAGCTTCTGTTTTTATTTCAATTTTCAAGAAAGGTTGTGATAAGATACAGAAAAGATTCACAAAGATGCTGGACTAGAGATTTTTCAGTTATAAGGAGAGGGGGCTGACAGTAATGTATAGAATTTTGAGGGCACACACGGAGGTTAGTCACAGTCCTTTTCCCAGGGTAGGGGAGAGTTTTAAGGTGAGGAAAATAATTTAAAGAGCACCTGGGGGGCAGGTTTTTCACAGAGAGTGTGGTGAATTCATGGAACAACCAGAGCAATACAATAAACCACATTCCTGGTCTCATCCCATATCCTATGACAAATCCCTCGAACGTAGAGTACTTCTAGAGATTTTATCTTAGGCTTATAATGACACAGAAGGTCCATTAAGTGCATGGTTCCTCTCCCCCCCCCCCCCCCTCGCCAGGGATAGTAGTCCATTCATCCCATACTCTTCACCCTTGTCATTTATCGTCTCACACACCTCTGGCATTCTTCTTTGAAACTTTTTATTGCCATTTACTGATGACTGAATTCTCTGAGGTAAAGGTTAACTGATGTACAGCAGAAAATGACTTTGATAAGGTCCCAAGCAAGAGGCTTGTACAAAGGAAGGTTAAAGGAAGGTTATAAATTCAAGGAAAAAGTGATGGTTTGAATGCTCAATTGATTCAGCGACAGGAAGGCAGGTGGTCATGTTCACTTACTGGTTAATCTACTGGGATGTAGGAGGAAATGGCTGCAAACCCATGTGACTGTGGAGAGAATATCCAAACTCTGCACAGACAGTGCCTGAAGTCACTACCTAGGTCTGCCCATGCCACTGAGCTATGAGATAGCAGCTCTACAGCACTGTTCCATAAACGTAATACCTTTATTCAAGAAAAAGGGGGAAGTAAACGTATCAGTTATCTTCAGGGCAGCTGTCAGAAAAATGCTGGAGTTCATTATTAGGACCGCCAACAGGACAGTTGGAAAAGCTTAACATGTTTAGATAGATAGATAGATAGATAGATAGATACTTTATTCATCCCCATGGGGAAATTCAACTTTTTTCCAATGTCCCATACACTTGCTGTAGCAAAAGACAAATCATGCCACGAAAGAAATGTTGCCCTGAATGAGCTTCATGTTTTGGAGATGTGACAGGTAGGAGATTGAAATGGTTCGTAAGCTGGAATGTCGTCAAGTGAAGAAGCAATTACCTTTTATTTATATGGGAAAAATCTGTGACCGTTCGCAGACCCAAAAAATAACCTGCCAAATCATGCCAAATAACACATAAAACCTAAAATAACAGTAACATATAGTAAAAGCAGGAATGATCTGATGAATACACAGCCGATGTAATGTAGGAATACTTTTCTACAATTATTGCAGCACTGACCCCCCCCCCCCCGCAACGAAAATCTCACGCAAGCGCTCTCGGCAGGAACACACGGCGCAAGCGCGCCCGGACCGGCAGGAACACACGGCGCAGGCGCGCCCGGACCGGCAGGAACACACGGCGCAAACGCGCCCGGCCCGGCATGAACACACGGCGCAGGCGCGCCCGGCCCGGCAGGAACACACGGCGCAGGCGCGCCCGGCCCGGCAGGAACACACGGCGCAAGCGCGCCCGGCCCGGCAGGAACACACGGCGCAGGCGCGCCCGGCGGAAACATGAGCGCAAGCTTTCCCGGCAGAAGCACTTTTTCCAGGAACCTTAAATTTAAGCTATGAAGCTCCCGAATAACACATAAAAATACAGAGCCTATATAAAGTTGATATAATGTACATACAGCGTAGTTAACTTACTGAAAATCGGTAAGACAGCGAGCACACTGATGATGGTGTGCTAGGCCAAGTCGTCGGAGGTTGGGGTGGTGGGACACTGGGGTGTCATCTCATCGTCGTCTGTTTCCATCAGGGCAGGCAGGTCACCTTCTTCTATGTCGAAGGTCGAGCTTCGTCGTCTGATGTGGCTCATCTGGAAGGCTTGTAAAACGACAGTATGCTTGACTGCTCAGCCTCGCACATTTTTGTCATTCAATTCTTTGTAAGCAATCAAACCATCCTGCAAACCTGCCCTGAACCTACATACCCTTTCAAAATTAAAGTCAAACTTTTCTGCAATCTTTGCAGCGTTGTCAATCACAGCGAAAATCTCACGCAATTGCTTCCCGTTCAGTTCCTGGACGTCTTCACTTTCGCTACTGCGTTCGGCTTCAATTGTTATCCTTTCCTCTTCATCAGCTCTTCATCCATCAGCTCTTGGTCTCGGGATGCCAAAACCTCTTCAACATCATCTTCGTCAATTTCCACAAACCCTTAGCCAAACTCTCTATATCTTTACTTCGTTCACCACGATCGAAACGCTTTATTATCTCTAGTTTTACGCTGTGTAACACCCTTATGCGCTCTTTTAGGCTTTTCCGATACCTTAGAACTCATCTTGCTAATGGATGTACAAAATAAAACGACATGAAGCACAGATGCTCACAGGCACGTGTTTAAGCAATGGCGGCTAGAATCCGGTTCCGGGGGAGGAGCTAGTCTGCACGGCGCGTGCGCTGCCCTTTATCCGCGCGCTGCCCTTTACCCGCGCGCTGCCCTTTTCCGCGCGCTGCCCTTACCCGCGCGCTGCCCTTTATCCGCGCGCTGCCCTTTATCCGCGCGCTGCCCTTTTCCGCGCGCTGCCCTTTATCCGCGCGCTGCCCTTTATCCGCGCGCTGCCCTTTACCCGCGCGCTGCCCTTACCCGCGCGCTGCCCTTATCCGCGCGCTGCCGTTACCCGCGCGCTGCCCTTTACCCGCGCGCTGCCGTTTTCCGTAACGGTGAAAACACTTTCTGTTACCTAAAACAGGTAACTAATGTAGGTCTCTCGTAACAGCGAGTTGACGTAAAGCGAACGTTAGAAAAATGGGGGACTCCTGTACTGTAGCTTTCTATGTCCATCTGTTCATTTTGTCTTGTATCCTCACTTCATCTCCTTGCTGCAGTTCAGGTAATAGACGAGAACATCTGTCAAAGTATGTTTTCTGCTTTGCTTTGTGTTCATCTTTCCATCTTTTCACTTGTTCACCTCTCTCTGTTCGCAGGAGGCTCTCACCTATTGGCAGATTGGATCTCAAACGGTATGGCATCAAGAGCTGAGCAGGTGAAATCCACATTCAAGTGTAGTACTACGGTAGGCTAACAAAGCTTTATTAAAATCACTTCCACTATCTTTTACTTTGTGCATTAGTTTCTTGATAATTCCTATCGACTTCTCAACTAATCCATTGGATTGAGGGGAAAATGCACTAGATGTTGTATGAACAAAGCCCCATTCATGAGCAAAATATCTCATACATTCACCATTGAATTGTAGACCACTGTCTGTGAAAACTTCATCAGGTATACTATGTCTATGTCTACTATATACTATGTCTGGAAAAAACTGTTTTCTTGCATGTAATTATGTTCTCTGCTGTTGTTCTGCTCAAAACCACACACTTCAGGATACAATGAGTAGTAATCTGTTATTAATAGATAATCTTTGTTGTCATTTACAAAAAGATCAACATCTACCTTCTGATAAGGTCTCTGAGGACTAGGATGTGGAAGCAGTGGCTCCTTCAGGTTGCTAGGTTGGTATTTAAAGCATATTCAACAAGAAGACACCAATTCTGCAATTTCTTGATTCATCCTGGGTCAAAACATCACTTCCCGCACCCTTCTCTTACACGTTTCAATACCTAGCTGGCCTTCATGAATTTTCCCAAGCATTTCTTTTCGGAGACTTTTAGGTATCACAATTCTACTACCTTTGTACAATATCCCATGCACAACAGACAGTTCTGATCTATGGTTCCAATAATCTTGTACTACTGAGGTACAGTCATGCCTATTATCTGGCCATCCATCCATCACCACTTGTATTACCTGACTGAGAATTATGTCCTTCTCTGTCTCAAGGCACAGCAGTTCCAACTTTCCGGGAGCAACAGGTACAGTCTCTATGATCACATCAACAAATGCCTGAACATCATCAGCGTCCCTGTGACTGTATTTTGTTGTTGGATCCACAGCGCTGGAAAGTGTGTCAGCCGTGTACATGAATTTTCCAGGTGTGTATGACACATTCAATGCGTATCTTTGCAATTTGTTCATCGTTCGCTGAATTTGCAAAGGACAGTCACTTAAAGGTTTGTTAAACAATGCAATCAGAGGCTTATACTCAGTTTCAACATCAATAGATTGCCCTGACACAAATTGATGAAATCTCTCACAAGCAACCATAATGCTGAGCAATTCTGTTTCAATTTGGGCATACCTTGTTTCTGGATTGGATAATGCACGAGATGTATATGCCACTGGTAGCCATTCCTGATCATGTTTCTGGAGTAATACTGCCCCTAAGCCTGCTTGAGATGCATCACATGAGATTTTGATGGGTCTGTCAGCATCATAGAATTTCAACACAGGTTCTTTGGCAAGCACTTTCTTGAGATTTTGCCATGCCTTCTGTTCATGATTCCAGCTCCATTTGTTTTTCTTTTCTGTTAGCTGCCTAGGTGGAGCATTCTATTCCAAAAGAATTTTCCCATGTAGTAGACCATTCCCATAAACCTTTGAACATCCTTTTTATATTGTGGTCTTGGCATGTTCTCGATACTAGAAACCTTCAGTGGATCAGGACGCACACCCTCTTTGCTGATGATATCACCCACAAAGGTAAGTTAAGTCACTCCTAGCTGAGATTTGTCTTTATTCAACTTGAGGCTTGCCTTGCGTGTTGCCCCTAAGACTTGTCTTGAGTCTGGTGTCATGCTCTTCTTTAGATAATCTCCAAACAATAACATCATCCATGGAAGTATCCACACCCTCAATGTGCTCATAGAGCATGTGAATGGTTTTATGGTACACTTCAGGAGCTGATACCGTTCCAAATGGAAGCCTAAGAAAACGGTATCCAGAAAAAGGAGTGTTAAAGGTACACAACTTTGAACTCGGTTTATCTAGTTTTCTTTTCTTTTTCAATCTTTTTATTAATATCATCATGATAAGATTAATACATAGTTATTGGGATTACAAAATTAAAATGAACATGAAAGGATACACAAGCAATAAGTACAATATAGTTAAGTTCCCAAATCATGAATGATACAACTATCATATAAACGAAACAACAAAAAAAACTGGGTATATCATGTTGAGAAAAAAAAGAAAAGAGAAAAAAAATATTGCCCTAAGAAAAACTAATCTAACAAAACTAACCACTAACTAATAAAGAGAAAAAAAAGAAAAAAGGGAAGAAAAAAAATGGGCTGTTTATAATATCTATAAAAAGACAAAGAATTATCAGTGTCCCCCAACCCTGATCCTCTCAACAAACATATAATCAAAACCGAAAAAACAAATAGGATTGGAACAGGGTCAAATTACATCATGTGAAAATATTGAATAAATGGCCTCCAAGTCTTTTCAAATTCAATAGAAGGGTCATATATGACACTTCTAATTTTTTCCAAATTTAGACATAACATAGTTTGAGAAAACCAATGAAATACGGTAGGGGGATTAATTTCTTTCCAATTCAGCAAAATAGATCTTCTAGCCATTAATATAAGGAATGCAATCATCCGACAAGCCGAAGAAGATAAATGAATTGACTATCATTGGTAAACCAAAGATTACAGTAATAGGATGAGGTTGTAAGTCAATGTTCAATACCGTGGAAATAATATCGAAAATGTCTTTCCAATATTTTTTCAAAAGTGGACATGACCAAAACATATGTGTTAAAGAAGCTATTTCAGAATGACATCTGTCACATATAGGATTTATATGGGAATAAAAATGAGCCAATTTATCCTTGGACATATGAGCCCTGTGCACTACTTTAAACTGTATCAATGAATGTTTTGCACATATAGAGGCTAAATTAACTAATTGAAGAATTTTATCCCAATTCTCAATAGGGATAGTAAGGTTAAGTTCTCTTTTCCAATCATTTTTGATCTTATAAAAGGCCTCTGAATGTATTTTCATAATTATATTGTAGACATTTGATATTACACCTTTCTGAAAAGGATTTAGTTGTAACAATTTCTCCAAAATACCCGAAGAAACAAGATTTGGATAGGTAGGAAGTCCAGTGTTTAAAAAATTCCTAATCTGTAAATATCTAAAAAAATGAGATCTAGGCAAATTATATTTATTAGATAATTGTTCAAAAGACATAAAAAAATTATCCAAAAATAAATCAGAAAATCATAGTATACCTTCAGTCTTCCAAGCTGAATAAGCTTGGTCCATAATAGAGGGATGAAAAAAGAAATTGGATACAATAGGAATTGCTAAAACAAACTGATTCAACCCAAAAAGTTTCCGAAGTTGAAACCATATACGTAAAGTGTACTTAACTATCGGATTGTCAATTCGTTTATGCAATTTAGAAAGAGCAAAGGGAAGAGAAGTCCCTAAAATAGAACCCAAAGAAAATCCTTGTACAGATTTAGTTTCCAGATTTACCCAATGAGGGCTAGGAGATAAATCCAAATCCCTTAACCAACAATTCAAATATCGAATATTAATTGCCCAATAATAAAATCTAAAATTAGGCAATGCCAATCCACCTTCCTTCTTTGACTTCTGTAAATATCTTTTACCCAATCTAGGATTTTTATTCTGCCATATATATGAGGAAGTTTTTGAATCAACATTGTCAAAAAAGGATTTTGGAATAAAAATTGGTACCGCTTGAAATATATATAAGAACTTGGGTAAAATAATCATCTTAATAGCATTAATCTGACCTATCAGAGATAAAGACAATGGTGACCATTTAGTAAACAAACATTTAATCTGATCAATTAAGGGTAAAAAATTAACCTTGAATAACTCCTTATGATTTTTTGTAATTTTAATCCCTAGGTATATAAAAAAGTCATTAACTAATTTAAAAGGTAAATTTTTGTAAATTGGAACCTGTCTCTTTAGGGGGAACAATTCACTCTTATTAAGATTCAATTTATACCCGGAAAAATGACTAAACTGAGCCAATAATGATATAACTGCAGGAATGGATTTCTCAGGATCAGAAATGTATAATAACAGATCATCTGCATATAATGATAACTTATGTATATCTATCCCTTGAGTAATGCCAAAAATGTTAGGTGATTCTCTAATAGCAATTGCCAAAGGTTCCAGAGCAATATCAAATACTAATGGACTAAGAGGACAGCCTTGCCTGGTACCCCGAAATAAACGACAAAAGGGAGGTCTTTGATTATTAGTAAAAATCGAGGCTACTGGAGTATGATATATCAATTTAATCCAGGATATAAATGTCGGACTAAAATTAAACTTCTCAAGCACAGTAAATAAATATGGCCATTCAACTCTATCAAATGCTTTCTCCGAATCTAATGAAATGACACATTCTGAGGTACTGCGTGAAGGATTATAAACAATATTCAATAATCTCCTAATATTGAAAAAAGAATAACAATTTTTAATAAAACCAGTTTGATCCTCCGAGATAATTTGAGGTAATACCTTCTCCAGCCTGGTTGCCAATAACTTGGAAAAGATCTTGGAATCTACATTCAATAGAAATATTGGTCTATAGGATGCACAGTCAGTAGGGTCTTTATCTTTATTCAATATTAAAGAAATGGAAGCTCTATAAAAAGATTGTGGTAGTTTACCTAGTCTAATTATTTCTTCAAAAACCCTGCATAACCAAGGAGAAAGAGTAGAGGAAAAAAACTTTTAAAATTTCACTGTATACCCATCTGGACCTGGTGCTTTCCCAGAATTCATAGAGGAAATAGCACCTTTAATTTCTTTTCTTTTTTTATTATTAGTTATTTATTACATTTTAGAAATTACAAAGAATTAATGTGATGATAAAATAGTAAGAAAAATAATATTAACCCTCCCCCCTCCCCTTAACCCTCCCCCCCCTTAACCCTTATCTAAAGAAAGGAAAGAAGAGAAAGATTGCCTGGATATCGGAGGATCCCCACATGCTCCATGGAGTTCAAAATAATTTTGATATTTATTTTTACTTTCCCCCATTATTTTATAATTTTATCTTCAAAGGACCTATGTATTTAATCCTATCTTTTGTAAGTATGGGAACCAAATTTTCAAAAATATATCATATTCATTTCTTAGATTGTACGTAATTTTTTCAAGTGGAATGCAACTATGTATTTCGTTATTCCAACGATCCATAGTTAAATATAAATCAGATTTCCAAGTAACTGCGATAACTTTTTTGGCTACTGCCAATGCAATTTTTATAAATTTTTTCTGATACTTATTCAATTTAAGTTTCGGTATTGTCCCTTCAATGTCTCCTAATAAAAATAATAGTGGACTATGTGGGAGTTGTACTCCAGTAATTTGTTCCAATAAAAGTCTTAAATTTATCCAAAATGGTTGAATTTTAAAACAAGACCAAGTAGAATGTAAAAAAAGTACCAATTTCTTGATTACATCGAAAACATTGGTCAGACATATTTGAATTTAATCTATTTATTTTCTGTGGTGTTATATATAAAAATGAAATATATTTCCTAGATTGCAATATTTATTTCAAACTTTACCAATGCAATTACCTCAGAAGTTTTTTCAAGAACTGAATAAATATGTAAGGAAATTTCTTTGGAAAGGAAAGATGTCAAGAATATCATTGGAAAAATTGACATGTAAATTTGATTTAGGAGGGTTACAACTTCCAAATTTTAAGAATTGTTATAAAGCAAATCAACTTAGATTTATTGCGTCTTTTTTTGCTGAAGAAAAACCGGCATGGATTAGAATAGAATTAGATAAGATAGGAGAAAACATACCGGAAGATTTTATATATAAATGGGAATCCAAATGGATACGGGAAAAAAAAGAGTCTCCTATATTAAGACACTTGATTGATTTATGGAATAAGGTAAATATGGACGATGAGATAAAGAAATATTTATTAGCAAAAAGAACTTTAATTCAAAATAGGCTTATTCCTTTTACAATGGATAATAAATTTTTACATAATTGGTTCCAAAAGGGGATTAAATATATAGGTGATAGTTTTGAAGGAGGTATATTGATGTCATTTGATCAATTAAAAAATAAATATATCAAATAACACTATTTTCTGTTATTTTCAATTAAAAGCTTACTTACGAGAAAAGCTGGGTCAAACAATGTTGATACCAAAACCTAGTGAAATAGAAATATTAATTCAGAAAGGAAAAATTAAAAAAAAATTACATCTTGTATGTATAATTTGATTCAAAAACAGACAATTAAATCAGGAATTCATAAATCAAGACAAAAATGGGAATCTGATTTGAATGTTAAAATTGATGGAAAAACTGGTCAAGATTATGTTCTGATAGTATGAGAAATACAATAAATGTTCGACTTAGATTAATACAATATAATTTTTTACATCAATTACACCTTTGATTTCTGCATCCGTAATAGGAGTTTCTAATATTAAAAGTTCTTCAGATGATAATTTTGGAAAATTCAATTTCCCTAAAAAATCATGCATGGTATTATGATCATGAGGAAATTCAGAATGATACAGGGAGGTATAAAAATCTTGAAAAGCTTTATTTATCTCACCATGATTAACTGTCAGTTCACCATTCTGTTGACGAATCTTAATAATTTGACGTTTAACCAAAGCACTCTTCAATTGGTTAGCTAACAGTTTACCCGATTTATCACTATGTATATAAAAATCACTTCTGGTTTTCATTAATTGATTTTCAATCGAAGATGTAAGTAATAAACTGTGTTCCATTTGAAGCTCAACCCTTTGTTTGTGAAGCTCCTTACTAGGAGCAATCAAATATTTCTTGTCAATTTCTTTAATCTTATCAACCAATAAAAGAGTTTTCTTCTTAATACATTTTCTCAACCCAACAAAATAGGAGATAATCTGTCCACGTATATATGCTCTAAAAGTGTCCCAAAGTGTTCCGCAGGAGATTTCATCCGTGGAATTAGTTGAAAAGATCAATCTGTTCCTTTATAAATTTAATGAAATCTGGATCTTGTAGTAAGGTAGAATCAAATCGCCATTGCTTAGTACTGGGAGCTGTGTCCATTAATTTAATAGAATGTTTCATTGGAGCATGATCAGAGATGGCTATAACGTCATAATTTCAACCAGTTACAGATGGAATAAAACGAGAGTCAATGAAAAGTAGTCAATTCTCGAGTAAGAATGATAGACATGTGAGAAAAATGAAAACTCTTTGTCCTTAGGATGTAGAAATCTCCAAATATCGAAAATTCCAGTATCAGTCAAAAAAGAGTTGATATAAGTGGCGGACTTATTTGGTAAAGTCTGAATGGATATAGATCTATCCAGCAAAGGATTTAAACAACAATTGAAGTTGCCACCCATTATTAACATATATTCATTTAGATCAGGTAGAGAAGTAAATAAAGACTTAAAGAAATCAGGATAATCCACGTTTGGAGCCTAAACATTAACCATAGCAAACTTCTTATTGAAAAGTAACCTAGTAATTAACAAAAATCTACCATTCCGATCCAAAATATTATCGTGTTGAACAAATGTAATAGAGGAGTCAATAAAAATTGAAACTCCTTTTACTTTGGCATTCAAATTCGAATGGTACTGTTGACTCCTCCAAAAGCTTAAAAAAAGTTGATTGTCCTCTTTCTTCACATGAGTTTCTTGTCCAAAAATAATATGCGCTTTCAGTCTTTGGAATACTTTAAAAATCTTTTTCTGTTTAATTGGATGGTTTAAGCCATTAGTATTCCAAGAGACAAAATTAATGGTCTGAGCCATATTTCTAAAATCAACCCTTTGGTATATAAAGAGTTAACCAAAGTATGAACTCATGCACCCGGAAGAGGAACAAAAATAAGTGGAGGAACTGGAAATGACGACACATCGGACATTTTAGTAGTTTGAAATCAGCCCAAATGAAAAAACTAGAAAAACTAATAAAAGGACCAATAGAATTAGAAAGAGATCCCCCACCCACCACCCACAAAAAAAAGACTCTCCTGAGCCTAAAGGAGGCAAGGAAAAAAAAACGTGACACTAAATCTACCCCCATGTCTCCAGAAGGCGACTCCAAATATATAAAGGAGAGAAAAAAATCCTCCCAAAATCCTAAAAAGTAATTAACACTATGCTAAAACAGACTTCTTAATATAATTGCTAGTAAAAAGAAAACAAAAAGAATATGAACACTGGTAACTTATAAATCGGGTTAAAACCCGAACAAATAAAAGTTAGGATGTGATAAGAAAGGCATTATAGGAAGAAGAAGACAAAAAAAAATGGCAAAATCAAAAAGAAAGCAAGAAGTATTTTAAAAAAGAAACCGCCATCTTAGTTACACAAAAAAATGAAAAAAAGATATATATCAAAACGTTAAAAAAATTCACCTTCAGAGAATTAATATAATAATGACCAAAAAATGAAATACAATGGTTAAAGTAAATAAATTTTAAAAATTAGTACGTTGATAAAGAAAAGCTTTAATAGGAATATAAAATGTAGAGTAAACCTACACCAATAACCAGAAACAAAATCTGGCTTTGGAAACAAAGATTATCTTGTAACGATCAAAACCATACATTTATTAGAGACGAGAAACTGAAGCAGTAGGATAATTCTCATCCAGAAAGCTTTGAGCATCAGATGTGGAGAGAAAAACATGTCATGGTGCATTCGAAGGCGAGATTCTAAGTTTCGCAGGGTATAAAAGCGCTGGTTTTAGGCTTTTCTCATAACATTTAGACATCAAAGGTTTAAAAGCGAGCCACGCCTTCATCACTTCTAGGCTAAAATCCTCCGCAAGCTGGAATTGGAATTCTCGCAATTTAACAATCCCTAAACGATGAGCCAAACGAATAAGGTGCTCTTTAACATGCACATAGTGAAATCGAACAATTACAACAGGTAGTTTAGATGAAGAACTTGGTGATCGGCACATAATTCTATGGGCACGATCAAGTAACGGAGGACTACCTGGGAAAACAGAAGGGAACGCATCCTTTAAAAGTTGAGCGAAATACTTTGAGGGGTCTCCTTGTTTGATACCTTCCGGGAGAACAAGTATGCGTAAGTTCTGTCTTCTAGATCGATTTTCAAAATCGACACTCTTGGCTTTAAGTATTTCCAACTATTTAATCGCCAAAGATAATTTCTGCTCCAGATTCTCGATTTTCAAGTCTCGCTTCCGAGTGTCCTCTTGCAGAGTTGCGATTAAAGTTTGATGCTGTTTAACTTCATGACCAATCTTATCCAGAGAATCCTGGAAAGCCTTTAAATCTTCTTTGGAAGTTTGGCATTGTTCTTCAAATTTTTCATTTAAGAGCTCCAAAAACGTATCATAAGTCAATTCAGTACATTTAGGATCAATCTTTTTTTTTCTTTCCATTGCCGTTAGAATCTTCCCCAGGGTCTCGCCCTTTAGATCTTAAAGCCATTTCTGTACTCATTTCTTCAAAATTCACAGTACACTCTTAAAGATAAGTCCAAGAAGGTAACAAGAATCTTCTGGTGTAGGTAAAAATAAGTTAAATAGGGGTGATCATAGGTTAAAAAAGTAAAGGTTATGGAGCGAATCTAAAATAGTGCTCACTCCATGAGCGTTTCCTGGTGACCTGGTTTATCTAGTTTAAGTTGCCAGAATCTAGAGGATGCATCTAATTTACTAAAGTCTCCTGGAAATCCCACATCTTACACCCAGAACAGAACACTGGCTCTGTAAACATACTGCCTATTCTCTCTGAAGTTAATACAGAATAAGAAATAAGGAACTAACTTACCTACTTACCTTGCCTCTGCCTGTTCTCGCCAAAGCCTTGTTGAGCGAGGCCTTACAACTCTGCCTCAGTTGACTCCGATGACCGCACACACGATGACCGCTCTGCTAGGTGGTACCTCTCTTTTATAGAGATGCCCCATGTGTCTTATTTGTTATACTGTACTGTCTAATGAAGCCATGAAACTGTCAAGATGGCAGGAACACTTTCGTAAAAGGCACCCTGTTAAAGCTGCTTGTGGTATTACCCAGTTCCAGATGGTGAAAGAAGCATTTGAAAAGTGTTGATGCCAAGAAAGCTAAAAATGATCTTGTTCTTAATGGTGTCATTGTTTCTTATAACATTACAAAAATGTTTGCAGAGTGTGGAAAATCTCACACAATCAGTGAAAGATTAATAATGCCTGCTGTATCAGAAGTGCTCATCACTGTTTGCAAAATGGATACCAGTATTTTAAAATCAAATCCTTTGAGTAGTAACTCTGCAGCTTATCCTATTGAGGAAATGAGTGAAGACATTGAGTATCAACTATGCACAGAGCTACAAAACACAGAATTTGGGATCCATCTGGATTAGTCAACTGTGCAAGATAACAAGGTGTTGCTGATAGCATATGTACAGTTTGTCAAAAGTGGATTCTTTCCTCCAATCACCATAAAATTATGCCCTCTTGTACTAGCCATTTGCTCTCAGGAAATAAGTCACTGGCTAGCCATTCGATCTATGCCCCTTTTCATCTTGTACACCTCCTCAAGACATTTCTCATCCTTTATCATCCTCTATTGCTCCAAAGAGAAAAGCCCTAAATCACTCATCCTATCTTCATAAGATGTGCTCCCTAAACCAGGCAGCATCCTAGTAAATTTCTTTTGCACCCTCTCTAAAGCTTTCAATTCCATCCTACAATGAGGTGAGCAGAACCAAACACGATACTCCTAAGGTAGTCTAACCAGAGATTTATAAAGGTGTAACATTTTCTCACTTCTCTTGAACTGAATCCCCCACCATTTGAAGACCAGCACACCATACATTTTCTTAACCACCCAATCAACTTGCATGACAACTTTAAGGATCTTTGGATGTGCCCTCCTATTTCCCTGTTCCTCCACACCGCAAAAAAATTGCCATTTACTCTGTATTCCGCCTTCAAGTTCAACCGTCTAGAGTGAATCATTTAATACTTTTCCAGGATGAACTCTTATCTGCCACTCAGCCCAGCTGTGCATCCTATCAATGTGTCATTTAATCCTACAGCAATCCTCTACCCTATCTACAACACCATCAACCTCTGGAGTCCCATTAAATGTTCTCAGTGACTCTGCTTCCTCCACTCTCCAGCAGTCTTTTCCAAGTACTCACCGCTATCTGGGTGAAAAAGGACCCCTCAACTCCCATCAAAATCTCTTTCTTTCTATGTCCTTTTATTCCAGAAGAAGGGGGAAGAGATTTGTTCAGTCTACCCCTATATAGCCCACATACATTTGCATACTTCAATCATGTCCTCGCTTAACTTCCTCCACACCAGAGAAAACAGACACATCCACTCCAGTGTCTCCTTATGACTGAAAGGGTCAATCCCTAACAACGTCCAGGTGAATCTCCTCTGCACACTTTCTACAGTGACCACATCCAACAATATTTTGTATTCTCTTGTGTGGTGGCATGGTAGCATAATGGTTAGCACAATACCTTACAGTGCTCGGGGTTCAAAACCTGCCACTCCCTGTAAGGAGTATGTACGTTCTCCCCATGACAGTGTGGGTTTTCTCTAAGTGCTCTGCCTTCCTGTCACATTCCAAGTACATATGGGTTAGGGTTAGGATTAGTAAACTGTGGTCTTGCTGGGTCATGCTACCCCAGCATGTCCTCAGTCAAAACAACCCTTTACTCCAACCCTCCATCTTCCATTACCACACACAAAATGCTGGTGGAACACAGCAGGCCAGGCAGCATCTATAAGGAGAAGCACTGTCGACGTTTCGGGCCGAGACCCTTTGTCAGGACTAATTGAAAGGAAAGATAGTAAGAGATTTGAAAGTAGTGGGGGTGAGGGAAATGCGAAATGATAGGAGAAGACCGGAGGGGGTGGGATGAAGCTAAGAGCTGGAAAGGTGAAAGAGCTGGAGAAGGGAAAGGATCATGGGATGGGAGGCCTCGGGAGAAAGAAAGGGGGAGGGGTGGATAAGCACCAGAGGGAGATGGAGAACAGGCAGAGGGATGGGCAGAGAGAGAGAGAGAAAAAACAAACAACTAAATATGTCAGGGATGGGGTAAGAAGGGGTGGAGGGGCATTAACGGAAGTTAGAGAAGTCAATGTTCATGCCATCAGGTTGGAGGCTACCCAGCCGGTATATAAGGTGTTGTTCCTCCAACCTGAGTTTGGATTCATTTTGACAGTCGAGGCCATGGATAGATGTATCAGAATGGGAATGGGATGTAGAATTAAAATGTGTGGCCACTGGGAGAACCTGATTTCTCTGGCGGACCGAGAGTAGGTGTTCAGTGAAACAATCTCCCAGTCTGCGTCAGGTCTCACCAATATATAAAAGGCCACACCGGGAGCACTGGACGCAGTACACCACACCAGCCGACTCACAGGTGAAGTGTCGCCTCACCTGGAAGGACTGTCTGGGGCCCTGACTGGTGGTGAGGGAGGAAGTGTAAGGGCAGGTGTAGCACTTGTTCCGCTTAACAGGATAAGTGCCAGGAGGGAGATCGGTGGGAAGGGATGGGGGGGGGGCGCGAGTGGACAATGGAGTCACGTAGGGAGCGATCCCTATGGAAAGCAGAAAGGGGAAGGAGGGAAAGATGTGCTTGGTAGTGGAATCCCGTTGGAGGTGACGGAAGTTACGGAGAATTATACACTGGACCTGGAGGATGGTGGAGATGTAGGTGAGGACAAGGGGAACCCTATCCTGAGTGGGGTGGCAGGCGGATGGGGTGAGGGCAGATGTGCAGGAAATGGGAGAGATGTGTTTGAGAGCAGAGTTGATGGTGGAAGAAGGGAAGCCCCTTTGTTTAAAAAAGGAAGACATCTCCTTCGTCCTGGAATGAAAAGCCTCATCGTGAGAGCAGATGCGGCAGAGACGGAGGAATTGTGAGAAGGGGATAGCATTTTTGCAAGAGACAGGGTGGGAAGAGGAATAGTCCAGGTAGCTGTGAGAGTCTTGTAGGCTTATAGTAGATATCAGTAGATAAGCCGTCTCCAGAGATGGAGACAGAAAGATCAAGAAAGGGGAGGGAGGTGTCAGAAATGGACCAGGTAAATTTGAGGGCAGGGTGAATGTTGGAGGCAAAGTTAATGAAGTCAACGAGCTCAGCATGCGTGCAGGAAGCAGCGGCAATGCAGTTGTCGATGTAGTGAAGGAAAAGAGGGGGACGGATACCCATATAGACTTGGAACATGGACTGTTCCACAAAGCCATCAAAAAGGTGAGCATAACTGGGACCCATGCGGATACCCATGGCTACACCCTTGGTTTGGAGGAAGTGGGAGGAGCCAAAGGAGAAATTATTGAGAGTAGGAACTAATTCCACTAGTCGGAGGAGAGTGGTGGTAGAGGGGAATTGGTTAGGTCTGGAATCCAAAAAGAAGCGAAGAGCTTTGAGACCATCCCGGTGGGGGATGGAGGTATATAGGGACTGGACGTCCAAGGTGAAAATAAGCCGGTGGAGACCAGGAAACTTAAAATCATTGAAAAAATTAAAAGTGTGAGAAGTGGCACGAATATAGGTGGGAAGAGGTTGAACAAGGGGGGATAAGACAGTGTCAAGGTATGCAGAAATGAGTTTGGTGGGGCAGGAGCAAGCTGAGACAATAGGTCTACCTGGACAGGCAGGTTTGTGGATCATGGGTAGGAGGTAGAAACGGGAAGTGCGGGGTGTGGGAACTATGAGGTTGGTGGCAGTGGATGGGAGATCCCCAGAACTGATAAAGTTGGTGATGGTATAAGAGACAGTGGCCTGGTGCTCCTTAGTGGGGTCATGATCAAGGGGTAAATAAGAGGAAGTATCAGAGAGTTGTTGCTGTGCCTCGGCCAGGTAGAGATCAGTACGCCAGACAACAACAACTCACCCTTTATCAGCAGGTTTTATAGTGAGGTTGGGATTCGTGCGGAGAGAGCAGTGTGTTCGGAAGGAGTTAGGTTGGAATTGGAACAGGGTGTGGTGAAGTCGAGACGGTTGATGTCCTGTCGGCAATTAGCAATAAAGACCTAGGAGAAGCAGACGTAGAGGCAGCGTCTGCCTACAACATGTTTGGGGTGGAAACAGATGAGGGACCACCTGAACCCTATTATGCCACAGTCACTGTCAAGGGAAAGGACATTAAGTGCGAGATTGATTCAGGGGCTACTGCATCGGTCATTAGTGAAGAGACTTACAGGAGGACATGGGGATCCAACCTGCCTCCCATCAGACCATCTAAACTCTAACTCAGGACCTGTACGGGCAGCCCATACCTCATTTAGGAATGTTATATGTGGATATTTCGGCTGGGGGCCAGAAAGCTGAAGCCAGGCTGGTGATAGCTAAGGGCAGTGGGCCCAGTCTTCTGGGCCGCAATTGGCTTCGTAAAATCTGTCTCAACTGGCATGAATTTAAATATGCACACATGACAGAAGAGCATGAGGTGCAGCATGCAGATGAAGTCGCCGATGACAATGTGAGTGACCCAGCTCTTGTACCACCTGCCCAGTTACAGCAAGTTGCATCTCAGCCTGATGATCTCGCTAACAGGAACCTGCATGTGAAGGCAATCATAACAGTAGCAGACGGGGCACCCGCAGACGATGTAAGAACAGAGCCTCCAGGACCACCAGACAATCATTCAGAAAGCACTCTAAGTGATTTGACAAAGAAAGAAGAATTTTCTGGAGGCAGTGGCCCCCTGGGAATCCATGTGGTGCCTTTTAACTCTACGCTGAGTAGAAGATTCCTTGGTCTGAGTATTTGTGGTATTGAAGAGAACAGCTGTTCAAGAAAAAATAACCTGCTGCAGGTGATTGAATGCATCATCAAAATCAATGACTGTGATTTAACAGAAAAGACCTTTGTTCAAGCACAAGAGGTTTTCCGAAATGCATTGCGATTTCCTGCTGTTGAACTCCAGATAGTTCCAAGTTATAACAAGGAACACCATGAAAAATTTGCAATTGGGTCTATTCTGAGCCACAGTCAAAAACCAAAAGTTCAAAAAACAAAGTTCCTTATTCAGTGCGTTCCAAGCTAGGTGGCAAACCTGCAGATGCTGTTTCTCCCAATAATACTGAGAATAGCTTGCCACCGATTTCAAAGAAGCTCAGTAGTCCAAAACAGTTAAGGAGCAATGACCACTTAATGCATACCAGGAAAGCATGTCCACCAGTGACTTTGCTAGAGGGAGAGACACTGGCAGAGGGGGCAGAGTCCCCTGAAGAGGATAGACCATTCTCACGCGGACACACAGACCCCTCTCATGTCCCCAACACTAGATCCACCCAAAACATCCTCACCAGCGGTGCATGCTTGGTCACCGGGAGTAGTGTGTAGATCGCAGCACCCTCGCAAACCTCCTGACAGACTGAATCTTTGATTGGATAGTTTCTTCTGTTGTTAGATTGAATGTTGAATTTGCCATGTTTTTTAGGTGTTTTTGTATTGGTAACCTGTTGCTAATGATACCACTGTTTTTATTTCCCAGTTCTTCTATATTTGGGAAATGTTGGATTTTAAAGGGGGAGAAGTGTTGTAATGTGAGTATTATTAAAAGCAAGTTAATACTACTGGGGTTGGCGGGGTCTTTACTTCCACTCTTTTACTCCCAGTATGCATTGTATATAGTTCCTCCACAATCTATGAACGGCCAGAGGGAGGTACGATGACCTTCCCCTCCCCCCCCCCCCCCCCCCCCCCAGAAAATACAACCATCCTACAGACTCAGTTCGGTCTTGTGTTTGGCATAAGGTCTCAGTTCCTCTCCTTCCACAACTCTGGGCCAACCTTGTAAAAGAAAAATCTTGACTTCAGACAGGACTGGGTCCCTCTCTGTCCATTGATTGATCTGGGTCGCTTCTACAGGTGTCGCGGACAGCCTCTCCAATGAAAAAACAGTCTCTGGAGGCACATATGTAGTAACAGCTGTCTCAGGTAAAGGGAGTCGACTCAGCGCATTAGCGTTTGCATTATCTCCACCCGCTCTGTACACAATAGTATACTGTTAGGCTGAAAATGTGAGAGCCCAACTCTGTATCCTGGCTGAGGCTAGCGGTGGGATGCATCTGGTCTCCCTAAAAAGGCTCATCAGTGGTTTATGGTCCGTATAAATTGTGAATGCACATTCATAGAGGTACTGATGAAAACGTTTGACTGCAAAAACAATGGCCAGACCTTCTTTGTCTAGCTGTGAATATCCCTTCTCAGCACCCGTCAGGGTATGTGAATCAAAAGCAATAGGCTTCTCTGAACGGTCCTCCATTACGTGTGAGAGAACTGCCCCGACTCCATAGGGTGAAGCGTCACATGAAAGGGTGATCTCCTTGTCTGTGTCATAGTGACGTGCAGCTTCACTGAGTGCAACAATGCTTTCACTTTCTTGAAAGTTTCCTCCTGCTCTTCACCCCACCGCCACTTAGTGTCATTGTGAAGCAGCTTATACAATGGGGCCAAAACCTTTGAGAGGTCCGGAAGAAACTTGCCATAATAATTCACCATGCCCAAAATTGATCCGAGTTCAGTGACACTCTTGGGGCTTGGGGGCTCCTTAATACCTCTCACTTTTTCCTCCGCTAGGCAAAGCCCCTCAGCTGTAATCTTGTGTCCCAGGTAGGTCACACTCAGAGCCAGGAAGACACATTTTCTGTGTTTCGACCGCACTCCTGCATCTCGGAGTCTCTTCATCACCTGTCTTAAGTTAGCCAGATGCTCCCCCTCCGTGGCTTCCATAATCAAAATATCATCAAGATACACTGCTACATGAGGAATCCCCTGCAGCAAAGAGTCCATTGTCAACTGCATTTACTTGACAATTCATTGAAGAATTACACAAAAATAGAGGACTATATAAAATACATAAAGCATAGAAAGTTAAACTACAAAAAAAACTGAGAGAAGTAATAATTCTGCAGAGAGTCTCTGGAACGTGCTGCCAGGGTAGATACATTAGCGGCATTCAAAAGACTCTTACATAGGCACATTGATGAAAAGAAAAATAGTGGGTTTTGTGGGAGGGAAGGGTTAGATTGCTCTTAGAGAAGGTTAAAAGGTTGGCACAACATCGTGGATTGAAGGGCCTGTACTGTTCCAGGCTTCACGTCTGCAAGCTCCACGACACTTTGCTCCATTGTGTGGTGATTTGAGACTGAGGGGTGGGCCTGCTCTGGCTGCTCTGTGCTTCGTGCCTGTGGACTCACTCTTGTTCCAGATGCTGTTGCTTGCATTTATTGTTTTCACGTTCTGTGCTTTTCTTTGATTTGTTGGTCTTTTTAAATGGATTATTTCAGGTTTCATATTTTGTGGCTGCCTGAAAAGAGACAAATTTCAAGGTTGTATAATTTGTACATACTTTGATAATAAATGTACTTCGAACTTTTTATACATTCTTTTTTTATATATTGTAGTGATGTGCTATACACAGCGCTGAAATAACGACACGCAGTCGGTAAGTCATTTCCAGACTAGTTTATTCAAACTTCGCAGCGCTGGCATTTAATCCCTAGCGTCTGCCCTCTCTGGGCGGAAATGACATCACAGGTGCATTACCAAAGTCTCTCCCCATGCGCTGGCTATTTGTGAGGCTGTTCGCCTGCGCAGAAAGTGGGTCGCCACATGACCTCCTCCCCCCAGAACCGGCGATACACCCCCCAATGTCCACAGTCTGGATCAGCCTCTGTTTGGGAGGTCTGCCTCTGCGCCGCGGTGCCTGAACCTCGACCAGCTGCGCCAAGTCCACATGGGCTGGTTTGAGTTGGTCCACTGTGAAAACCTCCACTTTCCCCCCAATGTCCAGAACGTACGTGGACCCGTTGTTGTTGATCACCTTGAACGGCCCCTCGTATGGCCACTGTAGCGGTGCCCGGTGTCCGTACCTTCGTACAAACACAAACTTACAGTTCTGCATGTCTTTGGTACATGGGTCAGGGTCCATCCGTGCTGTGAAGTCAGTACGGGGGCTAGGTTGCTGAGCCTTTCACGTAGTCTGTCCAGGACTGCTGCGGGTTTTCCTCTTGCCCCCTTGGGGCTGGTATGAACTCTCCTGGGACAGCCAGGAGTGCGCCGTACACCAACTTGGCCGACGAGGCGTGCAGATCCTCTTTGGGTGCTGTGTGAATTCCATTCACTGACCTGCTTGCGAAGTCCGTGCCATGCAAACTGCTGGAGACCATCCGGACGGTTGTCCTGATAGATGGGTGCGCCAAACTGTGTATGGAGTCGAAAACTCGCCGCCTCCAGGCCGCTGGGATGATGGGGCGAGGTTGGCCGGTAGCCACGTCGCACAGGAGGGTCCTCTCACCTGGGCCTAAGAGAAAGTCCTGCAGCTGCAAACCCGAGACTGCGGTCCTGTAGCTGGGCATCTCGTTGTCTGCCTGCTGCGCCTCCGCCAGTGTTGCATAGTCCACCCCCAGGGACAGAGCCTGGACAGCTGGTCTGGAGAGTGTGTCCGCCACAACATTGTCCTTTCCCGAGACATGCTGGATGTCCGTCGTGTACTCAGAAATGTAGGATAGATATCGCTGCTGGCACACCGACCAGGGATTGGACACCTTCGTGAACGCGAAGGTCAGTGGTTTGTGGTCCATGAACGCCTTCTAAGAAGTACCTGAAATGCTGGATTGCCAGATACAGTGCCAACAGCTCCCGGTCGAAAGCACTGTACTTGAGTTCGGGTGGTCGTAGGTGCATGATGAAGAACGTCAGGTGTTGCCAGCGCCCCTCGATGAGCTGCTCCAGCACCCCACCGACTGCTGTGTCGGATGCGTCCACCATGAGTGTGGTCAGAATGTCCGTTCTGGGGTGCACCAGCATCGCGGCATCTGCCAAGGCTTCCTTGGCTTTAACGAAAGCGGCCGTGGCCTCCTCCTCCCAAGTAATGTCCTTGCCTTTACCCGACATTAGGGTATACAAAGGGCGCATGATACGGGCTGCTGAGGGGAGGAAACGGTGGTAGAAGTTCACCATACCAACGAACTCCTGCAGGCCTTTGACCGTGTTGGGCCGAGCAAAGTGGCGGATCGCGTCTACCTTGGCGGGCAGAGTTGTTGCCCTGTCTTTGGTAATCCTGCGGCCCAGGAAGTCGATGGTATCGAGACCGAACTGACATTTGGCCGGGTTGATCGTGAGGCCGAAGACATAGTGCATAAGGCACTGGATGCACTTAATGGAATCTTGGTGTTGCTCCTTCATCCAGTTCAATTCTGGCCTTCATGGCTTTGATTTTACCAATCCCTTCTCAAACACCTTCTCATTAGCATTAAGCAGCTATGACAGTCTCTGGTTAGTGCTCCCAGGAGGGCTGCAGTTGCCTGTGATGCTACACTAAGAGCTTTGATTGCGTGCCAGTCTAGTGGGATTTTTCTCAACCATTCATGTCCAAAACGTGCTGCCCTCCACCTTTCAACCTTTGACTGGTTCCTATTGTGAAATCTAAATCTCTAAGCTATTACCAGCAGTTTAGGGCTCAAATGATTTTGTAAAATTGCAACAATTTCATTGAATGTCTTGCTTGCTGGCTTTTCATGTGTTACTAAGTTCAGATTCAGATTCAGATTTAGTTTATTGTCATTTAGAAACCACAAATGCAATGCAGTTAAAAAATGAGACAACGTTCCCCCAGAATGATATCACAAAAGCATATGACAAAACAGACTACACCAGAAAATCCACGTAACATTTGGCAATCCCCAATCCAGAGTCTGGAGAGGCTGCTGCGTATTAATATCGCGCTACCGTCTAGCATGTTCCCCGGAAAGGAGCTCCAAATCCACCAGACAAAAACAAGACCAAAAACTAAAGCTACAAGACCTGCACAAAACCACATAATTACAACATATAGTTACAACAGTGCAAACAATAGCATAATTGATAAAAAAAAAGACTATGAGCACAGAAGAAATAGTCCAAGATGTTAAAGGACTGTAAGTTCAAAAGAAATCACCACAGTTTCCACAAGTCCCCAGGGTCCTGACAGACTTGCCATCCCACGCCGGCGGAAGAAGGGAGTACCCCCACTATGGATTTCCAAGGCGCCGCCCAACTCAGCCGCACAGATGCAGCACACAATGGAAGCTCTGTCGAAACCAGCCTCACAGACGCAGCACACACTGAAAGCGACCTGAGTCCGTCGAAAGCACTCCGAGTCCATCAAACCTCCGAGCCGACGACCATCCCCTCCGGCACAGCTTCTCCGAGCACCATCCTCTGCCGAGCATATTAAGACAGCCCTGCCAATGGCCATCGGCAATGTGACCCCGAGGACTGGGGGGCTGTTCTTCCCAGCAGAGTCCCGGACCTCACAGCAGCAGCAGCATCGAAGAAGGTCTTCCTGGAATTTCCCGATGTTTCTTCGTGCTTCCACGTCCGTTTTCAATCGATTATGATTGTGCACGGCACCCTACTTCACAAACAGCAGATAATCAGTTCCAGAGTGGCCGCTGCAAGCTGCGTTGCACCGCCATCTTGGAGCAAGACAGCGAACAGTGCAAGACATGCGCGCAATCCAACAGGTCAATGTGCATGGGTACGTTATCCGTCAATAAGAGGTGCCAAGGGGAGTCATTGTGATAAACAAAATGCATCCATACATTATACTAATTATTCTAATACACAGTCAATATTTATGTTTTAACTGGTTACAGGTATTATTTTATGTTAAATATGTTACAAGTGTATATGAAAAATAAAACTATTTTAAAGCTCTGAATAGGATTCTTTATTTACAATATATAAATATTCTTTTACAATATTCTTCCAACGAGCTGCAAAAATTTTCTTACTTTGGCTGTTCAGGGAGATCCTCGGGACTGATGCAAACAAGAGATATTTTCAATATCTGACTGCAACTTGGTTAAAGATAATCGAAGATCACCTCTTTTCACAACATCAAGAGGGTTATGAGCTTTTGATAGCAGGTGTCGAACTTGACTAAAACAACATTCAACTCAATAAGAGGTGGGAAATCCAATTATAAACAACATTGCTTTCGTCCAGAGCTGTGGAAAGCTATTTTAAATATCACTAGTTATTCTGAAACATTGTTTGCTGTGTCAGAATTTTGCTTGAGCTGTTGTATTGCTCTGCAGCTCAATAAGACATTCTTGCAATTTGGAGTCAACGTTGTTCACATTCAGTCCAAATGCATCCATCACCCACTTGGAAAATGCATTTCCAGCAGGTCTTGGAACCAAAATTCCATATCAGTGTGCAGTTGTTCAAGTGATCAATGTACATAATCGGATCACTGGTGAGGCCTCACCTTGAGTAATGTAAACAATTTTGGGCCCCTCGTCTTAGAAAAGATGTGCTAGCATTGGAGACGGTTCAGAGGAAGTTCACAAGGATGATTCCAGGAATGAAAGGGTTATCATACGAGGACAACATGCTGGAAGAACTCAGCAGGTCGGGCAGCATCCGTGGAAATGAGCAGTCAATGTTTCAGGCCGAGACCCTTCGTCAGGACTGAGAAAGGAGGGAGCAGGAGCCTTATAAAGAAGGTGGGGGGAGGGTGGGAAGGAGAAGGCTGGTAGGTGCCAGGTGAAAAACCAATCAGAGGAAAGATCAAGGGGTGGGGGAGAGGAAGCAGGAATCGTGAGAGAGGTGATAGGCAGCTGGAAGAGGAGGCAGAGTGAAAGTGGGATAGGGGAAGGGAGAAGGAGGAAATTACCGGAAGTTGGAGAATTCAATGTTCATACCAAGGGGCTGGAGACTACCCAGACAGTATATGAAGTGCTACTCCTCCAACCTGAGTTTGGCCTCATCATGGCAATACAGGAGGCCATGTATAGACATACCCGTATGGGAATGTGAAGCAGAGTTGAAGTGGGTGGCAGCCGGGAGATCCTGTCTGATGTTGCAGATGGAGCGGAGGTGATCAACAAAGCGGTCCCCCAATCTGTGTCGGGTCTCGCCGAATGTAGGGGAGGCAGCACAAGGAGCACCGGATGAAATAGATGACCCCCAACAGACTCACAAGCGAAATGTTGCCTCACCTGGAAGGACTGTTTGGGGCCCTGAATGGTGGTAATAGAGAAGGTGTAGGGACAGGTGTAGCATTTACACTTGCAGGGATAAGTACCTGGTGGGAGATCTGTGTAGAGGGACATGTGGACCAGGGAGTCGCGGAGGGAACGATCCCTGGGAAAAGCGGAGAGGGGTAGAGAGGGAAAGATGTGCTTAGCGGTGGGGTCCTATTGAAGGTGGCAGAAGTTGTGGAGGATAATATGCTGGATCTGGAGGCTGGTGGGGTGGTAGGTGAGGACAAGGGGAACATGGTCCCTGTTGTGGTGACAGGAGGATGAGGTGAGGGCTGAAGTGCGGAAAATGGAGGAGATGCGGGTGAGGGCATCACTGATGACAGCAGAAGAGAAACCATGATTTTTAAAGAAAGAGGACATTTGAGATGTCCTGGAATGGAAAGCCTCATCCTGGGAGCAGATGCGGCAGAGACGGAGGAACTGGGAATAATTGTCTAAGGGTAGATAAGTCTCCTGGACCAGATAGAGTGCACCCTCGTGTTCTGAAGGAACTAGCAATAGAGACTGAGGAGGAATTAGCAATGATATTTCAAAAGGCGATAGATTCAGGCCTGGTTCCGGAGGACTGGAAGATCACAAATATCACTCCGCTATTTAAGAAGGGGGCAAGGAAGCAAAAGGGAAATTTTAGACCTGTTAGCTTGACATCAGTGGTTGGAAAAATGTTGGAGTCGATCGTCAAGGATGAGGTTACGGAGTACCTGGAGGCATATGACAAGATAGGCAGAACTCAGCATGGTTTCCTTAAATGAAAATCCTGCCTGACAAACCTAGTGCAATTTTTTGAGGATATTACAAGTAGGCTAGACAAGGTAGATGCAGTGGATGTTGTGTACTTGGATTTTCAGAAGGCCTTTGACAAGGTGACGCACATGAGGTTGCTAAACAAGATTAGAGCCCATGGAGTTACAGCAAAGTTACATACGTGGATAGAGCGTTGGTTGATTGGCAGGAAACAGAGAGTGGGAATAAAGGGATCCCATTCTAGTTGGCTGCCAGTTACCAGTGGTGTTCCGCAGGGGTCCGTGTTGGGGCCGATTCTTTTTACGTTGTATATCAACGATTTGGATTATGGAATGGATGGCTTTGTGGCTAAGTTTGCTGATGATACAAAGATAGGTGGAGGGGCCGGTAGTGCTGAGGAAACAGAGAGTCTGCAGAGAGACTTGGATAGATTGGGGGAATGGGTAAAGAAGTGGCAAATGAATTACAATGTCGGAAAGTGTACGGTCATGCACTTTGTTAGAAGAAGTAAATGGGCAGACTATTACTTAAATGGGGAGAAAATTCGAAGTTCTGAGATGCAATGGGACTTGGGAGTTCTCGTGCAGGATACCCTTAAGGTTAACCTCCAGGCTGAGTCAGTGGTGAAGAAGGTGAATGCAATGTTGGCATTCATTTCTAGAGGAATAGAGTATAGGTGCAGTGATGTGATGTTGAGGCTCTATAAGGCACTGGTAAGACCTCGCTTAGAATACTGTGTGCAGTTTTGGGCTCCATATTTAAGAAAGGATGTGCTGATGTTAGAGAGGGTTCTGAGAAGATTCACTAGAATGATTCCGGGAATGAGTGGGTTAACATATGAGGAACATTTGACCACTCTTGGATTGCACTCCTTGGAGTTTAGAAGAATGAGGGGGGACCGCCTAGAAACATTTCGAATGTTGAAAGACATGGACAGAGTGGATGTGGCAAAGTTGTTTCCCATGGTGGAGGAGTCTATTATGAGAGGACATGACTTGAGGATTGCAAGGCGCCCATTCAGAACAGAGATGCGAAAACAGTTTTTTATCCAGAGGGTGGTGAATCTGGAATTTGTTGCCACGGGCGGCAGTGGAGGCCGGGTCATTGGGTGTATTTAAGGCAGAGATTGATAGTTATCTGAGTAGTCAGGACATCAAAGGTTATGGTGAGAAGGTGGGGGAATGGGACTAAAGGGGAGATTGGAGCAGCTCATGATGAAATGGCAGAGAGACTCGATGGGCCAAATGGCCGACTTCTGCTCCTTTGTCTTATGGAATAGGGAATAGCATTTTTATATTTGGCAGGGTCAGAAGAGGTATAGTTGAGGGTGTTCTGAGAGTCAGTGGTTTACCAGCCTTCTCCTTCTCACCCTCCCCCCACCTTTATAGGGCCCCTGCCCCCTCCTTCTTCAGTCCTGACGAAGGGTCTCGGACTGAAACATTGACTGATCGTTTCCATGGATGCTGCCCGACCTGCTGAGTTCCTCCAGCGTGTTGTCCGTGTTGATTTGATTACAGCATCTACAGTGTACTTTGTGCTTACTTATCATACGAGGTATGTTTGATTGCTCAGGGTCTGTACACACTGGAATTCAGAAGGATGAGAGGGTATTTCATTTGCCACCTTTCAAATATAGAAAGGCCTAGACAGAGTAGATGTGGAAAGGATGTGTCCCATGGTGGGAGAGTCTCGGACACGAGGGCACAACCTCAGGATAGAGGGGCGCCTTTTCAAAACGGATGCTGAGAAATTTCTTTAGCCAAAGGGTGGTGAATTTATGGAATTTGTTGCCACGTACAGCTGTGGAGACCAGGTGATTGGGTATGTTTAAGGTGGAGATTGATCGGTTCTTGATTGGATATGGCATCAAAGACTACTGGGAGTAGTCCGGGATCTGCGGTTGAAGGGGAGATAAAGAAAAGGGTCAGCCATGGTTGAATGGCGGAGCAGACTCAATGGGCCAGATGGCCTATTTCTGTTCCTATGTCTAATGGTCTATAGATCATCATCTTGTAATTGCATTATAAAAGTGGCCAGGGAAGGAAAGGGCATAAACTTGTGAAATCCAATATTATTGCTGAGACGTTTGAGTTTTCCATGGAAAACAGTAAGAGCCTCCTTGCAGTTTTTTCCCCATAACTGCCCTGTTTAATAAATTCAGTTTTTCAACTATATCTGACAGGTAAAATATGTCAGACTTAGCAGTGACAATTTGTTCTCCTAGAAATACTACAATACTGTCCCAAATGTAGGGCTGTCAGTACCATTAACTGTGGTGTTAACTATTCAGGCTAACAGAATGGCTTTTCTGTAATGTTACTTAATGCTGTAATGTGTTTTTGTGTCTGGAATGTTTGGGATATGACTGCAGGTAAGGGAGGAACTAACCAATGGAGAATTGTTATGCTATCTTGTATGCGTAAGCTGAGCAGGTGTTCGTGGTCTTATTCAGGGAGATGAGCGAGGAGGACGGACGTGTGAGGAGCAGACAGCGGTTCCAGGGCGGCGGATACTGGAAGTCAGCAGCTTGGACGGTGGCTAAAGGCTTGGAAGGTCGTTGTGGATGGAACTGGAGGCGTGAGCTCCAATGTATTAACATATTAGGTGCACAAACTGATAAACTTACTGATTTGGCGCCTTTAGGTTATCTGTTTCTACTAACCCATCACTAACTTTATAGTTAAAATTGTAATTATTTACTCGCATTTGGTGTATTGTTTGATTTTTGTGTTGTGAGCGTGTACTGGGGGGGGGGGGGGCATTACACCGTATTTACACCGAAGTATTGCACTGCTGGCAGGGCGACGGCGGTTCACCCTAGATGAACGGGGTTAAATTGGGGGCATAGATGCTAGACAAATTTCAACAAACCAACAAAGACAATTACCTTTTGATAACCATCGTACCTCAATGTGCATTAGTAGCCATTCAATATCTTGTTCACTTTCCTCACAAAGTTGTTGAAAAAGACGATATGAAGTGTGTTGAATGTGATGAAGTTGACAGCCATTATCACACAGCAAGGCTGTCTTATAAACATTCTCCCAATATTTTCACAAGATGGATGAAACAAAGTATGTCAGGCAGAGCATTTTTCAATGAGTAATGAATCCTCTGTATCTTCTTCTCATCGAAGCAGCACTATTATCAGTTGCAAAGGCCATTATGTATGACATCTGTCTGATTGGGCAGTCTGACAGAAAGAAGCTGCAAAAGGTTGCAAATCTAGTCATCTCCATCTTGGGTACTAGCCTACAAACTACCCAGGAGATCTTTAGGGAGCGGTGTCTCAAAAAGGCAGCGTCCATTATTAAGGACCTCCAGCACCCAGGGCATGCCCTTTTCTCACTGTTACGATCAGGGAGGAGGTACAGAAGCCTGAAGGCACACACTCAGCGATTCAGGAACAGCTTATTCCCCTCCACCAACCGATTCCAAAATGAACTTTGAATTTTAAGACACTACCTCACTTTTCTTTTAGTATATAGTGTTTCTGTTTTTGCACATTTTAAAAAATCTGTTCAATATATATAATTGATTTACTTGTTTATTTATTATTTTGTTTATTTTATTTATTACTATTTTATTTTTATCTAGATTATGTATTGCATTGAACTGCTGCTGCTGAGTTAACAAATTTCACGTCACATGCTGGAGATGATAAACCTGATTCTGATTCTGATGGACTCATTGGGTGGAAGAGCCCATCATCGTGCTGTATCTCTAAATCAACACAAACATTTGTAAAACCTGTGGAAGATGTTGGGAAAACCACATTTGGAGTACTGTATACAGTTCTGGTCATCCTGCAATGGGAAGGAAGTCATTAAATTCAAGTTACAAGGAAGTTACTGTGACCAGAACAGGAGGATTAGAGTTATAAGGAATGACTGGATAGGATCGGACATATTTTTTTGCTTGGAGCACAGAAGGTCGAGGGGTTGACAGGATAACATCATGAGGTCAGCTGTTCACACAGAGGGGAAGGTGATTACATGGACTGAGCTGCCAGAGGAAGTGGTAGAGGTGGGGACCACCACATTTAAAAGTCATTTGGATGGGAACTCGGATAGGAAATGTTCAGAGGGACATCCCCCAAATGTAGGCAAATGGGACCAGCTTAGACGGCATCGACCAATTGCATAACAACCTGCATCTTCCTGTAGTCACGTGTTTGATCATCATGAGGTAGATTGTGAAGTGGTTACGGTGCAGTACCTGACCACAAGAAACTGCAGGTTGAGTGCAGTACACGAGGAGAGGATACTTTCCTTGATGTGCTGAGCTGCTTTTACAACATTTTCTCAGAATAACTCACAAAGTTAACAGAATTCCATAAACTGTATAGGCTGGTGGTCTTTGGTGGTATTGCCACCGTCTTCAGCTGGTGGGCTGCCTGAGGTTTGGCAAGAAGCGCCCCCAAGCTGTGACAGCCAAGCCCACAGTCGGCATAGCGCAGACACTAGATTCCAGCACTGAGGAAGTGGAGCCGGGGGGCAGTGCTGCTCACTCTGGACTACCAGTCAATAGAATTTACACTGTGGATCTGAAGCCACAAGGTTAGAAGCCAGAGTATGGAGCAGGGGTATATTCAGTCAGAGGATGGAGGAAATGAGCAGGGGATGTCGTCACAGGGACTGGCAGATTGAAGTCCTGAACTTACCCAAACAAAGGCAACTGAATCAGTGGACGAACATGAGAAACGAGAGGAGGAGAGGGAGGAAAACGACAAACGAACCATCAGAGATCAGGAGGAAAAAAACAATGAAGGGAGGCTGGGGGGTGTGTGGGGTGACTCCACCAATGTCCAAGTGGGCAGGAGAAGGGGAATAAAATTGAACAAGAGAAAGAGATCCCTGGCGAAGAAGATAGTTGGAGAGGGGAAGGAAATGAGGAGGTGGAAGACAAAACTTCAAAGAGAACAGGTCTTTCTAGGTAAGAGAAGTAGAAGGGAACAATGGAGACCTCACAGAAGAGTTCTCAGGTTTAGTGAACCAGTGCCTGAGGCTCGGTCAATGAAAGGAAAATGGAAAGAGCAATCCTTTGGCCCTAGCAGGAACACAGAAGACTGTGAAGCGAATGAAGGTAAAACTATTAGTTTAAATAGATCTGTCTGTGTGTACGTGTAAGAGTTTGAGAATAAATGTATAGGCACAATTGCTGTATCAAGTTTTTAATGTAAAGGGGTCTGTGGTCCAAAGACTTTGGGGCTCTAGAATATCTAAGTTGTAGAAGGCTACTGATCAAATGCTGATAACTGGGGCTAGTATGGATGACATCATTGAAATGATGGGTCCAAGGGTCTGATTCTGTGCAGATCTCTCGATGACATGTCATGACATCACAGACCCTTTGTTTACCGGCAGTCTCCCACCCACCTTCATTATCTAACTGCCCCTCGCCTCTGGTACGGGGCAGTGGAGAAGCAATTAGTGCAACACTCCACAGTGCCAGCGATCACCAATCAGGATACAGTTCCACTGCTCTCTGTGAGGAGTTTATACATTCTCCCCAAGACACCATGGATTTCCTCCAAGTTCAATCGGAAGCTTCCAATTTCCCCCCTTCCTGGTATCGGCTGTGCAGAGGAGATTCACTAGGATGCTACCTGGACTAGTTTAACCCATCCTCATGTAGTCTTATGAGGAGAGGATGAGCATGTGAGGGCTTTTCCCTTTGGAGTGAAGGAGGGTGAGAGAAGACTTGAGAGAGGTGTACAAGTTCATAACAAACATAGATCGAGTGGATAGCCAGAGATAGTTTCCCAGGGTGGGAATGGCTAATACCAGGGAGTGCACACAGAGAGTGGTGTGTGTATGGAACCACCTCAGGGGTGGTGGTAGAGGCAGATACATTGGGGACATTTAAGAAATACCTGTACAGAGCACATGAATGATAGAAAAAGGGAGTGCTCTATCTGGGGAAAGGGTTATATTGATCTTAGAACAGGTTAAAAATTTGGCACAATACTGTTGTTCATCAGGAGTCACTCCTGTTGAAGGGTTTCGGCCCGAAACGTCGTCACTACCTCCTCCCATAGATGCTGTCTGGCCTGCTGAGTTCTGCCAGCATTTTGTGTTTTTATTTATTTCCAGCATCTGCAGATTCACTGGTGTTGCCTAAACTGTACACAGTACTGCAAATGCAGTCTCTCCCACTGCAACAGAATGCCCCAACTTCAACGCTCAGTGTGCTTTCTCTGACGACAAAGAAAGAATATTAGCTTAAGCAGTTTCTTCTGTGTCATCAAGCATCCACAGCTCATTAAGTGGTGCAAGAAGCACCCATGGGTGGGTTGGAAGGGTGGCAATGTGCATGCGCTAATATCCGTGAGCCTGGGGGTTGTGCAACCTGCCTGGTGGACTGGGACATCCGGGGGAGAAAGTGAGAGCAAGGGTGCCCTTCCAGGCTGTAGGCTCACACAGGTGCTTGTAGAACCGATTCCTGCCGCGTGTCCGAGGGTCAGAGTTACTCCAGCCCCAGGCTCTTGTCAGGGTGCACTCGGGCCCAGTTAAAACTGGCTAAGGCAGCAAAAGTGTTATTCACCACACCACAGTGAGGAACACACTGACCCAATCTCCACCAATCCTGATGAAGGGTCTTGACCCGAAACGTCAAACATCAACTGTTCATTTCCCTCCATAGAAGCCACCAGCTATGCTGTGTTCCTCCAGCATTGTGTGTGTGTGTGTGTGTGCGTGCATGCGTGCGTACTGCTCAGGATAACAACTCTCCAATTCCTTCAGCATTCCACAGGCTGAAGAACTTTTAGACGATATGACCCACATGTTGCAATATTCTCCTGCAAAGCTCCTTTGTCACACACACACACACACACACACACACACACACACACACACACACACACACACACACACACACACACACACACACACACACACACACACACACACACACACACACACACACACACACACACCTACCTGTCTGCAGCATTCATCCTGATGGAGGATGTTGGCCTGAAGTGTTGACTCTTTACTCCTCTCCATAGATACTGCCTGACCTGCAGAGTTCCTCCTGCATCTTAGGGAACCACAATAGCAGAGGGGTTTGTGCGATGCTGTTGCTGCTCGGTCAGGGATGGGGGGGCAGGGAAAGGGCAGGTAATAATTCAGAGTTCAATACCAGTGCTGTGTGTAAGGAGTTTGTATATTCTCCCTGTGACCATGTGGGTTTCCTCCTGTAGTTCAAAAAAGGCTGATTAGTGATTGGAAATTTTCCTGCGGTTAGGCTGGTGTTAAATAGGTGGGGTGTTGGGCAATGTAGCTTTCTGGGGCAGAAGGGCCAGTTCTACAGAGTATCTCTAAATAGATAGAGTACTGTGAATAAATAACTTTGTGTGTGTGTTACTCTGAATTTCCAGCTTCTGCAGAATCTCTTGTGCTTATGAATGTGTCTGAATCTCTTGTTCTGATCTCTGCTGCTGTTTTGCTCCCTCCCTTGCAGTCTCAATTAATGATATCAAGGAGCTGAAAGCTGGTCATCAGACGAAGGGAATGCAGCGGAATGCCACAGACATACCAACCAACCAATGCTTCAGCATTGTATTTAAAGGCAGCCGGAAGAACTTAGATCTGGTGGCCACCAACACCGACGAGGGCAGGCAATGGATCCGTGGCATTTCAAAATTAATGGAGAGAAACAACCTCATGAAGAGGAGACAATGGCTGCTGAAGCATTTATCCAGCAGTGTGCCACAGCACAGAGCCAGGGAGAGAGCGACAGGCAGAGCATCAAGTCCACCCCGAACCCATGTGGAAGGTCAAAGGCACCTCTCCATCTTACAATACTTCTCTGTTTACTTACCTATGTGACCTTTAGTTCCCTCAGGCCCTCAGCCTCCACAGATTCCATTAGTTACTAATTTATTTTCAGTATTATTTTAATATATAGTCAATCTTTAGGTTTTAACATGTTATAGGTATTATAGGCTAAACTTAATTTTATAGGTGTTTATGAAATATAAAACTGCTTTAAAGCTCTGAATGAGATACTTTATTGATGTAATATTCTTCCAATCATCAACAAAAATACACAATATTTTGTTTTCATAACCAATGCTGATGGTGGATGAAACCCTGTTTGCAAAATACAACAAGCATTGCATTTTAAATGAGTAATGAATCCTCTATGTCGTCCTACCATCAAAGAAGGATGCTTCCTTACACAAGCTATGATATTTTCCAGCGGAATTTTGTTTTTCAAAAATAGTTTCACCTTTTGTATCTGTCTTTAACTGTCAGGAAAAAAGCATTTCCTCACTGGCGTAATCTCACGTGAAAAAGTATCAATATTAAATATACATGTAAAAATAAAACTAGCTTTTTAGGCAGGTTCTTAGACAGTGTCATAGAGTCTGAGCAAAGTACAGCACAGAAACAGGCCCTTCAGCCCATCTAGTCCATGCCTATCTAAGCTACCTTCTCCTATCGATCAGAGAAGATTCACAAGAATGATTCCAGGAATGAAAGGGTTGCCATATGAGGGACGTCTGGCAGCTCTTGGGCTGTATTCCCTGGAGTTCAGGAGAATGAGGAGGGATCTCACTGAAACATTCCAAATGTTAAAAGGCCTGAACAGATTAGATGTGGCAGTTATTTCCCATGGTAGGGGAGTCCAGCAAAAGAGGACCTGACTTCAGGAATGAAGGATCAGGGATGTTGAGAAATTACTTTAGTCAGAGGGTGGTATGACTGTGGAATTTCTTGCCATGAGTGGCTCTGGAAGCCAAGACATTGGATGCATTTAAGGCAGAGACAGATAGGTTCTTAATTAGCCAGGGCATCACAGGTTATGGGGAGAAGGCAGGGGAGTGGGGATGCCTGAGAGATTTGGATCATCCTGGTAGCTCATTCACAATCTCACAATCCTAGACCCTAGGTTTAATCCTATAAACCTCAGGCGCTGTCCTTGTGGAGTTTCTGCATTCTCACTGTGACCATATAGACTTCCTCTGAGTGTTCCAGCTCCTATTGGCTAAACTAGGTCAAATTCTGCCGATATCAAAGACAGTTATTCCTGACCCTCCTATGGAATTCAGCTTTTCAGTGCCTCTTTGGACCAAGGGTGTGATGAACACAAGAACATTAGAACTAAGAGCACAAGTAGACCACCTGGCCTTTTGAACCTGCTCTGCCATTCAATAAGATCATGGCTGGTCTGGCCATGAACTCAGTTCCACTTACCACCCTTTTCCCCACAGCCTCTGCTATGCAAAACTCTGTCTATCTAAGTCTTATGTAACTGGGTGACCGTCGAATCTTATTCATTATCGTTAAAAGCGTACTTAGGCATCCATCTGCATGCTTATTGTGAAAACTTTAAAGACTTGAGCTTTTACTATGTTACGCTCAGAGGACACACCAGTTGAATTTGATTTAAATGAGCAAATTAGGGAATTGCGTAGTAGGTTTGATGAAGCCATGGCAACCATAGATACATTAAGCAAAAGGTCCTATGTATATGGCCCAAGGGAAAAGACACATCGTTCCATTGACGGGGGTTGTTGAGAAAGATGGGAGGCCTGTTGATGACTTTATTGAAGAAGTACAATGTGCACTTCATAGCAGAAATTAGTCTGACCAGGATCAGTATGACTTTGTCATGTCCCTGCTCAGGGGTGCAGCCTTAGAGGAAGCACGTATGCGCAGTGATGCTGAGGAAGACCGGCTGATGACACCGCCCTCAAGAGTTTGGGAGTCGGGCAATTCAGCGGAACCTCATAGGTACAGAGGATGCGCCACTATCCCGTGACCAGTTGCTGCAACGCGCCATAAGAACATGTCCAGTTGTTAAACTTGAAATAGCAGGTATCGCTCTCCATTGTCTGTCGAACACAGGTCGTCAAGAAAGCACCATGACCGAGCAGTTCTTTTGAGAACACTTGAATGGAGAGGACTGCTGTCCTGGCTGTTGTCCACTGCTGGCTGGCTTAGTTTAACAGCTGCAAACGGTCTTGATATTCCCTACCTTGGGTATCTAGACCTGGAGGTTCAAGCAGTGGGCATGAAGATACCAAATTGTAGCTTTCTATAAGTCGGGGATCCTGTTGGCACCGAACCACCTATCCTGTCTATTGTAGGCATGAACATTATCAGCCAGTGTAGGCAACTTGTCTACGCAGAGTTTGACACAACCCTAGAAGGGAAGCTGGATTCTGATTGCAGAGATGTTTTCCAGAAAGTACAGATGCACACTACTGAAAAGAAAGCAGTAGTCTGAGTATTGGGAAAAGATACTGAGCACATACCTGCTGGAACTGTAGTCACCATTGCAGCTAGCAAGGCCACTGGCGATGCTGGCAGTGACCATAAAATGTTACTTGAGCCACTTAACAGCCCTTTACCTGGAGGTATTGTAGTCATTCCTGCGCTCATTGAGTCTGTTAATCATATAGTGCCAGTACAGATTTTAAACCTCTCTCGAGAGGATGTATGACGCACACCTAGGACCTAGCTGGGTATCCTGTCAAAGGTGGAGTGCATAGATAGTGATCAGCAATGTGCAGTAAGGTTTCAGCGGATCTCAGCTGGCATTGATCACGTGACTGTGGGTTTAAAGGAGCAGTGTAGTAATCACAAGTTGAAGTCAATTCTAGACAAGCTCGACATTGGGGGTAGTGAAAGACAACAAGCTCAGCTAAGAGCTTTACTGGTTAAGTACCTGGATATCTTTGCAGTTGAAGAGGAAGACCTTGGGTACACTGACAAAGTCAAGCATGAAATTCAGTTAATTGATGACAAGCCTGTTTGACAGCCATACCGTCGTGTTCCGCCGAATCAGTACAATGAAGTGAAAGAGCACATCGCAAAGTTGTTGAAGAAGGATGTGATTCAGGAGAGCAATAGTGCGTATGCCTCATCTGTGGTGTTGGTCCGGAAGGCTGATGGGAGTATAAGACTGTGTGGATTATCGGAGACTGAATCTAAGACCAGAAAGGACGCGTTCCCGCTCCCATGTATTGATGAGAGTTCTGATGCCCTGCGGGGTGTGCAAATTTTCTCGACAATAGACCTCGCAAGTGGTTACCACCAAGTGGTAGTAGAGAAGCGTGATAGGCATAAGACTCCTTTTTTGACCCTGTTTGGTCTATATGAATATCTTCAAATGCTGTTTGGGGTCTGCAATGGATCGGCGACTTTTCAAAGGCTCATGCAGGCAACCATGAATGACTTAGTCTTCCAAATCATGCTTGTGTACCTACATGATATTCTGGTGTATTCACAGACTTTCCAGGAACACTTGGAGAGACTCAACACTGTGCTTAAGTGCCTCAAGGAGAATGATCTGAAGGTAAAATTGGAGAAGTGTCATTTTCTGCAGTCAGAGGTCAAGTTCTTAGGACACCATATATCAGCCAAGGGGATAGGCACAGATCCTGAGAAGGTCTTAGCTGTTCAGCAGTGGCCAGTACCAACTACAGTTAAGGACTTAAGATCATTTCTGGGCTTTTGCAGTTATTATCAATGGATTCAGGGATTCTCAAAGATTTCAGTCCACTGCATGATGTAGTGAATTTGTGTACTAATGTAGGGAGTCCAAGTAAAACAAACCGGCTGTTACAACAGTCTTGGACAGAAGACTGTCAAACTGCCCTTGACTTGATCAAAGAGAAACTGACCAGCTCCCCCATCCTTGGCTTTGCTGATTTCTCCCAGCCCTTTATTGTGGAGACCGATACCAGCAATCATGGGCTAGGAGCTGTGTTATACCAACAGCAGGGAGAGGCAAAGAGGGTTATTGCATATGCAAGCCGGCGATTAAGGAATGCCGAAAAGAATGATAGAAATTATAGCAGCATGAAATTGGAGCTGCTTGCACTTAAGTGGACTGAAGTAGAGAAGTTTCATGGATACTTGTGGGGTTCGAAATTCACTGTAATCACTGACAATAACCCCTTATCGCACCTGAAAACTGCCAAATTGGGAGCAGTGGAGCAGAGATGGATCTCACAGCTGTCAGTGTTTGACTTTGATGTCCAGTATCGTCCGGGTCAGAGCCAAACCGTGGCTGATGCACTCTCGAGGCAGCCATTTGCAGGGGAGCCTGAGCCTGTCTCAGAGGATGCGGAGTTTGATGGGTCTGTGGTGATCTGTAGTTTGATCAATCGTGGCACTGCTCTTGACCTGGCACTGGTTACTGCTGGTCTCAAAAGCTGTAGGGTTAAGCAAATTCGAACCTGGGAAGTGGTACAAGTGATGTAAGTGGTCCAATGCAAGGGAACACTCCAACCCTCCCAGGTTTATTCTAATAGGGACTTGCATACTTTTCAGCAGCAAGACCCTGTGTTAAATGTCCTAAGAGAGTTATGGAATCAGAAAAGAAAGCTGAGTTGCCAGGAGTGTAAAACTCTGCCTAAACCTGTTTCATCTCTGTTAAAGCACTGGGACAGTATCAGGGAGCATAAATGGTTGCTGTATGGGTAGTTGAGGATGAAAAGCTTGGGGAGTGTTACCAGCTTCTGGTACCTATCAGTTTGAGGAGCAAAGTATTAGAATATGTACATGACATCAAAGCATAGAACTTTGTTGTTGAGAAGCTGATGCTTTTGGGTGGGCATACACGAGGATGTGGCACGGTGGATCAAAAATTGTCCACGTTGTGTGCTAACTAAGATGCCGCAGCCTAGGATCCGTCCCCCATGAAGTCGTTTCTGGCTTCTAGGCCGCTTGAAGTTGAGGCTGTAGATTTCACTGTGTTGGAGCTGGTGACTGACGGGCGTGAGAATGTCTTAGTGGTCACGGACGTTTTCACTGAATTCACCCAAGCGTTTCCGACTCGGGATCAAAAGGCAGATACCACAGCAACAGTGCCCTTGAGGGAATGGTTCATGAAGTACAGTGTTCCTGAGGGATTGCATTGTGACCAGGGCCATAACTTCGAAAGTGAGGTCATTGCTGAGCTCTGCAAACTGTACGGGGTAAAGAAAAGCCGTTCCACACCTCATCATCCTATTGGCAACGCGTAGTGCGAGCGTTTCAACTGGACCATGCATGATTTGTTGCATACGTTGTGTTACGTAACCTCGTAACCAGGTAACTTACCAGCAAAGATAGCGGGATCAGCTGAGTCGGATGCTACTATTTTCAAACGTTTTATTCAAAAAGGGGCACAAACGTATGGTTAATACAAAACATTCAGAACATATACATCATCAGAACTCAATCTAAAACACCGGTGTAATAATAATCAATCAGAAATAAGCTCTATAGTTGTCTAGGGGGTAATACTGAGTCCAATTGAAATATAACGAGTCACTCAGAAGTCTGCAGGCTTTTCCCTTTTGGGAACCGCTGGGGTTTCACGTTGGGGAAAGAGAGATGGATGAGAAAGGATAAACACTTGCCCGTTGTCTTTACAGAGCAAATCCTTGGAATCAGGGGAGCAGGCTTCCCCATTGTTATTTAAAAGCGGTCTTCCGTTGGTTCTAGCCACAGATTCAAAATTTGGAATCTAACGCACGTGGCTTCCTTCAAAATGGCTTCCCGCTCCCATGGGAATCGGTATCGTGCTTCCTTGGTGTCTCCTTGGTGCGTCTGAGGGTTGTCCCCCCCTCAGACCCTCCTTTATACTTCTTCATGGGATCGCAGGTGTCAATCAGTTTGCAGGTGATGCGATCTCTCTCTCAACCAGCCCACTTTGCCCGAGGGCTTTTCACGTGGTCTCCATGAGACAATAGTCAATGTCGCCTTTATTCTGCTTCTCGGGAGAACGTGATCTTCCGCACGTCTCCCTCTCTCTCTCCCATTTCCTGTGTCTATTCAGCACGTCTCTCCCCCTCTTGGGTCAGTTGACCCTCCCTTGACTAGGGCTCTTGCGATTCTCACAAAGGAGGGGGCCGAGGTCATAACACCTCCCCCCATAGCAGGTTTTTTTACCAGCGGTTAAAAACAGGTTGGTACAGGACCTTTTTTTTTTGTGAATCTACATACTACACAAGCTTTTCTCTTCACAGAGTACTACCGTGATACATTCAAGTCATTATCTAAACAGGTAACAAGTACAGTGCCCCTTTCTGTAATACCTTAACCTCACGTGCCATACTAAAGTCTGGTAGCATCAAACTTCAGCTCAATAACCACCTTATTTATTTGTTTTCTTCAGCAACATAACTAAAGAGTTGTGATCTTAGATTACGTGTGTACTACAAAAGTTCATGCAAAATACTAATTTTTATGTTACTTTCAAGCTTAACAGTCAAGCTTCCATGGGTGTTGTCTTTATTATTCACATACTTTGTCAAAATCCCTTAAAACTGGCTTCTGCTATTTAAAAATTGCGTCCCCATTAACCCTCGCCTCTTTTCCGGTTAATTCCCTCGTGGTGATCTTGGGCACCCTGGCGAAATAGGCTTTCGCCCGCTCCTTTCATAGGAGTTATTTTATCAACAATGTGTTCCAAACTTAGACCATCTTCCGAATTTCCACCCAATTCTTTAATTTTATGCAAGTTGTTAGTTTCCTCTTCAGGACCCTTCAGGCTATTAGTTTTCAGTTTAAACTCTTTGTTCAAACAGCATTTCAGATTCTGCCTTTTCACACCACACTCTGGAATAACAATAGCGTGTGGGGCCCCTTTACCTTCCAACTCAACCTGTAATTGATTCACAGGCTTTGTGGTACCAAGCCATTGTCTCTGTAGCCTGGTTGCTGCTTCTGATATCAGTCCAGCCTTTAAATTTTCTTCATTCAATTTGGGAACTACACATTTCCCTTTTCCTTCAATAATAATATTCACCTCACCAACTTGTAACCCACCTTCGAGCACAAACACCTGGGAACTCTCACTTCCCAAGGTTAACCCTTTTTTTCCCGAACCAAGTCTATCTGCTCCAAAAGGACGACCGTCTCATCCAGCTGAGTCAAATACCTCAGCTTTTTCCTGAGCTCCGTGACTAGGTTCAGCACCACGTGCATCCCCATCTTGGACACACTCAAACGGGACATTGGCCTCTTCCAGGCTTTCAACACCCGTACCTTTTTCAAATTCTAACGTCCCCCGATCCTTCCAGCTACTCTCTAGGCAGCCCCCCGTTGGGGAAGGTGCAACCCTGCGAGCTGAAACAACCTCCTCGGCCATTTCAGCTGACTTCTCCACAGCAAGGATACCCTTCCTCTCTAAGACTGCCCTCATTTCACTCTCGGGACCATCGGGAACACCTTTAGAACTCTCAACTTCTCCAAACAATTCTGCCAAACCAGACAGATCAACCATGTCCAACTCTGGACCTTTTAACAGCTTTATCCATTTCTCATCTTTATTTCCTACCTCTAGGACCTTTCTCTTCATAAAGGAAAGGGCTATCTCCTCGCCCTTATCCCCTTTCACTCTTTACTACTTTCTGTTTTACCACCCTCTGAACCCTCGTGGTATAGGGTCGGTAAAAACGTCTTGGCCAATTCACTATTGGCCCGATTTAAACTGCTTTGGTTCTCAGCTGCTTTTCTCGACAGGCTGCGAGTGACCGCGCATGCGTGATAGCTTTGGGACTCTAGGGGCGGGGAGACCGTACTCGCCGGTCGGCGGGTCGGCATCATGGCTGCCCAAATCCTACCTCTGGCTAAATCGTCCCCCTCCCCTCTCTCTCCCCCTTGAGCTCTTCGCTCTTGCCTTCACCTGTCCAGCTCCAATTCATGGCTCCTTTGTTTCTCTTTCTCTTCTGCTTCTGCTTCTAGCTGCTTTACTTTAAGATCATGGTCCAACCTTGCTTTCTCCAACTCTACCTGATCTGTCCCACTCGCTAATCTCTTTTCGGGGATATTTTCCAAATCCTCAGCTGCAAACACCTTCTTCCCAACGTAAAAATGTTGTACGACCCTTCGCACTTCCTGCTTTTTCATTGCCGGCTTCACCGCTGTGAGGTCTAACGCCTGCGCCAAATTTACCAAGTCTGATTTTGTAGCCTTCCCTAGCACCTCTACCGTCGGGTTTCTCGTAAATTCATCCACATCCATCTTTGCTGGTTTCCTGTCTGGCTACCTGCGTAACCGGATTTAAGTTTGGACTTACAGCCCGATTCACTGACCCTCCCCTTTGGTTTCAAATCTGGGAGGAGAACCCCACTTGTTACGTAACCTCGTAACCAGGTAACTTACCAGCAAAGATAGCGGGATCAGCTGAGTCGGATGCTACTATTTTCAAACGTTTTATTCAAAAAGGGGCACAAACGTATGGTTAATACAAAACATTCAGAACATATACATCATCAGAACTCAATCTAAAACACCGGTGTAATAATAATCAATCAGAAATAAGCTCTATAGTTATCTAGGGGGTAATACTGAGTCCAATTGAAATATAACGAGTCACTCAGAAGTCTGCAGGCTTTTCCCTTTTGGGAACCACTGGGGTTTCACGTTGGGGAGAGAGAGATGGTTGAGAAAGGATAAACACTTGCCCGTTGTCTTTACAGAGGAAATCCTTGGAATCGGGGGAGCAGGCTTCCCCGTTGTTATTTAAAAGCGGTCTTCCGTTGGTTCTAGCCAGAGATTCAAAATTTGGAATCTAACGCACGTGGCTTCCTTCAAAATGGCTTCCCGCTCCCACGGGAATCGGTATCGTGCTTCCTTGGTGTCTCCTTGGTGCGTCCTTTATACTTCTTCACGGGATCGCAGGTGTCAATCAGTTTGCAGGTGATGCGATCTCTCTCTCAACCAGCCCACTTTGCCCGAGGGCTTTTCACGTGGTCTCCATGAGACAATAGTCAATGTCACCTTTATTCTGCTTCTCGGGAGAACGTGGTCTTCCGCACGTCTCCCTCTCTCTCTCCCATTTCCTGTGTCTATTCAGCACGTCTCTCCCCCTCTTGGGTCAGTTGACTCTCCCTTGACTAGGGCTCTTGCGATTCTCACAAAGGAGGGGGCCGAGGTCATAACAGTTGTCTCCAGGAAAGCAGCGCAGGTGGCCAGAACATCTACCCAAGTTGGAGAATGCATATAATACAACCCCTCATGCCACCGCCGGGTATTCACCTTACTATCTGTTGTTTGTGGTGGATCCCAACTTGCCCGTGGATGCTCTGCTGGGACAAGAATAGACTGTGGACTGGAAACATGATTAACTAGCTGTACACCACAGCAACTGAGGGCAAAAGAATACTCCGAACAGAAGCCGGCAGAACGCATTGTCTGGCAGGAGAACAAAGTTTCCTGTCTCAAAGTTGATGTGAATGCGCTTGTTTACCTGGGGAACAGACCATTAGGCTGTAATAGGATCCAGGATGCTTGGAACTCAACCGTCTACAGGATGGCAGAGGTACTAGGCAACACATACACTGTGGAAACTTGGGAGGGTGGGCCTAGCAAGAGGGTGAACAGGGTAGACATCATGCCCTGTGAGAACCATCCCCATTCCACTGAATGTGAAGAAAACAAAAGAGATGGTTGTTGGCTTCAGGAGAGCACAGAGCGACCACTCTCCACTGAACATTGACGGTTCCTCCATTGAGATCGTTAAGAGCACCAAGTTTCTTAGTGTTCACCTGGTGGAGAATCTCACCTGGTCCCTCAACACCACCTCCATAGCCAAGAAAGACCAGAAGCGTCTCTACTTTCTGTGAAGGCTGAGAAAAGTCAATCTCACACCACCGCCCCCCCCCCTCACCCGCTCCCATCCTCACCACCTTCTACAGAGGATGTATTGAGAGCATCCTGAGCAACTGCATCACTGCCTGGTTCGGGAATTGCACCGTCTCGGATCGTAAGACCCTGCAGCAGATAATGAGGTCAGCTGAGAAGATCATCGTGGTCTCTCCCCGCTATTACAGACATTTACACCACACGCTGCGCCCACAAAGCTAACAGCTTTGTGAAGGACCCCATGTACACCTCACACAAACTCTTCTCCCTCCTACCATCTGGCAAAAGGCATCGAAGCATTTGGGCTCTCACAACTAAACTATGTAAAAGTTTCTTCCCCCAAGCCATCAAACTCCTCAATATTCAGAGTCTAGACTGACATCTACATCATACATCATTTTACATAGTCTAGTGTAGTCTTGTGCTGTCTCACATAGTCTGGTGTAGTTTTGTGTTGTTTCATGTAGCATCAGGGTCCTGGAGGCACGTTGTTTTTACTGTGTACTATACCAGCAGTTTATGGTCGAAATGACAATAAACTTGACTTAACTTGATGACCTTGATGCACCATCAATAACTCACTCTGAGACGTAAAGGCGAGATATCGGCTTTTATTGACTGGAAGAAGGAACAAGCAGTGATTGACCACCATACTACATCCTGGAGTCAGAGAGGCCGGGCTCAGACCTCCACCACCTTTATACAGGGGTCTGTGGGAGGAGCCACAGGAGCAGTCAGAAGGGGGCGTGTCCAGACAGGTATATGTAGTTCACCACATTCACCCCCCCCTTTGTTTTAAAAAGAGTCCCCATGTGGCGAAGTTTCTTACAAGTATATTTACAGGTTATGTCTATCAGGTGGTCGAATCTGTCACTGCGATCTACGTAGCACCGGCTGTGATTGCACAGGTGCCGGTGGTGGTGATTGCACAGATGCCGGTGGTGGTGATTGCACAGGTGCCGGTGGTGGTGATTGCACAGGTGGTGGTGATTGCACAGGTGCCGGTGGTGGTGATTGCACAGATGCCGGTGGTGCTTGCACCGGAGACGGAGGTTGTGCTGGTTCCGGCCTAACTGGAGGTGTCAGCCCACTAGGCGTCAGTGATCCCTCACGCGAGGCGCCTGGTATATACGCGTACGAGGCGCCTGGTATATGAGTGTCGTGAGGAGTCTGTGTAGGGCTTGGTGTGCGCGGTGTCACCTCGGGTACAGGGTTCATAGTTACCGTGGAGTGTTCGGGGTAGTTGTCTGCTGCTCCTGCGGGCACCAGGTCGCGGATGGAGACCGTGTCCTCTCGCCCATCAGGTAAGACCACGTAGGCATACTGGGGATTCGCATTTAGAAGGTGAACCCTCTCGACCAGCGAGGAGTATTTATTACTCCTCACATGTTTCCGGAGCAGCACTGGCCCTGGGGATGTCAGCCAAACTGGTAGGGTGGTCCCAGTGACAGACTTCCTGGGAAAAGAGAATAGGCGCTCATGAGGGGTGGCATGGGTGGACGTACGTAACAGGGAGCGGATAGAGTGGAGTGCCTCAGGGAGGACCTCCTGCCATCGGGAGACCGGCAACCCTTTTGACTTAAGAGCTAAAAGTGTGGCATTCCACACTGTGGCATTCTCCCTCTCCACCTGTCCATTTCCCAGGGGATTATAACTCGTGGTCCGACTAGTAGCAATGCCCCTAGCTAGCAGGTATCGGTGCAGCTCGTCACTCATAAAGGAGGACCCTCTATCACTGTGGATATAGCAGGGATATCCGAACAGAGTGAAGAGCTGGCGCAGGGCTTTTATGACGGACGTGGTAGTGGTGTCGGGCAGGGACTGGCAAAGGGGAACCGCGAGTACTCGTCGATAATATTGAGAAAATAGACATGGCGGTCGGTGGAGGGAAGGGGGCCCTTAAAGTCAACACTCAGTCGCTCAAAAGGGCGGGTGGCCTTGACAAGTTGCGCCGTTTCAGGATGGTAGAAGTGCGGTTTGCACTCAGCGCAGATTTGGCAGTCCCTGGTCATCGTCCTGATGTCCTCCAGGGAGTATGGCAGGTTCCAGGCTTTCACGAAATGGTAAAATCGGGTTACCCCCCGGATGGCAAAGATGTGCATGAAGGGCGTATAGCTGGTCGAGCTGTGCGCTAGCACACATTCCCTGGGATAGGGCATCAGGGGGCTCATTGAGTCTGCCAGGCCAGTACAGGATATCATAGTTGTAGGTGGAGAGGCTGCAAGTGGTGTCAGTAGCGCAGCTGTCGGCATGGTGCAGGGTGGGATGTGTGGGTCAGTGTGTGTGTGTGTGTGTGGTCAGTAGCAGGGTATGTGACGAAGTCCCACCAATCTGAGGATTCCTGACAGTGAGTGGTGGGAGGGGCCAGTCATATGCCATAGTCACACTTTCGAGATGGCTCTGGAAGTCCAGCCCCAATAGCACAGGCATGACCAGTAGCGCAAAGTTCCGATATTCTGTGCCCTGCACCACCAATGTCGCTACAGAACCCACCTGGATGTCTGTGGAATGTGACCCAGAAGCCAAGGTGATCTTCTGACTTTCCGGCCGTGTCACGAGTCCACAGCATTGCACTGTGTCCAGGTCAATAAAACTCTCAGTGCTGCCTGTGTCAAACAGGCAGTTAGTCCTGTGCCCCTCCACCAGGATGTCCATCATTGACCTTGCAAGTTGGTGTGGGGCGCTTTGGTGGAGGGTTACGGTGGCCAGAGTTGAGCCGTCTTGGTGCCCGGTAAACACCGGTGGGTCGGGGTCGGGGGCGGGGCATGCTAACGCCGACAAATATGGCCGCCCACATCCGGGCATGCAAGATGGCGGCCCCCATGTCTCAGATGGGTCGGGGGCGGGGCATGTTGACGCCGACAAAGATGGCCGCCCACATCCCGGCATGCAAGATGGCGGCCCCCATGTCTCATGCGCAGCGTTGCCCGACCCCACTCGTGGTTTAGACTTACAGACCTTGGCGAAATGGCCCTTCTTCCCGCAGCTGGAGCAGGTCGCTTCTCGGGCCGGGCAGCATTTTCAGGGGTGCTTTTCGAGTCCGCAGAAGTAACACAGCTCAGGCTTTCGCGAAGTTCGTGGAATCGCGACTGGCAGCGGCGTTGGCGAATTCGCTCGCGGGAACCGGCAGCGGCGGGGTCTGAGGTGTCCACGGAACCGGCAGGGGATCGCGCGACTGGACAGCGTCAGCATTGTGCAGAGCAGCCTCCAGCGTGTCAGCCGTCTCGATCGCCGAGCGTAAGGTAAGATCGGCATTTTCCAGCAGCCGCTGGTGCACGTACCCTGACCTAATTCCTGGAACAAAGTCGTCTCATTCTAGCAGCTCTGCAGTCACAAGTTCGGACGAGTGTCTGTAGGGCTCGGAGAAATTGGGCGCTCGATTCTCCAGGCCGCTGTCGTCGGGTAGCTAAGCGATGTCTTGCGTAGACAGTGTTCACCGGCCGCAGGTACTGTCTTTTGAGGGCGTCCAGTGCCCCTTCGTAGGTCGACAGGTCCCTGATAAGTGAATAAACTTTTGGGGTGACCCTCGAGAGGAGAATTCGATGCATAACTGCGGGGTCAGTTGCACGAACCTCCTCCAAGTATGAGTGGAAGCATGCAAGCCAGAGTTCAAAGGCAAGAGCTGCTTCAGGGTCTTGGGGGTCCAAATCCAATCTTTCCGGACATAAAACGGTTTCCATGTTTTAAAACTTCCAGTCAATAAAATTGATGCACCATCAATAACTCATTCTGAGACGTAAAGGCGAGGTATCGGCTTTTATTGACTGGAAGAAGGAACAAGCAGTGATTGACCACCATACTACATCCTGGAGACTGAGAGGCCGGGCTCAGACCTCCATCACCTTTATACAGGGGTCTGTGGGAGGAGCCACAGGAGCAGTCAGCAGGGGGCGTGTCCAGACAGGTATATGTAGTTCACCACAGACCTACCGCACACAAAGTCATGTTTAAGATGCTCTTAGATGGTCACATGAATGTACAGAGAATTAAGGGATATGGTTATTGTGTAGGCATAAGGAATTAGTTTAGATGGGTGTTAAATTATTACTTTAATTAGTTTGGCACATCATGGGCTGAGTGTCTGTTCTTGTGTTGCACTGTTCTGTGTTTTATATTCTATGTTAAGCATCCCAAGTTCAGGTTTATTGTTGTTATAAGATATATATGCAAAAAGTATAGATGGCATGAAAATGAGCCTTGTGCAGCAGCAGTACAGTGCATTACAAAATGAGGAGAAATATACTTGTATATTTTAAGCAGAGGTTCATAGGTTCTTGATTAGTCAGAAAACAAAGATTATGGAGAATGGGGTTGAGAGGGATATTAAATCAGTCATAATTCAGTCATCAGTCATAATGGCCTAATTCTGCTCCTATGTTTTATGGTCTAATACACTGATATAAATTTAAAATTAACATAAATCATACATAACTTACATTTGTGAACAAATCACCAACAAAGTAAACAACTTGACAGATTGAAATGGAGTAAAATAAAAAGAAGTCCAAAACAAAGTTCAGTTTCTTGTCTGTTCAAGAAGCTGATCATAAAAGCCCTCAGCCAGGTAATTGATTTTGTTTTAGATAATTAGCCACAATCATTTGCTACACCTTGGGGAAATCAGATTTCTTATCTGCACTCTTGTCTACATTGAGCCATCAATTCTTCATCTTGCAACCACACTTTGAGAGAAGTAACCAGCTTGTGCATACTCTATTGGACATCTCTCTTTCCAACGCTTCTATAAGCTCTCCAAGTTGTGAACATCTAAGGATCCTGCCTCCTGTCATTCTCACCACCCTGCTCATCAATGGTCTGTCTGTAGGTCAGACTCATAATGGTGTTACGCCAGTAACAAGTGAGGTGCTAAAATAACTCTGCTGTTGAAAATAAAAAGTCCTTGATTCACATCCCAGACTCCAATGGTTCTCTTGGCACGTCCAGCTGGCAGGAATATTTTGATAAGTGAAAGAAACCGTTCGTATTCCTCCACTTCTCAAGCTTGCCATTTGCTCAAACAAACAAATATGCTATCATTGAATTATATTCCATAGAGGGTACCTGTTTGGTCTATTATGTCAGTGCTAGTGCTTGGCTATCGAATTGGTTGTTTTTCCTTTCTAACACTGGAGTTACAGTCTCAAAATAATTCAGGAGATATAGTTTGGCATAATGAGTTGAAGAGAATGTAGTGAGTATAAAAAAAATAATGGTTTAGTATTGGATTAATATCAGGTTGAGTCGGTGGTGAGGAAAGCCAATTCAATGTTAGCATTCATTTCAAGAGGACTAGAATATAAAAGCAAGAATGTAATGTTGGGGCTTTATAAGGCACTGGGGAGGCCTCACTTGCAGTATTGTGCACAGTTTTAGGCCCTTACCTAAGAAAGGAACTGCTGACACTGGAGGTTCACAAAAATGATCCCAGGATTGAAAGGCTTATCATAAGAGAAGTGTTTGATGGCTCTGGCCTGTACTCACTGGAATTCAGAAAAATGAGGGGGGATGGGGTCTCATTGAACCCTCTTGAACGTTGAAAGGACCACACACAAAATGTTGGAGGAAGTCAGCAGGTGAGGCAGCATGTTGAAAGTCCTTGATAGAGTGGATGGTGGGGGTGGTGGAGACCAGAAAAGACAGCCTCAGAACAGAGGGATGTCCATTTAGAATAGAGATGTGGGGGGATATGTTTAGCTAGAGAGTGGTGAATTTGTGGAATTCTTTGCCACAGGCAGCTGTGAAGACCATGTCATTGGGTATATTTAAGGCAGAGATTGATAGGTTCTTGATTAATCGGGGCACAAAGGAATATGGGGGAAGGCAGGAGGTTGGAGCTGAGAGGGAAATAGGTCAGGCATGATGAAATGGTGGAGCAGACTCAATGAGCCAAATGGCCTACTTCTGCTCCTATATCTTATGGTCTTATGGTTTCATATGTATGGTGTTCGATGATCTGTGAGGACTTGGTGGGCCAAAGGTTCTGATTCTGTGCTGTATGGCTCCATGACTGCAAATCTCTCCTCCACCTTCCCTGATCCAAGGAGATAGATCACAATTACTCTCTTCCTTCCGTCAGAAGTAGAGAAAATGCAGGATCATCGGGAATATCGTGTTGAGATTTGAGAGGCAACAGACAGCAGCAGGAATTGAACCCGGGTCACTGGAGCTGTAATGGTGTTACACTAATCACCACACTACTGTGCTGCCCCACAGTTGGACATGCTGCGACTTCTTGCTCTAGAAAATGGAGGAATGTCAGATCATTAGGAGAGTGATAACAGTCCTTTCCCCAGGGTAGGGGAGCCTAAAATTGGCAGGTGGGAGGGGGAAGATTTAAAAGAGACCTGAAGGATAACCACCTTCAGAGAGAGCAGGGGTTCCCAACCTTTTAAATGCCATGGATCAAAACAATGAAGCAAGGGGTCCATGGACCCCAGGTTGGGAACCCTGACATAGAGAATTGTAGGTATATGGAATGAGCTGCCAGCATAGGATTTTATTTAGATATTTAAACAGTAACATGGATAGTAAAGGCTTTGAGGGCTATGGACCAATGCAGACAATTGGGACTTGCTCAGGTAGACAACTTGGTCAGCAAGCACGAGCCGAGCGGAAGGGGCTGTTTCCGTGCTGTATAACCCTTTGAGTGACTGACTCTGCCCCTATTTTCTTACGTATGTTCTCCTGTACCTAACGACTTTCATGAGTAATGCTAATTTCTCAGCACGGGCATGGTTTTGAAAGAAGTAGAACTTTTGAAAGAAGTGGCGTCGTTAGGCACCTAATGGGAGGAGCCAACCATGAATCTTACTATCACCCAAGGAGATCACAGATAAGAAGAGATATATTATACTTCATTAAATATTCATGGAATAGATTTTCAATAAATGTCAGTATTGATTAAATCCATTTAAGCAGCTGGATAAAAATCATGAAGAATTAAGAATGCGTATAGCTATGAAGGAGGTGGCACTTTGAGAGATATTCAGTCTCGTTTATTACCAAGCAGGGACCTTCTCCGAGTGCACCGACTCATGACAGTAGGTGATGCACAATGATGTGGCATTACTATGATGGGATGAATGGCCTCTTTTTCACGCCATGGATTTGAACTTCGAGATTTTTTGATTTTCTTGGACAACCTTTTTCAGAGAAATTTGTTGTTCCACCTATCACCCTCCCTGCTTTCTCTGCTACCTAGACTAAACTGCTCCTTCCCTTTCTCATTTCTGAAGAGGTTTCTCAGACCTGAAACACTTTTCGTTCCAGAAGCACACAGATTGTTTCCAGCCGTGTAATTACAACTTTTAAACGAAACAAGACAGAAACATGGATCAGAAATGTTTAGATGGATATGGGGCAAGTGGGACTCGCTTGGACAGAAATTGAGCCAAAGGCCCTGTTCCAGGCTCTGTGACTCTGTGATTCTATTACTCGAAAAGATGTTGCGAGCATTGACAGGAATTCCTGTTTTTATTTCAGCTTCTGTTTTTATTTTAATTTTCAAGAAAGTTTGTGATAAGATACAGAGAAGATTCACAAAGATGTTGCTGGGACTAGAGATTTTTCAGTTATAAGGAGAGGGGGCTGACAGTAATGTATAGAATTTTGAGGGCACACACGGAGGTTAGTCACATTCCTTTTCCCAGGGTAGGGGAGAGTTTTAAGGTGACGAGAATAATTTAAAGAGCACCTGGGGACAGGTTTTTCACAGAGAGTGTGGTGAATTCTTGGAATGACCAGAGCAATACAATAAACCACATTCCTGGTCTCACGCCATATCCTATGACAAATCCCTCGAACGTAGAGTACTTCTAGAGATTTTATCTTAGGCTTATAATGACACAGAAGGTCGTCCATTAAGTGCATGGTTCCTCCCGCCCCGCCCAGGGACAGTAGTCCATTCATCCCATACTCTTCACCCTTGTCATTTATCGTCTCACACACCTCTGGCATTCTTCTTTGAACCTTTTTATTGTCATTTACTGTGGTGAACTAGATATACCTGTCTGACTGCTCCTGTGGCTCCTCCCACAGACCCTGCTGACTGCTCCTGTGGCTCCTCCCACAGACCACTGTATAAAGGCGACTGTGGGCTGCTGCTCTCCCTCATTTTCCCCAGGATGTAGTGCTGTTTATTCTTCCGGTCAATAAAAGCCAATATCTCACTTCCTAAGTCTCAGCGTGAGTTATTGATGGTGCATCAATTTTATTGACTGGAAGTTAAAACATGGAAACCGTTTCATGCCCAACTTTGCCATCTGGGGGTCACCCGATTTTACCATTTCATTAAAGCCCGGAACCTGCCGTACTCCCTGGAGGACATCAGGACGATGACCAGGGACTGCCAGATCTGCGCTGAGTGCAAACCGCACTTCTACCGTCCTGACACTGCGCAGCTTGTCAAGGCCACCCGCCCTTTTGAGCGACTGAGTGTTGACTTTAAGGGCCCCCTTCCCTCCTCCGACCGCAATGTCTATTTTCTCAGTATTATTGACGAGTACTCGCGATTCCCCTTTGCCGTTCCCTGCCCCGACACTACTACCACGTCGGTCATAAAAGCCCTGTGCCAGCGCTTCACTCTGTTCGGATATCCCTGCTATGTCCACAGTGATAGAGGGTCCTCCTTTATGAGTGACAAGTTGCGCCGGTTCCTGCTAGCTAGGGGCATTGCTACTAGTCGAACCACAAGTTATAATCCCCGGGGGAATGGCCAGGTGGAGAGGGAGAATGCCACAGTGTGGAAGGCCACACTTTTAGCCCTTAAGTCAAAAGGGTTGCCGGTCTCCCGATGGCAGGAGGTCCTCCCTGAGGCACTCCACTCTATCCGCTCCCTGTTGTGTACGTCCACTAATGCCACCCCTCACGAACGCCTATTCTCTTTTCCCAGGAAGTCTGTCACTGGGACCACCCTACCAGTTTGGCTGACGTCCCCGGGGTCAGTGCTGCTACGTAAACATGCGAGGAGTAATAAGTACTCGCCGCTGGTCGAGAGGGTTCACCTCCTGCATGCTAATCCCCAGTATGCCTACGTGGTCTTGGGGGTCCAAACGTCCCCGGGGCCAGTGCTGCTACGTAAACATGCGAGGAGTAATAAGTACTCACCGCTGGTCGAGAGGGTTCACCTCCTGCATGCTAATCCCCAGTATGCCTACGTGGTCTTGCCTGATGGGCGGGAGGACACGGTCTCTGTCCGCGACCTGGCGCCCGCCGGAGCAGCAGACCACTACCCCGAGCATTCCACGGTAACTATGCACCCTGTACCCAAGGTGACACCGCACACACCGTGCCACACACCCAGACTCCTCACGACGCTCATGTACCGGGCATCTCGTACGCGTCTATTCCAGGGACCTCGCTCACACGCGAGGGATCCCTGACACCTCCGGTTGGGACAGAACCAACCCACTCTCCGCCTCCGGTGCAAACACCACCTCTGGCACCTATGCCATCACCACCTCCGGCACCTGTGCAATTGCAGCCGGAGCTACGTAGATCGCAGCGAAGGATTCGACCACCTGATAGACTTAACCTGTAAATATACTTGGGGATATTTTTTAAACAAAGGGGGGGGTGAATGTGGTGAACTAGATATACCTGTCTGACTGCTCCTGTGGCTCCTCCCACAGACCCTGCTGACTGCTCCTGTGGCTCCTCCCACAGACCCCTGTATAAAGGCGACTGTGGGCTGCTGCTCTCCCTCATTTTCCCCAGGATGTAGTGCTGTTTATTCTTCCGGTCAATAAAAGCCGATATCTCACTTCCTAAGTCTCAGCGTGAGTTATTGATGGTGCATCATTTACTGACTTAACTGAATTCTCTGAGGTACAGGTTAACTGATGTACAGCAGAAAATGGCTGTGCTGTGCTGTGCTGTGCTGTAGATTTGAACACTTTGATAAGGTCCTAAGCAAGAGGCTTGTACAAAGGAAGGTTATAAATTCAAGGAAAAAGTGATGGTATGAATGCTCAATTGATTCAGCGACAGGAAGGCAGGTGGTGATGTTCAGTTACTGGTTAATCTACTGGGATGTAGGAGGAAATGGCTGCAAACCCATGTGACTGTGGAGAGAATATCCAAACTCTGCACAGACAGTGCCTGAAGTCACTACCTAGGTCTGCCCATGCCACTGAGCTGTGAGACAGCAGCTCTACGGCACTGTTCCATAAACGTAATACCTTTATTCAAGAAAAAGGGGGAACTAAACCAATCAGTTCTCTTCAGGGCAGCTGTCAGAAAAATGCTGGAGTTCATTATTAGGACCGCTAACAGGACAGTTGGAAAAGCTTAACATGGTTAAGACAAATCATGCTACGAAAGAAATGTTGCCCTGAATGAGCTTCGTGTTTTGGAGATGTGACAGGTAGGATAATATTGGAATTAGAATTGGTTTAGTACTGTCATATGTAATAATATACAGTGAAACGCTTGTCCTGCACTCTGTTCATACGTATCAATTCATTACAATAGTGCTTTGAGGTAGTACAAAGTACAAGCAGGGGTCGGTGTTGGGACCACTTATTTTTATACTGTATCTCAATGATTTAGGTGATGGAATAGATGGCTTTGTTGCCGAGTTTGCAGATGATACAAAGATTGGTGAAGGGGCTGGTAGTGTTGAGGAAACAGGTAGGATGCAAAAGGACATAGACAGATTAGGAGAATGGGCAAGAAAATGGCAAATGAAATACAATGTTGGAAAATGCATGGTCATGCACTTTGGTAATATAAATAAATGTGTAGACTATTTTCTAAATGGGGAGAAAATCCAAAAATCTGAGATGCAAAGGGACTTGGGAGTCCTTGTGCAGAACACCCTAAAGGTTAACTTGCAGGTTGACTTGGTAGTGAGGAAGGCAAATGCCATGTTAGCATTCATTTCAAGAGGTCTAGAATACAAGAGCATGGAAGTGATGCTGAGGCTTTATAAGGCACTGTTGAGGCCTCAACTTGAGTATTGTGAACAGTTTTGGGCTCCTCATCTTAGAAAAGATATGCTGGCATTGGAGAGGGTCCAGAGGAGGTTCACAATGATGATTCCTGGAATGAAAGAGTTATCATACGAGGAGTGTTTGATGGCTCTGGGTCTGTACTCACTGGAATTCAGAAGGATGACGGGGGGATCTCATTGAAACCCTTCAAATGTTGAAAGGCTTCAACAGAGTAGATGTGGAAAGGATGTTTCCCATGGTGGGAGAGTCTAGGACAAGAGGGCACAGCCTCAGGATAGAGGGGGCACCTTTTCAAAACAGAGATGCGGAGAAATTTCTTTAGCCAAAGGGTGATGAATTTGTGGAATTTGTTGCTACATGCAGCTGTGGAGGCCTGGTCATTGGTATTTAAGGCAGAGATTGTTAGGTTCTTGATTGGACATGGCATCAAAGGTTACAGGGAGAAGGCTGGGAACTGGGGTTGAGGAGGAGAAAAAAAAGGATCAGCCATGATTGAATGGCCCAGCAGACTCAATGGGCCAGATGTCCTAATTCTGCTCCTATGTCCTATGGTCTAAAACAGTAACAGAATGCAGAATAAAAAGTAACAGCTAAGGAGAAAGTGGATGTGTAGGTAGACAATAAGATTATAATGAGTAGATTGTGAGGTAAAGAATCCACTTAGTTCAAGTAGGGAACCATTCACTAGACTTATAACAGCAGGGTTGAAGTGGTCCTTGAGCCTGGTGGTATGTGCTTTCAGGTTTTTGTAACTTCTGCCTGATAGGAGAGGGGAGAAGAGAGAATGTCTGGGATGGTGGGGCCTTTGATTGTGCTGGCTGTTTTACTGAAGCAGCGATAAGATTAGACGGAGTCCATGGGGGGGAGGATGGTGTCTGTGATGTGTTGAGCTGTGTTCATAATGCTCGGCAGTTTCCTTTGTTCGTGGGCAAAGCAGTCGCCATACCAATATTAAAGATTCCAGATAACTGGTACATGTATACATCAAGACAAAGAAGGGTGTGCCGGAGGCAGCCGGTAAGTGTGGCCACACATTCCGGCGCTAACATAGCATGCCCACAATACTCGGCAGAACAACACAGAACACAACAAGCAACAGAAAAACAAGCCCTGTTCCTCCCTCCCACCTACGCACTTACATACACAATCCTTTAACTCCAGGAGAGACCTCCGGATTCTAATGGACATAGAGCTTCAGACTTCAAGCTTCAACCTCTCCAGCGGACTCACGGGGATTCAGACTTAGCTCCGGACAACAAGCCCTGACTCATGGATTTCTGATTTACTCTCGGCCCACAACACTCGGGCATGTCGATCACCAAACGCTAGGCCGCGAACTCCAGACCCGCTAAGTCATGAACCCTGGGGGTGATCGGAACTTGTTCCTCTTGCCTGAACAGAATTCCAGAACTCGCTGACCTGGAAGACCCTCATTCACATCCAACATCTGACCACGAATGTCGCACATCCACATCGCTGGTCTTAGAACGAGGAGCGGCGATTTCGGCTCCACCCTGACCTCTAATAGCCCCACTTCTCAGTTACTAAAACCTAAACTGACCCCTAACTTCCCTCTTCCAAAAGTCCTCCATGCAAACCTGAGAAAATGAAAATTTGAACAAGTAAATAATTAACAAACTACTAAACCTGAGCTGTGACTCAGCAGAGGCTGCAGCTCAGCGGCATCTTGCCTTTTTGCATCCAGATAGGACGCTTTTAATGGTGCATCGATAAACATCTGTAAGTACCATGGGGACATAACAAATTCCTTTAGCCTCCTGGTGAGGCATCAGTGAGCTTTGTTGGCCGTGGCATCTGTGTGGTTGGCCCAGGACAGGCTGTTGGTGATTCTCATCAGCATTGTTAATGTAGACAGGAGCATGTGCACCCACCCACTCACCCCCGCCTTTTCCTGAAGTCAACAAACAGCTCTTTTGGTTTGTTGACATTGAAGCAAAGGTTATTGTCATCACACCATGTCACTAAGCTCTCTATCTCCTTCCTGTACTGTGACTCATCATTATTTGAAATATGGCCCTCTACAGTGATATCATCTACAAACCTGTAGATAGGTTTAAAACAGGATCTGACCACGTGGTCATGGCTGTACAGGGAGTCAAGCAGGGGACTGAGGACACAACCTTGGGAGTACCCGTGTTGAGAATAATCCCGGTGGTAGTGGTGTTGCTGCCTCTTTTGTTACTCTTTGCAGTCTGTTGATTTAATAGATGAAACACTCTAAAGTCACTCCAAAGGACACTATGCAAGAGATCATAATGCTGCATTGTTTCAGGGACAATAAACAAGCACTATTTGAAATTAGAGGCACAAGTGGCTGCAGACGCTGGGATCTGGGGCACTAAGAAATCTGCTGGAGGAACTCAGCAGGTCAGCAGCATCTGAGAATGCAAAAGCACGGCTGGTGTTTTGGGGCAAGACACTGCATTAGGACTGAAAGTGTAGAGCGGAGGACAGCCTGCATGGAGGGTCGAGGCAGGAGCTGGCAGGTGGTACATGGATTTGGATGAGGAGGGGGGTGATGGGCAGGTGGAGGGGAGAGGAGGGGAGGGGTGGTGTTAGGAGACAGCAGCAAGTGGGTGATAGAGAGGAAAATAAAGGGGGCAGGTGAAGGGAGAAGGGTGGAGGTATAGATAAAATCTGCAAGGTGATATGGAGATGGATAAGACTGCAATCTGATAAGTAAGAGAGGAGACATGGAAAGAGCTAAGGAAGGGGTAGGGGGTAGATGGAACTAGCTTGGAGATGGGAAAAGGTGACTTAAGTAGGGTGATGAGCAGATTTTAACAAGGTAACAGGGGTGGGATTTGGGGAGGGTGGGTTGGAAAGGGTGTGAGAGAACCCAGGTGTTTCAGAAGGAAAGAGAAAGGAACAAAAGTGTGGGTTACCCAAACTCATATTTCGTATTCACATTATCAGATAATAAGGTGGATCAAGGATCAAAGCTTAGGCCTCAGCTACTTACAATCTGCATGAATGAGTTGGATGAAAGGACTGATTGTAATGTATCACAAGTTTGATGCATAGCTAGAATGAATCAGTGCAAAGAAACTGCTGTTGAACACTGAGGTGTGAGTCTTTAGGCTGCTGTACCTCCTACCTGATAGCATCAGCGAGAAAAGAGTGTGGTCAAAATGGTGGGTGTCCTTAATGATGGATATCACCGTCCTGAGACATAACCTCTGATAGATGTTTTCGGCGATGGGGGGAAGATGTCAACGATTGTGTGCATGGTGACTGTGCTTTAAGTAAATGCTATTGATTGATTCAGTGAAAATCTTGCTGGAAAACCAGAGGGTCGATTTTTCTCCCAGGCACTGACAGGCGTGGAAATGGGTGCACTTTCACTCTACAGTAGGTTAAATTGATGCTCAATTGTACAACAATGGTTTGCACGGAATTTAACGAGAGATCACAGGGCCTCGGGTCCTGCTGTTATTTTAATATGTGCACAGAGTAGTGAATGTGACAAAACTGTTGGTTCTCGATCACAGGGTGCACCACAGATATCGTCACCAGCGACCATTCCCCGGTGTTTGCAACCTTTGAGGTGGGCGTGTCAACACAGTTCGTTTCTAAAACTGGTTAGTAGCTGCCAAGGTAACTATTTCTCCTTTAAGTGCCACCGTGGTATGTTCAGTGCCAAAGTTCAACATGACTGAGGCACCTACCTAACATGTAACAAAATAACTGGCCAGCCAGTTAGCACAGATAGTCAGGATGCACCTCCCTCCTCCCTCCCCATCATGCCCAACATGGTTGCCCACCAAGGGCTGTGTGCTGAGCCCACTGCTGGACACTCTGCTCACACGACTGCCGATGCACCATCAATAACTCACTCTGAGACGTAAAGGCGAGGTATCGGCTTTTATTGACTGGAAGAAGGAACAAGCAGTGATTGACCAGCATGCTACATCCTGGAGACTGAGAGGCCGGGCTCAGACCTCCATCACCTTTATACCGGGGTCTGTGGGAGGAGCCACAGGAGCAGTCAGAAGGGGGCGTGTCCAGACAGGTATATGTAGTTCACCACAACTGCACAGCCAAACACCTGAGTAATCACATTGTCAAGTTCGCCGATGACACAGTGCTGGGGCTTATCACCGACAACGATGAGGTGGCCTACAGGGAGGAGGTGGAAGAGCTCGAGGTCTGGTGCTGGGCAAATAACCTCTTCCTCAATGTCAACAAGACAAAGGAGATGGTTATCAAATTCTGGAGAACTTGCACCACTAACACCCCTCCTTACATCGGCGACGGAGCAGTGGAAACTGCAAGCGGTTTCAAACTCCCGGGAGTGCACATCACACACAATCTCTCATGGTCCTGAACACATCTTACGCAGTCAGAAAAGCCTACCAGCGCCTCTTTCTGAGAAAACTGAAGAGAGCTGTACTGTGCACATCACGTCCTTCCACAGAAACGCAGTACAGAGCATCCTAAAATGGTCATCACTGCATGGTACGGAAATTGCACTGTGGCAGACAGGGAGACACTACAACGGGTTGTTAAAACTGCCCACCCACCATCGAGGAGATAATTACAGAAGATAGATGGCCGATGACAGGGTGTGGGGACAGACAGCAGAGGGTGAACTGATGGAGGGGAGTGTTAAGAGGGAGAGATAAACATTAATGTTCTGCCTCTGTCTGTTTAGAAAAGACCAATCACAGAGCAACGATAGTAGTGTTGGAGTGACTGAGTGATGTTAATAACTGATACCACACTAACTTGTCACGTTACTTCTCAGACCCAAACAATGCTGACTCAGCGGGCACTATCAACTTCCTCCACTGCGAAGCCACTCTGAAAACAAAATCTAAGACCAAGTTCTTCATTGAGTTCCACTCCAGCTGCTTAGAAGGTAAGAGCACTCCCAATGACAGATTTTTACCCAAACCCCATGTTGTTTTGCTCCAAAATCTCTTCAGTTATCACTTTCAGAACTATGGGGTGTAGTCCATCTGGTCCAAATGACTTATCTACCTTCAGACCTTACAGCTTCCCTGCTCTTTAGTAATAGCAACTGCACTCGCTTCTGCTCTCTGACAGTCTCAAATTTCTGGCATACAGCTAGTATCTACCACAGTGAAGACTGACACGTAATACTTTTTAAGTTCATTTGCCATTTCTTTGTCTCCAGTTACTACCTTTCCAGTGTTGTTTTCCTGCAGTTTGATATCCAATCTCACCTTTCTTTTCCTCTTTATATATCTAAAACAACTTTATGTATCTCTTTTATATCATAGGCTCTAACTATTATATTTTAAATTTGCACTAATTTTTGCAATATTATGTTTCCTTTATGTTGTTTTTTGATTTCCCTTGTCAGCCACGGTTGCATCACCCTCTCTTTAGGATACTTCTTTGGGATGTGTCTATCTTGCGCTTTCTGATTTGCTTCCAGAAATCCAACCATTTTTGTCCTGCCATCATCCCTGTCAGTGTCCCCTTCCAATCAACTTTGGCCAGCTCCTCTCTCATGCCTCTGTAATTTCCTTTCCTCCACTGAGATACTGATACATAGGACTTCATCTTCTCCCTCTCAAACTGCCTGACGAATTCTGTCTTAATATGATCACTGCTTTCTAAGGGTTCCTTACCTTAAGCTCCCTAATCAAGTCTGGTTCATTACACAACACCCAATGCAGAATTGCGTTTTCCCTAGTGGGCTCAACTACAAGCTGCTCTAAAAAGGCATTCCACAAATTATTCTCTGTTGGGATCCAGCACCAACCTGATTTTCCCAAACTACCTGTATATTGAAATTTCCCATGACTATCATAACATTGTCCTTTTTACATGCCTTTTCTATATCCTGTTGTAATTTATATCCCACATCTTGGCTGTCGTTCAGAGACCTGTATATAACTCCCATCAGGGTCTTTTTACCCTGGTAGTTCCTTTACTCTACCCACAAGGATTCATCATCTTCGGATCCTATGTCACCTCTTTCTAAGGATTTGATTTCATTTTTTTTTTTACCAACAGAGTCACTCCCCACTCCCCGCCTACCTGCCTGTCCTTTTGATACAAAATGCATCCTTGGATGTTAAATTCCCAATCATGACTTTCTTTCAGCCATGGCTCAGTGATGCCCGCAAGTTCATACCTGTGAAACTCTAACTGCTAACTTATTCCATATACTGCATGCATTCAGATAAGACACCTTCAGTCCTGTATTCATCACCCTTTTCGATTTTACCCTCACGTTACACTTTAGCTCATAGATTCATAGAAAAGTACAGCACAGCAATAGGCCCTTTGGCCCATCTAGTCTGTGTCAAACCATTTAAACAATGTACTCCCATCGACCTGTCCCTCTGACTATAATTTTGCCCTGTCATCTGCCTTTCTCACAGTCTCACTACACACTGCATCTACTTGTAATACAACTGCCCCATCCTCAGTCCTATCACTTCAGTTCCCATCCCCCTGCCAAATTAGTTTAAACCCACCCCATCTGCTCTTGCAAACCTGCCCTCAAGGGTATTAGTGCCCCTTGAGTTCAGGTGAAATGGGTCCTTTTTGTACAGGCCAAACCTTCCCCAGAAGAGGTCCCAGTGATCCAGAAATCTCAACACCACCGCCCCCCCCCCCCCACTGCACCAATTCCTCAGCCACTCATTCATCTACCAGATCATCCTATTCTTATCCTCACTGGCACGTGGCACAGGCAGCAATCCAGAGATTACTACCCTTGAGGCCCTGCTTTTCAACTTTCTACCTAACTCCCCATATTCTCTCTTCAGGACCTCATCCCTTTTCCTTCCTATGTGGTTCCGATATATACTGCGATTTCTGGGGAACTCTCCCCCCTTTAGAAAGCCGTTGACTTGATCTAAGAAGTCCCTGCCCTTGGTACTTGACAGGCAACCTACCATCCAGTTGTCCCTTTCACGTCCACAGAATCTGCTGTCTGCTCCTCTAACTGGGCAATCCTCTATTACTACTGCAGTCCTCTTCCCCCTCCCCCTTCCTTTCAGAGCCTCAGGTAAGATTCAGTTCCAGGACTCTGGTTGATGAACCTCCCCCCCTGGTAGATCACCCCACCCCCCATCCACCCAGAAGTATCCAAAGCAGTGTATTTAGTTGTGAGGGGAACAAAACAGAGAGAGTGGATGAAGATGGATGGACACACAAATGCCGTGCTTTGTACCGGTTGAGTGATGGCTGGGTAATGCACCATCAATAACTCTCTGAGACGTGAGGTGAGATATCGGCTTTTATTGACTGGAAGAAAGAACAAGCAGCAATTGACCACCATGCTACATCCTGGAGACTGAGAGCAGGGCTCAGGCCTCAATCGCCTTTATACCGGGGTCTGTGGGAGGAGCCACAGGAGCAGACAACAGGGGGAGGGGGGGGTGTCCAGACAGGTATATGTGTGCATCCAAAGATCCAATATTTAAATGAAAAGAGAAGGGAAACCTCCTCCTCACAACAACTTGGAACAAAGAGTGGAGCAGGGAGATGGAAAAGGAGGTTTCAGAGAGGAATTGGGTAAATGCATCTTAGAAGTGCAGGGGGAGGAGCAAGGGAGTGAAATGAATATTAGATCATTTGCAAGGTGGACTGGGTGGCCTCCTTGTTGATTATCAATACAAATAGCAATCATTGATATGATTTGTGCAAATTGCTCAGGTCTTGTATAACTGTACAGCATAGAACAAGGCCATTTGATCTATCACATATTCTTGCTCCTTTGAAAGAGCCACTCCCTTGCGATCTCCCCAAAGTGAATCTTCCATCCCACTCTGGGGATTTGCCCTGTGTTTTGTTACCCAGGTGAGGGATGCATTGCTCTGCAAGCCGGCTCCAATGAGATAACGTTCAAGGTCCCGTTGGAACACCGTGGAGAGGAGACAGGGAAGTTCAGCGGCTCCTATAAACTGATCATGTCAGAGGGGAAACAGCGAGAGAAGACTTACGGTAATTTTCAGTGGTTGATATATTGGGACAGGGAGGGTGGTCTAACTCCAAGTGGAGAGCTGGGTCTGCCCAAGGGACCATCGATGGACAGGGTTTGGAACTCCTTACCAACACACCCAAAGTGCTGAGGGGACTCAGTATGTCAGGCAGTGCCTGTAGAGGGGAATAAAATGTCAATCTTTTGGGCTGAGATCTTTTAGCCAGTCTTGGGCTCCTCCCCCTTATCTCTTTTTCTATTCCCTATTCTGGCTTCCCTCTTACCCTTCTCTTCTCCTCACCTGCCCATCACTTGCCTCTGATACCCCTCCTACTTCCTTTTCTCCTGGTCCACTTTCCTCTCTTTTCAGATTCCTCCTTCAGCCTTTACTTTTTCTGGTTATCACTCCTAGCTTCTCACTTTGTTCCCCCGTCTCACTTCACCTGATTTCACATCAGCTTGTACTCCTTTCCCCTCCCCTACTTTTTCATTCTAGCTTCCTCTCCCTTCCTTCCCAGTCCTGATGCAGGATCCTGGAGCAAAACGTCATCGGTTTATTTCCCTCCACAGATGCTGCCTGATTTTGTTGAGTTCCTCAAGCATTTTGTGTGTATTGCTCAAGATTTCCAGCATCTGCAGAACCTCCTGAGTTTATTACGAGGGGCGATAAAGGCACTGGAGAAGGTGTAAATGATATTTACCAGAACTTCAAGAGTATAATAATTACAGCCTTTTTCTGTAAATCTAAAGAGGAATGATGTTACCCAATACAGCCTGTTAAAAGTAGAAAAAGATAGAGGTAACAAAATTACTGCATGTGGGAGAGTTTAAAACTCGAGACCATTAAGCTGATAGCTCTAAGTAAATGGTAATAATCTAGTAAATAATTCAGGAGAAACAACCCGGAGGCTGGTGGAGTAGAGTTTGCTATCAAAAGGAGCCACAGTGCTGAGTGGTATGGATTATGGATGTGGAAATAATATCAACTCAGAGAAGAATAGAGGTGAAGTTAAACAAAATTCAACACAATCTGTAGTGTGGACTCCTTGTACTGATTGTCTTATTTCTCAATTATAGACATAAAATATTCTGTTATATCATGTAACATTACAACCACCGATCTTCAAACACAAGCAGGTACTTTGTATGGTAGGAAGGCATTCTTTCTTTATCGGTGTGCTCCATGCATATAATAGAAGGTGCTGGGCTGGGATTGGCACAGGCCTGGAGTACTGATGCTGATTCTAAAGGAGGAGTTGAGGCCTGCTTTGATGCTGAGGTACATCCGAGGGTGTATGCTGGGACACAAGAGGGATGTGACCCGGGGTCATCAGGTGTTTCGGATGCTTCGATGTCAGACACTCTCACCCAGGCCACCCAGCCAGGGTTGATCAGGCTCTGGCTTGTGTCCCAGCTGCGTTGGTCCACGGGTCACACTTCTTGATCGTTAGTCATCTGGAGGCTCGCTCAGCAGCCCCTGTGATGGTCCTAATGGCTGCCCCCATAATGCTAAGGAGAGAGTAGGTTATTCAATAATCAGGTTAGGCCCAACCACTGGGTTTGATCCTCTTTCGGACAATATCTAGACTACGTTATTTATTAGGACAATGATTAGGAGCAGAGGTACTCTCTGAATTCAAGGGCTGCAGATATGTTGTGGACGTAAAGTATGATAATAGCAACGTAACGTGAAAAATCCCTATTTTTTGAATAGGAAAATGGTGGTAAATCCAATGTAATGTAGGAAAATTTGAGATCAGCAACTTTGGACCTAAAGGGGATAGAATTGAGAACTTTTTGTATGATGATAAAATAGAAAGAGTGAAGACTTCTGGTAAGATGGCGATTGTTTAGTCGCTTCAAACTTTTGCTCCATTATACTTCCTATCTTTGCACTATGTGTCTCCCTTTTTAAACCTTAGTTTGTTATTTTATTAGTTTTCTTTTATCTGCCTGCGAATACACCTATCTCATAATGGCTACAAAAGGTACTAAAATCGAGAAAAAAGAAACTTCCACGGCTCTGTCGGCTGAGATTCTCGCTATTTTGGAACAACATCGACAAGATACTTTAACGGATATCAAGACTGAATTGAGAACTTCTATCAATCAGCTGGAATCAAAATTGGATCAGATTAATGCCAGAGTGGATGACCATGCTGAACATTTATCTCGCATCGACCTAACCTCTGAAGATTTAGAACACTGTGTTCAACATCTCGAAACTTTCTGCTCCAACCTAGCGGAGGAGAACAGTAAACTTACTTCCAAAATGGTGGATCTCGAAAATCGGAGCAGACGCTGCAATCTGCGAATTCTCGGTTTTCCGGAGGCCACCGAAAAGGGCTCTTCCGTTGAATTTTTCTCTTCTTTTCTCTGTGAGATTTTCGGGAAAGAATTTCTTCCGACTCCACCTGAGCTAGAAAGGGCTCACAGGATTTATGTTCCTCGTGCAATTTTGGGTTCCCATCCACAGCCAATTATTTTATGCTTTCATCAATACCAGGTGAAAAACCGTTTGATTATGGAGGCACGCCGCAGAGGTACTTTTGCTTTTCAAAACACGAATATTCGTTTTGTGGAAGATTACGCCCCCCAGGTTCTGAAGATGCGTGCTGAGCTTAAAGGTGTAATAAAAGTGCTTTTTGATTGTGGATTCAGACCTTCTCTCCGTAATCCAGCCGATCTTCGAATTACGCTTACTACTGGAGAAAATAAGTGGTTTAAATCAGTGAAGGAGGCTGAGTTGTTTTTTGGAAATCTTCCAGCCATCTTGACTTCTTCGGAACCGGTCTGACTTTCTAAAATGGCTGATAAGTACTTTTCGAAGTAAGGTTCTTTTTTCCGAACTCAGACTCTAATTGAATAATTCAGACATTAACTATTGAGATTCTAAGGGCTCTAGTTAATCTCTCCCTGGACTTGGTGCGTTTTTCCTAAATAGATGATTTAAATTTAATGTTTCCCTGCGGACTTTTAGATTTTACCTGTGTAATTTATTTTACTTCTGTATAATGTTATCTATAGAGAACTACAATTGATCTTAATTTGTTTTGGAGGCTTGGAGTTTTTTATTGAAGGCCTCCCTGTTGGTTGATTTATAGTATAAGATTTGCTTTTTTTTTGTAAACGGCTGATAAGTACTCTCTTTAAATTTATAATTTCCCCCTTCCCCCCCTTTTTATTTTTTTTTCTTTCAATTTTTCATAGTTTCTCGCGGGTAGGTTAGTTTTTTTTCTGATTTTTTTAATATTAAGTTTTATACCTATTCTGATGAAGTTGTTCCTATTTGTAATTTTGCTCTCTAGTGCATAAATTAGCTATTATTTGCTATATTATGTATACGGAACCTTTGTCAACGATACGGAACTGGAAGTCATTTTTGGGTTAATATTTTTCGTAGAGCTAGCTGCTTTTTTGGGTAGCCATCTAGTTTTGGGTTGCGAGGGTGGGGTGGGTTCTCCAGTTCCAACACTACTCACTGTTTTATTTTGTTTTTCCCTTGTTATTCAGGACATGTCTGTGTCCTGATTCTACTGATTTATGTTTACATTTTTGCTCCCAGACTGTTATTGTACTGTTTGATTTTTTATATGCCTACTACCTTCTATGCACTAGCAATTGATAATGGTTAATACACTTAAATTTGTGAGCTGGAATGTGAAGGGATTGAATCATCCTGTTAAAAGAAGGAAGGTCTTCTCTCATATTAAACAACTCAAAGCTGACATTGCTTTCCTTCAGGAAACTCATATTCATAGTTTTAATAATTCTCGGCATTTGTCAAAGTGGGTGGGTCAACATTTTCATTCATCCTTTGCCGCCAAAGCTAGGGGGGGTGGGTTCTATCCTTATTAATTCAAATATTCCTTTTGAACTCCATAATAAGATATCTGATACAAATGGCCATTTTATTATTGTTTCTGGTAAATTATATAATACTGAAGTTGTACTAGCAAACCTGTATGCTCCCAATTTTGATGATATTAATTTTTTTGAATGTTTTTTCTCCTCACTACCAGATTTAAATTCATATTCTCTTATACTGGTTGACGACTTTAATTGTTGGTTAGATCCTAATTTGGATCGATCGTCCTCTGTTACTAGATCACCGACTAAGTCTGCTTTAGCTATTCACTCTTTTCTTTCTAATTATGGTATCTCAGATATATGGCATTTTCTTCATCCTACTGAGAGAGCTTATTCTTTTTTTTCACATGTTCACCATACCTTTACTAGAATTGACTATTTTTTACTTGATAATCAACTTATTTCATTTGTCTATTCTTGTGATTATCAGAGTATACTGATTTCTGACCATGCCCCAATTACTTTGTCTTTAAACTTTCCTGGTCTCCCTCAGAGGAATAAACACTGGCGTTTTAATTCGACTTTATTATCGGATGATAACTTTCTAAAATTTATTAAGGATCGGATAACTTTTAATTTTAACACTAATACATCATCTGAAATGTCTTTAATTCCTAACTTCCCTGAAATGCCCGAGAAAAATGTTATGGATTTCTTTCTTTCTATTAATCCACTGGGTAAAGGTTTAATATCATTTATTTGTGATAAATCAGCATTCTTACAGCGTGCCCCTGTGGATAAAATTAGAATGGCTTGGGAGCATGATTTAAATATCTCTTTATCTGATGAGATTTGGGACTTGATTCTCAAATCGGTTAATTCAACCTCTCTTTGTGCTCGCCATTTCCTTTTACAGTTTAAGATTGTTCATAGAGCCCGTATGTCCAAATCTAAATTATCTCGATTTTACCCTAATATTAGTCCTCTTTGTGATAAATGCAAAAGGGGCGAGGCTTCTCTTATTCATATGTACTGGTCCTGTCCTAGTTTAGAGTAATTTTGGAAAGATGTTTTTATAACTTTATCCTGTATTCTGAATCACCACTTAGAACCTAACCCTTTAATTGCTCTGTTTGGTTTTTTGGGTGAGACAGATATACGTTTGAGTTCGACTAAGTGTCGAATATTATCTTTTGCTTCTCTCCTGGCTAGACATCTAATCCTCCTTAGATGGAGAGATGTTGTCCCGCCCACGCATGCTCAATGGCTTAATGATATTATGTCCTGTTTAGACCTTGAAAAAATTCATTATTCAATTCTTAATTCGGATATAAAGTTTCATAAGGTCTGGGGACCTTTTATTGAGTACTTGCATAACTTTCCTCTTAATTAAGGTTTTTTTTTCAGTCCCTTACTTTCAGCTCTTCTTTTTTTTTTGGTAGTAGGCATTATTATCTTCTGTTTTCAAGTGTATTTACAGTTTTGGGGGTTTGAATGTCCTGATTTATATCCTCTATATTTTGTTGTGGTTGGTCTGGAGTTTTTTTTTGTTGTGGGGCTTGGGGAGGATACTAACTTTACATGACTTCAATTTGGGTGCTTTCTCAATTATCTTTTTTGTATTATATTATTATTGCATGTTTATTTTGTACTGTATTAATTTTTTATTTTGGTTTGGGTCTTTTTTATTTGTAGTGTTGTAGAAAATGCATTAAAAAATCAATTAAAAAATAGAAAGAGTGGTAACATAAAGAGATGGTCCTGTAAAATGTCATGGATATACATGTTAAAACATATTACATACTCCAGGACTTTTACAAAGGGGGCCATCATTAATTTAAATCTAAACAAACTCCTAATTAGTCTTGGGGTTCGGAGAGAATTTCTGGGCTTTGGAAGGAGTGCAGCGTGAACGTTGCAGAATGATACATGGATTCCACTTGCAGGGTGAGATTAACTGTCACTTTTGAGGATGACAGTAAAAGTTTTCAAAGTGTTGGGCTAAATCAAGCAGGCCTTCTCCCTGGACTCACTGCCATGGTCTCTACCAGGACAGCCATCTTCTAGAAGTGGTGGCCACTTCAAGCTGATCCTCTACAACAGGATGGGGTCTGAGCAGCAAGCCAGGCTCAATCATTGGATCCTAGATCTTTACCTCTTCATCCACACTACTAATTGCCATTGTCAAAGGATTTTTAACTCTGTATAATGGTTAAACATTTAAAAGCTATTCAGGTGGATTTCAATAATTACAAAATAAATATTTAAAATGTAGAAGTAAATCAAGAAACGCATCAAAATATGACATCGTAAATGTAAAGTGAGTTTTTAAGCGTCACGTGCACTGACCTTTTGAACCACCAGTGATCTCATGCAGGTGATCACCATCCACACACCAGTCCTCCAGGGTATAAGGCTGAAGGACCAAATGGAAATTGTTCCCTCACCCTGGCTGTAGTAAGCCAGTGTTGTGTCACTGTGCTCGATGGTAATCAGTGAACATTCAGGTGCACCAGTGTCTGACCTCAAGCATGCCTTTTAACTGTGCATGTTTCAAGGTGTGCTAACCTACAGAGGACAAAACCAGTGACTCCTTTGGTGCTGCTGGCAATATGAGTGGAGTTGATGGGATAAATGGAAACAATAAACTTCCATTGGTTGGAGAGTCTAGGTCCAGGTGATATTAGCTGAAAGAGAGAGCTAATTCTTTCAGAAGTGGTCTACACTTCAACATTAACTAGCTGGTTTAACACAATCATTCCACAGATCTAGTCAAGAACCTGGGCCTGACTGGAAGACCCCAGTCTATGCAGATTGGTACTAATATCTCTACCTTGCTGATAATCAACACAGATGACCCGTCAAGGAAGAGTGCTTAGCCCACTGCTCTGCTGTCTTTACACTTGTAACTGTGTGGCTAGGCACAGCTCAAGTGCCATTTTCTGATGACACTGCTATTGCTGACGGCATCTCAAATGATGAGAAGGCGTACAGGAGTGAGGTAGATCAGCTGGTTGAGTGGTGTCGCAGCAACGACCTTTCACTCAGCATCAGTCCCACCAAAGAATTGATTGTGGACTCAGGAAAGGGTAAGCCGAGAGAACACATGGTCTTCATCAAGACATTAGAGGTGGAAAGAGTGAGCACTTTCAAGTTCCTGGGTGACAACATCTCTGAGGATCTATCCTGGGCCCAACGTATAGATGCAGTTACAAAGAAGGCACAACAGTGACTATATTTCATTAGGAGCTTGAGGAGATTTGGTATGTCACCAAAGACACTCACAAATATCTCATTGCTACCTTCAGGGAGGAGGTACAGGAGCCTGAAGAGGCACACTCAATGATTCAGGAACAGCTTCTTCCCCTCTGCCATCAGGTTTTTGAATGGATATTGAACCCAAGAACACTACCTCACTATATATATATTTTTTTTCTCTTTTATTTGTATGTATATACACTTGTATGTTGGCCAGTTGATCTGAGCACCCCGAGGCTGCATTTGGTTGCTCATGTTACATTGTTATTGTACTTGAGATCCACAACAAAAGGTGCAGGTTCCAGCATTAGTCGCATCGAAATGTTGTGAGAGCACAGGGATTCCAGGAAACTCCCCTACACCAACCTGTGTGGTACAGATATTCAAAGTATAGGGTTTAAGAGGACAAAGGAGCTGGTGCACAGAGCTTTATGATCCATAGCGAGAACTCAATATTTTCAGAGCAATATATAGATTGTATTACATCCTGACTGAATAGGTGCCCCACATTGAATGTGTTCCATGGCTCATTACTACACAGGCAATCCCTTTATATGCCAAGTCATCAGTATGCACGATAGGTGTGATTGTAATGGATAATATTACATTGAGAATATCATGTTCTAAATTGTACATGGGATTTTCTAAACAGTTGTAATGTTAACCTTGTTTTTATATTTCTTTCACTCAGTTGGCATTTCATTTAATTTGCTTCTTAATTGCAGATTTTATACAGTTGGAAAAAGATGATATGATTTCAGTTAAACAAAACAAAACAAATACTTATGCAGAACCTCAAAAAACCGGAGACAGGTCCGCAAGGTAAGTTCCGTTTAGTTAATATAAGATTACATTTGTTTTAGATTTGAGTCGATGCTGGGATGGCTACATGGTGGATTTGAGATATAAGATGGATTTTAGGAGACTTGAGGGGTCGAATGGCCTAATTCTGCTCCTATATTTTATGGGAACCCTAAGATTCAAGCAATGGCTGCTATGGCATTCGGAGTTAGCTGGTCCTCTTTGTGCCTTGTGGCACATCAGGTGGCAACCATTGCCGCTACCTTAGCATTTTGTGTGTTTTCCACAAAGCCGAGTTGCAAGCTCGACACTCAACCCAGTACAGATGGAAAGTGTGCAGGAGCCGGCGAGATTCGAACCCAGGACCACTCACCTCGAAGTCCGGTGCTGATGCCACTACACCACCAGGCCAACTATTTGGAGTTTGGACACATAGAAATACATTTGGGACTGGAATTCGGGTGTTAGGGTGGATTTAAGGTTTAGGCTGCGATAGTGATTGAAGTAAACTTGGCATTAAGGTTGGGATAGCAATCAAATTGTTTCGATGGATTTGTTTCGAATTGGCATTGAGGCTAAAAATGTGTTTGGTAATGAAATTTGCACTTGGGAATAGAAGTGTGAATGGAATTTGTATCTTTGTTTCAATGGTACATCACAGTATTCCACTAGCTGTTATAACAGATCAGGCCACTGCCCACATCAGCAGTTTTTACAACTTCTCTTGTTCAGTAGCTCAGGAAGGCAGAGCAAAAATAACAAGATGGCTGGTGCATTATCCTACGGTTAGCTAGTTGTACTGAATTTTCCCCACTTTAAACTGGACGATTGATTTATAAGGGGTCTGCATGGAGGGAGCACACTGATAAATTCATGCCAGCTCTTTAAGGTCAACCGAGTATGTCCCAGCGTTCAGTGTTGAAACGTAAGATCTTGTTAAATCATTGTGTTGCAGTTGACCTATTGGTGAGATTTCCAGGATTCCATTTGAGAAAACCATAAAAGGCACTTTCAGTTTCTGGGTGAGAACTGATCTGCCCACAACACTTACTTCATTCAATGCCCAGATTATTGTAGTAACACCTAGCACCTTGAAGAGTTGATCTTTTCAACGATAAATATGGGATGCCTGACGTTTCACCTTGTATGATCATTATCTCTGAGAAATACCCACCACAGGATGTCATGATGGTAAAAGAAAAATAGAAAATAACAGCAGAGAAGGGTCAACAATAACGATTCCCGCTGTTGCCTGTAAGCCGTTTGTACATTCTCACTGTGACCGTATGGGTTTCCTTCGATGGTACGAAGACATACTCGTCAATTGGTGAAATTGGTCACATGGGTGTAGTTAGGCCGGAAGACCCTGTTACTATGCTGTATGTCTAAATAATAAAAGCTAAATAATAAAAAAAATTCTGTCAAATCCAAAACTCCCTCTCCACCTCCCACTCAGGCACTTCAGTGATTTTGAACCTCATTCTGATTAATCCCCCCCTCTCTCCCCTGTCCTCTCTGTCCCCCGTCCCTATAGCCCTTCCCCCCTGGACCCTCGGACCTCCACTGTCCCCCTCTCCACCCCCCCCAACCTCCTCGTCCAAACTTCCCTCCACCTCCCCTCTCTCCACCCCTCTCTACATTCCTCCACTCCCCCCACCGCTGGTCCATAGACTGCCTTGCCTTGGCAGCACCATGAAAGCCTCTTGTGTCACCAGAATCTGCCATTTTCTACATTTCTAGGGCTTGCTTACTCCGCCAAGAAGTTTTTAGCTCCTTCGCCCGGTGCTGGACATTTGGTTTGGCCCTGGAGTAAAGTCTTCTTTTGGCTCTGCTGCCAATGTCATTCTGCCAAGGCAGAAAAGGCTTTCTGTTTCTTGGAGATAAATTGTTCTATCTCCCTGTCCTTATCATCAAACCATTCCTGATGTTTCCTGGACTTGTACCATAAGGATGTTTTTGCAGGTATGAAAGGTGGTGGACTTAAGCAGACCCCAATGCTCTTCGATATCTTCCAGATAATCCGGTTGGAGGTTTTCCCCAAATGAGGCCCGAAGGTGCTTTTGGGTGGCAGTGTCAACCAGGCTCTTGAGTTTTAGTCTTGGCCTGGTCTCTTCTTATGAACATTTCTCTTTTTCATGAGTCTGATGGACACGATTCAAAGTTCAAAAAGTTCAAAGTAGATTTGTCATCAAAGCACGTGTGGGCAGAGACGTGGCAGATGGAGTTTAACACAGAGAAATGTGATGTGTTGCACTTTGGGAGGTCAAATATAAAAGGACAGTACAAAGTTCAAAGTACATATATTATCGAAGTATATAAACATTATACAACCTTCAGATTCACCGCTTTACAGGCAGCCACAGAACAAAGAAACTCAAAAAAACCAATTTTTGGAAAAAAGATTATTAAGCACCCAATGCACAGGGGGAAAAAGTAAATCTTGTAAACAATAAAAGCAAGCAAATAGCATTCAGAACTGAAGTCCACAAATAGAGTCCGTGCACAGACCCTTAGTTCAGTGCAGAGCCGAGTAAACATCATGGAGCAGCAAGCTGAACCTCGGCCCCTGACACCCTGACCTTTTCAATCCAGCCCAGTGCCTAAATCATCATCCAAACATAGGGTTCAGTCGCTTTGATATGCAATGGGGCCTGGACCCCGCTGCCTGGATTCAACCTGCACCCAGTCTTCCTGATCCGGCCCGGCGCTTGTTGGAGCGGATCAGTCAATGATCTGTCCAGCTGTCTTCGGGGCCATTCCTGGCCTTTGTGATATTCACATCATGCCGATCCCTAACTCGGACAATGACACAGTCAATGAGATGCCACTGCCCAGATCGGGGCTGCTGCCACAATGCCTTGAATTTGTTTTTCTGATGCAAAAGAGTTTTGGTGATCAGATCGTGCTCAGCACATGTGGAGAGAAGCAGTACTCCAATTAAGTTGAAGTTGCCAATTCCTTCCTTTCCTACGCTACTCTTCCAAAGCATGAAGTCCCAACCCCTAAAAGAATTACCTCATCCTTGGGGATGTTTGACACTGTCGCATCTAGGCAAGCATAGAAGGCCTCTTTGTCATACTCGTGCAAGTCCAGAGTTGGTGCATAAGCACTGATGATGGTTGCTATCTGGTTGTTGGCAAGTGCCAAATGGATCATCATGAGACATTCACTGATTCCCCACGAGAAGTTCAAAGAGTTGACTGACGAGCTGGCAAACCCAATGCCGTGGATGCTGGGCTTGATAGCTGTCTTCTTTCTTAACCGTAACAACTCTGCTGAACCAAAGGTTACTAATCAAGTCCTCCAGAGACCTGTGAGAGGAAAGATGGGGGAAGCTCCTGGTATGAAAGAGGCTTGTGATGTCATCAGGAGTGTGAAGAGCAACAATGCCATTGGACCTGATGGGATCCTTAAGGAAGGTGGGCCAGCTGACCTGCACCACACACATGTCTTTCTCCTGAAGGTCTGGGAAAAGGAACTCAGAGCTCAGAGATGCTCTAATAATGAGCACATTCAAGAATGGAGACAAGGCAGATTGCGACAATTACAGAGGCGTCTCCCTCATATCAGCAACAGACAAAGTGCTTGCACATATGCACGTATCCTTGTTAATTGACTCCATCCGCTATCTGAAGTACTCCCTGAATCACAATGTGGTTTCCACCCACCAAAAGGTAGTAGGTCTCTGTTAGTCTCGATAGACCATGGATTTGCACCTTGGAGAGTTTCCAGGGCGCAGGCCTGGGCGGGCAAAGTTTTTTTTTATGGAAGACCGGCAGTTGCCCAAGCTGCAAGTCTCCCCTCTCCACGCCACCGATGTTGTCCAAGGTAAGGGCATTAGGACCCATACAGCTTGGCACCGGTGTCGTCGCAGAGCAATGTGTGGATAAGTGCCTTGCTCAAGGACACACATGCAGCCTCAGCCAAGGCTCGAACTAGCAACCTTCAGATCACTAGATGAATGCCTTAACCACTTGGCCATGTGCAAACCAAAAGGTACAATAGACATGATATTCCCAGCACACCAATTACATGAAAATTGCCGTGAATAAAGGCAACCTTTGTACTTGGCTTTCATAGATTTGATACAGTAATCTGTCAAGCTCTCTGGCATATACTGTCAAATCTTGGCTATCCTGACAAGTACTTACAAATACTGAGACTGCTGTGTGATGACATGTCAGCCACAGTACTCAGTAATACTGGCGCTGAATTGGAACCATTCACTGGCAACTCAGGAGTCAAATTGGGTGCATCATAGAAAGAAAACCTACAGCACAATACAGGCCCTTCGACCCACAAAGCTGTGCCAAACATGTCCTTACCTTAGAAACTATCTAAGTTTATCCATAGCCCTCTTTTCCTAAGCTCCATGTACCTATCCAGGAGTCTCTTAAAAGACCCTATCGGATCCACCTCCGCCGCCGTTGCCAGCAGCCCATTCCATGCACTCACCACTCTCTGTGTAAATAAAACTTACCCTGACATCTCCTCTGTACCTACTTCCAAGCACCTTAAAACTGTGCCCTCTCGTGCTAGCCATTCCATCCCTGGGAAAAAGCCTCTGACTATCCACACAATCAATGCCTCTCATCATCTTATACACCTCTATCAGGTCACCTCTCATCCTCCGTCGTTTGAAGGAGAAAAGGCTGAGTTCACTCAACCTATTCTCATAAGGCATGCTCTCCAATTCAGGCAACATCCTTGTAAATCTCCTCTGCACCCTTTCTATAGTTTCCACATCCTTCCTGTAGTGAGGAGAACAGAACTGAGCACAGTAATCCAATTGGGGTCTGACCAGGGTCCAATACAGCTGCAATATTACCTCTCGGCTCCTAAACTCAATCCCACAATTAATGAAGGCCAATGCACCGTATGCCTTCTTAACCACTGAGTCAACCTACATAGCTGCTTTGAGTGTCCTTTGGACTCGGACCCCAAGATCCCTCTGATCCTCCACACTGCCAAGAGTCTTACCATTAATACTATATTCTAACATCATATTTGACCTACCAAAATGAACCACCTCACACTTATCTGGGTTGAACTCCATCTGCCACTTCTCAACCCATTTTTGCATCCTATCAATGTCCCTCTGTAACCCCTGACAGCCCTCCACACTATCCACAACACCCCCAACCTTTGTGTCATCAGCAAATTTACTAACCCATCCCTCCACTTCTTCATCCAGGTCATTTATAAAAATCACGAAGAGTAGGGGTCCCAGAACAGATCCCTGAGGCACACCACTGGTCACTGATCTCCATGCAGAATATGACCCATTTACAACCAATTGTTGCCTTCTGCAGGCAAGCCAGTTCTGGATCTACAATGCAATATCCCCTTGGGTCCCATGCCTCCTTACTTTCTCATTGCACCCACCCTATTTGCCATTTTTATTGCTGTCATCTTTCACCTCATTGGCCAAGGCCTGACTTAGGGAATCCCAATCGTGCACAGAACGGAAAACACTGTCAACCAGTTCCAGGCCAAGAACAAGGTCAGCACAACCACTATCATGGAGCATCATTATGCAGATGACGATGCCATCACAGCACACTCTGAAAGAGAACTCCAGTGTATCCCCAATACCTTTGCAAGACATATTGTGCCCTGGGTCTTGGTTTAAATATTAAAAAGACACAATCCCTTTCTCAGCCACCACCAAGCCAGTCATTTATCCTTGAAAATATAGTTCACTTTCCCTGCCTTGGTTGCATTCTCTCCTCAAAAGCAGACGTCGACTCAGAGATCAACCACCGCCTGAGCAACGTTAGTGCAGCCCATGTAATATTAAGGAAAAGAGTCTTTGAAGACTGTGACATACAGGCCCAAACAAAACTTTTAGTCTGCAGAGCAGTAGTCCTTCCTACATTCAGATCTTCCTAGATCTGAGTATGGACCACCTACAGTGGCCACCTGAAAACCCTGGAACAATCCTACCAAAGAACCTTATGAAAGGTTTTGAGGATCAGCTGGAAGGACAGACATACTAACGCTGGTGTACTGGAGGAGGCCACAGGAACAGCATCTCCTTCACAATAAAACAACACCAACTCCGATAGATAAGTCATGACATTTGGATGCCAAACTCACATCTCCTCAAACAGGTACTTGACTCCCAGTTGAAGGAAGGTCAGTGAGCCCCCGGTGGGCAAAGAAATTGCTTCAAAAATAGCATAAAAATCAGCATGAACAAATTCAACATGACATCTAAAAAGTGGGAAGACATTGCACTCAATAGATGCACCTGGAGGAAATCTGTTCAAGAGGGAGCAGTGCTACATGAGACCCACCTCTGCTGGGCTGCAGAGAACAAGGGGCAGCTGAGAAAGGAAAGAATGAACAACGAAAAGACCCAATCATCAGCCACTGCCACCACTTACTCGTGTCTGCAGATTGGCCTTTTCAACCACCTGAGGACCCACTAGGAACCACTACAATGGTACTACAAAAATGTTGGAAGTGGGGTCTCACAAAACAATATATGCCTATTAGTTAAAGACAGACAACTGCATTTTATACTGTGCAAGTCATTATATTTGCGATTTCCCAAAGCACTTCATCAGCTATGTGATCTCTTATAGGAAATGCCTGCGCAGAGCCAGCTCCCGCAAGCAAAAATGTGAGGATAACCAGGGATTTGTTTGGTTATGTTGTTTTATGGATGGATTTGGCACTAATTAAGGAATAAGTTCTATTTCTAAGAGATTGTCATGGTTCCATAATTTTGTTTGGTATTTGGTGATTGGTTTATTTTTGTCACACCGACTGAGATGCAGCTCAATTTGTATGCCTTCCCGGCAGATCATTCCTTACACGGATACACCGAGGTGGTATAAAAGGGGCCAAAAACAAACCATGCAGAATGCAGAGTTGTTGTTGCAGAGAAAGTGTCGTGCAGGTAGACAAATACAGTGCCGGGGTTGTAACCATGAGTTATCCCTGTTATACAAGAGGTCCGTTTAAAAGGTTAGTGTTAATTGTACAAAATTAATAGAAGGAAGCAACAGACACAAAGTTCTGGAGGATCTCAGCAGGCCAGGGAGCATCTATGTAGGGAAATGAAGAGTAAATGTATCAGGCCGAGACCCTTCATCAGGGGAAGCTGGTTTTGTGATGTCTGCGTTACAAAGCTGTGATGCACCTGATAGGATGCTCTCTATGTGCCTCTAGGGTTGTGTCTAGGAGATGGCACCTCCAGCATCCTATCAAAATTGTCAGCCTAGATTTATACACTCAATGCTTTGGAATGAGAATTGAACCCAGAGACTTCTAGTTCATCTGTTTTTTATTGTCTAATCCATTCAGTCACTCCCAATCCAACACTGTGCTCCAGTTTGCTGTTATCTGCACTGCCTACATGCGAATGAAATTGGTGAGGAAGTCTTGTCACACAACTGTTAGTTCCAGTTCAGGCAGTGTATAAAATGTGCTGAATATTCTGATCGGAACGTTCTCAACAAAGATACTGGGCACAGTTGATGTTGAGTTGGTGTGAACGGGAAATAATATTTTCTTGGAAATGATGTGTCCTTTCACCATTGCATTAGGTTAGCAACAAGATCGTCCTCCAATGTGGTAGCAGAAAAAGCAGCTGCCAAGGCTCGAGACCAAGTGCCGTTACCGTGCCTACCAGACAGCACCGCCAAGGATGATGCCAAGCCCTCAAGGTACTATAACTGAGAACCCAAAAAGAGGAAAGGCGTTAGTTCATGTGGGCCTCTCCCTGTGAACTCTGGATTAGGATCAAATTCAAAGGATGAAAAACTCAGCACTTGTGATGACTTCATACCTGTCTAGGGCCTTGTTAAAAGCATAATCTGAGCTCCGTTAGCCCAGTCCTTGCCAAGCATGAGTGCATAGAACAATACAGTGCATTCACTGCATAGTCTGACCCTGTTATAGGCAAGCAAGCCTACAAAGTGAGTCAGCACTGGTTGGTGTTGAACAAAATCAACTCAAACGTGAGACCATCCTCATTGTAGACCCAGAGTGTGCAAGGGCAATGGTTCCATTTTCTGGAACTGTACTGGATTTGTGACACAAGTCAATGTTACAATGCAGAGTTCCGCCTAGGTTTTGCCTAAACAATTTGGAGTTGCAACTGCTTTTGATCAACTATAAGGTCTTCTGTGGCAGTATAGGGGTGGCTTAATATGTGAGAATAGTGTGATGAGAAGCCTCGGGGTAGACAGTTAATAAGCTGTATCAGCAAGTTACAAAACGGTTATAGCACGGGAATTCAGTCTGTCCACCGTGCCTGTACCAGTACTATGCAAGATTAATGCAGATGCTACACATCCTTTTGCTCCTCCCTTAGCAGAACAAATCCTTTCAGGTTACTCAGGGAGCTGCATCTTTGCTTCGCTCATCCTTCGCTCTCTCAGGAACAGGGCCACACTGCAGCTGGAGCATCCCTGTTTTAAAGGCCACCCATTATTCAATGATAACTTCACTTGTCAGCTTTTCATTCTGATGTTTCCCAGGCTAGATCTGTTTTCTCCCTGGCCCTGCTTTGCAAGGGGATATTCCTTCGATCCGCTGTGTCTCTGTGCTGAGCCCTTTTGTGTTCTGTTACTGGACACTTCGATGATGCAATGCAACTCTTGAGTAGCTGTGCTAAATGTGGACGAGTCCCAGCCCCAGGTCGTATTTGCCTGCCATCAGACTCACAGGCACCAGATAGTGCGAGGGAACATAACTAGCATTTAGTGACAGAAAGTAATTCATTTCTGTCCTTTTTAACAATTATTTTATTCTGTTTACTTAATGTGAAAGTATAGTTTTATTTATTTATTGAGATACAGTGTGGAATAGGCCTTTCCGGCTCATCGAGACATGCCTCCCAGCAAACCCCCAATTTAACCCCAGCCTAATCACGGAACAATTTATAATGACCAATTGACCTAGCATGTCTTTGGACTGTGGGAGGAAACTGGAGCACCCGAGGGAAACCCACAAAGTCATGGGCAGAATGTACAAACTCCCTACAGGCAGTGGCGGGAATTGAACCTGGGTCACTGGTACTGGATCAGCGTCTCAGGCAACTAATTCCAACCTAATAAATTGACCGCAGTAACCGGAATATTACTCGTGCTTTGAAAAGGTTCAAAAAGAACTTGTATTGCCTTTAATAAATTAAGCTTATATAAGTTTATTAATGATAGAGTTCTATTCCTGCAGATTAATGTTTTCCTATATATTTGTATCTCTGTCCCAGTGTAGACCCACCTTCAAACTCTTGATTTTCTCAGATATTGTTGTATTTAGTGGCACATTCGTATTAATTAGTTTCCTGTCATCTACAGTATGTATCTCTGAATGTTTGTTTCAGTTTTGAATGTGTACTCATCACCCTTCATCTTCTATTTACAAATATTTATATTTAATTTTTATCCTCTATGTGCACTGCTTTCAGATCATATTCATGGCTTAGAGATTTATTTGCCATTACTGTTGTATTTGCAGTGGATTCCTGTTAATCGTGACACACCAGGACCAGTACATTTTGTCCTAATTAAGAGGCGACCTCATTAGCTGAAATTTCTTGGAAATAGCTAAAAACATATAAGAAAGAACAACCTACCACTTAACTAATAAATTATGCATTTAAGAGAAGTACAGAATGAATTAGAATGTAACAATGCTACTACAGTACTATAGAACTGTAGTTCCCAATGGTTATGTATGGATAACCTTCTAGTTATAGTTATTGGAATAGTTACTCAGTGTATGATGCCATGACTTGAGGACCATGTCGGTAATAGAGATGTGCGTAGGGACGAGAGGGCAGTGCAAACAGTGATGGAACAGGAGCTGGCAGGAAATGGAGGAGAAGCTGGGAAAAGTCAGTTTGCTTCATGTGTTGTACTGGCAGAAATACTTCTAATATAGAACAAATGAATAAAAATAAAATGGGTCAGTGTGACGGTGAATCTGATGCCCAGAAGCTGATCAAAGGTGAGTCATGTACAACTTGAAGGTAATCTGGAAAATGAAGCTTGAAAACAATGTTAAGATTCAGCAAATATACCTCAAGAGTTTTTTTCCATTGATGAAAAATACTCATTTAAGATATAATAAAGTATAAGCATGAAGAAATTAATTTGCATTGCAAATCAAACAGAATCAATGCAAATTTCACTGGGACAGCATCTCAGGCATCTAGGTTCAAGTTAACAAATTGGCCACAGTCATATCTGAACATTATTCATGCTTTGACAGGTTCAGAAAAGGAACTTGGATTGCCTTTCATTTCTTTACACTTTTACAAAAACACTTACAGGGGCTCTGAAGCAATTCTGCAGACTACTCCGCTAATGGTGGATAAAGTGTCACAAGGTGTTGATGATTTCTGCAGAATAATAGCCATGCCATCAGAAAAAGGGTTCCCAGCCGCCTTACGCCATGGATCGGTGCCACTAAGGAAGGGGTCTGTGCTGCCCCGGGTTGGAAACCCCTGCTTTAGAAGAATACCCAGTGCTGCTTCTCATGATGCAGGGAGAACCTATTATTGGACCCTGTACAAACAGTGAAGTTCTCACTTATTATGTCCCAGTCAAAAATAGCACTTCAAACTGCGGTATGCCCTCAGTACTGGATTAATGTCAGCCTGGGTTGTGAGCAAAAATAACCCACCTCATTCTGAGAAGAGTGACACTTGAGAAGAGATTAGGAGAGGGCAAACCTGGGAATAATTATCATTGAGTTTTTTTCCTCTGCAACAAACCATGAAATAAGGTAAGAAAGTGCCTCTAGTTCGGAGCATTTAGAACCCAAGGTCATCATTTTCCTTCCAAATATGCTACCTCTCTCATGTCACTAATAACTCAAATAGCTTAGTTTCTGGACTATATTCCCTTGCAGTGTTTTCCTGTTTTAAAAAGCACCGTTTTGGTCAGGTATAAATATGTAAAAGTAGCACATAGCCAGAAGGAATGTTGTTCTAGTAGATTAGAAAGAGGAGAAACATTGGGATATAGCAATGGGAATCCATTGATACCAAGGCAGGGCCAATGTGGCAAGTAGAGTTTTAAAATAATAAAGCTGAAGAGGAGGGTGAGAAAAAGGAAGGATTCTGTAAGGCTAGATTCACCGGCAGGAAGAACAAAGTCAGGATTGTTGAATCGAGAAGCATTGTGCAAAGTCACGCAGAGCAGGAACGATGGAGGGCTTACTATAATCTCCAGGATGTTGGTGACTTGGGTTATGCCAGAAGAGTAAAAAGAGCAAAAGCTGAAGAAGCTGTATCTAAATGTGTGGTGCATTTATTAAAAATGAATGAATAAAAGCACAAAACTAAATAAATAGTTCTGATTATCTAACCAGCATGGATGCACAATTGTAGAATGGCCAGGACTGAAAACTCAACAGTTTCAGTCTCTTAAGACAGGCAAATTGGTAAAAGGATGGAGTGGATTGGAATAGCCCTGATTGTGAAGGAGGATATAAAATCAATGGTCCTCCACAGCATAAATCGACATGGAGAATCACTTTAGGAGGAATTTAGAAAGAGGGCAGAAAATACTCTCTGGCACTGTGTACAGATACCTTCAGGGTGCTATAGTTTTGGTCAGAATATATATAAAGGAAAATGCAAGCTGGTACAGCAAACACAACAACATGTACGTGAGTCTTGGCAGATTTGCGGTTGTACTATGCTGGAATCAATATGTCAAGGGACCAAACTTGAAACATGTTATTTTATTTCAAAAATGCTAGTATTGTTTTAGAAAAGAAGTCTCTGGGAAAGACTGGCTGCAGTAAGAGAAAAAAAAACCTTGAATTTTGGAGTGTTTTCATTATGCCCAAATGTAAATCCTTACATATGAACAAATAAACTGCAAGTTTGTTGAAGCAGGTTTCAAAAACTGAATTGAAGGGAGATTTAAGACTACATCATAATTTGTAATGATTATACATTCCCTTAGGAAATAAAAAGTCACAGTAAAGAGATCCATCCATTGATAATGGTTAAATAATTGTATCTTGTCAAGAGTTTAATGCAGCTAAAACAAATTGTGATTGGGAGGATTGGGTAATGGGAATAAGGAAAAGTCATGGTGAAAAAGTCCAAAAATATTCCTAAAATGTGGGGAAAAAGAATGTTCCCACTAAAGCCTTTTTTTTAATAGAAGTAAATTTATTGGAATTCAAAGCTGTCATACTCTTTGAACTTGGTGTGCATTCTAAGATTTTGAAACTGTTGGTTATGGAGATGGGTTTAGAATGACGTCCATTGATCAGAAAATGCAGATCGGAATCCCATTACACAGGAAATGATAGAGAGAGAGAGAGAGAGAGAGAGAGAGAGAGAGAGGGAGAGAGAACACAGAACTATAGGTGAGTAGGCTAACTCACAGTAGCAAAGAAAATGTTGGAAACATATTTTTGGTTATGTTGGAACAGTGCATTTAGAAAATGATATGCTGCAGTTCAGATTTATACAAAGAAACAATCTGTCAAAAGTTTCTAAGTTTTCTAAGTCTGTAGCCAGCAATGAAGAGGAAACCAGCAGATATGTAATATTCAGTTTTAAAAAGTCTTTGGAAAAATATAACTAAGCAGCTATTATAAAATTGGTGGCATAAAATAGGGGTAACATATTTGTTTTGATTGTAAGTGAGTGATAACCAGATGACATGGAGGAGGAAGAAGTGGGTCATAACTACTTTCAGCGATGGAGGTGAGCTGCTCTATCTTCAGATTGTCACTGATGCTGCTGAAGTAAGGTATGAAAGTCTTACAAAACATCTGCAAATGGGTATGTTCAGAAGTTGTGGAAACTGTATTTGTACTTCAGTAAGAAAAATGAAAGAGCAGGACTTTTCTTTTGAAAGGCTAGGTGGAAATATAGATTTTTGTAGTTGAGTGTTTTTATAAAGAATCTATCATATTTGATAAAGCAGAAATAAATGTTGAAGAATAATAGTCAGCCTTCATAGAGCTATAGAGTGATACAGCACAGCAACAGGTCATTGGGCTCGCTCATCATCAACCACCTGTTTACACTACTCCTGCAATAATCCTTTACTTGATTCTCAGCACCTTCCAGTTCCTGCCCGCCCCCAGCATTCTACCACATGGGGAGTTTTTACAATGAACCACACTTGTATGGAATGTGGGAAGAATCCAGAGCAACCACAGGAAATTCCCCAGAATCACCGAGAGGTCATGCATACTCCTCACACGTGTGTTAGCTAAGTCACTGCCCTTCAGTTACAAGTAAATTGGAGTGCAAGGGTCTAATAATAAACAGGAGAAAGTCTGCAGAGGCTGGACGTCCAAAACAACACACACAAAACGCTGGAAGAACTCAGCAGGCCAGGAAGCATCCATGGAAATGAATAAACAGCCAACATTTCAGACGGAGCCCCTTCTTCAGGACTGGAAATAAAAGGGGAAGGTGCCAGAATAAAAAGGTGGTGGAGGGGGGTTTGTGAAGGAGGACAGCTAAAGGTGCTAGGTGAAGCTAGGTGGGTAGGAATGATAAAGGGATGGAGAGGAAGGAACCTGATAAGAGGGGTGAAGGAGGAGGGGAGGTGACAGGCAGGTGAGAAGAAGTAAGAGGTCAGTGTGGGGAAAAGAAGAGAAGTCAAGGAGGTGGGAAAAATATTTTTACTGGAAGGAGAAATTGATACTCATGCTAATGGATTGGAGGCTGCTCAGATGGAATAAGCTGGTAAGGAAGGCGGGCTCTGTCGTGGGCAAAGTACTGGAGAGTTTAACATCGGTAGCTGAGCGAAGGGCGCTGAGTAGGCTACGGTCAATTATGGATAACTCTGAACATCCTCTCCATAGCACCATCCAGAGACAGAGAAGCAGTTTCAGCGACAGGTTACTATCGATGCAATGCTCCTCAGACAGGATGAAGAGGTCAATACTCCCCAATGCCATTAGGCTTTACAATTCTACCGCCAGGACTTAAGAACTTTTTAAAAGCTATTATTAATGCTTTTTGAGATAGTGATTTAGATGCATATCATATTTTTTACTGAGTTAAGTATTGTATGTAATTAGTTTTGCTACAACAAGTGTATGGGACATTGGAAAAAAGTTGAATTTCCCCACGGGGATGAATAAAGTATCTATCTATCTATATAAGGTGTTGCCCTTCCACCCCGTGGGTGGCCTCATCTTGGCACAAGAGGAGGTCATAGAAATGGGAAATAGAAATGTTTGGCCACCAGCAAGTTCCACTTCTAAGTGCTCAACAAAGTAGAAGACTAACTGACTTTTGATGAGACCATACTTGGAATACATTATTGATCTTATACCTAAGCGTGGATATTACTTGACCCCAAAGTTAGTGGAGCTATGTTGACTGGGATGAGGGCTTTGTCTTTTGAAGAGAGACAAGATGCATGCAGCTTCTTCCCCTAGTGAGGTGACCCCATTGAAATGTATACTGTATTTCTGGTATATCGTTTGACCAAGCCACTTGAGATAATGCTTTACCAGTGAGGAGATCCTGAATCTATTGGTCAGAACATTAGAATAATGGATCACTCACTAGGGCCAAAATAAAGAAAAGCTCTAAAGGTTGTGAATGTTTGGGATCATCTACCATGGAAAGTTATAAATGTTCATACATGGCACACATTCACATCACAAATCAACATAACCTTGATAGCAAGTAATCAAGGTATCTGAGGGAAGTTTGGATTTTAGATCAACTATAATCTCATTAAATGGTGAAAATGTAAAACCTGGAGGGCAGATCCTGGTCTTGTTGTAATGGTGGAACTCGTGATGAATATTAGACAAATGAGTGGGAATGAATTCCAGTGACAAAAACTGATGTGAAAAATGGCTGAGGTACCAACAAATGAGTTAAGAGTCCATTCAGACGTGGAGTTTTAGTAATTCCAGGAATACCAAGAGAATACTGAAATTGTTCAGAGATCATCCTCTGAAAACCAGGATTTCTGCTCCAAGCCCCAGCTGTGTGGATTTTGGCCCTAAAAGAAGAAAGAACGTACAGATAGGTAGAGTCTTCTGTATCTGTCAAAGATCTTTACCATCAATTAACAGCAATGGATCAAATTATTGACGTAATGCTTCAGCCAAATTTACACACAATTAAGGCCTACAAGTTAAGAGCACATTGATATGTGGCAAGTGTTGACTTAATGAATTTATAACTTAAAGACATCAGTGCAAATAATCCTATCTACTTGTCCATTAATAGCCTGCCAGTATGTCTATTGATAATCCTCCTGTTTCCAGTTAGTAACCTCTCTTATAATCCTTTAATAAAACAAACTTGCCAATTAATATTGTTCCTGACGGCCTAATAATAACTTTCTCAGTAGCCTATTAAAGCCATCTTAAGCAATTAATAACAATAATAAAATGTTAAAACTTCCCTGGTCCTTTAGAAACCCTCACCCCAAACCCACTAATAACTCACTAAAATGTTGATTGGTGCCACCTGTTGTTACACCCATTACCTTTCCTTCATGCCCAGTATTAACTCTTCATGAAACACATTAACATCTGTCTGTATAATTCTTCATGGCGCTCAATACACCCAGAAATGGCTGTGCAGTCCTTTAATAACTCCATTGTAATCTATTTATATGTTGTACTGCACTTTTTTAACAACTCTCTCATAGTCCATTAATAATTTTTGTTAATAGCTTTACTAATAATGCATCAATAAATCTCTCTATTAGCTCTCATTGTCCATCAACAGCTCCTCCATATCCTGTTTATATCACTCCTTATAATCCATCAGTAACTCTACTGGTAGGTCATTAATAACTATTTATTTATAACATTCTCTGTACTTCAAGTATTCTCCAAATAGTCCACTAAATGCTTTCCAAATCCTTCAATAACTGCATTCCCTTATGAAATTTCCTTACAATTCATTAATAACTCTGTACAACTGTGATTCACTAATAACTCTCCACATAGTTCATAACTAACTCTTCTGCCAATTAATAACTCCCAATGTACCCAATAAATAACTCACTGTAGCTCATTGATAACACTCCACAGAATCTATTAAGAGCTCTCCATGTGATTCACAGATAACCCTCTGTATAGACCGTTACTAACATTCTATGTGGTCTACTAATTGTCTCTACAGTCCGTTAATAATACAGTACTTCATGTGTTAAAGTAATAACACTCCATTCTCCATTAATAATCCATCATGTAATTCACCCGTTAATAACTCTTTGTGTAATCTGTTAGTAACCCTTTCTGCCGTCAATGATAAGCTCTCCATGCAGTCATAAATGGTACTTCTGAAGAAGCATTAATAACTCCAAATGTAAGTTGTTAAGAACATTTCCTGCAACCCATCAACAAATCTCTGTATTTCCATTACTAACTGCCCATGTAGTCTGTTCCGACATTTATAGTCTTCTCCGTAGGTGAATAATATCTAATCATAGGACTGTAAGACATAGGAGCAGAATTAGGTCATTGGGCCAATTGAGTCTGCTCTGCCATTTAATTATGGCTGATCCTTTCTTCCCCTCCTCAACCCCAGTTCCCGGCCTTCTCCCTGTAACCTTTGATGCCATGTCCAATCAAGAACCTATCAATCTCTGCCTTAAATGTATCCAACAACTTGGCCTCCACGGCTATCAATGATAACAAATTCCACAAATTCAGCACCCTCTGGCTAAAGAAATTTCTCAGCATCTCAGTTTTGAAAGGCGCTCCCCTCTGTTCTGAGACTGTGTCCTTTTGTCCTAGACTCTTCCACCATGGGAAACATCCTTTCCACATCTACTCTGTCTAGACCTTTCAACACTAGAAAGGTTTCAATGAGATCCCCTCTCATCCTTCTGAATTCCAGCGAGTACAGACCCCGAGCCATCAAACATAAGAAACATAGAAAACCTACAGCACAATACAGGCCCTTCAGTCGACAAAGCTGTGCGGAACATGTCTCTACCTTAGAACTACTTAGGCTTACCCATAGACCTCTATTTTTCTGAGCTCCATGAACCTATCCAGCAGTCTCTTATGTTATGCCGCCGGCCCCCTCCTTTGTGAGAATCTCAAGAACCCTAGTCAAGAGGGGGGTCAGCTGACCCAAAAGAGGAAGGGACGTGCTGAATAGACACAGGGAAATGGGAGAGAGAGAGACCACGTTCTCCCAAGAAGCAGAATAAAGGTGACCTTGACTATTGTCTCATGGAGACCACGTGAAAAGCCCTCGGGCAAAGTGGGCTGGTTGAGAGAGAGATCGCATCACCTGCAACCTGATTGACACCTGCGATCCCGTGAAGAAGTATAAAGGAGGGTCTGAGGGGGGGGAACCCTCAGACGCACCCAGGAGATGAAGGAAGCACGATATCGATTCCCGTGGGAGCGGGAAGCTATTTTGAAGGAAGCCACGTGCATTAGATTCCGAATTCGAATCTGTGGCTAGATCCAACAGAAGACTGCTTTTAACTAACAACGGGGAAGCCTGCTCCCCTGATTCCAAGGATTTGCTCTGCCAAGACGACGGGCAAGTGTTTATCTTTTCTAAATCAACTCTCTCTCTCCCCAACGTGAAACCGCAGCGGTTCCCAAAAGGGAAAAGCCTGCAGACTGCTGAGTGACTCTTTATATTTCAATTGGACTCAGTATTACCCCCTAGACAACTATAGAGCTTATTTCTGATTGATTATTATTACACCGGTGTTTTAGATTAAGTTTTGACGATGTATATGATCTGAATGTTTTGTATTAACCATACGTTTGTGCCCTTGTTGAATAAAACGTTTGAAAATAGTGGCATCCGACTCAGCTGATCCATCTATCTTTGCTGGTAAGTTACCTGGTTACGGGGTTACGTAACACTTAAAAGACCCTATTGTTTCCACCTCCACTGGCAGCCCATTCCATGCACACACCACTCTGCGTAAAAAACTTACCCCTGACATCTCCTCTATACCTATATCCAAGAACCTTAAAACTATGCCCTCTCATGCTAGCCATTTCAGCCGAAGTGAATACTGAAGCTAAGTATTCATTAAGTACCTCTGCTATCTCTTCTGGTTCCATACACACTTTTCCACTGTCACACTTGATTGGTCCTATTCTCTCACATCTTATCCTCTTGTTCTTCACATACTTGTAGAATGCCTTGGGGTTTTTCTTAATCCTGTCTGCCAAGGCCTTCTCGTGCCCCCTTCTCGCTCTCCTAATTTCATTCTTAAACTCCTTCCTGCTAGCCTTATAATCTTGTAGATCTCTATCATTACCTAGTTTTTTGAACCTTGCGTAAGCTCTTCTTTTCTTCTTGAATAGATTTATAACAGCCTTTGTACACCACAGTTCCTGTAGCCTACCATCCTTTCCCTGTCTCATTGGAATGTACCTACGCAGCACCCCTTGCAAATATACCCTGAACATTTGCCACATTTCTTCTGAACGTTTCCCTGAGAACATCTGTTTCCAATTTATGCTTCCAAGTTCCTGCCTGATAGCCTCATATTTCCCCTTACTGCAATTAAATGTTTCCCTAACTTGTCTGTTTTGAGCATTTCTTTGTTTTTGGAATACATCTGTCGTGCACCTTCCTCATTTTTCCCAGAACCTCATGCCATTGCTGCTCTGCTGTCATCCCAGCCAGCAGCTCCCTCCAATTTACTCTGACCAACTCCTCTCTCATATCACTGTAATTTCCTTTACTCCACTGAAATACTGCCATGTCCGACTTTACTTTCTCCCTATCAAATTTCAAGTTGAACTCAATCACATTGTGATCACTGGCTCATAAGGACTCATTTACCTTAAGCTCCCTAATCACCTCCGGTTCATTACATAACACCCATGTAATCCATTAATTACACTCTAAGTGATCTATTACATTCCCTCCCTGCATTCTATCTATTTCTATGGGTTTTCCATTAATAAATCTTGCTGCAACCTAAACATAACTCCCTGTATACTCAGTTAACATTTTCAGACTCTCTGCTGCCCATTAGTGCTTCCCAGTAGCCCAATAATAACTTAATATACATTCCACTCCTCCTGTCAATTAATAACTCATTAAGACAATAATAATCTTTGCATAACTAATTACTAACTTCCCATGTTGTTCATTTATAAGTGTACCTGTACTATATTGATTGCTCCAGTCTCTTAATAACCCAAAATGTAATTTATAAATCAACTCTCCTTTTGATCATGAATAATTTTCCTTATTGATGATTAAGGACTGTCCATCTATTCCATTAATAACTTTAAATATAGCATTTTAATAATTCTTCTTATATTCCATTTATAGCCAATTAGTGACTCCCCAAATATACCATTAATAACTACCCATGCAATCCATTAATAATCCCCTATAGATAAGTAGTAACTTTATAGATACCCTGTTAATCATCTCCCAATTATAAATTAATACCCCCCCAAACATTGGTCCATTAATAACATAATCCATAGCCTGTATTTCACTAATAACTCTCCTTTCAGTCTATAATACCTATCCCTATATCCCTACTAAGTATTATTAGTGTCTCTTAATATTTAACCCTATCTTTCTTTCTTTCTTTTCAAATCTTTTTATTAATTTTTAAAAAAACAGAAGAAAAATATTATTACAAGACATTTGAGAGTACATAATAGATTAATTGACATTCAAATATATATTAATCAATACATAGAATCTCTCAAACTCATATTATAATATAAATGATTTAAGAGAAAAAAAAACCCAAAAGAAAACAACAACTAAATAAAAAAAACTAACCAACATGGGCAATCGCATAATGTTATATATATATACAGTAGTGCCTATGACTCCCAACCTCCATCCACACAATTCAGGATAGTGGCAATAAGGTTCAGGATCAGACCGTTTAATTCATATGAAAATGCTGAATAAATGGTCTCCAAGTTTCCTCAAATTTAACTGAAGAATCAAAAACCACACTTCTAATTTTTTCTAAACTTAAACAGGAAATAGTTTGGGAAAACCACTGAAATACAGTTGGAGGGTTAGTTTCTTTCCAATTCAGTAAAATGGATCTTCTAGCCATTAGTGTAACAAATGCAATCATTCGTTGGGATGAAGCGGATAAACACTTATTATCTATCATTGGTAGGCCAAAAATTGCAGTAAAAGGATGTGGTTGGAGATTAATATTTAAAACTCTTGAAATAATATTAAAAATATCTTTCCAATAATTTTGTAAACAAGGACAAGACCAAAACATATGAGTCAACGAAGCTATATCAGAATGACATCTATCACAGGTTGGATTAACATACGAATAAAATCGAGCAAGTTTATCTTTAGACATGTGAGCTCTATGTACAACCTTAAATTGTATTAGAGCATGTTTAGCACAGATAGAGGATGAGTTTACCAATAATAAAATTTTTTCCCATTGCTCAATAGATATAGGGCAATGCAGTTCTTCCTGCCATTCCTTCTTAATTTTTTCTGATATATCTGGTTGTAGATTCATAATCATATTATAAATGATAGCAACTAAGCCCTTTTGACAAGGATTAAGAGCTAAAATTCTTTCTGTAATGTCCAATGGACATTCTTTCGAAAAAGACTTTAGTTCATTATATAAAAAATTTCTAACTTGTAGATATCTAAAAAAATGGGTTTTAGATAAATTATATTCATTAGATAACTGTTCGAAGGACATAATGTTATCATCCAAAAACAGATCACGAAAACATGTTATACCTTTTGTTTTCCATAAAAAAAAGGTTTGATCTATGGAAGATGGTCGAAAAAAGTAATTAGATGTTATAGGACTTGACAGTATAAACTTATTCAAACCAAAAAATTTACGAAATTGAAACCAGATTCGTAATGTATACTTGACTATAGGATTAGTTATCTGTTTATTCATTTTAAATAACGAAAAGGGAAGTGAAGATCCTAAGATTGAAATCAATGAGAAATCTTGCACAGATTTACATTCCAAATTTACCCATTGTGGGCCAGCAACTGTAGTCAATTCTTGTATCCAAAATATCAAATACCGTATATTAACTGCCCAATAGTAAAATCTTAAATTTGGTAGAGCCAAGCCGCCCTCCTTCTTAGGCTTCTATAAATATTTTTTAGCTAACCTAGGATTTTTGTTCTGCCACAAATACGAAGATATTTTAGAATCAACTATATCAAAGAAAGATTTAGGAATAAAAATTGGTAATGCTTGAAATAGATATAGAAATTTAGGTAGTATCATCATCTTAATGGCATTAATTCTACCTACCAAAGACAAAGATAGTGGAGACCACCTATTAGCAAGTTGCTTAATTTGATCTATTAAAGGCAAAAAATTAGTTTTAAATAAATCTTTATGTTTTTTAGTAATTTTAATACCTAAATAAGTAAAATAGTCTGTGACAATTCTATATGGTACCCGATTATAAATTGAAGTGTGCATATTTAATGGAAAAAGTTCACTCTTATTAAAATTCAATTTATATCCAGAAAAGTTACTAAATTGAGCAAGCAAAGAAGAAATAGCAGGAATAGATCTTTCAGGATCAGATATATATAATAACAAATCATCCGCATATAATGATACCTTATACATCGTCTCCCCACGGGTAATACCTAAAATATTGGGTGATTCACGAATAGCTATAGCCAAGGGTTCCAAAGCAATGTCAAATAATAAAGGGCTTAAAGGACAACCTTGCCTTGTACCCCAAAATAACTGAAAAAAAGGGGATCTTTGATTATTGGTGAAGACCGAAGCTAAAGGTTTCTGATATATTAATTTAATCCATGATATAAATTTTGAACTAAAGTTAAAATGATGCAAAGTATTAAATAAATATGACCATTCGACTCTATCAAATGCTTTTTCGGCATCTAAGGAAATGACACATTCTGGGATTTTAGATGAAGAAGTATAAGCAATATTAATTAATTTTCTAATATTAAAAGATGAATAACGATTTTTAATAAATCCAGTCTGATCCTCAGAAATAATCCGAGGCAATATATTTTCTAATCTAATAGCCAAAATTTTACTAAAAATCTTAAAATCCATATTCAGCAAAGATATAGGCCGATAGGATGCACATTCAGTGGGGTCTTTATCTTTTTTAAGAATTAAGGAAATAGAAGCTTCATAAAAAGATTGTGGTAGTTTACCTATACTTAATGCATCTTTAAAAATTTTACAAAGCCAAGGAGAAAGTATAGAAGAAAAGGATTTTAAAAATTCTGCAGAAAAACCATCTGGGCCCGAAGCTTTACCCGAGTTCATTAAAAAAATAGCCTTTTCTATTTCAGACTCCATAATAGGTGTGTCCAAAAATACACTATCCTCAACAGTTACTTTTGGAATATTCAATTTCCTTAAAAATTCACTCATTATAGAAGAGTCTTTAGTACATTCTGATTGATATAAAGAATTATAAAAATCTTGAAAGGCTTTATTTATCTCTTTATGATCAATCGTCAGAGTACCATCTTGTTTACGAATCTTAGTAATTTGTCGCTTATCCGAAACAATTTTCAATTGGTTAGCTAGTAATTTACCAGACTTATCTCCATATGTATAAAATTGAGCTTTCGATTTAATTAACTGACTTTCAATCGAAGAGGTTAATAATAAACCATGCTCCATTTGAAGTTCCACCCTTTCTTTATAAAGTTCTTTACTAGGGGTCAATGCGTAAATCTTATCAATTGCCTTAATTTTATCAACTAATGTTGATATTTTAGAATTAGTTCGTTTCCTAACTCCGGCAGAATATGAAATAATCTGTCCACGAATATATGCCTTAAAAGTATCCCACAGAATTCCACTAGAGATGTCTGCTGTAGAATTTATTGAGAAAAACAAATCAATTTGCTGTTTAATAAAGTTAACAAAGTCAGAGTCCTGCAGTAAAACAGGATTAAACCTCCAACTTTTAGTACTAATATATGAATCCGTCACCTTAATAGATAACTTCAAAGGTGCATGATCAGATATAGCAATAGAGTCATATTTGCAATCCATAACATCTGTAAGTAAATGCTGATCAATGAAAAAGTAATCAATCCTTGAGTAATTATGATGCACATGGGAAAAGTATGAGAACTCTTTATCATTAGGGTGTAGAAAACGCCAAATTTCACAGATAGCTGAATCAATCATAAAAGAATTAATAAGAGAAGCCGATTTGTTCGGAAAAGTTTGAATGGGCTTGGATCTATCCATCAAAGGGTTTAAACAACAATTAAAATCCCCGCCCATTATCAATCTGTATTGATTCAGATTAGGAAAGGATGTAAATAAGCATTTAAAAAATTCAGGACAGTCAGTATTTGGAGCATAAACATTAACTAAAACAACTTTTTGATTAAAAAGTAAACCAGTAATAAGCAAAAATCTACCTTGCGGGTCTGAAATTGTTTCATGATGTATAAAAGCAGTTGATGAGTCTATAAAAATAGAAACACCTCTCACTTTGGCTTGCGAATTTGAGTGATACTGTTGGCCCTTCCAAAACCTAAACAACCTCTGACTATCCACCTTCCTTACATGAGTCTCTTGTACAAAAATAACATTCGCATTCATTCTATGGAATACTTTGAATACTTTTTTCCGTTTGATCGGATGATTTAAACCATTAGTATTCCAAGAAACAAAGTTAATAGTCTTATCCATATTGACAATACATATTACAGTTAACATATAGGTTTGAAAGAAAAGTGAACTCATGAACCCGGAAGGGGGAAGTAAGTTCAAAGGGAAGCCGGAAGTCACAGCACCGCAGCCATTTTTGTAGTCTCATATAAGCCCATGAAATAAAACTAAGCAAAAAGCAAGCAGAAAAGAGAAAAAAAAGAAAAATCTCCCTCCCACCACCCTCAAGACCCCAGGAAAAAAGCCAAACAGAGGCAAGCGAGCGATCTAATACTAAAATTACCCCCTTGTCTCAAGACGGCAACTCAAACGTAACAAAGTTAAAAAAAATACAAACAACCCACATTATAAAAAAAGGGTTGATATAGCAAAAATTAAAATATAAAATTAATGTTATAAATGTATATAAACAAAAGGGTTAAAAAAATTAAAACAATAAATGAAAGTTTAACACTTTCAAACAGATCAAAACAGTTATGACGCTACAAACACTGGAGTCTGTCGGGAAGAAGAAACGCCATTTTATTTTTTCCAAATCTTAATATTCAAATGCTAAAAGTGTAAAAGAAAGAGCGTATATCGATTAAAAAAAGAAAAAAAAATAACCCTAATAGGTCATTTTCAACACTAATCGATTAATAATATATAAAAATATAAAATCAGAATAAGCCCGGTAGAAAAAAGAGAGCTTTAACCGTATATAAGAAATACATGTGAACCGTATAAAAAAAAACCCAAACGTCAATCTATAACAGATCCAAATCTATAGGCTAAATTACATTGATCAGCCCGATCAAATGTCATTGTTCTAGGAAACCTTGAGCATCCGCTGGCGATTTAAACAGCCGAAAAGATCCATCTTGAAGGGTGACTCTCAGGTGTGCTGGAAACAGCAACGCTTGCTTGTAGCCTTTCTGGTGAAAATTCAACATAACCGATCTGAAAGCCAGCCTAGCCCGTAGTACTTCGGGGCTATAGTCCTCCAGAATGCGAAAATTAAAATTTTGATAGGTTATCATACCTTTTTTACGAGCCGCACGAATCAGCCGTTCTTTGATATGAGGATAATGGATCCTGAGAATTATGTGCCGTGGTTTCAGACTTGAATCTGCCCGATATCTAGAGACTCTGTGAGCCCGATCGATTATCAGGGGGTTATCCAGGACTTCTTCGCCCAGGACATCCACTAGAAATTTGGAGAAGAAAACGGTCAGATCACCGCTTTCAAATTTTTCCGGGATCCCAATTAACCGAAGATTTTGTCTTCGAGAACGATTTTCCAAATCAGTAATTTTAACTTTATAACGATCCATCTGTTGGATCGTCAAAGTTTGCTCTTCTTGCATTTTTTCGATTATACGATCCTTCTTACGAGCAGTTTCTTCAAGAACCAAAATGCTTGCTTGTTGTTCTTTTGATTCCCGTGAAAGGGTCAGGAACTTTTCTTCGAGTGATCTCAAACGATCGTCATACTGTGAAAATCTTCCAAGTAATTTTTTCTCCAGCTCATCAAATTTAGCTTCTATAAACTTCACAACAACTTCTAAAGTTAACGGTTCTCTCGTCTGTTTCGGTTCTTTTGCTTTAGACATTTCAGCAAGTTGAGAATAATTCAAATAGTTTAAAAAAAAATTCTATATGTTTAGACCCCTTTAAAATAAGTTTAAGGGGTGTTTGTAGGTTAAAAAAACGTAAAAGGTTTGGAGCAAAGCCTAGATGCAGTTTACTCCATGAGCGCCATCTTGAGACTCCTCAACCCTATCATCATTTAATAGTTCTCTGTGTCATTTTGTAATAATTATCCCTGTAGTTAAATAACATATTCCAATGCTATTTGTGAATAACATTCCCTTCTCTCCATCAATAACACCCCATGTGTCCAGGAATGTTCAGCTCTTTGTCCAGAACTATCTAGACACTCACTTTTATGGACTTTCTCAAAATCATATTCTTAAGTTCCTACTGTCATTTGATAGTTCTCTGCTCAACCACTCAATAAATCTCTATGTAGTCCTTTAATAGCTCTCTATTGTGGACGACCAGTAATTTCCCTGTGGTTCATCAATAATCCCATATAGTGGATTATATGATCTGTTTTAGCCTATTAACTACTCCCCATTTGATCATTCTTAATTATAACAGTGATGTATAAACAACCTACCATATGAAATATCAGTATGCCACAAGAAGTCATAAAAGGTTCATATGCCAAGGTTGTAAAGGATTGCATAAAGATTCCTATTCCTCCCTATAATCTATGAGTAACCTTCTATAAGACCTATCGTTAACTCTTGTAGTCAGCCATTAGCCAGGAAATAACGGTATCTATAATTCATTCAGATCCTCCCTCTGACTATTTAATGATACTCTGTATCCGTGTGCTGCCTCCTCTGCTGTCAAGATGAAGCCACACTCAGGCTGGAGGAACAACACCTTATATTCTGTCTGGGTAGCCTGCAACCTGATGGCATGAACATTGACTTCTCTAACTTCTGTTAATGCCCCTCCTCCCCTTCTTACCCCATCCCTGAAATATTTAGTTCCCCCCTTTTTTTCTCTCTCTGCCCATCACTCTGCCTGTTCTCCATCTCCCTCTGGTGTTCCCCCCTTTCTTTCTCCTGAGGCCTCCCATCCCATGATACTTTCCTTCCTCCAGCTCTGTATCCCTTTTGCCAATCACCTTTCCAGCTCTTAACTTCACCCCACCCCTCCAGTTTTCTCCTATCATTTCGCATTTCCCCCTCCCCCTCCTATTTTCAAATCTCTTACTATCTTTCCTTTCAGTTAGTCCTGACAAAAGGTCTCAGCCCGAAACGTCGACAGTGCTTCTTCCTATAGATGCTGCCTGGCCTGCTGTGTTCCACCAGCATTTTGTGTGTGTTGCTTGAATTTGCAGCATCTGCAGATTTCCTCGTGTTTGATAATTTTTCATGTTGTATATGATACTCTGCATCTGAGTGATAATTTTTCATGTTGTATATGATACTCTGCATCTGAGTGATAATTTTTCATGTAGTATATGAAAAATGGACTTTGAGTAAGTAATTGGTAAAGATTTCTTCATGATTCATTATGACTGTTCCTAAAATCCATTGATAAATCTCGTTTGTCGATTAATGACTCTCCATGCAATTCTGCAATCCACATAGTCTATTTATTACAATCTCCTTTTCAATTGATTAGTTACTCCCTCTAATTCCTCTCTCCATTGTGCATTAATAACACTCAAAGTATTCCATTCATAACTTATTCCTGTAGCCCATTCATAGTTCTCTATGTAGTTCATGAATTACCCTCCCAATAATTAAACAATTAATTTATAAATAATCTTTCCTGTAGTTTATTAATAACTCCTTGTGTAGTCTGTCAGTAACTCTCCCTGCTATCCATGTGACTATAACATTCACCCTCTTGTCCATTAATAACAGTCCATGAATTTAATTAATAAATGGTCACGTAGTTGATTAAGAACCCTCTCCTCTAGGCTACTTATAGGTCTGCCTTTAGTTGAGCAATGACTCACCTAATCATCTGTTCATGTCCCGCCCTATTGTCCAAAAAAAACTTGTCATGTGGTCAATTACTAACATTTTCTATAGTCTATTAATAAATATCACTGCACACCATTAATATCACAACATATAGCCCATGAGATCCATTTACAACTTCCCCTTTAGTTACTAATAACCAACCCAGTAATTCATTAATAATTCTCCTTTTAGTTCATTGTTATTAATGCTCTGGTCAATTAATAACTCTTCATGTATTCCATTATGAACTCTCTTTAATATCTTACAATGTACCCCACTACCAGGTTATCATGTAATTCACAAATAGCCATTTAATTGGCACTTAATAACTCAGTATAGTTCAATGAAGTCTTTGGTTCATTAATAACTCCTTGTAGCCCATTAATATATTTCCCGATAGCCCGATAATACTTTTGACAATGCTATTAACAATTCTGTCTATTACACATTAACAACTATATAGTCAATCAATAACCCTCTTTATAAACAATAATAATCCAATTTATAATACATTCATTGTTCTCCATTTAGCCAGTAACTACTATCCTTGTAGTTCATTTGCAATTTTGCCTGTAGACGATTAATCACTGTGGTGCCTAATAATGCATTTATAGCCAATTAATAAACCTCCCTTTAGATCAGTACTAACTCTTTCTATAGCCCCTTAATAATTTCATATATTATAAAAAGAACTTTTCTTTTAGTCTAAAACTAATTTTCTCTGTAACCCATACCTTTCCTATCATCCAATATCTCTCCCTGAAATCTATCATTAACTTTCCATGTAATGCATTAATAATTATTCACTTATTCCTTTAGTAGCTCTTATAGTTCATTAATAACCAAGCCTATGGACTATAATTAACTCCTCACATCATCTATTATTGGCTGATTAGATATTTGTACTACAGAGCTGGTGTACAGGTATACTTAATAAAGTGGCCTCGGAGTATATAAATACACAAGCTTTAGATTAATATCTGATAACTCACAAGTGAAGTTATCACTGACAATTGAATCTACATACATAGTAGCCTGGTCATTCATGGTAGCACACATTTATAAACAGTGCAGTTTTATAATTAGCACCCTCTTCTAATTGCTGGCAGGAGATGCATAAAACAGAATTCTGTACCAATGAATGTATCTAATTCTTTTTTTTTAATAAACTTTTTTATTGAGTTTTCAAATAATTACAGAATTAAAAGAAAATATATGAACAAAAAATGTATATACCCTTCCCCCCTCCCCTTAACCCCTCCCCCCTAACACCCCTATAGAAAAAAGAAAGAAAGAAAAAAAAGAAAGAGTGCCTGGATATCGGAAGATCCCCACATGCTCCATGGAGTTTGTAATAACTTTAGTATATATATTTCTTTCCCCAAATAACCAATTATTTCATCTTCGGAGCACCTATATATTTAATCCTGTCTTTTGTAAATAAGGGCGCCAAATTTTCAAAAATGTTTCATATTTATCTCTTAAATTATAAGTAATTTTTTCAAATGGAATACAGCTATAAATTTCGTTCTTCCAACGATCTATACTTAAATATGTATCCGATTTCCAAGTAACTGCAATAGCCTTTTTGGCTACTGCCAGTGCAATCCAAATTTATCCGATCAGTGTTTCCGATGTGACCAAGAAATCGGTACTTTTTTACATTCTACTTGGTCTTGTTCTAAAATTCAACCCTTTTGGACAAATTTAAGAGTTTTATTGGAACAAATTATTGGAACACAACTTCCACATAATCCAATATTATTTTTACTAGGCAATATTGAAGGGATAAAACCAAAACCAAATTGAATAAATATCAGAAAGAATTTATGTAACTCATTCTTAATAAGTACAGGAAGATATAAAATAAAGCAATTACATCCATGTTCAGGGGAAGAATTAAACCCAGTTCAGGACTTCACCTGACCTGATCTGTATAACAATGCAAAGGATCCCCATATATGGCAACTCTCTACGCTGAAAAATTGGGTAGACTGTCATTCAGAGGCCTTTGCACACTCGTAATGGATTCAGTCTGCCGAAATCAGACTCCACAGCTGGACTGAAAGCCTGTATATATTCGAATAAGCATTGGTGTAGAATCTAATCCACATTAGTGTACTTGTGAACACAGCGTTGTGCAGATTCTGTCCCACATTAGTGTACTTGTGAACATAGCATTGTACAGATTCTATCCCACATTAGTGTACTTGTGAACACAGCATTGTGTAGATTCTGTCCCTCATTAGTGTACTTGTGAATACAGTGTTGTGCAGATTCTATCCCACATTGGTGTACTTGTGAACACAGCGTTGTGTAGATTATATCCCTCATTAGTGTACTTGTGAGCACAGCATTGTGTAGATTCTGTCCCTCATTAGTGTACTTGTGAATACAGCACTGTGCAGATTCTGTCCCACATGAGTGTACTTGTGAACTCAGCATTGTGCAGATTCTATCCCACATTAGTGTACTTGTGAACACAGCGTTGTGCAGATTCTATCCCACATTAGTGTACTTGTGAACTCAGCATTGTACAGCTTCTATTCCACATTAGTGTACTTGTGAACACAGCATTGTGTAGATTATATCCCTCATTAGTGTACTTGTGAACACAGCATTGGTGTAGAATCTAATCCACATTAGTGTACTTGTGAACACAGCATTGTGCAGATTCTGTCCCTCATTAGTGTACTTGTGAACACAGCATTGTGTAGATTCTGTCCCTCATTAGTGTACTTGTGAACACAGCGTTGTGCAGATTCAATCCCACATGAGTGTACTTGTGAACACAGCATTGTGCAGATTCTGTCCCTCATTAGTGTACTTGTGAACACAGTGTTGTGCAGATTCTATCCCACATGAGTGTACTTGTGAACACAGCGTTGTGTAGATTATATCCCTCATTAGTGTACTTGTGAGCACAGCATTGTGTAGATTCTGTCCCTCATTAGTGTACTTGTGAATACAGCACTGTGCAGATTCTGTCCCACATGAGTGTACTTGTGAACTCAGCATTGTGCAGATTCTATCCCACATTAGTGTACTTGTGAACACAGCGTTGTGCAGATTCTATCCCACATTAGTGTACTTGTGAACTCAGCATTGTACAGCTTCTATTCCACATTAGTGTACTTGTGAACACAGCATTGTGTAGATTATATCCCTCATTAGTGTACTTGTGAACACAGCATTGGTGTAGAATCTAATCCACATTAGTGTACTTGTGAACACAGCATTGTGCAGATTCTGTCCCTCATTAGTGTACTTGTGAACACAGCATTGTGTAGATTCTGTCCCTCATTAGTGTACTTGTGAACACAGCGTTGTGCAGATTCAATCCCACATGAGTGTACTTGTGAACACAGCATTGTGCAGATTCTGTCCCTCATTAGTGTACTTGTGAACACAGTGTTGTGCAGATTCTATCCCACATGAGTGTACTTGTGAACACAGCGTTGTGTAGATTATATCCCTCATTAGTGTACTTGTGAACACAGTGTTGTGCAGATTCTATCCCACATTAGTGTACTTGTGAACACAGCATTGTGTAGATTCTGTCCCTCATTAGTGTACTTGTGAATACAGCACTGTGCAGATTCTGTCCCACATGAGTGTACTTGTGAACACAGCGTTGTGCAGATTCTATCCCACATTAGTGTACTTGCGAACTCAGCATTGTACAGATTCTATTCCACATTAGTATACTTGTGCAGCTGTGCATCTTGAATTGCCTAGCCGTGCTCATCTCGTATTTCTTCTTACACTTGATTGTATTCATTGAGTGGATCAGAAGGAAAAATAAAGACAGACAAAAGAGCCAAAAGCAATATCTGTATAAAAGACCATCACAAAGTGGCTGAATTGCTAAGCCCAGAATCCGAAATTCCATCATAATCATTTATTCAGACTGTAAATTCTAAACTTTAAGTTCCTGGTTGTTTTTGTGTGAATGTCTATGTTAACCTCGTGCAGTTTTAACCACATGAACCTAGCAAGCAGGCTCACACTAGTCCTGTAAGAGCACAAGTACTCTGCAAGAGACACAAGAAATATCTGATGTCGGCAATCGGGAGCAACACACAAAATGCTGGAGGAACTGAGTGGGTCAGGCAGCATCCATGGAGGGAAATGGACTGCTGGCTTTTCAGGTCAAGGCCTTTCATTGGGACTGGAAAGAAAGGTAGCCAGTGTTAAAATCTGGATGAAGGGGCTGGGTGAGAGGAGGATGATATGAAGGTGAGGGAGACTCTTAAGGGTGTAGAAGATGGGTGTAAGTAACGAAGGGCCAGAGAAGTGGACCATAGAAGGGGGCAAGGAGGGGAACTGGTGGGAGGTGTCTCTGGGTAATGGACAGATGGCGTGAGTCAGGGAGAAGAAAAATGTAGGGTAATAGGAACTAGTGGGATAATGGAAAAATAGAAGGGACAAGAAGAATGGTTATTAGAAATTAGGGAAATGATGTTCATGGCCCTCATCACCCTATCTGTTTCCCCTCCCTTCACCCCCACCTGCCCATCATCAAGACACCCCTACTACCAGTTCCTTCTCTCATCTTCTTCCCTTTATTACATGGTTCCCTGTCCTAGCAGATTCCATTTTCTTCAGCCCTTGGTCATTTCCACCTATCATTTCCCAGTTTCTTGCATCATTCCCACTCACCACCCCCTCCTCACCTTTTTATATTGACTCTCTTCCTCTCTCTTTCCAGTCCTGATGAAGGATCTCAGCCAAAATGTAGATTGTTCCCCTGAAACGTAGATTGGCCCACTGACTTCCTCCAGCATGTCTGAGTGGTGCTCACATTTTCTGAATGGAAATGTTAAATCCTAACAAAGTCACTTATTTTATCTGTCCACACTTCTGTGAAAACTCGTTGGATGTTTTCCTTTGTTAAAGGTGGTGTGCAGAACATGATGAGGTTTCGAGAGACTGTAGTGTCAGGGTTAGTCAGGATACCGTGTGTCCAGGGGGATGAAGGTTCCGAACTTCATTGACGCAAGGTGTGCCTCTGGCAGATTGGAGTGTTGGCTTATACCAGAGTGGTAATGGGAAGTAGAGTTGAAATGGGTGGCCACCTGGAGATCCCTTTTCTTTCTGGCGGATGGGGCATAGGTGCTTGGCGAAGCGGTCTCCCAATCTACATCGGGTCTCACTGATAGACAGGTCACACTAGGAACACTGGATACAGCAGATGATCCCAACAGACCCACAGCCTCACCTAGAAGGACAGTTTGGGGCCCCAAATGGTAGTGAGGGGGGTGGTGTAGGGGCAGCTGTAGCACTTGTTCCGCTTGCAAGGATAAGTGCCAGGAGGGAGATCATTGAAGAGGGACGAATGGAGAAGGGAGTCGCATAGGGAGTGATACCGGTGGAAAGCGAAAAGTGGGAGGAGGGGAAAGATGTGCTTGGACCTCCCATAGTGGGATCATATCGGTCAATTGTGGGGCAGTGTGGCTTGAAGGGCTGGGAAAACCTACTCCATGCTTTATCTCAATAAATAACTGTGCAAGTGTTTAGATAATGTCTGTGCACAATGTGCTATATAGCTCTGTATTATTCCTAACCTCTGTGTACCTTGTAATGCTCTCCTGTATGTGTTATTTTGTGCTTGTTTATATTTTTGTACAGTAATTCTTTTCTTTTTTCTTTTTACAATATTTTTATTCATATTTTTATTCAGAAGAAAAAAAAACAAGATTTACAGAGTGCAACACATTGATACATCTCAACATAACTTGTGTATCTTCATATATTGTAATAAAATTGATCAAAATGTTATAGCATAACACTTAAAGGTATAGCACTCTGTAATCAAAAATTTGAAGATAAGTCATACATCATAAAAGACATTTTTTTATATAAAAAAGTCAACCCCCTACCAACTACCAAAGAAAAAAGCTGAAGGATGACAATGGATAATTAGAAAAAAAAGACATTCACTTAAGAAGGGAAGATAAAAATATACATAAAAGTCTGTGCACTGTTAAACTTTATAAATTGGAAAAGTAATTTAGGAAAGGTCCCCAAATATCATAAAAAGATTGTTTCGAATTTAAGACTGAGCAGCGGATCTTTTCTAAATTTAAATAAGACATAATATCACGTAGCCATTGAAGATGTGTAGGAGGGGTAGACTCCTTCCATTTGAGCAAGATTGCTCTTCTTGCTAAAAGAGAGGTAAAAACTAAAACCTGTAGGTTAGGAGTATTTAAAGTTATCTCTTCATTTGCAATAATACCAAACAAGGCAGTAAGGGGATTTGGGTCAAATTGGACCCTAAAAAGTTGTGAGAAGGTATGAAATACTTCCCGCCAAAACTTTTCAATTGTAGGGCAAAATCAAAACATATGAATTAAAGAGGCATCAGCAGAGTTGCATTTATTACAAAGTGAAGAAACATTCGGGTCAAAACTGGAGAGCTTCTGTTTAGAAATGTAAGCTCTATGAACCACTTTAAATTGTAGAAGAGAATGACGTGCACAGAAAGATGATTTATTAACCTGTTTAAGAATTTTATTCCATCTATCATCAGAAATCTGACAATTTAGGTCATCCTCCCAAGCTTTTTTTTTATCTAAAAAGTCTTGTCTAGAATCAATCAACAAGTTATAGATAGTGGTAATAGAACCATTAACAAAAGGTTTTAAATTTAAAAGATCGTCCAGTAAATTTTTATCAAGACCTATAGGAAAAGTAGCTAATTGGAAACATAGAAAATCTCTAATTTGAAGGTATCTGTAAAAATGTGTTTTTGGGAATGCAAATTTATTTGACAATTGGTCAAATGAAGCAAGGGATCCTGAGATAAGCAGGTCCCAAAAACACTTAATACCTAGTTCATCCCAATCTTTAAAGACTTTATCAGTCATGGAAGGGATTAAAAAAAATTAAGGAGAATGGGAGATGATAATGAAAAATTTGTTAAACCAAAACATTTTCTAAATTGAGACCAGGTCCTTAAAGTTTGCTTAACAATTATGTTATCTGTTGTTTTATTTACTGAAAAAGAAGAATATGATCCAAGAAGAGGAATTTTTTACAGAATTAACTTCTAAGGAGACACATGATGGGCAATCTTTACGATAAAAATAATAGGACCAGAAAGTAATATTCCTTATATTGGCACCCAATAGTAAAACCTAAAATTGGGTAGGGCTAGTCCACCCATCTCTTTATTTCTTTGTAAGTAAACTTTACTTAAACGAGCTTGTTTATTATTCCAAATATAAGAGGTTAAAATTGAATCTAAAGAATCAAAGTACGTTTTAGGAATAAAAATAGGTAAGGCCCGAAAAAGATATAAAAACTTTGGAAGAATCTTCATTTTAATCGAATTAATTCGGCCAATTAGGGATAAAGAAAGAAGGCACCATTTAGAAAGCGTCTTTTTCACATAATTCAATAAGGGGTTTAAGTTTTCTTTAAATAAATTCTTGAAGTGTTTAGTAATTGTTACACCTAGATATGTAAATTGACTTGTAACAGTTTTGAACGGAAATTTGGCATTTGATGACATTAGGTCATTTAAAGGAAATAGCTCACTTTTATGTATGTTCAGTTTATATCCTGAAAAAGAACTAAACTGGGAGATTAAAGAAAGAAGCAAAGGTAAAGAAGTTTCAGTGTTAGAGATAAAAAGTAAAATATCATCAGCGTATAATGAAATTTTATGAAACATACCTTCCCTTAGTATACCAGAAATGTCCTTAGATTCTCGAAGTGCTTTTGCTAAGGGTTCTATAGCTAAAGCAAAAAATAAAGGACTAAGAGGACAACCTTGTCTAGTTCCCCGCTGTAATTTAAAGGGCTTAGAAATTTGGGAGTTAGTAATAACCTGAGCAGTAGGAGACAAGTAGATTAATTTAACCCAAAGAATAAAATTAGGCCCAAAATTAAACTTTTCTAAGGTCTTAAAAAGATAATTCCACTCACTCCGGTCAAAGGCTTTTTCTGCATCTAAGGATAATATACACTCTGATTTTTTTTGGATGGTGAATATATCACATTCCATAACTGACGTATATTAAAACGTGAGTAACGATTTTTAATAAATCCTGTCTGGTCATGTGATATAATAGATGATAGAATATTTTCAAGTCTTCGAGCTAAGATTTTGGATAAAATTTTTGCATCAACATTTAATAAAGAAATCGGTCTGTATGAAGAACATTCAGCTGGATTTTTATTTTTTTTTAAGAATAAGAGAAATAAAAGCTTCATAAAAAGATTGAGGGAGTTTACCTGATATAAAGGACTCTGATAAAACAGAGGATAAATAAGGTGTAAGTAATGTAGTGAAAGTTTTATAAAACTCCCCAGGAAAGCCATCAGGTCCTGGGGTTTTACCAGAATGTAAAGCACGTATAGCCTCAGCCACAACTTCATTGGAAATAGGCTGATCTAACTGTGTTAGACTATCAGCAGACAATGTAGGAATGTTGATATTACTGAAAAAAGCATTCATATAGGTATCATCTGAAGAAGAGTCAGACTGATACAACTTAAGGTAAAAGTCTTTAAATACATTGTTAATTTCAGAATGGTTGGATGTCTTAGTTCCATTATCTTTAAACATTTCTGTGATTTGACGATTAACTGTAAAAGATTTTAAGCGATTGGCTAATAAACTACCAGTTCTATCCCCGTGAATGTAAAATTGAGTTTTATCTCTCAACAGCTGTCGTTCAATTGGGTAAGTCAGCAGAAGATTATACTTGGATTGGATTTCAATACGCTTATTATATATGCTTGGATCTGGAGATAGGACATACTTTCGATCAAGATCTTTTATTATCGCCGCTAGGTCAGACCTTCCTTTGTCAGCTTTTTTCTTTATATAGGTAGAGTAAGAGATAATTTCTCCACGAATATATGCTTTAAAAGTATCCCAGACTATATTACCAGCAGTATCTCCTTTAAAATTTTCTTTAAAGAAAAAAGTAATATGGTTTTCCAAAAACTTTAGAAAATTTTTATCAGATAACAATGATAAGTTAAAACGTCAACTTCTATTTGGTACAGAGTAAACAGGTAGTCTTAAAGCCAGAAGCACAGGTGCATGATCAGACAAAGCAATCTCATAATCACAGGATCATACCAGTGGAAGCAAGTTTCTATCTATAAAAAAAAATCAATCCGAGAGTACATATGATGAACCTGAGAGAAATACGGATATTCCTTTTCTTTGGGGTGTAAAAAACGCCACACATCAAGAATACCACATTGAGATAAAAAAGATTTAAAAAGTAGGACTGATTTATTAGTGACAGGGGTTTTACTTGAAGAGTGGTCTAATATAGGGTCAAGCCAAAAATTAAAATCTCCACCCATCACTAAGGAATACCGATTCAAATCAGGCAGAAAAGAGAAAAGACGTTCAAAGAACAAGGAGTCATCTGTATTTGGAGCATATACATTTGCAAATACGATTAGTTTATTCTCAAGACTACCCGAAACAATAACAAAGTGCCCATTTGTATCAGAAATTACATTATGTTGAATAAAGGATACATTCTGATCAAACAGGAGAGAGACGCCTAGATTGAGAGGGTGAATGAAAATGTATACCCTTCCATCCTTGAAAAAGCGTGAAATATAATCGTTACGAATTAAGTTTTCCTGGAGAAAGATTATACAAGTTTTAAGTTTCCTGATATAAGAGAAAATCTTATTTCGTTTAACAGGGTTATTTAGACCTTTCACATTAAAATTGAGTATATTAATAAAAGAATCCATCAAGTATCCTTTAGTAATGTATAAAAGGTAATCACAGACATGTAGATAGTGAATAAATAAAACAGTAAAAACATCCAATCAGCTTTCTGGAAGAACCCTTTTCCCCCTCCCTCCCCCCAAGAGAGAAATCAGCCAAGAGAGGCTGAAGACTAATTCTAACATTCCCAACCCAAAACTCCAGTGGCTCCAGAAAATATATATGTATAGCTGTGCTTAATAAACGATTGTAAATATTTATATATACATAAACAAAATATCAAAGTAAATAAGTTTGCTAATTACGAAAAAAACACTATGGGAAAATATAAGTATTAGTCTCGGTAAAAAAGGAAAGACAGATAAGGAAAATCAATAAGTAAGACAACATATACTCGCAGGTGCAAAAAAAAGGAGTAAAGAAACAAATAGAAGATAATTAAAAAGGGAAGCTGTTTAGATAGATTCCTACATGACTAATTTAAGGCATTCAAGGGAGAGAAAAAAAAGGATAACATGGCAAAATAATGGGAAAAAAATCAAAAACCAGCAATAAGAAATATAGAATATTGTATACTATTGAAAAACAGTAAAAGACCAAAAGGTATATAAATAATCAAAAGATAGGAAAAATCTGAGTGAATTTAAGGTAAAGCAAAACACCCTATAGTTTCATTCCCCAGTAATTACTACATGTACACCCTACATAATTACTTTCAGTCAAATTACTAAAAAGGTAAAAATCAACATAACACTGAGAGAATATAACATATTGTTTAAAAAGAGCTGCGAAAAAGTAACATCAGAGGACCCATATAAAGGCAGAAAACAGCAAAAGACTTCATAAAACCAAAAAACCTTGTTATCAACTGTTATGAACCCCATAACTGGGTCACTTACCAGCAAAGATAGAGAGGTCCGCTGAAGTCTGATGGTACCATTTTTAAACGTTTTTATTTATAAAGGGGCACAAAAGTAAGGTTAATACAAACATTCAGATAATATACGTCGTCAATACTCAATCTAAAGCACGGGTATAGTAATAATCAACAATTCGAAGTAGCTCTATCGTTTGTCTAGGAGTAAAACCATTGTCCGATGGAAATATAAAAAGTCTCGCCAGTTCATGAAGGCTTTTAGCCATTTGAGGGACCGCTGGGTGTTCACGGGTTGGAGAGAGAAAATAAACTTGCCAGCCTGTTGGACTCAAATCGTGGAATCGGGAACGTGAGTTCCCCGTTGTCAGTTCGGAATCTTTTTCGGGATTATCAGCCACTCGATTCCCTAGCTAGGGGAACCAAATCACACGTGGCTCCTAAACAACTTCCCGTCCTTACGGGAGCGATGAGCGATGGTGTCTCCGTCTGGTGCGTCGCTGGAGTACCGCCTCCTGCAGTCTCCGTTTTATCATGGCTGGCAGATTTGTAAATGTCAATCAAGGTAGGGTGATACAATCCCCACCCCACATTGCCCGAGGGTGTCCATGTCCCTGATAGCTGGCACGTACTATAGAGTTGCAATTCACACAGGTGCCTCTAAGAACAATGGTCAAATCCGTTGCATTGTCTCTCATTTCCTGGGTCCAAGACCCGAATTAATAACGATCTTGCGATTCTCCGGAAGGAGGGGGCTGGTCCCGCACCCTTTGGCCCCTCAGAGGTGTGGTACATTCATAACACCCCCTTTCTTCAAAGCGTTTTCACCAGCGGTGAAATGAAGTGGTACAGAGTCTTACAGGATTTTAGAATCTAACACAATACACAAGCTTTCCATGTCACTACAGAGCTATACAGTTATACATTTAATTCAGCATCTAAACAGGTAACGAGTACAGTGGCACTTTCTTTAATATTTTTTTGTTTCTCTTGTACCTGACTAAAGGCTGGTAGCATCAGATTTCAACTTAACAGGCAGGTTCCAAGGGGGTTGTCTTTGTTATTCACATGCTTTGTCAAAATCCCGTACAGCCAGTTTTCCTATTTAAAATGGCGCCCCCATTAACCATCACCTTTTTTTCGGTGAGTTTCTATGGGAGGAACTCGAGTAGTTTGGCAGGGTAAACTCCCATCTGCCTTATTCATAGGAGTTCTCCTATCAACACCGGATCCCAGACCTAATTCATTCCTACCCAATTCTTTAGTTTTAAGCAAGTTGCTATTTTTCTCTTCAGGACCCGTCATGTTATTAGTTTCCAATTTAAGATCTGCAAGCGATCCCGCTTTTTCCAGACAGCCTGTCAAGTGCTGCCTGTTCACTCCACATCCTTGAATAACAATAGCGTGTGGGGCCCCGGCAGCTCTCGACTTACTCTGTAAGCGAGCTGCCGGGTTTTAATTTTTTTCATTCGATTTGGAAACTACAAACTTTCCGTTCCCTTCAATAATAATGTTTATCCCCACATGGTCGAGTTCCACTTTAAGGTTCACCACCCTTTCGTGTACAAACACCTGGGTACCCTCCCTTCCACCAATTACCAGGGTTAACCCTGTCTTCACTGAACCCAGTCCATCTGACCCACAGGGACTGCATTCCTTTTCAACTGAATCAAATACCTCAGACTTTTTCTGAGCTCCATTACTAGGTTCAGTACCACGTGCATCCACATCTTGGACACACTCAAACGGGACATCTGCCTCTTCCAGGCTTTCAATACCCGTACCCTTTTCAAATTCTAAATTCCCCTGATCCTCCCAATTCCTCTCTGGGCAACTCCCTTCCAGAGTAAGCTCAACCTGAGACAACCTCATCTGCCAACCCAGCAGACCTCTCCAAGGTAGTGGCATCCTTTTCATCTAGGACTGCCTTCATCTCATTATCGGGAACACCTTGATAACTCTCAACTTCTTCAAACAGGGCTGCCACCCCCGACAGATCATCCATGTCCAACTATGGACCTTTTAACAGCTTTTTCCGTTTCTCATCTTTATTTCCTATCTCTAGGACCTTTCTCTTCACTAAGGGCCGATCTATCTCCTCTCCCTTACCCTCTTTTACGTTACTATTCCTCGTTTTACCACCCTCTAAACCCTCGTGGCACAGGGTCGGTAAAGACGTCTCGGCCAAATCAAAACTGGCCAATTTTAAACTGCTCCCGTTCTCAGCTGCCGATCTCGACAGGCTGCGAGTGACCGCGCATGCGGTATAGCTCGGGGACGCTAGGGGCGGGGCCTCAACACGCACCGGTCGGCGGGTCATAGTCATGGTTGACCAAATCCTACCCCCGGCTAAATCGTTCCCAAGGAGGACGTCCACGTCAGTTCTCGGGAATTCTGATGTCACCCCTATTTCAACTGATCCATACACCAGCTCACAATCCAAAATGACCCTATGTAAGGACACCATTTCTGTCCATTTTCCTATTCCTCTCAGGGCTACCTCACCCGTCTGAGGTCCGAATTGTAATACGTTACGGCTAATTAATGATAGCTCCGCCCCCGTGTCTCTCCAAATCCATACGGGAATTGGTGGGTCCCCCTCCCTCACAGACACAGTTCCGTGTGACAGATAAATCTCAGACCCCTCGCGTTCTCTGCTTACCCGGGACCCTCTTGCCGATTTTCTGATTACCACTGCACACCCGATAGGGACCGCTGCTTTCCCTTTTTCTGGCTCCTTCCTCGGAGCAAAGCACCTAGATGCAATATGTCCTCCCTTCTCACAATTAAAACAGGTCAAGCCCGGAAATCTCAGGCAGCCTGGCCTTTCCCCCTCAACCTTACCACTAGCTCCCGGCGGGACCTCTGCCTCAGCCGGCGGACTTTCTTGGTCGTTCCCATGGTCTCTCGGGGTACTTTTATTCGAGGGAAACTTTGTCTTGTGGGTTAGGGCATATTCATCTGCGAACCTAGCAATTTCCGAGATGGACTTATTCGGCTTCTCATTCAAGTACATCCGGATCTCCTCCGGAACACATCCTTTTAATTCCTCAATCAAAAATAACTCCCTGATACGCTCATAATCCCCGTCCACCTGTTCCGCGGTGCACCAATGGTCCAAGAGCACACCCTTTTCATGGGCTAGCTCGGTATACGTTTGATTCCACCCTTTTCGTAAATTTCTGAACCTTTGTTGATAAGCTTCAGGTACTAGCTCGTAACTCCGGAGAATGGCCTCCTTTACTTTGGCATAATTCTCCGCTTCCCCCTCCCCGACGGACAATGCCGCATATGCTCGTTGTGCCTTCCCTTTTAACACACTTTGTAACAACGCCACCCACTGCTCTTTGGGCCACTTCTGATTTACTGCCACCTTTTCAAAAAGCAAGAAATAACTATCAACATCCGACTCTTCGAATGGAGGTACTACCCTCAACTCCCGACTAACATTAAACCTCTCCTCTCCATCTAACCCTGGATCTCTTCGCTCTTTCCTTAACTTCTCCATCTCTAAGTCATGTTCCCTCTGTTTCTCTTTCTCCTCATACTCTCTTTGCTTTTCAGCTCGGTCCTGCTCTCTCTCAGCCCGTTCCTTCTCTCTCTCGGCCCATTCCTTCTCTTTCTCGGCTGCTTCTAGCTCTTTTAGCTGAATTTCATGCTGTCTTTGCCTCTCAGCTTGGTCCTGCTCCTTTTTTCACCTCTAACCCCTTTAGTTGGAGCTCCTGGTCCCGTTTCACCTCTAACTCCTTTAGGTGGAACGCCTGCTCCCTTTGTTTGTCGGCCCTTTCTTTCTCTTTCTCAGCCCTTTCTTTCTCTCTCTCAGCCCGTTCTTTCTCTCTCTCAGCTGCTTCCAGCTGCTTTATTTTAAATTCATGTTCCAACCTTAATTTCTCCAACTCTAACTGATCCGTCCCACTTGCTAGTACCTTTTCAGGGATATTTTCCAACTCCTCAGCTGCAAACACCTTCTTCCCAATGTAATACTGAGTTATGACCCTTCGCACTTCCCACATTTTCATTGATGACCTCACCTCTGTGAGGCTTAACCCCTTCGCCAGATTTACCAAGTCTAATTTTGTAGCCGCCTCTAGCGCCCCCAGAGTCGGGTCTTTCATAAATTCATCCACGTCCATCTTTGCTGGTTTCCCGTCTGGCTACACGCGTACCAGATCCAAATTTTTTGACTTACAAACCCAATTCACTGACCTCCCAATTTGGTATCAAATCTCGAGACGAGGCCCCACGTTATTATGAACCCCATAACTGGGTCACTTACCAGCAAAGATAGAGAGGTCCGCTGAAGTCTGATGGTACCATTTTTAAACGTTTTTATTTATAAAGGGGCACAAAAGTAAGGTTAATACAAACATTCAGATAATATACGTCATCAATACTCAATCTAAAGCACGGGTATAGTAATAATCAACAATTCGAAGTAGCTCTATCGTTTGTCTAGGGGTAAAACCATTGTCCGATGGAAATATAAAAAGTCTCGCCAGTTCATGAAGGCTTTTAGCCATTTGAGGGACCGCTGGGTGTTCACGGGTTGGAGAGAGAAAATAAACTTGCCAGCCTGTTGGACTCAAATCGTGGAATCGGGAACGTGAGTTCCCCGTTGTCAGTTCGGAATCCTTTTCGGGGTTATCAGCCACTCGATTCCCTAGCTAGGGGAACCAAATCACACGTGGCTCCCGAACAGCTTCCCGTCCTTATGGGAGCGATGAGCGATGGTGTCTCCGTCTGGTGCGTCGCTGGAGTACCGCCTCCTGCAGTCTCCGTTTTATCATGGCTGGCAGATTTGTAAATGTCAATCAAGGTAGGGTGATACAATCCCCACCCCACATTGCCCGAGGGTGTCCATGTCCCTGATAGCTGACAGGTACTATAGAGTTGCAATTCACACAGGTGCCTCTAAGAACAATGGTCAAATCCGTTGCATTGTCTCTCATTTCCTGGGTCCAAGACCCGAATTAATAGCGATCTTGCGATTCTCTGGAAGGAGGGGGCTGGTCCCGCACCCTTCGGCCCCTCAGAGCTGTGGTACATTCATAACACAACAAAGCGCCAATTACTTGATTGAACACCTGAAATTAAAACATTTAACATAAAACAACTCAAGGTTGAATTTAAGCATGGAGACTTTGTAGCTTCTTCAGGCTTCGTAAACCAAGAAACCTTATTATCAGAAGTAGTAACCTTGAGTTTACACGGATCTTTGAGAGAAAGGCGACAGCCAAGCTTAAAAAGATCAGACATGACCTCTTTAAAAGCCTGTCTAGCTCTTGGTACTTCCGGTGGATAATCTTGAACGATCCGAAACTGTTGATCACGAAATTGTAATATACGTTTCTTCCTTGATTCACGAAGGATCTGTTCTTTAATCTGATAGTCATAAAAGCGAATGATAACAGAGCGATGTTTGGCAGGATCCCAATTAGGCAGGGTAACTCGGTGAACGCCCTCAAGTTTTGGTAGTTCCGATAATATATCAGGGAATAAATCTTTCAGCATTTGAGCACAAAAATCGATAGGTTCATTACCCTGCAGTTTTTCAGGAAGTCCAATAATTCTGATATTGCACCTTTGGTTCCTGGTCTCCAAATCTGTAAGTTTCTTCAGTAAAGCGTTGTATTTTTTAAGTTGTTCCTTAGAAATTTTCTTGAAACCTTCGATATCCTTCTGCAACACCGGCAGAGATTCTTCGTGTAGCTTAATACGAATTTTGTGGTCATTCACAGTCTGCTGTATACTTCCAAGTTTCCGATTAAGCGTTTTCAGTTCAGATTTAACCAGGTCGAAGGAATTCTGTAACAAGTCAAACTTGGATTCCAAGTCATGCAGTTTATCCAATTTTTCGAGTTTCTCTGACATTTGTTGAAACATTTCAGTCAAAGTCTCTAAAGTAGTCTCTTTTTTTTTTAGTGTTCTCTACTCATGGTGCTCTCACCGAGATAGGTTTAAACAGCAAAGTAAGCAAATAATTTCGGAGCACATAGCTACCGCAACCTACTCCATTACACCCACCGGAAGTCTCCCGTACAGTAATTGGTAATAACATGAGCAAACACGAGGAAATCTGCAGAAGCTGGAAATTCAAACAATACACACAAAATGCTGGTGGAACACAGCAGGCCAGGCAGCATCTATAAGGAGAAGCACTGTCGACGTTTCGGGCCGAGACCCTTTGTCGGGACAGTGCTTCTCCTTATAGATGCTGCCTGGCCTGCTGTGTTCCACCAACATTTTGTGTGTGTTGATTGATGATAATATTATATCTTTGCAGTGTACTGCTGCCACAAAACAACACATTTCATGTCATCTAAGGCGGTGATAATAAATCTGGTTTTGATTGATTGTGTACACAAAACTTTATAATATAATTTTATATATTACAGTATATGTGTGTGTGTGTATATATAATATATAGACACACTGCACAAAAACTGCAAAGTGTGCCGACTGTGACGTATCTCTTTGGGAGTTGCAGTCCAGATCTTGAATCACTATCCTGTACGGGTGCACATGCAGCATTTTGTGTGTATTGACTCATTCTTTGATTCATGTTGTAATGTCACCTTCTGTGCTTCTTAACCAAACAGCAGCGTGCCTGAAAATTCCTGGAAAATAAACTCACCGAAAGCCCAAAGGAGGCCACCAACCCCATCGTGTGAGCAGAGGTCAATGGAGATGATTAGTAATCCCTTGTATGAAACATTTGAACAGAGGCCGAACGCGGGCTTAAGGAGCGAGCCAGGAACAGCCTGGCCCCCAAGGAAAGAGGCCCCAGCAGCTGCGGATAAGATCTCTGCCAATAAATTGACCAAGTCAAATTGGCAGGTGCTTCACCAGACAGCAGTGGTGCGGAATCGCTCCTACACCGTAGCAGAGGTGAAGAGCTCGGCCCAGGAGAATCCGCAGACCAAACAAGCTCCTGCCCCAGCTAACTTTTCCAAGCCAGGTGCCAACCTGCCAAGCACGTGGGCCCCCTTGCCCAACAGACCCCCACTGCCGGTCAAGAGTCAGAAGGTGCTGGAGCAACAGCACGCACTGAAAGACTACAGGAATAGCACAGAGATCATGGGTCAAGCCAAGCAACGCGGCAGCCAAAGTGTAGGACAACAGGCCAGTGTCTCGGTGAGTAAGATATGTTTGCTATAAATATAGGCACTTGCAGACAACCTTCATATGTAATTCGAAAGATGCATTAATTTTAATCAGGAACTAGATTAGGAGGGGCACAAGGTAGGAGACGGACTCTCTAGCTGGGCTAAGTGGCCTGTTTCAATGCCAGAAATTCTATCCAACATTCCCTTGGCCAAGTTTCTATCCCAGGTCTGTAAGAAAAGCACTGACAGCGTGAAGAACAATCCGATCTACTGATTCCATCAGCAGAGCCTTCCGCCCACCAGCACCAACATGACCCAGGGCTGATTTCAGCTCCATCCTCACAGGTTGGGATGTGGGTTTATTCAGGCAAACTCTGGCCTAGAGATGTCACCGCGTGATGCAAAACCTGCACTCAACGCAACGCCAAATGTAACTGCAAATCGGGGACTCCCTGTGGGTTGCCAGAAACCAGTCTCCTGCCCAGGCACAACCACACCCCCAGTCACCTGATAACTATTTTCTTATCCCAACACCAATCTGCCTGTACCTGCAAACTTTCCTGTGGAACGGCTAAGTCAGCTGTTTTGTCTTTGGGTCGGATTGGGAGGTGGTGGGGGAAACGGGTGTTTGGCTTCCATAGGCAAGTTGCATCTGGGGTTATTGCACTAGTCTGTATGGTGTTCGGTGGTCGCAAGTCAGAAGGTGGTCAAAAACAAAGAATGACCATTAAATGCCCAACATATTCCAAAGCCATCAATATTTTTAACAAAGACGTCATCCTTGTGTGGAATTCATGTGTCTAAGCACTGTACGAAGTTTAAAATAGTTTTGATATAAGGGGAATTTTGGGAGCTAGAGGTTGGAGAGCTGCTGAGAGCGGGAGGAAGACCCCAATGGTAATGTCATCATCACAACTAATTGTTAATGAAAATCAAAAGTCTACCTGTTGGTGGACTTGTGAAATAAAACTAGAAAATGCTGGGAAGACTCAGCAGGTCATCTGCAAAATGAGAAACAGACTTAGCTTTTTCAGCTGAAGTCTCTTCTAATTGAACTGAGAAAGAGAGAAAACAAGCAAATTCTTTGTTTCCCTGTTCTGACGAAGGGTCTTCAATAATATTGGCCTGGATTGCAAACCTGCTCACAAATCTCTCTTTCTCTCTCTCTTTGCAGTGATCAAGACCACGCCTGTGATCCTTGTCAGGAACTTTGTGAAAAGTAAAGCGTTTCCTTTTTTCCTGTTTGCTTTTACTCCCTTGACAGATGTAAGCTGTGGTCCTTTGGTTGGCAGAATTCTTTCAATAAGCTAAGTACCAGAGAGAGAGGGGGAGAGAGAGAGAGAGGGAGAGAGGGAGAGAGAGGGAGAGAGAGGGAGAGAGAGAGAGAGAGAGAGAGAGAGAGAGAGAGAGAGAGAGAGAGAGAGAGAGAGAGAGAGAGAGAGAGAGAGAGAGAGAGAGAGAGGTGATTGAATTCAGTACTGATGCCAAGGAACTGGAAGTGAGGATGCTGCTCAGGCAGCCTAAAGAAGTTTCAGTGTTACAGGAGTTTTGAGAACCACCTACTTGTCACCCCACCCTCAACATGCACCTATTTCGTTGGTGACAGAGATTCAGTCTTTGGATTCATCCTCACACCTTTCAACCGGATCCAACCCAGGTGCACTGCAGCTTCATCACTCGGCCTATTCTGCTGAACGGCCTGGTTATGGGAGCCACATGATCGCACTATAATCAGCATCTTTCAGCTCAGGCAACAACACTATTAACATGGATCACGGCACCAGAGTAGTCCGCCAGTTTGGAAAGCATTAAAGGGAAGAGAAAGAACTGACTTTACTACGGCACTTTCCACAAACTTGGAACATCTAGAGGTGCAGTCGCTATTAAAATGCGGGAGATACAGCATGCAACCTGTGCCTCACAGACAGCAGTTCTATGTCGAGGGTGCTGATAGGTGAATAGATATCACGCAGCACATTGTAAATAACTTCATTTCTCTTCAGCTTTGAACCAGGAGCTTTTCCGTTGTTACTGGACGGGCATGCAGAACTTCAGTTCAACATCTCTTTGGCTGTGACTGACAGATCAATGCTCCCCCAGTACTGCACAGCAGCACCCAACCTAACATTCTGCTGAAGTGATTTGAAAGGAGGCTTGACCCTCGGGCCAGCTGCGTCGGAGATAGGAACACTACCCACTGTGCTGTGGCAAGAAGACACTCCTTGGTTGGGACACAGGGGCGTGGCTCATGTGAGAAAGATTGTGATTTGATTGTGTGGGGATGAGAAAGGACTGGGGGAGCAGTTAGAATTATGTGTCAGAAACCATACAATGACACTTGTATGCCTTCAGGTTTTGTCCTCAGTTTGCAAATCACCCTGGAAGTTCTTCTCTGCAGGTTTGGAGATAGTGCAATCTGCCCCTGCGTGAAACGCCACATGAGATGTGTTAACCCTGCTGTCCATTCTGTGACATCAGGGAGATGACAGTGGCTTATGCCCTAAGAGGAACTGTTGATAATGCCTCTTCTCTACCCCTCATACCCTCGTTTCACACTTGTAGGTGTCCCCAACTCTGCTGCCATTGCTGTAGGAACAACTGCATATGAGAAGAAACTGTTTTAATTCTGCTGCTCCTTTCACCTGTCTGGGACATGACTGAGGCCCTCAACACACTGCCAAGTGTCGCTCCCTGTGTAATCTCATGCTTTAAGGGATGTACCAGTGGGAGCCAGTATCAGGCTCTTAGATGCCTTTCAACTCTTTCATCTTTCCCATACAACAATGTTTTTCAAAATTTTGACATTTCTGTGGAATTTAACACTTGGCCTCCATTTGTTATTGAATGTACAATGACAACCCCATGAAAGAGAATATGGATGAAATAAAATGCTGTCAAATCAACCATACAATTTTGTCCTTGACCCCGTTTGATGCTACTGGCTCATGTGATCCAGACTAACGTTTTCCAGCATAACAATACATCCTGGTGGTTTGGTGGCATTTTGTCTCAACTTTGCACATCCCCACTGTTGTGGATAGTGTGGAGGGCTGTCAGAGGTTACAGCGGGACATTGATAGGATGCAAAACTAGGCTGAGAAGTGGCAGATGGAGTTCAACCCTGATAAGTGTGAGGAGGTTAATTTTGGTAGGTCAAATATGATGGCAGAATATAGCATTAATGGTAAGACTCTTGGCAGTGTGGAGGATCAGAGGGATCTTGGGGTCCGAGTCCAAAGGACACTCAAAGCTGCTGAGCAGGTTGACTGTGTGGTTAAGAAAGCATACAGTACATTGCCTGTCATCAATCGTGGGATTGAGTTTAGAAGCAGAGAAGTAATGTTGCAGCTATATAGGACCCTGGTCAGACCCCACTTGGAGTACTGTGCTCAGTTCTGGTCACTTCACTATAGGAAGGATGTGGAAACTACAAAAAGGGTGCAGAGGAGATTTACAACGATGTTGCCTGGATTGGGGAGCATGCCTTATGAGAACAGGTTGAGTGAACTTGGCCTTTTTTCCTTGGAGCGATGGAGGATGAGAGGTGACTGATAGAGGTGTATAAGATGATGAGAGGCATTGATTGTATGGATGGTCAGAGGCTTTCTCCCAGGGCTGAAATGGCTAACACGAGAGGACACAGTTTTAAGGTACTCAGAAATAGGTACAGAAGAGATATCAGGGTAAGTTTTTTTATGCAGAGAGTGGTGAGTGTGTGGAATGGGCTGACAGCAGCGATGGTGGAGGTGGATACAATAGGGTCTTTTAAGAGACTCCTAGACAGGTACATGGAGCTCAGAAAAATAGAGGGCTATGGGTAGCACTAGGTAATTTCTCAGGTAAGGACATGTTCGGCACAGCTTTGTGGGCTGAAGGGCCTGTATTGTGCTGTAGGTTTTCTATGCTTCTATGATATAAATTAAAGGTAAGGAGTAAGAGATTTAGAGGCGATCAGATGGGGACCTTTGGCACCCAGAGAGAAGTGAGACACTGTCTAAGAGAGGGATGGAAGCTGAATCACTGATAACATTGCCGAAAGTGTCAGGACAAGCCCAGGCATAGAAGGCTATAGGCCAAGTTCAAGAGGAGGAGTTTAATATGGATGGGTACTCACTAGTCAGCGTGGAATTGGTGGCCAGATTGTCCTCTTTCTGTGCTGTATGACTCAATAACTCTAATAAACGAACGATTAATGAGACTGGGCAGCTGATTGTGCGAGCTCTGTGAGGCCTATTTCTGCTTTGTATCTCTACATGACTATATTGAAGAGTGTGAATACAGATCATGTCTACCACCGCATGCTCAATTCTCTGAGTTTCAGCACACTATTACAAACCCTGCGCCTCAGTTTCCCCTGAGGCATTGTTCTGCTGCCATTAGCAAGGGTTAACTCTTGTTATCACTCAGTGCTCTCCATCTCAGCGTTCACCGTCTCCACATGCACCATCCCACAGATCACACACTAAGGTCGGTGCTCTCTAGCGGACTCTCTGGTGAACTGGAAGTCACAGGGTGAATCGACACAAAGTCCACAAACAGAAACGAGCTGACAATTTAGAATTCAGCAGCAAATTCCCACTGAAAAAGGTGCGCATGTTTCTGGGACATTGTGAACAACTGTTTTCAACCCAATTCTGAATGTTATTTGGAGATGATGCTCTGGTTTGCAGTCCCCAGAACTGTGGCTGGAGTTGTCCGAGACCCTACCTCCCGACTCAGCCACGGTATTGCTCTGACCCGGACGATACTGGACATCGAAGTCAAACACTGACAGCTGTGAGATCCATCCCTGCTCCACTGCTCCCAATTTGGCAGTTTTCAGGTGGGATAAGGGGGGTTATTGTCAGTGATTACAGTGGATTTGGAGCCCAACAAGTACCCACGAAACTTCTCTACTACAGCCCACTTAAGTGCAAGCAGCTCCAACTTCATGCTGCTATAATTCCTATCATTCTTTTCGGCATTCCTTAATCACCGGCTTGCATATGCAATAACCCTCTTTGCCTCTCCCTGCTGTTGGTATAACACAGCCCCTAGCCCATGATTGCTGGCATCGGTCTCCACTGTAAAGGGCTGGGAGAAATCGGCAAAGCCAAGGATGGGGGAGCTGGTCAGTTTCTCTTTGAGCAAGTCAAAGGCAGTTTGACTTTCATCCAAGACTGTTGTAACAGCCGGTTTGTTTTACTTGGACTCCCTACATTAGTAAACAAATTCACTACATCATGCAGTGGACTGAAATCTTTGAGAATCCCTGAATGAATCGTCGATAATAACTGCAAAAGCCAAGAAATGATCTTAAGTCCTTAACTGTAGATGGTACTGGCCACTGCTGAACAGCTGAGACCTTCTCAGGATCTGTGCCTATCCCCTTGGCTGATATCTGGTGTCCTAAGAACTTGACCTCTGACTGCAGAAAATGACACTTCTCCAATTTTACCTTCAGATCATTCTCCTTGAGGCACTTAAGCACAGTGTTGAGCCTCTCCAAGTGTTCCTGGAAAGTCTGTTGTTACAAATGTGGAGCAACTCTGAGGGGCCGAAGGGTACAAAGTCGCCCCCTCCTTTTTGAGAATCGCAAGATCGCTATTATTTCGGGTCTGAGACCCAGGAAATGAGAGAGATACACAGCATGTCAGTAATGAGGGAGACACAGGATAACAGCAAAGGCAGTTGTTATAGACAACACAGAATACACAAGGTTTGGAATGTCTCCTGACTTAAGCGGAACGGAACCACTGATAACGGCTATCGTCTCTTGGAGAAGGAATTGTGTATTGAGTACTGTACTATTCATTGAATCCCCTTAGGGGAAAACCAGAGTGGTCTGGTTGAGGGATTGCATCATCCCAACCTGATTGACATCTGAGACCCCGTGAGTGAGGATAAAAGACAGGTCTGGGGAACACCCCTTAGATGCACCAGGAGAAACGCTAGAGATCCAGGGACAGCGTTTTATAGCAAAAGTCGGTGAGAGCTCATGTGCATCCTCCGTTGCCTGGGTGGCGGGCTCATCACGGAAGAACGGTTTAGCTAAAGGAGAGGTCACACTTGAACGGCCACAACAATGAGACACCGACAGATCGAAATCATAAAGGAAGGTTGGCAAAACACTTAGCGGTAACTGTTCCCATTCTCCTATCTCTCTCTCTCTCCACAACAATTGCAACACAGCGACAAACAAACGACGGCAGCCTGTGTGAACTGCAGCGAACTTTATATTTCCATCGGACAATTCATTATCCCCTAGACAACGATAGAGCTTATTTCTTATTATTATTATACCCACACATTTAGGTTTAGTATTGACGACGTATATTATCTGTATATTTGCATTGATATTATTTTTGTGTATTTTTACTGTTAAAAATAGTATCACCAGACTCCAACGGACATCTCTATCTTTGCTGGTAAGTAACCCAGTTATGGGGTCCGTAACACTGTGAATACACCAGATATCATCCAGGTACAGAAGCATGATTTGGAAGACTAAGTCATTCATGGTTGCCTGCATGAGCCTTTGAAAAGTCGCCGGTTCATTGCAGACCCCAATCAGCATTTGAAGATATTCATATAGACCAAACAGGGTCAAAAAAGCAGTCTTATGCCTATCACGCTCCTCTACTACCACTTGGTGGTAACCACTTGCGAGGTCTATTGTCGAGAAAATTTGCGCACCCCGCAGGACATCAGAACTCTCATCAATACGCGGGAGCAGGAACGTGTCCTTTCTGGTCTGAGATTCAGTCTCCAATAATCTACACACAGTCTTATACTACCATCAGCCTTCCGGACCAACACCACAGATGAGGCATACGCACTATTGCTCTCCTGAATCACATCCTTCTTCAACAACTTTGCGATGTGCTCTTTCACTTCATTGTACTGATTCGGCGGAACACGACGGTATGGCTGTCAAACAGGCTTGTCATCAATTAACTGAATTTCATGCTTGACTTTGTCAGTGTACCCAAGGTCTTCCTCTTCAACTGCAAAGATATCCAGGTACTTAACCAGTAAAGCTCTTAGCTGAGCTTGTTGTCCTTCACTACCCCCAATGTCGAGCTTGTCTAGATTGACTTCAACTTGTGATTACTACACTGCTCCTTTAAACCCACAGTCACGTGATCAATGCCAGCTGAGATCCGCTGAAACCTTAATGCACATTGCTGATCACTATCTATGCACTCCACCTTTGACAGGATACCCAGCTAGGTCCTAGGTGTGCGCCATACATCCTCTCGAGAGAGGTTTAAAATCTGTACTGGCACTATATGATTAGCAGACTCAATGAGCGCAGGAATGACTACAATACCTCCAGGTAAAGGGCTGTTAAGTGGCTCAAGTAACATTTTATGGTCACTGCCAGCATCGCCAGTGGCCTTGCTAGCTGCAATGGTTACTACAGTTCCAGCAGGTATGTGCTCAGTATCTTTTCCCAATACTCGGACTACAGCTTTCTTTTCAGTAGTGTGCATCTGCACTTTCTGGAAAACATCTCTGCAATCAGAATCCAGCTTCGCTTTTAGGGTTGTGTCAAACTCTGCGTAGACAAGTTGCCTACACTGGCTGATAATGTTCATGTCTACAATAGGTAGGATAGGTGGTTCGGTGCCAACGGGATCCCTGACTACTAGAAAGCTACAATTTGGTATCTTCATGCCCATTGCTTGAACCTCTAGGTCTAGATACCCAAGGCAGGGAATATCAAGACTGTTTGCAGCTGTTAAACTAAGCCAGCCAGCAGTGGACAACAGCCAGGACAGCAGTCCTCTCCATTCAAGTGTTCTCAAAAGAACTGCTCTCGGTCAGGGTGCTTTCTTGACTACCTGTGTTCGACAGACAACGGACAGCCATACCTGCTATTTCAAGCTCAGCAACTGGACATGTTCCTATGATGCGTTGTAGCAACTGGTCACGGGATAGCGGTTCATTCTCCGTATCTGTGAGGTTCCATCGATTTGCCCGACTCCCAACCTCTTGAGGGCGGGAGGATGCAGTCTCCACTTCCCTTGCACCCCTCTTCCATGGGCAATTCTTGGCCAAATGCCCTCCCACCTGACTCTTGAAACATATTGGTTGCCCATTTTCTGTGAACCTAGGCTGTAAATTTTGTCTGCTGCTAGTAGCGCACGTAAGCTCCCTCTGTACAGTGAGATCTTTCACTGCTCGAGTCAATTCACAAAGGGCTTTGCCCTGCTCTGCGACTACTTTAAGGACGTCATCTAGTGTGACAGATTCAGATTCCCGAGCTTCAAGAATCAATCACTGTGCCTGGCTACTGCTACACTCTGACTTTCCAGACTTTGTATTTCCCAGGGCCACAGACGAGCCTCCTCTCGCACTTCTTTCATCGAGGACTCAGGGTGGTTCTGCACAAATCCGTGGAGCTCTCTTATGAGGGAAGAATCCCTGATCCCCTCTATAAATTGATCTCTTAGTACCACCCTCTTATTGGTCACGGCATCAGGGGAGTACTTCAGTATCAAGTTAGAGCTTGGGCTAGGGCATGTGAAAACTCTCTTACATCTTCAACCTTGATGCACCATCAATAACTCTCGGAGACGGGAGGCAAACGATAGGCTTTTATTAGCTGCAAACGTGACAACATCTTGGAGACTGAGGGAGGAGCAGTGCCTCCAATCGCCTTTATACAGGGGTGTGTGGGAGAAGCCATAGGAGCAGTCGGCAGAAGGGCGTGTCCAGACAGGTATACACATAGTTTACCACATTCACCCCCCCTTTGTTTCAAAAGAGAGTCCCCACGGGGCGATGTTTCTCACAAGTATATTTACAGGTTAAGTCTATCAGGTGGTCGAGTCTGTCGCTGCGATCTACGTAGCGCCGGTGACGGTGGTTGTGCTGGCTCCGGCCTGACTTGAGGTGCCAGCCCGTTGGGCGTCAGTAATCCCTCATGCGTGTGCCCGGCGCCCGGTATGGGAGTGTCGTGAGGAGACTGCGTAGGGCTTGGTGTGCGCATGGGCCTCGGCTGAGAGGGGAGTGTGGGTGGGGTCTCGTGGGTATATATAAATACATCAGTGGGTACAGGGTTTATAGTCACCGTGGAGTGTTCGGGGTAGGGGTCTGGTGCTCCTGCGGGTGCCAGGTCACGGACGAGCTGCGCGCTGGCACACACTCCCCGTTATAGGGCATCAGGGGGCTCATTGAGCCTCCCAGGCTGGTACAAGATGTCATAGTTGTAGGTGGAGAGTTCTATTATCCACCTCAAAATTTTATCATTTTTGATTTTGCCCCGCTGTTGGTTGCTGAACATGAACGCAACTGAGCGCTGGTCGGTCAGCAAGGTGAAACTTCTGCCGGCGAGATAGTGCCTCCAATGCCTAATAGCTTCCACTACGGCCTGGGCTTCTTTCTCCACCGCGGAGTGCTGAATTTCAGGGCCTTGAAGGGTACGAGAGATGAGGACCCGCCCGACGGAAGCAACGGGCAGGAAGGGGCAGAAAACCTGCCGGGCAGCGGCAGTCCGGCCAGACTGGCCCGACGGAAGCAACGGGAAGGAAGGAACAAACCCCCGCCAAGCAGCGGCAGACCAGTCAAAATCGCCTGACGGAGGCAACAGATAGGAAGGGGCATAACCCCCGCTGGGCAGCGGCAGTCCGGCCGGATCCGCCCGATGGAGGCAACGGGCAGGAAGGGGCAGAAAACCCGTCGGCAGCGGCAGTCCGGCCGGACGCACCTGACAGAGGCAACAGGTAGGAAGGGGCAGAAAACACACCGGGCAGCGGCAGTCCGGCCGGATCCGCCCGACGGAGGCAACAGGTAGGAAGGGGCAGAAAACACACCGGGCAGCGGCAGTCCAGCCGGACCCGCCCGACGGAGGCAACAGGTAGGAGGGGGCAGAACCCCCACAGGGCAGCGGCAGTCCGGCCGGACACGCCCGATGTAGGCAACAGGTAGGAAGGGGCAGAACCCCACCGGGCAGCGGCAGTCCGGCCGGAGCCGCCCGACGGAGGCAACGGGAAGGAAGGGGCAGAACCCCACCAGGCAGCGGCAGTCCGGCCGGAGCCGCCTGACAGATTCAACGGGTAGGAAGGGGCAGAACCCCACCGGGCAGCGGCAGTCCGGCCGGAGACGCCTGACAGAGGCAACGGGCAGGAAGGGGCAGAAAACCCGACGGGCAGCGGCAGTCTGGCCGGACCCGCCCGACGGAGGCAACATCCCACAGTTCGAGGCAGGCAGGCAGATCCCACAGTTCAGGGCAGGCAGGCAGATCCCACAGTTTGGGGCAGGCAGGCAGATCCCACAGTTTGGGGCAGGCAGGCAGATCCCACAGTTCAGGGCAGGCAGGCAGATCCCACAGTTTGGGGCAGGCAGGCAGATCCCACAGTTCGGGTCAGGCAGGCAGATCCCACAGTTCGGGTCAGGCAGGCAGATCCCACAGTTTGGGGCAGGCAGGCAGATCCCACAGTTTGGGGCAGGCAGGAAGATCCCACAGTTTGGGGCAGGCAGGCAGATCCCACAGTTCAGGGCAGGCAGGCAGAACCCACAGTTTGGGGCAGGCAGGCAGATCCCACAGTTCGGGTCAGGCAGGCAGATCCCACAGTTCGGGTCAGGCAGGCAGATCCCACAGTTTGGGGCAGGCAGGCAGATCCCACAGTTTGGGGCAGGCAGGAAGATCCCACAGTTTGGGGCAGGCAGGCAGATCCCACAGTTCAGGGCAGGCAGGCAGATCCCACAGTTCGGGGCCGTGAGGCAGTCAAATCCGACAGTTCGGGGCAGGCAGGCAGATCCCACCATTTGGGGCAGGCAGGCAAATCCCACAGTTCGGGTCAGGCAGGCAGATCCCACAGTTCGGGGCAGGCAGGCAGATCCCACAGTTCGGGTCAGGCAGGCAAATCCCACAGTTCAGGGCAGGCAGGCAGATCCCACAGTTCGGGGCAGGCAGGCAGATCCCACAGTTCGGGTCAGGCAGGCAAATCCCACAGTTCAGGGCAGGCAGGCAGATCCCACAGTTCGAGGCAGGCTGGCAGATCCCACAGTTCGAGGCAGGCAGGCAGATCCCACAGTTCGGGTCAGGCAGGCAGATCCCACAGTTCGGGGCAGGCAGGCAGATCCCACAGTTCGGGTCAGGCAGGCAAATCCCACAGTTCAGGGCAGGCAGGCAGATCCCACAGTTCGGGGCAGGCAGGCAGATCCCACAGTTCGGGTCAGGCAGGCAAATCCCACAGTTCAGGGCAGGCAGGCAGATCCCACAGTTCGAGGCAGGCTGGCAGATCCCACAGTTCGAGGCAGGCAGGCAGATCCCACAGTTCGGGGCAGGCAGGCAGATTCCACAGTTCGGGGCAGGCAGGCAGATCCCACAGTTCGAGGCAGGCAGGCAGATCCCACAGTTCGGGGCAGGCAGGCAGATCCCACAGTTCGGGGCAGGCAGGCAGATCCCACAGTTCGAGACAGGGAGGCAGGCAGATCCCACAGTTCAGGGCAGGCAGGCAGATCCCACAGTTTGGGGGAGGCAGGCAGATCCCACAGTTCGGGTCAGGCAGGCAGGCAGATCCCACAGTTCGAAGCAGGCAGGCAGATCCCACAGTTCAGGGCAGGCAGGCAGATCCCACAGTTTGGGGCAGGCAGGCAGATCCCACAGTTTGGGGCAGGCAGGCAGATCCCACAGTACAGGGCAGGCAGGCAGATCCACAGTTTGGGGCAGGCAGGCAGATCCCACAGTTCGGGTCAGGCAGGCAGATCCCACAGTACAGGGCAGGCAGGCAGATCCACAGTTTGGGGCAGGCAGGCAGATCCCACAGTTCGGGTCAGGCAGGCAGATCCCACAGTACAGGGCAGGCAGGCAGATCCACAGTTTGGGGCAGGCAGGCAGATCCCACAGTTCGGGTCAGGCAGGCAGATCCCACAGTTTGGGGCAGGCAGGCAGATCCCACAGTTTGGGGCAGGCAGGAAGATCCCACAGTTTGGGGCAGGCAGGCAGATCCCACAGTTCAGGGCAGGCAGGCAGATCCCACAGTTTGGGGCAGGCAGGCAGATCCCACAGTTCGGGTCAGGCAGGCAGATCCCACAGTTTGGGGCAGGCAGGCAGATCCCACAGTTTGGGGCAGGCAGGAAGATCCCACAGTTTGGGGCAGGCAGGCAGATCCCACAGTTCAGGGCAGGCAGGCAGATCCCACAGTTCGGGGCCGTGAGGCAGTCAAATCGGACAGTTCGGGTCAGGCAGGCAGATCCCACAGTTCGGGTCAGGCAGGCAGATCCCACAGGTCAGGGCCGTGAGGCAGTCAAATCCGACAGTTCGGGGCAGGCAGGCAGATCCCACCATTTGGGGCAGGCAGGCAAATCCCACAGTTCAGGGCAGGCAGGCAGGCAGATCCCACAGATCGGGTCAGGCAGGCAAATCCCACAGTTCGGGGCAGGCAGGCAGATCCCACAGTTCGAGGCAGGCAGGCAGATCCCACAGTTCGAGGCAGGCAGGCAGGCAGATCCCACAGTTCGGGGCAGGCAGGCAGATCCCACAGTTCGGGGCAGGCAGGCAGATCCCACAGTCCGGGGCAGGCAGGCAGATCCCACAGTTCGAGGCAGGCAGGCAGGCAGATCCCACAGTTCGGGTCAGGCAGGCAAATCCCACAGTTCGAGGCAGGCAGGCAGGCAGATCCCACAGTTCGGGTCAGGCAGGCAGATCCCACAGTTCGAGGCAGGCAGGCAGGCAGATCCCACAGTTTGGGTCAGGCAGGCAGATCCCACAGTTCGGGGCAGGCAGGCAGATCCCACAGTTCGGGTCAGGCAGGCAGATCCCACAGTTCGGGGCAGGCAGGCAGATCCCACAGTTCGGGGCAGGCAGGCAGATCCCACAGTTCGGGTCAGGCAGGCAAATCCCACAGTTCAGGGCAGGCAGGCAGATCCCACAGTTCGGGGCAGGCAGGCAGATCCCACAGTTCGGGTCAGGCAGGCAAATCCCACAGTTCAGGGCAGGCAGGCAGATTCCACAGTTCGGGGCAGGCAGGCAGATCCCACAGTTCGGGGCAGGCAGGCAGAACCCACAGTTCGAGGCAGGGAGGCAGGCAGATCCCACAGTTCAGGGCAGGCAGGCAGATCCCACAGTTTGGGGGAGGCAGGCAGATCCCACAGTTCGGGTCAGGCAGGCAGATCCCATAGTTCGGGTCAGGCAGGCAGATCCCACAGTTCGGGGCAGGCAAGCAGATCCCACAGTTCGGGTCAGGCAGGCAGATCCCACAGTTCGGGGCAGGCAGGCAGATCCCACAGTTCGGGTCAGACAGGCAGATCCCACAGTTCGGGTCAGGCAGGCAGATCCCACAGTTCGGGGCAGGCAGGCAGATCCCACAGTTCGGGTCAGACAGGCAGATCCCACAGTTCGGGGCAAACAGGCAGATCCCACAGTTCGGGTCAGGCAGGCAGATCCCACAGTTCGGGGCAGGCAGGCAGATCCTACAGTATGGGGCAGGCAGGCAGATCCTACATTTTGGGGCAGGCAGGCAGGCAGATCCCAAAGTTCGGGGCAGGCAGGCAGATCCCACAGTTCGGGGCAGGCAGGCAGATCCCACAGTTCGGGGCAGGCAGGCAGGCAGATCCCACAGTTCGGGGCAGGCAGGCAGGAAGATCCCACAGTTCAGGGCAGGCAGACAGATCCCACAGTTAGGGGCAGGCAGGCAGATCCCACAGTTCGAGGCAGGCAGGTAGGCAGATCCCACAGTATGGGGCAGGCAGGCAGACCCTACATTTTGGGGCAGGCAGGCAGGCAGATCCCACAGTTCGAGGCAGGCAAGCAGGCAGGCAGATCCCACAGTTCAGGGCAGGCAGGCAGATCCCACAGTTCGGGGCAGACAGGCAGATCCCACAGTTCGGGTCAAACAGGCAGATCCCACAGTTCAGGTCAGACAGGCAGATCCCACAGTATGGGGCAGGCAGGCAGATCCCACAGTTCGAGGCAGGCAGGCAGATCCCACAGTTCGGGTCAGACAGGCAGATCCCACAGTTCGAGGCAGGCAAGCAGGCAGGCAGATCCCACAGTTCGGGGCAGGCAGGCAGATCCCACAGTTCGGGGCAGGCAGGCAGATCCTACAGTTCGGGTCAGACGGGCAGATCCCGAAGTTCGGGGCAGGCAGGCTGATCCCACAGTTTGGGGCAGGCAGGCAGATCCCACAGTTCGGGGCAGGCAGGCAAATCCCTCAGTTCGGGGCAGGCAGGCAGATCCCACAGTTCGGGGCAAGCAGGCAGATCCCACAGTTCGGGTCAGGCAGGCAGATCATACAGGTCAGGGCCGTGAGGCAGTCAAATCCGACAGTTCGGGGCAGGCAGGCAGATCCCACCATTTGGGGCAGGCAGGCAAATCCCACAGTTCAGGGCAGGCAGGCAGGCAGATCCCACAGATCGGGTCAGGCAGGCAAATCCCACAGTTCGGGGCAGGCAGGCAGATCCCACAGTTCGAGGCAGGCAGGCAGATCCCACAGTTCGAGGCAGGCAGGCAGGCAGATCCCACAGTTCGGGTCAGGCAGGCAAATCCCACAGTTCGAGGCAGGCAGGCAGGCAGATCCCACAGTTCGGGTCAGGCAGGCAGATCCCACAGTTCGAGGCAGGCAGTCAGGCAGATCCCACAGTTCGGGTCAGGCAGGCAGATCCCACAGTTCGGGTCAGGCAGGCAGATCCCACAGTTCGGGGCAGGCAGGCAGATCCCACAGTTCGGGTCAGTCAGGCAAATCCCACAGTTCAGGGCAGGCAGGCAGGCAGATCCCACAGTTCGGGTCAGGCAGGCAAATCCCACAGTTCAGGGCAGGCAGGCAGATCCCACAGTTCGAGGCAGGCTGGCAGATCCCACAGTTCGAGGCAGGCAGGCAGATCCCACAGTTCGGGGCAGGCAGGCAGATTCCACAGTTCGGGGCAGGCAGGCAGATCCCACAGTTCGAGGCAGGCAGGCAGATCCCACAGTTCGGGGCAGGCAGGCAGATCCCACAGTTCGGGGCAGGCAGGCAGATCCCACAGTTCGAGACAGGGAGGCAGGCAGATCCCACAGTTCAGGGCAGGCAGGCAGATCCCACAGTTTGGGGGAGGCAGGCAGATCCCACAGTTCGGGTCAGGCAGGCAGGCAGATCCCACAGTTCGAAGCAGGCAGGCAGATCCCACAGTTCAGGGCAGGCAGGCAGATCCCACAGTTTGGGGCAGGCAGGCAGATCCCACAGTTTGGGGCAGGCAGGCAGAGCCCACAGTACAGGGCAGGCAGGCAGATCCACAGTTTGGGGCAGGCAGGCAGATCCCACAGTTCGGGTCAGGCAGGCAGATCCCACAGTTCGGGTCAGGCAGGCAGATCCCACAGTTTGGGGCAGGCAGGCAGATCCCACAGTTTGGGGCAGGCAGGAAGATCCCACAGTTTGGGGCAGGCAGGCAGATCCCACAGTTCAGGGCAGGCAGGCAGATCCCACAGTTTGGGGCAGGCAGGCAGATCCCACAGTTCGGGTCAGGCAGGCAGATCCCACAGTTTGGGGCAGGCAGGCAGATCCCACAGTTTGGGGCAGGCAGGAAGATCCCACAGTTTGGGGCAGGCAGGCAGATCCCACAGTTCAGGGCAGGCAGGCAGATCCCACAGTTCGGGGCCGTGAGGCAGTCAAATCGGACAGTTCGGGTCAGGCAGGCAGATCCCACAGTTCGGGTCAGGCAGGCAGATCCCACAGGTCAGGGCCGTGAGGCAGTCAAATCCGACAGTTCGGGGCAGGCAGGCAGATCCCACCATTTGGGGCAGGCAGGCAAATCCCACAGTTCAGGGCAGGCAGGCAGGCAGATCCCACAGATCGGGTCAGGCAGGCAAATCCTACAGTTCGGGGCAGGCAGGCAGATCCCACAGTTCGAGGCAGGCAGGCAGATCCCACAGTTCGAGGCAGGCAGGCAGGCAGATCCCACAGTTCGGGGCAGGCAGGCAGATCCCACAGTTCGGGGCAGGCAGGCAGATCCCACAGTCCGGGGCAGGCAGGCAGATCCCACAGTTCGAGGCAGGCAGGCAGGCAGATCCCACAGTTCGGGTCAGGCAGGCAAATCCCACAGTTCGAGGCAGGCCGGCAGGCAGATCCCACAGTTCGGGTCAGGCAGGCAGATCCCACAGTTCGAGGCAGGCAGGCAGGCAGATCCCACAGTTTGGGTCAGGCAGGCAGATCTCACAGTTCGGGTCAGGCAGGCAAATCCCACAGTTCAGGGCAGGCAGGCAGATCCCAAAGTTCGGGGCAGGCAGGCAGATCCCACAGTTCGGGTCAGGCAGGCAAATCCCACAGTTCAGGGCAGGCAGGCAGATTCCACAGTTCGGGGCAGGCAGGCAGATCCCACAGTTCGGGGCAGGCAGGCAGGAAGATCCCACAGTTCAGGGCAGGCAGACAGATCCCACAGTTAGGGGCAGGCAGGCAGATCCCACAGTTCGAGGCAGGCAGGTAGGCAGATCCCACAGTATGGGGCAGGCAGGCAGACCCTACATTTTGGGGCAGGCAGGCAGGCAGATCCCACAGTTCGAGGCAGGCAAGCAGGCAGGCAGATCCCACAGTTCAGGGCAGGCAGGCAGATCCCACAGTTCGGGGCAGACAGGCAGATCCCACAGTTCGGGTCAAACAGGCAGATCCCACAGTTCAGGTCAGACAGGCAGATCCCACAGTATGGGGCAGGCAGGCAGATCCCACAGTTCGAGGCAGGCAGGCAGATCCCACAGTTCGGGTCAGACAGGCAGATCCCACAGTTCGAGGCAGGCAAGCAGGCAGGCAGATCCCACAGTTCGGGGCAGGCAGGCAGATCCCACAGTTCGGGGCAGGCAGGCAGATCCTACAGTTCGGGTCAGACGGGCAGATCCCGAAGTTCGGGGCAGGCAGGCTGATCCCACAGTTTGGGGCAGGCAGGCAGATCCCACAGTTCGGGGCAGGCAGGCAAATCCCTCAGTTCGGGGCAGGCAGGCAGATCCCACAGTTCGGGGCAAGCAGGCAGATCCCACAGTTCGGGTCAGGCAGGCAGATCATACAGGTCAGGGCCGTGAGGCAGTCAAATCCGACAGTTCGGGGCAGGCAGGCAGATCCCACCATTTGGGGCAGGCAGGCAAATCCCACAGTTCAGGGCAGGCAGGCAGGCAGATCCCACAGATCGGGTCAGGCAGGCAAATCCCACAGTTCGGGGCAGGCAGGCAGATCCCACAGTTCGAGGCAGGCAGGCAGATCCCACAGTTCGAGGCAGGCAGGCAGGCAGATCCCACAGTTCGGGTCAGGCAGGCAAATCCCACAGTTCGAGGCAGGCAGGCAGGCAGATCCCACAGTTCGGGTCAGGCAGGCAGATCCCACAGTTCGAGGCAGGCAGTCAGGCAGATCCCACAGTTCGGGTCAGGCAGGCAGATCCCACAGTTCGGGTCAGGCAGGCAGATCCCACAGTTCGGGGCAGGCAGGCAGATCCCACAGTTCGGGTCAGTCAGGCAAATCCCACAGTTCAGGGCAGGCAGGCAGGCAGATCCCACAGTTCGGGTCAGGCAGGCAAATCCCACAGTTCAGGGCAGGCAGGCAGATCCCACAGTTCGAGGCAGGCTGGCAGATCCCACAGTTCGAGGCAGGCAGGCAGATCCCACAGTTCGGGGCAGGCAGGCAGATTCCACAGTTCGGGGCAGGCAGGCAGATCCCACAGTTCGAGGCAGGCAGGCAGATCCCACAGTTCGGGGCAGGCAGGCAGATCCCACAGTTCGGGGCAGGCAGGCAGATCCCACAGTTCGAGACAGGGAGGCAGGCAGATCCCACAGTTCAGGGCAGGCAGGCAGATCCCACAGTTTGGGGGAGGCAGGCAGATCCCACAGTTCGGGTCAGGCAGGCAGGCAGATCCCACAGTTCGAAGCAGGCAGGCAGATCCCACAGTTCAGGGCAGGCAGGCAGATCCCACAGTTTGGGGCAGGCAGGCAGATCCCACAGTTTGGGGCAGGCAGGCAGAGCCCACAGTACAGGGCAGGCAGGCAGATCCACAGTTTGGGGCAGGCAGGCAGATCCCACAGTTCGGGTCAGGCAGGCAGATCCCACAGTTCGGGTCAGGCAGGCAGATCCCACAGTTTGGGGCAGGCAGGCAGATCCCACAGTTTGGGGCAGGCAGGAAGATCCCACAGTTTGGGGCAGGCAGGCAGATCCCACAGTTCAGGGCAGGCAGGCAGATCCCACAGTTTGGGGCAGGCAGGCAGATCCCACAGTTCGGGTCAGGCAGGCAGATCCCACAGTTTGGGGCAGGCAGGCAGATCCCACAGTTTGGGGCAGGCAGGAAGATCCCACAGTTTGGGGCAGGCAGGCAGATCCCACAGTTCAGGGCAGGCAGGCAGATCCCACAGTTCGGGGCCGTGAGGCAGTCAAATCGGACAGTTCGGGTCAGGCAGGCAGATCCCACAGTTCGGGTCAGGCAGGCAGATCCCACAGGTCAGGGCCGTGAGGCAGTCAAATCCGACAGTTCGGGGCAGGCAGGCAGATCCCACCATTTGGGGCAGGCAGGCAAATCCCACAGTTCAGGGCAGGCAGGCAGGCAGATCCCACAGATCGGGTCAGGCAGGCAAATCCTACAGTTCGGGGCAGGCAGGCAGATCCCACAGTTCGAGGCAGGCAGGCAGATCCCACAGTTCGAGGCAGGCAGGCAGGCAGATCCCACAGTTCGGGGCAGGCAGGCAGATCCCACAGTTCGGGGCAGGCAGGCAGATCCCACAGTCCGGGGCAGGCAGGCAGATCCCACAGTTCGAGGCAGGCAGGCAGGCAGATCCCACAGTTCGGGTCAGGCAGGCAAATCCCACAGTTCGAGGCAGGCCGGCAGGCAGATCCCACAGTTCGGGTCAGGCAGGCAGATCCCACAGTTCGAGGCAGGCAGGCAGGCAGATCCCACAGTTTGGGTCAGGCAGGCAGATCTCACAGTTCGGGTCAGGCAGGCAAATCCCACAGTTCAGGGCAGGCAGGCAGATCCCAAAGTTCGGGGCAGGCAGGCAGATCCCACAGTTCGGGTCAGGCAGGCAAATCCCACAGTTCAGGGCAGGCAGGCAGATTCCACAGTTCGGGGCAGGCAGGCAGATCCCACAGTTCGGGGCAGGCAGGCAGATCCCACAGTTCGAGGCAGGGAGGCAGGCAGATCCCACAGTTCAGGGCAGGCAGGCAGATCCCACAGTTTGGGGGAGGCAGGCAGATCCCACAGTTCGGGTCAGGCAGGCAGGCAGATCCCACAGTTCGGGTCAGGCAGGCAGATCCCATAGTTCGGGTCAGGCAGGCAGATCCCACAGTTCGGGGCAGGCAAGCAGATCCCACAGTTCGGGTCAGGCAGGCAGATCCCACAGTTCGGGGCAGGCAGGCAGATCCCACAGTTCGGGTCAGACAGGCAGATCCCACAGTTCGGGTCAGGCAGGCAGATCCCACAGTTCGGGGCAGGCAGGCAGATCCCACAGTTCGGGTCAGACAGGCAGATCCCACAGTTCGGGGCAAACAGGCAGATCCCACAGTTCGGGTCAGGCAGGCAGATCCCACAGTTCGGGGCAGGCAGGCAGATCCTACAGTATGGGGCAGGCAGGCAGATCCTACATTTTGGGGCAGGCAGGCAGGCAGATCCCAAAGTTCGGGGCAGGCAGGCAGATCCCACAGTTCGGGGCAGGCAGGCAGATCCCACAGTTCGGGGCAGGCAGGCAGGCAGATCCCACAGTTCGGGGCAGGCAGGCAGGAAGATCCCACAGTTCAGGGCAGGCAGACAGATCCCACAGTTCGGGTCAGGCAGGCAGATCCCACAGTTCGAGGCAGGCAGGTAGGCAGATCCCACAGTATGGGGCAGGCAGGCAGACCCTACATTTTGGGGCAGGCAGGCAGGCAGATCCCACAGTTCGAGGCAGGCAAGCAGGCAGGCAGATCCCACAGTTCAGGGCAGGCAGGCAGATCCCACAGTTCGGGGCAAACAGGCAGATCCCACAGTTCGGGTCAGGCAGGCAGATCCCACAGTTCGGGGCAGGCAGGCAGATCCTACAGTATGGGGCAGGCAGGCAGATCCTACATTTTGGGGCAGGCAGGCAGGCAGATCCCAAAGTTCGGGGCAGGCAGGCAGATCCCACAGTTTGGGGGAGGCAGGCAGATCCCACAGTTCGGGTCAGGCAGGCAGGCAGATCCCAAAGTTCGGGGCAGGCAGGCAGATCCCACAGTTCAGGGCAGGCAGGCAGATCCCACAGTTTGGGGCAGGCAGGCAGATCCCACAGTTTGGGGCAGGCAGGCAGATCCCACAGTACAGGGCAGGCAGGCAGATCCACAGTTTGGGGCAGGCAGGCAGATCCCACAGTTCGGGTCAGGCAGGCAGATCCCACAGTTCGGGTCAGGCAGGCAGATCCCACAGTTTGGGGCAGGCAGGCAGATCCCACAGTTTGGGGCAGGCAGGAAGATCCCACAGTTTGGGGCAGGCAGGCAGATCCCACAGTTCAGGGCAGGCAGGCAGATCCCACAGTTCGGGTCAGGCAGGCAGATCCCACAGTTCGGGTCAGGCAGGCAGATCCCACAGTTTGGGGCAGGCAGGCAGATCCCACAGTTTGGGGCAGGCAGGCAGATCCCACAGTTTGGGGGAGGCAGGCAGATCCCACAGTTCGGGTCAGGCAGGCAGATCCCACAGTTCGGGTCAGGCAGGCAGATCCCACAGGTCAGGGCCGTGAGGCAGTCAAATCCGACAGTTCGGGGCAGGCAGGCAGATCCCACCATTTGGGGCAGGCAGGCAAATCCCACAGTTCAGGGCAGGCAGGCAGGCAGATCCCACAGATCGGGTCAGGCAGGCAAATCCTACAGTTCGGGGCAGGCAGGCAGATCCCACAGTTCGAGGCAGGCAGGCAGATCCCACAGTTCGAGGCAGGCAGGCAGGCAGATCCCACAGTTCGGGGCAGGCAGGCAGATCCCACAGTTCGGGGCAGGCAGGCAGATCCCACAGTCCGGGGCAGGCAGGCAGATCCCACAGTTCGAGGCAGGCAGGCAGGCAGATCCCACAGTTCGGGTCAGGCAGGCAAATCCCACAGTTCGAGGCAGGCCGGCAGGCAGATCCCACAGTTCGGGTCAGGCAGGCAGATCCCACAGTTCGAGGCAGGCAGGCAGGCAGATCCCACAGTTTGGGTCAGGCAGGCAGATCTCACAGTTCGGGTCAGGCAGGCAAATCCCACAGTTCAGGGCAGGCAGGCAGATCCCAAAGTTCGGGGCAGGCAGGCAGATCCCACAGTTCGGGTCAGGCAGGCAAATCCCACAGTTCAGGGCAGGCAGGCAGATTCCACAGTTCGGGGCAGGCAGGCAGATCCCACAGTTCGGGGCAGGCAGGCAGATCCCACAGTTCGAGGCAGGGAGGCAGGCAGATCCCACAGTTCAGGGCAGGCAGGCAGATCCCACAGTTTGGGGGAGGCAGGCAGATCCCACAGTTCGGGTCAGGCAGGCAGGCAGATCCCACAGTTCGGGTCAGGCAGGCAGATCCCATAGTTCGGGTCAGGCAGGCAGATCCCACAGTTCGGGGCAGGCAAGCAGATCCCACAGTTCGGGTCAGGCAGGCAGATCCCACAGTTCGGGGCAGGCAGGCAGATCCCACAGTTCGGGTCAGACAGGCAGATCCCACAGTTCGGGTCAGGCAGGCAGATCCCACAGTTCGGGGCAGGCAGGCAGATCCCACAGTTCGGGTCAGACAGGCAGATCCCACAGTTCGGGGCAAACAGGCAGATCCCACAGTTCGGGTCAGGCAGGCAGATCCCACAGTTCGGGGCAGGCAGGCAGATCCTACAGTATGGGGCAGGCAGGCAGATCCTACATTTTGGGGCAGGCAGGCAGGCAGATCCCAAAGTTCGGGGCAGGCAGGCAGATCCCACAGTTCGGGGCAGGCAGGCAGATCCCACAGTTCGGGGCAGGCAGGCAGGCAGATCCCACAGTTCGGGGCAGGCAGGCAGGAAGATCCCACAGTTCAGGGCAGGCAGACAGATCCCACAGTTCGGGTCAGGCAGGCAGATCCCACAGTTCGAGGCAGGCAGGTAGGCAGATCCCACAGTATGGGGCAGGCAGGCAGACCCTACATTTTGGGGCAGGCAGGCAGGCAGATCCCACAGTTCGAGGCAGGCAAGCAGGCAGGCAGATCCCACAGTTCAGGGCAGGCAGGCAGATCCCACAGTTCGGGGCAAACAGGCAGATCCCACAGTTCGGGTCAGGCAGGCAGATCCCACAGTTCGGGGCAGGCAGGCAGATCCTACAGTATGGGGCAGGCAGGCAGATCCTACATTTTGGGGCAGGCAGGCAGGCAGATCCCAAAGTTCGGGGCAGGCAGGCAGATCCCACAGTTTGGGGGAGGCAGGCAGATCCCACAGTTCGGGTCAGGCAGGCAGGCAGATCCCAAAGTTCGGGGCAGGCAGGCAGATCCCACAGTTCAGGGCAGGCAGGCAGATCCCACAGTTTGGGGCAGGCAGGCAGATCCCACAGTTTGGGGCAGGCAGGCAGATCCCACAGTACAGGGCAGGCAGGCAGATCCACAGTTTGGGGCAGGCAGGCAGATCCCACAGTTCGGGTCAGGCAGGCAGATCCCACAGTTCGGGTCAGGCAGGCAGATCCCACAGTTTGGGGCAGGCAGGCAGATCCCACAGTTTGGGGCAGGCAGGAAGATCCCACAGTTTGGGGCAGGCAGGCAGATCCCACAGTTCAGGGCAGGCAGGCAGATCCCACAGTTCGGGTCAGGCAGGCAGATCCCACAGTTCGGGTCAGGCAGGCAGATCCCACAGTTTGGGGCAGGCAGGCAGATCCCACAGTTTGGGGCAGGCAGGCAGATCCCACAGTTTGGGGGAGGCAGGCAGATCCCACAGTTCGGGTCAGGCAGGCAGGCAGATCCCACAGTTCGGGTCAGGCAGGCAGATCCCATAGTTCGGGTCAGGCAGGCAGATCCCACAGTTCGGGGCAGGCAAGCAGATCCCACAGTTCGGGTCAGGCAGGCAGATCCCACAGTTCGGGGCAGGCAGGCAGATCCCACAGTTCGGGTCAGACAGGCAGATCCCACAGTTCGGGTCAGGCAGGCAGATCCCACAGTTCGGGGCAGGCAGGCAGATCCCACAGTTCGGGTCAGACAGGCAGATCCCACAGTTCGGGGCAAACAGGCAGATCCCACAGTTCGGGTCAGGCAGGCAGATCCCACAGTTCGGGGCAGGCAGGCAGATCCTACAGTATGGGGCAGGCAGGCAGATCCTACATTTTGGGGCAGGCAGGCAGGCAGATCCCAAAGTTCGGGGCAGGCAGGCAGATCCCACAGTTCGGGGCAGGCAGGCAGATCCCACAGTTCGGGGCAGGCAGGCAGGCAGATCCCACAGTTCGGGGCAGGCAGGCAGGAAGATCCCACAGTTCAGGGCAGGCAGACAGATCCCACAGTTAGGGGCAGGCAGGCAGATCCCACAGTTCGAGGCAGGCAGGTAGGCAGATCCCACAGTATGGGGTAGGCAGGCAGACCCTACATTTTGGGGCAGGCAGGCAGGCAGATCCCACAGTTCGAGGCAGGCAAGCAGGCAGGCAGATCCCACAGTTCAGGGCAGGCAGGCAGATCCCACAGTTCGGGGCAAACAGGCAGATCCCACAGTTCGGGTCAGGCAGGCAGATCCCACAGTTCGGGGCAGGCAGGCAGATCCTACAGTATGGGGCAGGCAGGCAGATCCTACATTTTGGGGCAGGCAGGCAGGCAGATCCCAAAGTTCGGGGCAGGCAGGCAGATCCCACAGTTTGGGGGAGGCAGGCAGATCCCACAGTTCGGGTCAGGCAGGCAGGCAGATCCCACAGTTCGAAGCAGGCAGGCAGATCCCACAGTTCAGGGCAGGCAGGCAGATCCCACAGTTTGGGGCAGGCAGGCAGATCCCACAGTTTGGGGCAGGCAGGCAGATCCCACAGTACAGGGCAGGCAGGCAGATCCACAGTTTGGGGCAGGCAGGCAGATCCCACAGTTCGGGTCAGGCAGGCAGATCCCACAGTTCGGGTCAGGCAGGCAGATCCCACAGTTTGGGGCAGGCAGGCAGATCCCACAGTTTGGGGCAGGCAGGAAGATCCCACAGTTTGGGGCAGGCAGGCAGATCCCACAGTTCAGGGCAGGCAGGCAGATCCCACAGTTTGGGGCAGGCAGGCAGATCCCACAGTTCGGGTCAGGCAGGCAGATCCCACAGTTTGGGGCAGGCAGGCAGATCCCACAGTTTGGGGCAGGCAGGAAGATCCCACAGTTTGGGGCAGGCAGGCAGATCCCACAGTTCAGGGCAGGCAGGCAGATCCCACAGTTCGGGGCCGTGAGGCAGTCAAATCGGACAGTTCGGGTCAGGCAGGAAGATCCCACAGTTTGGGGCAGGCAGGCAGATCCCACAGTTCAGGGCAGGCAGGCAGATCCCACAGTTCAGGGCATGCAGGCAGATCCCACAGTTCGGGTCAGGCAGGCAGATCCCACAGGTCAGGGCCGTGAGGCAGTCAAATCCGACAGTTCGGGGCAGGCAGGCAGATCCCACCATTTGGGGCAGGCAGGCAAATCCCACAGTTCAGGTCAGGCAGGCAGGCAGATCCCACAGATCGGGTCAGGCAGGCAAATCCCACAGTTCGGGGCAGGCAGGCAGATCCCACAGTTCGAGGCAGGCAGGCAGATCCCACAGTTCGAGGCAGGCAGGCAGGCAGATCCCACAGTTCGGGGCAGGCAGGCAGATCCCTCAGTTCGGGGCAGGCAGGCAGATCCCACAGTCCGGGGCAGGCAGGCAGATCCCACAGTTCGAGGCAGGCAGGCAGGCAGATCCCACAGTTCGGGTCAGGCAGGCAAATCCCACAGTTCGAGGCAGGCAGGCAGGCAGATCCCACAGTTCGGGTCAGGCAGGCAGATCCCACAGTTCGAGGCAGGCAGGCAGGCAGATCCCACAGTTTGGGTCAGGCAGGCAGATCCCACAGTTAGGGGCAGGCAGGCAGATCCCACAGTTCGAGGCAGGCAGGTAGGCAGATCCCACAGTATGGGGCAGGCAGGCAGACCCTACATTTTGGGGCAGGCAGGCAGGCAGATCCCACAGTTCGAGGCAGGCAAGCAGGCAGGCAGATCCCACAGTTCAGGGCAGGCAGGCAGATCCCACAGTTCGGGGCAGACAGGCAGATCCCACAGTTCGGGTCAGACAGGCAGATCCCACAGTTCAGGTCAGACAGGCAGATCCCACAGTATGGGGCAGGCAGGCAGATCCCACAGTTCGAGGCAGGCAGGCAGATCCCACAGTTCGGGTCAGACAGGCAGATCCCACAGTTCGAGGCAGGCAAGCAGGCAGGCAGATCCCACAGTTCGGGGCAGGCAGGCAGATCCCACAGTTCGGGGCAGGCAGGCAGATCCTACAGTTCGGGTCAGACAGGCAGATCCCACAGTTCGGGGCAGGCAGGCAGATCCCACAGTTCGGGGCAAGCAGGCAGATCCCACAGTTCGGGTCAGGCAGGCAGATCCCACAGTTCGAGGCAGGCAGGCAGATCCCACAGTTCGAGGCAGGCAGGCAGGCAGATCCCACAGTTCGGGGCAGGCAGGCAGATCCCACAGTTCGGGGCAGGCAGGCAGATCCCACAGTCCGGGGTAGGCAGGCAGATCCCACAGTTCGAGGCAGGCAGGCAGGCAGATCCCACAGTTCGGGTCAGGCAGGCAAATCCCACAGTTCGAGGCAGGCAGACAGGCAGATCCCACAGTTCGGGTCAGGCAGGCAGATCCCACAGTTCGAGGCAGGCAGGCAGGCAGATCCCACAGTTCGGGTCAGGCAGGCAGATCCCACAGTTCGGGTCAGGCAGGCAGATCCCACAGTTCGGGGCAGGCAGGCAGATCCCACAGTTCGGGTCAGTCAGGCAAATCCCACAGTTCAGGGCAGGCAGGCAGGCAGATCCCACAGTTCGGGTCAGGCAGGCAAATCCCACAGTTCAGGGCAGGCAGGCAGATCCCACAGTTTGAGGCAGGCTGGCAGATCCCACAGTTCGAGGCAGGCAGGCAGATCCCACAGTTCGGGGCAGGCAGGCAGATTCCACAGTTCGGGGCAGGCAGGCAGATCCCACAGTTCGAGGCAGGCAGGCAGATCCCACAGTTCGGGGCAGGCAGGCAGATCCCACAGTTCGAGACAGGGAGGCAGGCAGATCCCACAGTTCAGGGCAGGCAGGCAGATCCCACAGTTTGGGGGAGGCAGGCAGATCCCACAGTTCGGGTCAGGCAGGCAGGCAGATCCCACAGTTCGGGTCAGGCAGGCAGGCAGGCAGATCCCACAGTTCAGGGCAGGCAGGCAGATCCCACAGTTCGGGGCAAACAGGCAGATCCCACAGTTCGGGTCAGGCAGGCAGATCCCACAGTTCGGGGCAGGCAGGCAGATCCTACAGTATGGGGCAGGCAGGCAGATCCTACATTTTGGGGCAGGCAGGCAGGCAGATCCCAAAGTTCGGGGCAGGCAGGCAGATCCCACAGTTTGGGGGAGGCAGGCAGATCCCACAGTTCGGGTCAGGCAGGCAGGCAGATCCCACAGTTCGAAGCAGGCAGGCAGATCCCACAGTTCAGGGCAGGCAGGCAGATCCCACAGTTTGGGGCAGGCAGGCAGATCCCACAGTTTGGGGCAGGCAGGCAGATCCCACAGTACAGGGCAGGCAGGCAGATCCACAGTTTGGGGCAGGCAGGCAGATCCCACAGTTCGGGTCAGGCAGGCAGATCCCACAGTTCGGGTCAGGCAGGCAGATCCCACAGTTTGGGGCAGGCAGGCAGATCCCACAGTTTGGGGCAGGCAGGAAGATCCCACAGTTTGGGGCAGGCAGGCAGATCCCACAGTTCAGGGCAGGCAGGCAGATCCCACAGTTTGGGGCAGGCAGGCAGATCCCACAGTTCGGGTCAGGCAGGCAGATCCCACAGTTTGGGGCAGGCAGGCAGATCCCACAGTTTGGGGCAGGCAGGAAGATCCCACAGTTTGGGGCAGGCAGGCAGATCCCACAGTTCAGGGCAGGCAGGCAGATCCCACAGTTCGGGGCCGTGAGGCAGTCAAATCGGACAGTTCGGGTCAGGCAGGAAGATCCCACAGTTTGGGGCAGGCAGGCAGATCCCACAGTTCAGGGCAGGCAGGCAGATCCCACAGTTCAGGGCATGCAGGCAGATCCCACAGTTCGGGTCAGGCAGGCAGATCCCACAGGTCAGGGCCGTGAGGCAGTCAAATCCGACAGTTCGGGGCAGGCAGGCAGATCCCACCATTTGGGGCAGGCAGGCAAATCCCACAGTTCAGGTCAGGCAGGCAGGCAGATCCCACAGATCGGGTCAGGCAGGCAAATCCCACAGTTCGGGGCAGGCAGGCAGATCCCACAGTTCGAGGCAGGCAGGCAGATCCCACAGTTCGAGGCAGGCAGGCAGGCAGATCCCACAGTTCGGGGCAGGCAGGCAGATCCCTCAGTTCGGGGCAGGCAGGCAGATCCCACAGTCCGGGGCAGGCAGGCAGATCCCACAGTTCGAGGCAGGCAGGCAGGCAGATCCCACAGTTCGGGTCAGGCAGGCAAATCCCACAGTTCGAGGCAGGCAGGCAGGCAGATCCCACAGTTCGGGTCAGGCAGGCAGATCCCACAGTTCGAGGCAGGCAGGCAGGCAGATCCCACAGTTTGGGTCAGGCAGGCAGATCCCACAGTTAGGGGCAGGCAGGCAGATCCCACAGTTCGAGGCAGGCAGGTAGGCAGATCCCACAGTATGGGGCAGGCAGGCAGACCCTACATTTTGGGGCAGGCAGGCAGGCAGATCCCACAGTTCGAGGCAGGCAAGCAGGCAGGCAGATCCCACAGTTCAGGGCAGGCAGGCAGATCCCACAGTTCGGGGCAGACAGGCAGATCCCACAGTTCGGGTCAGACAGGCAGATCCCACAGTTCAGGTCAGACAGGCAGATCCCACAGTATGGGGCAGGCAGGCAGATCCCACAGTTCGAGGCAGGCAGGCAGATCCCACAGTTCGGGTCAGACAGGCAGATCCCACAGTTCGAGGCAGGCAAGCAGGCAGGCAGATCCCACAGTTCGGGGCAGGCAGGCAGATCCCACAGTTCGGGGCAGGCAGGCAGATCCTACAGTTCGGGTCAGACAGGCAGATCCCACAGTTCGGGGCAGGCAGGCAGATCCCACAGTTCGGGGCAAGCAGGCAGATCCCACAGTTCGGGTCAGGCAGGCAGATCCCACAGTTCGAGGCAGGCAGGCAGATCCCACAGTTCGAGGCAGGCAGGCAGGCAGATCCCACAGTTCGGGGCAGGCAGGCAGATCCCACAGTTCGGGGCAGGCAGGCAGATCCCACAGTCCGGGGTAGGCAGGCAGATCCCACAGTTCGAGGCAGGCAGGCAGGCAGATCCCACAGTTCGGGTCAGGCAGGCAAATCCCACAGTTCGAGGCAGGCAGACAGGCAGATCCCACAGTTCGGGTCAGGCAGGCAGATCCCACAGTTCGAGGCAGGCAGGCAGGCAGATCCCACAGTTCGGGTCAGGCAGGCAGATCCCACAGTTCGGGTCAGGCAGGCAGATCCCACAGTTCGGGGCAGGCAGGCAGATCCCACAGTTCGGGTCAGTCAGGCAAATCCCACAGTTCAGGGCAGGCAGGCAGGCAGATCCCACAGTTCGGGTCAGGCAGGCAAATCCCACAGTTCAGGGCAGGCAGGCAGATCCCACAGTTTGAGGCAGGCTGGCAGATCCCACAGTTCGAGGCAGGCAGGCAGATCCCACAGTTCGGGGCAGGCAGGCAGATTCCACAGTTCGGGGCAGGCAGGCAGATCCCACAGTTCGAGGCAGGCAGGCAGATCCCACAGTTCGGGGCAGGCAGGCAGATCCCACAGTTCGAGACAGGGAGGCAGGCAGATCCCACAGTTCAGGGCAGGCAGGCAGATCCCACAGTTTGGGGGAGGCAGGCAGATCCCACAGTTCGGGTCAGGCAGGCAGGCAGATCCCACAGTTCGGGTCAGGCAGGCAGATCCCACAGTTCGGGTCAGGCAGGCAGATCCCACAGGTCAGGGCCGTGAGGCAGTCAAATCCGACAGTTCGGGGCAGGCAGGCAGATCCCACCATTTGGGGCAGGCAGGCAAATCCCACAGTTCAGGGCAGGCAGGCAGGCAGATCCCACAGATCGGGTCAGGCAGGCAAATCCTACAGTTCGGGGCAGGCAGGCAGATCCCACAGTTCGAGGCAGGCAGGCAGATCCCACAGTTCGAGGCAGGCAGGCAGGCAGATCCCACAGTTCGGGGCAGGCAGGCAGATCCCACAGTTCGGGTCAGACAGGCAGATCCCACAGTTCGAGGCAGGCAAGCAGGCAGGCAGATCCCACAGTTCGGGGCAGGCAGGCAGATCCCACAGTTCGGGGCAGGCAGGCAGATCCTACAGTTCGGGTCAGACAGGCAGATCCCACAGTTCGGGGCAGGCAGGCAGATCCCACAGTTCGGGTCAGGCAGGCAGATCCCACAGTTCGGGGCAGGCAGGCAGATCCCACAGTTCGGGGCAGGCAGGCAAATCCCTCAGTTCGGGGCAGGCAGGCAGATCCCACAGTTCGGGGCAAGCAGGCAGATCCCACAGTTCGGGTCAGGCAGGCAGATCCCACAGTTCGAGGCAGGCAGGCAGATCCCACAGTTCGAGGCAGGCAGGCAGGCAGATCCCACAGTTCGGGGCAGGCAGGCAGATCCCACAGTTCGGGGCAGGCAGGCAGATCCCACAGTCCGGGGCAGGCAGGCAGATCCCACAGTTCGAGGCAGGCAGGCAGGCAGATCCCACAGTTCGGGTCAGGCAGGCAAATCCCACAGTTCGAGGCAGGCAGGCAGGCAGATCCCACAGTTCGGGTCAGGCAGGCAGATCCCACAGTTCGAGGCAGGCAGGCAGGCAGATCCCACAGTTCGGGTCAGGCAGGCAGATCCCACAGTTCGGGTCAGGCAGGCAGATCCCACAGTTCGGGGCAGGCAGGCAGATCCTACAGTTCGGGTCAGTCAGGCAAATCCCACAGTTCAGGGCAGGCAGGCAGGCAGATCCCACAGTTCGGGTCAGGCAGGCAAATCCCACAGTTCAGGGCAGGCAGGCAGATCCCACAGTTTGAGGCAGGCTGGCAGATCCCACAGTTCGAGGCAGGCAGGCAGATCCCACAGTTCGGGGCAGGCAGGCAGATTCCACAGTTCGGGGCAGGCAGGCAGATCCCACAGTTCGAGGCAGGCAGGCAGATCCCACAGTTCGGGGCAGGCAGGCAGATCCCACAGTTCGGGGCAGGCAGGCAGATCCCACAGTTCGAGACAGGGAGGCAGGCAGATCCCACAGTTCAGGGCAGGCAGGCAGATCCCACAGTTTGGGGGAGGCAGGCAGATCCCACAGTTCGGGTCAGGCAGGCAGGCAGATCCCACAGTTCGAAGCAGGCAGGCAGATCCCACAGTTCAGGGCAGGCAGGCAGATCCCACAGTTTGGGGCAGGCAGGCAGATCCCACAGTTTGGGGCAGGCAGGCAGATCCCACAGTACAGGGCAGGCAGGCAGATCCACAGTTTGGGGCAGGCAGGCAGATCCCACAGTTCGGGTCAGGCAGGCAGATCCCACAGTTCGGGTCAGGCAGGCAGATCCCACAGTTTGGGGCAGGCAGGCAGATCCCACAGTTTGGGGCAGGCAGGAAGATCCCACAGTTTGGGGCAGGCAGGCAGATCCCACAGTTCAGGGCAGGCAGGCAGATCCCACAGTTTGGGGCAGGCAGGCAGATCCCACAGTTCGGGTCAGGCAGGCAGATCCCACAGTTTGGGGCAGGCAGGCAGATCCCACAGTTTGGGGCAGGCAGGAAGATCCCACAGATTGGGGCAGGCAGGCAGATCCCACAGTTCAGGGCAGGCAGGCAGATCCCACAGTTCGGGGCCGTGAGGCAGTCAAATCGGACAGTTCGGGTCAGGCAGGCAGATCCCACAGTTCGGGTCAGGCAGGCAGATCCCACAGGTCAGGGCCGTGAGGCAGTCAAATCCGACAGTTCGGGGCAGGCAGGCAGATCCCACCATTTGGGGCAGGCAGGCAAATCCCACAGTTCAGGGCAGGCAGGCAGGCAGATCCCACAGATCGGGTCAGGCAGGCAAATCCTACAGTTCGGGGCAGGCAGGCAGATCCCACAGTTCGAGGCAGGCAGGCAGATCCCACAGTTCGAGGCAGGCAGGCAGGCAGATCCCACAGTTCGGGGCAGGCAGGCAGATCCCACAGTTCGGGGCAGGCAGGCAGATCCCACAGTCCGGGGCAGGCAGGCAGATCCCACAGTTCGAGGCAGGCAGGCAGGCAGATCCCACAGTTCGGGTCAGGCAGGCAAATCCCACAGTTCGAGGCAGGCAGGCAGGCAGATCCCACAGTTCGGGTCAGGCAGGCAGATCCCACAGTTCGAGGCAGGCAGGCAGGCAGATCCCACAGTTTGGGTCAGGCAGGCAGATCTCACAGTTCGGGGCAGGCAGGCAGATCCCACAGTTCGGGTCAGGCAGGCAGATCCCACAGTTCGGGGCAGGCAGGCAGATCCCACAGTTCGGGGCAGGCAGGCAGATCCCACAGTTTGGGGCAGGCAGGCAGATCCCACAGTTCGGGTCAGGCAGGCAGATCCCACAGTTCAGGGCAGGCAGGCAGATCCCACAGTTTGGGGGAGGCAGGCAGATCCCACAGTTCGGGTCAGGCAGGCAGGCAGATCCCACAGTTCGGGTCAGGCAGGCAGATCCCACAGTTCGGGTCAGGCAGGCAGATCCCACAGTTCGGGGCAGGCAGGCAGATCCCACAGTTCGGGTCAGACAGGCAGATCCCACAGTTCGGGTCAGGCAGGCAGATCCCACAGTTCGGGGCAGGCAGGCAGATCCCACAGTTCGGGTCAGACAGGCAGATCCCACAGTTCGGGGCAAACAGGCAGATCCCACAGTTCGGGTCAGGCAGGCAGATCCCACAGTTCGGGGCAGGCAGGCAGATCCTACAGTATGGGGCAGGCAGGCAGATCCTACATTTTGGGGCAGGCAGGCAGGCAGATCCCAAAGTTCGGGGCAGGCAGGCAGATCCCACAGTTCGGGGCAGGCAGGCAGATCCCACAGTTCGGGGCAGGCAGGCAGGCAGATCCCACAGTTCGGGGCAGGCAGGCAGGAAGATCCCACAGTTCAGGGCAGGCAGACAGATCCCACAGTTCGGGTCAGGCAGGCAGATCCCACAGTTCGAGGCAGGCAGGTAGGCAGATCCCACAGTATGGGGCAGGCAGGCAGACCCTACATTTTCGGGCAGGCAGGCAGGCAGATCCCACAGTTCGAGGCAGGCAAGCAGGCAGGCAGATCCCACAGTTCAGGGCAGGCAGGCAGATCCCACAGTTCGGGGCAAACAGGCAGATCCCACAGTTCGGGTCAGGCAGGCAGATCCCACAGTTTGAGGCAGGCTGGCAGATCCCACAGTTCGGGTCAGGCAGGCAGATCCCACAGTTCGAGGCAGGCAGGCAGGCAGATCCCACAGTTCGGGTCAGGCAGGCAGATCCCACAGTTCGGGTCAGGCAGGCAGATCCCACAGTTCGGGGCAGGCAGGCAGATCCCACAGTTCGGGTCAGTCAGGCAAATCCCACAGTTCAGGGCAGGCAGGCAGGCAGATCCCACAGTTCGGGTCAGGCAGGCAAATCCCACAGTTCAGGGCAGGCAGGCAGATCCCACAGTTTGAGGCAGGCTGGCAGATCCCACAGTTCGAGGCAGGCAGGCAGATCCCACAGTTCGGGGCAGGCAGGCAGATTCCACAGTTCGGGGCAGGCAGGCAGATCCCACAGTTCGAGGCAGGCAGGCAGATCCCACAGTTCGGGGCAGGCAGGCAGATCCCACAGTTCGAGACAGGGAGGCAGGCAGATCCCACAGTTCAGGGCAGGCAGGCAGATCCCACAGTTTGGGGGAGGCAGGCAGATCCCACAGTTCGGGTCAGGCAGGCAGGCAGATCCCACAGTTCGGGTCAGGCAGGCAGATCCCACAGTTCGGGTCAGGCAGGCAGATCCCACAGGTCAGGGCCGTGAGGCAGTCAAATCCGACAGTTCGGGGCAGGCAGGCAGATCCCACCATTTGGGGCAGGCAGGCAAATCCCACAGTTCAGGGCAGGCAGGCAGGCAGATCCCACAGATCGGGTCAGGCAGGCAAATCCTACAGTTCGGGGCAGGCAGGCAGATCCCACAGTTCGAGGCAGGCAGGCAGATCCCACAGTTCGAGGCAGGCAGGCAGGCAGATCCCACAGTTCGGGGCAGGCAGGCAGATCCCACAGTTCGGGTCAGACAGGCAGATCCCACAGTTCGAGGCAGGCAAGCAGGCAGGCAGATCCCACAGTTCGGGGCAGGCAGGCAGATCCCACAGTTCGGGGCAGGCAGGCAGATCCTACAGTTCGGGTCAGACAGGCAGATCCCACAGTTCGGGGCAGGCAGGCAGATCCCACAGTTCGGGTCAGGCAGGCAGATCCCACAGTTCGGGGCAGGCAGGCAGATCCCACAGTTCGGGGCAGGCAGGCAAATCCCTCAGTTCGGGGCAGGCAGGCAGATCCCACAGTTCGGGGCAAGCAGGCAGATCCCACAGTTCGGGTCAGGCAGGCAGATCCCACAGTTCGAGGCAGGCAGGCAGATCCCACAGTTCGAGGCAGGCAGGCAGGCAGATCCCACAGTTCGGGGCAGGCAGGCAGATCCCACAGTTCGGGGCAGGCAGGCAGATCCCACAGTCCGGGGCAGGCAGGCAGATCCCACAGTTCGAGGCAGGCAGGCAGGCAGATCCCACAGTTCGGGTCAGGCAGGCAAATCCCACAGTTCGAGGCAGGCAGGCAGGCAGATCCCACAGTTCGGGTCAGGCAGGCAGATCCCACAGTTCGAGGCAGGCAGGCAGGCAGATCCCACAGTTCGGGTCAGGCAGGCAGATCCCACAGTTCGGGTCAGGCAGGCAGATCCCACAGTTCGGGGCAGGCAGGCAGATCCTACAGTTCGGGTCAGTCAGGCAAATCCCACAGTTCAGGGCAGGCAGGCAGGCAGATCCCACAGTTCGGGTCAGGCAGGCAAATCCCACAGTTCAGGGCAGGCAGGCAGATCCCACAGTTTGAGGCAGGCTGGCAGATCCCACAGTTCGAGGCAGGCAGGCAGATCCCACAGTTCGGGGCAGGCAGGCAGATTCCACAGTTCGGGGCAGGCAGGCAGATCCCACAGTTCGAGGCAGGCAGGCAGATCCCACAGTTCGGGGCAGGCAGGCAGATCCCACAGTTCGGGGCAGGCAGGCAGATCCCACAGTTCGAGACAGGGAGGCAGGCAGATCCCACAGTTCAGGGCAGGCAGGCAGATCCCACAGTTTGGGGGAGGCAGGCAGATCCCACAGTTCGGGTCAGGCAGGCAGGCAGATCCCACAGTTCGAAGCAGGCAGGCAGATCCCACAGTTCAGGGCAGGCAGGCAGATCCCACAGTTTGGGGCAGGCAGGCAGATCCCACAGTTTGGGGCAGGCAGGCAGATCCCACAGTACAGGGCAGGCAGGCAGATCCACAGTTTGGGGCAGGCAGGCAGATCCCACAGTTCGGGTCAGGCAGGCAGATCCCACAGTTCGGGTCAGGCAGGCAGATCCCACAGTTTGGGGCAGGCAGGCAGATCCCACAGTTTGGGGCAGGCAGGAAGATCCCACAGTTTGGGGCAGGCAGGCAGATCCCACAGTTCAGGGCAGGCAGGCAGATCCCACAGTTTGGGGCAGGCAGGCAGATCCCACAGTTCGGGTCAGGCAGGCAGATCCCACAGTTTGGGGCAGGCAGGCAGATCCCACAGTTTGGGGCAGGCAGGAAGATCCCACAGATTGGGGCAGGCAGGCAGATCCCACAGTTCAGGGCAGGCAGGCAGATCCCACAGTTCGGGGCCGTGAGGCAGTCAAATCGGACAGTTCGGGTCAGGCAGGCAGATCCCACAGTTCGGGTCAGGCAGGCAGATCCCACAGGTCAGGGCCGTGAGGCAGTCAAATCCGACAGTTCGGGGCAGGCAGGCAGATCCCACCATTTGGGGCAGGCAGGCAAATCCCACAGTTCAGGGCAGGCAGGCAGGCAGATCCCACAGATCGGGTCAGGCAGGCAAATCCTACAGTTCGGGGCAGGCAGGCAGATCCCACAGTTCGAGGCAGGCAGGCAGATCCCACAGTTCGAGGCAGGCAGGCAGGCAGATCCCACAGTTCGGGGCAGGCAGGCAGATCCCACAGTTCGGGGCAGGCAGGCAGATCCCACAGTCCGGGGCAGGCAGGCAGATCCCACAGTTCGAGGCAGGCAGGCAGGCAGATCCCACAGTTCGGGTCAGGCAGGCAAATCCCACAGTTCGAGGCAGGCAGGCAGGCAGATCCCACAGTTCGGGTCAGGCAGGCAGATCCCACAGTTCGAGGCAGGCAGGCAGGCAGATCCCACAGTTTGGGTCAGGCAGGCAGATCTCACAGTTCGGGGCAGGCAGGCAGATCCCACAGTTCGGGTCAGGCAGGCAGATCCCACAGTTCGGGGCAGGCAGGCAGATCCCACAGTTCGGGGCAGGCAGGCAGATCCCACAGTTTGGGGCAGGCAGGCAGATCCCACAGTTCGGGTCAGGCAGGCAGATCCCACAGTTCAGGGCAGGCAGGCAGATCCCACAGTTTGGGGGAGGCAGGCAGATCCCACAGTTCGGGTCAGGCAGGCAGGCAGATCCCACAGTTCGGGTCAGGCAGGCAGATCCCATAGTTCGGGTCAGGCAGGCAGATCCCACAGTTCGGGGCAGGCAAGCAGATCCCACAGTTCGGGTCAGGCAGGCAGATCCCACAGTTCGGGGCAGGCAGGCAGATCCCACAGTTCGGGTCAGACAGGCAGATCCCACAGTTCGGGTCAGGCAGGCAGATCCCACAGTTCGGGGCAGGCAGGCAGATCCCACAGTTCGGGTCAGACAGGCAGATCCCACAGTTCGGGGCAAACAGGCAGATCCCACAGTTCGGGTCAGGCAGGCAGATCCCACAGTTCGGGGCAGGCAGGCAGATCCTACAGTATGGGGCAGGCAGGCAGATCCTACATTTTGGGGCAGGCAGGCAGGCAGATCCCAAAGTTCGGGGCAGGCAGGCAGATCCCACAGTTCGGGGCAGGCAGGCAGATCCCACAGTTCGGGGCAGGCAGGCAGGCAGATCCCACAGTTCGGGGCAGGCAGGCAGGAAGATCCCACAGTTCAGGGCAGGCAGACAGATCCCACAGTTCGGGTCAGGCAGGCAGATCCCACAGTTCGAGGCAGGCAGGTAGGCAGATCCCACAGTATGGGGCAGGCAGGCAGACCCTACATTTTGGGGCAGGCAGGCAGGCAGATCCCACAGTTCGAGGCAGGCAAGCAGGCAGGCAGATCCCACAGTTCAGGGCAGGCAGGCAGATCCCACAGTTCGGGGCAAACAGGCAGATCCCACAGTTCGGGTCAGGCAGGCAGATCCCACAGTTCGGGGCAGGCAGGCAGATCCTACAGTATGGGGCAGGCAGGCAGATCCTACATTTTGGGGCAGGCAGGCAGGCAGATCCCAAAGTTCGGGGCAGGCAGGCAGATCCCACAGTTTGGGGGAGGCAGGCAGATCCCACAGTTCGGGTCAGGCAGGCAGGCAGATCCCACAGTTCGAAGCAGGCAGGCAGATCCCACAGTTCAGGGCAGGCAGGCAGATCCCACAGTTTGGGGCAGGCAGGCAGATCCCACAGTTTGGGGCAGGCAGGCAGATCCCACAGTACAGGGCAGGCAGGCAGATCCACAGTTTGGGGCAGGCAGGCAGATCCCACAGTTCGGGTCAGGCAGGCAGATCCCACAGTTCGGGTCAGGCAGGCAGATCCCACAGTTTGGGGCAGGCAGGCAGATCCCACAGTTTGGGGCAGGCAGGAAGATCCCACAGTTTGGGGCAGGCAGGCAGATCCCACAGTTCAGGGCAGGCAGGCAGATCCCACAGTTTGGGGCAGGCAGGCAGATCCCACAGTTCGGGTCAGGCAGGCAGATCCCACAGTTTGGGGCAGGCAGGCAGATCCCACAGTTTGGGGCAGGCAGGCAGATCCCACAGTTTGGGGGAGGCAGGCAGATCCCACAGTTCGGGTCAGGCAGGCAGGCAGATCCCACAGTTCGGGTCAGGCAGGCAGATCCCATAGTTCGGGTCAGGCAGGCAGATCCCACAGTTCGGGTCAGGCAGGCAGATCCCACAGTTCGGGGCAGGCAGGCAGATCCCACAGTTCGGGTCAGACAGGCAGATCCCACAGTTCGGGTCAGGCAGGCAGATCCCACAGTTCGGGGCAGGCAGGCAGATCCCACAGTTCGGGTCAGACAGGCAGATCCCACAGTTCGGGGCAAACAGGCAGATCCCACAGTTCGGGTCAGGCAGGCAGATCCCACAGTTCGGGGCAGGCAGGCAGATCCTACAGTATGGGGCAGGCAGGCAGATCCTACATTTTGGGGCAGGCAGGCAGGCAGATCCCAAAGTTCGGGGCAGGCAGGCAGATCCCACAGTTCGGGGCAGGCAGGCAGATCCCACAGTTCGGGGCAGGCAGGCAGGCAGATCCCACAGTTCGGGGCAGGCAGGCAGGAAGATCCCACAGTTCAGGGCAGGCAGACAGATCCCACAGTTAGGGGCAGGCAGGCAGATCCCACAGTTCGAGGCAGGCAGGTAGGCAGATCCCACAGTATGGGGCAGGCAGGCAGACCCTACATTTTGGGGCAGGCAGGCAGGCAGATCCCACAGTTCGAGGCAGGCAAGCAGGCAGGCAGATCCCACAGTTCAGGGCAGGCAGGCAGATCCCACAGTTCGGGGCAAACAGGCAGATCCCACAGTTCGGGTCAGGCAGGCAGATCCCACAGTTCGGGGCAGGCAGGCAGATCCTACAGTATGGGGCAGGCAGGCAGATCCTACATTTTGGGGCAGGCAGGCAGGCAGATCCCAAAGTTCGGGGCAGGCAGGCAGATCCCACAGTTTGGGGGAGGCAGGCAGATCCCACAGTTCGGGTCAGGCAGGCAGGCAGATCCCACAGTTCGAAGCAGGCAGTCAGATCCCACAGTTCAGGGCAGGCAGGCAGATCCCACAGTTTGGGGCAGGCAGGCAGATCCCACAGTTTGGGGCAGGCAGGCAGATCCCACAGTACAGGGCAGGCAGGCAGATCCACAGTTTGGGGCAGGCAGGCAGATCCCACAGTTCGGGTCAGGCAGGCAGATCCCACAGTTCGGGTCAGGCAGGCAGATCCCACAGTTTGGGGCAGGCAGGCAGATCCCACAGTTTGGGGCAGGCAGGAAGATCCCACAGTTTGGGGCAGGCAGGCAGATCCCACAGTTCAGGGCAGGCAGGCAGATCCCACAGTTTGGGGCAGGCAGGCAGATCCCACAGTTCGGGTCAGGCAGGCAGATCCCACAGTTTGGGGCAGGCAGGCAGATCCCACAGTTTGGGGCAGGCAGGAAGATCCCACAGTTTGGGGCAGGCAGGCAGATCCCACAGTTCAGGGCAGGCAGGCAGATCCCACAGTTCGGGGCCGTGAGGCAGTCAAATCGGACAGTTCGGGTCAGGCAGGAAGATCCCACAGTTTGGGGCAGGCAGGCAGATCCCACAGTTCAGGGCAGGCAGGCAGATCCCACAGTTCAGGGCATGCAGGCAGATCCCACAGTTCGGGTCAGGCAGGCAGATCCCACAGGTCAGGGCCGTGAGGCAGTCAAATCCGACAGTTCGGGGCAGGCAGGCAGATCCCACCATTTGGGGCAGGCAGGCAAATCCCACAGTTCAGGTCAGGCAGGCAGGCAGATCCCACAGATCGGGTCAGGCAGGCAAATCCCACAGTTCGGGGCAGGCAGGCAGATCCCACAGTTCGAGGCAGGCAGGCAGATCCCACAGTTCGAGGCAGGCAGGCAGGCAGATCCCACAGTTCGGGGCAGGCAGGCAGATCCCTCAGTTCGGGGCATGCAGGCAGATCCCACAGTCCGGGGCAGGCAGGCAGATCCCACAGTTCGAGGCAGGCAGGCAGGCAGATCCCACAGTTCGGGTCAGGCAGGCAAATCCCACAGTTCGAGGCAGGCAGGCAGGCAGATCCCACAGTTCGGGTCAGGCAGGCAGATCCCACAGTTCGAGGCAGGCAGGCAGGCAGATCCCACAGTTTGGGTCAGGCAGGCAGATCCCACAGTTAGGGGCAGGCAGGCAGATCCCACAGTTCGAGGCAGGCAGGTAGGCAGATCCCACAGTATGGGGCAGGCAGGCAGACCCTACATTTTGGGGCAGGCAGGCAGGCAGATCCCACAGTTCGAGGCAGGCAAGCAGGCAGGCAGATCCCACAGTTCAGGGCAGGCAGGCAGATCCCACAGTTCGGGGCAGACAGGCAGATCCCACAGTTCGGGTCAGACAGGCAGATCCCACAGTTCAGGTCAGACAGGCAGATCCCACAGTATGGGGCAGGCAGGCAGATCCCACAGTTCGAGGCAGGCAGGCAGATCCCACAGTTCGGGTCAGACAGGCAGATCCCACAGTTCGAGGCAGGCAAGCAGGCAGGCAGATCCCACAGTTCGGGGCAGGCAGGCAGATCCCACAGTTCGGGGCAGGCAGGCAGATCCTACAGTTCGGGTCAGACAGGCAGATCCCACAGTTCGGGGCAGGCAGGCAGATCCCACAGTTCGGGTCAGGCAGGCAGATCCCACAGTTCGGGGCAGGCAGGCAGATCCCACAGTTCGGGGCAGGCAGGCAAATCCCTCAGTTCGGGGCAGGCAGGCAGATCCCACAGTTCGGGGCAAGCAGGCAGATCCCACAGTTCGGGTCAGGCAGGCAGATCCCACAGTTCGAGGCAGGCAGGCAGATCCCACAGTTCGAGGCAGGCAGGCAGGCAGATCCCACAGTTCGGGGCAGGCAGGCAGATCCCACAGTTCGGGGCAGGCAGGCAGATCCCACAGTCCGGGGCAGGCAGGCAGATCCCACAGTTCGAGGCAGGCAGGCAGGCAGATCCCACAGTTCGGGTCAGGCAGGCAAATCCCACAGTTCGAGGCAGGCAGGCAGGCAGATCCCACAGTTCGGGTCAGGCAGGCAGATCCCACAGTTCGAGGCAGGCAGGCAGGCAGATCCCACAGTTCGGGTCAGGCAGGCAGATCCCACAGTTCGGGTCAGGCAGGCAGATCCCACAGTTCGGGGCAGGCAGGCAGATCCCACAGTTCGGGTCAGTCAGGCAAATCCCACAGTTCAGGGCAGGCAGGCAGGCAGATCCCACAGTTCGGGTCAGGCAGGCAAATCCCACAGTTCAGGGCAGGCAGGCAGATCCCACAGTTTGAGGCAGGCTGGCAGATCCCACAGTTCGAGGCAGGCAGGCAGATCCCACAGTTCGGGGCAGGCAGGCAGATTCCACAGTTCGGGGCAGGCAGGCAGATCCCACAGTTCGAGGCAGGCAGGCAGATCCCACAGTTCGGGGCAGGCAGGCAGATCCCACAGTTCGAGACAGGGAGGCAGGCAGATCCCACAGTTCAGGGCAGGCAGGCAGATCCCACAGTTTGGGGGAGGCAGGCAGATCCCACAGTTCGGGTCAGGCAGGCAGGCAGATCCCACAGTTCGGGTCAGGCAGGCAGATCCCACAGTTCGGGTCAGGCAGGCAGATCCCACAGGTCAGGGCCGTGAGGCAGTCAAATCCGACAGTTCGGGGCAGGCAGGCAGATCCCACCATTTGGGGCAGGCAGGCAAATCCCACAGTTCAGGGCAGGCAGGCAGGCAGATCCCACAGATCGGGTCAGGGAGGCAAATCCTACAGTTCGGGGCAGGCAGGCAGATCCCACAGTTCGAGGCAGGCAGGCAGATCCCACAGTTCGAGGCAGGCAGGCAGGCAGATCCCACAGTTCGGGGCAGGCAGGCAGATCCCACAGTTCGGGTCAGACAGGCAGATCCCACAGTTCGAGGCAGGCAAGCAGGCAGGCAGATCCCACAGTTCGGGGCAGGCAGGCAGATCCCACAGTTCGGGGCAGGCAGGCAGATCCTACAGTTCGGGTCAGACAGGCAGATCCCACAGTTCGGGGCAGGCAGGCAGATCCCACAGTTCGGGTCAGGCAGGCAGATCCCACAGTTCGGGGCAGGCAGGCAGATCCCACAGTTCGGGGCAGGCAGGCAAATCCCTCAGTTCGGGGCAGGCAGGCAGATCCCACAGTTCGGGGCAAGCAGGCAGATCCCACAGTTCGGGTCAGGCAGGCAGATCCCACAGTTCGAGGCAGGCAGGCAGATCCCACAGTTCGAGGCAGGCAGGCAGGCAGATCCCACAGTTCGGGGCAGGCAGGCAGATCCCACAGTTCGGGGCAGGCAGGCAGATCCCACAGTCCGGGGCAGGCAGGCAGATCCCACAGTTCGAGGCAGGCAGGCAGGCAGATCCCACAGTTCGGGTCAGGCAGGCAAATCCCACAGTTCGAGGCAGGCAGGCAGGCAGATCCCACAGTTCGGGTCAGGCAGGCAGATCCCACAGTTCGAGGCAGGCAGGCAGGCAGATCCCACAGTTCGGGTCAGGCAGGCAGATCCCACAGTTCGGGTCAGGCAGGCAGATCCCACAGTTCGGGGCAGGCAGGCAGATCCCACAGTTCGGGTCAGTCAGGCAAATCCCACAGTTCAGGGCAGGCAGGCAGGCAGATCCCACAGTTCGGGTCAGGCAGGCAAATCCCACAGTTCAGGGCAGGCAGGCAGATCCCACAGTTTGAGGCAGGCTGGCAGATCCCACAGTTCGAGGCAGGCAGGCAGATCCCACAGTTCGGGGCAGGCAGGCAGATTCCACAGTTCGGGGCAGGCAGGCAGATCCCACAGTTCGAGGCAGGCAGGCAGATCCCACAGTTCGGGGCAGGCAGGCAGATCCCACAGTTCGGGGCAGGCAGGCAGATCCCACAGTTCGAGACAGGGAGGCAGGCAGATCCCACAGTTCAGGGCAGGCAGGCAGATCCCACAGTTCGAGGCAGGCAGGCAGGCAGATCCCACAGTTCGGGTCAGGCAGGCAGGCAGATCCCACAGTTCGAAGCAGGCAGGCAGATCCCACAGTTCAGGGCAGGCAGGCAGATCCCACAGTTTGGGGCAGGCAGGCAGATCCCACAGTTTGGGGCAGGCAGGCAGATCCCACAGTACAGGGCAGGCAGGCAGATCCACAGTTTGGGGCAGGCAGGCAGATCCCACAGTTCGGGTCAGGCAGGCAGATCCCACAGTTCGGGTCAGGCAGGCAGATCCCACAGTTTGGGGCAGGCAGGCAGATCCCACAGTTTGGGGCAGGCAGGAAGATCCCACAGTTTGGGGCAGGCAGGCAGATCCCACAGTTCAGGGCAGGCAGGCAGATCCCACAGTTTGGGGCAGGCAGGCAGATCCCACAGTTCGGGTCAGGCAGGCAGATCCCACAGTTTGGGGCAGGCAGGCAGATCCCACAGTTTGGGGCAGGCAGGAAGATCCCACAGTTTGGGGCAGGCAGGCAGATCCCACAGTTCAGGGCAGGCAGGCAGATCCCACAGTTCGGGGCCGTGAGGCAGTCAAATCGGACAGTTCGGGTCAGGCAGGCAGATCCCACAGTTCGGGTCAGGCAGGCAGATCCCACAGTTCGGGTCAGGCAGGCAGATCCCACAGGTCAGGGCCGTGAGGCAGTCAAATCCGACAGTTCGGGGCAGGCAGGCAGATCCCACCATTTGGGGCAGGCAGGCAAATCCCACAGTTCAGGGCAGGCAGGCAGGCAGATCCCACAGATCGGGTCAGGCAGGCAAATCCTACAGTTCGGGGCAGGCAGGCAGATCCCACAGTTCGAGGCAGGCAGGCAGATCCCACAGTTCGAGGCAGGCAGGCAGGCAGATCCCACAGTTCGGGGCAGGCAGGCAGATCCCACAGTTCGGGGCAGGCAGGCAGATCCCACAGTCCGGGGCAGGCAGGCAGATCCCACAGTTCGAGGCAGGCAGGCAGGCAGATCCCACAGTTCGGGTCAGGCAGGCAAATCCCACAGTTCGAGGCAGGCAGGCAGGCAGATCCCACAGTTCGGGTCAGGCAGGCAGATCCCACAGTTCGAGGCAGGCAGGCAGGCAGATCCCACAGTTTGGGTCAGGCAGGCAGATCTCACAGTTCGGGGCAGGCAGGCAGATCCCACAGTTCGGGTCAGGCAGGCAGATCCCACAGTTCGGGGCAGGCAGGCAGATCCCACAGTTCGGGGCAGGCAGGCAGATCCCACAGTTTGGGGCAGGCAGGCAGATCCCACAGTTCGGGTCAGGCAGGCAGATCCCACAGTTTGGGGCAGGCAGGCAGATCCCACAGTTTGGGGCAGGCAGGCAGATCCCACAGTTTGGGGGAGGCAGGCAGATCCCACAGTTCGGGTCAGGCAGGCAGGCAGATCCCACAGTTCGGGTCAGGCAGGCAGATCCCATAGTTCGGGTCAGGCAGGCAGATCCCACAGTTCGGGGCAGGCAAGCAGATCCCACAGTTCGGGTCAGGCAGGCAGATCCCACAGTTCGGGGCAGGCAGGCAGATCCCACAGTTCGGGTCAGACAGGCAGATCCCACAGTTCGGGTCAGGCAGGCAGATCCCACAGTTCGGGGCAGGCAGGCAGATCCCACAGTTCGGGTCAGACAGGCAGATCCCACAGTTCGGGGCAAACAGGCAGATCCCACAGTTCGGGTCAGGCAGGCAGATCCCACAGTTCGGGGCAGGCAGGCAGATCCTACAGTATGGGGCAGGCAGGCAGATCCTACATTTTGGGGCAGGCAGGCAGGCAGATCCCAAAGTTCGGGGCAGGCAGGCAGATCCCACAGTTCGGGGCAGGCAGGCAGATCCCACAGTTCGGGGCAGGCAGGCAGGCAGATCCCACAGTTCGGGGCAGGCAGGCAGGAAGATCCCACAGTTCAGGGCAGGCAGACAGATCCCACAGTTAGGGGCAGGCAGGCAGCTCCCACAGTTCGAGGCAGGCAGGTAGGCAGATCCCACAGTATGGGGCAGGCAGGCAGACCCTACATTTTGGGGCAGGCAGGCAGGCAGATCCCACAGTTCGAGGCAGGCAAGCAGGCAGGCAGATCCCACAGTTCAGGGCAGGCAGGCAGATCCCACAGTTCGGGGCAGACAGGCAGATCCCACAGTTCGGGTCAGACAGGCAGATCCCACAGTTCAGGTCAGACAGGCAGATCCCACAGTATGGGGCAGGCAGGCAGATCCCACAGTTCGAGGCAGGCAGGCAGATCCCACAGTTCGGGTCAGACAGGCAGATCCCACAGTTCGAGGCAGGCAAGCAGGCAGGCAGATCCCACAGTTCGGGGCAGGCAGGCAGATCCCACAGTTCGGGGCAGGCAGGCAGATCCTACAGTTCGGGTCAGACAGGCAGATCCCAAAGTTCGGGGCAGGCAGGCTGATCCCACAGTTTGGGGCAGGCAGGCAGATCCCACAGTTCGGGTCAGGCAGGCAGATCCCACAGTTCGGGGCAGGCAGGCAGATCCCACAGTTCGGGGCAGGCAGGCAAATCCCTCAGTTCGGGGCAGGCAGGCAGATCCCACAGTTCGGGGCAAGCAGGCAGATCCCACAGTTCGGGGCAGGCAGGCAGATCCCACAGTTCGGGTCAGACAGGCAGATCCCACAGATCGGGTCAGGCAGGCTGATCCCACAGTTTGGGGCAGGCAGGCAGATCCCACAGTTTGGGGCAGGCAGGCAGATCCCAAAGTTCGGGGCAGGCAGGCTGATCCCACAGTTTGGGGCAGGCAGGCTGATCCCACAGTTTGGGGCAGGCAGGCAGATCCCACAGTTCGGGTCAGGCAGGCAGATCCCACAGTTCGGGGCAGGCAGGCAGATCCCACAGTTCGGGGCTGGCAGGCAGATCCCACAGTTCGGGTCAGACAGGCAGATCCCACAGTTCGGGGCAGACAGGCAGATCCCACAGTTCGAGGCAGGCAGGCAGGCAGATCCCACAGTTCGGGGCAGGCAGGCAGATCCCACAGTTCGAGGCAGGCAGGCAGGCAGATCCCACAGTTCGGGGCAGGCAGGCAGATCCCACAGTTCGGGGCAGACAGGCAGATCCCACAGTTCGGGGCAGGCAGGCAGATCCCACAGTTCGGGTCAGACAGGCAGATCCCACAGTTCGGATCAGGCAGGCAGATCCCACAGTTCGGATCAGGCAGGCAGATCCCACAGTTCGGGTCAGGCAGGCAGGCAGATCCCACAGTTCGGGTCAGGCAGGCAGATCCCACACTCGGGGCAGACAGGCAGATCCCACAGTTTGGGCGAGGCAGGCAGTTCCCACAGTTGGGGGCAGGCAGGCAGATCCCACAGTTCGGGGCAGGCAGGCAGATCCCACACTTCAGGGCAGGCAGGCAGATCCCACAGTTCGAGGCAGGCAGGCAGTTCCCACAGTTCGGGGCAGGCAGGCAGATCCCACAGTTCGAGGCAGGCAGGCAGATCCCACAGTTCGGGGCAGTCAGGCAGATCCCACAGTTCGGGTCAGGCAGGCAGATCCCACAGTTCGGGGCAGGCAGGCAGAACCCACAGTTCGGGTCAGGCAGGCAGATCCCACAGTTCGGGTCAGACAGGCAGATCCCACAGTTCGGGGCAGGCAGGCAGATCCCACAGTTCGGAGCAGGCAGGCAGATCCCACAGTTCGAGGCAGGCAGGCAGTTCCCACAGTTCGGGGCAGGCAGGCAGATCCCACAGTTCGGGGCAGGCAGGCAGATCCCACAGTTCGGGTCAGGCAGGCAGAACCCACACTTCGAGGCAGGCAGGCAGATCCCACAGTTAGGGGCAGGCAGGCAGATCCCACAGTTCGGGTCAGGCAGGCAGATCCCACAGTTAGGGGCAGGCAGGCAGATCCCACAGTTCGGGTCAGGCAGGCAGATCCCACAGTTAGGGGCAGGCAGGCAGATCCCACAGTTCGGGTCAGGCAGGCAGATCCCACAGTTCGGAGCAGGCAGGCAGATCCCACAGTTCGAGGCAGGCAGGCAGTTCCCACAGTTCGGGGCAGGCAGGCAGATCCCACAGTTCGGGGCAGGCAGGCAGATCCCACAGTTCGGGTCAGGCAGGCAGAACCCACACTTCGAGGCAGGCAGGCAGATCCCACAGTTAGGGGCAGGCAGGCAGATCCCACAGTTCGGGTCAGGCAGGCAGATCCCACAGTTCGGGTCAGGCAGGCAGATCCCACAGTTCGGGTCAGGCAGGCAGATCCCACAGTTCGGAGCAGGCAGGCAGGCAGATCCCACAGTTCGGGTCAGGCAGGCAGGCAGATCCCACAGTTCGGAGCAGGCAGGCAGGCAGATCCCACAGTTCGGGTCAGGCAGGCAGGCAGATCCCACAGTTCGGAGCAGGCAGGCAGGCAGATCCCACAGTTCGGAGCAGGCAGGCAGGCAGATCCCACAGTTCGGAGCAGGCAGGCAGGCAGATCCCACAGTTCGGATCAGGCAGGCAGATCCCACAGTTCGACTCAGGCAGGCAGATCCCACAGTTCGGGTCAGGCAGTCAAGCAGAACCCACAGTTCGGGTCAGGCAGGCAGGAAGATCCCACATTTGGGGGCAAGCAGGCAGGTAGATCCCACAGTTCAGGGCAGGCAGACAGTTCCCACAGTTCGACTCAGGCGGGCAGATCCCACCTTTCGGGGCAGGCAGGCAGGCAGATCCCACAGTTCGGATCAGGCAGGCAGATCCAACAGTTCGGGGCATGCAGGCAGTTCCCACAGTTCGGGTCAGGCAGGCAGGAAGATCCCACATTTGGGGGCAGGCAGGCAGGTAGATCCCACAGTTTGAGGCAGGCAGGAAGGCAGATCCCACAGTTCGGATCAGGCAGGCAGATCCCACAGTTCGGGTCAGGCAGGCAGATCCCACAGTTCGGACCAGGCAGGCAGATCCCACAGTTCGGGGCAGGCAGGCAAATCCCACAGTTCGGGCCAGGCTGGCAGGCAGATCCCACAGTTCGGGTCAGGCAGGCAGGCAGATCCCACAGTTCGGGTCAGGCAGGCAGATCCCACAGTTCGGGTCAGACAGGCAGATCCCACAGTTCGGGTCAGGCAGGCAGGCAGATCCCACAGTTCGGGGCAGGCAGGCAGATCCCACAGTTCGGGTCAGGCAGGCAGATCCCACAGTTTGGGGCAGGCAGGCAGATCCCACAGTTCGAGGCAGTCAGGCAGATCCCACAGTTCGGGGCAGGCAGGCAGGCAGATCCCACAGTTCGGGTCAGGCAGGCAGATCCCACAGTTTGGGGCAGGCAGCCAGATCCCACAGTTCGGGGCAGGCAGGCAGATCCCACAGTTCGGGTCAGGCAGGCAGATCCCACAGTTCGGGTCAGACAGGCAGATCCCACAGTTCGGGTCAGGCAGGCAGATCCCACAGTTCGGGGCAGGCAGGCAGATCCCACAGTTCGGGTCAGACAGGCAGATCCCACAGTTCGGGGCAAACAGGCAGATCCCACAGTTCGGGTCAGGCAGGCAGATCCCACAGTTCGGGGCAGGCAGGCAGATCCTACAGTATGGGGCAGGCAGGCAGATCCTACATTTTGGGGCAGGCAGGCAGGCAGATCCCAAAGTTCGGGGCAGGCAGGCAGATCCCACAGTTCGGGGCAGGCAGGCAGATCCCACAGTTCGGGGCAGGCAGGCAGGCAGATCCCACAGTTCGGGGCAGGCAGGCAGGAAGATCCCACAGTTCAGGGCAGGCAGACAGATCCCACAGTTAGGGGCAGGCAGGCAGATCCCACAGTTCGAGGCAGGCAGGTAGGCAGATCCCACAGTATGGGGCAGGCAGGCAGACCCTACATTTTGGGGCAGGCAGGCAGGCAGATCCCACAGTTCGAGGCAGGCAAGCAGGCAGGCAGATCCCACAGTTCAGGGCAGGCAGGCAGATCCCACAGTTCGGGGCAGACAGGCAGATCCCACAGTTCGGGTCAGACAGGCAGATCCCACAGTTCAGGTCAGACAGGCAGATCCCACAGTATGGGGCAGGCAGGCAGATCCCACAGTTCGAGGCAGGCAGGCAGATCCCACAGTTCGGGTCAGACAGGCAGATCCCACAGTTCGAGGCAGGCAAGCAGGCAGGCAGATCCCACAGTTCGGGGCAGGCAGGCAGATCCCACAGTTCGGGGCAGGCAGGCAGATCCTACAGTTCGGGTCAGACAGGCAGATCCCAAAGTTCGGGGCAGGCAGGCTGATCCCACAGTTTGGGGCAGGCAGGCAGATCCCACAGTTCGGGTCAGGCAGGCAGATCCCACAGTTCGGGGCAGGCAGGCAGATCCCACAGTTCGGGGCAGGCAGGCAAATCCCTCAGTTCGGGGCAGTCAGGCAGATCCCACAGTTCGGGGCAAGCAGGCAGATCCCACAGTTCGGGGCAGGCAGGCAGATCCCACAGTTCGGGGCAGGCAGGCAGATCCCACAGTTCGGGTCAGACAGGCAGATCCCACAGTTCGGGTCAGGCAGGCTGATCCCACAGTTTGGGGCAGGCAGGCAGATCCCACAGTTCGGGGCAGGCAGGCAGATCCCAAAGTTCGGGGCAGGCAGGCTGATCCCACAGTTTGGGGCAGGCAGGCAGATCCCACAGTTCGGGTCAGGCAGGCAGATCCCACAGTTCGGGTCAGGCAGGCAGATCCCACAGTTCGGGTCAGGCAGGCAGATCCCACAGTTCGGGGCAGGCAGGCAGATCCCACAGTTCGGGGCTGGCAGGCAGATCCCACAGTTCGGGTCAGACAGGCAGATCCCACAGTTCGGGGCAGGCAGGCAGATCCCACAGTTCGGGGCTGGCAGGCAGATCCCACAGTTCGGGTCAGACAGGCAGATCCCACAGTTCGGGGCAGGCAGGCAGATCCCACAGTTCGGGTCAGGCAGGCAGATCCCACAGTTCGAGGCAGGCAGGCAGGCAGATCCCACAGTTCGGGGCAGGCAGGCAGATCGCACAGTTCGGGGCAGGCAGGCAGATCCCACAGTTCGAGGCAGGCAGGCAGGCAGATCCCACAGTTCGGGGCAGGCAGGCAGATCCCACAGTTCGGGGCAGACAGGCAGATCCCACAGTTCGGGGCAGGCAGGCAGATCCCACAGTTCGGGTCAGACAGGCAGATCCCACAGTTCGGGGCAGGCAGGCAGATCCCACAGTTCGGATCAGGCAGGCAGATACCACAGTTCGGGTCAGGCAGGCAGGCAGATCCCACAGTTCGGGTCAGGCAGGCAGATCCCACACTCGGGGCAGACAGGCAGATCCCACAGTTTGGGCGAGGCAGGCAGTTCCCACAGTTGGGGGCAGGCAGGCAGATCCCACAGTTCGGGGCAGGCAGGCAGATCCCACACTTCAGGGCAGGCAGGCAGATCCCACAGTTCGAGGCAGGCAGGCAGTTCCCACAGTTCGGGGCAGGCAGGCAGATCCCACAGTTCGAGGCAGGCAGGCAGATCCCACAGTTCGGGGCAGTCAGGCAGATCCCACAGTTCGGGTCAGGCAGGCAGATCCCACAGTTCGGGGCAGGCAGGCAGAACCCACAGTTCGGGTCAGGCAGGCAGATCCCACAGTTCGGGTCAGACAGGCAGATCCCACAGTTCGGGGCAGGCAGGCAGATCCCACAGTTCGGAGCAGGCAGGCAGATCCCACAGTTCGAGGCAGGCAGGCAGTTCCCACAGTTCGGGGCAGGCAGGCAGATCCCACAGTTCGGGGCAGGCAGGCAGATCCCACAGTTCGGGTCAGGCAGGCAGAACCCACACTTCGAGGCAGGCAGGCAGATCCCACAGTTAGGGGCAGGCAGGCAGATCCCACAGTTCGGGTCAGGCAGGCAGATCCCACAGTTAGGGGCAGGCAGGCAGATCCCACAGTTCGGGTCAGGCAGGCAGATCCCACAGTTAGGGTCAGGCAGGCAGATCCCACAGTTCGGAGCAGGCAGGCAGGCAGATCCCACAGTTCGGGTCAGGCAGGCAGGCAGATCCCACAGTTCGGAGCAGGCAGGCAGGCAGATCCCACAGTTCGGGTCAGGCAGGCAGGCAGATCCCACAGTTCGGAGCAGGCAGGCAGGCAGATCCCACAGTTCGGAGCAGGCAGGCAGACAGATCCCACAGTTCGGAGCAGGCAGGCAGGCAGATCCCACAGTTCGGATCAGGCAGGCAGATCCCACAGTTCGACTCAGGCAGGCAGATCCCACAGTTCGGGTCAGGCAGTCAAGCAGAACCCACAGTTCGGGTCAGGCAGGCAGGAAGATCCCACATTTGGGGGCAAGCAGGCAGGTAGATCCCACAGTTCAGGGCAGGCAGGCAGATCCAACAGTTCGGGGCATGCAGGCAGTTCCCACAGTTCGGGTCAGGCAGGCAGGAAGATCCCACATTTGGGGGCAGGCAGGCAGGTAGATCCCACAGTTTGAGGCAGGCAGGAAGGCAGATCCCACAGTTCAGGTCAGGCAGGCAGATCCAACAGTTCGGGGCATGCAGGCAGTTCCCACAGTTCGGGTCAGGCAGGCAGGAAGATCCCACATTTGGGGGCAGGTAGGCAGGTAGATCCCACAGTTTGAGGCAGGCAGGCAGGCAGATCCCACAGTTCGGGGCAGGCAGGCAGATCCCACAGTTCGGGGCAGGCAGGCAGGCAGATCCCACAGTTCGGGGCAGGCAGGCAGGAAGATCCCACAGTTCAGGGCAGGCAGACAGATCCCACAGTTAGGGGCAGGCAGGCAGATCCCACAGTTCGAGGCAGGCAGGTAGGCAGATCCCACAGTATGGGGCAGGCAGGCAGACCCTACATTTTGGGGCAGGCAGGCAGGCAGATCCCACAGTTCGAGGCAGGCAAGCAGGCAGGCAGATCCCACAGTTCAGGGCAGGCAGGCAGATCCCACAGTTCGGGGCAGACAGGCAGATCCCACAGTTCGGGTCAGACAGGCAGATCCCACAGTATGGGGCAGGCAGGCAGATCCCACAGTTCGGGGCAGACAGGCAGATCCCACAGTTCAGGTCAGACAGGCAGATCCCACAGTATGGGGCAGGCAGGCAGATCCCACAGTTCGAGGCAGGCAGGCAGATCCCACAGTTCGGGTCAGACAGGCAGATCCCACAGTTCGGGTCAGGCAGGCTGATCCCACAGTTTGGGGCAGGCAGGCAGATCCCACAGTTCGGGTCAGACAGGCAGATCCCACAGTTCAGGTCAGACAGGCAGATCCCACAGTATGGGGCAGGCAGGCAGATCCCACAGTTCGAGGCAGGCAGGCAGATCCCACAGTTCGGGTCAGACAGGCAGATCCCACAGTTCGAGGCAGGCAAGCAGGCAGGCAGATCCCACAGTTCGGGGCAGGCAGGCAGATCCCACAGTTCGGGGCAGGCAGGCAGATCCTACAGTTCGGGTCAGACAGGCAGATCCCAAAGTTCGGGGCAGGCAGGCTGATCCCACAGTTTGGGGCAGGCAGGCAGATCCCACAGTTCGGGTCAGGCAGGCAGATCCCACAGTTCGGGGCAGGCAGGCAGATCCCACAGTTCGGGGCAGGCAGGCAAATCCCTCAGTTCGGGGCAGGCAGGCAGATCCCACAGTTCGGGGCAAGCAGGCAGATCCCACAGTTCGGGGCAGGCAGGCAGATCCCACAGTTCGGGTCAGACAGGCAGATCCCACAGTTCGGGTCAGGCAGGCTGATCCCACAGTTTGGGGCAGGCAGGCAGATCCCACAGTTCGGGGCAGGCAGGCAGATCCCAAAGTTCGGGGCAGGCAGGCTGATCCCACAGTTTGGGGCAGGCAGGCAGATCCCACAGTTCGGGTCAGGCAGGCAGATCCCACAGTTCGGGTCAGGCAGGCAGATCCCACAGTTCGGGTCAGGCAGGCAGATCCCACAGTTCGGGGCAGGCAGGCAGATCCCACAGTTCGGGGCTGGCAGGCAGATCCCACAGTTCGAGGCAGGCAGGCAGGCAGATCCCACAGTTCGGGGCAGGCAGGCAGATCCCACAGTTCGGGGCAGACAGGCAGATCCCACAGTTCGGGGCAGGCAGGCAGATCCCACAGTTCGGGTCAGACAGGCAGATCCCACAGTTTGGGGCAGGCAGGCAGATCCCACAGTTCGGATCAGGCAGGCAGATCCCACAGTTCGGGTCAGGCAGGCAGGCAGATCCCACAGTTCGGGTCAGGCAGGCAGATCCCACACTCGGGGCAGACAGGCAGATCCCACAGTTTGGGCGAGGCAGGCAGTTCCCACTGTTGGGGGCAGGCAGGCAGATCCCACAGTTCGGGGCAGGCAGGCAGATCCCACACTTCAGGGCAGGCAGGCAGATCCCACAGTTCGAGGCAGGCAGGCAGTTCCCACAGTTCGGGGCAGGCAGGCAGATCCCACAGTTCGAGGCAGGCAGGCAGATCCCACAGTTCGGGGCAGTCAGGCAGATCCCACAGTTCGGGTCAGGCAGGCAGATCCCACAGTTCGGGGCAGGCAGGCAGAACCCACAGTTCGGGTCAGGCAGGCAGATCCCACAGTTCGGGTCAGACAGGCAGATCCCACAGTTCGGGGCAGGCAGGCAGATCCCACAGTTCGGAGCAGGCAGGCAGATCCCACAGTTCGAGGCAGGCAGGCAGTTCCCACAGTTCGGGGCAGGCAGGCAGATCCCACAGTTCGGGGCAGGCAGGCAGATCCCACAGTTCGGGTCAGGCAGGCAGAACCCACACTTCGAGGCAGGCAGGCAGATCCCACAGTTAGGGGCAGGCAGGCAGATCCCACAGTTCGGGTCAGGCAGGCAGATCCCACAGTTAGGGGCAGGCAGGCAGATCCCACAGTTCGGGTCAGGCAGGCAGATCCCACAGTTAGGGTCAGGCAGGCAGATCCCACAGTTCGGAGCAGGCAGTCAGGCAGATCCCACAGTTCGGAGCAGGCAGGCAGATCCCACAGTTCGAGGCAGGCAGGCAGTTCCCACAGTTCGGGGCAGGCAGGCAGATCCCACAGTTCGGGGCAGGCAGGCAGATCCCACAGTTCGGGTCAGGCAGGCAGAACCCACACTTCGAGGCAGGCAGGCAGATCCCACAGTTAGGGGCAGGCAGGCAGATCCCACAGTTCGGGTCAGGCAGGCAGATCCCACAGTTAGGGGCAGGCAGGCAGATCCCACAGTTCGGGTCAGGCAGGCAGATCCCACAGTTAGGGTCAGGCAGGCAGATCCCACAGTTCGGAGCAGGCAGGCAGGCAGATCCCACAGTTCGGGTCAGGCAGGCAGGCAGATCCCACAGTTCGGAGCAGGCAGGCAGGCAGATCCCACAGTTCGGGTCAGGCAGGCAGGCAGATCCCACAGTTCGGAGCAGGCAGGCAGGCAGATCCCACAGTTCGGAGCAGGCAGGCAGGCAGATCCCACAGTTCGGAGCAGGCAGGCAGGCAGATCCCACAGTTCGGATCAGGCAGGCAGATCCCACAGTTCGACTCAGGCAGGCAGATCCCACAGTTCGGGTCAGGCAGTCAAGCAGAACCCACAGTTCGGGTCAGGCAGGCAGGAAGATCCCACATTTGGGGGCAAGCAGGCAGGTAGATCCCACAGTTCAGGGCAGGCAGACAGTTCCCACAGTTCGACTCAGGCGGGCAGATCCCACCTTTCGGGGCAGGCAGGCAGGCAGATCCCACAGTTCGGATCAGGCAGGCAGATCCAACAGTTCGGGGCATGCAGGCAGTTCCCACAGTTCGGGTCAGGCAGGCAGGAAGATCCCACATTTGGGGGCAGGCAGGCAGGTAGATCCCACAGTTTGAGGCAGGCAGGAAGGCAGATCCCACAGTTCAGGTCAGGCAGGCAGATCCAACAGTTCGGGGCATGCAGGCAGTTCCCACAGTTCGGGTCAGGCAGGCAGGAAGATCCCACATTTGGGGGCAGGTAGGCAGGTAGATCCCACAGTTTGAGGCAGGCAGGCAGGCAGATCCCACAGTTCGGGGCAGGCAGGCAGATCCCACAGTTCGGGGCAGGCAGGCAGGCAGATCCCACAGTTCGGGGCAGGCAGGCAGGAAGATCCCACAGTTCAGGGCAGGCAGACAGATCCCACAGTTAGGGGCAGGCAGGCAGATCCCACAGTTCGAGGCAGGCAGGTAGGCAGATCCCACAGTATGGGGCAGGCAGGCAGACCCTACATTTTGGGGCAGGCAGGCAGGCAGATCCCACAGTTCGAGGCAGGCAAGCAGGCAGGCAGATCCCACAGTTCAGGGCAGGCAGGCAGATCCCACAGTTCGGGGCAGACAGGCAGATCCCACAGTTCGGGTCAGACAGGCAGATCCCACAGTATGGGGCAGGCAGGCAGATCCCACAGTTCGGGGCAGACAGGCAGATCCCACAGTTCAGGTCAGACAGGCAGATCCCACAGTATGGGGCAGGCAGGCAGATCCCACAGTTCGAGGCAGGCAGGCAGATCCCACAGTTCGGGTCAGACAGGCAGATCCCACAGTTCGGGTCAGGCAGGCTGATCCCACAGTTTGGGGCAGGCAGGCAGATCCCACAGTTCGGGTCAGACAGGCAGATCCCACAGTTCAGGTCAGACAGGCAGATCCCACAGTATGGGGCAGGCAGGCAGATCCCACAGTTCGAGGCAGGCAGGCAGATCCCACAGTTCGGGTCAGACAGGCAGATCCCACAGTTCGAGGCAGGCAAGCAGGCAGGCAGATCCCACAGTTCGGGGCAGGCAGGCAGATCCCACAGTTCGGGGCAGGCAGGCAGATCCTACAGTTCGGGTCAGACAGGCAGATCCCAAAGTTCGGGGCAGGCAGGCTGATCCCACAGTTTGGGGCAGGCAGGCAGATCCCACAGTTCGGGTCAGGCAGGCAGATCCCACAGTTCGGGGCAGGCAGGCAGATCCCACAGTTCGGGGCAGGCAGGCAAATCCCTCAGTTCGGGGCAGGCAGGCAGATCCCACAGTTCGGGGCAAGCAGGCAGATCCCACAGTTCGGGGCAGGCAGGCAGATCCCACAGTTCGGGTCAGACAGGCAGATCCCACAGTTCGGGTCAGGCAGGCTGATCCCACAGTTTGGGGCAGGCAGGCAGATCCCACAGTTCGGGGCAGGCAGGCAGATCCCAAAGTTCGGGGCAGGCAGGCTGATCCCACAGTTTGGGGCAGGCAGGCAGATCCCACAGTTCGGGTCAGGCAGGCAGATCCCACAGTTCGGGTCAGGCAGGCAGATCCCACAGTTCGGGTCAGGCAGGCAGATCCCACAGTTCGGGGCAGGCAGGCAGATCCCACAGTTCGGGGCTGGCAGGCAGATCCCACAGTTCGAGGCAGGCAGGCAGGCAGATCCCACAGTTCGGGGCAGGCAGGCAGATCCCACAGTTCGGGGCAGACAGGCAGATCCCACAGTTCGGGGCAGGCAGGCAGATCCCACAGTTCGGGTCAGACAGGCAGATCCCACAGTTTGGGGCAGGCAGGCAGATCCCACAGTTCGGATCAGGCAGGCAGATCCCACAGTTCGGGTCAGGCAGGCAGGCAGATCCCACAGTTCGGGTCAGGCAGGCAGATCCCACACTCGGGGCAGACAGGCAGATCCCACAGTTTGGGCGAGGCAGGCAGTTCCCACTGTTGGGGGCAGGCAGGCAGATCCCACAGTTCGGGGCAGGCAGGCAGATCCCACACTTCAGGGCAGGCAGGCAGATCCCACAGTTCGAGGCAGGCAGGCAGTTCCCACAGTTCGGGGCAGGCAGGCAGATCCCACAGTTCGAGGCAGGCAGGCAGATCCCACAGTTCGGGGCAGTCAGGCAGATCCCACAGTTCGGGTCAGGCAGGCAGATCCCACAGTTCGGGGCAGGCAGGCAGAACCCACAGTTCGGGTCAGGCAGGCAGATCCCACAGTTCGGGTCAGACAGGCAGATCCCACAGTTCGGGGCAGGCAGGCAGATCCCACAGTTCGGAGCAGGCAGGCAGATCCCACAGTTCGAGGCAGGCAGGCAGTTCCCACAGTTCGGGGCAGGCAGGCAGATCCCACAGTTCGGGGCAGGCAGGCAGATCCCACAGTTCGGGTCAGGCAGGCAGAACCCACACTTCGAGGCAGGCAGGCAGATCCCACAGTTAGGGGCAGGCAGGCAGATCCCACAGTTCGGGTCAGGCAGGCAGATCCCACAGTTAGGGGCAGGCAGGCAGATCCCACAGTTCGGGTCAGGCAGGCAGATCCCACAGTTAGGGTCAGGCAGGCAGATCCCACAGTTCGGAGCAGGCAGTCAGGCAGATCCCACAGTTCGGGTCAGGCAGGCAGGCAGATCCCACAGTTCGGAGCAGGCAGGCAGGCAGATCCCACAGTTCGGGTCAGGCAGGCAGGCAGATCCCACAGTTCGGAGCAGGCAGGCAGGCAGATCCCACAGTTCGGAGCAGGCAGGCAGGCAGATCCCACAGTTCGGAGCAGGCAGGCAGGCAGATCCCACAGTTCGGATCAGGCAGGCAGATCCCACAGTTCGACTCAGGCAGGCAGATCCCACAGTTCGGGTCAGGCAGTCAAGCAGAACCCACAGTTCGGGTCAGGCAGGCAGGAAGATCCCACATTTGGGGGCAAGCAGGCAGGTAGATCCCACAGTTCAGGGCAGGCAGACAGTTCCCACAGTTCGACTCAGGCGGGCAGATCCCACCTTTCGGGGCAGGCAGGCAGGCAGATCCCACAGTTCGGATCAGGCAGGCAGATCCAACAGTTCGGGGCATGCAGGCAGTTCCCACAGTTCGGGTCAGGCAGGCAGGAAGATCCCACATTTGGGGGCAGGCAGGCAGGTAGATCCCACAGTTTGAGGCAGGCAGGAAGGCAGATCCCACAGTTCGGGTCAGGCAGGCAGATCCCACAGTTCGGGTCAGGCAGGCAGATCCCACAGTTCGGACCAGGCAGGCAGATCCCACAGTTCGGGGCAGGCAGGCAAATCCCACAGTTCGGGCCAGGCTGGCAGGCAGATCCCACAGTTCGGGTCAGGCAGGCAGATCCCACAGTTCGGGTCAGACAGGCAGATCCCACAGTTCGGGTCAGGCAGGCAGGCAGATCCCACAGTTCGGGGCAGGCAGGCAGATCCCACAGTTCGGGTCAGGCAGGCAGATCCCACAGTTTGGGGCAGGCAGGCAGATCCCACAGTTCGAGGCAGTCAGGCAGATCCCACAGTTCGGGGCAGGCAGGCAGGCAGATCCCACAGTTCGGGTCAGGCAGGCAGATCCCACAGTTTGGGGCAGGCAGCCAGATCCCACAGTTCGGGGCAGGCAGGGAGATCCCACAGTTCGGGGCAGTCAGGCAGATCCCACAGTTCGTTTCAGGCAGGCAGATCCCACAGTTCGGGTCAGGCAGGCAGATCCCACAGTTCGCGTCAGGCAGGGAAATCCCACAGTTCGGGGCAGGCAGGCAGATCCCACATTTCGGGTCAGGCAGGCAGATCCCACAGTTCGGGGTAGACAGGCAAATCCCACAGTTCGGGGCAGGCAGGCAGATCCCAAAGTTCGGGTCAGGCAGACAGATCCCACAGTTCGGGGCAGGCAGGCAGGCAGATCCCACAGTTCGGGGCAGGCAGGCAAATCCCTCAGTTCGGGGCAGGCAGGCAGATCCCACAGTTCGGGGCAAGCAGGCAGATCCCACAGTTCGGTGCAGGCAGGCAGATCCCACAGTTCGGGTCAGACAGGCAGATCCCACAGTTCGGGTCAGGCAGGCAGATCCCACAGTTTGGGGCAGGCAGGCAGATCCCACAGTTCGGGTCAGGCAGGCAGATCCCACAGTTCGGGTCAGGCAGGCAGATCCCACAGTTCGGGGCAGGCAGGCAGATCCCACAGTTCGGGGCTGGCAGGCAGATCCCACAGTTCGGGTCAGACAGGCAGATCCCACAGTTCGGGGCAGACAGGCAGATCACACAGTTCGGGGCAGGCAGGCAGATCCCACAGTTCGAGGCAGGCAGGCAGGCAGATCCCACAGTTCGGGGCATGCAGGCAGATCCCACAGTTCGGGGCAGACAGGCAGATCCCACAGTTCGGGGCAGGCAGGCAGATCCCACAGTTCGGGTCAGACAGGCAGATCCCACAGTTCAGATCAGGCAGGCAGATCCCACAGTTCGGATCAGGCAGGCAGATCCCACAGTTCGGGTCAGGCAGGCAGGCAGATCCCACAGTTCGGGTCAGGCAGGCAGATCCCACACTCGGGGCAGACAGGCAGATCCCACAGTTCGGGGCAGGCAGGCAGATCCCACAGTTCGGAGCAGGCAGGCAGATCCCACAGTTCGAGGCAGGCAGGCAGATCCCACAGTTCGGGGCAGTCAGGCAGATCCCACATTTCGGGGCAGGCAGGCAGGTAGATCCCACAGTTCGAGGCAGGCAGGCAGATCCCACATTTGGGGGCAGACAGGCAGATCCCACAGTTCGGGGCAGGCAGGCAGATCCCACAGTTCGGGTCAGGCAGGCAGATCCCACAGTTCGGGGCAGGCAGGCAGATCCCACAGTTCGGGTCAGGCAGGCAGAACCCACAGTTCGAGGCAGGCAGGCAGAACCCACAGTTCGGATCAGGCAGGCAGAACCCACAGTTCGAGGCAGGCTGGCAGATCCCACAGTTCGGGGCAGGCAGGCAAATCCCACAGTTCGGGGCAGGCAGGCAGGCAGATCCCACAGTTCGGGTCAGACAGGCAGATCCCACAGTTCGACTCAGGCGGGCAGATCCCACCTTTCGGGTCAGGCAGGCAGATCCCACAGTTCGGGTCAGGCAGGCAGGCAGATCCAACAGTTCGGGGCAGGCAGGCAGGCAGATCCCACAGTTCGGAGCAGGCAGGCAGGCAGATCCCACAGTTCGGATCAGGCAGGCAGATCCCACAGTTCGACTCAGGCAGGCAGATCCCACAGTTCGGGTCAGGCAGTCAAGCAGAACCCACAGTTCGGGTCAGGCAGGCAGGAAGATCCCACATTTGGGGGCAAGCAGGCAGGTAGATCCCACAGTTCAGGGCAGGCAGACAGTTCCCACAGTTCGACTCAGGCGGGCAGATCCCACCTTTCGGGGCAGGCAGGCAGGCAGATCCCACAGTTCGGATCAGGCAGGCAGATCCAACAGTTCGGGGCATGCAGGCAGTTCCCACAGTTCGGGTCAGGCAGGCAGGAAGATCCCACATTTGGGGGCAGGCAGGCAGGTAGATCCCACAGTTTGAGGCAGGCAGGAAGGCAGATCCCACAGTTCGGGTCAGGCAGGCAGATCCCACAGTTCGGGTCAGGCAGGCAGATCCCACAGTTCGGACCAGGCAGGCAGATCCCACAGTTCGGGGCAGGCAGGCAAATCCCACAGTTCGGGCCAGGCTGGCAGGCAGATCCCACAGTTCGGGTCAGGCAGGCAGGCAGATCCCACAGTTCGGGTCAGGCAGGCAGATCCCACAGTTCGGGTCAGGCAGGCAGATCCCACAGTTCGGGTCAGGCAGGCAGGCAGATCCCACAGTTCGGGTCAGGCAGGCAGATCCCACAGTTCGGGTCAGACAGGCAGATCCCACAGTTCGGGTCAGGCAGGCAGGCAGATCCCACAGTTCGGGTCAGGCAGGCAGGCAGATCCCACAGTTCGGGTCAGGCAGGCAGATCCCACAGTTCGGGTCAGACAGGCAGATCCCACAGTTCGGGTCAGGCAGGCAGGCAGATCCCACAGTTCGGGTCAGGCAGGCAGGCAGATCCCACAGTTCGGGTCAGGCAGGCAGGCAGATCCCACAGTTCGGGTCAGGCAGGCAGATCCCACAGTTCGAGGCAGTCAGGCAGATCCCACAGTTCGGGGCAGGCAGGCAGGCAGATCCCACAGTTCGGGTCAGGCAGGCAGATCCCACAGTTTGGGGCAGGCAGCCAGATCCCACAGTTCGGGGCAGGCAGGGAGATCCCACAGTTCGGGGCAGTCAGGCAGATCCCACAGTTCGTTTCAGGCAGGCAGAACCCACAGTTCGCGTCAGGCAGGGAAATCCCACAGTTCGGGGCAGGCAGGCAGATCCCACATTTCGGGTCAGGCAGGCAGATCCCACAGTTCGGGGTAGACAGGCAAATCCCACAGTTCGGGGCAGGCAGGCAGATCCCAAAGTTCGGGTCAGGCAGACAGATCCCACAGTTCGGGGCAGGCAGGCAGATCCCACAGTTCGGGGCAGGCAGGCAAATCCCTCAGTTCGGGGCAGGCAGGCAGATCCCACAGTTCGGGGCAAGCAGGCAGATCCCACAGTTCGGGGCAGGCAGGCAGATCCCACAGTTCGGGTCAGACAGGCAGATCCCACAGTTCGGGTCAGGCAGGCAGATCCCACAGTTTGGGGCAGGCAGGCAGATCCCACAGTTCGGGTCAGGCAGGCAGATCCCACAGTTCGGGTCAGGCAGGCAGATCCCACAGTTCGGGTCAGGCAGGCAGATCCCACAGTTCGGGGCAGGCAGGCAGATCCCACAGTTCGGGGCTGGCAGGCAGATCCCACAGTTCGGGTCAGACAGGCAGATCCCACAGTTCGGGGCAGACAGGCAGATCACACAGTTCGGGGCAGGCAGGCAGATCCCACAGTTCGAGGCAGGCAGGCAGGCAGATCCCACAGTTCGGGGCATGCAGGCAGATCCCACAGTTCGGGGCAGACAGGCAGATCCCACAGTTCGGGGCAGGCAGGCAGATCCCACAGTTCGGGTCAGACAGGCAGATCCCACAGTTCAGATCAGGCAGGCAGATCCCACAGTTCGGATCAGGCAGGCAGATCCCACAGTTCGGGTCAGGCAGGCAGGCAGATCCCACAGTTCGGGTCAGGCAGGCAGATCCCACACTCGGGGCAGACAGGCAGATCCCACAGTTCGGGTCAGACAGGCAGATCCCACAGTTCGGGTCAGGCAGGCAGATCCCACAGTTTGGGGCAGGCAGGCAGATCCCACAGTTCGGGTCAGGCAGGCAGATCCCACAGTTCGGGTCAGGCAGGCAGATCCCACAGTTCGGGTCAGGCAGGCAGATCCCACAGTTCGGGGCAGGCAGGCAGATCCCACAGTTCGGGGCTGGCAGGCAGATCCCACAGTTCGGGTCAGACAGGCAGATCCCACAGTTCGGGGCAGACAGGCAGATCACACAGTTCGGGGCAGGCAGGCAGATCCCACAGTTCGAGGCAGGCAGGCAGGCAGATCCCACAGTTCGGGGCATGCAGGCAGATCCCACAGTTCGGGGCAGACAGGCAGATCCCACAGTTCGGGGCAGGCAGGCAGATCCCACAGTTCGGGTCAGACAGGCAGATCCCACAGTTCAGATCAGGCAGGCAGATCCCACAGTTCGGATCAGGCAGGCAGATCCCACAGTTCGGGTCAGGCAGGCAGGCAGATCCCACAGTTCGGGTCAGGCAGGCAGATCCCACACTCGGGGCAGACAGGCAGATCCCACAGTTCGGGGCAGGCAGGCAGATCCCACAGTTCGGAGCAGGCAGGCAGATCCCACAGTTCGAGGCAGGCAGGCAGATCCCACAGTTCGGGGCAGTCAGGCAGATCCCACATTTCGGGGCAGGCAGGCAGGTAGATCCCACAGTTCGAGGCAGGCAGGCAGATCCCACATTTGGGGGCAGACAGGCAGATCCCACAGTTCGGGGCAGGCAGGCAGATCCCACAGTTCGGGTCAGGCAGGCAGATCCCACAGTTCGGGGCAGGCAGGCAGATCCCACAGTTCGTGTCAGGCAGGCAGATCCCACAGTTCGGGGCAGGCAGGCAGATCCCACAGTTCGGGTCAGGCAGGCAGAACCCACAGTTCGAGGCAGGCAGGCAGAACCCACAGTTCGGGTCAGGCAGGCAGAACCCACAGTTCGAGGCAGGCTGGCAGATCCCACAGTTCGGGGCAGGCAGGCAAATCCCACAGTTCGGGGCAGGCAGGCAGGCAGATCCCACAGTTCGGGTCAGACAGGCAGATCCCACAGTTCGACTCATGCGGGCAGATCCCACCTTTCGGGTCAGGCAGGCAGATCCCACAGTTCGGGTCAGGCAGGCAGGCAGATCCAACAGTTCGGGGCAGGCAGTCAAGCAGAACCCACATTTCGGGTCAGGCAGGCAGGAAGATCCCACATTTGGGGGCAAGCAGGCAGGTAGATCCCACAGTTCAGGGCAGGCAGACAGTTCCCACAGTTCGACTCAGGCGGGCAGATCCCACCTTTCGGGGCAGGCAGATCCCACAGTTCGGATCAGGCAGGCAGATCCAACAGTTCGGGGCATGCAGGCAGGAAGATCCCACATTTGGGGGCAGGCAGGCAGGTAGATCCCACAGTTTGAGGCAGGCAGGCAGGCAGATCCCACAGTTCGGGTCAGGCAGGCAGATCCCACAGTTCGTGTCAGGCAGGCAGATCCCACAGTTCGGGGCAGGCAGGCAGATCCCACAGTTCGGGGCAGGCAGGCAAATCCCACAATTCGGGCCAGGCTGGCAGGCAGATCCCACAGTTCGGGTCAGGCAGGCAGGCAGATCCCACAGTTCGGGTCAGGCAGGCAGATCCCACAGTTCGGGTCAGACAGGCAGATCCCACAGTTTGGGTCAGGCAGGCAGATCCCATAGTTCAGGGCAGGCAGGCAGGCAGATCCCACAGTTCGAGGCAGTCAGGCAGATCCCACAGTTCGGGGCAGGCAGGCAGGCAGATCCCACAGTTCGGGTCAGGCAGGCAGATCCCACAGTTCGGGTCAGACAGGCAGATCCCACAGTTCGGGTCAGGCAGGCAGATCCCACAGTTCGGGGCAGGCAGGCAGAACCCACAGTTCGGGTCAGGCAGGCAGATCCCACAGTTCGGGGCAGGCAGACAGATCCCACAGTTCGGAGCAGGCAGGCAGATCCCACAGTTCGAGGCAGGCAGGCAGTTCCCACAGTTCGGGGCAGGCAGGCAGATCCCACAGTTCGGGTCAGGCAGGCAGAACCCACAGTTCGAGGCAGGCAGGCAGATCCCACAGTTCGGGGCAGGCAGGCAGATCCCACAGTTCGGGTCAGGCAGGCAGATCCCACAGTTCGGGTCAGGCAGGCAGATCCCACAGTTCGGGTCAGGCAGGCAGAACCCACAGTTCGAGGCAGGCAGGCAGATCCCACAGTTCGGGGCAGGCAGGCAGATCCCACAGTTCGGGTCAGGCAGGCAGAACCCACAGTTCGAGGCAGGCAGGCAGATCCCACAGTTAGGGGCAGGCAGGCAGATCCCACAGTTCGGGTCAGGCAGGCAGATCCCACAGTTAGGGGCAGGCAGGCAGATCCCACAGTTCGGAGCAGGCAGGCAGATCCCACAGTTCGAGGCAGGCAGGCAGTTCCCACAGTTCGGGGCAGGCAGGCAGATCCCACAGTTCGGGGCAGGCAGGCAGATCCCACAGTTCGGGGCAGGCAGGCAGATCCCACAGTTCGGGTCAGGCAGGCAGATCCCACAGTTAGGGGCAGGCAGGCAGAACCCACAGTTCGAGGCAGGCAGGCAGATCCCACAGTTCGGGGCAGGCAGGCAAATCCCACAGTTCGGGGCAGGCAGGCAGATCCCACAGTTCGGGTCAGGCAGGCAGAACCCACAGTTCGGGGCAGGCAGGCAAATACCACAGTTCGGGTCAGGCAGGCGGAACCCACAGTTCGGGTCAGGCAGGCAGATCCCACAGTTCGGGGCAGGCAGGCAAATCCCACATTTCGGGGCAGGCAGGCAGGCAGATCCCACAGTTCGGGTCAGACAGGCAGATCCCACAGTTCGACTCAGGCGGGCAGATCCCACCTTTCGGGGCAGGCAAGCAGGCAGATCCCACAGTTCGGGTCAGGCAGTCAAGCAGAACCCACAGTTCGGGTCAGGCAGGCAGGAAGATCCCACATTTGGGGGCAAGCAGGCAGGTAGATCCCACAGTTCAGGGCAGGCAGACAGTTCCCACAGTTCGACTCAGGCGGGCAGATCCCTCCTTTCGGGGCAGGCAGGCAGGCAGATCCCACAGTTCGGATCAGGCAGGCAGATCCAACAGTTCGGGGCATGCAGGCAGTTCCCACAGTTCGGGTCAGGCAGGCAGGAAGATCCCACATTTGGGGGCAGGCAGGCAGGTAGATCCCACAGTTTGAGGCAGGCAGGAAGGCAGATCCCACAGTTCGGGTCAGGCAGGCAGATCCCACAGTTCGGGGCAGGCAGGCAAATCCCACAGTTCGGGCCAGGCTGGCAGGCAGATCCCACAGTTCGGGCCAGGCTGGCAGGCAGATCCCACAGTTCGGGTCAGGCAGGCAGATCCCACAGTTCGAGGCAGTCAGGCAGATCCCACAGTTCGGGGCAGGCAGGCAGGCAGATCCCACAGTTCGGGTCAGGCAGGCAGGCAGATCCCACAGTTCGGGTCAGGCAGGCAGGCAGATCCCACAGTTCGGGTCAGGCAGGCAGATCCCACAGTTCGGGTCAGACAGGCAGATCCCACAGTTCGGGTCAGGCAGGCAGATCCCACAGTTCGAGGCAGTCAGGCAGATCCCACAGTTCGGGGCAGGCAGGCAGGCAGATCCCACAGTTCGGGGCAGGCAGGCAGATCCCACAGTTCGGGTCAGGCAGGCAGATCCCACAGTTTGGGGCAGGCAGGCAGATCCCACAGTTCGAGGCAGTCAGGCAGATCCCACAGTTCGGGGCAGGCAGGCAGGCAGATCCCACAGTTCGGGTCAGGCAGGCAGATCCCACAGTTTGGGGCAGGCAGCCAGATCCCACAGTTCGGGGCAGGCAGGCAGATCCCACAGTTCGGGGCAGTCAGGCAGATCCCACAGTTCGTTTCAGGCAGGCAGATCCCACAGTTCGGGTCAGGCAGGCAGATCCCACAGTTCGCGTCAGGCAGGGAAATCCCACAGTTCGGGGCAGGCAGGCAGATCCCACATTTCGGGTCAGGCAGGCAGATCCCACAGTTCGGGGTAGACAGGCAAATCCCACAGTTCGGGGCAGGCAGGCAGATCCCAAAGTTCGGGTCAGGCAGACAGATCCCACAGTTCGGGGCAGGCAGGCAGGCAGATCCCACAGTTCGGGGCATGCAGGCAGATCCCACAGTTCGGGTCAGGCAGGCAGATCCCACACTCGGGGCAGACAGGCAGGCAGATCCCACAGTTCGGGTCAGGCAGGCAGATCCCACACTCGGGGCAGACAGGCAGATCCCACAGTTCGGGGCAGGCAGGCAGATCCCACAGTTCGGAGCAGGCAGGCAGATCCCACAGTTCGAGGCAGGCAGGCAGATCCCACAGTTCGGGGCAGTCAGGCAGATCCCACATTTCGGGGCAGGCAGGCAGGTAGATCCCACAGTTCGAGGCAGGCAGGCAGATCCCACATTTGGGGGCAGACAGGCAGATCCCACAGTTCGGGGCAGGCAGGCAGATCCCACAGTTCGGGTCAGGCAGGCAGATCCCACAGTTCGGGGCAGGCAGGCAGATCCCACAGTTCGGGTCAGGCAGGCAGATCCCACAGTTCGGGGCAGGCAGGCAGATCCCACAGTTCGGGTCCGGCAGGCAGAACCCACAGTTCGAGGCAGGCAGGCAGAACCCACAGTTCGGGTCAGGCAGGCAGAACCCAGAGTTCGAGGCAGGCTGGCAGATCCCACAGTTCGGGGCAGGCAGGCAAATCCCACAGTTCGGGGCAGGCAGGCAGGCAGATCCCACAGTTCGGGTCAGACAGGCAGATCCCACAGTTCGACTCAGGCGGGCAGATCCCACCTTTCGGGTCAGGCAGGCAGATCCCACAGTTCGGGTCAGGCAGGCAGGCAGATCCAACAGTTCGGGGCAGGCAGTCAAGCAGAACCCACAGTTCGGGTCAGGCAGGCAGGAAGATCCCACATTTGGGGGCAAGCAGGCAGATCCCACAGTTCGGGTCAGGCAGGCAGATCCCACACTCGGGGCAGACAGGCAGGCAGATCCCACAGTTCGGGTCAGGCAGGCAGATCCCACACTCGGGGCAGACAGGCAGATCCCACAGTTCGGGGCAGGCAGGCAGATCCCACAGTTCGGAGCAGGCAGGCAGATCCCACAGTTCGAGGCAGGCAGGCAGATCCCACAGTTCGGGGCAGTCAGGCAGATCCCACATTTCGGGGCAGGCAGGCAGGTAGATCCCACAGTTCGAGGCAGGCAGGCAGATCCCACATTTGGGGGCAGACAGGCAGATCCCACAGTTCGGGGCAGGCAGGCAGATCCCACAGTTCGGGTCAGGCAGGCAGATCCCACAGTTCGGGGCAGGCAGGCAGATCCCACAGTTCGGGTCAGGCAGGCAGATCCCACAGTTCGGGGCAGGCAGGCAGATCCCACAGTTCGGGTCAGGCAGGCAGAACCCACAGTTCGAGGCAGGCAGGCAGAACCCACAGTTCGGGTCAGGCAGGCAGAACCCAGAGTTCGAGGCAGGCAGGCAAATCCCACAGTTCGGGGCAGGCAGGCAGGCAGATCCCACAGTTCGGGTCAGACAGGCAAATCCCACAGTTCGGGGCAGGCAGGCAGGCAGATCCCACAGTTCGGGTCAGACAGGCAAATCCCACAGTTCGGGGCAGGCAGGCAGGCAGATCCCACAGTTCGACTCAGGCGGGCAGATCCCACCTTTCGGGTCAGGCAGGCAGATCCCACAGTTCGGGTCAGGCAGGCAGGCAGATCCAACAGTTCGGGGCAGGCAGTCAAGCAGAACCCACAGTTCGGGTCAGGCAGGCAGGAAGATCCCACATTTGGGGGCAAGCAGGCAGGTAGATCCCACAGTTCAGGGCAGGCAGACAGTTCCCACAGTTCGACTCAGGCGGGCAGATCCCACCTTTCGGGGCAGGCAGGCAGGCAGATCCCACAGTTCGGATCAGGCAGGCAGATCCAACAGTTCGGGGCATGCAGGCAGGAAGATCCCACATTTGGGGGCAGGCAGGCAGGTAGATCCCACAGTTTGAGGCAGGCAGGCAGGCAGATCCCACAGTTCGGGTCAGGCAGGCAGATCCCACAGTTCGTGTCAGGCAGGCAGATCCCACAGTTCGGGGCAGGCAGGCAAATCCCACAATTCGGGCCAGGCTGGCAGGCAGATCCCACAGTTCGGGTCAGGCAGGCAGATCCCACAGTTCGGGTCAGACAGGCAGATCCCACAGTTCGGGTCAGGCAGGCAGATCCCACAGTTTGGGTCAGGCAGGCAGATCCCATAGTTCAGGGCAGGCAGGCAGATCCCACAGTTCGAGGCAGTCAGGCAGATCCCACAGTTCGGGGCAGGCAGGCAGGCAGATCCCACAGTTCGGGTCAGGCAGGCAGATCCCACAGTTCGGGTCAGACAGGCAGATCCCACAGTTCGGGTCAGGCAGGCAGATCCCACAGTTCGGGGCAGGCAGGCAGAACCCACAGTTCGGGTCAGGCAGGCAGATCCCACAGTTCGGGGCAGGCAGACAGATCCCACAGTTCGGAGCAGGCAGGCAGATCCCACAGTTCGAGGCAGGCAGGCAGTTCCCACAGTTCGGGGCAGGCAGGCAGATCCCACAGTTCGGGTCAGGCAGGCAGAACCCACAGTTCGAGGCAGGCAGGCAGATCCCACAGTTCGGGGCAGGCAGGCAGATCCCACAGTTCGGGTCAGGCAGGCAGATCCCACAGTTCGGGTCAGGCAGGCAGAACCCACAGTTCGAGGCAGGCAGGCAGATCCCACAGTTCGGGGCAGGCAGGCAGATCCCACAGTTTGGGTCAGGCAGGCAGATCCCACAGTTCGGGTCAGGCAGGCAGAACCCACAGTTCGAGGCAGGCAGGCAGATCCCACAGTTAGGGGCAGGCAGGCAGATCCCACAGTTCGGGTCAGGCAGGCAGATCCCACAGTTAGGGGCAGGCAGGCAGATCCCACAGTTCGGGTCAGGCAGGCAGATCCCACAGTTTGGGGCAGGCAGGCAGATCCCACAGTTCGAGGCAGTCAGGCAGATCCCACAGTTCGGGGCAGGCAGGCAGGCAGATCCCACAGTTCGGGTCAGGCAGGCAGATCCCACAGTTTGGGGCAGGCAGCCAGATCCCACAGTTCGGGGCAGGCAGGCAGATCCCACAGTTCGGGGCAGTCAGGCAGATCCCACAGTTCGTTTCAGGCAGGCAGATCCCACAGTTCGGGTCAGGCAGGCAGATCCCACAGTTCGCGTCAGGCAGGGAAATCCCACAGTTCGGGGCAGGCAGGCAGATCCCACATTTCGGGTCAGGCAGGCAGATCCCACAGTTCGGGGTAGACTGGCAAATCCCACAGTTCGGGGCAGGCAGGCAGATCCCAAAGTTCGGGTCAGGCAGACAGATCCCACAGTTCGGGGCAGGCAGGCAGATCCCACAGTTCGGGGCAGGCAGGCAAATCCCTCAGTTCGGGGCAGGCAGGCAGATCCCACAGTTCGGGGCAAGCAGGCAGATCCCACAGTTCGGGGCAGGCAGGCAGATCCCACAGTTCGGGTCAGACAGGCAGATCCCACAGTTCGGGTCAGGCAGGCAGATCCCACAGTTTGGGGCAGGCAGGCAGATCCCACAGTTCGGGTCAGGCAGGCAGATCCCACAGTTCGGGTCAGGCAGGCAGATCCCACAGTTCGGGTCAGGCAGGCAGATCCCACAGTTCGGGGCAGGCAGGCAGATCCCACAGTTCGGGGCTGGCAGGCAGATCCCACAGTTCGGGTCAGACAGGCAGATCCCACAGTTCGGGGCAGACAGGCAGATCACACAGTTCGGGGCAGACAGGCAGATCCCACAGTTCGGGTCAGGCAGGCAGATCCCACAGTTTGGGTCAGGCAGGCAGATCCCATAGTTCAGGGCAGGCAGGCAGATCCCACAGTTCGAGGCAGTCAGGCAGATCCCACAGTTCGGGGCAGGCAGGCAGGCAGATCCCACAGTTCGGGTCAGGCAGGCAGATCCCACAGTTCGGGTCAGACAGGCAGATCCCACAGTTCGGGTCAGGCAGGCAGATCCCACAGTTCGGGGCAGGCAGGCAGAACCCACAGTTCGGGTCAGGCAGGCAGATCCCACAGTTCGGGGCAGGCAGACAGATCCCACAGTTCGGAGCAGGCAGGCAGATCCCACAGTTCGAGGCAGGCAGGCAGTTCCCACAGTTCGGGGCAGGCAGGCAGATCCCACAGTTCGGGTCAGGCAGGCAGAACCCACAGTTCGAGGCAGGCAGGCAGATCCCACAGTTCGGGGCAGGCAGGCAGATCCCACAGTTCGGGTCAGGCAGGCAGATCCCACAGTTCGGGTCAGGCAGGCAGAACCCACAGTTCGAGGCAGGCAGGCAGATCCCACAGTTCGGGGCAGGCAGGCAGATCCCACAGTTTGGGTCAGGCAGGCAGATCCCACAGTTCGGGTCAGGCAGGCAGAACCCACAGTTCGAGGCAGGCAGGCAGATCCCACAGTTAGGGGCAGGCAGGCAGATCCCACAGTTCGGGTCAGGCAGGCAGATCCCACAGTTAGGGGCAGGCAGGCAGATCCCACAGTTCGGGTCAGGCAGGCAGATCCCACAGTTTGGGGCAGGCAGGCAGATCCCACAGTTCGAGGCAGTCAGGCAGATCCCACAGTTCGGGGCAGGCAGGCAGGCAGATCCCACAGTTCGGGTCAGGCAGGCAGATCCCACAGTTTGGGGCAGGCAGCCAGATCCCACAGTTCGGGGCAGGCAGGCAGATCCCACAGTTCGGGGCAGTCAGGCAGATCCCACAGTTCGTTTCAGGCAGGCAGATCCCACAGTTCGGGTCAGGCAGGCAGATCCCACAGTTCGCGTCAGGCAGGGAAATCCCACAGTTCGGGGCAGGCAGGCAGATCCCACATTTCGGGTCAGGCAGGCAGATCCCACAGTTCGGGGTAGACAGGCAAATCCCACAGTTCGGGGCAGGCAGGCAGATCCCAAAGTTCGGGTCAGGCAGACAGATCCCACAGTTCGGGGCAGGCAGGCAGATCCCACAGTTCGGGGCAGGCAGGCAAATCCCTCAGTTCGGGGCAGGCAGGCAGATCCCACAGTTCGGGGCAAGCAGGCAGATCCCACAGTTCGGGGCAGGCAGGCAGATCCCACAGTTCGGGTCAGACAGGCAGATCCCACAGTTCGGGTCAGGCAGGCAGATCCCACAGTTTGGGGCAGGCAGGCAGATCCCACAGTTCGGGTCAGGCAGGCAGATCCCACAGTTCGGGTCAGGCAGGCAGATCCCACAGTTCGGGTCAGGCAGGCAGATCCCACAGTTCGGGGCAGGCAGGCAGATCCCACAGTTCGGGGCTGGCAGGCAGATCCCACAGTTCGGGTCAGACAGGCAGATCCCACAGTTCGGGGCAGACAGGCAGATCACACAGTTCGGGGCAGGCAGGCAGATCCCACAGTTCGAGGCAGGCAGGCAGGCAGATCCCACAGTTCGGGGCATGCAGGCAGATCCCACAGTTCGGGGCAGACAGGCAGATCCCACAGTTCGGGGCAGGCAGGCAGATCCCACAGTTCGTGTCAGGCAGGCAGATCCCACAGTTCGGGGCAGGCAGGCAAATCCCACAATTCGGGCCAGGCTGGCAGGCAGATCCCACAGTTCGGGTCAGGCAGGCAGGCAGATCCCACAGTTCGGGTCAGGCAGGCAGATCCCACAGTTCGGGTCAGACAGGCAGATCCCACAGTTCGGGTCAGGCAGGCAGATCCCACAGTTTGGGTCAGGCAGGCAGATCCCATAGTTCAGGGCAGGCAGGCAGATCCCACAGTTCGAGGCAGTCAGGCAGATCCCACAGTTCGGGGCAGGCAGGCAGGCAGATCCCACAGTTCGAGGCAGGCAGGCAGATCCCACAGTTCGGGGCAGGCAGGCAGATCCCACAGTTCGGGGCAGGCAGACAGATCCCACAGTTCGGAGCAGGCAGGCAGATCCCACAGTTCGAGGCAGGCAGGCAGTTCCCACAGTTCGGGGCAGGCAGGCAGATCCCACAGTTCGGGTCAGGCAGGCAGAACCCACAGTTCGAGGCAGGCAGGCAGATCCCACAGTTCGGGGCAGGCAGGCAGATCCCACAGTTCGGGTCAGGCAGGCAGATCCCACAGTTCGGGTCAGGCAGGCAGAACCCACAGTTCGAGGCAGGCAGGCAGATCCCACAGTTCGGGGCAGGCAGGCAGATCCCACAGTTTGGGTCAGGCAGGCAGATCCCACAGTTCGGGTCAGGCAGGCAGAACCCACAGTTCGAGGCAGGCAGGCAGATCCCACAGTTAGGGGCAGGCAGGCAGATCCCACAGTTCGGGTCAGGCAGGCAGATCCCACAGTTAGGGGCAGGCAGGCAGATCCCACAGTTCGGGTCAGGCAGGCAGATCCCACAGTTTGGGGCAGGCAGGCAGATCCCACAGTTCGAGGCAGTCAGGCAGATCCCACAGTTCGGGGCAGGCAGGCAGGCAGATCCCACAGTTCGGGTCAGGCAGGCAGATCCCACAGTTTGGGGCAGGCAGCCAGATCCCACAGTTCGGGGCAGGCAGGCAGATCCCACAGTTCGGGGCAGTCAGGCAGATCCCACAGTTCGTTTCAGGCAGGCAGATCCCACAGTTCGGGTCAGGCAGGCAGATCCCACAGTTCGCGTCAGGCAGGGAAATCCCACAGTTCGGGGCAGGCAGGCAGATCCCACATTTCGGGTCAGGCAGGCAGATCCCACAGTTCGGGGTAGACTGGCAAATCCCACAGTTCGGGGCAGGCAGGCAGATCCCAAAGTTCGGGTCAGGCAGACAGATCCCACAGTTCGGGGCAGGCAGGCAGATCCCACAGTTCGGGGCAGGCAGGCAAATCCCTCAGTTCGGGGCAGGCAGGCAGATCCCACAGTTCGGGGCAAGCAGGCAGATCCCACAGTTCGGGGCAGGCAGGCAGATCCCACAGTTCGGGTCAGACAGGCAGATCCCACAGTTCGGGTCAGGCAGGCAGATCCCACAGTTTGGGGCAGGCAGGCAGATCCCACAGTTCGGGTCAGGCAGGCAGATCCCACAGTTCGGGTCAGGCAGGCAGATCCCACAGTTCGGGTCAGGCAGGCAGATCCCACAGTTCGGGGCAGGCAGGCAGATCCCACAGTTCGGGGCTGGCAGGCAGATCCCACAGTTCGGGTCAGACAGGCAGATCCCACAGTTCGGGGCAGACAGGCAGATCACACAGTTCGGGGCAGACAGGCAGATCCCACAGTTCGGGTCAGGCAGGCAGATCCCACAGTTTGGGTCAGGCAGGCAGATCCCATAGTTCAGGGCAGGCAGGCAGATCCCACAGTTCGAGGCAGTCAGGCAGATCCCACAGTTCGGGGCAGGCAGGCAGGCAGATCCCACAGTTCGGGTCAGGCAGGCAGATCCCACAGTTCGGGTCAGACAGGCAGATCCCACAGTTCGGGTCAGACAGGCAGATCCCACAGTTCGGGTCAGGCAGGCAGATCCCACAGTTCGGGTCAGGCAGGCAGATCCCACAGTTCGGGGCAGGCAGACAGATCCCACAGTTCGGAGCAGGCAGGCAGATCCCACAGTTCGAGGCAGGCAGGCAGTTCCCACAGTTCGGGGCAGGCAGGCAGATCCCACAGTTCGGGTCAGGCAGGCAGAACCCACAGTTCGAGGCAGGCAGGCAGATCCCACAGTTCGGGGCAGGCAGGCAGATCCCACAGTTCGGGTCAGGCAGGCAGATCCCACAGTTCGGGTCAGGCAGGCAGAACCCACAGTTCGAGGCAGGCAGGCAGATCCCACAGTTAGGGGCAGGCAGGCAGATCCCACAGTTCGGGTCAGGCAGGCAGATCCCACAGTTAGGGGCAGGCAGGCAGATCCCACAGTTCGGGTCAGGCAGGCAGATCCCACAGTTTGGGGCAGGCAGGCAGATCCCACAGTTCGAGGCAGTCAGGCAGATCCCACAGTTCGGGGCAGGCAGGCAGGCAGATCCAACAGTTCGGGTCAGGCAGGCAGATCCCACAGTTTGGGGCAGGCAGCCAGATCCCACAGTTCGGGGCAGGCAGGCAGATCCCACAGTTCGGGGCAGTCAGGCAGATCCCACAGTTCGTTTCAGGCAGGCAGATCCCACAGTTCGGGTCAGGCAGGCAGATCCCACAGTTCGCGTCAGGCAGGGAAATCCCACAGTTCGGGGCAGGCAGGCAGATCCCACATTTCGGGTCAGGCAGGCAGATCCCACAGTTCGGGGTAGACAGGCAAATCCCACAGTTCGGGGCAGGCAGGCAGATCCCAAAGTTCGGGTCAGGCAGACAGATCCCACAGTTCGGGGCAGGCAGGCAGATCCCACAGTTCGGGGCAGGCAGGCAAATCCCTCAGTTCGGGGCAGGCAGGCAGATCCCACAGTTCGGGGCAAGCAGGCAGATCCCACAGTTCGGGGCAGGCAGGCAGATCCCACAGTTCGGGTCAGACAGGCAGATCCCACAGTTCGGGTCAGGCAGGCAGATCCCACAGTTTGGGGCAGGCAGGCAGATCCCACAGTTCGGGTCAGGCAGGCAGATCCCACAGTTCGGGTCAGGCAGGCAGATCCCACAGTTCGGGTCAGGCAGGCAGATCCCACAGTTCGGGGCAGGCAGGCAGATCCCACAGTTCGGGGCTGGCAGGCAGATCCCACAGTTCGGGTCAGACAGGCAGATCCCACAGTTCGGGGCAGACAGGCAGATCACACAGTTCGGGGCAGGTAGGCAGATCCCACAGTTCGAGGCAGGCAGGCAGGCAGATCCCACAGTTCGGGGCATGCAGGCAGATCCCACAGTTCGGGGCAGACAGGCAGATCCCACAGTTCGGGGCAGGCAGGCAGATCCCACAGTTCGTGTCAGGCAGGCAGATCCCACAGTTCGGGGCAGGCAGGCAAATCCCACAATTCGGGCCAGGCTGGCAGGCAGATCCCACAGTTCGGGTCAGGCAGGCAGGCAGATCCCACAGTTCGGGTCAGGCAGGCAGATCCCACAGTTCGGGTCAGACAGGCAGATCCCACAGTTCGGGTCAGGCAGGCAGATCCCACAGTTTGGGTCAGGCAGGCAGATCCCATAGTTCAGGGCAGGCAGGCAGATCCCACAGTTCGAGGCAGTCAGGCAGATCCCACAGTTCGGGGCAGGCAGGCAGGCAGATCCCACAGTTCGGGTCAGGCAGGCAGATCCCACAGTTCGGGTCAGACAGGCAGATCCCACAGTTCGGGTCAGGCAGGCAGATCCCACAGTTCGGGGCAGGCAGGCAGAACCCACAGTTCGGGTCAGGCAGGCAGATCCCACAGTTCGGGGCAGGCAGACAGATCCCACAGTTCGGAGCAGGCAGGCAGATCCCACAGTTCGAGGCAGGCAGGCAGTTCCCACAGTTCGGTGCAGGCAGGCAGATCCCACAGTTCGGGTCAGGCAGGCAGAACCCACAGTTCGAGGCAGGCAGGCAGATCCCACAGTTCGGGGCAGGCAGGCAGATCCCACAGTTCGGGTCAGGCAGGCAGATCCCACAGTTTGGGTCAGGCAGGCAGATCCCACAGTTCGGGTCAGGCAGGCAGAACCCACAGTTCGAGGCAGGCAGGCAGATCCCACAGTTAGGGGCAGGCAGGCAGATCCCACAGTTCGGGTCAGGCAGGCAGATCCCACAGTTAGGGGCAGGCAGGGAGATCCCACAGTTCGGGTCAGGCAGGCAGATCCCACAGTTTGGGGCAGGCAGGCAGATCCCACAGTTCGAGGCAGTCAGGCAGATCCCACAGTTCGGGGCAGGCAGGCAGGCAGATCCCACAGTTCGGGTCAGGCAGGCAGATCCCACAGTTTGGGGCAGGCAGCCAGATCCCACAGTTCGGGGCAGGCAGGCAGATCCCACAGTTCGGGGCAGTCAGGCAGATCCCACAGTTCGTTTCAGGCAGGCAGATCCCACAGTTCGGGTCAGGCAGGCAGATCCCACAGTTCGCGTCAGGCAGGGAAATCCCACAGTTCGGGGCAGGCAGCCAGATCCCACATTTCGGGTCAGGCAGGCAGATCCCACAGTTCGGGGTAGACAGGCAAATCCCACAGTTCGGGGCAGGCAGGCAGATCCCAAAGTTCGGGTCAGGCAGACAGATCCCACAGTTCGGGGCAGGCAGGCAGATCCCACAGTTCGGGGCAGGCAGGCAAATCCCTCAGTTCGGGGCAGGCAGGCAGATCCCACAGTTCGGGGCAAGCAGGCAGATCCCACAGTTCGGGGCAGGCAGGCAGATCCCACAGTTCGGGTAAGACAGGCAGATCCCACAGTTCGGGTCAGGCAGGCAGATCCCACAGTTTGGGGCAGGCAGGCAGATCCCACAGTTCGGGTCAGGCAGGCAGATCCCACAGTTCGGGTCAGGCAGGCAGATCCCACAGTTCGGGGCAGGCAGGCAGATCCCACAGTTCGGGGCTGGCAGGCAGATCCCACAGTTCGGGTCAGACAGGCAGATCCCACAGTTCGGGGCAGACAGGCAGATCACACAGTTCGGGGCAGGCAGGCAGATCCCACAGTTCGAGGCAGGCAGGCAGGCAGATCCCACAGTTCGGGGCATGCAGGCAGATCCCACAGTTCGGGGCAGACAGGCAGATCCCACAGTTCGGGGCAGGCAGGCAGATCCCACAGTTCGGGTCAGACAGGCAGATCCCACAGTTCAGATCAGGCAGGCAGATCCCACAGTTCGGATCAGGCAGGCAGATCCCACAGTTCGTGTCAGGCAGGCAGGCAGATCCCACAGTTCGGGTCAGGCAGGCAGATCCCACACTCGGGGCAGACAGGCAGATCCCACAGTTCGGGGCAGGCAGGCAGATCCCACAGTTCAGAGCAGGCAGGCATATCCCACAGTTCGAGGCAGGCAGGCAGATCCCACAGTTCGGGGCAGTCAGGCAGATCCCACATTTCGGGGCAGGCAGGCAGGTAGATCCCACAGTTCGAGGCAGGCAGGCAGATCCCACATTTGGGGGCAGACAGGCAGATCCCACAGTTCGGGGCAGGCAGGCAGATCCCACAGTTCGGGTCAGGCAGGCAGATCCCACAGTTCGGGGCAGGCAGGCAGATCCCACAGTTCGGGTCAGGCAGGCAGATCCCACAGTTCGGGGCAGGCAGGCAGATCCCACAGTTCGGGTCAGGCAGGCAGAACCCACAGTTCGAGGCAGGCAGGCAGAACCCACAGTTCGGGTCAGGCAGGCAGATCCCACAGTTCGGGGCAGGCTGGCAAATCCCACAGTTCGGGGCAGGCAGGCAGGCAGATCCCACAGTTCGGGTCAGACAGGCAGATCCCACAGTTCGACTCAGGCGGGCAGATCCCACCTTTCGGGTCAGGCAGGCAGATCCCACAGTTCGGGTCAGGCAGGCAGGCAGATCCAACAGTTCGGGGCAGGCAGTCAAGCAGAACCCACAGTTCGGGTCAGGCAGGCAGGAAGATCCCACATTTGGGGGCAAGCAGGCAGGTAGATCCCACAGTTCAGGGCAGGCAGACAGTTCCCACAGTTCGACTCAGGCGGGCAGATCCCACCTTTCGGGGCAGGCAGGCAGGCAGATCCCACAGTTCGGGGCAGGCAGGCAGGCAGATCCCACAGTTCGGGTCAGACAGGCAGATCCCACAGTTCGGGTCAGGCAGGCAGATCCCACAGTTCGGGGCAGGCAGGCAGAACCCACAGTTCGGGTCAGGCAGGCAGATCCCACAGTTCGGGGCATGCAGACAGATCCCACAGTTCGGAGCAGGCAGGCAGATCCCACAGTTCGAGGCAGGCAGGCAGTTCCCACAGTTCGGGGCAGGCAGGCAGATCCCACAGTTCGGGTCAGGCAGGCAGAACCCACAGTTCGAGGCAGGCAGGCAGATCCCACAGTTCGGGGCAGGCAGGCAGATCCCACAGTTCGGGTCAGGCAGGCAGATCCCACAGTTCGGGTCAGGCAGGCAGAACCCACAGTTCGAGGCAGGCAGGCAGATCCCACAGTTCGGGGCAGGCAGGCAGATCCCACAGTTTGGGTCAGGCAGGCAGATCCCACAGTTCGGGTCAGGCAGGCAGAACCCACAGTTCGAGGCAGGCAGGCAGATCCCACAGTTAGGGGCAGGCAGGCAGATCCCACAGTTCGGGTCAGGCAGGCAGATCCCACAGTTAGGGGCAGGCAGGCAGATCCCACAGTTCGGAGCAGGCAGGCAGATCCCACAGTTCGAGGCAGGCAGGCAGTTCCCACAGTTCGGGGCAGGCAGGCAGATCCCACAGTTCGGGGCAGGCAGGCAGATCCCACAGTTCGGGTCAGGCAGGCAGTTCCCACAGTTCGGGGCAGGCAGGCAGATCCCACAGTTCGGGGCAGGCAGGCAGATCCCACAGTTCGGGGCAGGCAGGCAGATCCCACAGTTCGGGGCAGGCAGGCAAATCCCACATTTCGGGGCAGGCAGGCAGGCAGATCCCACAGTTTGGGTCAGACAGGCAGATCCCACAGTTCGACTCAGGCGGGCAGATCCCACCTTTCGGGGCAGGCAGGCAGGCAGATCCCACAGTTCGGGTCAGGCAGTCAAGCAGAACCCACAGTTCGGGTCGGGCAGGCAGGAAGATCCCACATTTGGGGGCAAGCAGGCAGGTAGATCCCACAGTTCAGGGCAGGCAGACAGTTCCCACAGTTCGACTCAGGCTGGCTGATCCCACCTTTCGGGGCAGGCAGGCAGGCAGATCCCACAGTTCGGATCAGGCAGGCAGATCCAACAGTTCGGGGCATGCAGGCAGTTCCCACAGTTCGGGTCAGGCAGGCAGGAAGATCCCACATTTGGGGGCAGGCAGGCAGGTAGATCCCACAGTTTGAGGCAGGCAGGAAGGCAGATCCCACAGTTCGGGTCAGGCAGGCAGATCCCACAGTTCGGGTCAGGCAGGCAGATCCCACAGTTCGGGGCAGGCAGGCAAATCCCACAGTTCGGGCCAGGCTGGCAGGCAGATCCCACAGTTCGGGTCAGGCAGGCAGATCCCACAGTTCGTGTCAGGCAGGCAGGCAGATCCCACAGTTCGGGTCAGGCAGGCAGGCAGATCCCACAGTTCGGGTCAGGCAGGCAGATCCCACAGTTCGGGTCAGACAGGCAGATCCCACAGTTCGGGTCAGGCAGGCAGATCCCACAGTTCGAGGCAGTCAGGCAGATCCCACAGTTCGGGGCAGGCAGGCAGGCAGATCCCACAGTTCGGGTCAGGCAGGCAGATCCCACAGTTCGGGGCAGGCAGCCAGATCCCACAGTTCGGGGCAGGCAGGCAGATCCCACAGTTCGGGGCAGTCAGGCAGATCCCACAGTTCGGGTCAGGCAGGCAGATCCCACAGTTCGCGTCAGGCAGGGAAATCCCACAGTTCGGGGCAGGCAGGCAGATCCCACATTTCGGGTCAGGCAGGCAGATCCCACAGTTCAGGGTAGACAGGCAAATCCCACAGTTCGGGGCAGGCAGGCAGATCCCAAAGTTCGGGTCAGGCAGACAGATCCCACAGTTCGGGGCAGGCAGGCAGATCCCACAGTTCGGGACAGGCAGGCAAATCCCTCAGTTCGGGGCAGGCAGGCAGATCCCACAGTTCGGGGCAAGCAGGCAGATCCCACAGTTCGGGGCAGGCAGGCAGATCCCACAGTTCGGGTCAGACAGGCAGATCCCACAGTTCGGGTCAGGCAGGCAGATCCCACAGTTTGGGGCAGGCAGGCAGATCCCACAGTTCGGGTCAGGCAGGCAGATCCCACAGTTCAGGTCAGGCAGGCAGATCCCACAGTTCGGGTCAGGCAGGCAGATCCCACAGTTCGGGGCAGGCAGGCAGATCCCACAGTTCGGGGCTGGCAGGCAGATCCCACAGTTCGGGTCAGACAGGCAGATCCCACAGTTCGGGGCAGACAGGCAGATCCCACAGTTCGGGGCAGGCAGGCAGATCCCACAGTTCGAGGCAGGCAGGCAGGCAGATCCCACAGTTCGGGGCATGCAGGCAGATCCCACAGTTCGGGGCAGACAGGCAGATCCCACAGTTCGGGGCAGGCAGGCAGATCCCACAGTTCGGGTCAGACAGGCAGATCCCACAGTTCGGATCAGGCAGGCAGATCCCAGAGTTCGGATCAGGCAGGCAGATCCCACAGTTCGGGTCAGGCAGGCAGGCAGATCCCACAGTTCGGGTCAGGCAGGCAGATCCCACACTCGGGGCAGACAGGCAGATCCCACAGTTTGGGGGAGGCAGGCAGTTCCCACAGTTGGGGGCAGGCAGGCAGATCCCACAGTTCGGAGCAGGCAGGCAGATCCCACAGTTTGGGGCAGTCAGGCAGATCCCACATTTCGGGGCAGGCAGGCAGGTAGATCCCACAGTTCGAGGCAGGCAGGCAGATCCCACATTTGGGGGCAGACAGGCAGATCCCACATTTCGAGGCAGACAGGCAGGTAGATCCCACAGTTCGAGGCAGGCAGGCAGATCCCACATTTGGGGGCAGACAGGCAGATCCCACAGTTCGGGGCAGGCAGGCAGATCCCACAGTTCGGGTCAGGCAGGCAGATCCCACAGTTCGGGGCAGGCAGGCAGATCCCACAGTTCGGGTCAGGCAGGCAGATCCCACAGTTCGGGGCAGGCAGGCAGATCCCACAGTTCGGGTCAGGCAGGCAGAACCCACAGTTCGAGGCAGGCTGGCAGATCCCACAGTTCGGGGCAGGCAGGCAAATCCCACAGTTCGGGGCAGGTAGGCAGGCAGATCCCACAGTTCGGGTCAGACAGGCAGATCCCACAGTTCGACTCAGGCGGGCAGATCCCACCTTTCGGGTCAGGCAGGCAGATCCCACAGTTCGGGTCAGGCAGCCAGGCAGATCCAACAGTTCGGGGCAGGCAGTCAAGCAGAACCCACAGTTCGGGTCAGGCAGGCAGGAAGATCCCACATTTGGGGGCAAGCAGGCAGGTAGATCCCACAGTTCAGGGCAGGCAGACAGTTCCCACAGTTCGACTCAGGCGGGCAGATCCCACCTTTCGGGGCAGGCAGGCAGGCAGATCCCACAGTTCGGGGCATGCAGGCAGATCCCACAGTTCGGGGCAGACAGGCAGATCCCACAGTTCGGGGCAGGCAGGCAGATCCCACAGTTCGGGTCAGACAGGCAGATCCCACAGTTCGGATCAGGCAGGCAGATCCCACAGTTCGGATCAGGCAGGCAGATCCCACAGTTCGGGTCAGGCAGGCAGGCAGATCTCACAGTTCGGGTCAGGCAGGCAGATCCCACACTCGGGGCAGACAGGCAGATCCCACAGTTTGGGGGAGGCAGGCAGTTCCCACAGTTGGGGGCAGGCAGGCAGATCCCACAGTTCGGAGCAGGCAGGCAGATCCCACAGTTCGGGGCAGTCAGGCAGATCCCACATTTCGGGGCAGGCAGGCAGGTAGATCCCACAGTTCGAGGCAGGCAGGCAGATCCCACATTTGGGGGCAGACAGGCAGATCCCACATTTCGGGGCAGGCAGGCAGGTAGATCCCACAGTTCGAGGCAGGCAGGCAGATCCCACATTTGGGGGCAGACAGGCAGATCCCACAGTTCGGGGCAGGCAGGCAGATCCCACAGTTCGGGTCAGGCAGGCAGATCCCACAGTTCGGGGCAGGCAGGCAGATCCCACAGTTCGGGTCAGGCAGGCAGATCCCACAGTTCGGGGCAGGCAGGCAGATCCCACAGTTCGGGTCAGGCAGGCAGAACCCACAGTTCGAGGCAGGCTGGCAGATCCCACAGTTCGGGGCAGGCAGGCAAATCCCACAGTTCGGGGCAGGCAGGCAGGCAGATCCCACAGTTCGGGTCAGACAGGCAGATCCCACAGTTCGACTCAGGCGGGCAGATCCCACCTTTCGGGTCAGGCAGGCAGATCCCACAGTTCGGGTCAGGCAGGCAGGCAGATCCAACAGTTCGGGGCAGGCAGTCAAGCAGAACCCACATTTCGGGTCAGGCAGGCAGGAAGATCCCACATTTGGGGGCAAGCAGGCAGGTAGATCCCACAGTTCAGGGCAGGCAGACAGTTCCCACAGTTCGACTCAGGCGGGCAGATCCCACCTTTCGGGGCAGGCAGGCAGGCAGATCCCACAGTTCGGATCAGGCAGGCAGATCCAACAGTTCGGGGCATGCAGGCAGGAAGATCCCACATTTGGGGGCAGGCAGGCAGGTAGATCCCACAGTTTGAGGCAGGCAGGCAGGCAGATCCCACTTTTCGGGTCAGGCAGGCAGATCCCACAGTTCCTGTCAGGCAGGCAGATCCCACAGTTCGGGTCAGGCAGGCAGGCAGATCCCACAGTTCGGGGCAGGCAGGCAGAGCCCACAGTTCGGGTCAGACAGGCAGATCCCACAGTTCGGGTCAGGCAGGCAGATCCCACAGTTCGGGTCAGGCAGGCAGGCAGATCCCACAGTTCGGGTCAGGCAGGCAGATCCCACAGTTCGGGTCAGGCAGGCAGGCAGATCCCACAGTTCAGGTCAGGCAGGCAAATCCCACAGTTCGGGTCAGGCAGGCAGATCCCACAGTTCGGGGCAGGCAGGCAGGCAGATCCCACAGTTCGGGTCAGGCAGGCAGATCCCACAGTTCGGGTCAGGCAGGCAGGCAGATCCCACAGTTCAGGTCAGGCAGGCAAATCCCACAGTTCGGGTCAGGCAGGCAGATCCCACAGTTCGGGGCAGGCAGGCAGGCAGATCCCACAGTTCGGATCAGGCAGGCAGATCCAACAGTTCGGGGCATGCAGGCAGGAAGATCCCACATTTGGGGGCAGGCAGGCAGGTAGATCCCACAGTTTGAGGCAGGCAGGCAGGCAGATCCCACAGTTCGGGTCAGGCAGGCAGATCCCACAGTTCGGGGCAGGCAGGCAGGCAGATCCCACAGTTCGGATCAGGCAGGCAGATCCAACAGTTCGGGGCATGCAGGCAGGAAGATCCCACATTTGGGGGCAGGCAGGCAGGTAGATCCCACAGTTTGAGGCAGGCAGGCAGGCAGATCCCACAGTTCGGGTCAGGCAGGCAGATCCCACAGTTCCTGTCAGGCAGGCAGGCAGATCCCACAGTTCGGGTCAGGCAGGCAGGCAGATCCCACAGTTCGGGGCAGGCAGGCAGAGCCCACAGTTCGGGTCAGACAGGCAGATCCCACAGTTCGGGTCAGGCAGGCAGATCCCACAGTTCGGGTCAGACAGGCAGATCCCACAGTTCGGGTCAGACAGGCAGATCCCACAGTTCGGGTCAGGCAGGCAGATCCCACAGTTTGGGTCAGGCAGGCAGATCCCATAGTTCAGGGCCGGCAGGCAGATCCCACAGTTCGAGGCAGTCAGGCAGATCCCACAGTTCGGGGCAGGCAGGCAGGCAGATCCCATAGTTCGGGTCAGGCAGGCAGATCCCACAGTTCGGGTCAGACAGGCAGATCCCACAGTTTGGGTCAGTCAGGCAGATCCCACAGTTTGGGTCAGGCAGGCAGATCCCACAGTTCAGGGCAGGCAGGCAGATCCCACAGTTCGAGGCAGTCAGGCAGATCCCACAGTTCGGGGCAGGCAGGCAGGCAGATCCCACAGTTCGGGGCAGGCAGGCAGATCCCACAGTTCGGTTCAGGCAGGCAGATCCCACAGTTCGGGTCAGGCAGGCAGATCCCACAGTTCGGGTCAGGCAGGGAAATCCCACAGTTCGGGGCAGGCAGGCAGATCCCACAGTTCGGGTCAGGCAGGCAGATCCCACAGTTCGGGTCAGGCAGGGAAATCCCACAGTTCGGGGCAGGCAGGCAGATCCCACATTTCGGGTCAGGCAGGCAGATCCCACAGTTCGGGGTAGACAGGCAAATCCCACAGTTCGGGGCAGGCAGGCAGATCCCAAAGTTCGGGTCAGGCAGGCAGATCCCACAGTTCGGGGCAGGCAGGCAAATCCCACTGTTCGGGGCAGGCAGGTAGGCAGATCCCACAGTTCGGGTCAGACAGGCAGATCCCACAGTTCGAGGCAGGCAGGCAGGCAGATCCCACAGTTCGGGGCAGGCAGGCAGTTCCCACAGTTTGACTCAGGCAGGCAGATCCCACAGTTCGGGGCAGGCAGGCAGATCCCACAGTTCGGGTCAGACAGGCAGATCCCACAGTTCGGGTCAGGCAGGCAGATCCCACAGTTTGGGGCAGGCAGGCAGATCCCACAGTTCGGGTCAGGCAGGCAGATCCCACAGTTCAGGTCAGGCAGGCAGATCCCACAGTTCGGGTCAGGCAGGCAGATCCCACAGTTCGGGGCAGGCAGGCAGATCCCACAGTTCGGGGCTGGCAGGCAGATCCCACAGTTCGGGTCAGACAGGCAGATCCCACAGTTCGGGGCAGACAGGCAGATCCCACAGTTCGGGGCAGGCAGGCAGATCCCACAGTTCGAGGCAGGCAGGCAGGCAGATCCCACAGTTCGGGGCATGCAGGCAGATCCCACAGTTCGGGGCAGACAGGCAGATCCCACAGTTCGGGGCAGGCAGGCAGATCCCACAGTTCGGGTCAGACAGGCAGATCCCACAGTTCGGATCAGGCAGGCAGATCCCACAGTTCGGATCAGGCAGGCAGATCCCACAGTTCGGGTCAGGCAGGCAGGCAGATCCCACAGTTCGGGTCAGGCAGGCAGATCCCACACTCGGGGCAGACAGGCAGATCCCACAGTTTGGGGGAGGCAGGCAGTTCCCACAGTTGGGGGCAGGCAGGCAGATCCCACAGTTCGGAGCAGGCAGGCAGATCCCACAGTTTGGGGCAGTCAGGCAGATCCCACATTTCGGGGCAGGCAGGCAGGTAGATCCCACAGTTCGAGGCAGGCAGGCAGATCCCACATTTGGGGGCAGACAGGCAGATCCCACATTTCGAGGCAGACAGGCAGGTAGATCCCACAGTTCGAGGCAGGCAGGCAGATCCCACATTTGGGGGCAGACAGGCAGATCCCACAGTTCGGGGCAGGCAGGCAGATCCCACAGTTCGGGTCAGGCAGGCAGATCCCACAGTTCGGGGCAGGCAGGCAGATCCCACAGTTCGGGTCAGGCAGGCAGATCCCACAGTTCGGGGCAGGCAGGCAGATCCCACAGTTCGGGTCAGGCAGGCAGAACCCACAGTTCGAGGCAGGCTGGCAGATCCCACAGTTCGGGGCAGGCAGGCAAATCCCACAGTTCGGGGCAGGCAGGCAGGCAGATCCCACAGTTCGGGTCAGACAGGCAGATCCCACAGTTCGACTCAGGCGGGCAGATCCCACCTTTCGGGTCAGGCAGGCAGATCCCACAGTTCGGGTCAGGCAGGCAGGCAGATCCAACAGTTCGGGGCAGGCAGTCAAGCAGAACCCACAGTTCGGGTCAGGCAGGCAGGAAGATCCCACATTTGGGGGCAAGCAGGCAGGTAGATCCCACAGTTCAGGGCAGGCAGACAGTTCCCACAGTTCGACTCAGGCGGGCAGATCCCACCTTTCGGGGCAGGCAGGCAGGCAGATCCCACAGTTCGGGGCATGCAGGCAGATCCCACAGTTCGGGGCAGACAGGCAGATCCCACAGTTCGGGGCAGGCAGGCAGATCCCACAGTTCGGGTCAGACAGGCAGATCCCACAGTTCGGATCTGGCAGGCAGATCCCACAGTTCGGATCAGGCAGGCAGATCCCACAGTTCGGGTCAGGCAGGCAGGCAGATCTCACAGTTCGGGTCAGGCAGGCAGATCCCACACTCGGGGCAGACAGGCAGATCCCACAGTTTGGGGGAGGCAGGCAGTTCCCACAGTTGGGGGCAGGCAGGCAGATCCCACAGTTCGGAGCAGGCAGGGAGATCCCACAGTTCGGGGCAGTCAGGCAGATCCCACATTTCGGGGCAGGCAGGCAGGTAGATCCCACAGTTCGAGGCAGGCAGGCAGATCCCACATTTGGGGGCAGACAGGCAGATCCCACATTTCGGGGCAGGCAGGCAGGTAGATCCCACAGTTCGAGGCAGGCAGGCAGATCCCACATTTGGGGGCAGACAGGCAGATCCCACAGTTCGGGGCAGGCAGGCAGATCCCACAGTTCGGGTCAGGCAGGCAGATCCCACAGTTCGGGGCAGGCAGGCAGATCCCACAGTTCGGGTCAGGCAGGCAGATCCCACAGTTCGGGGCAGGCAGGCAGATCCCACAGTTCGGGTCAGGCAGGCAGAACCCACAGTTCGAGGCAGGCTGGCAGATCCCACAGTTCGGGGCAGGCAGGCAAATCCCACAGTTCGGGGCAGGCAGGCAGGCAGATCCCACAGTTCGGGTCAGACAGGCAGATCCCACAGTTCGACTCAGGCGGGCAGATCCCACCTTTCGGGTCAGGCAGGCAGATCCCACAGTTCGGGTCAGGCAGGCAGGCAGATCCAACAGTTCGGGGCAGGCAGTCAAGCAGAACCCACATTTCGGGTCAGGCAGGCAGGAAGATCCCACATTTGGGGGCAAGCAGGCAGGTAGATCCCACAGTTCAGGGCAGGCAGACAGTTCCCACAGTTCGACTCAGGCGGGCAGATCCCACCTTTCGGGGCAGGCAGGCAGGCAGATCCCACAGTTCGGATCAGGCAGGCAGATCCAACAGTTCGGGGCATGCAGGCAGGAAGATCCCACATTTGGGGGCAGGCAGGCAGGTAGATCCCACAGTTTGAGGCAGGCAGGCAGGCAGATCCCACAGTTCGGGTCAGGCAGGCAGATCCCACAGTTCCTGTCAGGCAGGCAGATCCCACAGTTCGGGTCAGGCAGGCAGGCAGATCCCACAGTTCGGGTCAGGCAGGCAGGCAGATCCCACAGTTCGGGGCAGGCAGGCAGAGCCCACAGTTCGGGTCAGACAGGCAGATCCCACAGTTCGGGTCAGGCAGGCAGGCAGATCCCACAGTTCGGGTCAGGCAGGCAATTCCCACAGTTCGGGTCAGACAGGCAGATCCCACAGTTCGGGTCAGACAGGCAGATCCCACAGTTCGGGTCAGACAGGCAGATCCCACAGTTCGGGTCAGGCAGGCAGATCCCACAGTTTGGGTCAGGCAGGCAGATCCCATAGTTCAGGGCCGGCAGGCAGATCCCACAGTTCGAGGCAGTCAGGCAGATCCCACAGTTCGGGGCAGGCAGGCAGGCAGATCCCATAGTTCGGGTCAGGCAGGCAGATCCCACAGTTCGGGTCAGACAGGCAGATCCCACAGTTTGGGTCAGTCAGGCAGATCCCACAGTTTGGGTCAGGCAGGCAGATCCCACAGTTCAGGGCAGGCAGGCAGATCCCACAGTTCGAGGCAGTCAGGCAGATCCCACAGTTCGGGGCAGGCAGGCAGGCAGATCCCACAGTTCGGGTCAGGCAGGCAGATCCCACAGTTCGGGGCAGGCAGCCAGATCCCACAGTTCGGGGCAGGCAGGCAGATCCCACAGTTCGGGGCAGGCAGGCAGATCCCACAGTTCGGTTCAGGCAGGCAGATCCCACAGTTCGGGTCAGGCAGGCAGATCCCACAGTTCGGGTCAGGCAGGGAAATCCCACAGTTCGGGGCAGGCAGGCAGATCCCACATTTCGGGTCAGGCAGGCAGATCCCACAGTTCGGGGTAGACAGGCAAATCCCACAGTTCGGGGCAGGCAGGCAGATCCCAAAGTTCGGGTCAGGCAGGCAGATCCCACAGTTCGGGGCAGGCAGGCAAATCCCACTGTTCGGGGCAGGCAGGTAGGCAGATCCCACAGTTCGGGTCAGACAGGCAGATCCCACAGTTCGAGGCAGGCAGGCAGGCAGATCCCACAGTTCGGGGCAGGCAGGCAGTTCCCACAGTTTGACTCAGGCAGGCAGATCCCACAGTTCGGATCAGGCAGGCAGATTCAACAGTTCGGGTCAGGCAGGCAGATCCCACAGTTCGGGTCAGACAGGCAGATCCTACAGTTCGAGGCAGGCAAGCAGGCAGATCCCACAGTTCGTGTCAGGCAGGCAGATACCACATTCCGGGGCAGGCAGGCAGGTCCCACAGTTCGAGGCAGGCAAGCAGGCAGGCAGATCCCACAGTTCGGGGCTGGCAGGCAGATCCCACAGTTCGGGGCAGGCAGGCAGATCCCACAGATCGGTGCAGGCAGGCAGATCCCACAGATCAGAGCAGGCAGGCAGATCCCACAGATCGGGGCAGGCAGGGAGGCAGGCAGATCCCACAGTTCGGGGCAGGCAGGCAGGCAGATCCCACTGTTTGGGGCAGGCAGGCAGGCAGATCCCACAGATCGGAGCAGGCAGGGAGGCAGGCAGATCCCACAGATCGGAGCAGGCAGGGAGGCAGGCAGATCCCACAGATCAGAGAAGGCTGCCAGATCCCACAGATCGGAGAAGGCTGGCAGATCCCACAGATCGGAGAAGGCTGGCAGATCCCACAGATCGGAGCAGGCAGGCAGATCCCACAGATTGGAGCAGGCAGGGAGGCAGGCAGATCCCACAGATCGGAGCAGGCAGGGAGGCAGGCAGATCCCACAGATCGGAGTAGGCAGGGAGGCAGACAGATCCCACAGATCGGAGCAGGCAGGCAGAACCCACAGTTTGGGTCAGGCAGGCAGATCCCACAGTTCGGGGCAGACAGGCAGATCCCACAGTTCGGGTCAGGCAGGCAGATCCCACAGTTCAGGGCAGGCAGGCTGGCAGATCCCACAGTTCGGGGCAGGCAGGCAGGCAGATCCCACATTTCGGGGCAGGCAGGCAGGTAGATCCCACAGTTCGAGGCAGGCAGGCAGATACCACAGTTCGAGGCGGTCAGGCAGGCAGATCCCACATTTCGGGGCAGGCAGGCAGGTAGATCCCACAGTTCGAGGCAGGCAGGCAGATGCCACAGTTCGGGTCAGGCAGACAGATCCCACAGTTCGAGGCAGGCAGGCAGATACCACAGTTCGGGTCAGGCAGGCAGATCCCACAGCTCGGGGCAGGCAGGCAGATCCCACAGTTCGGGTCAGACAGGCAGATCCCACAGTTCGAGGCAGGCAGGCAGATCCCACAGTTCGGGTCAGGCAGGCAGATCCCACAGTTCGAGGCAGGCAGATCCCACAGTTCGGGGCAGGCAGGCAGGCAGATCCCACAGTTCGGGGCAGGCAGGCAGATCCCACAGTTCGTGTCAGGCAGGCAGATCCCACAGTTCGGGCAGGCAGGCTGATCCCACAGTTAGGGGCAGGCAGGCAGATCCCACAGTTCGAGGCAGGCAGGCAAATCCTACAGTTCAGGGCAGGCAGGCAGGCAGTTCCCACAGTTCAGGGAAGGCAGGCAGATCCCACCGTTCGGGTCAGGCAGGCAGATCCCACAGTTCGGGTAATGACCGCAGATCCCACAGTTCGGGTCAGGCAGGCAAATCCCACAGTTCGGGTCAGGCAGGCAGATCCCACAGTTCGGGTCCGGCAGGCAAATCCCATAGTTCGGGTCAGGCAGGCAGGCAGATCCCACAGTTCGGGTCAGGCAGGCAGATCCCACAATTCGGATCAGGCAGGCAGATCCCACAGTTCGGGTCAGGCAGGCAGATCCCACAGTTCGGGTCCGGCAGGCAAATCCCACAGTTCGGGTCTGGCAGGCAGATCCCACAGTTCGGGTCCGGCAGGCAAATCCCATAGTTCGGGTCAGGCAGGCAGGCAGATCCCACAGTTCGGGTCAGGCAGGCAGATCCCACAGTTCGGATCAGGCAGGCAGATCCCACAGTTCGGGTCAGGCAGGCAGATCCCACAGTTCGGGGCAGGCAGGCAGGCAGATCCCACAGTTCAGGGCAGGCAGGCAGATCCCACAGTTCGGATCAGGCAGGCAGATCCAACAGTTCGGGGCAGGCAGTCAGGCAGATCCCACAGTTCGGGTCAGACAGGCCGATCCCACAGTTCGGGGCAGACAGGCAGATCCCACAGTTCGGGGCAGGCAGGCAGATCCCACAGTTCGAGGCAGGCAGGCAGGCAGATCCCACAGTTCGGGGCATGCAGGCAGATCCCACAGTTCGGGGCAGACAAGCAGATCCCACAGTTCGGGGCAGGCAGGCAGATCCCACAGTTCGGGTCAGACAGGCAGATCCCACAGTTCGGATCAGGCAGGCAGATCCCAGAGTTCGGATCAGGCAGGCAGATCCCACAGTTCGGGTGAGGCAGGCAGGCAGATCCCACAGTTCGGGTCAGGCAGGCAGATCCCACACTCGGGGCAGACAGGCAGATCCCACAGTTTGGGGGAGGCAGGCAGTTCCCACAGTTGGGGGCAGGCAGGCAGATCCCACAGTTCGGAGCAGGCAGGCAGATCCCACAGTTCGAGGCAGGCAGGCAGATCCCACAGTTGGGGGCAGGCAGGCAGATCCCACAGTTCGGAGCAGGCAGGCAGATCCCACAGTTCGAGGCAGGCAGGCAGATCCCACAGTTCGGGGCAGTCAGGCAGATCCCACATTTCGGGGCAGGCAGGCAGGTAGATCCCACAGTTCGAGGCAGGCAGGCAGATCCCACATTTGGGGGCAGACAGGCAGATCCCACAGTTCGGGGCAGGCAGGCAGATCCCACAGTTCGGGTCAGGCAGGCAGATCCCACAGTTCGGGGCAGGCAGGCAGATCCCACAGTTCGGGTCAGGCAGGCAGATCCCACAGTTCGGGGCAGGCAGGCAGATCCCACAGTTCGGGTCAGGCAGGCAGAACCCACAGTTCGAGGCAGGCAGGCAGAACCCACAGTTCGGGTCAGGCAGGCAGAACCCACAGTTGGAGGCAGGCAGGCAGATCCCACAGTTCGGGTCAGGCAGGCAAATCCCACAGTTCGGGGCAGGCAGGCAGGCAGATCCCACAGTTCGGGTCAGACAGGCAGATCCCACAGTTCGACTCAGGCGGGCAGATCCCACCTTTCGGGTCAGGCAGGCAGATCCCACAGTTCGGGTCAGGCAGGCAGGCAGATCCAACAGTTCGGGGCAGGCAGTCAAGCAGAACCCACAGTTCGGGTCAGGCAGGCAGGAAGATCCCACATTTGGGGGCAAGCAGGCATGTAGATCCCACAGTTCAGGGCAGGCAGACAGTTCCCACAGTTCGACTCAGGCGGGCAGATCCCACCTTTCGGGGCAGGCAGGCAGGCAGATCCCACAGTTCGGATCAGGCAGGCAGATCCAACAGTTCGGGGCATGCAGGCAGGAAGATCCCACATTTGGGGGCAGGCAGGCAGGTAGATCCCACAGTTTGAGGCAGGCAGGCAGGCAGATCCCACAGTTCGTGTCAGGCAGGCAGATCCCACAGTTCGGGTCAGGCAGGCAGGCAGATCCCACAGTTCGGGTCAGGCAGGCAAATCCCACAGTTCGGGTCAGGCAGGCAGGCAGATCCCACAGTTCGGGGCAGGCAGGCAGAGCCCACAGTTCGGGGCAGGCAGGCAGGCAGATCCCACAGTTCGGGTCAGGCAGGCAGGCAGATCCCACAGTTCGGGGCAGGCAGGCAGAGCCCACAGTTCGGGTCAGACAGGCAGATCCCACAGTTCGGGTCAGGCAGGCAGATCCCACAGTTCGGGTCAGACAGGCAGATCCCACAGTTCGGGTCAGGCAGGCAGGCAGATCCCACAGTTCGGGTCAGGCAGGCAAATCCCACAGTTCGGGTCAGACAGGCAGATCCCACAGTTCGGGTCAGACAGGCAGATCCCACAGTTCGGGTCAGGCAGGCAGATCCCACAGTTTGGGTCAGGCAGGCAGATCCCATAGTTCAGGGCAGGCAGGCAGATCCCACAGTTCGAGGCAGTCAGGCAGATCCCACAGTTCGGGGCAGGCAGGCAGGCAGATCCCACAGTTCGGGTCAGGCAAGCAGATCCCACAGTTCGGGTCAGACAGGCAGATCCCACAGTTCGGGTCAGTCAGGCAGATCCCACAGTTTGGGTCAGGCAGGCAGATCCCACAGTTCAGGGCAGGCAGGCAGATCCCACAGTTCGAGGCAGTCAGGCAGATCCCACAGTTCGGGGCAGGCAGGCAGGCAGATCCCACAGTTCGGGTCAGGCAGGCAGATCCCACAGTTCGGGGCAGGCAGCCAGATCCCACAGTTCGGGGCAGGCAGGCAGATCCCACAGTTCGGGGCAGGCAGGCAGATCCCACAGTTCGGTTCAGGCAGGCAGATCCCACAGTTCGGTTCAGGCAGGCAGATCCCACAGTTCGGGTCAGGCAGGGAAATCCCACAGTTCGGGGCAGGCAGGCAGATCCCACAGTTCGGGTCAGGCAGGCAGATACCACATTCCGGGGCAGGCAGGCAGATCCCACAGTTCGAGGCAGGCAAGCAGGCAGGCAGATCCCACAGTTCGGGGCTGGCAGGCAGATCCCACAGTTCGGGGCAGGCAGGCAGATCCCACAGATCGGTGCAGGCAGGCAGATCCCACAGATCAGAGCAGGCAGGCAGATCCCACAGATCGGGGCAGTCAGGGAGGCAGGCAGATCCCACAGTTCGGGGCAGGCAGGCAGGCAGATCCCACTGTTTGGGGCAGGCAGGCAGGCAGATCCCACAGATCGGAGCAGGCAGGGAGGCAGGCAGATCCCACAGATCGGAGCAGGCAGGGAGGCAGGCAGATCCCACAGTTCGGGTCAGGCAGGCAGATCCCACAGTTCGGGGCAGGCAGCCAGATCCCACAGTTCGGGGCAGGCAGGCAGATCCCACAGTTCGGGGCAGGCAGGCAGATCCCACAGTTCGGTTCAGGCAGGCAGATCCCACAGTTCGGTTCAGGCAGGCAGATCCCACAGTTCGGGTCAGGCAGGGAAATCCCACAGTTCGGGGCAGGCAGGCAGATCCCACAGTTCGGGTCAGGCAGGCAGATACCACAGTTCGGGGTAGACAGGCAAATCCCACAGTTCGGGGCAGGCAGGCAGATCCCAAAGTTCGGGTCAGGCAGGCAGATCCCACAGTTCGGGGCAGGCAGGCAAATCCCACTGTTCGGGGCAGGCAGGTAGGCAGATCCCACAGTTCGGGTCAGACAGGCAGATCCCACAGTTCGAGGCAGGCAGGCAGGCAGATCCCACAGTTCGGGGCAGGCAGGCAGTTCCCACAGTTTGACTCAGGCAGGCAGATCCCACAGTTCGGATCAGGCAGGCAGATTCAACAGTTCGGGTCAGGCAGGCAGATCCCACAGTTCGGGTCAGACAGGCAGATCCTACAGTTCGAGGCAGGCAAGCAGGCAGATCCCACAGTTCGGGTCAGGCAGGCAGATACCACATTCCGGGGCAGGCAGGCAGATCCCACAGTTCGAGGCAGGCAAGCAGGCAGGCAGATCCCACAGTTCGGGGCTGGCAGGCAGATCCCACAGTTCGGGGCAGGCAGGCAGATCCCACAGATCGGTGCAGGCAGGCAGATCCCACAGATCAGAGCAGGCAGGCAGATCCCACAGATCGGGGCAGGCAGGGAGGCAGGCAGATCCCACAGTTCGGGGCAGGCAGGCAGGCAGATCCCACTGTTTGGGGCAGGCAGGCAGGCAGATCCCACAGATCGGAGCAGGCAGGGAGGCAGGCAGATCCCACAGATCGGAGCAGGCAGGGAGGCAGGCAGATCCCACAGATCGGAGAAGGCTGGCAGATCCCACAGATCGGAGAAGGCTGGCAGATCCCACAGATCGGAGCAGGCAGGCAGATCCCACAGATTGGAGCAGGCAGGGAGGCAGGCAGAGCCCACAGATCGGAGCAGGCAGGGAAGCAGGCAGATCCCACAGATCGGAGCAGGCAGGGAGGCAGGCAGATCCCACAGATCGGAGCAGGCAGGGAGGCAGGCAGATCCCACAGATCGGAGCAGGCAGGCAGATCCCACAGATTGGAGCAGGCAGGGAGGCAGGCAGATCCCACAGATCGGAGCAGGCAGGGAGGCAGGCAGATCCCACAGATCGGAGTAGGCAGGGAGGCAGACAGATCCCACAGATCGGAGCAGGCAGGCAGAACCCACAGTTTGGGTCAGGCAGGCAGATCCCACAGTTCGGGGCAGACAGGCAGATCCCACAGTTCGGGTCAGGCAGGCAGATCCCACAGTTCGGGGCAGGCAGGCTGGCAGATCCCACAGTTCGGGGCAGGCAGGCAGGCAGATCCCACATTTCGGGGCAGGCAGGCAGGTAGATCCCACAGTTCGAGGCAGGCAGGCAGATACCACAGTTCGAGGCGGTCAGGCAGGCAGATCCCACATTTCGGAGCAGGCAGGCAGGTAGATCCCACAGTTTGAGGCAGGCAGGCAGATGCCACAGTTCGGGTCAGGCAGACAGATCCCACAGTTCGAGGCAGGCAGGCAGATACCACAGTTCGGGTCAGGCAGGCAGGCAGATCCCACAGCTCGGGGCAGGCAGGCAGATCCCACAGTTCGGAGCAGGCAGGCAGATCCCACAGTTCGAGGCAGGCAGGCAGATCCCACAGTTCGGGGCAGTCAGGCAGATCCCACATTTCGGGGCAGGCAGGCAGGTAGATCCCACAGTTCGAGGCAGGCAGGCAGATCCCACATTTGGGGGCAGACAGGCAGATCCCACAGTTCGGGGCAGGCAGGCAGATCCCACAGTTCGGGTCAGGCAGGCAGATCCCACAGTTCGGGGCAGGCAGGCAGATCCCACAGTTCGGGTCAGGCAGGCAGATCCCACAGTTCGGGGCAGGCAGGCAGATCCCACAGTTCGGGTCAGGCAGGCAGAACCCACAGTTCGAGGCAGGCAGGCAGAACCCACAGTTCGGGTCAGGCAGGCAGAACCCACAGTTCGAGGCAGGCAGGCAGATCCCACAGTTCGGGTCAGGCAGGCAAATCCCACAGTTCGGGGCAGGCAGGCAGGCAGATCCCACAGTTCGGGTCAGACAGGCAGATCCCACAGTTCGACTCAGGCGGGCAGATCCCACCTTTCGGGTCAGGCAGGCAGATCCCACAGTTCGGGTCAGGCAGGCAGGCAGATCCAACAGTTCGGGGCAGGCAGTCAAGCAGAACCCACAGTTCGGGTCAGGCAGGCAGGAAGATCCCACATTTGGGGGCAAGCAGGCATGTAGATCCCACAGTTCAGGGCAGGCAGACAGTTCCCACAGTTCGACTCAGGCGGGCAGATCCCACCTTTCGGGGCAGGCAGGCAGGCAGATCCCACAGTTCGGATCAGGCAGGCAGATCCAACAGTTCGGGGCATGCAGGCAGGAAGATCCCACATTTGGGGGCAGGCAGGCAGGTAGATCCCACAGTTTGAGGCAGGCAGGCAGGCAGATCCCACAGTTCGTGTCAGGCAGGCAGATCCCACAGTTCGGGTCAGGCAGGCAGGCAGATCCCACAGTTCGGGTCAGGCAGGCAAATCCCACAGTTCGGGTCAGGCAGGCAGGCAGATCCCACAGTTCGGGTCAGGCAGGCAAATCCCACAGTTCGGGTCAGGCAGGCAAATCCCACAGTTCGGGTCAGGCAGGCAGGCAGATCCCACAGTTCGGGGCAGGCAGGCAGAGCCCACAGTTCGGGTCAGACAGGCAGATCCCACAGTTCGGGTCAGGCAGGCAGATCCCACAGTTCGGGTCAGGCAGGCAGGCAGATCCCACAGTTCGGGTCAGGCAGGCAAATCCCACAGTTCGGGTCAGACAGGCAGATCCCACAGTTCGGGTCAGACAGGCAGATCCCACAGTTCGGGTCAGGCAGGCAGATCCCACAGTTTGGGTCAGGCAGGCAGATCCCATAGTTCAGGGCAGGCAGGCAGATCCCACAGTTCGAGGCAGTCAGGCAGATCCCACAGTTCGGGGCAGGCAGGCAGGCAGATCCCACAGTTCGAGGCAGTCAGGCAGATCCCACAGTTCGGGGCAAGCAGGCAGGCAGATCCCACAGTTCAGGTCAGGCAGGCAGATCCCACAGTTCGGGGCAGGCAGCCAGATCCCACAGTTCGGGGCAGGCAGGCAGATCCCACAGTTCGGGGCAGGCAGGCAGATCCCACAGTTCGGTTCAGGCAGGCAGATCCCACAGTTCGGTTCAGGCAGGCAGATCCCACAGTTCGGGTCAGGCAGGGAAATCCCACAGTTCGGGGCAGGCAGGCAGATCCCACATTTCGGGTCAGGCAGGCAGATCCCACAGTTCGGGGTAGACAGGCAAATCCCACAGTTCGGGGCAGGCAGGCAGATCCCAAAGTTCGGGTCAGGCAGGCAGATCCCACAGTTCGGGGCAGGCAGGCAAATCCCACTGTTCGGGGCAGGCAGGTAGGCAGATCCCACAGTTCGGGTCAGACAGGCAGATCCCACAGTTCGAGGCAGGCAGGCAGGCAGATCCCACAGTTCGGGGCAGGCAGGCAGTTCCCACAGTTTGACTCAGGCAGGCAGATCCCACAGTTCGGATCAGGCAGGCAGATTCAACAGTTCGGGTCAGGCAGGCAGATCCCACAGTTCGGGTCAGACAGGCAGATCCTACAGTTCGAGGCAGGCAAGCAGGCAGATCCCACAGTTCGGGTCAGGCAGGCAGATACCACATTCCGGGGCAGGCAGGCAGATCCCACAGTTCGAGGCAGGCAAGCAGGCAGGCAGATCCCACAGTTCGGGGCTGGCAGGCAGATCCCACAGTTCGGGGCAGGCAGGCAGATCCCACAGATCGGTGCAGGCAGGCAGATCCCACAGATCAGAGCAGGCAGGCAGATCCCACAGATCGGGGCAGGCAGGGAGGCAGGCAGATCCCACAGTTCGGGGCAGGCAGGCAGGCAGATCCCACTGTTTGGGGCAGGCAGGCAGGCAGATCCCACAGATCGGAGCAGGCAGGGAGGCAGGCAGATCCCACAGATCGGAGCAGGCAGGGAGGCAGGCAGATCCCACAGATCGGAGAAGGCTGGCAGATCCCACAGATCGGAGAAGGCTGGCAGATCCCACAGATCGGAGCAGGCAGGCAGATCCCACAGATTGGAGCAGGCAGGGAGGCAGGCAGAGCCCACAGATCGGAGCAGGCAGGGAAGCAGGCAGATCCCACAGATCGGAGCAGGCAGGGAGGCAGGCAGATCCCACAGATCGGAGCAGGCAGGGAGGCAGGCAGATCCCACAGATCGGAGCAGGCAGGCAGATCCCACAGATTGGAGCAGGCAGGGAGGCAGGCAGATCCCACAGATCGGAGAAGGCTGGCAGATCCCACAGATCGGAGCAGGCAGGCAGATCCCACAGATTGGAGCAGGCAGGGAGGCAGGCAGAGCCCACAGATCGGAGCAGGCAGGGAAGCAGGCAGATCCCACAGATCGGAGCAGGCAGGGAGGCAGGCAGATCCCACAGATCGGAGCAGGCAGGGAGGCAGGCAGATCCCACAGATCGGAGCAGGCAGGCAGATCCCACAGATTGGAGCAGGCAGGGAGGCAGGCAGATCCCACAGATCGGAGCAGGCAGGGAGGCAGGCAGATCCCACAGATCGGAGTAGGCAGGGAGGCAGACAGATCCCACAGATCGGAGCAGGCAGGCAGATCCCACAGTTCGGGTCAGGCAGGCAGATCCCACAGTTCGGGGCAGGCAGGCTGGCAGATCCCACAGTTCGGGGCAGGCAGGCAGGCAGATCCCACATTTCGGGGCAGGCAGGCAGGTAGATCCCACAGTTCGAGGCAGGCAGGCAGATACCACAGTTCGAGGCGGTCAGGCAGGCAGATCCCACATTTCGGAGCAGGCAGGCAGGTAGATCCCACAGTTTGAGGCAGGCAGGCAGATGCCACAGTTCGGGTCAGGCAGACAGATCCCACAGTTCGAGGCAGGCAGGCAGATACCACAGTTCGGGTCAGGCAGGCAGGCAGATCCCACAGCTCGGGGCAGGCAGGCAGATCCCACAGTTCGGGTCAGACAGGCAGATCCCACAGTTCGAGGCAGGCAGGCAGATCCCACAGTTCGGGTCAGGCAGGCAGATCCCACAGTTCGAGGCAGGCAGATTCCACAGTTCGGGGCAGGCAGGCAGGCAGATCCCACAGTTCGAGGCAGGCAGGCAGGCAGATCCCACAGCTCGGGGCAGGCAGGCAGATCCCACAGTTCGGGTCAGACAGGCAGATCCCACAGTTCGAGGCAGGCAGGCAGATCCCACAGTTCGGGTCAGGCAGGCAGATCCCACAGTTCGAGGCAGGCAGATCCCACAGTTCGGGGCAGGCAGGCAGGCAGATCCCACAGTTCGGGGCAGGCAGGCAGATCCCACAGTTCGTGTCAGGCAGGCAGATCCCACAGTTCGGGTAGGCAGGCTGATCCCACAGTTCGGGGCAGGCAGGCAGATCCCACAGTTCGAGGCAGGCAGGCAAATCCTACAGTTCAGGGCAGGCAGGCAGGCAGATCCCACAGTTCAGGTCAGGCAGGCAGATCCCACAGTTCGAGGCAGGCAAGCAGGCAAGCAGTTCCCACAGTTCAGGGAAGGCAGGCAGATCCCACCGTTTGGGTCAGGCAGGCAGATCCCACAGTTCGGGGCAGGCAGCCAGATCCCACAGTTCGGGGCAGGCAGGCAGATCCCACAGTTCGGGGCAGGCAGGCAGATCCCACAGTTCGGTTCAGGCAGGCAGATCCCACAGTTCGGTTCAGGCAGGCAGATCCCACAGTTCGGGTCAGGCAGGCAGATCCCACAGTTCAGGGCAGGCAGGCAGATCCCACAGTTCGAGGCAGTCAGGCAGATCCCACAGTTCGGGGCAGGCAGGCAGGCAGATCCCACAGTTCGGGTCAGGCAGACAGATCCCACAGTTCGGGGCAGGCAGCCAGATCCCACAGTTCGGGGCAGGCAGGCAGATCCCACAGTTCGGGGCAGGCAGGCAGATCCCACAGTTCGGTTCAGGCAGGCAGATCCCACAGTTCGGTTCAGGCAGGCAGATCCCACAGTTCGGGTCAGGCAGGGAAATCCCACAGTTCGGGGCAGGCAGGCAGATCCCACATTTCGGGTCAGGCAGGCAGATCCCACAGTTCGGGGTAGACAGGCAAATCCCACAGTTCGGGGCAGGCAGGCAGATCCCAAAGTTCGGGTCAGGCAGGCAGATCCCACAGTTCGGGGCAGGCAGGCAAATCCCACTGTTCGGGGCAGGCAGGTAGGCAGATCCCACAGTTCGGGTCAGACAGGCAGATCCCACAGTTCGAGGCAGGCAGGCAGGCAGATCCCACAGTTCGGGGCAGGCAGGCAGTTCCCACAGTTTGACTCAGGCAGGCAGATCCCACAGTTCGGATCAGGCAGGCAGATTCAACAGTTCGGGTCAGGCAGGCAGATCCCACAGTTCGGGTCAGACAGGCAGATCCTACAGTTCGAGGCAGGCAAGCAGGCAGATCCCACAGTTCGGGTCAGGCTGGCAGATACCACATTCCGGGGCAGGCAGGCAGATCCCACAGTTCGAGGCAGGCAAGCAGGCAGGCAGATCCCACAGTTCGGGGCTGGCAGGCAGATCCCACAGTTCGGGGCAGGCAGGCAGATCCCACAGATCGGTGCAGGCAGGCAGATCCCACAGATCAGAGCAGGCAGGCAGATCCCACAGATCGGGGCAGGCAGGGAGGCAGGCAGATCCCACAGTTCGGGGCAGGCAGGCAGGCAGATCCCACTGTTTGGGGCAGGCAGGCAGGCAGATCCCACAGATCGGAGCAGGCAGGGAGGCAGGCAGATCCCACAGATCGGAGCAGGCAGGGAGGCAGGCAGATCCCACAGATCGGAGAAGGCTGGCAGATCCCACAGATCGGAGAAGGCTGGCAGATCCCACAGATCGGAGCAGGCAGGCAGATCCCACAGATTGGAGCAGGCAGGCAGGCAGGCAGAGCCCACAGATCGGAGCAGGCAGGGAAGCAGGCAGATCCCACAGATCGGAGCAGGCAGGGAGGCAGGCAGATCCCACAGATCGGAGCAGGCAGGGAGGCAGGCAGATCCCACAGATCGGAGCAGGCAGGCAGATCCCACAGATTGGAGCAGGCAGGGAGGCAGGCAGATCCCACAGATCGGAGCAGGCAGGGAGGCAGGCAGATCCCACAGATCGGAGTAGGCAGGGAGGCAGACAGATCCCACAGATCGGAGCAGGCAGGCAGAACCCACAGTTTGGGTCAGGCAGGCAGATCCCACAGTTCGGGGCAGACAGGCAGATCCCACAGTTCGGGTCAGGCAGGCAGATCCCACAGTTCGGGGCAGGCAGGCTGGCAGATCCCACAGTTCGGGGCAGGCAGGCAGGCAGATCCCACATTTCGGGGCAGGCAGGCAGGTAGATCCCACAGTTCGAGGCAGGCAGGCAGATACCACAGTTCGAGGCGGTCTGGCAGGCAGATCCCACATTTCGGAGCAGGCAGGCAGGTAGATCCCACAGTTTGAGGCAGGCAGGCAAATGCCACAGTTCGGGTCAGGCAGACAGATCCCACAGTTCGAGGCAGGCAGGCAGATACCACAGTTCGGGTCAGGCAGGCAGGCAGATCCCACAGCTCGGGGCAGGCAGGCAGATCCCACAGTTCGGGTCAGACAGGCAGATCCCACAGTTCGAGGCAGGCAGGCAGATCCCACAGTTCGGGTCAGGCAGGCAGATCCCACAGTTCGAGGCAGGCAGATCCCACAGTTCGGGGCAGGCAGGCAGACAGACCCCACAGTTCGAGGCAGGCAGGCAGGCAGATCCCACAGCTCGGGGCAGGCAGGCAGATCCCACAGTTCGGGTCAGACAGGCAGATCCCACAGTTCGAGGCAGGCAGGCAGATCCCACAGTTCGGGTCAGGCAGGCAGATCCCACAGTTCGAGGCATGCAGATCCCACAGTTCGGGGCAGGCAGGCAGGCAGATCCCACAGTTCGGGGCAGGCAGGTAGATCCCACAGTTCGTGTCAGGCAGGCAGATCCCACAGTTCGGGTAGGCAGGCTGATCCCACAGTTCGGGGCAGGCAGGCAGATCCCACAGTTCGAGGCAGGCAGGCAAATCCTACAGTTCAGGGCAGGCAGGCAGGCAGATCCCACAGTTCAGGTCAGGCAGGCAGATCCCACAGTTCGAGGCAGGCAAGCAGGCAAGCAGTTCCCACAGTTCAGGGAAGGCAGGCAGATCCCACCGTTCGGGTCAGGCAGGCAGATCCCACAGTTCGGGTAATGACCGCAGATCCCACAGTTCGGGTCAGGCAGGCAAATCCCACAGTTCGGGTCAGGCAGGCAGATCCCACAGTTCGGGTCCGGCAGGCAAATCCCACAGTTCAGGTCAGGCAAGCAGGCAAGCAGTTCCCACAGTTCAGGGAAGGCAGGCAGATCCCACCGTTCGGGTCAGGCAGGCAGATCCCACAGTTCGGGTAATGACCGCAGATCCCACAGTTCGGGTCAGGCAGGCAGGCAGATCCCACAGTTCGGGTCAGGCAGGCAGATCCCACAGTTCGGGTCAGGCAGGCAGATCCCACAGTTCGGGTCAGGCAGGCAGATCCCACAGTTCGGGTCCGGCAGGCAGATCCCACAGTTCAGGTCAGGCAGGCAGATCCCACAGTTCGAGGCAGGCAAGCAGGCAAGCAGTTCCCACAGTTCAGGGAAGGCAGGCAGATCCCACCGTTCGGGTCAGGCAGGCAGATCCCACAGTTCGGGTAATGACCGCAGATCCCACAGTTCGGGTCAGGCAGGCAGGCAGATCCCACAGTTCGGGTCAGGCAGGCAGATCCCACAGTTCGGATCAGGCAGGCAGATCCCACAGTTCGGGTCAGGCAGGCAGATCCCACAGTTCGGGTCCGGCAGGCAAATCCCACAGTTCGGGTCAGGCAGGCAGATCCCACAGTTCGGGTCCGGCAGGCAAATCCCATAGTTCGGGTCAGGCAGGCAGGCAGATCCCACAGTTCGGGTCAGGCAGGCAGATCCCACAGTTCGGGTCAGGCAGGCAGGCAGATCCCACAGTTCGGGGCAGGCAGGCAGATCCCACAGTTCGGGTCAGGCAGGCAGATCCCACAGTTCGGATCAGGCAGGCAGATCCCACAGTTCGGGTCAGGCAGGCAGGCAGATCCCACAGTTCGGGGCAGGCAGGCAGATCCCACAGTTCGGGTCAGGCAGGCAGATCCCACAGTTCGGGGCAGGCAGACAGGCAGATCCCACAGTTCGGGGCAGGCAGGCAGATCCCACAGTTCGAGGCAGGCAGGCAGGCAGATCCCACAGTTCGGGGCATGCAGGCAGATCCCACAGTTCGGGGCAGACAAGCAGATCCCACAGTTCGGGGCAGGCAGGCAGATCCCACAGTTCGGGTCAGACAGGCAGATCCCACAGTTCGGATCAGGCAGGCAGATCCCAGAGTTCGGATCAGGCAGGCAGATCCCACAGTTCGGGTCAGGCAGGCAGGCAGATCCCACAGTTCGGGTCAGGCAGGCAGATCCCACACTCGGGGCAGACAGGCAGATCCCACAGTTTGGGGGAGGCAGGCAGTTCCCACAGTTGGGGGCAGGCAGGCAGATCCCACAGTTCGGAGCAGGCAGGCAGATCCCACAGTTCGAGGCAGGCAGGCAGATCCCACAGTTCGGGGCAGTCAGGCAGATCCCACATTTCGGGGCAGGCAGGCAGGTAGATCCCACAGTTCGAGGCAGGCAGGCAGATCCCACATTTGGGGGCAGACAGGCAGATCCCACAGTTCGGGTCAGGCAGGCAGATCCCACAGTTCGGGTAATGACCGCAGATCCCACAGTTCGGGTCAGGCAGGCAAATCCCACAGTTCGGGTCAGGCAGGCAGATCCCACAGTTCGGGTCCGGCAGGCAAATCCCATAGTTCGGGTCAGGCAGGCAGGCAGATCCCACAGTTCGGGTCAGGCAGGCAGATCCCACAATTCGGATCAGACAGGCAGATCCCACAGTTCGGGTCAGGCAGGCAGATCCCACAGTTCGGATCAGGCAGGCAGATCCCACAGTTCGGGTCAGGCAGGCAGATCCCACAGTTCGGGTCCGGCAGGCAAATCCCACAGTTCGGGTCAGGCAGGCAGATCCCACAGTTCGGGTCCGGCAGGCAAATCCCATAGTTCGGGTCAGGCAGGCAGGCAGATCCCACAGTTTGGGTCAGGCAGGCAGATCCCACATTTCGGAGCAGGCAGGCAGGTAGATCCCACAGTTTGAGGCAGGCAGGCAGATGCCACAGTTCGGGTCAGGCAGACAGATCCCACAGTTCGAGGCAGGCAGGCAGATACCACAGTTCGGGTCAGGCAGGCAGGCAGATCCCACAGCTCGGGGCAGGCAGGCAGATCCCACAGTTCGGGTCAGACAGGCAGATCCCACAGTTCGAGGCAGGCAGGCAGATCCCACAGTTCGGGTCAGGCAGGCAGATCCCACAGTTCGAGGCAGGCAGATCCCACAGTTCGGGGCAGGCAGGCAGGCAGATCCCACAGTTCGAGGCAGGCAGGCAGGCAGATCCCACAGCTCGGGGCAGGCAGGCAGATCCCACAGTTCGGGTCAGACAGGCAGATCCCACAGTTCGAGGCAGGCAGGCAGATCCCACAGTTCGGGTCAGGCAGGCAGATCCCACAGTTCGAGGCAGGCAGATCCCACAGTTCGGGGCAGGCAGGCAGGCAGATCCCACAGTTCGGGGTAGGCAGGTAGATCCCACAGTTCGTGTCAGGCAGGCAGATCCCACAGTTCGGGTAGGCAGGCTGATCCCACAGTTCGGGGCAGGCAGGCAGATCCCACAGTTCGAGGCAGGCAGGCAAATCCTACAGTTCAGGGCAGGCAGGCAGGCAGATCCCACAGTTCAGGTCAGGCAGGCAGATCCCACAGTTCGAGGCAGGCAAGCAGGCAAGCAGTTCCCACAGTTCAGGGAAGGCAGGCAGATCCCACCGTTCGGGTCAGGCAGGCAGATCCCACAGTTCGGGTAATGACCGCAGATCCCACAGTTCGGGTCAGGCAGGCAAATCCCACAGTTCGGGTCAGGCAGGCAGATCCCACAGTTCGGGTCCGGCAGGCAAATCCCATAGTTCGGGTCAGGCAGGCAGGCAGATCCCACAGTTCGGGTCAGGCAGGCAGATCCCACAGTTCGGATCAGGCAGGCAGATCCCACAGTTCGGGTCAGGCAGGCAGATCCCACAGTTCGAGGCAGGCAGGCAGGCAAATCCCACAGTTCGGGTCAGGCAGGCAGATCCCACAGTTCGGGTCCGGCAGGCAAATTCCATATTTCGGGTCAGGCAGGCAGGCAGATCCCACAGTTCGGGTCAGGCAGGCAGATCCCACAGTTCGGGTCAGGCAGGCAGGCAGATCCCACAGTTCGGGGCAGGCAGGCAGATCCCACAGTTCGGGTCAGGCAGGCAGATCCCACAGTTCGGATCAGGCAGGCAGATCCCACAGTTCGGGTCAGGCAGGCAGGCAGATCCCACAGTTCGGGGCAGGCAGGCAGATCCCACAGTTCGGGTCAGGCAGGCAGATCCCACAGTTCGGGGCAGGCACACAGGCAGATCCCACAGTTCGGGGCAGGCAGGCAGATCCCACAGTTCGAGGCAGGCAGGCAGGCAGATCCCACAGTTCGGGGCATGCAGGCAGATCCCACAGTTCGGGGCAGACAAGCAGATCCCACAGTTCGTGGCAGGCAGGCAGATCCCACAGTTCGGGTCAGACAGGCAGATCCCACAGTTCGGATCAGGCAGGCAGATCCCAGAGTTCGGATCAGGCAGGCAGATCCCACAGTTCGGGTCAGGCAGGCAGGCAGATCCCACAGTTCGGGTCAGGCAGGCAGATCCCACACTCGGGGCAGACAGGCAGATCCCACAGTTTGGGGGAGGCAGGCAGTTCCCACAGTTGGGGGCAGGCAGGCAGATCCCACAGTTCGGAGCAGGCAGGCAGATCCCACAGTTCGAGGCAGGCAGGCAGATCCCACAGTTCGGGGCAGTCAGGCAGATCCCACATTTCGGGGCAGGCAGGCAGGTAGATCCCACAGTTCGAGGCAGGCAGGCAGATCCCACATTTGGGGGCAGACAGGCAGATCCCACAGTTCGGGTCAGGCAGGCAGATCCCACAGTTCGGGTAATGACCGCAGATCCCACAGTTCGGGTCAGGCAGGCAAATCCCACAGTTCGGGTCAGGCAGGCAGATCCCACAGTTCGGGTCCGGCAGGCAAATCCCATAGTTCGGGTCAGGCAGGCAGGCAGATCCCACAGTTCGGGTCAGGCAGGCAGATCCCACAGTTCGGATCAGGCAGGCAGATCCCACAGTTCGGGTCAGGCAGGCAGATCCCACAGTTCGGGTCCGGCAGGCAAATCCCACAGTTCGGGTCAGGCAGGCAGATCCCACAGTTCGGGTCCGGCAGGCAAATCCCATAGTTCGGGTCAGGCAGGCAGGCAGATCCCACAGTTTGGGTCAGGCAGGCAGATCCCACATTTCGGAGCAGGCAGGCAGGTAGATCCCACAGTTTGAGGCAGGCAGGCAGATGCCACAGTTCGGGTCAGGCAGACAGATCCCACAGTTCGAGGCAGGCAGGCAGATACCACAGTTCGGGTCAGGCAGGCATGCAGATCCCACAGCTCGGGGCAGGCAGGCAGATCCCACAGTTCGGGTCAGACAGGCAGATCCCACAGTTCGAGGCAGGCAGGCAGATCCCACAGTTCGGGTCAGGCAGGCAGATCCCACAGTTCGAGGAAGGCAGATCCCACAGTTCGGGGCAGGCAGGCAGGCAGATCCCACAGTTCGAGGCAGGCAGGCAGGCAGATCCCACAGCTCGGGGCAGGCAGGCAGATTCCACAGTTCGGGTCAGACAGGCAGATCCCACAGTTCGAGGCAGGCAGGCAGATCCCACAGTTCGGGTCAGGCAGGCAGATCCCACAGTTCGAGGCAGGCAGATCCCACAGTTCGGGGCAGGCAGGCAGGCAGATCCCACAGTTCGGGGCAGGCAGGCAGATCCCACAGTTCGTGTCAGGCAGGCAGATCCCACAGTTCGGGTAGGCAGGCTGATCCCACAGTTCGGGGCAGGCAGGCAGATCCCACAGTTCGAGGCAGGCAGGCAAATCCTACAGTTCAGGGCAGGCAGGCAGGCAGATCCCACAGTTCAGGTCAGGCAGGCAGATCCCACAGTTCGAGGCAGGCAAGCAGGCAAGCAGTTCCCACAGTTCAGGGAAGGCAGGCAGATCCCACCGTTCGGGTCAGGCAGGCAGATCCCACAGTTCGGGTAATGACCGCAGATCCCACAGTTCGGGTCAGGCAGGCAAATCCCACAGTTTGGGGGAGGCAGGCAGATCCCACAGTTCGGGTCCGGCAGGCAAATCCCACAGTTCGGGTCAGGCAGGCAGATCCCACAGTTCGGGTCAGGCAGGCAAATCCCACAGTTCGGGTCAGGCAGGCAGATCCCACAGTTCGGGTCCGGCAGGCAAATCCCATAGTTCGGGTCAGGCAGGCAGGCAGATCCCACAGTTCGGGTCAGGCAGGCAGATCCCACAGTTCGGGTCAGGCAGGCAGGCAGATCCCACAGTTCGGGGCAGGCAGGCAGATCCCACAGTTCGGGTCAGGCAGGCAGATCCCACAGTTCGGATCAGGCAGGCAGATCCCACAGTTCGGGTCAGGCAGGCAGGCAGATCCCACAGTTCGGGGCAGGCAGGCAGATCCCACAGTTCGGGTCAGGCAGGCAGATCCCACAGTTCGGGGCAGGCAGACAGGCAGATCCCACAGTTCGGGGCAGGCAGGCAGATCCCACAGTTCGAGGCAGGCAGGCAGGCAGATCCCACAGTTCGGGGCATGCAGGCAGATCCCACAGTTCGGGGCAGACAAGCAGATCCCACAGTTCGGGGCAGGCAGGCAGATCCCACAGTTCGGGTCAGACAGGCAGATCCCACAGTTCGGATCAGGCAGGCAGATCCCAGAGTTCGGATCAGGCAGGCAGATCCCACAGTTCGGGTCAGGCAGGCAGGCAGATCCCACAGTTCGGGTCAGGCAGGCAGATCCCACACTCGGGGCAGACAGGCAGATCCCACAGTTTGGGGGAGGCAGGCAGTTCCCACAGTTGGGGGCAGGCAGGCAGATCCCACAGTTCGGAGCAGGCAGGCAGATCCCACAGTTCGAGGCAGGCAGGCAGATCCCACAGTTCGGGGCAGTCAGGCAGATCCCACATTTCGGGGCAGGCAGGCAGGTAGATCCCACAGTTCGAGGCAGGCAGGCAGATCCCACATTTGGGGGCAGACAGGCAGATCCCACAGTTCGGGTCAGGCAGGCAGATCCCACAGTTCGGGTAATGACCGCAGATCCCACAGTTCGGGTCAGGCAGGCAAATCCCACAGTTCGGGTCAGGCAGGCAGATCCCACAGTTCGGGTCCGGCAGGCAAATCCCATAGTTCGGGTCAGGCAGGCAGGCAGATCCCACAGTTCGGGTCAGGCAGGCAGATCCCACAGTTCGGGTCCGGCAGGCAAATCCCGCAGTTCGGGTCAGGCAGGCAGATCCCACAGTTCGGGTCCGGCAGGCAAATCCCATAGTTCGGGTCAGGCAGGCAGGCAGATCCCACAGTTTGGGTCAGGCAGGCAGATCCCACAGTTCGGGTCAGGCAGGCAGGCAGATCCCACAGTTCGGGGCAGGCAGGCAGATCCCACAGTTCGGGTCAGGCAGGCAGATCCCACAGTTCGGATCAGGCAGGCAGATCCCACAGTTCGGGTCAGGCAGGCAGGCAGATCCCACAGTTCGGGGCAGGCAGGCAGATCCCACAGTTCGGGTCAGGCAGGCAGATCCCACAGTTCGGGGCAGGCAGACAGGCAGATCCCACAGTTCGGGGCAGGCAGGCAGATCCCACAGTTCGAGGCAGGCAGGCAGGCAGATCCCACAGTTCGGGGCATGCAGGCAGATCCCACAGTTAGGGGCAGACAAGCAGATCCCACAGTTCGGGGCAGGCAGGCAGATCCCACAGTTCGGGTCAGACAGGCAGATCCCACAGTTCGGATCAGGCAGGCAGATCCCAGAGTTCGGATCTGGCAGGCAGATCCCACAGTTCGGGTCAGGCAGGCAGGCAGATCCCACAGTTCGGGTCAGGCAGGCAGATCCCACACTCGGGGCAGACAGGCAGATCCCACAGTTTGGGGGAGGCAGGCAGTTCCCACAGTTGGGGGCAGGCAGGCAGATCCCACAGTTCGGAGCAGGCAGGCAGATCCCACAGTTCGAGGCAGGCAGGCAGATCCCACAGTTCGGGGCAGTCAGGCAGATCCCACATTTCGGGGCAGGCAGGCAGGTAGATCCCACAGTTCGAGGCAGGCAGGCAGATCCCACATTTGGGGGCAGACAGGCAGATCCCACAGTTCGAGGCAGGCAGGCAGAACCCACAGTTCGGGTCAGGCAGGCAGAACCCACAGTTCGAGGCAGGCAGGCAGATCCCACAGTTCGGGTCAGGCAGGCAGATCCCACAGTTCGGGGCAGGCAGGCAGGCAGATCCCACAGTTCGGGTCAGACAGGCAGATCCCACAGTTCGACTCAGGCGGGCAGATCCCACCTTTCGGGTCAGGCAGGCAGATCCCACAGTTCGGGTCAGGCAGGCAGGCAGATCCAACAGTTCGGGGCAGGCAGTCAAGCAGAACCCACAGTTCGGGTCAGGCAGGCAGGAAGATCCCACATTTGGGGGCAAGCAGGCATGTAGATCCCACAGTTCAGGGCAGGCAGACAGTTCCCACAGTTCGACTCAGGCGGGCAGATCCCACCTTTCGGGGCAGGCAGGCAGGCAGATCCCACAGTTCGGATCAGGCAGGCAGATCCAACAGTTCGGGGCATGCAGGCAGGAAGATCCCACATTTGGGGGCAGGCAGGCAGGTAGATCCCACAGTTTGAGGCAGGCAGGCAGGCAGATCCCACAGTTCGTGTCAGGCAGGCAGATCCCACAGTTCGGGTCAGGCAGGCAGGCAGATCCCACAGTTCGGGTCAGGCAGGCAAATCCCACAGTTCGGGTCAGGCAGGCAGGCAGATCCCACAGTTCGGGTCAGGCAGGCAAATCCCACAGTTCGGGTCAGGCAGGCAGGCAGATCCCACAGTTCGGGGCAGGCAGGCAGAGCCCACAGTTCGGGTCAGACAGGCAGATCCCACAGTTCGGGTCAGGCAGGCAGATCCCACAGTTCGGGTCAGGCAGGCAGATCCCACAGTTCGGGGCAGGCAGGCAAATCCCACAGTTCGGGTCAGGCAGGCAGATGCCACAGTTCGGGTCAGGCAGGCAGATCCCACAGTTCGGGTCAGGCAGGCAGATCCCACAGTTCGGGTCAGGCAGGCAGGCAGATCCCACAGTTCGGGTCAGGCAGGCAAATCCCACAGTTCGGGTCAGACAGGCAGATCCCACAGTTCGGGTCAGACAGGCAGATCCCACAGTTCGGGTCAGGCAGGCAGATCCCACAGTTTGGGTCAGGCAGGCAGATCCCATAGTTCAGGGCAGGCAGGCAGATCCCACAGTTCGAGGCAGTCAGGCAGATCCCACAGTTCGGGGCAGGCAGGCAGGCAGATCCCACAGTTCGGGTCAGGCAGGCAGATCCCACAGTTCGGGTCAGACAGGCAGATCCCACAGTTCGGGTCAGTCAGGCAGATCCCACAGTTTGGGTCAGGCAGGCAGATCCCACAGTTCAGGGCAGGCAGGCAGATCCCACAGTTCGAGGCAGTCAGGCAGATCCCACAGTTCGGGGCAGGCAGGCAGGCAGATCCCACAGTTCGGGTCAGGCAGGCAGATCCCACAGTTCGGGGCAGGCAGCCAGATCCCACAGTTCGGGGCAGGCAGGCAGATCCCACAGTTCGGGGCAGGCAGGCAGATCCCACAGTTCGGTTCAGGCAGGCAGATCCCACAGTTCGGTTCAGGCAGGCAGATCCCACAGTTCGGGTCAGGCAGGGAAATCCCACAGTTCGGGGCAGGCAGGCAGATCCCACATTTCGGGTCAGGCAGGCAGATCCCACAGTTCGGGGTAGACAGGCAAATCCCACAGTTCGGGGCAGGCAGGCAGATCCCAAAGTTCGGGTCAGGCAGGCAGATCCCACAGTTCGGGGCAGGCAGGCAAATCCCACTGTTCGGGGCAGGCAGGTAGGCAGATCCCACAGTTCGGGTCAGACAGGCAGATCCCACAGTTCGAGGCAGGCAGGCAGGCAGATCCCACAGTTCGGGGCAGGCAGGCAGTTCCCACAGTTTGACTCAGGCAGGCAGATCCCACAGTTCGGATCAGGCAGGCAGATTCAACAGTTCGGGTCAGGCAGGCAGATCCCACAGTTCGGGTCAGACAGGCAGATCCTACAGTTCGAGGCAGGCAAGCAGGCAGATCCCACAGTTCGGGTCAGGCAGGCAGATACCACATTCCGGGGCAGGCAGGCAGATCCCACAGTTCGAGGCAGGCAAGCAGGCAGGCAGATCCCACAGTTCGGGGCTGGCAGGCAGATCCCACAGTTCGGGGCAGGCAGGCAGATCCCACAGATCGGTGCAGGCAGGCAGATCCCACAGATCAGAGCAGGCAGGCAGATCCCACAGATCGGGGCAGGCAGGGAGGCAGGCAGATCCCACAGTTCGGGGCAGGCAGGCAGGCAGATCCCACTGTTTGGGGCAGGCAGGCAGGCAGATCCCACAGATCGGAGCAGGCAGGGAGGCAGGCAGATCCCACAGATCGGAGCAGGCAGGGAGGCAGGCAGATCCCACAGATCGGAGAAGGCTGGCAGATCCCACAGATCGGAGAAGGCTGGCAGATCCCACAGATCGGAGCAGGCAGGCAGATCCCACAGATTGGAGCAGGCAGGGAGGCAGGCAGAGCCCACAGATCGGAGCAGGCAGGGAAGCAGGCAGATCCCACAGATCGGAGCAGGCAGGGAGGCAGGCAGATCCCACAGATCGGAGCAGGCAGGGAGGCAGGCAGATCCCACAGATCGGAGCAGGCAGGCAGATCCCACAGATTGGAGCAGGCAGGGAGGCAGGCAGATCCCACAGATCGGAGCAGGCAGGGAGGCAGGCAGATCCCACAGATCGGAGTAGGCAGGGAGGCAGACAGATCCCACAGATCGGAGCAGGCAGGCAGAACCCACAGTTTGGGTCAGGCAGGCAGATCCCACAGTTCGGGGCAGACAGGCAGATCCCACAGTTCGGGTCAGGCAGGCAGATCCCACAGTTCGGGGCAGGCAGGCTGGCAGATCCCACAGTTCGGGGCAGGCAGGCAGGCAGATCCCACATTTCGGGGCAGGCAGGCAGGTAGATCCCACAGTTCCAGGCAGGCAGGCAGATACCACAGTTCGAGGCGGTCAGGCAGGCAGATCCCACATTTCGGAGCAGGCAGGCAGGTAGATCCCACAGTTTGAGGCAGGCAGGCAGATGCCACAGTTCGGGTCAGGCAGACAGATCCCACAGTTCGAGGCAGGCAGGCAGATACCACAGTTCGGGTCAGGCAGGCAGGCAGATCCCACAGCTCGGGGCAGGCAGGCAGATCCCACAGTTCGGGTCAGACAGGCAGATCCCACAGTTCGAGGCAGGTAGGCAGATCCCACAGTTCGGGTCAGGCAGGCAGATCCCACAGTTCGAGGCAGGCAGATCCCACAGTTCGGGGCAGGCAGGCAGGCAGATCCCACAGTTCGAGGCAGGCAGGCAGGCAGATCCCACAGCTCGGGGCAGGCAGGCAGATCCCACAGTTCGGGTCAGACAGGCAGATCCCACAGTTCGAGGCAGGCAGGCAGATCCCACAGTTCGGGTCAGGCAGGCAGATCCCACAGTTCGAGGCAGGCAGATCCCACAGTTCGGGGCAGGCAGGCAGGCCGATCCCACAGTTCGGGGCAGGCAGGCAGATCCCACAGTTCGTGTCAGGCAGGCAGATCCCACAGTTCGGGTAGGCAGGCTGATCCCACAGTTCGGGGCAGGCAGGCAGATCCCACAGTTCGAGGCAGGCAGGCAAATCCTACAGTTCAGGGCAGGCAGGCAGGCAGATCCCACAGTTCAGGTCAGGCAGGCAGATCCCACAGTTCGAGGCAGGCAAGCAGGCAAGCAGTTCCCACAGTTCAGGGAAGGCAGGCAGATCCCACCGTTCGGGTCAGGCAGGCAGATCCCACAGTTCGGGTAATGACCGCAGATCCCACAGTTCGGGTCAGGCAGGCAAATCCCACAGTTCGGGTCAGGCAGGCAGATCCCACAGTTCGGGTCCGGCAGGCAAATCCCATAGTTCGGGTCAGGCAGGCAGGCAGATCCCACAGTTCGGGTCAGGCAGGCAGATCCCACAGTTCGGATCAGGCAGGCAGATCCCACAGTTCGGGTCAGGCAGGCAGATCCCACAGTTCGGGTCCGGCAGGCAAATCCCACAGTTCGGGTCAGGCAGGCAGATCCCACAGTTCGGGTCCGGCAGGCAAATCCCATAGTTCGGGTCAGGCAGGCAGGCAGATCCCACAGTTCGGGTCAGGCAGGCAGATCCCACAGTTCGGGTCAGGCAGGCAGGCAGATCCCACAGTTCGGGGCAGGCAGGCAGATCCCACAGTTCGGGTCAGGCAGGCAGATCCCACAGTTCGGGGCAGGCAGACAGGCAGATCCCACAGTTCGGGGCAGGCAGGCAGGCAGATCCCACAGTTCGGGGCAGGCAGGCAGATCCCACAGTTCGGGTCAGGCAGGCAGATCCCACAGTTCGGGGCAGGCAGACAGGCAGATCCCACAGTTCGGGGCAGGCAGGCAGATCCCACAGTTCGAGGCAGGCAGGCAGGCAGATCCCACAGTTCGGGGCATGCAGGCAGATCCCACAGTTCGGGGCAGACAAGCAGATCCCACAGTTCGGGGCAGGCAGGCAGATCCCACAGTTCGGGTCAGACAGGCAGATCCCACAGTTCGGATCAGGCAGGCAGATCCCAGAGTTCGGATCAGGCAGGCAGATCCCACAGTTCGGGTCAGGCAGGCAGGCAGATCCCACAGTTCGGGTCAGGCAGGCAGATCCCACACTCGGGGCAGACAGGCAGATCCCACAGTTTGGGGGAGGCAGGCAGTTCCCACAGTTGGGGGCAGGCAGGCAGATCACACAGTTCGGAGCAGGCAGGCAGATCCCACAGTTCGAGGCAGGCAGGCAGATCCCACAGTTCGGGGCAGTCAGGCAGATCCCACATTTCGGGGCAGGCAGGCAGGTAGATCCCACAGTTCGAGGCAGGCAGGCAGATCCCACATTTGGGGGCAGACAGGCAGATCCCACAGTTCGGGTCAGGCAGGCAGATCCCACAGTTCGGGTAATGACCGCAGATCCCACAGTTCGGGTCAGGCAGGCAAATCCCACAGTTCGGGTCAGGCAGGCAGATCCCACAGTTCGGGTCCGGCAGGCAAATCCCATAGTTCGGGTCAGGCAGGCAGGCAGATCCCACAGTTCGGGTCAGGCAGGCAGATCCCACAGTTCGGATCAGGCAGGCAGATCCCACAGTTCGGGTCAGGCAGGCAGATCCCACAGTTCGGGTCCGGCAGGCAAATCCCACAGTTCGGGTCAGGCAGGCAGATCCCACAGTTCGGGTCCGGCAGGCAAACCCATAGTTCGGGTCAGGCAGGCAGGCAGATCCCACAGTTCGGGTCAGGCAGGCAGATCCCACAGTTCGGGTCAGGCATGCAGGCAGATCCCACAGTTCGGGGCAGGCAGGCAGATCCCACAGTTCGGGTCAGGCAGGCAGATCCCACAGTTCGGATCAGGCAGGCAGATCCCACAGTTCGGGTCAGGCAGGCAGGCAGATCCCACAGTTCGGGGCAGGCAGGCAGATCCCACAGTTCGAGGCAGGCAGGCAGGCAGATCCCACAGTTCGGGTCAGGCAGGCAGGCAGAGCCCACAGTTCGGGTCAGGCAGGCAGGCAGATCCCACAGTTCGGGGCAGGCAGGCAGATCCCACAGTTCGAATCAGGCAGGCAGGCAGATCCCACAGTTCGGGGCATGCAGGCAGATCCCACAGTTCGGGGCAGACAAGCAGATCCCACAGTTCGGGGCAGGCAGGCAGATCCCACAGTTCGGGTCAGACAGGCAGATCCCACAGTTCGGATCAGGCAGGCAGATCCCAGAGTTCGGATCAGGCAGGCAGATCCCACAGTTCGGGTCAGGCAGGCAGGCAGATCCCACAGTTCGGGTCAGGCAGGCAGATCCCACACTCGGGGAAGACAGGCAGATCCCACAGTTTGGGGGAGGCAGGCAGTTCCCACAGTTGGGGGCAGGCAGGCAGATCCCACAGTTCGGAGCAGGCAGGCAGATCCCACAGTTCGAGGCAGGCAGGCAGATCCCACAGTTCGGGGCAGTCAGGCAGATCCCACATTTCGGGGCAGGCAGGCAGGTAGATCCCACAGTTCGAGGCAGGCAGGCAGATCCCACATTTGGGGGCAGACAGGCAGATCCCACAGTTCGGGGCAGGCAGGCAGATCCCACAGTTCGGGTCAGGCAGGCAGATCCCACAGTTCGGGGCAGGCAGGCAGATCCCACAGTTCGGGTCAGGCAGGCAGATCCCACAGTTCGGGGCAGGCAGGCAGATCCCACAGTTCGGGTCAGGCAGGCAGAACCCACAGTTCGAGGCAGGCAGGCAGAACCCACAGTTCGGGTCAGGCAGGCAGAACCCACAGTTCGAGGCAGGCAGGCAGATCCCACAGTTCGGGTCAGGCAGGCAAATCCCACAGTTCGGGGCAGGCAGGCAGGCAGATCCCACAGTTCGGGTCAGACAGGCAGATCCCACAGTTCGACTCAGGCGGGCAGATCCCACCTTTCGGGTCAGGCAGGCAGATCCCACAGTTCGGGTCAGGCAGGCAGGCAGATCCAACAGTTCGGGGCAGGCAGTCAAGCAGAACCCACAGTTCGGGTCAGGCAGGCAGGAAGATCCCACATTTGGGGGCAAGCAGGCAGGTATGTCCCACAGTTCAGGGCAGGCAGACAGTTCCCACAGTTCGACTCAGGCGGGCAGATCCCACCTTTCGGGGCAGGCAGGCAGGCAGATCCCACAGTTCGGATCAGGCAGGCAGATCCAACAGTTCGGGGCATGCAGGCAGGAAGATCCCACATTTGGGGGCAGGCAGGCAGGTAGATCCCACAGTTTGAGGCAGGCAGGCAGGCAGATCCCACAGTTCGTGTCAGGCAGGCAGATCCCACAGTTCGGGTCAGGCAGGCAGGCAGATCCCACAGTTCGGGTCAGGCAGGCAGATCCCACAGTTCGGGGCAGGCAGGCAGAGCCCACAGTTCGGGTCAGACAGGCAGATCCCACAGTTCGGGTCAGGCAGGCAGATCCCACAGTTCGGGTCAGGCAGGCAGGCAGATCCCACAGTTCGGGTCAGGCAGGCAAATCCCACAGTTCGGGTCAGACAGGCAGATCCCACAGTTCGGGTCAGACAGGCAGATCCCACAGTTCGGGTCAGGCAGGCAGATCCCACAGTTTGGGTCAGGCAGGCAGATCCCATAGTTCAGGGCAGGCAGGCAGATCCCACAGTTCGAGGCAGTCAGGCAGATCCCACAGTTCGTGGCAGGCAGGCAGGCAGATCCCACAGTTCGGGTCAGGCAGGCAGATCCCACAGTTCGGGTCAGACAGGCAGATCCCACAGTTCGGGTCAGTCAGGCAGATCCCACAGTTTGGGTCAGGCAGGCAGATCCCACAGTTCAGGGCAGGCAGGCAGATCCCACAGTTCGAGGCAGTCAGGCAGATCCCACAGTTCGGGGCAGGCAGGCAGGCAGATCCCACAGTTCGGGTCAGGCAGGCAGATCCCACAGTTCGGGGCAGGCAGCCAGATCCCACAGTTCGGGGCAGGCAGGCAGATCCCACAGTTCGGGGCAGGCAGGCAGATCCCACAGTTCGGTTCAGGCAGGCAGATCCCACAGTTCGGTTCAGGCAGGCAGATCTCACAGTTCGGGTCAGGCAGGGAAATCCCACAGTTCGGGGCAGGCAGGCAGATCCCACATTTCGGGTCAGGCAGGCAGATCCCACAGTTCGGGGTAGACAGGCAAATCCCACAGTTCGGGGCAGGCAGGCAGATCCCAAAGTTCGGGTCAGGCAGGCAGATCCCACAGTTCGGGGCAGGCAGGCAAATCCCACTGTTCGGGGCAGGCAGGTAGGCAGATCCCACAGTTCGGGTCAGACAGGCAGATCCCACAGTTCGAGGCAGGCAGGCAGGCAGATCCCACAGTTCGGGGCAGGCAGGCAGTTCCCACAGTTTGACTCAGGCAGGCAGATCCCACAGTTCGGATCAGGCAGGCAGATTCAACAGTTCGGGTCAGGCAGGCAGATCCCACAGTTCGGGTCAGACAGGCAGATCCTACAGTTCAAGGCAGGCAAGCAGGCAGATCCCACAGTTCGGGTCAGGCAGGCAGATACCACATTCCGGGGCAGGCAGGCAGATCCCACAGTTCGAGGCAGGCAAGCAGGCAGGCAGATCCCACAGTTCGGGGCTGGCAGGCAGATCCCACAGTTCGGGGCAGGCAGGCAGATCCCACAGATCGGTGCAGGCAGGCAGATCCCACAGATCAGAGCAGGCAGGCAGATCCCACAGATCGGGGCAGGCAGGGAGGCAGGCAGATCCCACAGTTCGGGGCAGGCAGGCAGGCAGATCCCACTGTTTGGGGCAGGCAGGCAGGCAGATCCCACAGATCGGAGCAGGCAGGGAGGCAGGCAGATCCCACAGATCGGAGCAGGCAGGGAGGCAGGCAGATCCCACAGATCGGAGAAGGCTGGCAGATCCCACAGATCGGAGCAGGCAGGCAGAACCCACAGTTTGGGTCAGGCAGGCAGATCCCACAGTTCGGGGCAGACAGGCAGATCCCACAGTTCGGGTCAGGCAGGCAGATCCCACAGTTCGGGGCAGGCAGGCTGGCAGATCCCACAGTTCGGGGCAGGCAGGCAGGCAGATCCCACATTTCGGGGCAGGCAGGCAGGTAGATCCCACAGTTCGAGGCAGGCAGGCAGATACCACAGTTCGAGGCGGTCAGGCAGGCAGATCCCCCATTTCGGGGCAGGCAGGCAGGTAGATCCCACAGTTCGAGGCAGGCAGGCAGATGCCACAGTTCGGGTCAGGCAGACAGATCCCACAGTTCGAGGCAGGCAGGCAGATACCACAGTTCGGGTCAGGCAGGCAGATCCCACAGCTCGGGGCAGGCAGGCAGATCCCACAGTTCGGGTCAGACAGGCAGATCCCACAGTTCGAGGCAGGCAGGCAGATCCCACAGTTCGGGTCAGGCAGGGAGATCCCACAGTTCGAGGCAGGCAGATCCCACAGTTCGGGGCAGGGAGGCAGGCAGATCCCACAGTTCGGGGCAGGCAGGCAGATCCCACAGTTCGTGTCAGGCAGGCAGATCCCACAGTTCGGGCAGGCAGGCTGGTCCCACAGTTCGGGGCAGGCAGGCAGATCCCACAGTTCGAGGCAAGCAGGCAAATCCTACAGTTCAGGGCAGGCAGGCAGGCAGTTCCCACAGTTCAGGGAAGGCAGGCAGATCCCACCGTTCGGGTCAGGCCGGCAGATCCCACAGTTCGGGTAATGACCGCAGATCCCACAGTTCGGGTCAGGCAGGCAAATCCCACAGTTCGGGTCAGGCAGGCAAATCCCATAGTTCGGGTCAGGCAGGCAGGCAGATCCCACAGTTCGGGTCAGGCAGGCAGATCCCACAGTTCGGATCAGGCAGGCAGATCCCACAGTTCGGGTCAGGCAGGCAGATCCCACAGTTCGGGTCCGGCAGGCAAATCCCACAGTTCGGGTCTGGCAGGCAGATCCCACAGTTCGGGTCCGGCAGGCAAATCCCATAGTTCGGGTCAGGCAGGCAGGCAGATCCCACAGTTCGGGTCAGGCAGGCAGATCCCACAGTTCGGATCAGGCAGGCAGATCCCACAGTTCGGGTCAGGCAGGCAGATCCCACAGTTCGGGGCAGGCAGGCAGGCAGATCCCACAGTTCAGGGCAGGCAGGCAGATCCCACAGTTCGGATCAGGCAGGCAGATCCAACAGTTCGGGGCAGGCAGTCAGGCAGATCCCACAGTTCGGGTCAGACAGGCAGATCCCACAGTTCGGGGCAGACAGGCAGATCCCACAGTTCGGGGCAGGCAGGCAGATCCCACAGTTCGAGGCAGGCAGGCAGGCAGATCCCACAGTTCGGGGCATGCAGGCAGATCCCACAGTTCGGGGCAGACAAGCAGATCCCACAGTTCGGGGCAGGCAGGCAGATCCCACAGTTCGGGTCAGACAGGCAGATCCCACAGTTCGGATCAGGCAGGCAGATCCCAGAGTTCGGATCAGGCAGGCAGATCCCACAGTTCGGGTCAGGCAGGCAGGCAGATCCCACAGTTCGGGTCAGGCAGGCAGATCCCACACTCGGGGCAGACAGGCAGATCCCACAGTTTGGGGGAGGCAGGCAGTTCCCACAGTTGGGGGCAGGCAGGCAGATCCCACAGTTCGGAGCAGGCAGCCAGATCCCACAGTTCGAGGCAGGCAGGCAGATCCCACAGTTCGGGGCAGTCAGGCAGATCCCACATTTCGGGGCAGGCAGGCAGGTAGATCCCACAGTTCGAGGCAGGCAGGCAGATCCCACATTTGGGGGCAGACAGGCAGATCCCACAGTTCAGGGCAGGCAGGCAGATCCCACAGTTCGGGTCAGGCAGGCAGATCCCACAGTTCGGGGCAGGCAGGCAGATCCCACAGTTCGGGTCAGGCAGGCAGATCCCACAGTTCGGGGCAGGCAGGCAGATCCCACAGTTCGGGTCAGGCAGGCAGAACCCACAGTTCGAGGCAGGCAGGCAGAACCCACAGTTCGGGTCAGGCAGGCAAATCCCACAGTTCGGGGCAGGCAGGCAGGCAGATCCCACAGTTCGGGTCAGACAGGCAGATCCCACAGTTCGACTCAGGCGGGCAGATCCCACCTTTCGGGTCAGGCAGGCAGATCCCACAGTTCGGGTCAGGCAGGCAGGCAGATCCAACAGTTCGGGGCAGGCAGTCAAGCAGAACCCACAGTTCGGGTCAGGCAGGCAGGAAGATCCCACATTTGGGGGCAAGCAGGCATGTAGATCCCACAGTTCAGGGCAGGCAGACAGTTCCCACAGTTCGACTCAGGCGGGCAGATCCCACCTTTCGGGGCAGGCAGGCAGGCAGATCCCACAGTTCGGATCAGGCAGGCAGATCCAACAGTTCGGGGCATGCAGGCAGGAAGATCCCACATTTGGGGGCAGGCAGTCAGGTAGATCCCACAGTTTGAGGCAGGCAGGCAGGCAGATCCCACAGTTCGTGTCAGGCAGGCAGATCCCACAGTTCGGGTCAGGCAGGCAGGCAGATCCCACAGTTCGGGTCAGGCAGGCAAATCCCACAGTTCGGGTCAGGCAGGCAGGCAGATCCCACAGTTCGGGTCAGGCAGGCAAATCCCACAGTTCGGGTCAGGCAGGCAGGCAGATCCCACAGTTCGGGGCAGGCAGGCAGAGCCCACAGTTCGGGTCAGACAGGCATATCCCACAGTTCCGGTCAGGCAGGCAGATCCCACAGTTCGGGTCAGGCAGGCAGGCAGATCCCACAGTTCGGGTCAGGCAGGCAAATCCCACAGTTCGGGTCAGACAGGCAGATCCCACAGTTCGGGTCAGACAGGCAGATCCCACAGTTTGGGTCAGGCAGGCAGATCCCACAGTTTGGGTCAGGCAGGCAGATCCCATAGTTCAGGGCAGGCAGGCAGATCCCACAGTTCGAGGCAGTCAGGCAGATCCCACAGTTCGGGGCATGCAGGCAGATCCCACAGTTTGGGTCAGGCAGGCAGATCCCATAGTTCAGGGCAGGCAGGCAGATCCCACAGTTCGAGGCAGTCAGGCAGATCCCACAGTTCGGGGCATGCAGGCAGATCCCACAGTTTGGGTCAGGCAGGCAGATCCCATAGTTCAGGGCAGGCAGGCAGATCCCACAGTTCGAGGCAGTCAGGCAGATCCCACAGTTCGGGGCAGGCAGGCAGGCAGATCCCACAGTTCGGGTCAGGCAGGCAGATCCGACAGTTCGGGTCAGACAGGCAGATCCCACAGTTCGGGTCAGTCAGGCAGATCCCACAGTTTGGGTCAGGCAGGCAGATCCCACAGTTCAGGGCAGGCAGGCAGATCCCACAGTTCGAGGCAGTCAGGCAGATCCCACAGTTCGGGGCAGGCAGGCAGGCAGATCCCACAGTTCGGGTCAGGCAGGCAGATCCCACAGTTCGGGGCAGGCAGCCAGATCCCACAGTTCGGGGCAGGCAGGCAGATCCCACAGTTCGGGGCAGGCAGGCAGATCCCACAGTTCGGTTCAGGCAGGCAGATCCCACAGTTCGGTTCAGGCAGGCAGATCCCACAGTTCGGGTCAGGCAGGGAAATCCCACAGTTCGGGGCAGGCAGGCAGATCCCACATTTCGGGTCAGGCAGGCAGATCCCACAGTTCGGGGTAGACAGGCAAATCCCACAGTTCGGGGCAGGCAGGCAGATCCCAAAGTTCGGGTCAGGCAGGCAGATCCCACAGTTCGGGGCAGGCAGGCAAATCCCACTGTTCGGGGCAGGCAGGTAGGCAGATCCCACAGTTCGGGTCAGACAGGCAGATCCCACAGTTCGGGTCCGGCAGGCAAATCCCACAGTTCGGGTCAGGCAGGCAGATCCCACAGTTCGGGTCCGGCAGGCAAATCCCATAGTTCGGGTCAGGCAGGCAGGCAGATCCCACAGTTCGGGTCAGGCAGGCAGATCCCACAGTTCGGATCAGGCAGGCAGATCCCACAGTTCGGGTCAGGCAGGCAGGCAGATCCCACAGATCAGAGAAGGCTGGCACATCCCATAGATCGGAGAAGGCTGGCAGATCCCACAGATCGGAGAAGGCTGGCAGATCCCACAGATCGGAGCAGGCAGGCAGATCCCACAGATTGGAGCAGGCAGGGAGGCAGGCAGATCCCACAGATCGGAGCAGGCAGGGAGGCAGGCAGATCCCACAGATCGGAGTAGGCAGGGAGGCAGACAGATCCCACAGATCTGAGCCGGCAGGCAGAACCCACAGTTTGGGTCAGGCAGGCAGATCCCACAGTTCGGGGCAGACAGGCAGATCCCACAGTTCGGGTCAGGCAGGCAGATCCCACAGTTCGGGGCAGGCAGGCTGGCAGATCCCACAGTTCGGGGCAGGCAGGCAGGCAGATCCCACATTTCGGGGCAGGCAGGCAGGTAGATCCCACAGTTCGAGGCAGGCAGGCAGATACCACAGTTCGGGTCAGGCAGGCAGATCCCACAGCTCGGGGCAGCCAGGCAGATCCCACAGTTCGGGTCAGACAGGCAGATCCCACAGTTCGAGGCAGGCAGGCAGATCCCACAGTTCGGGTCAGGCAGGCAGATCCCACAGTTCGAGGCAGGCAGATCCCACAGTTCGGGGCAGGCAGGCAGGCAGATCCCACAGTTCGGGGCAGGCAGGCAGATCCCACAGTTCGTGTCAGGCAGGCAGATCCCACAGTTCGGGCAGGCAGGCTGATCCCACAGTTCGGGGCAGGCAGGCAGATCCCACAGTTCGAGGCAGGCAGGCAAATCCTACAGTTCAGGGCAGGCAGGCAGGCAGTTCCCACAGTTCAGGGAAGGCAGGCAGATCCCACCGTTCGGGTCAGGCAGGCAGATCCCACAGTTCGGGTAATGACCGCAGATCCCACAGTTCGGGTCAGGCAGGCAAATCCCACAGTTCGGGTCAGGCAGGCAGATCCCACAGTTCGGGTCCGGCAGGCAAATCCCATAGTTCGGGTCAGGCAGGCAGGCAGATCCCACAGTTCGGGTCAGGCAGGCAGATCCCACAGTTCGGATCAGGCAGGCAGATCCCACAGTTCGGGTCCGGCAGGCAAATCCCACAGTTCGGGTCTGGCAGGCAGATCCCACAGTTCGGGTCCGGCAGGCAAATCCCATAGTTCGGGTCAGGCAGGCAGGCAGATCCCACAGTTCGGGTCAGGCAGGCAGATCCCACAGTTCGGATCAGGTAGGCAGATCCCACAGTTCGGGTCAGGCAGGCAGATCCCACAGTTCGGGGCAGGCAGGCAGGCAGATCCCACAGTTCAGGGCAGGCAGGCAGATCCCACAGTTCGGATCAGGCAGGCAGATCCAACAGTTCGGGGCAGGCAGTCAGGCAGATCCCACAGTTCGGGTCAGACAGGCAGATCCCACAGTTCGGGGCAGACAGGCAGATCCCACAGTTCGGGGCAGGCAGGCAGATCCCACAGTTCGAGGCAGGCAGGCAGGCAGATCCCACAGTTCGGGGCATGCAGGCAGATCCCACAGTTCGGGGCAGACAAGCAGATCCCACAGTTCGGGGCAGGCAGGCAGATCCCACAGTTCGGGTCAGACAGGCAGATCCCACAGTTCGGATCAGGCAGGCAGATCCCAGAGTTCGGATCAGGCAGGCAGATCCCACAGTTCGGGTCAGGCAGGCAGGCAGATCCCACAGTTCGGGTCAGGCAGGCAGATCCCACACTCGGGGCAGACAGGCAGATCCCACAGTTTGGGGGAGGCAGGCAGTTCTCACAGTTGGGGGCAGGCAGGCAGATCCCACAGTTCGGAGCAGGCAGGCAGATCCCACAGTTCGAGGCAGGCAGGCAGATCCCACAGTTCGGGGCAGTCAGGCAGATCCCACATTTCGGGGCAGGCAGGCAGGTAGATCCCACAGTTCGAGGCAGGCAGGCAGATCCCACATTTGGGGGCAGACAGGCAGATCCCACAGTTCGGGGCAGGCAGGCAGATCCCACAGTTCGGGTCAGGCAGGCAGATCCCACAGTTCGGGGCAGGCAGGCAGATCCCACAGTTCGGGTCAGGCAGGCAGATCCCACAGTTCGGGGCAGGCAGGCAGATCCCACAGTTCGGGTCAGGCAGGCAGAACCCACAGTTCGAGGCAGGCAGGCAGAACCCACAGTTCGGGTCAGGCAGGCAGAACCCACAGTTCGAGGCAGGCAGGCAGATCCCACAGTTCGGGTCAGGCAGGCAAATCCCACAGTTCGGGGCAGGCAGGCAGGCAGATCCCACAGTTCGGGTCAGGCAGGCAGATCCCACAGTTCGACTCAGGCGGGCAGATCCCACCTTTCGGGTCAGGCAGGCAGATCCCACAGTTCGGGTCAGGCAGGCAGGCAGATCCAACAGTTTGGGGCAGGCAGTCAAGCAGAACCCACAGTTCGGGTCAGGCAGGCAGGAAGATCCCACATTTGGGGGCAAGCAGGCATGTAGATCCCACAGTTCAGGGCAGGCAGACAGTTCCCACAGTTCGACTCAGGCGGGCAGATCCCACCTTTCGGGGCAGGCAGGCAGGCAGATCCCACAGTTCGGATCAGGCAGGCAGATCCAACAGTTCGGGGCATGCAGGCAGGAAGATCCCACATTTGGGGGCAGGCAGGCAGGTAGATCCCACAGTTTGAGGCAGGCAGGCAGGCAGATCCCACAGTTCGTGTCAGGCAGGCAGATCCCACAGTTCGGGTCAGGCAGGCAGGCAGATCCCACAGTTCGGGTCAGGCAGGCAAATCCCACAGTTCGGGTCAGGCAGGCAGGCAGATCCCACAGTTCGGGGCAGGCAGGCAGAGCCCACAGTTCGGGTCAGACAGGCAGATCCCACAGTTCGGGTCAGGCAGGCAGATCCCACAGTTCGGGTCAGGCAGGCAGGCAGATCCCACAGTTCGGGTCAGGCAGGCAAATCCCACAGTTCGGGTCAGACAGGCAGATCCCACAGTTCGGGTCAGACAGGCAGATCCCACAGTTCGGGTCAGGCAGGCAGATCCCACAGTTTGGGTCAGGCAGGCAGATCCCATAGTTCAGGGCAGGCAGGCAGATCCCACAGTTCGAGGCAGTCAGGCAGATCCCACAGTTCGGGGCAGGCAGGCAGGCAGATCCCACAGTTCGGGTCAGGCAGGCAGATCCCACAGTTCGGGTCAGACAGGCAGATCCCACAGTTCGGGTCAGTCAGGCAGATCCCACAGTTTGGGTCAGGCAGGCAGATCCCACAGTTCAGGGCAGGCAGGCAGATCCCACAGTTCGAGGCAGTCAGGCAGATCCCACAGTTCGGGGCAGGCAGGCAGGCAGATCCCACAGTTCGGGTCAGGCAGGCAGATCCCACAGTTCGGGGCAGGCAGCCAGATCCCACAGTTCGGGGCAGGCAGGCAGATCCCACAGTTCGGGGCAGGCAGGCAGATCCCACAGTTCGGTTCAGGCAGGCAGATCCCACAGTTCGGTTCAGGCAGGCAGATCCCACAGTTCGGGTCAGGCAGGGAAATCCCACAGTTCGGGGCAGGCAGGCAGATCCCACATTTCGGGTCAGGCAGGCAGATCCCACAGTTCGGGGTAGACAGGCAAATCCCACAGTTCGGGGCAGGCAGGCAGATCCCAAAGTTCGGGTCAGGCAGGCAGATCCCACAGTTCGGGGCAGGCAGGCAAATCCCACTGTTCGGGGCAGGCAGGTAGGCAGATCCCACAGTTCGGGTCAGACAGGCAGATCCCACAGTTCGAGGCAGGCAGGCAGGCAGATCCCACAGTTCGGGGCAGGCAGGCAGTTCCCACAGTTTGACTCAGGCAGGCAGATCCCACAGTTCGGATCAGGCAGGCAGATTCAACAGTTCGGGTCAGGCAGGCAGATCCCACAGTTCGGGTCAGACAGGCAGATCCTACAGTTCGAGGCAGGCAAGCAGGCAGATCCCACAGTTCGGGTCAGGCAGGCAGATACCACATTCCGGGGCAGGCAGGCAGATCCCACAGTTCGAGGCAGGCAAGCAGGCAGGCAGATCCCACAGTTCGGGGCTGGCAGGCAGATCCCACAGTTCGGGGCAGGCAGGCAGATCCCACAGATCGGTGCAGGCAGGCAGATCCCACAGATCAGAGCAGGCAGGCAGATCCCACAGATCGGGGCAGGCAGGGAGGCAGGCAGATCCCACAGTTCGGGGCAGGCAGGCAGGCAGATCCCACTGTTTGGGGCAGGCAGGCAGGCAGATCCCACAGATCGGAGCAGGCAGGGAGGCAGGCAGACCCCACAGATCGGAGCAGGCAGGGAGGCAGGCAGATCCCACAGATCGGAGAAGGCTGGCAGATCCCACAGTTCGGGTCCGGCAGGCAAATCCCACAGTTCGGGTCTGGCAGGCAGATCCCACAGTTCGGGTCCGGCAGGCAAATCCCATAGTTCGGGTCAGGCAGGCAGGCAGATCCCACAGTTCGGGTCAGGCAGGCAGATCCCACAGTTCGGATCAGGCAGGCAGATCCCACAGTTCGGGTCAGGCAGGCAGATCCCACAGTTCGGGGCAGGCAGGCAGGCAGATCCCACAGTTCAGGGCAGGCAGGCAGATCCCACAGTTCGGATCAGGCAGGCAGATCCAACAGTTCGGGGCAGGCAGTCAGGCAGATCCCACAGTTCGGGTCAGACAGGCAGATCCCACAGTTCGGGGCAGACAGGCAGATCCCACAGTTCGGGGCAGGCAGGCAGATCCCACAGTTCGAGGCAGGCAGGCAGGCAGATCCCACAGTTCGGGGCATGCAGGCAGATCCCACAGTTCGGGGCAGACAAGCAGATCCCACAGTTCGGGGCAGGCAGGCAGATCCCACAGTTCGGGTCAGACAGGCAGATCCCACAGTTCGGATCAGGCAGGCAGATCCCAGAGTTCGGATCAGGCAGGCAGATCCCACAGTTCGGGTCAGGCAGGCAGGCAGATCCCACAGTTCGGGTCAGGCAGGCAGATCCCACACTCGGGGCAGACAGGCAGATCCCACAGTTTGGGGGAGGCAGGCAGTTCCCACAGTTGGGGGCAGGCAGGCAGATCCCACAGTTCGGAGCAGGCAGGCAGATCCCACAGTTCGAGGCAGGCAGGCAGATCCCACAGTTCGGGGCAGTCAGGCAGATCCCACATTTCGGGGCAGGCAGGCAGGTAGATCCCACAGTTCGAGGCAGGCAGGCAGATCCCACATTTGGGGGCAGACCGGCAGATCCCACAGTTCGGGGCAGGCAGGCAGATCCCACAGTTCGGGTCAGGCAGGCAGATCCCACAGTTCGGGGCAGGCAGGCAGATCCCACAGTTCGGGTCAGGCAGGCAGATCCCACAGTTCGGGGCAGGCAGGCAGATCCCACAGTTCGGGTCAGGCAGGCAGAACCCACAGTTCGAGGCAGGCAGGCAGAACCCACAGTTCGGGTCAGGCAGGCAGAACCCACAGTTCGAGGCAGGCAGGCAGATCCCACAGTTCGGGTCAGTCAGGCAGATCCCACAGTTTGGGTCAGGCAGGCAGATCCCACAGTTCAGGGCAGGCAGGCAGATCCCACAGTTCGAGGCAGTCAGGCAGATCCCACAGTTCGGGGCAGGCAGGCAGGCAGATCCCACAGTTCGGGTCAGGCAGGCAGATCCCACAGTTCGGGGCAGGCAGCCAGATCCCACAGTTCGGGGCAGGCAGGCAGATCCCACAGTTCGGGGCAGGCAGGCAGATCCCACAGTTCGGTTCAGGCAGGCAGATCCCACAGTTCGGTTCAGGCAGGCAGATCCCACAGTTCGGGTCAGGCAGGGAAATCCCACAGTTCGGGGCAGGCAGGCAGATCCCACATTTCGGGTCAGGCAGGCAGATCCCACAGTTCGGGGTAGACAGGCAAATCCCACAGTTCGGGGCAGGCAGGCAGATCCCAAAGTTCGGGTCAGGCAGGCAGATCCCACAGTTCGGGGCAGGCAGGCAAATCCCACTGTTCGGGGCAGGCAGGTAGGCAGATCCCACAGTTCGGGTCAGACAGGCAGATCCCACAGTTCGGGTCCGGCAGGCAAATCCCACAGTTCGGGTCAGGCAGGCAGATCCCACAGTTCGGGTCCGGCAGGCAAATCCCATAGTTCGGGTCAGGCAGGCAGGCAGATCCCACAGTTCGGGTCAGGCAGGCAGATCCCACAGTTCGGATCAGGCAGGCAGATCCCACAGTTCGGGTCAGGCAGGCAGGCAGATCCCACAGATCATAGAAGGCTGGCACATCCCATAGATCGGAGAAGGCTGGCAGATCCCACAGATCGGAGAAGGCTGGCAGATCCCACAGATCGGAGCAGGCAGGCAGATCCCACAGATTGGAGCAGGCAGGGAGGTAGGCAGATCCCACAGATCGGAGCAGGCAGGGAGGCAGGCAGATCCCACAGATCGGAGTAGGCAGGGAGGCAGACAGATCCCACAGATCGGAGCAGGCAGGCAGAACCCACAGTTTGGGTCAGGCAGGCAGATCCCACAGTTCGGGGCAGACAGGCAGATCCCACAGTTCGGGTCAGGCAGGCAGATCCCACAGTTCGGGGCAGGCAGGCTGGCAGATCCCACAGTTCGGGGCAGGCAGGCAGGCAGATCCCACATTTCGGGGCAAGCAGGCAGGTAGATCCCACAGTTCGAGGCAGGCAGGCAGATACCACAGTTCGGGTCAGGCAGGCAGATCCCACAGCTCGGGGCAGCCAGGCAGATCCCACAGTTCGGGTCAGACAGGCAGATCCCACAGTTCGAGGCAGGCAGGCAGATCCCACAGTTCGGGTCAGGCAGGCAGATCCCACAGTTCGAGGCAGGCAGATCCCACAGTTCGGGGCAGGCAGGCAGGCAGATCCCACAGTTCGGGGCAGGCAGGCAGATCCCACAGTTCGTGTCAGGCAGGCAGATCCCACAGTTCGGGCAGGCAGGCTGATCCCACAGTTCGGGGCAGGCAGGCAGATCCCACAGTTCGAGGCAGGCAGGCAAATCCTACAGTTCAGGGCAGGCAGGCAGGCAGTTCCCACAGTTCAGGGAAGGCAGGCAGATCCCACCGTTCGGGTCAGGCAGGCAGATCCCACAGTTCGGGTAATGACCGCAGATCGAACAGTTCGGGTCCGGCAGGCAAATCCCATAGTTCGGGTCAGGCAGGCAGGCAGATCCCACAGTTCGGGTCAGGCAGGCAGATCCCACAGTTCGGATCAGGCAGGCAGATCCCACAGTTCGGGTCAGGCAGGCAGATCCCACAGTTCGGGTCCGGCAGGCAAATCCCACAGTTCGGGTCTGGCAGGCAGATCCCACAGTTCGGGTCCGGCAGGCAAATCCCATAGTTCGGGTCAGGCAGGCAGGCAGATCCCACAGTTCGGGTCAGGCAGGCAGATCCCACAGTTCGGATCAGGCAGGCAGATCCCACAGTTCGGGTCAGGCAGGCAGATCCCACAGTTCGGGGCAGGCAGGCAGGCAGATCCCACAGTTCAGGGCAGGCAGGCAGATCCCACAGTTCGGATCAGGCAGGCAGATCCAACAGTTCGGGGCAGGCAGTCAGGCAGATCCCACAGTTCGGGTCAGACAGGCAGATCCCACAGTTCGGGGCAGACAGGCAGATCCCACAGTTCGGGGCAGGCAGGCAGATCCCACAGTTCGAGGCAGGCAGGCAGGCAGATCCCACAGTTCGGGGCATGCAGGCAGATCCCACAGTACGGGGCAGACAAGCAGATCACACAGTTCGGGGCAGGCAGGCAGATCCCACAGTTCGGGTCAGACAGGCAGATCCCACAGTTCGGATCAGGCAGGCAGATCCCAGAGTTCGGATCAGGCAGGCAGATCCCACAGTTCGGGTCAGGCAGGCAGGCAGATCCCACAGTTCGGGTCAGGCAGGCAGATCCCACACTCGGGGCAGACAGGCAGATCCCACAGTTTGGGGGAGGCAGGCAGTTCTCACAGTTGGGGGCAGGCAGGCAGATCCCACAGTTCGGAGCAGGCAGGCAGATCCCACAGTTCGAGGCAGGCAGGCAGATCCCACAGTTCGGGGCAGTCAGGCAGATCCCACATTTCGGGGCAGGCAGGCAGGTAGATCCCACAGTTCGAGGCAGGCAGGCAGATCCCACATTTGGGGGCAGACAGGCAGATCCCACAGTTCGGGGCAGGCAGGCAGATCCCACAGTTCGGGTCAGGCAGGCAGATCCCACAGTTCGGGGCAGGCAGGCAGATCCCACAGTTCGGGTCAGGCAGGCAGATCCCACAGTTCGGGTCAGGCAGGCAGAACCCACAGTTCGAGGCAGGCAGGCAGAACCCACAGTTCGGGTCAGGCAGGCAGATCCCACAGTTCGGGGCAGGCAGGCAGATCCCACAGTTCGGGTCAGGCAGGCAGATCCCACAGTTCGGGTCAGGCAGGCAGAACCCACAGTTCGAGGCAGGCAGGCAGATCCCACAGTTCGGGTCAGGCAGGCAAATCCCACAGTTCGGGGCAGGCAGGCAGGCAGATCCCACAGTTCGGGTCAGACAGGCAGATCCCACAGTTCGACTCAGGCGGGCAGATCCCACCTTTCGGGTCAGGCAGGCAGATCCCACAGTTCGGGTCAGGCAGGCAGATCCCACAGTTCGGGTCAGGCAGGCAGGCAGATCCCACAGTTCGGGTCAGGCAGGCAAATCCCACAGTTCGGGGCAGGCAGGCAGGCAGATCCCACAGTTCGGGTCAGACAGGCAGATCCCACAGTTCGACTCAGGCGGGCAGATCCCACCTTTCGGGTCAGGCAGGCAGATCCCACAGTTCGGGTCAGGCAGGCAGATCCCACAGTTCGGGTCAGGCAGGCAGGCAGATCCAACAGTTCGGGGCAGGCAGTCAAGCAGAACCCACAGTTCGGGTCAGGCAGGCAGGAAGATCCCACATTTGGGGGCAAGCAGGCATGTAGATCCCACAGTTCAGGGCAGGCAGACAGTTCCCACAGTTCGACTCAGGCGGGCAGATCCCACCTTTCGGGGCAGGCAGGCAGGCAGATCCCACAGTTCGGATCAGGCAGGCAGATCCAACAGTTCGGGGCATGCAGGCAGGAAGATCCCACATTTGGGGGCAGGCAGGCAGGTAGATCCCACAGTTTGAGGCAGGCAGGCAGGCAGATCCCACAGTTCGTGTCAGGCAGGCAGATCCCACAGTTCGGGTCAGGCAGGCAGGCAGATCCCACAGTTCGGGTCAGGCAGGCAAATCCCACAGTTCGGGTCAGGCAGGCAGGCAGATCCCACAGTTCGGGGCAGGCAGGCAGATACCACAGTTCGGGTCAGGCAGGCAGATCCCACAGTTCGGGTCAGGCAGGCAGATCCCACAGTTCGGGTCAGGCAGGCAGATCCCACAGTTCGGGTCAGGCAGGCAGGCAGATCCCACAGTTCGGGGCAGGCAGGCAGATCCCACAGTTCGGGTCAGACAGGCAGATCCCACAGTTCGGGTCAGACAGGCAGATCCCACAGTTCGGGTCAGGCAGGCAGATCCCACAGTTTGGGTCAGGCAGGCAGATCCCATAGTTCAGGGCAGGCAGGCAGATCCCACAGTTCGAGGCAGTCAGGCAGATCCCACAGTTCGGGGCAGGCAGGCAGGCAGATCCCACAGTTCGGGTCAGGCAGGCAGATCCCACAGTTCGGGTCAGACAGGCAGATCCCACAGTTCGGGTCAGTCAGGCAGATCCCACAGTTTGGGTCAGGCAGGCAGATCCCACAGTTCAGGGCAGGCAGGCAGATCCCACAGTTCGAGGCAGTCAGGCAGATCCCACAGTTCGGGGCAGGCAGGCAGGCAGATCCCACAGTTCGGGTCAGGCAGGCAGATCCCACAGTTCGGGGCAGGCAGCCAGATCCCACAGTTCGGGGCAGGCAGGCAGATCCCACAGTTCGGGGCAGGCAGGCAGATCCCACAGTTCGGTTCAGGCAGGCAGATCCCACAGTTCGGTTCAGGCAGGCAGATCCCACAGTTCGGGTCAGGCAGGGAAATCCCACAGTTCGGGGCAGGCAGGCAGATCCCACATTTCGGGTCAGGCAGGCAGATCCCACAGTTCGGGGTAGACAGGCAAATCCCACAGTTCGGGGCAGGCAGGCAGATCCCAAAGTTCGGGTCAGGCAGGCAGATCCCACAGTTCGGGGCAGGCAGGCAAATCCCACTGTTCGGGGCAGGCAGGTAGGCAGATCCCACAGTTCGGGTCAGACAGGCAGATCCCACAGTTGGAGGCAGGCAGGCAGGCAGATCCCACAGTTCGGGGCAGGCAGGCAGTTCCCACAGTTTGACTCAGGCAGGCAGATCCCACAGTTCGGATCAGGCAGGCAGATTCAACAGTTCGGGTCAGGCAGGCAGATCCCACAGTTCGGGTCAGACAGGCAGATCCTACAGTTCGAGGCAGGCAAGCAGGCAGATCCCACAGTTCGGGTCAGGCAGGCAGATACCACATTCCGGGGCAGGCAGGCAGATCCCACAGTTCGAGGCAGGCAAGCAGGCAGGCAGATCCCACAGTTCGGGGCTGGCAGGCAGATCCCACAGTTCGGGGCAGGCAGGCAGATCCCACAGATCGGTGCAGGCAGGCAGATCCCACAGATCAGAGCAGGCAGGCAGATCCCACAGATCGGGGCAGGCAGGGAGGCAGGCAGATCCCACAGTTCGGGGCAGGCAGGCAGGCAGATCCCACTGTTTGGGGCAGGCAGGCAGGCAGATCCCACAGATCGGAGCAGGCAGGGAGGCAGGCAGATCCCACAGATCGGAGCAGGCAGGGAGGCAGGCAGATCCCACAGATCGGAGAAGGCTGGCAGATCCCACAGTTCGGGTCCGGCAGGCAAATCCCACAGTTCGGGTCTGGCAGGCAGATCCCACAGTTCGGGTCCGGCAGGCAAATCCCATAGTTCGGGTCAGGCAGGCAGGCAGATCCCACAGTTCGGGTCAGGCAGGCAGATCCCACAGTTCGGATCAGGCAGGCAGATCCCACAGTTCGGGTCAGGCAGGCAGATCCCACAGTTCGGGGCAGGCAGGCAGGCAGATCCCACAGTTCAGGGCAGGCAGGCAGATCCCACAGTTCGGATCAGGCAGGCAGATCCAACAGTTCGGGGCAGGCAGTCAGGCAGATCCCACAGTTCGGGTCAGACAGGCAGATCCCACAGTTCGGGGCAGACAGGCAGATCCCACAGTTCGGGGCAGGCAGGCAGATCCCACAGTTCGAGGCAGGCAGGCAGGCAGATCCCACAGTTCGGGGCATGCAGGCAGATCCCACAGTTCGGGGCAGACAAGCAGATCCCAGAGTTCGGGGCAGGCAGGCAGATCCCACAGTTCGGGTCAGACAGGCAGATCCCACAGTTCGGATCAGGCAGGCAGATCCCAGAGTTCGGATCAGGCAGGCAGATCCCACAGTTCGGGTCAGGCAGGCAGGCAGATCCCACAGTTCGGGTCAGGCAGGCAGATCCCACACTCGGGGCAGACAGGCAGATCCCACAGTTTGGGGGAGGCAGGCAGTTCCCACAGTTGGGGGCAGGCAGGCAGATCCCACAGTTCGGAGCAGGCAGGCAGATCCCACAGTTCGAGGCAGGCAGGCAGATCCCACAGTTCGGGGCAGTCAGGCAGATCCCACATTTCGGGGCAGGCAGGCAGGTAGATCCCACAGTTCGAGGCAGGCAGGCAGATCCCACATTTGGGGGCAGACCGGCAGATCCCACAGTTCGGGGCAGGCAGGCAGATCCCACAGTTCGGGTCAGGCAGGCAGATCCCACAGTTCGGGGCAGGCAGGCAGATCCCACAGTTCGGGTCAGGCAGGCAGATCCCACAGTTCGGGGCAGGCAGGCAGATCCCACAGTTCGGGTCAGGCAGGCAGAACCCACAGTTCGAGGCAGGCAGGCAGAACCCACAGTTCGGGTCAGGCAGGCAGAACCCACAGTTCGAGGCAGGCAGGCAGATCCCACAGTTCGGGTCAGGCAGGCAAATCCCACAGTTCGGGGCAGGCAGGCAGGCAGATCCCACAGTTCGGGTCAGACAGGCAGATCCCACAGTTCGACTCAGGCGGGCAGATCCCACCTTTCGGGTCAGGCAGGCAGATCCCACAGTTCGGGTCAGGCAGGCAGGCAGATCCAACAGTTCGGGGCAGGCAGTCAAGCAGAACCCACAGTTCGGGTCAGGCAGGCAGGAAGATCCCACATTTGGGGGCAAGCAGGCATGTAGATCCCACAGTTCAGGGCAGGCAGACAGTTCCCACAGTTCGACTCAGGCGGGCAGATCCCACCTTTCGGGGCAGGCAGGCAGGCAGATCCCACAGTTCGGATCAGGCAGGCAGATCCAACAGTTCGGGGCATGCAGGCAGGAAGATCCCACATTTGGGGGCAGGCAGGCAGGTAGATCCCACAGTTTGAGGCAGGCAGGCAGGCAGATCCCACAGTTCGTGTCAGGCAGGCAGATCCCACAGTTCGGGTCAGGCAGGCAGGCAGATCCCACAGTTCGGGTCAGGCAGGCAAATCCCACAGTTCGGGTCAGGCAGGCAGGCAGATCCCACAGTTCGGGTCAGGCAGGCAAATCCCACAGTTCGGGTCAGGCAGGCAGGCAGATCCCACAGTTCGGGGCAGGCAGGCAGAGCCCACAGTTCGGGTCAGACAGGCAGATCCCACAGTTCGGGTCAGGCAGGCAGATCCCACAGTTCGGGTCAGGCAGGCAGGCAGATCCCACAGTTCGGGTCAGGCAGGCAAATCCCACAGTTCGGGTCAGACAGGCAGATCCCACAGTTCGGGTCAGGCAGGCAGGCAGATCCCACAGTTCGGGTCAGGCAGGCAGATCCCACAGTTCGGGTCAGACAGGCAGATCCCACAGTTCGGGTCAGGCAGGCAGATCCCACAGTTTGGGTCAGGCAGGCAGATCCCATAGTTCAGGGCAGGCAGGCAGATCCCACAGTTCGAGGCAGTCAGGCAGATCCCACAGTTCGGGGCAGGCAGGCAGGCAGATCCCACAGTTCGGGTCAGGCAGGCAGATCCCACAGTTCGGGTCAGACAGGCAGATCCCACAGTTCGGGTCAGTCAGGCAGATCCCACAGTTTGGGTCAGGCAGGCAGATCCCACAGTTCAGGGCAGGCAGGCAGATCCCACAGTTCGAGGCAGTCAGGCAGATCCCACAGTTCGGGGCAGGCAGGCAGGCAGATCCCACAGTTCGGTTTAGGCAGGCAGATCCCACAGTTCGGGGCAGGCAGCCAGATCCCACAGTTCGGGGCAGGCAGGCAGATCCCACAGTTCGGGGCAGGCAGGCAGATCCCACAGTTCGGTTCAGGCAGGCAGATCCCACAGTTCGGTTCAGGCAGGCAGATCCCACAGTTCGGGTCAGGCAGGGAAATCCCACAGTTCGGGGCAGGCAGGCAGATCCCACATTTCGGGTCAGGCTGGCAGATCCCACAGTTCGGGGTAGACAGGCAAATCCCACAGTTCGGGGCAGGCAGGCAGATCCCAAAGTTCGGGTCAGGCAGGCAGATCCCACAGTTCGGGGCAGGCAGGCAAATCCCACTGTTCGGGGCAGGCAGGTAGGCAGATCCCACAGTTCGGGTCAGACAGGCAGATCCCACAGTTCGAGGCAGGCAGGCAGGCAGATCCCACAGTTCGGGGCAGGCAGGCAGTTCCCACAGTTTGACTCAGGCAGGCAGATCCCACAGTTCGGATCAGGCAGGCAGATTCAACAGTTCGGGTCAGGCAGGCAGATCCCACAGTTCCGATCAGACAGGCAGATCCTACAGTTCGAGGCAGGCAAGCAGGCAGATCCCACAGTTCGGGTCAGGCAGGCAGATTCAACAGTTCGGGTCAGGCAGGCAGATCCCACAGTTCGGGTCAGACAGGCAGATCCTACAGTTCGAGGCAGGCAAGCAGGCAGATCCCACAGTTCGGGTCAGGCAGGCAGATACCACATTCCGGGGCAGGCAGGCAGATCCCACAGTTCGAGGCAGGCAAGCAGGCAGGCAGATCCCACAGTTCGGGGCTGGCAGGCAGATCCCACAGTTCGGGGCAGGCAGGCAGATCCCACAGATCGGTGCAGGCAGGCAGATCCCACAGATCAGAGCAGGCAGGCAGATCCCACAGATCGGGGCAGGCAGGGAGGCAGGCAGATCCCACAGTTCGGGGCAGGCAGGCAGGCAGATCCCACTGTTTGGGGCAGGCAGGCAGGCAGATCCCACAGATCGGAGCAGGCAGGGAGGCAGGCAGATCCCACAGATCGGAGCAGGCAGGGAGGCAGGCAGATCCCACAGATCGGAGAAGGCTGGCAGATCCCACAGTTCGGGTCCGGCAGGCAAATCCCACAGTTCGGGTCTGGCAGGCAGATCCCACAGTTCGGGTCCGGCAGGCAAATCCCATAGTTCGGGTCAGGCAGGCAGGCAGATCCCACAGTTCGGGTCAGGCAGGCAGATCCCACAGTTCGGATCAGGCAGGCAGATCCCACAGTTCGGGTCAGGCAGGCAGATCCCACAGTTCGGGGCAGGCAGGCAGGCAGATCCCACAGTTCAGGGCAGGCAGGCAGATCCCACAGTTCGGATCAGGCAGGCAGATCCAACAGTTCGGGGCAGGCAGTCAGGCAGATCCCACAGTTCGGGTCAGACAGGCAGATCCCACAGTTCGGGGCAGACAGGCAGATCCCACAGTTCGGGGCAGGCAGGCAGATCCCACAGTTCGAGGCAGGCAGGCAGGCAGATCCCACAGTTCGGGGCATGCAGGCAGATCCCACAGTTCGGGGCAGACAAGCAGATCCCACAGTTCGGGGCAGGCAGGCAGATCCCACAGTTCGGGTCAGACAGGCAGATCCCACAGTTCGGATCAGGCAGGCAGATCCCAGAGTTCGGATCAGGCAGGCAGATCCCACAGTTCGGGTCAGGCAGGCAGGCAGATCCCACAGTTCGGGTCAGGCAGGCAGATCCCACACTCGGGGCAGATAGGCAGATCCCACAGTTTGGGGGAGGCAGGCAGTTCCCACAGTTGGGGGCAGGCAGGCAGATCCCACAGTTCGGAGCAGGCAGGCAGATCCCACAGTTCGAGGCAGGCAGGCAGATCCCACAGTTCGGGGCAGTCAGGCAGATCCCACATTTCGGGGCAGGCAGGCAGGTAGATCCCACAGTTCGAGGCAGGCAGGCAGATCCCACATTTGGGGGCAGACCGGCAGATCCCACAGTTCGGGGCAGGCAGGCAGATCCCACAGTTCGGGTCAGGCAGGCAGATCCCACAGTTCGGGGCAGGCAGGCAGATCCCACAGTTCGGGTCAGGCAGGCAGATCCCACAGTTCGGGGCAGGCAGGCAGATCCCACAGTTCGGGTCAGGCAGGCAGATCCCACAGTTCGGGTCAGGCAGGCAGATCCCACAGTTCGGGGCAGGCAGGCAGATCCCACAGTTCGGGTCAGGCAGGCAGAACCCACAGTTCGAGGCAGGCAGGCAGATCCCACAGTTCGGGTCAGGCAGGCAAATCCCACAGTTCGGGGCAGGCAGGCAGGCAGATCCCACAGTTCGGGTCAGACAGGCAGATCCCACAGTTCGACTCAGGCGGGCAGATCCCACCTTTCGGGTCAGGCAGGCAGATCCCACAGTTCGGGTCAGGCAGGCAGGCAGATCCAACAGTTCGGGGCAGGCAGTCAAGCAGAACCCACAGTTCGGGTCAGGCAGGCAGGAAGATCCCACATTTGGGGGCAAGCAGGCATGTAGATCCCACAGTTCAGGGCAGGCAGACAGTTCCCACAGTTCGACTCAGGCGGGCAGATCCCACCTTTCGGGGCAGGCAGGCAGGCAGATCCCACAGTTCGGATCAGGCAGGCAGATCCAACAGTTCGGGGCATGCAGGCAGGAAGATCCCACATTTGGGGGCAGGCAGGCAGGTAGATCCCACAGTTTGAGGCAGGCAGGCAGGCAGATCCCACAGTTCGTGTCAGGCAGGCAGATCACACAGTTCGGGTCAGGCAGGCAGGCAGATCCCACAGTTCGGGTCAGGCAGGCAAATCCCACAGTTCGGGTCAGGCAGGCAGGCAGATCCCACAGTTCGGGTCAGACAGGCAGATCCCACAGTTCGGGTCAGGCAGGCAGATCCCACAGTTCGGGTCAGGCAGGCAGATCCCACAGTTCGGGTCAGGCAGGCAGATCCCACAGTTCGGGTCAGGCAGGCAAATCCCACAGTTCGGGTCAGACAGGCAGATCCCACAGTTCGGGTCAGACAGGCAGATCCCACAGTTCGGGTGAGGCAGGCAGTTCCCACAGTTCGGGTCAGACAGGCAGATCCCACAGTTCGGGTGAGGCAGGCAGATCCCACAGTTCGGGTCAGACAGGCAGATCCCACAGTTCGGGTCAGACAGGCAGATCCCACAGTTCGGGTCAGGCAGGCAGATCCCACAGTTTGGGTCAGGCAGGCAGATCCCATAGTTCAGGGCAGGCAGGCAGATCCCACAGTTCGAGGCAGTCAGGCAGATCCCACAGTTCGGGGCAGGCAGGCAGGCAGATCCCACAGTTCGGGTCAGGCAGGCAGATCCCACAGTTCGGGTCAGACAGGCAGATCCCACAGTTCGGGTCAGGCAGGCAGATCCCACAGTTTGGGTCAGGCAGGCAGATCCCACAGTTCAGGGCAGGCAGGCAGATCCCACAGTTCGAGGCAGTCAGGCAGATCCCACAGTTCGGGGCAGGCAGGCAGGCAGATCCCACAGTTCGGTTTAGGCAGGCAGATCCCACAGTTCGGGGCAGGCAGCCAGATCCCACAGTTCGGGGCAGGCAGGCAGATCCCACAGTTCGGGGCAGGCAGGCAGATCCCACAGTTCGGATCAGGCAGGCAGATCCAACAGTTCGGGGCAGGCAGTCAGGCAGATCCCACAGTTCGGGTCAGACAGGCAGATCCCACAGTTCGGGGCAGACAGGCAGATCCCACAGTTCGGGGCAGGCAGGCAGATCCCACAGTTCGAGGCAGGCAGGCAGGCAGATCCCACAGTTCGGGGCATGCAGGCAGATCCCACAGTTCGGGGCAGACAAGCAGATCCCACAGTTCGGGGCAGGCAGGCAGATCCCACAGTTCGGGTCAGACAGGCAGATCCCACAGTTCGGATCAGGCAGGCAGATCCCAGAGTTCGGATCAGGCAGGCAGATCCCACAGTTCGGGTCAGGCAGGCAGGCAGATCCCACAGTTCGGGTCAGGCAGGCAGATCCCACACTCGGGGCAGACAGGCAGATCCCACAGTTTGGGGGAGGCAGGCAGTTCCCACAGTTGGGGGCAGGCAGGCAGATCCCACAGTTCGGAGCAGGCAGGCAGATCCCACAGTTCGAGGCAGGCAGGCAGATCCCACAGTTCGGGGCAGTCAGGCAGATCCCACATTTCGGGGCAGGCAGGCAGGTAGATCCCACAGTTCGAGGCAGGCAGGCAGATCCCACATTTGGTGGCAGACCGGCAGATCCCACAGTTCGGGGCAGGCAGGCAGATCCCACAGTTCGGGTCAGGCAGGCAGATCCCACAGTTCGGGGCAGGCAGGCAGATCCCACAGTTCGGGTCAGGCAGGCAGATCCCACAGTTCGGGGCAGGCAGGCAGATCCCACAGTTCGGGTCAGGCAGGCAGAACCCACAGTTCGAGGCAGGCAGGCAGAACCCACAGTTCGGGTCAGGCAGGCAGAACCCACAGTTCGAGGCAGGCAGGCAGATCCCACAGTTCGGGTCAGGCAGGCAAATCCCACAGTTCGGGGCAGGCAGGCAGGCAGATCCCACAGTTCGGGTCAGACAGGCAGATCCCACAGTTCGACTCAGGCGGGCAGATCCCACCTTTCGGGTCAGGCAGGCAGATCCCACAGTTCGGGTCAGGCAGGCAGGCAGATCCAACAGTTCGGGGCAGGCAGTCAAGCAGAACCCACAGTTCGGGTCAGGCAGGCAGGAAGATCCCACATTTGGGGGCAAGCAGGCATGTAGATCCCACAGTTCAGGGCAGGCAGACAGTTCCCACAGTTCGACTCAGGCGGGCAGATCCCACCTTTCGGGGCAGGCAGGCAGGCAGATCCCACAGTTCGGATCAGGCAGGCAGATCCAACAGTTCGGGGCATGCAGGCAGGAAGATCCCACATTTGGGGGCAGGCAGGCAGGTAGATCCCACAGTTTGAGGCAGGCAGGCAGGCAGATCCCACAGTTCGTGTCAGGCAGGCAAATCCCACAGTTCGGGTCAGGCAGGCAGGCAGATCCCACAGTTCGGGGCAGGCAGGCAGAGCCCACAGTTCGGGTCAGACAGGCAGATCCCACAGTTCGGGTCAGGCAGGCAGATCCCACAGTTCGGGTCAGGCAGGCAGGCAGATCCCACAGTTCGGGTCAGGCAGGCAAATCCCACAGTTCGGGTCAGACAGGCAGATCCCACAGTTCGGGTCAGACAGGCAGATCCCACAGTTCGGGTCAGGCAGGCAGATCCCACAGTTTGGGTCAGGCAGGCAGATCCCATAGTTCAGGGCAGGCAGGCAGATCCCACAGTTCGAGGCAGTCAGGCAGATCCCACAGTTCGGGGCAGGCAGGCAGGCAGATCCCACAGTTCGGGTCAGGCAGGCAGATCCCACAGTTCGGGTCAGACAGGCAGATCCCACAGTTCGGGTCAGTCAGGCAGATCCCACAGTTTGGGTCAGGCAGGCAGATCCCACAGTTCAGGGCAGGCAGGCAGATCCCACAGTTCGAGGCAGTCAGGCAGATCCCACAGTTCGGGGCAGGCAGGCAGGCAGATCCCACAGTTCGGTTTAGGCAGGCAGATCCCACAGTTCGGGGCAGGCAGCCAGATCCCACAGTTCGGGGCAGGCAGGCAGATCCCACAGTTCGGGGCAGGCAGGCAGATCCCACAGTTCGGTTCAGGCAGGCAGATCCCACAGTTCGGTTCAGGCAGGCAGATCCCACAGTTCGGGTCAGGCAGGGAAATCCCACAGTTCGGGGCAGGCAGGCAGATCCCACATTTCGGGTCAGGCTGGCAGATCCCACAGTTCGGGGTAGACAGGCAAATCCCACAGTTCGGGGCAGGCAGGCAGATCCCAAAGTTCGGGTCAGGCAGGCAGATCCCACAGTTCGGGGCAGGCAGGCAAATCCCACTGTTCGGGGCAGGCAGGTAGGCAGATCCCACAGTTCGGGTCAGACAGGCAGATCCCACAGTTCGAGGCAGGCAGGCAGGCAGATCCCACAGTTCGGGGCAGGCAGGCAGTTCCCACAGTTTGACTCAGGCAGGCAGATCCCACAGTTCGGATCAGGCAGGCAGATTCAACAGTTCGGGTCAGGCAGGCAGATCCCACAGTTCCGATCAGACAGGCAGATCCTACAGTTCGAGGCAGGCAAGCAGGCAGATCCCACAGTTCGGGTCAGGCAGGCAGATTCAACAGTTCGGGTCAGGCAGGCAGATCCCACAGTTCGGGTCAGACAGGCAGATCCTACAGTTCGAGGCAGGCAAGCAGGCAGATCCCACAGTTCGGGTCAGGCAGGCAGATACCACATTCCGGGGCAGGCAGGCAGATCCCACAGTTCGAGGCAGGCAAGTAGGCAGGCAGATCCCACAGTTCGGGGCTGGCAGGCAGATCCCACAGTTCGGGGCAGGCAGGCAGATCCCACAGATCGGTGCAGGCAGGCAGATCCCACAGATCAAAGCAGGCAGGCAGATCCCACAGATCGGGGCAGGCAGGGAGGCAGGCAGATCCCACAGTTCGGGGCAGGCAGGCAGGCAGATCCCACTGTTTGGGGCAGGCAGGCAGGCAGATCCCACAGATCGGAGCAGGCAGGGAGGCAGGCAGATCCCACAGATCGGAGCAGGCAGGGAGGCAGGCAGATCCCACAGATCGGAGAAGGCTGGCAGATCCCACAGTTCGGGTCCGGCAGGCAAATCCCACAGTTCGGGTCTGGCAGGCAGATCCCACAGTTCGGGTCCGGCAGGCAAATCCCATAGTTCGGGTCAGGCAGGCAGGCAGATCCCACAGTTCGGGTCAGGCAGGCAGATCCCACAGTTCGGATCAGGCAGGCAGATCCCACAGTTCGGGTCAGGCAGGCAGATCCCACAGTTCGGGGCAGGCAGGCAGGCAGATCCCACAGTTCAGGGCAGGCAGGCAGATCCCACAGTTCGGATCAGGCAGGCAGATCCAACAGTTCGGGGCAGGCAGTCAGGCAGATCCCACAGTTCGGGTCAGACAGGCAGATCCCACAGTTCGGGGCAGACAGGCAGATCCCACAGTTCGGGGCAGGCAGGCAGATCCCACAGTTCGAGGCAGGCAGGCAGGCAGATCCCACAGTTCGGGGCATGCAGGCAGATCCCACAGTTCGGGGCAGACAAGCAGATCCCACAGTTCGGGGCAGGCAGGCAGATCCCACAGTTCGGGTCAGACAGGCAGATCCCACAGTTCGGATCAGGCAGGCAGATCCCAGAGTTCGGATCAGGCAGGCAGATCCCACAGTTCGGGTCAGGCAGGCAGGCAGATCCCACAGTTCGGGTCAGGCAGGCAGATCCCACACTCGGGGCAGATAGGCAGATCCCACAGTTTGGGGGAGGCAGGCAGTTCCCACAGTTGGGGGCAGGCAGGCAGATCCCACAGTTCGGAGCAGGCAGGCAGATCCCACAGTTCGAGGCAGGCAGGCAGATCCCACAGTTCGGGGCAGTCAGGCAGATCCCACATTTCGGGGCAGGCAGGCAGGTAGATCCCACAGTTCGAGGCAGGCAGGCAGATCCCACATTTGGGGGCAGACCGGCAGATCCCACAGTTCGGGGCAGGCAGGCAGATCCCACAGTTCGGGTCAGGCAGGCAGATCCCACAGTTCGGGGCAGGCAGGCAGATCCCACAGTTCGGGTCAGGCAGGCAGATCCCACAGTTCGGGGCAGGCAGGCAGATCCCACAGTTCGGGTCAGGCAGGCAGAACCCACAGTTCGAGGCAGGCAGGCAGAACCCACAGTTCGGGTCAGGCAGGCAGAACCCACAGTTCGAGGCAGGCAGGCAGATCCCACAGTTCGGGTCAGGCAGGCAAATCCCACAGTTCGGGGCAGGCAGGCAGGCAGATCCCACAGTTCGGGTCAGACAGGCAGATCCCACAGTTCGACTCAGGCGGGCAGATCCCACCTTTCGGGTCAGGCAGGCAGATCCCACAGTTCGGGTCAGGCAGGCAGGCAGATCCAACAGTTCGGGGCAGGCAGTCAAGCAGAACCCACAGTTCGGGTCAGGCAGGCAGGAAGATCCCACATTTGGGGGCAAGCAGGCATGTAGATCCCACAGTTCAGGGCAGGCAGACAGTTCCCACAGTTCGACTCAGGCGGGCAGATCCCACCTTTCGGGGCAGGCAGGCAGGCAGATCCCACAGTTCGGATCAGGCAGGCAGATCCAACAGTTCGGGGCATGCAGGCAGGAAGATCCCACATTTGGGGGCAGGCAGGCAGGTAGATCCCACAGTTTGAGGCAGGCAGGCAGGCAGATCCCACAGTTCGTGTCAGGCAGGCAGATCACACAGTTCGGGTCAGGCAGGCAGGCAGATCCCACAGTTCGGGTCAGGCAGGCAAATCCCACAGTTCGGGTCAGGCAGGCAGGCAGATCCCACAGTTCGGGTCAGGCAGGCAAATCCCACAGTTCGGGTCAGGCAGGCAGGCAGATCCCACAGTTCGGGGCAGGCAGGCAAATCCCACAGTTCGGGTCAGGCAGGCAGATCCCACAGTTCGGGTCAGGCAGGCAGGCAGATCCCACAGTTCGGGTCAGACAGGCAGATCCCACAGTTCGGGTCAGGCAGGCAGATCCCACAGTTCGGGTCAGGCAGGCAGATCCCACAGTTCGGCGCAGGCAGGCAGATCCCACAGTTCGGGTCAGGCAGGCAAATCCCACAGTTCGGGTCAGACAGGCAGATCCCACAGTTCGGGGCAGACAGGCAGATCCCACAGTTCGGGTCAGACAGGCAGATCCCACAGTTCGGGGCAGGCAGGCAGATCCCACAGTTCGGGTCAGGCAGGCAAATCCCACAGTTCGGGTCAGACAGGCAGATCCCACAGTTCGACTCAGGCGGGCAGATCCCACCTTTCGGGTCAGGCAGGCAGATCCCACAGTTCGGGTCAGGCAGGCAGGCAGATCCAACAGTTCGGGGCAGGCAGTCAAGCAGAACCCACAGTTCGGGTCAGGCAGGCAGGAAGATCCCACATTTGGGGGCAAGCAGGCATGTAGATCCCACAGTTCAGGGCAGGCAGACAGTTCCCACAGTTCGACTCAGGCGGGCAGATCCCACCTTTCGGGGCAGGCAGGCAGGCAGATCCCACAGTTCGGATCAGGCAGGCAGATCCAACAGTTCGGGGCATGCAGGCAGGAAGATCCCACATTTGGGGGCAGGCAGGCAGGTAGATCCCACAGTTTGAGGCAGGCAGGCAGGCAGATCCCACAGTTCGTGTCAGGCAGGCAGATCACACAGTTCGGGTCAGGCAGGCAGTCAGATCCCACAGTTCGGGTCAGGCAGGCAAATCCCACAGTTCGGGTCAGGCAGGCAGGCAGATCCCACAGTTCGGGGCAGGCAGGCAGAGCCCACAGTTCGGGTCAGACAGGCAGATCCCACAGTTCGGGTCAGGCAGGCAGATCCCACAGTTCGGGTCAGGCAGGCAGGCAGATCCCACAGTTCGGGTCAGGCAGGCAAATCCCACAGTTCGGGTCAGACAGGCAGATCCCACAGTTCGGGTCAGACAGGCAGATCCCACAGTTCGGGTCAGGCAGGCAGATCCCACAGTTTGGGTCAGGCAGGCAGATCCCATAGTTCAGGGCAGGCAGGCAGATCCCACAGTTCGAGGCAGTCAGGCAGATCCCACAGTTCGGGGCAGGCAGGCAGGCAGATCCCACAGTTCGGGTCAGGCAGGCAGATCCCACAGTTCGGGTCAGACAGGCAGATCCCACAGTTCGGGTCAGTCAGGCAGATCCCACAGTTTGGGTCAGGCAGGCAGATCCCACAGTTCAGGGCAGGCAGGCAGATCCCACAGTTCGAGGCAGTCAGGCAGATCCCACAGTTCGGGGCAGGCAGGCAGGCAGATCCCACAGTTCGGTTTAGGCAGGCAGATCCCACAGTTCGGGGCAGGCAGCCAGATCCCACAGTTCGGGGCAGGCAGGCAGATCCCACAGTTCGGGGCAGGCAGGCAGATCCCACAGTTCGGTTCAGGCAGGCAGATCCCACAGTTCGGTTCAGGCAGGCAGATCCCACAGTTCGGGTCAGGCAGGGAAATCCCACAGTTCGGGGCTGGCAGGCAGATCCCACAGTTCGGGGCAGGCAGGCAGATCCCACAGTTCGGGGCAGGCAGGCAGATCCCACAGTTCGGTTCAGGCAGGCAGATCCCACATTTCGGGTCAGGCAGGCAGATCCCACAGTTCGGGGTAGACAGGCAAATCCCACAGTTCGGGGCAGGCAGGCAGATCCCAAAGTTCGGGTCAGGCAGGCAGATCCCACAGTTCGGGGCAGGCAGGCAAATCCCACTGTTCGGAGCAGGCAGGTAGGCAGATCCCACAGTTCGGGTCAGACAGGCAGATCCCACAGTTCGAGGCAGGCAGGCAGGCAGATCCCACAGTTCGGGGCAGGCAGGCAGTTCCCACAGTTTGACTCAGGCAGGCAGATCCCACAGTTCGGATCAGGCAGGCAGATTCAACAGTTCGGGTCAGGCAGGCAGATCCCACAGTTCCGATCAGACAGGCAGATCCTACAGTTCGAGGCAGGCAAGCAGGCAGATCCCACAGTTCGGGTCAGGCAGGCAGATACCACATTCCGGGGCAGGCAGGCAGATCCCACAGTTCGAGGCAGGCAAGCAGGCAGGCAGATCCCACAGTTCGGGGCTGGCAGGCAGATCCCACAGTTCGGGGCAGGCAGGCAGATCCCACAGATCGGTGCAGGCAGGCAGATCCCACAGATCAGAGCAGACAGGCAGATCCCACAGATCGGGGCAGGCAGGGAGGCAGGCAGATCCCACAGTTCGGGGCAGGCAGGCAGGCAGATCACACTGTTTGGGGCAGGCAGGCAGGCAGATCCCACAGATCGGAGCAGGCAGGGAGGCAGGCAGATCCCACAGATCGGAGCAGGCAGGGAGGCAGGCAGATCCCACAGATCGGAGAAGGCTGGCAGATCCCACAGATCGGAAAAGGCTGGCAGATCCCACAGATCGGAGCAGGCAGGCAGATCCCACAGATTGGAGCAGGCAGGGAGGCAGGCAGAGCCCACAGATCGGAGCAGGCAGGGAAGCAGGCAGATCCCACAGATCGGAGCAGGCAGGGAGGCAGGCAGATCCCACAGATCGGAGCAGGCAGGGAGGCAGGCAGATCCCACAGATCGGAGCAGGCAGGCAGATCCCACAGATTGGAGCAGGCAGGGAGGCAGGCAGATCCCAAAGATCGGAGCAGGCAGGGAGGCAGGCAGATCCCACAGATCGGAGTAGGCAGGGAGGCAGACAGATCCCACAGATCGGAGCAGGCAGGCAGAACCCACAGTTTGGGTCAGGCAGGCAGATCCCACAGTTCGGGGCAGACAGGCAGATCCCACAGTTCGGGTCAGGCAGGCAGATCCCACAGTTCGGGGCAGGCAGGCTGGCAGATCCCACAGTTCGGGGCAGGCAGGCAGGCAGATCCCACATTTCGGGGCAGGCAGGCAGGTAGATCCCACAGTTCGAGGCAGGCAGGCAGATACCACAGTTCGAGGCGGTCAGGCAGGCAGATCCCACATTTCGGAGCAGGCAGGCAGGTAGATCCCACAGTTCGAGGCAGGCAGGCAGATGCCACAGTTCGGGTCAGGCAGACAGATCCCACAGTTCGAGGCAGGCAGGCAGATACCACAGTTCGGGTCAGGCAGGCAGGCAGATCCCACAGCTCGGGGCAGGCAGGCAGATCCCACAGTTCGGTTCAGGCAGGCAGATCCCACAGTTCGGTTCAGGCAGGCAGATCCCACAGTTCGGGTCAGGCAGGGAAATCCCACAGTTCGGGGCAGGCAGGCAGATCCCACATTTCGGGTCAGGCAGGCAGATCCCACAGTTCGGGGTAGACAGGCAAATCCCACAGTTCGGGGCAGGCAGGCAGATCCCAAAGTTCGGGTCAGGCAGGCAGATCCCACAGTTCGGGGCAGGCAGGCAAATCCCACTGTTCGGGGCAGGCAGGTAGGCAGATCCCACAGTTCGGGTCAGACAGGCAGATCCCACAGTTCGAGCCAGGCAGGCAGGCAGATCCCACAGTTCGTGGCAGGCAGGCAGTTCCCACAGTTTGACTCAGGCAGGCAGATCCCACAGTTCGGATCAGGCAGGCAGATTCAACAGTTCGGGTCAGGCAGGCAGATCCCACAGTTCCGATCAGACAGGCAGATCCTACAGTTCGAGGCAGGCAAGCAGGCAGATCCCACAGTTCGGGTCAGGCAGGCAGATACCACATTCCGGGGCAGGCAGGCAGATCCCACAGTTCGAGGCAGGCAAGCAGGCAGGCAGATCCCACAGTTCGGGGCTGGCAGGCAGATCCCACAGTTCGGGGCAGGCAGGCAGATCCCACAGATCGGTGCAGGCAGGCAGATCCCACAGATCAGAGCAGACAGGCATATCCCACAGATCGGGGCAGGCAGGGAGGCAGGCAGATCCCACAGTTCGGGGCAGGCAGGCAGGCAGATCACACTGTTTGGGGCAGGCAGGCAGGCAGATCCCACAGATCGGAGCAGGCAGGGAGGCAGGCAGATCCCACAGATCGGAGCAGGCAGGGAGGCAGGCAGATCCCACAGATCGGAGAAGGCTGGCAGATCCCACAGATCGGAAAAGGCTGGCAGATCCCACAGATCGGAGCAGGCAGGCAGATCCCACAGATTGGAGCAGGCAGGGAGGCAGGCAGAGCCCACAGATCGGAGCAGGCAGGGAAGCAGGCAGATCCCACAGATCGGAGCAGGCAGGGAGGCAGGCAGATCCCACAAATCGGAGCAGGCAGGGAGGCAGGCAGATCCCACAGATCGGAGCAGGCAGGCAGATCCCACAGATTGGAGCAGGCAGGGAGGCAGGCAGATCCCACAGATCGGAGCAGGCAGGGAGGCAGGCAGATCCCACAGATCGGAGTAGGCAGGGAGGCAGACAGATCCCACAGATCGGAGCAGGCAGGCAGAACCCACAGTTTGGGTCAGGCAGGCAGATCCCACAGTTCGGGGCAGACAGGCAGATCCCACAGTTCGGGTCAGGCAGGCAGATCCCACAGTTCGGGGCAGGCAGGCTGGCAGATCCCACAGTTCGGGGCAGGCAGGCAGGCAGATCCCACATTTCGGGGCAGGCAGGCAGGTAGATCCCACAGTTCGAGGCAGGCAGGCAGATACCACAGTTCGAGGCGGTCAGGCAGGCAGATCCCACATTTCGGAGCAGGCAGGCAGGTAGATCCCACAGTTCGAGGCAGGCAGGCAGATGCCACAGTTCGGGTCAGGCAGACAGATCCCACAGTTCGAGGCAGGCAGGCAGATACCACAGTTCGGGTCAGGCAGGCAGGCAGATCCCACAGCTCGGGGCAGGCAGGCAGATCCCACAGTTTGGGTCAGACAGGCAGATCCCACAGTTCGAGGCAGGCAGGCAGATCCCACAGTTCGGGTCAGGCAGGCAGATCCCACAGTTCGAGGCAGGCAGATCCCACAGTTCGGGGCAGGCAGGCAGGCAGATCCCACAGTTCGGGGCAGGCAGGCAGATCCCACAGTTCGTGTCAGGCAGGCAGATCCCACAGTTCGGGTAGGCAGGCTGATCCCACAGTTCGGGGCAGGCAGGCAGATCCCACAGTTCGAGGCAGGCAGGCAAATCCTACAGTTCAGGGCAGGCAGGCAGGCAGATCCCACAGTTCATGTCAGGCAGGCAGATCCCACAGTTCGAGGCAGGCAAGCAGGCAAGCAGTTCCCACAGTTCAGGGAAGGCAGGCAGATCCCACCGTTCGGGTCAGGCAGGCAGATCCCACAGTTCGGGTAATGACCGCAGATCCCACAGTTCGGGTCAGGCAGGCAAATCCCACAGTTCGGGTCAGGCAGGCAGATCCCACAGTTCGGGTCCGGCAGGCAAATCCCATAGTTCGGGTCAGGCAGGCAGGCAGATCCCACAGTTCGGGTCCGGCAGGCAAATCCCATAGTTCGGGTCAGGCAGGCAGATCCCACAGTTCGGGTCAGACAGGCAAATCCCACAGTTCGGGTCAGACAGGCAGATCCCACAGTTCGGGTCCGGCAGGCAAATCCCATAGTTCGGGTCAGGCAGGCAGGCAGATCCCACAGTTCGGATCAGGCAGGCAGATCCCACAGTTCGGGTCAGGCAGGCAGATCCCACAGTTCGGGTCCGGCAGGCAAATCCCACAGTTCGGGTCAGGCAGGCAGATCCCACAGTTCGGGTCCGGCAGGCAAATCCCACAGTTCGGGTCCGGCAGGCAAATCCCATAGTTCGGGTCAGGCAGGCAGGCAGATCCCACAGTTCGGGGCAGGCAGGCAGATCCCACAGTTCGGGTCAGGCAGGCAGATCCCACAGTTCGGGTCAGGCAGGCAGATCCCACAGTTCGGGTCAGGCAGGCAGGCAGATCCCACAGTTCGGGGCAGGCAGGCAGATCCCACAGTTCGGGTCAGGCTGGCAGATCCCACAGTTCGGGTCAGACAGGCAGATCCCACAGTTCGGGGCAGGCAGGCAGATCCCACAGTTCGGGTCAGGCAGGCAGATCCCACAGTTCGGGTCAGGCAGGCAGGCAGATCCCACAGTTCGGGGCAGGCAGGCAGATCCCACAGTTCGGGTCAGGCAGGCAGATCCCACAGTTCGGATCAGGCAGGCAGATCCCACAGTTCGGGTCAGGCAGGCAGGCAGATCCCACAGTTCGGGGCAGGCAGGCAGATCCCACAGTTCGGGTCAGGCAGGCAGATCCCACAGTTCGGGTCAGACAGGCAGATCCCACAGTTCGGGGCAGGCAGGCAGATCCCACAGTTCGGGTCAGGCAGGCAGATCCCACAGTTCGGGTCAGGCAGGCAGGCAGATCCCACAGTTCGGGGCAGGCAGGCAGATCCCAGAGTTCGGGTCAGGCAGGCAGATCCCACAGTTCGGATCAGGCAGGCAGATCCCACAGTTCGGGTCAGGCAGGCAGGCAGATCCCACAGTTCGGGGCAGGCAGGCAGATCCCACAGTTCGGGTCAGGCAGGCAGATCCCACAGTTCGGGGCAGGCAGACAGGCAGATCCCACAGTTCGGGGCAGGCAGGCAGATCCCACAGTTCGAGGCAGGCAGGCAGGCAGATCCCACAGTTCGGGGCATGCAGGCAGATCCCACAGTTCGGGGCAGACAAGCAGATCCCACAGTTCGGGGCAGGCAGGCAGATCCCACAGTTCGGGTCAGACAGGCAGATCCCACAGTTCGGATCAGGCAGGCAGATCCCAGAGTTCGGATCAGGCAGGCAGATCCCACAGTTCGGGTCAGGCAGGCAGGCAGATCCCACAGTTCGGGTCAGGCAGGCAGATCCCACACTCGGGGCAGACAGGCAGATCCCACAGTTTGGGGGAGGCAGGCAGTTCCCACAGTTGGGGGCAGGCAGGCAGATCCCACAGTTCGGATCAGGCAGGCAGATCCCACAGTTCGAGGCAGGCAGGCAGATCCCACAGTTCGGGGCAGTCAGGCAGATCCCACATTTGGGGGAAGACAGGCAGATCCCACAGTTCGGGTCAGGCAGGCAGATCCCACAGTTCGGGTAATGACCGCAGATCCCACAGTTCGGGTCAGGCAGGCAAATCCCACAGTTCGGGTCAGGCAGGCAGATCCCACAGTTCGGGTCCGGCAGGCAAATCCCATAGTTCGGGTCAGGCAGGCAGGCAGATCCCACAGTTCGGGTCAGGCAGGCAGATCCCACAGTTCGGATCAGGCAGGCAGATCCCACAGTTCGGGTCAGGCAGGCAGAACCCACAGTTCGGGTCCGGCAGGCAAATCCCACAGTTCGGGTCAGGCAGGCAGATCCCACAGTTCGGGTCCGGCAGGCAAATCCCATAGTTCGGGTCAGGCAGGCAGGCAGATCCCACAGTTTGGGTCAGGCAGGCAGATCCCACAGTTCGGGTCAGGCAGGCAGGCAGATCCCACAGTTCGGGGCAGGCAGGCAGATCCCACAGTTCGGGTCAGGCAGGCAGATCCCACAGTTCGGATCAGGCAGGCAGATCCCACAGTTCGGGTCAGGCAGGCAGGCAGATCCCACAGTTCGGGTCAGGCAGGCAGATCCCACAGTTCGGATCAGGCAGGCAGATCCCACAGTTCGGGTCAGGCAGGCAGGCAGATCCCACAGTTCGGGGCAGGCAGGCAGATCCCACAGTTCGGGTCAGGCAGGCAGATCCCACAGTTCGGGGCAGGCAGACAGGCAGATCCCACAGTTCGGGGCAGGCAGGCAGATCCCACAGTTCGAGGCAGGCAGGCAGGCAGATCCCACAGTTCGGGGCATGCAGGCAGATCCCACAGTTCAGGGCAGACAAGCAGATCCCACAGTTCGGGGCAGGCAGGCAGATCCCACAGTTCGGGTCAGACAGGCAGATCCCACAGTTCGGATCAGGCAGGCAGATCCCAGAGTTCGGATCAGGCAGGCAGATCCCACAGTTCGGGTCAGGCAGGCAGGCAGATCCCACAGTTCGGGTCAGGCAGGCAGATCCCACACTCGGGGCAGACAGGCAGATCCCACAGTTTGGGGGAGGCAGGCAGTTCCCACAGTTGGGGGCAGGCAGGCAGATCCCACAGTTCGGAGCAGGCAGGCAGATCCCACAGTTCAAGGCAGGCAGGCAGATCCCACAGTTCGGGGCAGTCAGGCAGATCCCACATTTCGGGGCAGGCAGGCAGGTAGATCCCACAGTTCGAGGCAGGCAGGCAGATCCCACATTTGGGGGCAGACAGGCAGATCCCACAGTTCGGGGCAGGCAGGCAGATCCCACAGTTCGGGTCAGGCAGGCAGATCCCACAGTTCGGGGCAGGCAGGCAGATCCCACAGTTCGGGTCAGGCAGGCAGATCCCACAGTTCGGGGCAGGCAGGCAGATCCCACAGTTCGGGTCAGGCAGGCAGAACCCACAGTTCGAGGCAGGCAGGCAGAACCCACAGTTCGGGTCAGGCAGGCAGAACCCACAGTTCGAGGCAGGCAGGCAGATCCCACAGTTCGGGTCAGGCAGGCAAATCCCACAGTTCGGGGCAGGCAGGCAGGCAGATCCCACAGTTCGGGTCAGACAGGCAGATCCCACAGTTCGACTCAGGCGGGCAGATCCCACCTTTCGGGTCAGGCAGGCAGATCCCACAGTTCGGGTCAGGCAGGCAGGCAGATCCAACAGTTCGGGGCAGGCAGTCAAGCAGAACCCACAGTTCGGGTCAGGCAGGCAGGAAGATCCCACATTTGGGGGCAAGCAGGCAGGTAGATCCCACAGTTCAGGGCAGGCAGACAGTTCCCACAGTTCGACTCAGGCGGGCAGATCCCACCTTTCGGGGCAGGCAGGCAGGCAGATCCCACAGTTCGGATCAGGCAGGCAGATCCAACAGTTCGGGGCATGCAGGCAGGAAGATCCCACATTTGGGGGCAGGCAGGCAGGTAGATCCCACAGTTTGAGGCAGGCAGGCAGGCAGATCCCACAGTTCGTGTCAGGCAGGAAGATCCCACAGTTCGGGTCAGGCAGGCAGGCAGATCCCACAGTTCGGGTCAGGCAGGCAAATCCCACAGTTCGGGTCAGGCAGGCAGGCAGATCCCACAGTTCGGGGCAGGCAGGCAGAGCCCACAGTTCGGGTCAGACAGGCAGATCCCACAGTTCGGGTCAGGCAGGCAGATCCCACAGTTCGGGTCAGGCAGGCAGGCAGATCCCACAGTTCGGGGCATGCAGGCAGATCCCACAGTTCGGGGCAGACAAGCAGATCCCACAGTTCGGGGCAGGCAGGCAGATCCCACAGTTCGGGTCAGACAGGCAGATCCCACAGTTCGGATCAGGCAGGCAGATCCCAGAGTTCGGATCAGGCAGGCAGATCCCACAGTTCGGGTCAGGCAGGCAGGCAGATCCCACAGTTCGGGTCAGGCAGGCAGATCCCACACTCGGGGCAGACAGGCAGATCCCACAGTTTGGGGGAGGCAGGCAGTTCCCACAGTTGGGGGCAGGCAGGCAGATCCCACAGTTCGGAGCAGGCAGGCAGATCCCACAGTTCGAGGCAGGCAGGCAGATCCCACAGTTCGGGGCAGTCAGGCAGATCCCACATTTCGGGGCAGGCAGGCAGGTAGATCCCACAGTTCGAGGCAGGCAGGCAGATCCCACATTTGGGGGCAGACAGGCAGATCCCACAGTTCGGGTCAGGCAGGCAGATCCCACAGTTCGGGTAATGACCGCAGATCCCACAGTTCGGGTCAGGCAGGCAAATCCCACAGTTCGGGTCAGGCAGGCAGATCCCACAGTTCGGGTCCGGCAGGCAAATCCCATAGTTCGGGTCAGGCAGGCAGGCAGATCCCACAGTTCGGGTCAGGCAGGCAGATCCCACAGTTCGGATCAGGCAGGCAGATCCCACAGTTCGGGTCAGGCAGGCAGATCCCACAGTTCGGGTCCGGCAGGCAAATCCCACAGTTCGGGTCAGGCAGGCAGATCCCACAGTTCGGGTCCGGCAGGCAAATCCCATAGTTCGGGTCAGGCAGGCAGGCAGATCCCACAGTTCGGGTCAGGCAGGCAGATCCCACAGTTCGGGTCAGGCAGGCAGACAGATCCCACAGTTCGGGGCAGGCAGGCAGATCCCACAGTTCGGGTCAGGCAGGCAGATCCCACAGCTCGGGGCAGGCAGACAGATCCCACAGTTCGGGTCAGACAGGCAGATCCCACAGTTCGAAGCAGGCAGGCAGATCCCACAGTTCGGGTCAGGCAGGCAGATCCCACAGTTCGAGGGAGGCAGATCCCACAGTTCGGGGCAGGCAGGCAGATCCCACAGTTCGGGTCAGGCAGGCAAATCCTACAGTTCAGGGCAGGCAGGCAGGCAGATCCCACAGTTCAGGTCAGGCAGGCAGATCCCACAGTTCGAGGCAGGCAAGCAGGCAAGCAGTTCCCACAGTTCAGGGAAGGCAGGCAGATCCCACCGTTCGGGTCAGGCAGGCAGATCCCACAGTTCGGGTAATGACCGCAGATCCCACAGTTCGGGTCAGGCAGGCAAATCCCACAGTTCGGGTCAGGCAGGCAGATCCCACAGTTCGGGTCCGGCAGGCAAATCCCATAGTTCGGGTCAGGCAGGCAGGCAGATCCCACAGTTCGGGTCAGGCAGGCAGATCCCACAGTTCGGATCAGGCAGGCAGATCCCACAGTTCGGGTCAGGCAGGCAGATCCCACAGTTCGGGGCAGGCAGGCAGGCAGATCCCACAGTTCGGGGCAGGCAGGCAGATACCACAGTTCGGATCAGGCAGGCAGATCCAACAGTTCGGGGCAGGCAGTCAGGCAGATCCCACAGTTCAGTTCAGGCAGGCAGATCCCACAGTTCGGGTCAGGCAGGCAAATTCCACAGTTCGGGGCAGGCAGGCAGATCCCACATTTCCGGGCAGGCGGGCAGATCCTACAAATCAGAGCAGGCAAGGAGATCCCACAGATCGGAGCAGGCAGGGAGGCAGGCAGATCCCACAGATCAGAGCAGGCAAGGAGATCCCACAGTTCGGGGCAGGCAGGCAGATCCCACAGTTCGGGGCAGGCAGGCAGATCCCACAGTTCGGGGCAGGCTGGCAGATCCCACAGTTCGGGGCAGGCAGGCAGTTCCCACAGTTCGGGGCAGGCAGGCAAATCCCAAATTTCAGGGCAGGCAGGCAGATCCCACATTTCGGGGCAGGCAGGCAGGCAGATCCCACATTTCGAGGCAGGCAGGCAGACAGATCCCACAGTTCGGGTCAGGCAGGCAGATCCCACAGTTCGGGGCAGGCAGGCTGGCAGATCCCACAGTTCGGGGCAGGCAGGCAGGCAGATCCCACATTTCGGGGCAGGCAGGCAGGTAGATCCCACAGTTCGAGGCAGGCAGGCAGATCCCACAGTTCGAGGCGGTCAGGCAGGCAGATCCCACATTTCGGGGCAGGCAGGCAGGTAGATCCCACAGTTCGAGGCAGGCAGGCAGATGCCACAGTTCGGGTCAGGCAGGCAGATCCCACAGTTCGGGTAATGACCGCAGATCCCACAGTTCGGGTCAGGCAGGCAAATCCCACAGTTCGGGTCAGGCAGGCAGATCCCACAGTTCGGGTCCGGCAGGCAAATCCCATAGTTCGGGTCAGGCAGGCAGGCAGATCCCACAGTTCGGGTCAGGCAGGCAGATCCCACAGTTCGGATCAGGCAGGCAGATCCCACAGTTCGGGTCAGGCAGGCAGATCCCACAGTTCGGGTCCGGCAGGCAAATCCCACAGTTCGGGTCAGGCAGGCAGATCCCACAGTTCGGGTCCGGCAGGCAAATCCCATAGTTCGGGTCAGGCAGGCAGGCAGATCCCACAGTTCGGGTCAGGCAGGCAGATCCCACAGTTCGGGTCAGGCAGGCAGACAGATCCCACAGTTCGGGGCAGGCAGGCAGATCCCACAGTTCGGGTCAGGCAGGCAGATCCCACAGCTCGGGGCAGGCAGACAGATCCCACAGTTCGGGTCAGACAGGCAGATCCCACAGTTCGAAGCAGGCAGGCAGATCCCACAGTTCGGGTCAGGCAGGCAGATCCCACAGTTCGAGGGAGGCAGATCCCACAGTTCGGGGCAGGCAGGCAGATCCCACAGTTCGGGTCAGGCAGGCAAATCCTACAGTTCAGGGCAGGCAGGCAGGCAGATCCCACAGTTCAGGTCAGGCAGGCAGATCCCACAGTTCGAGGCAGGCAAGCAGGCAAGCAGTTCCCACAGTTCAGGGAAGGCAGGCAGATCCCACCGTTCGGGTCAGGCAGGCAGATCCCACAGTTCGGGTAATGACCGCAGATCCCACAGTTCGGGTCAGGCAGGCAAATCCCACAGTTCGGGTCAGGCAGGCAGATCCCACAGTTCGGGTCCGGCAGGCAAATCCCATAGTTCGGGTCAGGCAGGCAGGCAGATCCCACAGTTCGGGTCAGGCAGGCAGATCCCACAGTTCGGATCAGGCAGGCAGATCCCACAGTTCGGGTCAGGCAGGCAGATCCCACAGTTCGGGGCAGGCAGGCAGGCAGATCCCACAGTTCGGGGCAGGCAGGCAGATACCACAGTTCGGATCAGGCAGGCAGATCCAACAGTTCGGGGCAGGCAGTCAGGCAGATCCCACAGTTCAGTTCAGGCAGGCAGATCCCACAGTTCGGGTCAGGCAGGCAAATTCCACAGTTCGGGGCAGGCAGGCAGATCCCACATTTCCGGGCAGGCGGGCAGATCCTACAAATCAGAGCAGGCAAGGAGATCCCACAGATCGGAGCAGGCAGGGAGGCAGGCAGATCCCACAGATCAGAGCAGGCAAGGAGATCCCACAGTTCGGGGCAGGCAGGCAGATCCCACAGTTCGGGGCAGGCAGGCAGATCCCACAGTTCGGGGCAGGCTGGCAGATCCCACAGTTCGGGGCAGGCAGGCAGTTCCCACAGTTCGGGGCAGGCAGGCAAATCCCAAATTTCAGGGCAGGCAGGCAGATCCCACATTTCGGGGCAGGCAGGCAGGCAGATCCCACATTTCGAGGCAGGCAGGCAGACAGATCCCACAGTTCGGGTCAGGCAGGCAGATCCCACAGTTCGGGGCAGGCAGGCTGGCAGATCCCACAGTTCGGGGCAGGCAGGCAGGCAGATCCCACATTTCGGGGCAGGCAGGCAGGTAGATCCCACAGTTCGAGGCAGGCAGGCAGATCCCACAGTTCGAGGCGGTCAGGCAGGCAGATCCCACATTTCGGGGCAGGCAGGCAGGTAGATCCCACAGTTCGAGGCAGGCAGGCAGATGCCACAGTTCGGGTCAGGCAGGCAGATCCCACAGTTCGAGGCAGGCAGGCAGATACCACAGTTCGGGTCAGGCAGGCAGATCCCACAGTTCGGGGCAGGCAGGCAGATCCCACAGTTCGGGTCAGGCAGGCAGATCCCACAGTTCGGGTCAGGCAGGCAGATCCCACAGTTCGGGTCAGGCAGGCAGATCCCACAGTTCGGGGCAGGCAGGCAGATCCCACAGTTCGGGTCAGGCAGGCAGTTCCCACAGTTCGGGTCAGGCAGGCAGATCCCACAGTTCGGGTGAGGCAGGCAGTTCCCACAGTTCGGGTCAGACAGGCAGATCCCACAGTTCGGGTCAGACAGGCAGATCCAACAGTTCGGATCAGGCAGGCAGATCCCACAGTTCGGGGCAGGCAGGCAGATCCCACAGTTCGGGTCAGGCAGGCAGATCCCACAGTTCGGGGCAGGCAGGCAGGCAAATCCCACAGTTCGGGTCAGGCAGGCAAATCCCACAGTTCGGGTCAGGCAGGCAGATCCCACAGTTCGGGGCAGGCAGGCAGATCCGACAGTTCGGGTCAGGCAGGCAGATCCCACAGTTCGGGTCAGACAGGCAGATGCCACAGTTCGGGTCAGGCAGGCAGATCCCACAGTTTGGGTCAGGCAGGCAGATCCCACAGTTCAGGGCAGGCAGGCAGATCCCACAGTTCGAGGCAGTCAGGCAGATCCCACAGTTCGGGGCAGGCAGGCAGGCAGATCCCACAGTTCGGGTCAGGCAGGCAGATCCCACAGTTCGGGACAGGCAGCCAGATCCCACAGTTAGGGGCAGGCAGGCAGATCCCACAGTTCGGGGCAGGCAGGCAGATCCCACAGTTCGGTTCAGGCAGGCAGATCCCACAGTTCGGGTCAGGCAGGGAAATCCCACAGTTCGGGGCAGGCAGGCAGATCCCACATTTCGGGTCAGGCAGGCAGATCCCACAGTTCGGGGTAGACAGGCAAATCCCACAGTTCGGGGCAGGCAGGCAGATCCCAAAGTTCGGGTCAGGCAGGCAGATCCCACAGTTCGGGGCAGGCAGGCAAATCCCACTGTTCGGGGCAGGCAGGTAGGCAGATCCCACAGTTCGAAGCAGGCAGGCAGATCCCACAGTTCGGGTCAGGCAGGCAGATCCCACAGTTCGAGGCAGGCAGATCCCACAGTTCGGGGCAGGCAGGCAGATCCCACAGTTCGGGTCAGGCAGGCAGATCCCACAGTTCGAGGCAGGCTGATCCCACATTTCGGGGCATGCAGGCAGATCCCACAGTTCGGGTCAGGCAGGCAGATCCCACAGTTCGGGGCAGGCAGGCAGATCCCACAGTTCGTGTCAGGCAGGCAGATCCCACATTTCGGGCAGGCAGGCTGATCCCACAGTTCGGGGCAGGCAGGCAGATCCCACAGTTCGAGGCAGGCAGGCAAATCCTACAGTTCAGGGCAGGCAGGCAGGCAGATCCCACAGTTCAGGTCAGGCAGGCAGATCCCACAGTTCGAGGCAGGCAAGCAGGCAAGCAGTTCCCACAGTTCAGGGAAGGCAGGCAGATCCCACCGTTCGGGTCAGGCAGGCAGATCCCACAGTTCGGGTAATGACCGCAGATCCCACAGTTCGGGTCAGGCAGGCAAATCCCACAGTTCGGGTCAGGCAGGCAGATCCCACAGTTCGGGTCAGGCAGGCAAATCCCACAGTTCGGGTCTGGCAGGCAGATCCCACAGTTCGGGTCCGGCAGGCAAATCCCATAGTTCGGGTCAGGCAGGCAGATCCCACAGTTCGGGTCAGGCAGGCAGATCCCACAGTTCGGATCAGGCAGGCAGATCCCACAGTTCGGGTCAGGCAGGCAGATCCCACAGTTCGGGGCAGGCAGGCAGGCAGATCCCACAGTTCGGGTCAGGCAGGCAGATCCCACAGTTCGGATCAGGCAGGCAGATCCCACAGTTCGGGTCAGGCAGGCAGATCCCACAGTTCGGGGCAGGCAGGCAGGCAGATCCCACAGTTCGGGGCAGGCAGGCAGATACCACAGTTCGGATCAGGCAGGCAGATCCAACAGTTCGGGGCAGGCAGTCAGGCAGATCCCACAGTTCAGTTCAGGCAGGCAGATCCCACAGTTCGGGTCAGGCAGGCAAATTCCACAGTTCGGGGCAGGCAGGCAGATCCCACATTTCCGGGCAGGCGGGCAGATCCTACAAATCAGAGCAGGCAAGGAGATCCCACAGATCGGAGCAGGCAGGGAGGCAGGCAGATCCCACAGATCAGAGCAGGCAAGGAGATCCCACAGTTCGGGGCAGGCAGGCAGATCCCACAGTTCGGGGCAGGCAGGCAGATCCCACAGTTCGGGGCAGGCTGGCAGATCCCACAGTTCGGGGCAGGCAGGCAGTTCCCACAGTTCGGGGCAGGCAGGCAAATCCCAAATTTCAGGGCAGGCAGGCAGATCCCACATTTCGGGGCAGGCAGGCAGGCAGATCCCACATTTCGAGGCAGGCAGGCAGACAGATCCCACAGTTCGGGTCAGGCAGGCAGATCCCACAGTTCGGGGCAGGCAGGCTGGCAGATCCCACAGTTCGGGGCAGGCAGGCAGGCAGATCCCACATTTCGGGGCAGGCAGGCAGGTAGATCCCACAGTTCGAGGCAGGCAGGCAGATCCCACAGTTCGAGGCGGTCAGGCAGGCAGATCCCACATTTCGGGGCAGGCAGGCAGGTAGATCCCACAGTTCGAGGCAGGCAGGCAGATGCCACATTTCGGGTCAGGCAGGCAGATCCCACAGTTCGAGGCAGGCAGGCAGATACCACAGTTCGGGTCAGGCAGGCAGATCCCACAGTTCGGGGCAGGCAGGCAGATCCCACAGTTCGGGTCAGGCAGGCAGATCCCACAGTTCGGGTCAGGCAGGCAGATCCCACAGTTCGGGTCAGGCAGGCAGATCCCACAGTTCGAGGCAGGCAGGCAGATACCACAGTTCGGGTCAGGCAGGCAGATGCCACAGTTCGGGTCAGGCAGGCAGATCCCACAGTTCGAGGCAGGCAGGCAGATACCACAGTTCGGGTCAGGCAGGCAGATCCCACAGTTCGGGGCAGGCAGGCAGGCAGATCCCACAGTTCGGGTCAGGCAGGCAGATCCCACAGTTCGGGTCAGACAGGCAGATCCCACAGTTCGGGTCAGGCAGGCAGATCCCACAGTTCGGGGCAGGCAGGCAGATCCCACAGTTCGGGTGAGGCAGGCAGTTCCCACAGTTCGGGTCAGACAGGCAGATCCCACAGTTCGGGTCAGGCAGGCAGATCCAACAGTTCGGTTCAGGCAGGCAGATCCCACAGTTCGGGGCAGGCAGGCAGGCAAATCCCACAGTTCGGGTCAGGCAGGCAAATCCCACAGTTCGGGTCAGGCAGGCAGATCCCACAGTTCGGGTCAGGCAGGCAGATCCCACAGTTCGGGGGAGGCAGGCAGATCCCACAGTTCGGGGCAGGCAGGCAGATCCGACAGTTCGGGTCAGGCAGGCAGATCCCACAGTTCGGGTCAGACAGGCAGATCCCACAGTTCGGGTCAGGCAGGCAGATCCCACAGTTTGGGTCAGGCAGGCAGATCCCACAGTTCAGGGCAGGCAGGCAGATCCCACAGTTCGAGGCAGTCAGGCAGATCCCACAGTTCGGGGCAGACAGGCAGGCAGATCCCACAGTTCGGGTCAGGCAGGCAGATCCCACAGTTCGGGGCAGGCAGCCAGATCCCACAGTTCGGGGCAGGCAGGCAGATCCCACAGTTCGGGGCAGGCAGGCAGATCCCACAGTTCGGTTCAGGCAGGCAGATCCCACAGTTCGGGTCAGGCAGGCAGATCCCACAGTTCGGGTCAGGCAGGGAAATCCCACAGTTCGGGGCAGGCAGGCAGATCCCACATTTCGGGTCAGGCAGGCAGATCCCACAGTTCGGGGTAGACAGGCAAATCCCACAGTTCGGGGCAGGCAGGCAGATCCCAAAGTTCGGGTCAGGCAGGCAGATCCCACAGTTCGGGGCAGGCAGGCAAATCCCACTGTTCGGGGCAGGCAGGTAGGCAGATCCCACAGTTCGGGTCAGACAGGCAGATCCCACAGTTCGAGGCAGGCAGGCAGGCAGATCCCACAGTTCGGGGCAGGCAGGCAGATCCCACAGTTCGGGTCAGACAGGCAGATCCCACAGTTCGGGTCAGACAGGCAGATCCCACAGTTCGGGGCAGGCAGGCAAATCCCACTGTTCGGGGCAGGCAGGTAGGCAGATCCCACAGTTCGGGTCAGACAGGCAGATCCCACAGTTCGGGTCAGGCAGGCAGATCCCACAGTTCGGGGCAGGCAGGCAGGCAGATCCCACAGTTCAGGGCAGGCAGGCAGATCCCACAGTTCGGATCAGGCAGGCAGATCCAACAGTTCGGGGCAGGCAGTCAGGCAGATCCCACAGTTCGGGTCAGACAGGCAGATCCCACAGTTCGGGGCAGACAGGCAGATCCCACAGTTCGGGGCAGGCAGGCAGATCCCACAGTTCGAGGCAGGCAGGCAGGCAGATCCCACAGTTCGGGTCAGACAGGCAGATCCCACAGTTCGGGGCAGACAAGCAGATCCCACAGTTCGGGGCAGGCAGGCAGATCCCACAGTTCGGGTCAGACAGGCAGATCCCACAGTTCGGATCAGGCAGGCAGATCCCAGAGTTCGGATCAGGCAGGCAGATCCCACAGTTCGGGTCAGGCAGGCAGGCAGATCCCACAGTTCGGGTCAGGCAGGCAGATCCCACACTCGGGGCAGACAGGCAGATCCCACAGTTTGGGGGAGGCAGGCAGTTCCCACAGTTGGGGGCAGGCAGGCAGATCCCACAGTTCGGAGCAGGCAGGCAGATCCCACAGTTCGAGGCAGGCAGGCAGATCCCACAGTTCGGGGCAGTCAGGCAGATCCCACATTTCGGGGCAGGCAGGCAGGTAGATCCCACAGTTCGAGGCAGGCAGGCAGATCCCACATTTGGGGGCAGACCGGCAGATCCCACAGTTCGGGGCAGGCAGGCAGATCCCACAGTTCGGGTCAGGCAGGCAGATCCCACAGTTCGGGGCAGGCAGGCAGATCCCACAGTTCGGGTCAGGCAGGCAGATCCCACAGTTCGGGGCAGGCAGGCAGATCCCACAGTTCGGGTCAGGCAGGCAGAACCCACAGTTCGAGGCAGGCAGGCAGAACCCACAGTTCGGGTCAGGCAGGCAGAACCCACAGTTCGAGGCAGGCAGGCAGATCCCACAGTTCGGGTCAGTCAGGCAGATCCCACAGTTTGGGTCAGGCAGGCAGATCCCACAGTTCAGGGCAGGCAGGCAGATCCCACAGTTCGAGGCAGTCAGGCAGATCCCACAGTTCGGGGCAGGCAGGCAGGCAGATCCCACAGTTCGGGTCAGGCAGGCAGATCCCACAGTTCGGGGCAGGCAGCCAGATCCCACAGTTCGGGGCAGGCAGGCAGATCCCACAGTTCGGGGCAGGCAGGCAGATCCCACAGTTCGGTTCAGGCAGGCAGATCCCACAGTTCGGTTCAGGCAGGCAGATCCCACAGTTCGGGTCAGGCAGGGAAATCCCACAGTTCGGGGCAGGCAGGCAGATCCCACATTTCGGGTCAGGCAGGCAGATCCCACAGTTCGGGGTAGACAGGCAAATCCCACAGTTCGGGGCAGGCAGGCAGATCCCAAAGTTCGGGTCAGGCAGGCAGATCCCACAGTTCGGGGCAGGCAGGCAAATCCCACTGTTCGGGGCAGGCAGGTAGGCAGATCCCACAGTTCGGGTCAGACAGGCAGATCCCACAGTTCGGGTCCGGCAGGCAAATCCCACAGTTCGGGTCAGGCAGGCAGATCCCACAGTTCGGGTCCGGCAGGCAAATCCCATAGTTCGGGTCAGGCAGGCAGGCAGATCCCACAGTTCGGGTCAGGCAGGCAGATCCCACAGTTCGGATCAGGCAGGCAGATCCCACAGTTCGGGTCAGGCAGGCAGGCAGATCCCACAGATCAGAGAAGGCTGGCACATCCCATAGATCGGAGAAGGCTGGCAGATCCCACAGATCGGAGAAGGCTGGCAGATCCCACAGATCGGAGCAGGCAGGCAGATCCCACAGATTGGAGCAGGCAGGGAGGCAGGCAGATCCCAAAGATCGGAGCAGGCAGGGAGGCAGGCAGATCCCACAGATCGGAGTAGGCAGGGAGGCAGACAGATCCCACAGATCGGAGCAGGCAGGCAGAACCCACAGTTTGGGTCAGGCAGGCAGATCCCACAGTTCGGGGCAGACAGGCAGATCCCACAGTTCGGGTCAGGCAGGCAGATCCCACAGTTCGGGGCAGGCAGGCTGGCAGATCCCACAGTTCGGGGCAGGCAGGCAGGCAGATCCCACATTTCGGGGCAGGCAGGCAGGTAGATCCCACAGTTCGAGGCAGGCAGGCAGATACCACAGTTCGGGTCAGGCAGGCAGATCCCACAGCTCGGGGCAGCCAGGCAGATCCCACAGTTCGGGTCAGACAGGCAGATCCCACAGTTCGAGGCAGGCAGGCAGATCCCACAGTTCGGGTCAGGCAGGCAGATCCCACAGTTCGAGGCAGGCAGATCCCACAGTTCGGGGCAGGCAGGCAGGCAGATCCCACAGTTCGGGGCAGGCAGGCAGATCCCACAGTTCGTGTCAGGCAGGCAGATCCCACAGTTCGGGCAGGCAGGCTGATCCCACAGTTCGGGGCAGGCAGGCAGATCCCACAGTTCGAGGCAGGCAGGCAAATCCTACAGTTCAGGGCAGGCAGGCAGGCAGTTCCCACAGTTCAGGGAAGGCAGGCAGATCCCACCGTTCGGGTCAGGCAGGCAGATCCCACAGTTCGGGTAATGACCGCAGATCCCACAGTTCGGGTCAGGCAGGCAAATCCCACAGTTCGGGTCAGGCAGGCAGATCCCACAGTTCGGGTCCGGCAGGCAAATCCCATAGTTCGGGTCAGGCAGGCAGGCAGATCCCACAGTTCGGGTCAGGCAGGCAGATCCCACAGTTCGGATCAGGCAGGCAGATCCCACAGTTCGGGTCAGGCAGGCAGATCCCACAGTTCGGGTCCGGCAGGCAAATCCCACAGTTCGGGTCTGGCAGGCAGATCCCACAGTTCGGGTCCGGCAGGCAAATCCCATAGTTCGGGTCAGGCAGGCAGGCAGATCCCACAGTTCGGGTCAGGCAGGCAGATCCCACAGTTCGGATCAGGCAGGCAGATCCCACAGTTCGGGTCAGGCAGGCAGATCCCACAGTTCGGGGCAGGCAGGCAGGCAGATCCCACAGTTCAGGGCAGGCAGGCAGATCCCACAGTTCGGATCAGGCAGGCAGATCCAACAGTTCGGGGCAGGCAGTCAGGCAGATCCCACAGTTCGGGTCAGACAGGCAGATCCCACAGTTCGGGGCAGACAGGCAGATCCCACAGTTCGGGGCAGGCAGGCAGATCCCACAGTTCGAGGCAGGCAGGCAGGCAGATCCCACAGTTCGGGGCATGCAGGCAGATCCCACAGTTCGGGGCAGACAAGCAGATCCCACAGTTCGGGGCAGGCAGGCAGATCCCACAGTTCGGGTCAGACAGGCAGATCCCACAGTTCGGATCAGGCAGGCAGATCCCAGAGTTCGGATCAGGCAGGCAGATCCCACAGTTCGGGTCAGGCAGGCAGGCAGATCCCACAGTTCGGGTCAGGCAGGCAGATCCCACACTCGGGGCAGACAGGCAGATCCCACAGTTTGGGGGAGGCAGGCAGTTCTCACAGTTGGGGGCAGGCAGGCAGATCCCACAGTTCGGAGCAGGCAGGCAGATCCCACAGTTCGAGGCAGGCAGGCAGATCCCACAGTTCGGGGCAGTCAGGCAGATCCCACATTTTGGGGCAGGCAGGCAGGTAGATCCCACAGTTCGAGGCAGGCAGGCAGATCCCACATTTGGGGGCAGACAGGCAGATCCCACAGTTCGGGGCAGGCAGGCAGATCCCACAGTTCGGGTCAGGCAGGCAGATCCCACAGTTCGGGGCAGGCAGGCAGATCCCACAGTTCGGGTCAGGCAGGCAGATCCCACAGTTCGGGGCAGGCAGGCAGATCCCACAGTTCGGTTCAGGCAGGCAGATCCCACAGTTCGGTTCAGGCAGGCAGATCCCACAGTTCGGGGCAGGCAGGCAGATCCCACATTTGGGGGCAGACAGGCAGATCCCACAGTTCGGGGCAGGCAGGCAGATCCCACAGTTCGGGTCAGGCAGGCAGATCCCACAGTTCGGGGCAGGCAGGCAGATCCCACAGTTCGGGTCAGGCAGGCAGATCCCACAGTTCGGGGCAGGCAGGCAGATCCCACAGTTCGGTTCAGGCAGGCAGATCCCACAGTTCGGGGCAGGCAGGCAAATCCCACAGTTCGAGGCAGGCAGGCAGATCCCACAGTTCGGGTCAGGCAGGCAGAACCCACAGTTCGAGGCAGGCAGGCAGAACCCACAGTTCGGGTCAGGCAGGCAGAACCCACAGTTCGAGGCAGGCAGGCAGATCCCACAGTTCGGGTCAGGCAGGCAAATCCCACAGTTCGGGGCAGGCAGGCAGGCAGATCCCACAGTTCGGGTCAGACAGGCAGATCCCACAGTTCGACTCAGGCGGGCAGATCCCACCTTTCGGGTCAGGCAGGCAGATCCCACAGTTCGGGTCAGGCAGGCAGGCAGATCCAACAGTTCGGGGCAGGCAGTCAAGCAGAACCCACAGTTCGGGTCAGGCAGGCAGGAAGATCCCACATTTGGGGGCAAGCAGGCATGTAGATCCCACAGTTCAGGGCAGGCAGACAGTTCCCACAGTTCGACTCAGGCGGGCAGATCCCACCTTTCGGGGCAGGCAGGCAGGCAGATCCCACAGTTCGGATCAGGCAGGCAGATCCAACAGTTCGGGGCATGCAGGCAGGAAGATCCCACATTTGGGGGCAGGCAGGCAGGTAGATCCCACAGTTTGAGGCAGGCAGGCAGGCAGATCCCACAGTTCGTGTCAGGCAGGCAGATCCCACAGTTCGGGTCAGGCAGGCAGGCAGATCCCACAGTTCGGGTCAGGCAGGCAAATCCCACAGTTCGGGTCAGGCAGGCAGGCAGATCCCACAGTTCGGGGCAGGCAGGCAGAGCCCACAGTTCGGGTCAGACAGGCAGATCCCACAGTTCGGGTCAGGCAGGCAGGCAGATCCCACAGTTCGGGTCAGGCAGGCAAATCCCACAGTTCGGGTCAGACAGGCAGATCCCACAGTTCGGGTCAGACAGGCAGATCCCACAGTTCGGGTCAGGCAGGCAGATCCCACAGTTTGGGTCAGGCAGGCAGATCCCATAGTTCAGGGCAGGCAGGCAGATCCCACAGTTCGAGGCAGTCAGGCAGATCCCACAGTTCGGGGCAGGCAGGCAGGCAGATCCCACAGTTCGGGTCAGGCAGGCAGATCCCACAGTTCGGGTCAGACAGGCAGATCCCACAGTTCGGGTCAGTCAGGCAGATCCCACAGTTTGGGTCAGGCAGGCAGATCCCACAGTTCAGGGCAGGCAGGCAGATCCCACAGTTCGAGGCAGTCAGGCAGATCCCACAGTTCGGGGCAGGCAGGCAGGCAGATCCCACAGTTCGGGTCAGGCAGGCAGATCCCACAGTTCGGGGCAGGCAGCCAGATCCCACAGTTCGGGGCAGGCAGGCAGATCCCACAGTTCGGGGCAGGCAGGCAGATCCCACAGTTCGGTTCAGGCAGGCAGATCCCACAGTTCGGTTCAGGCAGGCAGATCCCACAGTTCGGGTCAGGCAGGGAAATCCCACAGTTCGGGGCAGGCAGGCAGATCCCACATTTCGGGTCAGGCAGGCAGATCCCACAGTTCGGGGTAGACAGGCAAATCCCACAGTTCGGGGCAGGCAGGCAGATCCCAAAGTTCGGGTCAGGCAGGCAGATCCCACAGTTCGGGGCAGGCAGGCAAATCCCACTGTTCGGGGCAGGCAGGTAGGCAGATCCCACAGTTCGGGTCAGACAGGCAGATCCCACAGTTGGAGGCAGGCAGGCAGGCAGATCCCACAGTTCGGGGCAGGCAGGCAGTTCCCACAGTTTGACTCAGGCAGGCAGATCCCACAGTTCGGATCAGGCAGGCAGATTCAACAGTTCGGGTCAGGCAGGCAGATCCCACAGTTCGGGTCAGACAGGCAGATCCTACAGTTCGAGGCAGGCAAGCAGGCAGATCCCACAGTTCGGGTCAGGCAGGCAGATACCACATTCCGGGGCAGGCAGGCAGATCCCACAGTTCGAGGCAGGCAAGCAGGCAGGCAGATCCCACAGTTCGGGGCTGGCAGGCAGATCCCACAGTTCGGGGCAGGCAGGCAGATCCCACAGATCGGTGCAGGCAGGCAGATCCCACAGATCAGAGCAGGCAGGCAGATCCCACAGATCGGGGCAGGCAGGGAGGCAGGCAGATCCCACAGTTCGGGGCAGGCAGGCAGGCAGATCCCACTGTTTGGGGCAGGCAGGCAGGCAGATCCCACAGATCGGAGCAGGCAGGGAGGCAGGCAGATCCCACAGATCGGAGCAGGCAGGGAGGCAGGCAGATCCCACAGATCGGAGAAGGCTGGCAGATCCCACAGTTCGGGTCCGGCAGGCAAATCCCACAGTTCGGGTCTGGCAGGCAGATCCCACAGTTCGGGTCCGGCAGGCAAATCCCATAGTTCGGGTCAGGCAGGCAGGCAGATCCCACAGTTCGGGTCAGGCAGGCAGATCCCACAGTTCGGATCAGGCAGGCAGATCCCACAGTTCGGGTCAGGCAGGCAGATCCCACAGTTCGGGGCAGGCAGGCAGGCAGATCCCACAGTTCAGGGCAGGCAGGCAGATCCCACAGTTCGGATCAGGCAGGCAGATCCAACAGTTCGGGGCAGGCAGTCAGGCAGATCCCACAGTTCGGGTCAGACAGGCAGATCCCACAGTTCGGGGCAGACAGGCAGATCCCACAGTTCGGGGCAGGCAGGCAGATCCCACAGTTCGAGGCAGGCAGGCAGGCAGATCCCACAGTTCGGGGCATGCAGGCAGATCCCACAGTTCGGGGCAGACAAGCAGATCCCACAGTTCGGGGCAGGCAGGCAGATCCCACAGTTCGGGTCAGACAGGCAGATCCCACAGTTCGGATCAGGCAGGCAGATCCCAGAGTTCGGATCAGGCAGGCAGATCCCACAGTTCGGGTCAGGCAGGCAGGCAGATCCCACAGTTCGGGTCAGGCAGGCAGATCCCACACTCGGGGCAGACAGGCAGATCCCACAGTTTGGGGGAGGCAGGCAGTTCCCACAGTTGGGGGCAGGCAGGCAGATCCCACAGTTCGGAGCAGGCAGGCAGATCCCACAGTTCGAGGCAGGCAGGCAGATCCCACAGTTCGGGGCAGTCAGGCAGATCCCACATTTCGGGGCAGGCAGGCAGGTAGATCCCACAGTTCGAGGCAGGCAGGCAGATCCCACATTTGGGGGCAGACCGGCAGATCCCACAGTTCGGGGCAGGCAGGCAGATCCCACAGTTCGGGTCAGGCAGGCAGATCCCACAGTTCGGGGCAGGCAGGCAGATCCCACAGTTCGGGTCAGGCAGGCAGATCCCACAGTTCGGGGCAGGCAGGCAGATCCCACAGTTCGGGTCAGGCAGGCAGAACCCACAGTTCGAGGCAGGCAGGCAGAACCCACAGTTCGGGTCAGGCAGGCAGAACCCACAGTTCGAGGCAGGCAGGCAGATCCCACAGTTCGGGTCAGGCAGGCAAATCCCACAGTTCGGGGCAGGCAGGCAGGCAGATCCCACAGTTCGGGTCAGACAGGCAGATCCCACAGTTCGACTCAGGCGGGCAGATCCCACCTTTCGGGTCAGGCAGGCAGATCCCACAGTTCGGGTCAGGCAGGCAGGCAGATCCAACAGTTCGGGGCAGGCAGTCAAGCAGAACCCACAGTTCGGGTCAGGCAGGCAGGAAGATCCCACATTTGGGGGCAAGCAGGCATGTAGATCCCACAGTTCAGGGCAGGCAGACAGTTCCCACAGTTCGACTCAGGCGGGCAGATCCCACCTTTCGGGGCAGGCAGGCAGGCAGATCCCACAGTTCGGATCAGGCAGGCAGATCCAACAGTTCGGGGCATGCAGGCAGGAAGATCCCACATTTGGGGGCAGGCAGGCAGGTAGATCCCACAGTTTGAGGCAGGCAGGCAGGCAGATCCCACAGTTCGTGTCAGGCAGGCAGATCCCACAGTTCGGGTCAGGCAGGCAGGCAGATCCCACAGTTCGGGTCAGGCAGGCAAATCCCACAGTTCGGGTCAGGCAGGCAGGCAGATCCCACAGTTCGGGTCAGGCAGGCAAATCCCACAGTTCGGGTCAGGCAGGCAGGCAGATCCCACAGTTCGGGGCAGGCAGGCAGAGCCCACAGTTCGGGTCAGACAGGCAGATCCCACAGTTCGGGTCAGGCAGGCAGATCCCACAGTTCGGGTCAGGCAGGCAGGCAGATCCCACAGTTCGGGTCAGGCAGGCAAATCCCACAGTTCGGGTCAGACAGGCAGATCCCACAGTTCGGGTCAGACAGGCAGATCCCACAGTTCGGGTCAGGCAGGCAAATCCCACAGTTCGGGTCAGACAGGCAGATCCCACAGTTCGGGTCAGACAGGCAGATCCCACAGTTCGGGTCAGGCAGGCAAATCCCACAGTTTGGGTCAGGCAGGCAGATCCCATAGTTCAGGGCAGGCAGGCAGATCCCACAGTTCGAGGCAGTCAGGCAGATCCCACAGTTCGGGGCAGGCAGGCAGGCAGATCCCACAGTTCGGGTCAGGCAGGCAGATCCCACAGTTCGGGTCAGACAGGCAGATCCCACAGTTCGGGTCAGTCAGGCAGATCCCACAGTTTGGGTCAGGCAGGCAGTTCCCACAGTTCAGGGCAGGCAGGCAGATCCCACAGTTCGAGGCAGTCAGGCAGATCCCACAGTTCGGGGCAGGCAGGCAGGCAGATCCCACAGTTCGGTTTAGGCAGGCAGATCCCACAGTTCGGGGCAGGCAGCCAGATCCCACAGTTCGGGGCAGGCAGGCAGATCCCACAGTTCGGGGCAGTCAGGCAGATCCCACATTTCGGGGCAGGCAGGCAGGTAGATCCCACAGTTCGAGGCAGGCAGGCAGATCCCACGTTTGGGGGCAGACAGGCAGATCCCACAGTTCGGGGCAGGCAGGCAGATCCCACAGTTCGGGTCAGGCAGGCAGATCCCACAGTTCGGGGCAGGCAGGCAGATCCCACAGTTCGGGTCAGGCAGGCAGATCCCACAGTTCGGGGCAGGCAGGCAGATCCCACAGTTCGGGTCAGGCAGGCAGAACCCACAGTTCGAGGCAGGCAGGCAGAACCCACAGTTCGGGTCAGGCAGGCAGAACCCACAGTTCGAGGCAGGCAGGCAGATCCCACAGTTCGGGTCAGGCAGGCAGATCCCACAGTTCGAGGCAGTCAGGCAGATCCCACAGTTCGGGGCAGGCAGGCAGGCAGATCCCACAGTTCGGGTCAGGCAGGCAGATCCCACAGTTCGGGTCAGACAGGCAGATCCCACAGTTCGGGTCAGTCAGGCAGATCCCACAGTTTGGGTCAGGCAGGCAGATCCCACAGTTCAGGGCAGGCAGGCAGATCCCACAGTTCGAGGCAGTCAGGCAGATCCCACAGTTCGGGGCAGGCAGGCAGGCAGATCCCACAGTTCGGGTCAGGCAGGCAGATCCCACAGTTCGGGGCAGGCAGCCAGATCCCACAGTTCGGGGCAGGCAGGCAGATCCCACAGTTCGGGGCAGGCAGGCAGATCCCACAGTTCGGTTCAGGCAGGCAGATCCCACAGTTCGGTTCAGGCAGGCAGATCCCACAGTTCGGGTCAGGCAGGGAAATCCCACAGTTCGGGGCAGGCAGGCAGATCCCACATTTCGGGTCAGGCAGGCAGATCCCACAGTTCGGGGTAGACAGGCAAATCCCACAGTTCGGGGCAGGCAGGCAGATCCCAAAGTTCGGGTCAGGCAGGCAGATCCCACAGTTCGGGGCAGGCAGGCAAATCCCACTGTTCGGGGCAGGCAGGTAGGCAGATCCCACAGTTCGGGTCAGACAGGCAGATCCCACAGTTGGAGGCAGGCAGGCAGGCAGATCCCACAGTTCGGGGCAGGCAGGCAGTTCCCACAGTTTGACTCAGGCAGGCAGATCCCACAGTTCGGATCAGGCAGGCAGATTCAACAGTTCGGGTCAGGCAGGCAGATCCCACAGTTCGGGTCAGACAGGCAGATCCTACAGTTCGAGGCAGGCAAGCAGGCAGATCCCACAGTTCGGGTCAGGCAGGCAGATACCACATTCCGGGGCAGGCAGGCAGATCCCACAGTTCGAGGCAGGCAAGCAGGCAGGCAGATCCCACAGTTCGGGGCTGGCAGGCAGATCCCACAGTTCGGGGCAGGCAGGCAGATCCCACAGATCGGTGCAGGCAGGCAGATCCCACAGATCAGAGCAGGCAGGCAGATCCCACAGATCGGGGCAGGCAGGGAGGCAGGCAGATCCCACAGTTCGGGGCAGGCAGGCAGGCAGATCCCACTGTTTGGGGCAGGCAGGCAGGCAGATCCCACAGATCGGAGCAGGCAGGGAGGCAGGCAGATCCCACAGATCGGAGCAGGCAGGGAGGCAGGCAGATCCCACAGATCGGAGAAGGCTGGCAGATCCCACAGTTCGGGTCCGGCAGGCAAATCCCACAGTTCGGGTCTGGCAGGCAGATCCCACAGTTCGGGTCCGGCAGGCAAATCCCATAGTTCGGGTCAGGCAGGCAGGCAGATCCCACAGTTCGGGTCAGGCAGGCAGATCCCACAGTTCGGATCAGGCAGGCAGATCCCACAGTTCGGGTCAGGCAGGCAGATCCCACAGTTCGGGGCAGGCAGGCAGGCAGATCCCACAGTTCAGGGCAGGCAGGCAGATCCCACAGTTCGGATCAGGCAGGCAGATCCAACAGTTCGGGGCAGGCAGTCAGGCAGATCCCACAGTTCGGGTCAGACAGGCAGATCCCACAGTTCGGGGCAGACAGGCAGATCCCACAGTTCGGGGCAGGCAGGCAGATCCCACAGTTCGAGGCAGGCAGGCAGGCAGATCCCACAGTTCGGGGCATGCAGGCAGATCCCACAGTTCGGGGCAGACAAGCAGATCCCACAGTTCGGGGCAGGCAGGCAGATCCCACAGTTCGGGTCAGACAGGCAGATCCCACAGTTCGGATCAGGCAGGCAGATCCCAGAGTTCGGATCAGGCAGGCAGATCCCACAGTTCGGGTCAGGCAGGCAGGCAGATCCCACAGTTCGGGTCAGGCAGGCAGATCCCACACTCGGGGCAGACAGGCAGATCCCACAGTTTGGGGGAGGCAGGCAGTTCCCACAGTTGGGGGCAGGCAGGCAGATCCCACAGTTCGGAGCAGGCAGGCAGATCCCACAGTTCGAGGCAGGCAGGCAGATCCCACAGTTCGGGGCAGTCAGGCAGATCCCACATTTCGGGGCAGGCAGGCAGGTAGATCCCACAGTTCGAGGCAGGCAGGCAGATCCCACATTTGGGGGCAGACCGGCAGATCCCACAGTTCGGGGCAGGCAGGCAGATCCCACAGTTCGGGTCAGGCAGGCAGATCCCACAGTTCGGGGCAGGCAGGCAGATCCCACAGTTCGGGTCAGGCAGGCAGATCCCACAGTTCGGGGCAGGCAGGCAGATCCCACAGTTCGGGTCAGGCAGGCAGAACCCACAGTTCGAGGCAGGCAGGCAGAACCCACAGTTCGGGTCAGGCAGGCAGAACCCACAGTTCGAGGCAGGCAGGCAGATCCCACAGTTCGGGTCAGGCAGGCAAATCCCACAGTTCGGGGCAGGCAGGCAGGCAGATCCCACAGTTCGGGTCAGACAGGCAGATCCCACAGTTCGACTCAGGCGGGCAGATCCCACCTTTCGGGTCAGGCAGGCAGATCCCACAGTTCGGGTCAGGCAGGCAGGCAGATCCAACAGTTCGGGGCAGGCAGTCAAGCAGAACCCACAGTTCGGGTCAGGCAGGCAGGAAGATCCCACATTTGGGGGCAAGCAGGCATGTAGATCCCACAGTTCAGGGCAGGCAGACAGTTCCCACAGTTCGACTCAGGCGGGCAGATCCCACCTTTCGGGGCAGGCAGGCAGGCAGATCCCACAGTTCGGATCAGGCAGGCAGATCCAACAGTTCGGGGCATGCAGGCAGGAAGATCCCACATTTGGGGGCAGGCAGGCAGGTAGATCCCACAGTTTGAGGCAGGCAGGCAGGCAGATCCCACAGTTCGTGTCAGGCAGGCAGATCCCACAGTTCGGGTCAGGCAGGCAGGCAGATCCCACAGTTCGGGTCAGGCAGGCAAATCCCACAGTTCGGGTCAGGCAGGCAGGCAGATCCCACAGTTCGGGTCAGGCAGGCAAATCCCACAGTTCGGGTCAGGCAGGCAGATCCCACAGTTCGGGTCAGGCAGGCAGAGCCCACAGTTCGGGTCAGACAGGCAGATCCCACAGTTCGGGTCAGGCAGGCAGATCCCACAGTTCGGGTCAGGCAGGCAGGCAGATCCCACAGTTCGGGTCAGGCAGGCAAATCCCACAGTTCGGGTCAGACAGGCAGATCCCACAGTTCGGGTCAGGCAGGCAGATCCCACAGTTTGGGTCAGGCAGGCAGATCCCATAGTTCAGGGCAGGCAGGCAGATCCCACAGTTCGAGGCAGTCAGGCAGATCCCACAGTTCGGGGCAGGCAGGCAGGCAGATCCCACAGTTCGGGTCAGGCAGGCAGATCCCACAGTTCGGGTCAGACAGGCAGATCCCACAGTTCGGGTCAGTCAGGCAGATCCCACAGTTTGGGTCAGGCAGGCAGTTCCCACAGTTCAGGGCAGGCAGGCAGATCCCACAGTTCGAGGCAGTCAGGCAGATCCCACAGTTCGGGGCAGGCAGGCAGGCAGATCCCACAGTTCGGTTTAGGCAGGCAGATCCCACAGTTCGGGGCAGGCAGCCAGATCCCACAGTTCGGGGCAGGCAGGCAGATCCCACAGTTCGGGGCAGGCAGGCAGATCCCACAGTTCGGTTCAGGCAGGCAGATCCCACAGTTCGGTTCAGGCAGGCAGATCCCACAGTTCGGGTCAGGCAGAGAAATCCCACAGTTCGGGGCAGGCAGGCAGATCCCACATTTCGGGTCAGGCTGGCAGATCCCACAGTTCGGGGTAGACAGGCAAATCCCACAGTTCGGGGCAGGCAGTCAGATCCCAAAGTTCGGGTCAGGCAGGCAGATCCCACAGTTCGGGGCAGGCAGGCAAATCCCACTGTTCGGGGCAGGCAGGTAGGCAGATCCCACAGTTCGGGTCAGACAGGCAGATCCCACAGTTCGAGGCAGGCAGGCAGGCAGATCCCACAGTTCGGGGCAGGCAGGCAGTTCCCACAGTTTGACTCAGGCAGGCAGATCCCACAGTTCGGATCAGGCAGGCAGATTCAACAGTTCGGGTCAGGCAGGCAGATCCCACAGTTCCGATCAGACAGGCAGATCCTACAGTTCGAGGCAGGCAAGCAGGCAGATCCCACAGTTCGGGTCAGGCAGGCAGATTCAACAGTTCGGGTCAGGCAGGCAGATCCCACAGTTCGGGTCAGACAGGCAGATCCTACAGTTCGAGGCAGGCAAGCAGGCAGATCCCACAGTTCGGGTCAGGCAGGCAGATACCACATTCCGGGGCAGGCAGGCAGATCCCACAGTTCGAGGCAGGCAAGCAGGCAGGCAGATCCCACAGTTCGGGGCTGGCAGGCAGATCCCACAGTTCGGGGCAGGCAGGCAGATCCCACAGATCGGTGCAGGCAGGCAGATCCCACAGATCAGAGCAGGCAGGCAGATCCCACAGATCGGGGCAGGCAGGGAGGCAGGCAGATCCCACAGTTCGGGGCAGGCAGGCAGGCAGATCCCACTGTTTGGGGCAGGCAGGCAGGCAGATCCCACAGATCGGAGCAGGCAGGGAGGCAGGCAGATCCCACAGATCGGAGCAGGCAGGGAGGCAGGCAGATCCCACAGATCGGAGAAGGCTGGCAGATCCCACAGTTCGGGTCCGGCAGGCAAATCCCACAGTTCGGGTCTGGCAGGCAGATCCCACAGTTCGGGTCCGGCAGGCAAATCCCATAGTTCGGGTCAGGCAGGCAGGCAGATCCCACAGTTCGGGTCAGGCAGGCAGATCCCACAGTTCGGATCAGGCAGGCAGATCCCACAGTTCGGGTCAGGCAGGCAGATCCCACAGTTCGGGGCAGGCAGGCAGGCAGATCCCACAGTTCAGGGCAGGCAGGCAGATCCCACAGTTCGGATCAGGCAGGCAGATCCAACAGTTCGGGGCAGGCAGTCAGGCAGATCCCACAGTTCGGGTCAGACAGGCAGATCCCACAGTTCGGGGCAGACAGGCAGATCCCACAGTTCAGGGCAGGCAGGCAGATCCCACAGTTCGAGGCAGGCAGGCAGGCAGATCCCACAGTTCGGGGCATGCAGGCAGATCCCACAGTTCGGGGCAGACAAGCAGATCCCACAGTTCGGGGCAGGCAGGCAGATCCCACAGTTCGGGTCAGACAGGCAGATCCCACAGTTCGGATCAGGCAGGCAGATCCCAGAGTTCGGATCAGGCAGGCAGATCCCACAGTTCGGGTCAGGCAGGCTGGCAGATCCCACAGTTCGGGTCAGGCAGGCAGATCCCACACTCGGGGCAGACAGGCAGATCCCACAGTTTGGGGGAGGCAGGCAGTTCCCACAGTTGGGGGCAGGCAGGCAGATCCCACAGTTCGGAGCAGGCAGGCAGATCCCACAGTTCGAGGCAGGCAGGCAGATCCCACAGTTCGGGGCAGTCAGGCAGATCCCACATTTCGGGGCAGGCAGGCAGGTAGATCCCACAGTTCGAGGCAGGCAGGCAGATCCCACATTTGGGGGCAGACCGGCAGATCCCACAGTTCGGGGCAGGCAGGCAGATCCCACAGTTCGGGTCAGGCAGGCAGATCCCACAGTTCGGGTCAGGCAGGCAGATCCCACAGTTCGGGGCAGGCAGCCAGATCCCACAGTTCGGGGCAGGCAGGCAGATCCCACAGTTCGGGGCAGGCAGGCAGATCCCACAGTTCGGTTCAGGCAGGCAGATCCCACAGTTCGGTTCAGGCAGGCAGATCCCACAGTTCGGGTCAGGCAGGGAAATCCCACAGTTCGGGGCAGGCAGGCAGATCCCACATTTCGGGTCAGGCAGGCAGATCCCACAGTTCGGGGTAGACAGGCAAATCCCACAGTTCGGGGCAGGCAGGCAGATCCCAAAGTTCGGGTCAGGCAGGCAGATCCCACAGTTCGGGGCAGGCAGGCAAATCCCACTGTTCGGGGCAGGCAGGTAGGCAGATCCCACAGTTCGGGTCAGACAGGCAGATCCCACAGTTCGGGTCCGGCAGGCAAATCCCACAGTTCGGGTCAGGCAGGCAGATCCCACAGTTCGGGTCCGGCAGGCAAATCCCATAGTTCGGGTCAGGCAGGCAGGCAGATCCCACAGTTCGGGTCAGGCAGGCAGATCCCACAGTTCGGATCAGGCAGGCAGATCCCACAGTTCGGGTCAGGCAGGCAGGCAGATCCCACAGATCAGAGAAGGCTGGCACATCCCATAGATCGGAGAAGGCTGGCAGATCCCACAGATCGGAGAAGGCTGGCAGATCCCACAGATCGGAGCAGGCAGGCAGATCCCACAGATTGGAGCAGGCAGGGAGGCAGGCAGATCCCACAGATCGGAGCAGGCAGGGAGGCAGGCAGATCCCACAGATCGGAGTAGGCAGGGAGGCAGACAGATCCCACAGATCGGAGCAGGCAGGCAGAACCCACAGTTTGGGTCAGGCAGGCAGATCCCACAGTTCGGGGCAGACAGGCAGATCCCACAGTTCGGGTCAGGCAGGCAGATCCCACAGTTCGGGGCAGGCAGGCTGGCAGATCCCACAGTTCGGGGCAGGCAGGCAGGCAGATCCCACATTTCGGGGCAGGCAGGCAGGTAGATCCCACAGTTCGAGGCAGGCAGGCAGATACCACAGTTCGGGTCAGGCAGGCAGATCCCACAGCTCGGGGCAGCCAGGCAGATCCCACAGTTCGGGTCAGACAGGCAGATCCCACAGTTCGAGGCAGGCAGGCAGATCCCACAGTTCGGGTCAGGCAGGCAGATCCCACAGTTCGAGGCAGGCAGATCCCACAGTTCGGGGCAGGCAGGCAGGCAGATCCCACAGTTCGGGGCAGGCAGGCAGATCCCACAGTTCGTGTCAGGCAGGCAGATCCCACAGTTCGGGCAGGCAGGCTGATCCCACAGTTCGGGGCAGGCAGGCAGATCCCACAGTTCGAGGCAGGCAGGCAAATCCTACAGTTCAGGGCAGGCAGGCAGGCAGTTCCCACAGTTCAGGGAAGGCAGGCAGATCCCACCGTTCGGGTCAGGCAGGCAGATCCCACAGTTCGGGTCAGGCAGGCAAATCCCACAGTTCGGGTCAGGCAGGCAGATCCCACAGTTCGGGTCCGGCAGGCAAATCCCATAGTTCGGGTCAGGCAGGCAGGCAGATCCCACAGTTCGGGTCAGGCAGGCAGATCCCACAGTTCGGATCAGGCAGGCAGATCCCACAGTTCGGGTCAGGCAGGCAGATCCCACAGTTCGGGTCCGGCAGGCAAATCCCACAGTTCGGGTCTGGCAGGCAGATCCCACAGTTCGGGTCCGGCAGGCAAATCCCATAGTTCGGGTCAGGCAGGCAGGCAGATCCCACAGTTCGGGTCAGGCAGGCAGATCCCACAGTTCGGATCAGGCAGGCAGATCCCACAGTTCGGGTCAGGCAGGCAGATCCCACAGTTCGGGGCAGGCAGGCAGGCAGATCCCACAGTTCAGGGCAGGCAGGCAGATCCCACAGTTCGGATCAGGCAGGCAGATCCAACAGTTCGGGGCAGGCAGTCAGGCAGATCCCACAGTTCGGGTCAGACAGGCAGATCCCACAGTTCGGGGCAGACAGGCAGATCCCACAGTTCGGGGCAGGCAGGCAGATCCCACAGTTCGAGGCAGGCAGGCAGGCAGATCCCACAGTTCGGGGCATGCAGGCAGATCCCACAGTTCGGGGCAGACAAGCAGATCCCACAGTTCGGGGCAGGCAGGCAGATCCCACAGTTCGGGTCAGACAGGCAGATCCCACAGTTCGGATCAGGCAGGCAGATCCCAGAGTTCGGATCAGGCAGGCAGATCCCACAGTTCGGGTCAGGCAGGCAGGCAGATCCCACAGTTCGGGTCAGGCAGGCAGATCCCACACTCGGGGCAGACAGGCAGATCCCACAGTTTGGGGGAGGCAGGCAGTTCTCACAGTTGGGGGCAGGCAGGCAGATCCCACAGTTCGGAGCAGGCAGGCAGATCCCACAGTTCGAGGCAGGCAGGCAGATCCCACAGTTCGGGGCAGTCAGGCAGATCCCACATTTCGGGGCAGGCAGGCAGGTAGATCCCACAGTTCGAGGCAGGCAGGCAGATCCCACATTTGGGGGCAGACAGGCAGATCCCACAGTTCGGGGCAGGCAGGCAGATCCCACAGTTCGGGTCAGGCAGGCAGATCCCACAGTTCGGGGCAGGCAGGCAGATCCCACAGTTCGGGTCAGGCAGGCAGATCCCACAGTTCGGGGCAGGCAGGCAGATCCCACAGTTCGGGTCAGGCAGGCAGAACCCACAGTTCGAGGCAGGCAGGCAGATCCCACAGTTCGGGTCAGGCAGGCAAATCCCACAGTTCGGGGCAGGCAGGCAGGCAGATCCCACAGTTCGGGTCAGACAGGCAGATCCCACAGTTCGACTCAGGCGGGCAGATCCCACCTTTCGGGTCAGGCAGGCAGATCCCACAGTTCGGGTCAGGCAGGCAGGCAGATCCAACAGTTCGGGGCAGGCAGTCAAGCAGAACCCACAGTTCGGGTCAGGCAGGCAGGAAGATCCCACATTTGGGGGCAAGCAGGCATGTAGATCCCACAGTTCAGGGCAGGCAGACAGTTCCCACAGTTCGACTCAGGCGGGCAGATCCCACCTTTCGGGGCAGGCAGGCAGGCAGATCCCACAGTTCGGATCAGGCAGGCAGATCCAACAGTTCGGGGCATGCAGGCAGGAAGATCCCACATTTGGGGGCAGGCAGGCAGGTAGATCCCACAGTTTGAGGCAGGCAGGCAGGCAGATCCCACAGTTCGTGTCAGGCAGGCAGATCCCACAGTTCGGGTCAGGCAGGCAGGCAGATCCCACAGTTCGGGTCAGGCAGGCAAATCCCACAGTTCGGGTCAGGCAGGCAGGCAGATCCCACAGTTCGGGGCAGGCAGGCAGAGCCCACAGTTCGGGTCAGACAGGCAGATCCCACAGTTCGGGTCAGGCAGGCAGATCCCACAGTTCGGGTCAGGCAGGCAGGCAGATCCCACAGTTCGGGTCAGGCAGGCAAATCCCACAGTTCGGGTCAGACAGGCAGATCCCACAGTTCGGGTCAGACAGGCAGATCCCACAGTTCGGGTCAGGCAGGCAGATCCCACAGTTTGGGTCAGGCAGGCAGATCCCATAGTTCAGGGCAGGCAGGCAGATCCCACAGTTCGAGGCAGTCAGGCAGATCCCACAGTTCGGGGCAGGCAGGCAGGCAGATCCCACAGTTCGGGTCAGGCAGGCAGATCCCACAGTTCGGGTCAGACAGGCAGATCCCACAGTTCGGGTCAGGCAGGCAGATCCCACAGTTCGGGGCAGGCAGGCAAATCCCACTGTTCGGGGCAGGCAGGTAGGCAGATCCCACAGTTCGGGTCAGACAGGCAGATCCCACAGTTGGAGGCAGGCAGGCAGGCAGATCCCACAGTTCGGGGCAGGCAGGCAGTTCCCACAGTTTGACTCAGGCAGGCAGATCCCACAGTTCGGATCAGGCAGGCAGATTCAACAGTTCGGGTCAGGCAGGCAGATCCCACAGTTCGGGTCAGACAGGCAGATCCTACAGTTCGAGGCAGGCAAGCAGGCAGATCCCACAGTTCGGGTCAGGCAGGCAGATACCACATTCCGGGGCAGGCAGGCAGATCCCACAGTTCGAGGCAGGCAAGCAGGCAGGCAGATCCCACAGTTCGGGGCTGGCAGGCAGATCCCACAGTTCGGGGCAGGCAGGCAGATCCCACAGATCGGTGCAGGCAGGCAGATCCCACAGATCAGAGCAGGCAGGCAGATCCCACAGATCGGGGCAGGCAGGGAGGCAGGCAGATCCCACAGTTCGGGGCAGGCAGGCAGGCAGATCCCACTGTTTGGGGCAGGCAGGCAGGCAGATCCCACAGATCGGAGCAGGCAGGGAGGCAGGCAGATCCCACAGATCGGAGCAGGCAGGGAGGCAGGCAGATCCCACAGATCGGAGAAGGCTGGCAGATCCCACAGTTCGGGTCCGGCAGGCAAATCCCACAGTTCGGGTCTGGCAGGCAGATCCCACAGTTCGGGTCCGGCAGGCAAATCCCATAGTTCGGGTCAGGCAGGCAGGCAGATCCCACAGTTCGGGTCAGGCAGGCAGATCCCACAGTTCGGATCAGGCAGGCAGATCCCACAGTTCGGGTCAGGCAGGCAGATCCCACAGTTCGGGGCAGGCAGGCAGGCAGATCCCACAGTTCAGGGCAGGCAGGCAGATCCCACAGTTCGGATCAGGCAGGCAGATCCAACAGTTCGGGGCAGGCAGTCAGGCAGATCCCACAGTTCGGGTCAGACAGGCAGATCCCACAGTTCGGGGCAGACAGGCAGATCCCACAGTTCGGGGCAGGCAGGCAGATCCCACAGTTCGAGGCAGGCAGGCAGGCAGATCCCACAGTTCGGGGCATGCAGGCAGATCCCACAGTTCGGGGCAGACAAGCAGATCCCACAGTTCGGGGCAGGCAGGCAGATCCCACAGTTCGGGTCAGACAGGCAGATCCCACAGTTCGGATCAGGCAGGCAGATCCCAGAGTTCGGATCAGGCAGGCAGATCCCACAGTTCGGGTCAGGCAGGCAGGCAGATCCCACAGTTCGGGTCAGGCAGGCAGATCCCACACTCGGGGCAGACAGGCAGATCCCACAGTTTGGGGGAGGCAGGCAGTTCCCACAGTTGGGGGCAGGCAGGCAGATCCCACAGTTCGGAGCAGGCAGGCAGATCCCACAGTTCGAGGCAGGCAGGCAGATCCCACAGTTCGGGGCAGTCAGGCAGATCCCACATTTCGGGGCAGGCACGCAGGTAGATCCCACAGTTCGAGGCAGGCAGGCAGATCCCACATTTGGGGGCAGACCGGCAGATCCCACAGTTCGGGGCAGGCAGGCAGATCCCACAGTTCGGGTCAGGCAGGCAGATCCCACAGTTCGGGGCAGGCAGGCAGATCCCACAGTTCGGGTCAGGCAGGCAGATCCCACAGTTCGGGGCAGGCAGGCAGATCCCACAGTTCGGGTCAGGCAGGCAGAACCCACAGTTCGAGGCAGGCAGGCAGAACCCACAGTTCGGGTCAGGCAGGCAGAACCCACAGTTCGAGGCAGGCAGGCAGATCCCACAGTTCGGGTCAGGCAGGCAAATCCCACAGTTCGGGGCAGGCAGGCAGGCAGATCCCACAGTTCGGGTCAGACAGGCAGATCCCACAGTTCGACTCAGGCGGGCAGATCCCACCTTTCGGGTCAGGCAGGCAGATCCCACAGTTCGGGTCAGGCAGGCAGGCAGATCCAACAGTTCGGGGCAGGCAGTCAAGCAGAACCCACAGTTCGGGTCAGGCAGGCAGGAAGATCCCACATTTGGGGGCAAGCAGGCATGTAGATCCCACAGTTCAGGGCAGGCAGACAGTTCCCACAGTTCGACTCAGGCGGGCAGATCCCACCTTTCGGGGCAGGCAGGCAGGCAGATCCCACAGTTCGGATCAGGCAGGCAGATCCAACAGTTCGGGGCATGCAGGCAGGAAGATCCCACATTTGGGGGCAGGCAGGCAGGTAGATCCCACAGTTTGAGGCAGGCAGGCAGGCAGATCCCACAGTTCGTGTCAGGCAGGCAGATCCCACAGTTCGGGTCAGGCAGGCAGGCAGATCCCACAGTTCGGGTCAGGCAGGCAAATCCCACAGTTCGGGTCAGGCAGGCAGGCAGATCCCACAGTTCGGGTCAGGCAGGCAAATCCCACAGTTCGGGTCAGGCAGGCAGGCAGATCCCACAGTTCGGGGCAGGCAGGCAGAGCCCACAGTTCGGGTCAGACAGGCAGATCCCACAGTTCGGGTCAGGCAGGCAGGCAGATCCCACAGTTCGGGTCAGGCAGGCAAATCCCACAGTTCGGGTCAGACAGGCAGATCCCACAGTTCGGGTCAGACAGGCAGATCCCACAGTTCGGGGCAGGCAGGCAGGCAGATCCCACAGTTCGGGTCAGGCAGGCAGATCCCACAGTTCGGGTCAGACAGGCAGATCCCACAGTTCGGGTCAGTCAGGCAGATCCCACAGTTTGGGTCAGGCAGGCAGATCCCACAGTTCAGGGCAGGCAGGCAGATCCCACAGTTCGAGGCAGTCAGGCAGATCCCACAGTTCGGGGCAGGCAGGCAGGCAGATCCCACAGTTCGGGTCAGGCAGGCAGATCCCACAGTTCGGGGCAGGCAGCCAGATCCCACAGTTCGGGGCAGGCAGGCAGATCCCACAGTTCGGGGCAGGCAGGCAGATCCCACAGTTCGGTTCAGGCAGGCAGATCCCACAGTTCGGTTCAGGCAGGCAGATCCCACAGTTCGGGTCAGGCAGGGAAATCCCACAGTTCGGGGCAGGCAGGCAGATCCCACATTTCGGGTCAGGCAGGCAGATCCCACAGTTCGGGGTAGACAGGCAAATCCCACAGTTCGGGGCAGGCAGGCAGATCCCAAAGTTCGGGTCAGGCAGGCAGATCCCACAGTTCGGGGCAGGCAGGCAAATCCCACTGTTCGGGGCAGGCAGGTAGGCAGATCCCACAGTTCGGGTCAGACAGGCAGATCCCACAGTTGGAGGCAGGCAGGCAGGCAGATCCCACAGTTCGGGGCAGGCAGGCAGTTCCCACAGTTTGACTCAGGCAGGCAGATCCCACAGTTCGGATCAGGCAGGCAGATTCAACAGTTCGGGTCAGGCAGGCAGATCCCACAGTTCGGGTCAGACAGGCAGATCCTACAGTTCGAGGCAGGCAAGCAGGCAGATCCCACAGTTCGGGTCAGGCAGGCAGATACCACATTCCGGGGCAGGCAGGCAGATCCCACAGTTCGAGGCAGGCAAGCAGGCAGGCAGATCCCACAGTTCGGGGCTGGCAGGCAGATCCCACAGTTCGGGGCAGGCAGGCAGATCCCACAGATCGGTGCAGGCAGGCAGATCCCACAGATCAGAGCAGGCAGGCAGATCCCACAGATCGGGGCAGGCAGGGAGGCAGGCAGATCCCACAGTTCGGGGCAGGCAGGCAGGCAGATCCCACTGTTTGGGGCAGGCAGGCAGGCAGATCCCACAGATCGGAGCAGGCAGGGAGGCAGGCAGATCCCACAGATCGGAGCAGGCAGGGAGGCAGGCAGATCCCACAGATCGGAGAAGGCTGGCAGATCCCACAGTTCGGGTCCGGCAGGCAAATCCCACAGTTCGGGTCTGGCAGGCAGATCCCACAGTTCGGGTCCGGCAGGCAAATCCCATAGTTCGGGTCAGGCAGGCAGGCAGATCCCACAGTTCGGGTCAGGCAGGCAGATCCCACAGTTCGGATCAGGCAGGCAGATCCCACAGTTCGGGTCAGGCAGGCAGATCCCACAGTTCGGGGCAGGCAGGCAGGCAGATCCCACAGTTCAGGGCAGGCAGGCAGATCCCACAGTTCGGATCAGGCAGGCAGATCCAACAGTTCGGGGCAGGCAGTCAGGCAGATCCCACAGTTCGGGTCAGACAGGCAGATCCCACAGTTCGGGGCAGACAGGCAGATCCCACAGTTCGGGGCAGGCAGGCAGATCCCACAGTTCGAGGCAGGCAGGCAGGCAGATCCCACAGTTCGGGGCATGCAGGCAGATCCCACAGTTCGGGGCAGACAAGCAGATCCCACAGTTCGGGGCAGGCAGGCAGATCCCACAGTTCGGGTCAGACAGGCAGATCCCACAGTTCGGATCAGGCAGGCAGATCCCAGAGTTCGGATCAGGCAGGCAGATCCCACAGTTCGGGTCAGGCAGGCAGGCAGATCCCACAGTTCGGGTCAGGCAGGCAGATCCCACACTCGGGGCAGACAGGCAGATCCCACAGTTTGGGGGAGGCAGGCAGTTCCCACAGTTGGGGGCAGGCAGGCAGATCCCACAGTTCGGAGCAGGCAGGCAGATCCCACAGTTCGAGGCAGGCAGGCAGATCCCACAGTTCGGGGCAGTCAGGCAGATCCCACATTTCGGGGCAGGCAGGCAGGTAGATCCCACAGTTCGAGGCAGGCAGGCAGATCCCACATTTGGGGGCAGACCGGCAGATCCCACAGTTCGGGGCAGGCAGGCAGATCCCACAGTTCGGGTCAGGCAGGCAGATCCCACAGTTCGGGGCAGGCAGGCAGATCCCACAGTTCGGGTCAGGCAGGCAGATCCCACAGTTCGGGGCAGGCAGGCAGATCCCACAGTTCGGGTCAGGCAGGCAGAACCCACAGTTCGAGGCAGGCAGGCAGAACCCACAGTTCGGGTCAGGCAGGCAGAACCCACAGTTCGAGGCAGGCAGGCAGATCCCACAGTTCGGGTCAGGCAGGCAAATCCCACAGTTCGGGGCAGGCAGGCAGGCAGATCCCACAGTTCGGGTCAGACAGGCAGATCCCACAGTTCGACTCAGGCGGGCAGATCCCACCTTTCGGGTCAGGCAGGCAGATCCCACAGTTCGGGTCAGGCAGGCAGGCAGATCCAACAGTTCGGGGCAGGCAGTCAAGCAGAACCCACAGTTCGGGTCAGGCAGGCAGGAAGATCCCACATTTGGGGGCAAGCAGGCATGTAGATCCCACAGTTCAGGGCAGGCAGACAGTTCCCACAGTTCGACTCAGGCGGGCAGATCCCACCTTTCGGGGCAGGCAGGCAGGCAGATCCCACAGTTCGGATCAGGCAGGCAGATCCAACAGTTCGGGGCATGCAGGCAGGAAGATCCCACATTTGGGGGCAGGCAGGCAGGTAGATCCCACAGTTTGAGGCAGGCAGGCAGGCAGATCCCACAGTTCGTGTCAGGCAGGCAGATCCCACAGTTCGGGTCAGGCAGGCAGGCAGATCCCACAGTTCGGGTCAGGCAGGCAAATCCCACAGTTCGGGTCAGGCAGGCAGGCAGATCCCACAGTTCGGGTCAGGCAGGCAAATCCCACAGTTCGGGTCAGGCAGGCAGGCAGATCCCACAGTTCGGGGCAGGCAGGCAGAGCCCACAGTTCGGGTCAGACAGGCAGATCCCACAGTTCGGGTCAGGCAGGCAGGCAGATCCCACAGTTCGGGTCAGGCAGGCAAATCCCACAGTTCGGGTCAGACAGGCAGATCCCACAGTTCGGGTCAGACAGGCAGATCCCACAGTTCGGGTCAGGCAGGCAGATCCCACAGTTTGGGTCAGGCAGGCAGATCCCATAGTTCAGGGCAGGCAGGCAGATCCCACAGTTCGAGGCAGTCAGGCAGATCCCACAGTTCGGGGCAGGCAGGCAGGCAGATCCCACAGTTCGGGTCAGGCAGGCAGATCCCACAGTTCGGGTCAGACAGGCAGATCCCACAGTTCGGGTCAGTCAGGCAGATCCCACAGTTTGGGTCAGGCAGGCAGTTCCCACAGTTCAGGGCAGGCAGGCAGATCCCACAGTTCGAGGCAGTCAGGCAGATCCCACAGTTCGGGGCAGGCAGGCAGGCAGATCCCACAGTTCGGTTTAGGCAGGCAGATCCCACAGTTCGGGGCAGGCAGCCAGATCCCACAGTTCGGGGCAGGCAGGCAGATCCCACAGTTCGGGGCAGGCAGGCAGATCCCACAGTTCGGTTCAGGCAGGCAGATCCCACAGTTCGATTCAGGCAGGCAGATCCCACAGTTCGGGTCAGGCAGAGAAATCCCACAGTTCGGGGCAGGCAGGCAGATCCCACATTTCGGGTCAGGCTGGCAGATCCCACAGTTCGGGGTAGACAGGCAAATCCCACAGTTCGGGGCAGGCAGGCAGATCCCAAAGTTCGGGTCAGGCAGGCAGATCCCACAGTTCGGGGCAGGCAGGCAAATCCCACTGTTCGGGGCAGGCAGGTAGGCAGATCCCACAGTTCGGGTCAGACAGGCAGATCCCACAGTTCGAGGCAGGCAGGCAGGCAGATCCCACAGTTCGGGGCAGGCAGGCAGTTCCCACAGTTTGACTCAGGCAGGCAGATCCCACAGTTCGGATCAGGCAGGCAGATTCAACAGTTCGGGTCAGGCAGGCAGATCCCACAGTTCCGATCAGACAGGCAGATCCTACAGTTCGAGGCAGGCAGGCAGATTCAACAGTTCGGGTCAGGCAGGCAGATCCCACAGTTCGGGTCAGACAGGCAGATCCTACAGTTCGAGGCAGGCAAGCAGGCAGATCCCACAGTTCGGGTCAGGCAGGCAGATACCACATTCCGGGGCAGGCAGGCAGATCCCACAGTTCGAGGCAGGCAAGCAGGCAGGCAGATCCCACAGTTCGGGGCTGGCAGGCAGATCCCACAGTTCGGGGCAGGCAGGCAGATCCCACAGATCGGTGCAGGCAGGCAGATCCCACAGATCAGAGCAGGCAGGCAGATCCCACAGATCGGGGCAGGCAGGGAGGCAGGCAGATCCCACAGTTCGGGGCAGGCAGGCAGGCAGATCCCACTGTTTGGGGCAGGCAGGCAGGCAGATCCCACAGATCGGAGCAGGCAGGGAGGCAGGCAGATCCCACAGATCGGAGCAGGCAGGGAGGCAGGCAGATCCCACAGATCGGAGAAGGCTGGCAGATCCCACAGTTCGGGTCCGGCAGGCAAATCCCACAGTTCGGGTCTGGCAGGCAGATCCCACAGTTCGGGTCCGGCAGGCAAATCCCATAGTTCGGGTCAGGCAGGCAGGCAGATCCCACAGTTCGGGTCAGGCAGGCAGATCCCACAGTTCGGATCAGGCAGGCAGATCCCACAGTTCGGGTCAGGCAGGCAGATCCCACAGTTCGGGGCAGGCAGGCAGGCAGATCCCACAGTTCAGGGCAGGCAGGCAGATCCCACAGTTCGGATCAGGCAGGCAGATCCAACAGTTCGGGGCAGGCAGTCAGGCAGATCCCACAGTTCGGGTCAGACAGGCAGATCCCACAGTTCGGGGCAGACAGGCAGATCCCACAGTTCAGGGCAGGCAGGCAGATCCCACAGTTCGAGGCAGGCAGGCAGGCAGATCCCACAGTTCGGGGCATGCAGGCAGATCCCACAGTTCGGGGCAGACAAGCAGATCCCACAGTTCGGGGCAGGCAGGCAGATCCCACAGTTCGGGTCAGACAGGCAGATCCCACAGTTCGGATCAGGCAGGCAGATCCCAGAGTTCGGATCAGGCAGGCAGATCCCACAGTTCGGGTCAGGCAGGCTGGCAGATCCCACAGTTCGGGTCAGGCAGGCAGATCCCACACTCGGGGCAGACAGGCAGATCCCACAGTTTGGGGGAGGCAGGCAGTTCCCACAGTTGGGGGCAGGCAGGCAGATCCCACAGTTCGGAGCAGGCAGGCAGATCCCACAGTTCGAGGCAGGCAGGCAGATCCCACAGTTCGGGGCAGTCAGGCAGATCCCACATTTCGGGGCAGGCAGGCAGGTAGATCCCACAGTTCGAGGCAGGCAGGCAGATCCCACATTTGGGGGCAGACCGGCAGATCCCACAGTTCGGGGCAGGCAGGCAGATCCCACAGTTCGGGTCAGGCAGGCAGATCCCACAGTTCGGGGCAGGCAGGCAGATCCCACAGTTCGGGTCAGGCAGGCAGATCCCACAGTTCGGGGCAGGCAGGCAGATCCCACAGTTCGGGTCAGGCAGGCAGAACCCACAGTTCGAGGCAGGCAGGCAGAACCCACAGTTCGGGTCAGGCAGGCAGAACCCACAGTTCGAGGCAGGCAGGCAGATCCCACAGTTCGGGTCAGGCAGGCAAATCCCACAGTTCGGGGCAGGCAGGCAGGCAGATCCCACAGTTCGGGTCAGACAGGCAGATCCCACAGTTCGACTCAGGCGGGCAGATCCCACCTTTCGGGTCAGGCAGGCAGATCCCACAGTTCGGGTCAGGCAGGCAGGCAGATCCAACAGTTCGGGGCAGGCAGTCAAGCAGAACCCACAGTTCGGGTCAGGCAGGCAGGAAGATCCCACATTTGGGGGCAAGCAGGCATGTAGATCCCACAGTTCAGGGCAGGCAGACAGTTCCCACAGTTCGACTCAGGCGGGCAGATCCCACCTTTCGGGGCAGGCAGGCAGGCAGATCCCACAGTTCGGATCAGGCAGGCAGATCCAACAGTTCGGGGCATGCAGGCAGGAAGATCCCACATTTGGGGGCAGGCAGGCAGGTAGATCCCACAGTTTGAGGCAGGCAGGCAGGCAGATCCCACAGTTCGTGTCAGGCAGGCAGATCCCACAGTTCGGGTCAGGCAGGCAGGCAGATCCCACAGTTCGGGTCAGGCAGGCAGGCAGATCCCACAGTTCGGGTCAGGCAGGCAAATCCCACAGTTCGGGTCAGGCAGGCAGGCAGATCCCACAGTTCGGGTCAGGCAGGCAAATCCCACAGTTCGGGTCAGGCAGGCAGGCAGATCCCACAGTTCGGGGCAGGCAGGCAGAGCCCACAGTTCGGGTCAGACAGGCAGATCCCACAGTTCGGGTCAGACAGGCAGATCCCACAGTTCGGGTCAGGCAGGCAGATCCCACAGTTCGGGTCAGGCAGGCAAATCCCACAGTTCGGGTCAGGCAGGCAGGCAGATCCCACAGTTCGGGTCAGGCAGGCAAATCCCACAGTTCGGGTCAGGCAGGCAGGCAGATCCCACAGTTCGGGTCAGACAGGCAGATCCCACAGTTCGGGTCAGGCAGGCAGATCCCACAGTTCGGGTCAGGCAGGCAAATCCCACAGTTCGGGTCAGGCAGGCAGATCCCACAGTTCGGGTCAGGCAGGCAGATCCCACAGTTCGGGTCAGGCAGGCAAATCCCACAGTTCGGGTCAGACAGGCAGATCCCACAGTTCGGGTCAGACAGGCAGATCCCACAGTTCGGGTCAGGCAGGCAAATCCCACAGTTCGGGTCAGGCAGGCAAATCCCACAGTTCGGGTCAGGCAGGCAGATCCCACAGTTCGGGTCAGGCAGGCAAATCCCACAGTTCGGGTCAGGCAGGCAGATCCCACAGTTCGGGTCAGGCAGGCAGATCCCACAGTTCGGGTCAGGCAGGCAAATCCCACAGTTCGGGTCAGACAGGCAGATCCCACAGTTCGGGTCAGACAGGCAGATCCCACAGTTCGGGTCAGGCAGGCAAATCCCACAGTTCGGGTCAGACAGGCAGATCCCACAGTTCGGGTCAGGCAGGCAGATCCCACAGTTCGGGTCAGGCAGGCAAATCCCACAGTTCGGGTCAGACAGGCAGATCCCACAGTTCGGGTCAGACAGGCAGATCCCACAGTTCGGGTCAGGCAGGCAGATCCCACAGTTCGGGTCAGGCAGGCAAATCCCACAGTTCGGGTCAGGCAGGCAGGCAGATCCCACAGTTCGGGTCAGGCAGGCAGATCCCACAGTTCGGGTCAGGCAGGCAGGCAGATCCCACAGTTCGGGTCAGGCAGGCAAATCCCACAGTTCGGGTCAGACAGGCAGATCCCACAGTTCGGGTCAGACAGGCAGATCCCACAGTTCGGGTCAGGCAGGCAGATCCCACAGTTTGGGTCAGGCAGGCAGATCCCATAGTTCAGGGCAGGCAGGCAGATCCCACAGTTCGAGGCAGTCAGGCAGATCCCACAGTTCGGGGCAGGCAGGCAGGCAGATCCCACAGTTCGGGTCAGGCATGCAGATCCCACAGTTCGGGTCAGACAGGCAGATCCCACAGTTCGGGTCAGTCAGGCAGATCCCACAGTTTGGGTCAGGCAGGCAGATCCCACAGTTCAGGGCAGGCAGGCAGATCCCACAGTTCGAGGCAGTCAGGCAGATCCCACAGTTCGGGGCAGGCAGGCAGGCAGATCCCACAGTTCGGTTTAGGCAGGCAGATCCCACAGTTCGGGGCAGGCAGCCAGATCCCACAGTTCGGGGCAGGCAGGCAGATCCCACAGTTCGGGGCAGGCAGGCAGATCCCACAGTTCGGTTCAGGCAGGCAGATCCCACAGTTCGGTTCAGGCAGGCAGATCCCACAGTTCGGGTCAGGCAGGGAAATCCCACAGTTCGGGGCAGGCAGGCAGATCCCACATTTCGGGTCAGGCAGGCAGATCCCACAGTTCGGGGTAGACAGGCAAATCCCACAGTTCGGGGCAGGCAGGCAGATCCCAAAGTTCGGGTCAGGCAGGCAGATCCCACAGTTCGGGGCAGGCAGGCAAATCCCACTGTTCGGGGCAGGCAGGTAGGCAGATCCCACAGTTCGGGTCAGACAGGCAGATCCCACAGTTCGAGGCAGGCAGGCAGGCAGATCCCACAGTTCGGGGCAGGCAGGCAGTTCCCACAGTTTGACTCAGGCAGGCAGATCCCACAGTTCGGATCAGGCAGGCAGATTCAACAGTTCGGGTCAGGCAGGCAGATCCCACAGTTCCGATCAGACAGGCAGATCCTACAGTTCGAGGCAGGCAAGCAGGCAGATCCCACAGTTCGGGTCAGGCAGGCAGATACCACATTCCGGGGCAGGCAGGCAGATCCCACAGTTCGAGGCAGGCAAGCAGGCAGGCAGATCCCACAGTTCGGGGCTGGCAGGCAGATCCCACAGTTCGGGGCAGGCAGGCAGATCCCACAGATCGGTGCAGGCAGGCAGATCCCACAGATCAGAGCAGACAGGCAGATCCCACAGATCGGGGCAGGCAGGGAGGCAGGCAGATCCCACAGTTCGGGGCAGGCAGGCAGGCAGATCACACTGTTTGGGGCAGGCAGGCAGGCAGATCCCACAGATCGGAGCAGGCAGGGAGGCAGGCAGATCCCACAGATCGGAGCAGGCAGGGAGGCAGGCAGATCCCACAGATCGGAGAAGGCTGGCAGATCCCACAGATCGGAAAAGGCTGGCAGATCCCACAGATCGGAGCAGGCAGGCAGATCCCACAGATTGGAGCAGGCAGGGAGGCAGGCAGAGCCCACAGATCGGAGCAGGCAGGGAAGCAGGCAGATCCCACAGATCGGAGCAGGCAGGCAGATCCCACAGATTGGAGCAGGCAGGGAGGCAGGCAGATCCCACAGATCGGAGCAGGCAGGGAGGCAGGCAGATCCCACAGATCGGAGTAGGCAGGGAGGCAGACAGATCCCACAGATCGGAGCAGGCAGGCAGAACCCACAGTTTGGGTCAGGCAGGCAGATCCCACAGTTCGGGGCAGACAGGCAGATCCCACAGTTCGGGTCAGGCAGGCAGATCCCACAGTTCGGGGCAGGCAGGCTGGCAGATCCCACAGTTCGGGGCAGGCAGGCAGGCAGATCCCACATTTCGGGGCAGGCAGGCAGGTAGATCCCACAGTTCGAGGCAGGCAGGCAGATACCACAGTTCGAGGCGGTCAGGCAGGCAGATCCCACATTTCGGAGCAGGCAGGCAGGTAGATCCCACAGTTCGAGGCAGGCAGGCAGATGCCACAGTTCGGGTCAGGCAGACAGATCCCACAGTTCGAGGCAGGCAGGCAGATACCACAGTTCGGGTCAGGCAGGCAGGCAGATCCCACAGCTCGGGGCAGGCAGGCAGATCCCACAGTTCGGTTCAGGCAGGCAGATCCCACAGTTCGGTTCAGGCAGGCAGATCCCACAGTTCGGGTCAGGCAGGGAAATCCCACAGTTCGGGGCAGGCAGGCAGATCCCACATTTCGGGTCAGGCAGGCAGATCCCACAGTTCGGGGTAGACAGGCAAATCCCACAGTTCGGGGCAGGCAGGCAGATCCCAAAGTTCGGGTCAGGCAGGCAGATCCCACAGTTCGGGGCAGGCAGGCAAATCCCACTGTTCGGGGCAGGCAGGTAGGCAGATCCCACAGTTCGGGTCAGACAGGCAGATCCCACAGTTCGAGGCAGGCAGGCAGGCAGATCCCACAGTTCGGGGCAGGCAGGCTGTTCCCACAGTTTGACTCAGGCAGGCAGATCCCACAGTTCGGATCAGGCAGGCAGATTCAACAGTTCGGGTCAGGCAGGCAGATCCCACAGTTCCGATCAGACAGGCAGATCCTACAGTTCGAGGCAGGCAAGCAGGCAGATCCCACAGTTCGGGTCAGGCAGGCAGATACCACATTCCGGGGCAGGCAGGCAGATCCCACAGTTCGAGGCAGGCAAGCAGGCAGGCAGATCCCACAGTTCGGGGCTGGCAGGCAGATCCCACAGTTCGGGGCAGGCAGGCAGATCCCACAGATCGGTGCAGGCAGGCAGATCCCACAGTTCGGGGCAGGCAGACAGGCAGATCCCACAGTTCGGGGCAGGCAGGCAGATCCCACAGTTCGAGGCAGGCAGGCAGGCAGATCCCACAGTTCGGGGCATGCAGGCAGATCCCACAGTTCGGGGCAGACAAGCAGATCCCACAGTTCGGGGCAGGCAGGCAGATCCCACAGTTCGGGTCAGACAGGCAGATCCCACAGTTCGGATCAGGCAGGCAGATCCCAGAGTTCGGATCAGGCAGGCAGATCCCACAGTTCGGGTCAGGCAGGCAGGCAGATCCCACAGTTCGGGTCAGGCAGGCAGATCCCACACTCGGGGCAGACAGGCAGATCCCACAGTTTGGGGGAGGCAGGCAGTTCCCACAGTTGGGGGCAGGCAGGCAGATCCCACAGTTCGGAGCAGGCAGGCAGATCCCACAGTTCAAGGCAGGCAGGCAGATCCCACAGTTCGGGGCAGTCAGGCAGATCCCACATTTCGGGGCAGGCAGGCAGGTAGATCCCACAGTTCGAGGCAGGCAGGCAGATCCCACATTTGGGGGCAGACAGGCAGATCCCACAGTTCGGGGCAGGCAGGCAGATCCCACAGTTCGGGTCAGGCAGGCAGATCCCACAGTTCGGGGCAGGCAGGCAGATCCCACAGTTCGGGTCAGGCAGGCAGATCCCACAGTTCGGGGCAGGCAGGCAGATCCCACAGTTCGGGTCAGGCAGGCAGAACCCACAGTTCGAGGCAGGCAGGCAGAACCCACAGTTCGGGTCAGGCAGGCAGAACCCACAGTTCGAGGCAGGCAGGCAGATCCCACAGTTCGGGTCAGGCAGGCAAATCCCACAGTTCGGGGCAGGCAGGCAGGCAGATCCCACAGTTCGGGTCAGACAGGCAGATCCCACAGTTCGACTCAGGCGGGCAGATCCCACCTTTCGGGTCAGGCAGGCAGATCCCACAGTTCGGGTCAGGCAGGCAGGCAGATCCAACAGTTCGGGGCAGGCAGTCAAGCAGAACCCACAGTTCGGGTCAGGCAGGCAGGAAGATCCCACATTTGGGGGCAAGCAGGCAGGTAGATCCCACAGTTCAGGGCAGGCAGACAGTTCCCACAGTTCGACTCAGGCGGGCAGATCCCACCTTTCGGGGCAGGCAGGCAGGCAGATCCCACAGTTCGGATCAGGCAGGCAGATCCAACAGTTCGGGGCATGCAGGCAGGAAGATCCCACATTTGGGGGCAGGCAGGCAGGTAGATCCCACAGTTTGAGGCAGGCAGGCAGGCAGATCCCACAGTTCGTGTCAGGCAGGAAGATCCCACAGTTCGGGTCAGGCAGGCAGGCAGATCCCACAGTTCGGGTCAGGCAGGCAAATCCCACAGTTCGGGTCAGGCAGGCAGGCAGATCCCACAGTTCGGGGCAGGCAGGCAGAGCCCACAGTTCGGGTCAGACAGGCAGATCCCACAGTTCGGGTCAGGCAGGCAGATCCCACAGTTCGGGTCAGGCAGGCAGGCAGATCCCACAGTTCGGGGCATGCAGGCAGATCCCACAGTTCGGGGCAGACAAGCAGATCCCACAGTTCGGGGCAGGCAGGCAGATCCCACAGTTCGGGTCAGACAGGCAGATCCCACAGTTCGGATCAGGCAGGCAGATCCCAGAGTTCGGATCAGGCAGGCAGATCCCACAGTTCGGGTCAGGCAGGCAGGCAGATCCCACAGTTCGGGTCAGGCAGGCAGATCCCACACTCGGGGCAGACAGGCAGATCCCACAGTTTGGGGGAGGCAGGCAGTTCCCACAGTTGGGGGCAGGCAGGCAGATCCCACAGTTCGGAGCAGGCAGGCAGATCCCACAGTTCGAGGCAGGCAGGCAGATCCCACAGTTCGGGGCAGTCAGGCAGATCCCACATTTCGGGGCAGGCAGGCAGGTAGATCCCACAGTTCGAGGCAGGCAGGCAGATCCCACATTTGGGGGCAGACAGGCAGATCCCACAGTTCGGGTCAGGCAGGCAGATCCCACAGTTCGGGTAATGACCGCAGATCCCACAGTTCGGGTCAGGCAGGCAAATCCCACAGTTCGGGTCAGGCAGGCAGATCCCACAGTTCGGGTCAGGCTGGCAGATCCCACAGTTCGGGGTAGACAGGCAAATCCCACAGTTCGGGGCAGGCAGTCAGATCCCAAAGTTCGGGTCAGGCAGGCAGATCCCACAGTTCGGGGCAGGCAGGCAAATCCCACTGTTCGGGGCAGGCAGGTAGGCAGATCCCACAGTTCGGGTCAGACAGGCAGATCCCACAGTTCGAGGCAGGCAGGCAGGCAGATCCCACAGTTCGGGGCAGGCAGGCAGTTCCCACAGTTTGACTCAGGCAGGCAGATCCCACAGTTCGGATCAGGCAGGCAGATTCAACAGTTCGGGTCAGGCAGGCAGATCCCACAGTTCCGATCAGACAGGCAGATCCTACAGTTCGAGGCAGGCAAGCAGGCAGATCCCACAGTTCGGGTCAGGCAGGCAGATTCAACAGTTCGGGTCAGGCAGGCAGATCCCACAGTTCGGGTCAGACAGGCAGATCCTACAGTTCGAGGCAGGCAAGCAGGCAGATCCCACAGTTCGGGTCAGGCAGGCAGATACCACATTCCGGGGCAGGCAGGCAGATCCCACAGTTCGAGGCAGGCAAGCAGGCAGGCAGATCCCACAGTTCGGGGCTGGCAGGCAGATCCCACAGTTCGGGGCAGGCAGGCAGATCCCACAGATCGGTGCAGGCAGGCAGATCCCACAGATCAGAGCAGGCAGGCAGATCCCACAGATCGGGGCAGGCAGGGAGGCAGGCAGATCCCACAGTTCGGGGCAGGCAGGCAGGCAGATCCCACTGTTTGGGGCAGGCAGGCAGGCAGATCCCACAGATCGGAGCAGGCAGGGAGGCAGGCAGATCCCACAGATCGGAGCAGGCAGGGAGGCAGGCAGATCCCACAGATCGGAGAAGGCTGGCAGATCCCACAGTTCGGGTCCGGCAGGCAAATCCCACAGTTCGGGTCTGGCAGGCAGATCCCACAGTTCGGGTCCGGCAGGCAAATCCCATAGTTCGGGTCAGGCAGGCAGGCAGATCCCACAGTTCGGGTCAGGCAGGCAGATCCCACAGTTCGGATCAGGCAGGCAGATCCCACAGTTCGGGTCAGGCAGGCAGATCCCACAGTTCGGGGCAGGCAGGCAGGCAGATCCCACAGTTCAGGGCAGGCAGGCAGATCCCACAGTTCGGATCAGGCAGGCAGATCCAACAGTTCGGGGCAGGCAGTCAGGCAGATCCCACAGTTCGGGTCAGACAGGCAGATCCCACAGTTCGGGGCAGACAGGCAGATCCCACAGTTCAGGGCAGGCAGGCAGATCCCACAGTTCGAGGCAGGCAGGCAGGCAGATCCCACAGTTCGGGGCATGCAGGCAGATCCCACAGTTCGGGGCAGACAAGCAGATCCCACAGTTCGGGGCAGGCAGGCAGATCCCACAGTTCGGGTCAGACAGGCAGATCCCACAGTTCGGATCAGGCAGGCAGATCCCAGAGTTCGGATCAGGCAGGCAGATCCCACAGTTCGGGTCAGGCAGGCTGGCAGATCCCACAGTTCGGGTCAGGCAGGCAGATCCCACACTCGGGGCAGACAGGCAGATCCCACAGTTTGGGGGAGGCAGGCAGTTCCCACAGTTGGGGGCAGGCAGGCAGATCCCACAGTTCGGAGCAGGCAGGCAGATCCCACAGTTCGAGGCAGGCAGGCAGATCCCACAGTTCGGGGCAGTCAGGCAGATCCCACATTTCGGGGCAGGCAGGCAGGTAGATCCCACAGTTCGAGGCAGGCAGGCAGATCCCACATTTGGGGGCAGACCGGCAGATCCCACAGTTCGGGGCAGGCAGGCAGATCCCACAGTTCGGGTCAGGCAGGCAGATCCCACAGTTCGGGTCAGGCAGGCAGATCCCACAGTTCGGGGCAGGCAGCCAGATCCCACAGTTCGGGGCAGGCAGGCAGATCCCACAGTTCGGGGCAGGCAGGCAGATCCCACAGTTCGGTTCAGGCAGGCAGATCCCACAGTTCGGTTCAGGCAGGCAGATCCCACAGTTCGGGTCAGGCAGGGAAATCCCACAGTTCGGGGCAGGCAGGCAGATCCCACATTTCGGGTCAGGCAGGCAGATCCCACAGTTCGGGGTAGACAGGCAAATCCCACAGTTCGGGGCAGGCAGGCAGATCCCAAAGTTCGGGTCAGGCAGGCAGATCCCACAGTTCGGGGCAGGCAGGCAAATCCCACTGTTCGGGGCAGGCAGGTAGGCAGATCCCACAGTTCGGGTCAGACAGGCAGATCCCACAGTTCGGGTCCGGCAGGCAAATCCCACAGTTCGGGTCAGGCAGGCAGATCCCACAGTTCGGGTCCGGCAGGCAAATCCCATAGTTCGGGTCAGGCAGGCAGGCAGATCCCACAGTTCGGGTCAGGCAGGCAGATCCCACAGTTCGGATCAGGCAGGCAGATCCCACAGTTCGGGTCAGGCAGGCAGGCAGATCCCACAGATCAGAGAAGGCTGGCACATCCCATAGATCGGAGAAGGCTGGCAGATCCCACAGATCGGAGAAGGCTGGCAGATCCCACAGATCGGAGCAGGCAGGCAGATCCCACAGATTGGAGCAGGCAGGGAGGCAGGCAGATCCCACAGATCGGAGCAGGCAGGGAGGCAGGCAGATCCCACAGATCGGAGTAGGCAGGGAGGCAGACAGATCCCACAGATCGGAGCAGGCAGGCAGAACCCACAGTTTGGGTCAGGCAGGCAGATCCCACAGTTCGGGGCAGACAGGCAGATCCCACAGTTCGGGTCAGGCAGGCAGATCCCACAGTTCGGGGCAGGCAGGCTGGCAGATCCCACAGTTCGGGGCAGGCAGGCAGGCAGATCCCACATTTCGGGGCAGGCAGGCAGGTAGATCCCACAGTTCGAGGCAGGCAGGCAGATACCACAGTTCGGGTCAGGCAGGCAGATCCCACAGCTCGGGGCAGCCAGGCAGATCCCACAGTTCGGGTCAGACAGGCAGATCCCACAGTTCGAGGCAGGCAGGCAGATCCCACAGTTCGGGTCAGGCAGGCAGATCCCACAGTTCGAGGCAGGCAGATCCCACAGTTCGGGGCAGGCAGGCAGGCAGATCCCACAGTTCGGGGCAGGCAGGCAGATCCCACAGTTCGTGTCAGGCAGGCAGATCCCACAGTTCGGGCAGGCAGGCTGATCCCACAGTTCGGGGCAGGCAGGCAGATCCCACAGTTCGAGGCAGGCAGGCAAATCCTACAGTTCAGGGCAGGCAGGCAGGCAGTTCCCACAGTTCAGGGAAGGCAGGCAGATCCCACCGTTCGGGTCAGGCAGGCAGATCCCACAGTTCGGGTCAGGCAGGCAAATCCCACAGTTCGGGTCAGGCAGGCAGATCCCACAGTTCGGGTCCGGCAGGCAAATCCCATAGTTCGGGTCAGGCAGGCAGGCAGATCCCACAGTTCGGGTCAGGCAGGCAGATCCCACAGTTCGGATCAGGCAGGCAGATCCCACAGTTCGGGTCAGGCAGGCAGATCCCACAGTTCGGGTCCGGCAGGCAAATCCCACAGTTCGGGTCTGGCAGGCAGATCCCACAGTTCGGGTCCGGCAGGCAAATCCCATAGTTCGGGTCAGGCAGGCAGGCAGATCCCACAGTTCGGGTCAGGCAGGCAGATCCCACAGTTCGGATCAGACAGGCAGATCCCACAGTTCGGGGCAGACAGGCAGATCCCACAGTTCGGGGCAGGCAGGCAGATCCCACAGTTCGAGGCAGGCAGGCAGGCAGATCCCACAGTTCGGGGCATGCAGGCAGATCCCACAGTTCGGGGCAGACAAGCAGATCCCACAGTTCGGGGCAGGCAGGCAGATCCCACAGTTCGGGTCAGACAGGCAGATCCCACAGTTCGGATCAGGCAGGCAGATCCCAGAGTTCGGATCAGGCAGGCAGATCCCACAGTTCGGGTCAGGCAGGCAGGCAGATCCCACAGTTCGGGTCAGGCAGGCAGATCCCACACTCGGGGCAGACAGGCAGATCCCACAGTTTGGGGGAGGCAGGCAGTTCTCACAGTTGGGGGCAGGCAGGCAGATCCCACAGTTCGGAGCAGGCAGGCAGATCCCACAGTTCGAGGCAGGCAGGCAGATCCCACAGTTCGGGGCAGTCAGGCAGATCCCACATTTCGGGGCAGGCAGGCAGGTAGATCCCACAGTTCGAGGCAGGCAGGCAGATCCCACATTTGGGGGCAGACAGGCAGATCCCACAGTTCGGGGCAGGCAGGCAGATCCCACAGTTCGGGTCAGGCAGGCAGATCCCACAGTTCGGGGCAGGCAGGCAGATCCCACAGTTCGGGTCAGGCAGGCAGATCCCACAGTTCGGGGCAGGCAGGCAGATCCCACAGTTCGGGTCAGGCAGGCAGAACCCACAGTTCGAGGCAGGCAGGCAGATCCCACAGTTCGGGTCAGGCAGGCAAATCCCACAGTTCGGGGCAGGCAGGCAGGCAGATCCCACAGTTCGGGTCAGACAGGCAGATCCCACAGTTCGACTCAGGCGGGCAGATCCCACCTTTCGGGTCAGGCAGGCAGATCCCACAGTTCGGGTCAGGCAGGCAGGCAGATCCAACAGTTCGGGGCAGGCAGTCAAGCAGAACCCACAGTTCGGGTCAGGCAGGCAGGAAGATCCCACATTTGGGGGCAAGCAGGCATGTAGATCCCACAGTTCAGGGCAGGCAGACAGTTCCCACAGTTCGACTCAGGCGGGCAGATCCCACCTTTCGGGGCAGGCAGGCAGGCAGATCCCACAGTTCGGATCAGGCAGGCAGATCCAACAGTTCGGGGCATGCAGGCAGGAAGATCCCACATTTGGGGGCAGGCAGGCAGGTAGATCCCACAGTTTGAGGCAGGCAGGCAGGCAGATCCCACAGTTCGTGTCAGGCAGGCAGATCCCACAGTTCGGGTCAGGCAGGCAGGCAGATCCCACAGTTCGGGTCAGGCAGGCAAATCCCACAGTTCGGGTCAGGCAGGCAGGCAGATCCCACAGTTCGGGGCAGGCAGGCAGAGCCCACAGTTCGGGTCAGACAGGCAGATCCCACAGTTCGGGTCAGGCAGGCAGATCCCACAGTTCGGGTCAGGCAGGCAGGCAGATCCCACAGTTCGGGTCAGGCAGGCAAATCCCACAGTTCGGGTCAGACAGGCAGATCCCACAGTTCGGGTCAGACAGGCAGATCCCACAGTTCGGGTCAGGCAGGCAGATCCCACAGTTTGGGTCAGGCAGGCAGATCCCATAGTTCAGGGCAGGCAGGCAGATCCCACAGTTCGAGGCAGTCAGGCAGATCCCACAGTTCGGGGCAGGCAGGCAGGCAGATCCCACAGTTCGGGTCAGGCAGGCAGATCCCACAGTTCGGGTCAGACAGGCAGATCCCACAGTTCGGGTCAGTCAGGCAGATCCCACAGTTTGGGTCAGGCAGGCAGATCCCACAGTTCAGGGCAGGCAGGCAGATCCCACAGTTCGAGGCAGTCAGGCAGATCCCACAGTTCGGGGCAGGCAGGCAGGCAGATCCCACAGTTCGGGTCAGGCAGGCAGATCCCACAGTTCGGGGCAGGCAGCCAGATCCCACAGTTCGGGGCAGGCAGGCAGATCCCACAGTTCGGGGCAGGCAGGCAGATCCCACAGTTCGGTTCAGGCAGGCAGATCCCACAGTTCGGTTCAGGCGGGCAGATCCCACAGTTCGGGTCAGGCAGGGAAATCCCACAGTTCGGGGCAGGCAGGCAGATCCCACATTTCGGGTCAGGCAGGCAGATCCCACAGTTCGGGGTAGACAGGCAAATCCCACAGTTCGGGGCAGGCAGGCAGATCCCAAAGTTCGGGTCAGGCAGGCAGATCCCACAGTTCGGGGCAGGCAGGCAAATCCCACTGTTCGGGGCAGGCAGGTAGGCAGATCCCACAGTTCGGGTCAGACAGGCAGATCCCACAGTTGGAGGCAGGCAGGCAGGCAGATCCCACAGTTCGGGGCAGGCAGGCAGTTCCCACAGTTTGACTCAGGCAGGCAGATCCCACAGTTCGGATCAGGCAGGCAGATTCAACAGTTCGGGTCAGGCAGGCAGATCCCACAGTTCGGGTCAGACAGGCAGATCCTACAGTTCGAGGCAGGCAAGCAGGCAGATCCCACAGTTCGGGTCAGGCAGGCAGATACCACATTCCGGGGCAGGCAGGCAGATCCCACAGTTCGAGGCAGGCAAGCAGGCAGGCAGATCCCACAGTTCGGGGCTGGCAGGCAGATCCCACAGTTCGGGGCAGGCAGGCAGATCCCACAGATCGGTGCAGGCAGGCAGATCCCACAGATCAGAGCAGGCAGGCAGATCCCACAGATCGGGGCAGGCAGGGAGGCAGGCAGATCCCACAGTTCGGGGCAGGCAGGCAGGCAGATCCCACTGTTTGGGGCAGGCAGGCAGGCAGATCCCACAGATCGGAGCAGGCAGGGAGGCAGGCAGATCCCACAGATCGGAGCAGGCAGGGAGGCAGGCAGATCCCACAGATCGGAGAAGGCTGGCAGATCCCACAGTTCGGGTCCGGCAGGCAAATCCCACAGTTCGGGTCTGGCAGGCAGATCCCACAGTTCGGGTCCGGCAGGCAAATCCCATAGTTCGGGTCAGGCAGGCAGGCAGATCCCACAGTTCGGGTCAGGCAGGCAGATCCCACAGTTCGGATCAGGCAGGCAGATCCCACAGTTCGGGTCAGGCAGGCAGATCCCACAGTTCGGGGCAGGCAGGCAGGCAGATCCCACAGTTCAGGGCAGGCAGGCAGATCCCACAGTTCGGATCAGGCAGGCAGATCCAACAGTTCGGGGCAGGCAGTCAGGCAGATCCCACAGTTCGGGTCAGACAGGCAGATCCCACAGTTCGGGGCAGACAGGCAGATCCCACAGTTCGGGGCAGGCAGGCAGATCCCACAGTTCGAGGCAGGCAGGCAGGCAGATCCCACAGTTCGGGGCATGCAGGCAGATCCCACAGTTCGGGGCAGACAAGCAGATCCCACAGTTCGGGGCAGGCAGGCAGATCCCACAGTTCGGGTCAGACAGGCAGATCCCACAGTTCGGATCAGGCAGGCAGATCCCAGAGTTCGGATCAGGCAGGCAGATCCCACAGTTCGGGTCAGGCAGGCAGGCAGATCCCACAGTTCGGGTCAGGCAGGCAGATCCCACAGATCGGTGCAGGCAGGCAGATCCCACAGATCAGAGCAGGCAGGCAGATCCCACAGATCGGGGCAGGCAGGGAGGCAGGCAGATCCCACAGTTCGGGGCAGGCAGGCAGGCAGATCCCACTGTTTGGGGCAGGCAGGCAGGCAGATCCCACAGATCGGAGCAGGCAGGGAGGCAGGCAGATCCCACAGATCGGAGCAGGCAGGGAGGCAGGCAGATCCCACAGATCGGAGAAGGCTGGCAGATCCCACAGTTCGGGTCCGGCAGGCAAATCCCACAGTTCGGGTCTGGCAGGCAGATCCCACAGTTCGGGTCCGGCAGGCAAATCCCATAGTTCGGGTCAGGCAGGCAGGCAGATCCCACAGTTCGGGTCAGGCAGGCAGATCCCACAGTTCGGATCAGGCAGGCAGATCCCACAGTTCGGGTCAGGCAGGCAGATCCCACAGTTCGGGGCAGGCAGGCAGGCAGATCCCACAGTTCAGGGCAGGCAGGCAGATCCCACAGTTCGGATCAGGCAGGCAGATCCAACAGTTCGGGGCAGGCAGTCAGGCAGATCCCACAGTTCGGGTCAGACAGGCAGATCCCACAGTTCGGGGCAGACAGGCAGATCCCACAGTTCGGGGCAGGCAGGCAGATCCCACAGTTCGAGGCAGGCAGGCAGGCAGATCCCACAGTTCGGGGCATGCAGGCAGATCCCACAGTTCGGGGCAGACAAGCAGATCCCACAGTTCGGGGCAGGCAGGCAGATCCCACAGTTCGGGTCAGACAGGCAGATCCCACAGTTCGGATCAGGCAGGCAGATCCCAGAGTTCGGATCAGGCAGGCAGATCCCACAGTTCGGGTCAGGCAGGCAGGCAGATCCCACAGTTCGGGTCAGGCAGGCAGATCCCACACTCGGGGCAGACAGGCAGATCCCACAGTTTGGGGGAGGCAGGCAGTTCCCACAGTTGGGGGCAGGCAGGCAGATCCCACAGTTCGGAGCAGGCAGGCAGATCCCACAGTTCGAGGCAGGCAGGCAGATCCCACAGTTCGGGGCAGTCAGGCAGATCCCACATTTCGGGGCAGGCACGCAGGTAGATCCCACAGTTCGAGGCAGGCAGGCAGATCCCACATTTGGGGGCAGACCGGCAGATCCCACAGTTCGGGGCAGGCAGGCAGATCCCACAGTTCGGGTCAGGCAGGCAGATCCCACAGTTCGGGGCAGGCAGGCAGATCCCACAGTTCGGGTCAGGCAGGCAGATCCCACAGTTCGGGGCAGGCAGGCAGATCCCACAGTTCGGGTCAGGCAGGCAGAACCCACAGTTCGAGGCAGGCAGGCAGAACCCACAGTTCGGGTCAGGCAGGCAGAACCCACAGTTCGAGGCAGGCAGGCAGATCCCACAGTTCGGGTCAGGCAGGCAAATCCCACAGTTCGGGGCAGGCAGGCAGGCAGATCCCACAGTTCGGGTCAGACAGGCAGATCCCACAGTTCGACTCAGGCGGGCAGATCCCACCTTTCGGGTCAGGCAGGCAGATCCCACAGTTCGGGTCAGGCAGGCAGGCAGATCCAACAGTTCGGGGCAGGCAGTCAAGCAGAACCCACAGTTCGGGTCAGGCAGGCAGGAAGATCCCACATTTGGGGGCAAGCAGGCATGTAGATCCCACAGTTCAGGGCAGGCAGACAGTTCCCACAGTTCGACTCAGGCGGGCAGATCCCACCTTTCGGGGCAGGCAGGCAGGCAGATCCCACAGTTCGGATCAGGCAGGCAGATCCAACAGTTCGGGGCATGCAGGCAGGAAGATCCCACATTTGGGGGCAGGCAGGCAGGTAGATCCCACAGTTTGAGGCAGGCAGGCAGGCAGATCCCACAGTTCGTGTCAGGCAGGCAGATCCCACAGTTCGGGTCAGGCAGGCAGGCAGATCCCACAGTTCGGGTCAGGCAGGCAAATCCCACAGTTCGGGTCAGGCAGGCAGGCAGATCCCACAGTTCGGGTCAGGCAGGCAAATCCCACAGTTCGGGTCAGGCAGGCAGGCAGATCCCACAGTTCGGGGCAGGCAGGCAGAGCCCACAGTTCGGGTCAGACAGGCAGATCCCACAGTTCGGGTCAGGCAGGCAGGCAGATCCCACAGTTCGGGTCAGGCAGGCAAATCCCACAGTTCGGGTCAGACAGGCAGATCCCACAGTTCGGGTCAGACAGGCAGATCCCACAGTTCGGGGCAGGCAGGCAGGCAGATCCCACAGTTCGGGTCAGGCAGGCAGATCCCACAGTTCGGGTCAGACAGGCAGATCCCACAGTTCGGGTCAGTCAGGCAGATCCCACAGTTTGGGTCAGGCAGGCAGATCCCACAGTTCAGGGCAGGCAGGCAGATCCCACAGTTCGAGGCAGTCAGGCAGATCCCACAGTTCGGGGCAGGCAGGCAGGCAGATCCCACAGTTCGGGTCAGGCAGGCAGATCCCACAGTTCGGGGCAGGCAGCCAGATCCCACAGTTCGGGGCAGGCAGGCAGATCCCACAGTTCGGGGCAGGCAGGCAGATCCCACAGTTCGGTTCAGGCAGGCAGATCCCACAGTTCGGTTCAGGCAGGCAGATCCCACAGTTCGGGTCAGGCAGGGAAATCCCACAGTTCGGGGCAGGCAGGCAGATCCCACATTTCGGGTCAGGCAGGCAGATCCCACAGTTCGGGGTAGACAGGCAAATCCCACAGTTCGGGGCAGGCAGGCAGATCCCAAAGTTCGGGTCAGGCAGGCAGATCCCACAGTTCGGGGCAGGCAGGCAAATCCCACTGTTCGGGGCAGGCAGGTAGGCAGATCCCACAGTTCGGGTCAGACAGGCAGATCCCACAGTTGGAGGCAGGCAGGCAGGCAGATCCCACAGTTCGGGGCAGGCAGGCAGTTCCCACAGTTTGACTCAGGCAGGCAGATCCCACAGTTCGGATCAGGCAGGCAGATTCAACAGTTCGGGTCAGGCAGGCAGATCCCACAGTTCGGGTCAGACAGGCAGATCCTACAGTTCGAGGCAGGCAAGCAGGCAGATCCCACAGTTCGGGTCAGGCAGGCAGATACCACATTCCGGGGCAGGCAGGCAGATCCCACAGTTCGAGGCAGGCAAGCAGGCAGGCAGATCCCACAGTTCGGGGCTGGCAGGCAGATCCCACAGTTCGGGGCAGGCAGGCAGATCCCACAGATCGGTGCAGGCAGGCAGATCCCACAGATCAGAGCAGGCAGGCAGATCCCACAGATCGGGGCAGGCAGGGAGGCAGGCAGATCCCACAGTTCGGGGCAGGCAGGCAGGCAGATCCCACTGTTTGGGGCAGGCAGGCAGGCAGATCCCACAGATCGGAGCAGGCAGGGAGGCAGGCAGATCCCACAGATCGGAGCAGGCAGGGAGGCAGGCAGATCCCACAGATCGGAGAAGGCTGGCAGATCCCACAGTTCGGGTCCGGCAGGCAAATCCCACAGTTCGGGTCTGGCAGGCAGATCCCACAGTTCGGGTCCGGCAGGCAAATCCCATAGTTCGGGTCAGGCAGGCAGGCAGATCCCACAGTTCGGGTCAGGCAGGCAGATCCCACAGTTCGGATCAGGCAGGCAGATCCCACAGTTCGGGTCAGGCAGGCAGATCCCACAGTTCGGGGCAGGCAGGCAGGCAGATCCCACAGTTCAGGGCAGGCAGGCAGATCCCACAGTTCGGATCAGGCAGGCAGATCCAACAGTTCGGGGCAGGCAGTCAGGCAGATCCCACAGTTCGGGTCAGACAGGCAGATCCCACAGTTCGGGGCAGACAGGCAGATCCCACAGTTCGGGGCAGGCAGGCAGATCCCACAGTTCGAGGCAGGCAGGCAGGCAGATCCCACAGTTCGGGGCATGCAGGCAGATCCCACAGTTCGGGGCAGACAAGCAGATCCCACAGTTCGGGGCAGGCAGGCAGATCCCACAGTTCGGGTCAGACAGGCAGATCCCACAGTTCGGATCAGGCAGGCAGATCCCAGAGTTCGGATCAGGCAGGCAGATCCCACAGTTCGGGTCAGGCAGGCAGGCAGATCCCACAGTTCGGGTCAGGCAGGCAGATCCCACACTCGGGGCAGACAGGCAGATCCCACAGTTTGGGGGAGGCAGGCAGTTCCCACAGTTGGGGGCAGGCAGGCAGATCCCACAGTTCGGAGCAGGCAGGCAGATCCCACAGTTCGAGGCAGGCAGGCAGATCCCACAGTTCGGGGCAGTCAGGCAGATCCCACATTTCGGGGCAGGCAGGCAGGTAGATCCCACAGTTCGAGGCAGGCAGGCAGATCCCACATTTGGGGGCAGACCGGCAGATCCCACAGTTCGGGGCAGGCAGGCAGATCCCACAGTTCGGGTCAGGCAGGCAGATCCCACAGTTCGGGGCAGGCAGGCAGATCCCACAGTTCGGGTCAGGCAGGCAGATCCCACAGTTCGGGGCAGGCAGGCAGATCCCACAGTTCGGGTCAGGCAGGCAGAACCCACAGTTCGAGGCAGGCAGGCAGAACCCACAGTTCGGGTCAGGCAGGCAGAACCCACAGTTCGAGGCAGGCAGGCAGATCCCACAGTTCGGGTCAGGCAGGCAAATCCCACAGTTCGGGGCAGGCAGGCAGGCAGATCCCACAGTTCGGGTCAGACAGGCAGATCCCACAGTTCGACTCAGGCGGGCAGATCCCACCTTTCGGGTCAGGCAGGCAGATCCCACAGTTCGGGTCAGGCAGGCAGGCAGATCCAACAGTTCGGGGCAGGCAGTCAAGCAGAACCCACAGTTCGGGTCAGGCAGGCAGGAAGATCCCACATTTGGGGGCAAGCAGGCATGTAGATCCCACAGTTCAGGGCAGGCAGACAGTTCCCACAGTTCGACTCAGGCGGGCAGATCCCACCTTTCGGGGCAGGCAGGCAGGCAGATCCCACAGTTCGGATCAGGCAGGCAGATCCAACAGTTCGGGGCATGCAGGCAGGAAGATCCCACATTTGGGGGCAGGCAGGCAGGTAGATCCCACAGTTTGAGGCAGGCAGGCAGGCAGATCCCACAGTTCGTGTCAGGCAGGCAGATCCCACAGTTCGGGTCAGGCAGGCAGGCAGATCCCACAGTTCGGGTCAGGCAGGCAAATCCCACAGTTCGGGTCAGGCAGGCAGGCAGATCCCACAGTTCGGGTCAGGCAGGCAAATCCCACAGTTCGGGTCAGGCAGGCAGGCAGATCCCACAGTTCGGGGCAGGCAGGCAGAGCCCACAGTTCGGGTCAGACAGGCAGATCCCACAGTTCGGGTCAGGCAGGCAGGCAGATCCCACAGTTCGGGTCAGGCAGGCAAATCCCACAGTTCGGGTCAGACAGGCAGATCCCACAGTTCGGGTCAGACAGGCAGATCCCACAGTTCGGGTCAGGCAGGCAGATCCCACAGTTTGGGTCAGGCAGGCAGATCCCATAGTTCAGGGCAGGCAGGCAGATCCCACAGTTCGAGGCAGTCAGGCAGATCCCACAGTTCGGGGCAGGCAGGCAGGCAGATCCCACAGTTCGGGTCAGGCAGGCAGATCCCACAGTTCGGGTCAGACAGGCAGATCCCACAGTTCGGGTCAGTCAGGCAGATCCCACAGTTTGGGTCAGGCAGGCAGTTCCCACAGTTCAGGGCAGGCAGGCAGATCCCACAGTTCGAGGCAGTCAGGCAGATCCCACAGTTCGGGGCAGGCAGGCAGGCAGATCCCACAGTTCGGTTTAGGCAGGCAGATCCCACAGTTCGGGGCAGGCAGCCAGATCCCACAGTTCGGGGCAGGCAGGCAGATCCCACAGTTCGGGGCAGGCAGGCAGATCCCACAGTTCGGTTCAGGCAGGCAGATCCCACAGTTCGATTCAGGCAGGCAGATCCCACAGTTCGGGTCAGGCAGAGAAATCCCACAGTTCGGGGCAGGCAGGCAGATCCCACATTTCGGGTCAGGCTGGCAGATCCCACAGTTCGGGGTAGACAGGCAAATCCCACAGTTCGGGGCAGGCAGGCAGATCCCAAAGTTCGGGTCAGGCAGGCAGATCCCACAGTTCGGGGCAGGCAGGCAAATCCCACTGTTCGGGGCAGGCAGGTAGGCAGATCCCACAGTTCGGGTCAGACAGGCAGATCCCACAGTTCGAGGCAGGCAGGCAGGCAGATCCCACAGTTCGGGGCAGGCAGGCAGTTCCCACAGTTTGACTCAGGCAGGCAGATCCCACAGTTCGGATCAGGCAGGCAGATTCAACAGTTCGGGTCAGGCAGGCAGATCCCACAGTTCCGATCAGACAGGCAGATCCTACAGTTCGAGGCAGGCAAGCAGGCAGATCCCACAGTTCGGGTCAGGCAGGCAGATTCAACAGTTCGGGTCAGGCAGGCAGATCCCACAGTTCGGGTCAGACAGGCAGATCCTACAGTTCGAGGCAGGCAAGCAGGCAGATCCCACAGTTCGGGTCAGGCAGGCAGATACCACATTCCGGGGCAGGCAGGCAGATCCCACAGTTCGAGGCAGGCAAGCAGGCAGGCAGATCCCACAGTTCGGGGCTGGCAGGCAGATCCCACAGTTCGGGGCAGGCAGGCAGATCCCACAGATCGGTGCAGGCAGGCAGATCCCACAGATCAGAGCAGGCAGGCAGATCCCACAGATCGGGGCAGGCAGGGAGGCAGGCAGATCCCACAGTTCGGGGCAGGCAGGCAGGCAGATCCCACTGTTTGGGGCAGGCAGGCAGGCAGATCCCACAGATCGGAGCAGGCAGGGAGGCAGGCAGATCCCACAGATCGGAGCAGGCAGGGAGGCAGGCAGATCCCACAGATCGGAGAAGGCTGGCAGATCCCACAGTTCGGGTCCGGCAGGCAAATCCCACAGTTCGGGTCTGGCAGGCAGATCCCACAGTTCGGGTCCGGCAGGCAAATCCCATAGTTCGGGTCAGGCAGGCAGGCAGATCCCACAGTTCGGGTCAGGCAGGCAGATCCCACAGTTCGGATCAGGCAGGCAGATCCCACAGTTCGGGTCAGGCAGGCAGATCCCACAGTTCGGGGCAGGCAGGCAGGCAGATCCCACAGTTCAGGGCAGGCAGGCAGATCCCACAGTTCGGATCAGGCAGGCAGATCCAACAGTTCGGGGCAGGCAGTCAGGCAGATCCCACAGTTCGGGTCAGACAGGCAGATCCCACAGTTCGGGGCAGACAGGCAGATCCCACAGTTCAGGGCAGGCAGGCAGATCCCACAGTTCGAGGCAGGCAGGCAGGCAGATCCCACAGTTCGGGGCATGCAGGCAGATCCCACAGTTCGGGGCAGACAAGCAGATCCCACAGTTCGGGGCAGGCAGGCAGATCCCACAGTTCGGGTCAGACAGGCAGATCCCACAGTTCGGATCAGGCAGGCAGATCCCAGAGTTCGGATCAGGCAGGCAGATCCCACAGTTCGGGTCAGGCAGGCTGGCAGATCCCACAGTTCGGGTCAGGCAGGCAGATCCCACACTCGGGGCAGACAGGCAGATCCCACAGTTTGGGGGAGGCAGGCAGTTCCCACAGTTGGGGGCAGGCAGGCAGATCCCACAGTTCGGAGCAGGCAGGCAGATCCCACAGTTCGAGGCAGGCAGGCAGATCCCACAGTTCGGGGCAGTCAGGCAGATCCCACATTTCGGGGCAGGCAGGCAGGTAGATCCCACAGTTCGAGGCAGGCAGGCAGATCCCACATTTGGGGGCAGACCGGCAGATCCCACAGTTCGGGGCAGGCAGGCAGATCCCACAGTTCGGGTCAGGCAGGCAGATCCCACAGTTCGGGGCAGGCAGGCAGATCCCACAGTTCGGGTCAGGCAGGCAGATCCCACAGTTCGGGGCAGGCAGGCAGATCCCACAGTTCGGGTCAGGCAGGCAGAACCCACAGTTCGAGGCAGGCAGGCAGAACCCACAGTTCGGGTCAGGCAGGCAGAACCCACAGTTCGAGGCAGGCAGGCAGATCCCACAGTTCGGGTCAGGCAGGCAAATCCCACAGTTCGGGGCAGGCAGGCAGGCAGATCCCACAGTTCGGGTCAGACAGGCAGATCCCACAGTTCGACTCAGGCGGGCAGATCCCACCTTTCGGGTCAGGCAGGCAGATCCCACAGTTCGGGTCAGGCAGGCAGGCAGATCCAACAGTTCGGGGCAGGCAGTCAAGCAGAACCCACAGTTCGGGTCAGGCAGGCAGGAAGATCCCACATTTGGGGGCAAGCAGGCATGTAGATCCCACAGTTCAGGGCAGGCAGACAGTTCCCACAGTTCGACTCAGGCGGGCAGATCCCACCTTTCGGGGCAGGCAGGCAGGCAGATCCCACAGTTCGGATCAGGCAGGCAGATCCAACAGTTCGGGGCATGCAGGCAGGAAGATCCCACATTTGGGGGCAGGCAGGCAGGTAGATCCCACAGTTTGAGGCAGGCAGGCAGGCAGATCCCACAGTTCGTGTCAGGCAGGCAGATCCCACAGTTCGGGTCAGGCAGGCAGGCAGATCCCACAGTTCGGGTCAGGCAGGCAGGCAGATCCCACAGTTCGGGTCAGGCAGGCAAATCCCACAGTTCGGGTCAGGCAGGCAGGCAGATCCCACAGTTCGGGTCAGGCAGGCAAATCCCACAGTTCGGGTCAGGCAGGCAGGCAGATCCCACAGTTCGGGGCAGGCAGGCAGAGCCCACAGTTCGGGTCAGACAGGCAGATCCCACAGTTCGGGTCAGGCAGGCAGATCCCACAGTTCGGGTCAGGCAGGCAGGCAGATCCCACAGTTCGGGTCAGGCAGGCAAATCCCACAGTTCGGGTCAGACAGGCAGATCCCACAGTTCGGGTCAGACAGGCAGATCCCACAGTTCGGGTCAGGCAGGCAGATCCCACAGTTTGGGTCAGGCAGGCAGATCCCATAGTTCAGGGCAGGCAGGCAGATCCCACAGTTCGAGGCAGTCAGGCAGATCCCACAGTTCGGGGCAGGCAGGCAGGCAGATCCCACAGTTCGGGTCAGGCATGCAGATCCCACAGTTCGGGTCAGACAGGCAGATCCCACAGTTCGGGTCAGTCAGGCAGATCCCACAGTTTGGGTCAGGCAGGCAGATCCCACAGTTCAGGGCAGGCAGGCAGATCCCACAGTTCGAGGCAGTCAGGCAGATCCCACAGTTCGGGGCAGGCAGGCAGGCAGATCCCACAGTTCGGTTTAGGCAGGCAGATCCCACAGTTCGGGGCAGGCAGCCAGATCCCACAGTTCGGGGCAGGCAGGCAGATCCCACAGTTCGGGGCAGGCAGGCAGATCCCACAGTTCGGTTCAGGCAGGCAGATCCCACAGTTCGGTTCAGGCAGGCAGATCCCACAGTTCGGGTCAGGCAGGGAAATCCCACAGTTCGGGGCAGGCAGGCAGATCCCACATTTCGGGTCAGGCAGGCAGATCCCACAGTTCGGGGTAGACAGGCAAATCCCACAGTTCGGGGCAGGCAGGCAGATCCCAAAGTTCGGGTCAGGCAGGCAGATCCCACAGTTCGGGGCAGGCAGGCAAATCCCACTGTTCGGGGCAGGCAGGTAGGCAGATCCCACAGTTCGGGTCAGACAGGCAGATCCCACAGTTCGAGGCAGGCAGGCAGGCAGATCCCACAGTTCGGGGCAGGCAGGCAGTTCCCACAGTTTGACTCAGGCAGGCAGATCCCACAGTTCGGATCAGGCAGGCAGATTCAACAGTTCGGGTCAGGCAGGCAGATCCCACAGTTCCGATCAGACAGGCAGATCCTACAGTTCGAGGCAGGCAAGCAGGCAGATCCCACAGTTCGGGTCAGGCAGGCAGATACCACATTCCGGGGCAGGCAGGCAGATCCCACAGTTCGAGGCAGGCAAGCAGGCAGGCAGATCCCACAGTTCGGGGCTGGCAGGCAGATCCCACAGTTCGGGGCAGGCAGGCAGATCCCACAGATCGGTGCAGGCAGGCAGATCCCACAGATCAGAGCAGACAGGCAGATCCCACAGATCGGGGCAGGCAGGGAGGCAGGCAGATCCCACAGTTCGGGGCAGGCAGGCAGGCAGATCACACTGTTTGGGGCAGGCAGGCAGGCAGATCCCACAGATCGGAGCAGGCAGGGAGGCAGGCAGATCCCACAGATCGGAGCAGGCAGGGAGGCAGGCAGATCCCACAGATCGGAGAAGGCTGGCAGATCCCACAGATCGGAAAAGGCTGGCAGATCCCACAGATCGGAGCAGGCAGGCAGATCCCACAGATTGGAGCAGGCAGGGAGGCAGGCAGAGCCCACAGATCGGAGCAGGCAGGGAAGCAGGCAGATCCCACAGATCGGAGCAGGCAGGCAGATCCCACAGATTGGAGCAGGCAGGGAGGCAGGCAGATCCCACAGATCGGAGCAGGCAGGGAGGCAGGCAGATCCCACAGATCGGAGTAGGCAGGGAGGCAGACAGATCCCACAGATCGGAGCAGGCAGGCAGAACCCACAGTTTGGGTCAGGCAGGCAGATCCCACAGTTCGGGGCAGACAGGCAGATCCCACAGTTCGGGTCAGGCAGGCAGATCCCACAGTTCGGGGCAGGCAGGCTGGCAGATCCCACAGTTCGGGGCAGGCAGGCAGGCAGATCCCACATTTCGGGGCAGGCAGGCAGGTAGATCCCACAGTTCGAGGCAGGCAGGCAGATACCACAGTTCGAGGCGGTCAGGCAGGCAGATCCCACATTTCGGAGCAGGCAGGCAGGTAGATCCCACAGTTCGAGGCAGGCAGGCAGATGCCACAGTTCGGGTCAGGCAGACAGATCCCACAGTTCGAGGCAGGCAGGCAGATACCACAGTTCGGGTCAGGCAGGCAGGCAGATCCCACAGCTCGGGGCAGGCAGGCAGATCCCACAGTTCGGTTCAGGCAGGCAGATCCCACAGTTCGGTTCAGGCAGGCAGATCCCACAGTTCGGGTCAGGCAGGGAAATCCCACAGTTCGGGGCAGGCAGGCAGATCCCACATTTCGGGTCAGGCAGGCAGATCCCACAGTTCGGGGTAGACAGGCAAATCCCACAGTTCGGGGCAGGCAGGCAGATCCCAAAGTTCGGGTCAGGCAGGCAGATCCCACAGTTCGGGGCAGGCAGGCAAATCCCACTGTTCGGGGCAGGCAGGTAGGCAGATCCCACAGTTCGGGTCAGACAGGCAGATCCCACAGTTCGAGGCAGGCAGGCAGGCAGATCCCACAGTTCGGGGCAGGCAGGCTGTTCCCACAGTTTGACTCAGGCAGGCAGATCCCACAGTTCGGATCAGGCAGGCAGATTCAACAGTTCGGGTCAGGCAGGCAGATCCCACAGTTCCGATCAGACAGGCAGATCCTACAGTTCGAGGCAGGCAAGCAGGCAGATCCCACAGTTCGGGTCAGGCAGGCAGATACCACATTCCGGGGCAGGCAGGCAGATCCCACAGTTCGAGGCAGGCAAGCAGGCAGGCAGATCCCACAGTTCGGGGCTGGCAGGCAGATCCCACAGTTCGGGGCAGGCAGGCAGATCCCACAGATCGGTGCAGGCAGGCAGATCCCACAGTTCGGGGCAGGCAGACAGGCAGATCCCACAGTTCGGGGCAGGCAGGCAGATCCCACAGTTCGAGGCAGGCAGGCAGGCAGATCCCACAGTTCGGGGCATGCAGGCAGATCCCACAGTTCGGGGCAGACAAGCAGATCCCACAGTTCGGGGCAGGCAGGCAGATCCCACAGTTCGGGTCAGACAGGCAGATCCCACAGTTCGGATCAGGCAGGCAGATCCCAGAGTTCGGATCAGGCAGGCAGATCCCACAGTTCGGGTCAGGCAGGCAGGCAGATCCCACAGTTCGGGTCAGGCAGGCAGATCCCACACTCGGGGCAGACAGGCAGATCCCACAGTTTGGGGGAGGCAGGCAGTTCCCACAGTTGGGGGCAGGCAGGCAGATCCCACAGTTCGGAGCAGGCAGGCAGATCCCACAGTTCAAGGCAGGCAGGCAGATCCCACAGTTCGGGGCAGTCAGGCAGATCCCACATTTCGGGGCAGGCAGGCAGGTAGATCCCACAGTTCGAGGCAGGCAGGCAGATCCCACATTTGGGGGCAGACAGGCAGATCCCACAGTTCGGGGCAGGCAGGCAGATCCCACAGTTCGGGTCAGGCAGGCAGATCCCACAGTTCGGGGCAGGCAGGCAGATCCCACAGTTCGGGTCAGGCAGGCAGATCCCACAGTTCGGGGCAGGCAGGCAGATCCCACAGTTCGGGTCAGGCAGGCAGAACCCACAGTTCGAGGCAGGCAGGCAGAACCCACAGTTCGGGTCAGGCAGGCAGAACCCACAGTTCGAGGCAGGCAGGCAGATCCCACAGTTCGGGTCAGGCAGGCAAATCCCACAGTTCGGGGCAGGCAGGCAGGCAGATCCCACAGTTCGGGTCAGACAGGCAGATCCCACAGTTCGACTCAGGCGGGCAGATCCCACCTTTCGGGTCAGGCAGGCAGATCCCACAGTTCGGGTCAGGCAGGCAGGCAGATCCAACAGTTCGGGGCAGGCAGTCAAGCAGAACCCACAGTTCGGGTCAGGCAGGCAGGAAGATCCCACATTTGGGGGCAAGCAGGCAGGTAGATCCCACAGTTCAGGGCAGGCAGACAGTTCCCACAGTTCGACTCAGGCGGGCAGATCCCACCTTTCGGGGCAGGCAGGCAGGCAGATCCCACAGTTCGGATCAGGCAGGCAGATCCAACAGTTCGGGGCATGCAGGCAGGAAGATCCCACATTTGGGGGCAGGCAGGCAGGTAGATCCCACAGTTTGAGGCAGGCAGGCAGGCAGATCCCACAGTTCGTGTCAGGCAGGAAGATCCCACAGTTCGGGTCAGGCAGGCAGGCAGATCCCACAGTTCGGGTCAGGCAGGCAAATCCCACAGTTCGGGTCAGGCAGGCAGGCAGATCCCACAGTTCGGGGCAGGCAGGCAGAGCCCACAGTTCGGGTCAGACAGGCAGATCCCACAGTTCGGGTCAGGCAGGCAGATCCCACAGTTCGGGTCAGGCAGGCAGGCAGATCCCACAGTTCGGGGCATGCAGGCAGATCCCACAGTTCGGGGCAGACAAGCAGATCCCACAGTTCGGGGCAGGCAGGCAGATCCCACAGTTCGGGTCAGACAGGCAGATCCCACAGTTCGGATCAGGCAGGCAGATCCCAGAGTTCGGATCAGGCAGGCAGATCCCACAGTTCGGGTCAGGCAGGCAGGCAGATCCCACAGTTCGGGTCAGGCAGGCAGATCCCACACTCGGGGCAGACAGGCAGATCCCACAGTTTGGGGGAGGCAGGCAGTTCCCACAGTTGGGGGCAGGCAGGCAGATCCCACAGTTCGGAGCAGGCAGGCAGATCCCACAGTTCGAGGCAGGCAGGCAGATCCCACAGTTCGGGGCAGTCAGGCAGATCCCACATTTCGGGGCAGGCAGGCAGGTAGATCCCACAGTTCGAGGCAGGCAGGCAGATCCCACATTTGGGGGCAGACAGGCAGATCCCACAGTTCGGGTCAGGCAGGCAGATCCCACAGTTCGGGTAATGACCGCAGATCCCACAGTTCGGGTCAGGCAGGCAAATCCCACAGTTCGGGTCAGGCAGGCAGATCCCACAGTTCGGGTCCGGCAGGCAAATCCCATAGTTCGGGTCAGGCAGGCAGGCAGATCCCACAGTTCGGGTCAGGCAGGCAGATCCCACAGTTCGGATCAGGCAGGCAGATCCCACAGTTCGGGTCAGGCAGGCAGATCCCACAGTTCGGGTCCGGCAGGCAAATCCCACAGTTCGGGTCAGGCAGGCAGATCCCACAGTTCGGGTCCGGCAGGCAAATCCCATAGTTCGGGTCAGGCAGGCAGGCAGATCCCACTGTTCGGGTCAGGCAGGCAGATCCCACAGTTCGGGTCAGGCAGGCAGGCAGATCCCACAGTTCGGGGCAGGCAGGCAGATCCCACAGTTCGGGTCAGGCAGGCAGATCCCACAGTTCGGATCAGGCAGGCAGATCCCACAGTTCGGGTCAGGCAGGCAGGCAGATCCCACAGTTCGGGTCAGGCAGGCAGATCCCACAGTTCGGATCAGGCAGGCAGATCCCACAGTTCGGGTCAGGCAGGCAGGCAGATCCCACAGTTCGGGGCAGGCAGGCAGATCCCACAGTTCGGGTCAGGCAGGCAGATCCCACAGTTCGGGGCAGGCAGACAGGCAGATCCCACAGTTCGGGGCAGGCAGGCAGATCCCACAGTTCGAGGCAGGCAGGCAGGCAGATCCCACAGTTCGGGGCATGCAGGCAGATCCCACAGTTCGGGGCAGACAAGCAGATCCCACAGTTCGGGGCAGGCAGGCAGATCCCACAGTTCGGGTCAGACAGGCAGATCCCACAGTTCGGATCAGGCAGGCAGATCCCAGAGTTCGGATCAGGCAGGCAGATCCCACAGTTCGGGTCAGGCAGGCAGGCAGATCCCACAGTTCGGGTCAGGCAGGCAGATCCCACACTCGGGGCAGACAGGCAGATCCCACAGTTTGGGGGAGGCAGGCAGTTCCCACAGTTGGGGGCAGGCAGGCAGATCCCACAGTTCGGAGCAGGCAGGCAGATCCCACAGTTCAAGGCAGGCAGGCAGATCCCACAGTTCGGGGCAGTCAGGCAGATCCCACATTTTGGGGCAGGCAGGCAGGTAGATCCCACAGTTCGAGGCAGGCAGGCATATCCCACATTTGGGGGCAGACAGGCAGATCCCACAGTTCGGGGCAGGCAGGCAGATCCCACAGTTCGGGTCAGGCAGGCAGATCCCACAGTTCGGGGCAGGCAGGCAGATCCCACAGTTCGGGTCAGGCAGGCAGATCCCACAGTTCGGGGCAGGCAGGCAGATCCCACAGTTCGGGTCAGGCAGGCAGAACCCACAGTTCGAGGCAGGCAGGCAGAACCCACAGTTCGGGTCAGGCAGGCAGAACCCACAGTTCGAGGCAGGCAGGCAGATCCCACAGTTCGGGTCAGGCAGGCAAATCCCACAGTTCGGGGCAGGCAGGCAGGCAGATCCCACAGTTCGGGTCAGACAGGCAGATCCCACAGTTCGACTCAGGCGGGCAGATCCCACCTTTCGGGTCAGGCAGGCAGATCCCACAGTTCGGGTCAGGCAGGCAGGCAGATCCAACAGTTCGGGGCAGGCAGTCAAGCAGAACCCACAGTTCGGGTCAGGCAGGCAGATCCCACAGTTCGGGGTAGACAGGCAAATCCCACAGTTCGGGGCAGGCAGGCAGATCCCAAAGTTCGGGTCAGGCAGGCAGATCCCACAGTTCGGGGCAGGCAGGCAAATCCCACTGTTCGGGGCAGGCAGGTAGGCAGATCCCACAGTTCGGGTCAGACAGGCAGATCCCACAGTTCGAGGCAGGCAGGCAGGCAGATCCCACAGTTCGGGGCAGGCAGGCAGTTCCCACAGTTTGACTCAGGCAGGCAGATCCCACAGTTCGGATCAGGCAGGCAGATTCAACAGTTCGGGTCAGGCAGGCAGATCCCACAGTTCCGATCAGACAGGCAGATCCTACAGTTCGAGGCAGGCAAGCAGGCAGATCCCACAGTTCGGGTCAGGCAGGCAGATACCACATTCCGGGGCAGGCAGGCAGATCCCACAGTTCGAGGCAGGCAAGCAGGCAGGCAGATCCCACAGTTCGGGGCTGGCAGGCAGATCCCACAGTTCGGGGCAGGCAGGCAGATCCCACAGATCGGTGCAGGCAGGCAGATCCCACAGATCAGAGCAGACAGGCAGATCCCACAGATCGGGGCAGGCAGGGAGGCAGGCAGATCCCACAGTTCGGGGCAGGCAGGCAGGCAGATCACACTGTTTGGGGCAGGCAGGCAGGCAGATCCCACAGATCGGAGCAGGCAGGGAGGCAGGCAGATCCCACAGATCGGAGCAGGCAGGGAGGCAGGCAGATCCCACAGATCGGAGAAGGCTGGCAGATCCCACAGATCGGAAAAGGCTGGCAGATCCCACAGATCGGAGCAGGCAGGCAGATCCCACAGATTGGAGCAGGCAGGGAGGCAGGCAGAGCCCACAGATCGGAGCAGGCAGGGAAGCAGGCAGATCCCACAGATCGGAGCAGGCAGGCAGATCCCACAGATTGGAGCAGGCAGGGAGGCAGGCAGATCCCACAGATCGGAGCAGGCAGGGAGGCAGGCAGATCCCACAGATCGGAGTAGGCAGGGAGGCAGACAGATCCCACAGATCGGAGCAGGCAGGCAGAACCCACAGTTTGGGTCAGGCAGGCAGATCCCACAGTTCGGGGCAGACAGGCAGATCCCACAGTTCGGGTCAGGCAGGCAGATCCCACAGTTCGGGGCAGGCAGGCTGGCAGATCCCACAGTTCGGGGCAGGCAGGCAGGCAGATCCCACATTTCGGGGCAGGCAGGCAGGTAGATCCCACAGTTCGAGGCAGGCAGGCAGATACCACAGTTCGAGGCGGTCAGGCAGGCAGATCCCACATTTCGGAGCAGGCAGGCAGGTAGATCCCACAGTTCGAGGCAGGCAGGCAGATGCCACAGTTCGGGTCAGGCAGACAGATCCCACAGTTCGAGGCAGGCAGGCAGATACCACAGTTCGGGTCAGGCAGGCAGGCAGATCCCACAGCTCGGGGCAGGCAGGCAGATCCCACAGTTCGGTTCAGGCAGGCAGATCCCACAGTTCGGTTCAGGCAGGCAGATCCCACAGTTCGGGTCAGGCAGGGAAATCCCACAGTTCGGGGCAGGCAGGCAGATCCCACATTTCGGGTCAGGCAGGCAGATCCCACAGTTCGGGGTAGACAGGCAAATCCCACAGTTCGGGGCAGGCAGGCAGATCCCAAAGTTCGGGTCAGGCAGGCAGATCCCACAGTTCGGGGCAGGCAGGCAAATCCCACTGTTCGGGGCAGGCAGGTAGGCAGATCCCACAGTTCGGGTCAGACAGGCAGATCCCACAGTTCGAGGCAGGCAGGCAGGCAGATCCCACAGTTCGGGGCAGGCAGGCTGTTCCCACAGTTTGACTCAGGCAGGCAGATCCCACAGTTCGGATCAGGCAGGCAGATTCAACAGTTCGGGTCAGGCAGGCAGATCCCACAGTTCCGATCAGACAGGCAGATCCTACAGTTCGAGGCAGGCAAGCAGGCAGATCCCACAGTTCGGGTCAGGCAGGCAGATACCACATTCCGGGGCAGGCAGGCAGATCCCACAGTTCGAGGCAGGCAAGCAGGCAGGCAGATCCCACAGTTCGGGGCTGGCAGGCAGATCCCACAGTTCGGGGCAGGCAGGCAGATCCCACAGATCGGTGCAGGCAGGCAGATCCCACAGTTCGGGGCAGGCAGACAGGCAGATCCCACAGTTCGGGGCAGGCAGGCAGATCCCACAGTTCGAGGCAGGCAGGCAGGCAGATCCCACAGTTCGGGGCATGCAGGCAGATCCCACAGTTCGGGGCAGACAAGCAGATCCCACAGTTCGGGGCAGGCAGGCAGATCCCACAGTTCGGATCAGGCAGGCAGATTCAACAGTTCGGGTCAGGCAGGCAGATCCCACAGTTCCGATCAGACAGGCAGATCCTACAGTTCGAGGCAGGCAAGCAGGCAGATCCCACAGTTCGGGTCAGGCAGGCAGATACCACATTCCGGGGCAGGCAGGCAGATCCCACAGTTCGAGGCAGGCAAGCAGGCAGGCAGATCCCACAGTTCGGGGCTGGCAGGCAGATCCCACAGTTCGGGGCAGGCAGGCAGATCCCACAGATCGGTGCAGGCAGGCAGATCCCACAGATCAGAGCAGACAGGCAGATCCCACAGATCGGGGCAGGCAGGGAGGCAGGCAGATCCCACAGTTCGGGGCAGGCAGGCAGGCAGATCACACTGTTTGGGGCAGGCAGGCAGGCAGATCCCACAGATCGGAGCAGGCAGGGAGGCAGGCAGATCCCACAGATCGGAGCAGGCAGGGAGGCAGGCAGATCCCACAGATCGGAGAAGGCTGGCAGATCCCACAGATCGGAAAAGGCTGGCAGATCCCACAGATCGGAGCAGGCAGGCAGATCCCACAGATTGGAGCAGGCAGGGAGGCAGGCAGAGCCCACAGATCGGAGCAGGCAGGGAAGCAGGCAGATCCCACAGATCGGAGCAGGCAGGCAGATCCCACAGATTGGAGCAGGCAGGGAGGCAGGCAGATCCCACAGATCGGAGCAGGCAGGGAGGCAGGCAGATCCCACAGATCGGAGTAGGCAGGGAGGCAGACAGATCCCACAGATCGGAGCAGGCAGGCAGAACCCACAGTTTGGGTCAGGCAGGCAGATCCCACAGTTCGGGGCAGACAGGCAGATCCCACAGTTCGGGTCAGGCAGGCAGATCCCACAGTTCGGGGCAGGCAGGCTGGCAGATCCCACAGTTCGGGGCAGGCAGGCAGGCAGATCCCACATTTCGGGGCAGGCAGGCAGGTAGATCCCACAGTTCGAGGCAGGCAGGCAGATACCACAGTTCGAGGCGGTCAGGCAGGCAGATCCCACATTTCGGAGCAGGCAGGCAGGTAGATCCCACAGTTCGAGGCAGGCAGGCAGATGCCACAGTTCGGGTCAGGCAGACAGATCCCACAGTTCGAGGCAGGCAGGCAGATACCACAGTTCGGGTCAGGCAGGCAGGCAGATCCCACAGCTCGGGGCAGGCAGGCAGATCCCACAGTTCGGTTCAGGCAGGCAGATCCCACAGTTCGGTTCAGGCAGGCAGATCCCACAGTTCGGGTCAGGCAGGGAAATCCCACAGTTCGGGGCAGGCAGGCAGATCCCACATTTCGGGTCAGGCAGGCAGATCCCACAGTTCGGGGTAGACAGGCAAATCCCACAGTTCGGGGCAGGCAGGCAGATCCCAAAGTTCGGGTCAGGCAGGCAGATCCCACAGTTCGGGGCAGGCAGGCAAATCCCACTGTTCGGGGCAGGCAGGTAGGCAGATCCCACAGTTCGGGTCAGACAGGCAGATCCCACAGTTCGAGGCAGGCAGGCAGGCAGATCCCACAGTTCGGGGCAGGCAGGCTGTTCCCACAGTTTGACTCAGGCAGGCAGATCCCACAGTTCGGATCAGGCAGGCAGATTCAACAGTTCGGGTCAGGCAGGCAGATCCCACAGTTCCGATCAGACAGGCAGATCCTACAGTTCGAGGCAGGCAAGCAGGCAGATCCCACAGTTCGGGTCAGGCAGGCAGATACCACATTCCGGGGCAGGCAGGCAGATCCCACAGTTCGAGGCAGGCAAGCAGGCAGGCAGATCCCACAGTTCGGGGCTGGCAGGCAGATCCCACAGTTCGGGGCAGGCAGGCAGATCCCACAGATCGGTGCAGGCAGGCAGATCCCACAGTTCGGGGCAGGCAGACAGGCAGATCCCACAGTTCGGGGCAGGCAGGCAGATCCCACAGTTCGAGGCAGGCAGGCAGGCAGATCCCACAGTTCGGGGCATGCAGGCAGATCCCACAGTTCGGGGCAGACAAGCAGATCCCACAGTTCGGGGCAGGCAGGCAGATCCCACAGTTCGGGTCAGACAGGCAGATCCCACAGTTCGGATCAGGCAGGCAGATCCCAGAGTTCGGATCAGGCAGGCAGATCCCACAGTTCGGGTCAGGCAGGCAGGCAGATCCCACAGTTCGGGTCAGGCAGGCAGATCCCACACTCGGGGCAGACAGGCAGATCCCACAGTTTGGGGGAGGCAGGCAGTTCCCACAGTTGGGGGCAGGCAGGCAGATCCCACAGTTCGGAGCAGGCAGGCAGATCCCACAGTTCAAGGCAGGCAGGCAGATCCCACAGTTCGGGGCAGTCAGGCAGATCCCACATTTCGGGGCAGGCAGGCAGGTAGATCCCACAGTTCGAGGCAGGCAGGCAGATCCCACATTTGGGGGCAGACAGGCAGATCCCACAGTTCGGGGCAGGCAGGCAGATCCCACAGTTCGGGTCAGGCAGGCAGATCCCACAGTTCGGGGCAGGCAGGCAGATCCCACAGTTCGGGTCAGGCAGGCAGATCCCACAGTTCGGGGCAGGCAGGCAGATCCCACAGTTCGGGTCAGGCAGGCAGAACCCACAGTTCGAGGCAGGCAGGCAGAACCCACAGTTCGGGTCAGGCAGGCAGAACCCACAGTTCGAGGCAGGCAGGCAGATCCCACAGTTCGGGTCAGGCAGGCAAATCCCACAGTTCGGGGCAGGCAGGCAGGCAGATCCCACAGTTCGGGTCAGACAGGCAGATCCCACAGTTCGACTCAGGCGGGCAGATCCCACCTTTCGGGTCAGGCAGGCAGATCCCACAGTTCGGGTCAGGCAGGCAGGCAGATCCAACAGTTCGGGGCAGGCAGTCAAGCAGAACCCACAGTTCGGGTCAGGCAGGCAGGAAGATCCCACATTTGGGGGCAAGCAGGCAGGTAGATCCCACAGTTCAGGGCAGGCAGACAGTTCCCACAGTTCGACTCAGGCGGGCAGATCCCACCTTTCGGGGCAGGCAGGCAGGCAGATCCCACAGTTCGGATCAGGCAGGCAGATCCAACAGTTCGGGGCATGTAGGCAGGAAGATCCCACATTTGGGGGCAGGCAGGCAGGTAGATCCCACAGTTTGAGGCAGGCAGGCAGGCAGATCCCACAGTTCGTGTCAGGCAGGAAGATCCCACAGTTCGGGTCAGGCAGGCAGGCAGATCCCACAGTTCGGGTCAGGCAGGCAAATCCCACAGTTCGGGTCAGGCAGGCAGGCAGATCCCACAGTTCGGGGCAGGCAGGCAGAGCCCACAGTTCGGGTCAGACAGGCAGATCCCACAGTTCGGGTCAGGCAGGCAGATCCCACAGTTCGGGTCAGGCAGGCAGGCAGATCCCACAGTTCGGGGCATGCAGGCAGATCCCACAGTTCGGGGCAGACAAGCAGATCCCACAGTTCGGGGCAGGCAGGCAGATCCCACAGTTCGGGTCAGACAGGCAGATCCCACAGTTCGGATCAGGCAGGCAGATCCCAGAGTTCGGATCAGGCAGGCAGATCCCACAGTTCGGGTCAGGCAGGCAGGCAGATCCCACAGTTCGGGTCAGGCAGGCAGATCCCACACTCGGGGCAGACAGGCAGATCCCACAGTTTGGGGGAGGCAGGCAGTTCCCACAGTTGGGGGCAGGCAGGCAGATCCCACAGTTCGGAGCAGGCAGGCAGATCCCACAGTTCGAGGCAGGCAGGCAGATCCCACAGTTCGGGGCAGTCAGGCAGATCCCACATTTCGGGGCAGGCAGGCAGGTAGATCCCACAGTTCGAGGCAGGCAGGCAGATCCCACATTTGGGGGCAGACAGGCAGATCCCACAGTTCGGGTCAGGCAGGCAGATCCCACAGTTCGGGTAATGACCGCAGATCCCACAGTTCGGGTCAGGCAGGCAAATCCCACAGTTCGGGTCAGGCAGGCAGATCCCACAGTTCGGGTCCGGCAGGCAAATCCCATAGTTCGGGTCAGGCAGGCAGGCAGATCCCACAGTTCGGGTCAGGCAGGCAGATCCCACAGTTCGGATCAGGCAGGCAGATCCCACAGTTCGGGTCAGGCAGGCAGATCCCACAGTTCGGGTCCGGCAGGCAAATCCCACAGTTCGGGTCAGGCAGGCAGATCCCACAGTTCGGGTCCGGCAGGCAAATCCCATAGTTCGGGTCAGGCAGGCAGGCAGATCCCACTGTTCGGGTCAGGCAGGCAGATCCCACAGTTCGGGTCAGGCAGGCAGGCAGATCCCACAGTTCGGGGCAGGCAGGCAGATCCCACAGTTCGGGTCAGGCAGGCAGATCCCACAGTTCGGATCAGGCAGGCAGATCCCACAGTTCGGGTCAGGCAGGCAGGCAGATCCCACAGTTCGGGTCAGGCAGGCAGATCCCACAGTTCGGATCAGGCAGGCAGATCCCACAGTTCGGGTCAGGCAGGCAGGCAGATCCCACAGTTCGGGGCAGGCAGGCAGATCCCACAGTTCGGGTCAGGCAGGCAGATCCCACAGTTCGGGGCAGGCAGACAGGCAGATCCCACAGTTCGGGGCAGGCAGGCAGATCCCACAGTTCGAGGCAGGCAGGCAGGCAGATCCCACAGTTCGGGGCATGCAGGCAGATCCCACAGTTCGGGGCAGACAAGCAGATCCCACAGTTCGGGGCAGGCAGGCAGATCCCACAGTTCGGGTCAGACAGGCAGATCCCACAGTTCGGATCAGGCAGGCAGATCCCAGAGTTCGGATCAGGCAGGCAGATCCCACAGTTCGGGTCAGGCAGGCAGGCAGATCCCACAGTTCGGGTCAGGCAGGCAGATCCCACACTCGGGGCAGACAGGCAGATCCCACAGTTTGGGGGAGGCAGGCAGTTCCCACAGTTGGGGGCAGGCAGGCAGATCCCACAGTTCGGAGCAGGCAGGCAGATCCCACAGTTCAAGGCAGGCAGGCAGATCCCACAGTTCGGGGCAGTCAGGCAGATCCCACATTTTGGGGCAGGCAGGCAGGTAGATCCCACAGTTCGAGGCAGGCAGGCATATCCCACATTTGGGGGCAGACAGGCAGATCCCACAGTTCGGGGCAGGCAGGCAGATCCCACAGTTCGGGTCAGGCAGGCAGATCCCACAGTTCGGGGCAGGCAGGCAGATCCCACAGTTCGGGTCAGGCAGGCAGATCCCACAGTTCGGGGCAGGCAGGCAGATCCCACAGTTCGGGTCAGGCAGGCAGAACCCACAGTTCGAGGCAGGCAGGCAGAACCCACAGTTCGGGTCAGGCAGGCAGAACCCACAGTTCGAGGCAGGCAGGCAGATCCCACAGTTCGGGTCAGGCAGGCAAATCCCACAGTTCGGGGCAGGCAGGCAGGCAGATCCCACAGTTCGGGTCAGACAGGCAGATCCCACAGTTCGACTCAGGCGGGCAGATCCCACCTTTCGGGTCAGGCAGGCAGATCCCACAGTTCGGGTCAGGCAGGCAGGCAGATCCAACAGTTCGGGGCAGGCAGTCAAGCAGAACCCACAGTTCGGGTCAGGCAGGCAGGAAGATCCCACATTTGGGGGCAAGCAGGCAGGTAGATCCCACAGTTCAAGGCAGGCAGACAGTTCCCACAGTTCGACTCAGGCGGGCAGATCCCACCTTTCGGGGCAGGCAGGCAGGCAGATCCCACAGTTCGGATCAGGCAGGCAGATCCAACAGTTCGGGGCATGCAGGCAGGAAGATCCCACATTTGGGGGCAGGCAGGCAGGTAGATCCCACAGTTTGAGGCAGGCAGGCAGGCAGATCCCACAGTTCGTGTCAGGCAGGAAGATCCCACAGTTCGGGTCAGGCAGGCAGGCAGATCCCACAGTTCGGGTCAGGCAGGCAAATCCCACAGTTCGGGTCAGGCAGGCAGGCAGATCCCACAGTTCGGGGCAGGCAGGCAGAGCCCACAGTTCGGGTCAGACAGGCAGATCCCACAGTTCGGGTCAGGCAGGCAGATCCCACAGTTCGGGTCAGGCAGGCAGGCAGATCCCACAGTTCGGGTCAGGCAGGCAAATCCCACAGTTCGGGTCAGACAGGCAGATCCCACAGTTCGGGTCAGACAGGCAGATCCCACAGTTCGGGTCAGGCAGGCAGATCCCACAGTTTGGGTCAGGCAGGCAGATCCCATAGTTCAGGGCAGGCAGGCAGATCCCACAGTTCGAGGCAGTCAGGCAGATCCCACAGTTCGGGGCAGGCAGGCAGGCAGATCCCACAGTTCGGGTCAGGCAGGCAGATCCCACAGTTCGGGTCAGACAGGCAGATCCCACAGTTCGGGTCAGTCAGGCAGATCCCACAGTTTGGGGCAGGCAGGCAGATCCCACAGTTCGGGTCAGGCAGGCAGATCCCACAGTTCGGGTCAGTCAGGCAGATCCCACAGTTTGGGTCAGGCAGGCAGATCCCACAGTTCAGGGCAGGCAGGCAGATCCCACAGTTCGAGGCAGTCAGGCAGATCCCACAGTTCGGGGCAGGCAGGCAGGCAGATCCCACAGTTCGGGTCAGGCAGGCAGATCCCACAGTTCGGGGCAGGCAGCCAGATCCCACAGTTCGGGGCAGGCAGGCAGATCCCACAGTTCGGGGCAGGCAGGCAGATCCCACAGTTCGGTTCAGGCAGGCAGATCCCACAGTTCGGTTCAGGCAGACAGATCTCACAGTTCGGGTCAGGCAGGGAAATCCCACAGTTCGGGGCAGGCAGGCAGATCCCACATTTCGGGTCAGGCAGGCAGATCCCACAGTTCGGGGTAGACAGGCAAATCCCACAGTTCGGGGCAGGCAGGCAGATCCCAAAGTTCGGGTCAGGCAGGCAGATCCCACAGTTCGGGGCAGGCAGGCAAATCCCACTGTTCGGGGCAGGCAGGTAGGCAGATCCCACAGTTCGGGTCAGACAGGCAGATCCCACAGTTCGAGGCAGGCAGGCAGGCAGATCCCACAGTTTGGGGCAGGCAGGCAGTTCCCACAGTTTGACTCAGGCAGGCAGATCCCACAGTTCGGATCAGGCAGGCAGATTCAACAGTTCGGGTCAGGCAGGCAGATCCCACAGTTCGGGTCAGACAGGCAGATCCTACAGTTCGAGGCAGGCAAGCAGGCAGATCCCACAGTTCGGGTCAGGCAGGCAGATACCACATTCCGGGGCAGGCAGGCAGATCCCACAGTTCGAGGCAGGCAAGCAGGCAGGCAGATCCCACAGTTCGGGGCTGGCAGGCAGATCCCACAGTTCGGGCAGGCAGGCAGATCCCACAGATCGGTGCAGGCAGGCAGATCCCACAGATCAGAGCAGGCAGGCAGATCCCACAGATCGGGGCAGGCAGGGAGGCAGGCAGATCCCACAGTTCGGGGCAGGCAGGCAGGCAGATCCCACTGTTTGGGGCAGGCAGGCAGGCAGATCCCACAGATCGGAGCAGGCAGGGAGGCAGGCAGATCCCACAGATCGGAGCAGGCAGGGAGGCAGGCAGATCCCACAGATCGGAGAAGGCTGGCAGATCCCACAGATCGGAGAAGGCTGGCAGATCCCACAGATCGGAGCAGGCAGGCAGATCCCACAGATTGGAGCAGGCAGGGAGGCAGGCAGAGCCCACAGATCGGAGCAGGCAGGGAAGCAGGCAGATCCCACAGATCGGAGCAGGCAGGGAGGCAGGCAGATCCCACAGATCGGAGCAGGCAGGGAGGCAGGCAGATCCCACAGTTCGGATCAGGCAGGCAGATCCAACAGTTCGGGGCATGCAGGCAGGAAGATCCCACATTTGGGGGCAGGCAGGCAGGTAGATCCCACAGTTTGAGGCAGGCAGGCAGGCAGATCCCACAGTTCGTGTCAGGCAGGAAGATCCCACAGTTCGGGTCAGGCAGGCAGGCAGATCCCACAGTTCGGGTCAGGCAGGCAAATCCCACAGTTCGGGTCAGGCAGGCAGGCAGATCCCACAGTTCGGGGCAGGCAGGCAGAGCCCACAGTTCGGGTCAGACAGGCAGATCCCACAGTTCGGGTCAGGCAGGCAAATCCCACAGTTCGGGTCAGGCAGGCAGATCCCACAGTTCGGGTCAGGCAGGCAAATCCCACAGTTCGGGTCAGGCAGGCAGATCCCACAGTTCGGGTCAGACAGGCAGATCCCACAGTTCGGGTCAGGCAGGCAAATCCCACAGTTCGGGTCAGACAGGCAGATCCCACAGTTCGGGTCAGACAGGCAGATCCCACAGTTCGGGTCAGGCAGGCAGATCCCACAGTTTGGGTCAGGCAGGCAGATCCCATAGTTCAGGGCAGGCAGGCAGATCCCACAGTTCGAGGCAGTCAGGCAGATCCCACAGTTCGGGGCAGGCAGGCAGGCAGATCCCACAGTTCGGGTCAGGCAGGCAGATCCCACAGTTCGGGTCAGACAGGCAGATCCCACAGTTCGGGTCAGTCAGGCAGATCCCACAGTTTGGGGCAGGCAGGCAGATCCCACAGTTCGGGTCAGGCAGGCAGATCCCACAGTTCGGGTCAGTCAGGCAGATCCCACAGTTTGGGTCAGGCAGGCAGATCCCACAGTTCAGGGCAGGCAGGCAGATCCCACAGTTCGAGGCAGTCAGGCAGATCCCACAGTTCGGGGCAGGCAGGCAGGCAGATCCCACAGTTCGGGTCAGGCAGGCAGATCCCACAGTTCGGGGCAGGCAGCCAGATCCCACAGTTCGGGGCAGGCAGGCAGATCCCACAGTTCGGGGCAGGCAGGCAGATCCCACAGTTCGGTTCAGGCAGGCAGATCCCACAGTTCGGTTCAGGCAGACAGATCTCACAGTTCGGGTCAGGCAGGGAAATCCCACAGTTCGGGGCAGGCAGGCAGATCCCACATTTCGGGTCAGGCAGGCAGATCCCACAGTTCGGGGTAGACAGGCAAATCCCACAGTTCGGGGCAGGCAGGCAGATCCCAAAGTTCGGGTCAGGCAGGCAGATCCCACAGTTCGGGGCAGGCAGGCAAATCCCACTGTTCGGGGCAGGCAGGTAGGCAGATCCCACAGTTCGGGTCAGACAGGCAGATCCCACAGTTCGAGGCAGGCAGGCAGGCAGATCCCACAGTTTGGGGCAGGCAGGCAGTTCCCACAGTTTGACTCAGGCAGGCAGATCCCACAGTTCGGATCAGGCAGGCAGATTCAACAGTTCGGGTCAGGCAGGCAGATCCCACAGTTCGGGTCAGACAGGCAGATCCTACAGTTCGAGGCAGGCAAGCAGGCAGATCCCACAGTTCGGGTCAGGCAGGCAGATACCACATTCCGGGGCAGGCAGGCAGATCCCACAGTTCGAGGCAGGCAAGCAGGCAGGCAGATCCCACAGTTCGGGGCTGGCAGGCAGATCCCACAGTTCGGGCAGGCAGGCAGATCCCACAGATCGGTGCAGGCAGGCAGATCCCACAGATCAGAGCAGGCAGGCAGATCCCACAGATCGGGGCAGGCAGGGAGGCAGGCAGATCCCACAGTTCGGGGCAGGCAGGCAGGCAGATCCCACTGTTTGGGGCAGGCAGGCAGGCAGATCCCACAGATCGGAGCAGGCAGGGAGGCAGGCAGATCCCACAGATCGGAGCAGGCAGGGAGGCAGGCAGATCCCACAGATCGGAGAAGGCTGGCAGATCCCACAGATCGGAGAAGGCTGGCAGATCCCACAGATCGGAGCAGGCAGGCAGATCCCACAGATTGGAGCAGGCAGGGAGGCAGGCAGAGCCCACAGATCGGAGCAGGCAGGGAAGCAGGCAGATCCCACAGATCGGAGCAGGCAGGGAGGCAGGCAGATCCCACAGATCGGAGCAGGCAGGGAGGCAGGCAGATCCCACAGTTCGGATCAGGCAGGCAGATCCAACAGTTCGGGGCATGCAGGCAGGAAGATCCCACATTTGGGGGCAGGCAGGCAGGTAGATCCCACAGTTTGAGGCAGGCAGGCAGGCAGATCCCACAGTTCGTGTCAGGCAGGAAGATCCCACAGTTCGGGTCAGGCAGGCAGGCAGATCCCACAGTTCGGGTCAGGCAGGCAAATCCCACAGTTCGGGTCAGGCAGGCAGGCAGATCCCACAGTTCGGGGCAGGCAGGCAGAGCCCACAGTTCGGGTCAGACAGGCAGATCCCACAGTTCGGGTCAGGCAGGCAAATCCCACAGTTCGGGTCAGGCAGGCAGATCCCACAGTTCGGGTCAGGCAGGCAAATCCCACAGTTCGGGTCAGGCAGGCAGATCCCACAGTTCGGGTCAGACAGGCAGATCCCACAGTTCGGGTCAGGCAGGCAAATCCCACAGTTCGGGTCAGACAGGCAGATCCCACAGTTCGGGTCAGACAGGCAGATCCCACAGTTCGGGTCAGGCAGGCAGATCCCACAGTTTGGGTCAGGCAGGCAGATCCCATAGTTCAGGGCAGGCAGGCAGATCCCACAGTTCGAGGCAGTCAGGCAGATCCCACAGTTCGGGGCAGGCAGGCAGGCAGATCCCACAGTTCGGGTCAGGCAGGCAGATCCCACAGTTCGGGTCAGACAGGCAGATCCCACAGTTCGGGTCAGTCAGGCAGATCCCACAGTTTGGGGCAGGCAGGCAGATCCCACAGTTCGGGTCAGGCAGGCAGATCCCACAGTTCGGGTCAGTCAGGCAGATCCCACAGTTTGGGTCAGGCAGGCAGATCCCACAGTTCAGGGCAGGCAGGCAGATCCCACAGTTCGAGGCAGTCAGGCAGATCCCACAGTTCGGGGCAGGCAGGCAGGCAGATCCCACAGTTCGGGTCAGGCAGGCAGATCCCACAGTTCGGGGCAGGCAGCCAGATCCCACAGTTCGGGGCAGGCAGGCAGATCCCACAGTTCGGGGCAGGCAGGCAGATCCCACAGTTCGGTTCAGGCAGGCAGATCCCACAGTTCGGTTCAGGCAGACAGATCTCACAGTTCGGGTCAGGCAGGGAAATCCCACAGTTCGGGGCAGGCAGGCAGATCCCACATTTCGGGTCAGGCAGGCAGATCCCACAGTTCGGGGTAGACAGGCAAATCCCACAGTTCGGGGCAGGCAGGCAGATCCCAAAGTTCGGGTCAGGCAGGCAGATCCCACAGTTCGGGGCAGGCAGGCAAATCCCACTGTTCGGGGCAGGCAGGTAGGCAGATCCCACAGTTCGGGTCAGACAGGCAGATCCCACAGTTCGAGGCAGGCAGGCAGGCAGATCCCACAGTTTGGGGCAGGCAGGCAGTTCCCACAGTTTGACTCAGGCAGGCAGATCCCACAGTTCGGATCAGGCAGGCAGATTCAACAGTTCGGGTCAGGCAGGCAGATCCCACAGTTCGGGTCAGACAGGCAGATCCTACAGTTCGAGGCAGGCAAGCAGGCAGATCCCACAGTTCGGGTCAGGCAGGCAGATACCACATTCCGGGGCAGGCAGGCAGATCCCACAGTTCGAGGCAGGCAAGCAGGCAGGCAGATCCCACAGTTCGGGGCTGGCAGGCAGATCCCACAGTTCGGGCAGGCAGGCAGATCCCACAGATCGGTGCAGGCAGGCAGATCCCACAGATCAGAGCAGGCAGGCAGATCCCACAGATCGGGGCAGGCAGGGAGGCAGGCAGATCCCACAGTTCGGGGCAGGCAGGCAGGCAGATCCCACTGTTTGGGGCAGGCAGGCAGGCAGATCCCACAGATCGGAGCAGGCAGGGAGGCAGGCAGATCCCACAGATCGGAGCAGGCAGGGAGGCAGGCAGATCCCACAGATCGGAGAAGGCTGGCAGATCCCACAGATCGGAGAAGGCTGGCAGATCCCACAGATCGGAGCAGGCAGGCAGATCCCACAGATTGGAGCAGGCAGGGAGGCAGGCAGAGCCCACAGATCGGAGCAGGCAGGGAAGCAGGCAGATCCCACAGATCGGAGCAGGCAGGGAGGCAGGCAGATCCCACAGATCGGAGCAGGCAGGGAGGCAGGCAGATCCCACAGATCGGAGCAGGCAGGCAGATCCCACAGATTGGAGCAGGCAGGGAGTCAGGCAGATCCCACAGATCGGAGCAGGCAGGGAGGCAGGCAGATCCCACAGATCGGAGTAGGCAGGGAGGCAGACAGATCCCACAGATCGGAGCAGGCAGGCAGAACCCACAGTTTGGGTCAGGCAGGCAGATCCCACAGTTCGGGGCAGACAGGCAGATCCCACAGTTCGGGTCAGGCAGGCAGATCCCACAGTTCGGGGCAGGCAGGCTGGCAGATCCCACAGTTCGGGGCAGGCAGGCAGGCAGATCCCACATTTCGGGGCAGGCAGGCAGGTAGATCCCACAGTTCGAGGCAGGCAGGCAGATACCACAGTTCGAGGCGGTCAGGCAGGCAGATCCCACATTTCGGAGCAGGCAGGCAGGTAGATCCCACAGTTCGAGGCAGGCAGGCAGATGCCACAGTTCGGGTCAGGCAGACAGATCCCACAGTTCGAGGCAGGCAGGCAGATACCACAGTTCGGGTCAGGCAGGCAGGCAGATCCCACAGCTCGGGGCAGGCAGGCAGATCCCACAGTTCGAGGCAGGCAGGCAGATCCCACAGTTCGGGTCAGGCAGGCAGATCCCACAGTTCGAGGCAGGCAGATCCCACAGCTCGGGGCAGGCAGGCAGATCCCACAGTTCGGGTCAGACAGGCAGATCCCACAGTTCGAGGCAGGCAGGCAGATCCCACAGTTCGGGTCAGGCAGGCAGATCCCACAGTTCGAGGCAGGCAGATCCCACAGTTCGAGGCAGGCAGGCAGGCAGATCCCACAGCTCGGGGCAGGCAGGCAGATCCCACAGTTCGGGTCAGACAGGCAGATCCCACAGTTCGAGGCAGGCAGGCAGATCCCACAGTTCGGGTCAGGCAGGCAGATCCCACAGTTCGAGGCAGGCAGATCCCACAGTTCGGGGCAGGCAGGCAGGCAGATCCCACAGTTCGGGGCAGGCAGGCAGATCCCACAGTTCGTGTCAGGCAGGCAGATCCCACAGTTCGGGTAGGCAGGCTGATCCCACAGTTTGGGGCAGGCAGGCAGATCCCACAGTTCGAGGCAGGCAGGCAAATCCTACAGTTCAGGGCAGGCAGGCAGGCAGATCCCACAGTTCAGGTCAGGCAGGCAGATCCCACAGTTCGAGGCAGGCAAGCAGGCAAGCAGTTCCCACAGTTCAGGGAAGGCAGGCAGATCCCACCGTTCGGGTCAGGCAGGCAGATCCCACAGTTCGGGTAATGACCGCAGATCCCACAGTTCGGGTCAGGCAGGCAAATCCCACAGTTCGGGTCAGGCAGGCAGATCCCACAGTTCGGGTCCGGCAGGCAAATCCCATAGTTCGGGTCAGGCATGCAGGCAGATCCCACAGTTCGGGTCAGGCAGGCAGATCCCACAGTTCGGATCAGGCAGGCAGATCCCACAGTTCGGGTCAGGCAGGCAGATCCCACAGTTCGGGTCCGGCAGGCAAATCCCACAGTTCGGGTCAGGCAGGCAGATCCCACAGTTCGGGTCCGGCAGGCAAATCCCATAGTTCGGGTCAGGCAGGCAGGCAGATCCCACAGTTCGGGTCAGGCAGGCAGATCCCACAGTTCGGATCAGGCAGGCAGATCCCACAGTTCGGGTCAGGCAGGCAGGCAGATCCCACAGTTCGGGGCAGGCAGGCAGATCCCACAGTTCGGGTCAGGCAGGCAGATCCCACAGTTCGGATCAGGCAGGCAGATCCCACAGTTCGGGTCAGGCAGGCAGGCAGATCCCACAGTTCGGGGCAGGCAGGCAGATCCCACAGTTCGGGTCAGGCAGGCAGATCCCACAGTTCGGATCAGGCAGGCAGATCCCACAGTTCGGGTCAGGCAGGCAGGCAGATCCCACAGTTCGGGGCAGGCAGGCAGATCCCACAGTTCGGGTCAGGCAGGCAGATCCCACAGTTCGGGGCAGGCAGGCAGGCAGATCCCACAGTTCGGGGCAGGCAGGCAGATCCCACAGTTCGGATCAGGCAGGCAGATCCAACAGTTCGGGGCAGGCAGTCAGGCAGATCCCACAGTTCAGTTCAGGCAGGCAGATCCCACAGTTCGGGGCAGGCAGGCAGATCCCACATTTCCGGGCAGGCGGGCAGATCCTACAAATCAGAGCAGGAAAGGAGATCCCACAGATCGGAGCAGGCAGGGAGGCAGGCAGATCCCACAGATCAGAGCAGGCAAGGAGATCCCACAGTTCGGGGCAGGCAGGCAGATCCCACAGTTCGGGGCAGGCAGGCAGATCCCACAGTTCGGGGCAGGCTGGCTGATCCCACAGTTCAAGGCAGGCAGGCAGAAGCCACAGTTCGGGTCAGGCAGGCAGGCAGATCCCACAGTTCGGGGCAGGCAGGCAGATCCCACAGTTCAAGGCAGGCAGGCAGAAGCCACAGTTCGGGTCAGGCAGACAGGCAGATCCCACAGTTCGAGGCAGGCAGGCAGATCCCACAGTTCGGGTCAGGCAGGCAGATCCCACAGTTCGTCGCAGGCAGGCAGATCCCACAGTTCGGGGCAGGCAGGCAGAAGCCACAGTTCGGGTCAGGCAGGCAGATCCCACAGTTCGGGTCAGGCAGGCAGGCAGTTCCTACAGTTCGGGGCAGGCAGGCAAATCCCACATTTCAGGGCAGGCAGGCAGATCCCACATTTCGGGGCAGGCAGGCAGATCCCACATTTCGGGGCAGGCAGGCAGGCAGATCCCACATTTCGAGGCAGGCAGGCAGACAGATCCCACAGTTCGGGTCAGGCAGGCAGATCCCACAGTTCGGGGCAGGCAGGCTGGCAGATCCCACAGTTCGGGGCAGGCAGGCAGGCAGACCCCACATTTCGGGGCAGGCAGGCAGGTAGATCCCACAGTTCGAGGCGGTCAGGCAGGCAGATCCCACATTTCGGGGCAGGCAGGCAGGTAGATCCCACAGTTCGGGTCAGGCAGGCAGATTCCACAGTTCGGGTCAGACAGGCAGATCCCACAGTTCGGGTCAGGCAGGCAGATCCGACAGTTCGGGTCAGGCAGGCAGATCCCACAGTTCGGGTCAGGCAAGCAGGCAGATCCCATAGTTCAGGGCAGGCAGGCAGATCCCACAGTTCGGGGCAGGCAGGCAGATCCCACAGTTCGGGGCAGGCAGGCAGATCCGACAGTTCGGGTCAGGCAGGCAGATCCCACAGTTCGGGTCAGACAGGCAGATCCCACAGTTCGGGTCAGGCAGGCAGATCCCACAGTTTGGGTCAGGCAGGCAGATCCCACAGTTCAGGGCAGGCAGGCAGATCCCACAGTTCGAGGCAGTCAGGCAGATCCCACAGTTCGGGGCAGGCAGGCAGGCAGATCCCACAGTTCGGGTCAGGCAGGCAGATCCCACAGTTCGGGGCAGGCAGCCAGATCCCACAGTTCGGGGCAGGCAGGCAGATCCCACAGTTCGGGGCAGGCAGGCAGATCCCACAGTTCGGTTCAGGCAGGCAGATCCCACAGTTCGGGTCAGGCAGGCAGATCCCACAGTTCGGGTCAGGCAGGGAAATCCCACAGTTCGGGGCAGGCAGGCAGATCCCACATTTCGGGTCAGGCAGGCAGAACCCACAGTTCGGGGTAGACAGGCAAATCCCACAGTTCGGGGCAGGCAGGCAGATCCCAAAGTTCGGGTCAGGCAGGCAGATCCCACAGTTCGGGGCAGCCAGGCAAATCCCACTGTTCTGGGCAGGCAGGTAGGCAGATCCCACAGTTCGGGTCAGACAGGCAGATCCCACAGTTCGAGGCAGGCAGGCAGGCAGATCCCACAGTTCGGGGCAGGCAGGCAGATCCCACAGTTCGGGTCAGACAGGCAGATCCCACAGTTCGGGTCAGACAGGCAGATCCCACAGTTCGGGGCAGGCAGGCAAATCCCACTGTTCGGGGCAGGCAGGCAGGCAGATCCCACAGTTCGAGGCAGGCAGGCAGATACCACAGTTCGGGTCAGGCAGGCAGATCCCACAGTTCGGGGCAGGCAGGCAGGCAGATCCCACAGTTCGGGTCAGGCAGGCAGATCCCACAGTTCGGGTCAGACAGGCAGATCCCACAGTTCAGGTCAGCCAGGCAGATCCCACAGTTCGGGTCAGGCAGGCAGATCCCACAGTTCGGGTCAGGCAGGCAGATCCCACAGTTCGGGTCAGGCAGGCAGGCAGATCCCACAGTTCGGGGCAGGCAGGCAGATCCCACAGTTCGGGTCAGGCAGGCAGATCCCACAGTTCAGGTCAGGCAGGCAGATCCGACAGTTCGGGTCAGGCAGGCAGGCAGATCCCACAGTTCGGGGCAGGCAGGCAGATCCCACAGTTCGGGTCAGGCAGGCAGATCCCACAGTTCGGGTCAGGCAGGCAGATCCCACAGTTCGGGTCTGGCAGGCAGGCAGATCCCACAGTTCGGGGCAGGCAGGCAGATCCCACAGTTCGAGGCAGGCAGGCAAATCCCACTGTTCGGGTCAGGCAGGCAGATCCCACAGTTCGGGTCCGGCAGGCAAATCCCATAGTTCGGGTCAGGCAGGCAGGCAGATCCCACAGTTCGGGTCAGGCAGGCAGATCCCACAGTTCGAGGCAGGCAGGCAAATCCCACTGTTCGGGTCAGGCAGGCAGATCCCACAGTTCGGGTCCGGCAGGCAAATCCCATAGTTCGGGTCAGGCAGGCAGGCAGATCCCACAGTTCGGGTCAGGCAGGCAGATCCCACAGTTCGGATCAGGCAGGCAGATCCCACAGTTCGGGTCAGGCAGGCAGATCCCACAGTTCGGGGCAGGCAGGCAGGCAGATCCCACAGTTCGGGGCAGGCAGGCAGATCCCACAGTTCGGATCAGGCAGGCAGATCCAACAGTTCGGGGCAGGCAGTCAGGCAGATCCCACAGTTCAGTTCAGGCAGGCAGATCCCACAGTTCGGGGCAGGCAGGCAGATCCCACATTTCCGGGCAGGCGGGCAGATCCTACAAATCAGAGCAGGCAAGGAGATCCCACAGATCGGAGCAGGCAGGGAGGCAGGCAGATCCCACAGATCAGAGCAGGCAAGGAGATCCCACAGTTCGGGGCAGGCAGGCAGATCCCACAGTTCGGGGCAGGCAGGCAGATCCCACAGTTCGGGGCAGGCTGGCAGATCCCACAGTTCGGGGCAGGCAGGCAGATCCCACAGTTCGGGGCAGGCAGGCTGATCCCACAGTTCGGGGCAGGCAGGCAGAAGCCACAGTTCGGGTCAGGCAGGCAGGCAGATCCCACGGTTCGGGGCAGGCAGGCAGATCCCACAGTTCAAGGCAAGCAGGCAGAAGCCACAGTTCGGGTCAGGCAGACAGGCAGATCCCACAGTTCGAGGCAGGCAGGCAGATCCCACAGTTCGGGTCAGGCAGGCAGATCCCACAGTTCAAGGCAAGCAGGCAGATGCCACAGTTCGGGGCAGACAGGCAGATCCCACAGTTCGAGGCAGGCAGGCAGATCCCACAGTTCGGGTCAGGCAGGCAGATCCCACAGTTCGGGGCAGGCAGGCAGAAGCCACAGTTCGGGTCAGGCAGGCAGATCCCACAGTTCGAGGCAGGCAGGCAGATCCAACAGTTCGGGTCAGACAGGCAGATCCCACAGTTCGGGGCAGGCAGGCAGAAGCCACAGTTCGGGTCAGACAGGCAGATCCCACAGTTCGAGGCAGACAGGCAGATCCCACAGTTCGGGTCAGACAGGCAGATCCCACAGTTCGAGGCAGGCAGGCAGGCAGATCCCACAGTTCGAGGCAGGCAGGCAGATCCCACAGTTCGGGTCAGACAGGCAGATCCCACAGTTCGAGGCAGGCAGGCAGGCAGATCCCACAGTTCGGGGCAGGCAGGCAGATCCCACAGTTCGGGTCAGACAGGCAGATCCCACAGTTCGAGGCAGGCAGGCAGGCAGATCCCACAGTTCGGGGCAGGCAGGCAAATCCCACTGTTCGGGGCAGGCAGGTAGGCAGATCCCACAGTTCGGGTCAGACAGGCAGATCCCACAGTTCGAGGCAGGCAGGCAGGCAGATCCCACAGTTCGGGTCAGGCAGGCAGATCCCACAGTTCGAGGCAGGCAGGCAAATCCCACTGTTCGGGTCAGGCAGGCAGATCCCACAGTTCGGGTCCGGCAGGCAATTCCCATAGTTCGGGTCAGGCAGGCAGGCAGATCCCACAGTTCGGGTCAGGCAGGCAGATCCCACAGTTCGGATCAGGCAGGCAGATCCCACAGTTCGGGTCAGGCAGGCAGATCCCACAGTTCGGGGCAGGCAGGCAGGCAGATCCCACAGTTCGGGGCAGGCAGGCAGATCCCACAGTTCGGATCAGGCAGGCAGATCCAACAGTTCGGGGCAGGCAGTCAGGCAGATCCCACAGTTCAGTTCAGGCAGGCAGATCCCACAGTTCGGGGCAGGCAGGCAGATCCCACATTTCCGGGCAGGCGGGCAGATCCTACAAATCAGAGCAGGCAAGGAGATCCCACAGATCGGAGCAGGCAGGGAGGCAGGCAGATCCCACAGATCAGAGCAGGCAAGGAGATCCCACAGTTCGGGGCAGGCAGGCAGATCCCACAGTTCGGGGCAGGCAGGCAGATCCCACAGTTCGGGGCAGGCTGGCAGATCCCACAGTTCGGGGCAGGCAGGCAGATCCCACAGTTCGGGGCAGGCAGGCTGATCCCACAGTTCGGGGCAGGCAGGCAGAAGCCACAGTTCGGGTCAGGCAGGCAGGCAGATCCCACAGTTCGGGGCAGGCAGGCAGATCCCACAGTTCAAGGCAAGCAGGCAGAAGCCACAGTTCGGGTCAGGCAGACAGGCAGATCCCACAGTTCGAGGCAGGCAGGCAGATCCCACAGTTCGGGTCAGGCAGGCAGATCCCACAGTTCAAGGCAAGCAGGCAGATGCCACAGTTCGGGGCAGACAGGCAGATCCCACAGTTCGAGGCAGGCAGGCAGATCCCACAGTTCGGGTCAGGCAGGCAGATCCCACAGTTCGGGGCAGGCAGGCAGAAGCCACAGTTCGGGTCAGGCAGGCAGATCCCACAGTTCGAGGCAGGCAGGCAGATCCAACAGTTCGGGTCAGACAGGCAGATCCCACAGTTCGGGGCAGGCAGGCAGAAGCCACAGTTCGGGTCAGACAGGCAGATCCCACAGTTCGAGGCAGACAGGCAGATCTCACAGTTCGGGTCAGACAGGCAGATCCCACAGTTCGAGGCAGGCAGGCAGGCAGATCCCACAGTTCGAGGCAGGCAGGCAGATCCCACAGTTCGGGTCAGACAGGCAGATCCCACAGTTCGAGGCAGGCAGGCAGGCAGATCCCACAGTTCGGGGCAGGCAGGCAGATCCCACAGTTCGGGTCAGACAGGCAGATCCCACAGTTCGAGGCAGGCAGGCAGGCAGATCCCACAGTTCGGGGCAGGCAGGCAAATCCCACTGTTCGGGGCAGGCAGGTAGGCAGATCCCACAGTTCGGGTCAGACAGGCAGATCCCACAGTTCGAGGCAGGCAGGCAGGCAGATCCCACAGTTCGGGGCAGGCAGGCAGATCCCACAGTTCGGGTCAGACAGGCAGATCCCACAGTTCGAGGCAGGCAGGCAAATCCCACTGTTCGGGGCAGGCAGGTAGGCAGATCCCACAGTTCGGGTCAGACAGGCAGATCCCACAGTTCGAGGCAGGCAGGCAGATCCCACAGTTCGGGGCAGGCAGGCAGATCCCACAGTTCGGGTCAGACAGGCAGATCCCACAGTTCGAGGCAGGCAGGCAGGCAGATCCCACAGTTCGGGGCAGGCAGGCAAATCCCACAGTTCGGGGCAGGCAGGCAGTTCCCACAGTTTGACTCAGGCAGGCAGATCCCACAGTTCGGATCAGGCAGGCAGATTCAACAGTTCGGGTCAGGCAGGCAGATCCCACAGTTCGGGTCAGACAGGCAGATCCTACAGTTCGAGGCAGGCAAGCAGGCAGATCCCACAGTTCGGGTCAGGCAGGCAGATACCACATTCCGGGGCAGGCAGGCAGATCCCACAGTTCGAGGCAGGCAAGAAGGCAGGCAGATCCCACAGTTCGGGGCTGGCAGGCAGATCCCACAGTTCGGGGCAGGCAGGCAGAGCCCACAGATCGGTGCAGGCAGGCAGATCCCACAGATCAGAGCAGGCAGGCAGATCCCACAGATCGGGGCAGGCAGGGAGGCAGGCAGATCCCACAGATCGAGGCAGGCAGGCAGATCCCACAGTTCGGGTCAGGCAGGCAGATCCCACAGTTCGGGTCAGACAGGCAGATCCCACAGTTCGGGTCAGGCAGGCAGATCCCACAGTTCGGGGCAGGCAGGCAGGCAGATCCCACAGTTCGAGGCAGGCAGGCAGATCCCACAGTTCGGGTCAGGCAGGCAGATCCCACAGTTCGGGTCAGACAGGCAGATCCCACAGTTCGGGTCAGGCAGGCAGATCCCACAGTTCGGGTCAGGCAGGCAGATCCCACAGTTCGGGTCAGGCAGGCAGATCCCACAGTTCGGGTCAGGCAGGCAGGCAGATCCCACAGTTCGGGGCAGGCAGGCAGATCCCACAGTTCGGGGCAGGCAGGCAGATCCGACAGTTCGGGTCAGGCAGGCAGATCCCACAGTTCGGGTCAGACAGGCAGATCCCACAGTTCGGGTCAGGCAGGCAGATCCTACAGTTTGGGTCAGGCAGGCAGATCCCACAGTTCAGGGCAGGCAGGCAGATCCCACAGTTCGAGGCAGTCAGGCAGATCCCACAGTTCGGGGCAGGCAGGCAGGCAGATCCCACAGTTCGGGTCAGGCAGGCAGATCCCACAGTTCGGGGCAGGCAGCCAGATCCCACAGTTCGGGGCAGGCAGGCAGATCCCACAGTTCGGGGCAGGCAGGCAGATCCCACAGTTCGGTTCAGGCAGGCAGATCCCACAGTTCGGGTCAGGCAGGCAGATCCCACAGTTCGGGTCAGGCAGGGAAATCCCACAGTTCGGGGCAGGCAGGCAGATCCCACATTTCGGGTCAGGCAGGCAGATCCCACAGTTCGGGGTAGACAGGCAAATCCCGCAGTTCGGGGCAGGCAGGCAGATCCCAAAGTTCGGGTCAGGCAGGCAGATCCCACAGTTCGGGGCAGGCAGGCAAATCCCACTGTTCGGGGCAGGCAGGTAGGCAGATCCCACAGTTCGGGTCAGACAGGCAGATCCCACAGTTCGAGGCAGGCAGGCAGGCAGATCCCACAGTTCGGGGCAGGCAGGCAGATCCCACAGTTCGGGTCAGACAGGCAGATCCCACAGTTCGGGTCAGACAGGCAGATCCCACAGTTCGGGGCAGGCAGGCAAATCCCACTGTTCGGGGCAGGCAGGCAGGCAGATCCCACAGTTCGGGTCAGGCAGGCAGGCAGATCCCACAGTTCGGGTCAGGCAGGCAGGCAGATCCCACAGTTCGGGTCAGACAGGCAGATCCCACAGTTCGGGTCAGACAGGCAGATCCCACAGTTCGGGGCAGGCAGGCAGATCCCACAGTTCGGGTCAGACAGGCAGATCCCACAGTTCGAGGCAGGCAGGCAGGCAGATCCCACAGTTCGGGGCAGGCAGGCTGATCCCACAGTTCGGGTCAGGCAGGCAGATCCCACAGTTCGAGGCAGGCAGGCAAATCCCACTGTTCGGTTCAGGCAGGCAGATCCCACAGTTCGGGTCCGGCAGGCAAATCCCATAGTTCGGGTCAGGCAGGCAGGCAGATCCCACAGTTCGGGTCAGGCAGGCAGATCCCACAGTTCGGATCAGGCAGGCAGATCCCACAGTTCGGGTCAGGCAGGCAGATCCCACAGTTCGGGGCAGGCAGGCAGGCAGATCCCACAGTTCGGGGCAGGCAGGCAGATCCCACAGTTCGGATCAGGCAGGCAGATCCAACAGTTCGGGGCAGGCAGTCAGGCAGATCCCACAGTTCAGTTCAGGCAGGCAGATCACACAGTTCGGGGCAGGCAGGCAGATCCCACATTTCCGGGCAGGCGGGCAGATCCTACAAATCAGAGCAGGCAAGGAGATCCCACAGATCGGAGCAGGCAGGGAGGCAGGCAGATCCCACAGATCAGAGCAGGCAAGGAGATCCCACAGTTCGGGGCAGGCAGGCAGATCCCACAGTTCGGGGCAGGCAGGCAGATCCCACAGTTCGGGGCAGGCTGGCAGATCCCACAGTTCGGGGCAGGCAGGCAGTTCCCACAGTTCGGGGCAGGCAGGCTGATCCCACAGTTCGGGGCAGGCAGGCAGAAGCCACAGTTCGGGTCAGGCAGGCAGGCAGATCCCACAGTTCGGGGCAGGCAGGCAGATCCCACAGTTCAAGGCAAGCAGGCAGAAGCCACAGTTCGGGTCAGGCAGACAGGCAGATCCCACAGTTCGAGGCAGGCAGGCAGATCCCACAGTTCGGGTCAGGCAGGCAGATCCCACAGTTCAAGGCAAGCAGGCAGATGCCACAGTTCGGGGCAGACAGGCAGATCCCACAGTTCGAGGCAGGCAGGCAGATCCCACAGTTCGGGTCAGGCAGGCAGATCCCACAGTTCGGGGCAGGCAGGCAGAAGCCACAGTTCGGGTCAGGCAGGCAGATCCCACAGTTCGAGGCAGGCAGGCAGATCCCACAGTTCGGGTCAGACAGGCAGATCCCACAGTTCGGGGCAGGCAGGCAGAAGCCACAGTTCGGGTCAGACAGGCAGATCCCACAGTTCGAGGCAGACAGGCAGATCCCACAGTTCGGGTCAGACAGGCAGATCCCACAGTTCGAGGCAGGCAGGCAGGCAGATCCCACAGTTCGAGGCAGGCAGGCAGATCCCACAGTTCGGGTCAGACAGGCAGATCCCACAGTTCGAGGCAGGCAGGCAGGCAGATCCCACAGTTCGGGGCAGGCAGGCAGATCCCACAGTTCGGGTCAGACAGGCAGTTCCCACAGTTCGAGGCAGGCAGGCAGGCAGATCCCACAGTTCGGGGCAGGCAGGCAAATCCCACTGTTCGGGGCAGGCAGGTAGGCAGATCCCACAGTTCGGGTCAGACAGGCAGATCCCACAGTTCGAGGCAGGCAGGCAGGCAGATCCCACAGTTCGAGGCAGGCAGGCAAATCCCACTGTTCGGGGCAGGCAGGTAGGCAGATCCCACAGTTCGGGTCAGACAGGCAGATCCCACAGTTCGAGGCAGGCAGGCAGATCCCACAGTTCGGGGCAGGCAGGCAGATCCCACAGTTCGGGTCAGACAGGCAGATCCCACAGTTCGAGGCAGGCAGGCAGGCAGATCCCACAGTTCGGGGCAGGCAGGCAAATCCCACAGTTCGGGGCAGGCAGGCAGTTCCCACAGTTTGACTCAGGCAGGCAGATCCCACAGTTCGGATCAGGCAGGCAGATTCAACAGTTCGGGTCAGGCAGGCAGATCCCACAGTTCGGGTCAGACAGGCAGATCCTACAGTTCGAGGCAGGCAAGCAGGCAGATCCCACAGTTCGGGTCAGGCAGGCAGATACCACATTCCGGGGCAGGCAGGCAGATCCCACAGTTCGAGGCAGGCAAGAAGGCAGGCAGATCCCACAGTTCGGGGCTGGCAGGCAGATCCCACAGTTCGGGGCAGGCAGGCAGAGCCCACAGATCGGTGCAGGCAGGCAGATCCCACAGATCAGAGCAGGCAGGCAGATCCCACAGATCGGGGCAGGCAGGGAGGCAGGCAGATCCCACAGTTCGGGGCAGGCAGGCAGGCAGATCCCACTGTTTGGGGCAGGCAGGCAGGCAGATCCCACAGATCGGAGCAGGCAGGGAGGCAGGCAGATCCCACAGTTCGAGTCAGGCAAGCAGGCAGATCCCATAGTTCAGGGCAGGCAGGCAGATCCCACAGTTCGGGGGAGGCAGGCAGATCCCACAGTTCGGGGCAGGCAGGCAGATCCGACAGTTCGGGTCAGGCAGGCAGATCCCACAGTTCGGGTCAGACAGGCAGATCCCACAGTTCGGGTCAGGCAGGCAGATCCCACAGTTTGGGTCAGGCAGGCAGATCCCACAGTTCAGGGCAGGCAGGCAGATCCCACAGTTCGAGGCAGTCAGGCAGATCCCACAGTTCGGGGCAGGCAGGCAGGCAGATCCCACAGTTCGGGTCAGGCAGGCAGATCCCACAGTTCGGGGCAGGCAGCCAGATCCCACAGTTCGGGGCAGGCAGGCAGATCCCACAGTTCGGGGCAGGCAGGCAGATCCCACAGTTCGGTTCAGGCAGGCAGATCCCACAGTTCGGGTCAGGCAGACAGATCCCACAGTTCGGGTCAGGCAGGGAAATCCCACAGTTCGGGGCAGGCAGGCAGATCCCACATTTCGGGTCAGGCAGGCAGATCCCACAGTTCGGGGTAGACAGGCAAATCCCACAGTTCAGGGCAGGCAGGCAGATCCCAAAGTTCGGGTCAGGCAGGCAGATCCCACAGTTCGGGGCAGGCAGGCAAATCCCACTGTTCGGGGCAGGCAGGTAGGCAGATCCCACAGTTCGGGTCAGACAGGCAGATCCCACAGTTCGAGGCAGGCAGGCAGGCAGATCCCACAGTTCGGGGCAGGCAGGCAGATCCCACAGTTCGGGTCAGACAGGCAGATCCCACAGTTCGGGTCAGACAGGCAGATCCCACAGTTCGGGGCAGGCAGGCAAATCCCACTGTTCGGGGCAGGCAGGTAGGCAGATCCCACAGTTCGGGTCAGACAGGCAGATCCCACAGTTCGAGGCAGGCAGGCAGGCAGATCCCACAGTTCGGGGCAGGCAGGCAGATCCCACAGTTCGGGTCAGGCAGGCAGATCCCACAGTTCGAGGCAGGCAGGCAGAGCCCACAGATCGGTGCAGGCAGGCAGATCCCACAGATCAGAGCAGGCAGGCAGATCCCACAGATCGGGGCAGGCAGGGAGGCAGGCAGATCCCACAGATCGAGGCAGGCAGGCAGATCCCACAGTTCGGGTCAGGCAGGCAGATCCCACAGTTCGGGTCAGACAGGCAGATCCCACAGTTCGGGTCAGGCAGGCAGATCCCACAGTTCGGGGCAGGCAGGCAGGCAGATCCCACAGTTCGAGGCAGGCAGGCAGATCCCACAGTTCGGGTCAGGCAGGCAGATCCCACAGTTCGGGTCAGACAGGCAGATCCCACAGTTCGGGTCAGGCAGGCAGATCCCACAGTTCGGGTCAGGCAGGCAGATCCCACAGTTCGGGTCAGGCAGGCAGATCCCACAGTTCGGGTCAGGCAGGCAGGCAGATCCCACAGTTCGGGGCAGGCAGGCAGATCCCACAGTTCGGGGCAGGCAGGCAGATCCGACAGTTCGGGTCAGGCAGGCAGATCCCACAGTTCGGGTCAGACAGGCAGATCCCACAGTTCGGGTCAGGCAGGCAGATCCTACAGTTTGGGTCAGGCAGGCAGATCCCACAGTTCAGGGCAGGCAGGCAGATCCCACAGTTCGAGGCAGTCAGGCAGATCCCACAGTTCGGGGCAGGCAGGCAGGCAGATCCCACAGTTCGGGTCAGGCAGGCAGATCCCACAGTTCGGGGCAGGCAGCCAGATCCCACAGTTCGGGGCAGGCAGGCAGATCCCACAGTTCGGGGCAGGCAGGCAGATCCCACAGTTCGGTTCAGGCAGGCAGATCCCACAGTTCGGGTCAGGCAGGCAGATCCCACAGTTCGGGTCAGGCAGGGAAATCCCACAGTTCGGGGCAGGCAGGCAGATCCCACATTTCGGGTCAGGCAGGCAGATCCCACAGTTCGGGGTAGACAGGCAAATCCCGCAGTTCGGGGCAGGCAGGCAGATCCCAAAGTTCGGGTCAGGCAGGCAGATCCCACAGTTCGGGGCAGGCAGGCAAATCCCACTGTTCGGGGCAGGCAGGTAGGCAGATCCCACAGTTCGGGTCAGACAGGCAGATCCCACAGTTCGAGGCAGGCAGGCAGGCAGATCCCACAGTTCGGGGCAGGCAGGCAGATCCCACAGTTCGGGTCAGACAGGCAGATCCCACAGTTCGGGTCAGACAGGCAGATCCCACAGTTCGGGGCAGGCAGGCAAATCCCACTGTTCGGGGCAGGCAGGCAGGCAGATCCCACAGTTCGGGTCAGGCAGGCAGGCAGATCCCACAGTTCGGGTCAGGCAGGCAGGCAGATCCCACAGTTCGGGTCAGACAGGCAGATCCCACAGTTCGGGTCAGACAGGCAGATCCCACAGTTCGGGGCAGGCAGGCAGATCCCACAGTTCGGGTCAGACAGGCAGATCCCACAGTTCGAGGCAGGCAGGCAGGCAGATCCCACAGTTCGGGGCAGGCAGGCTGATCCCACAGTTCGGGTCAGGCAGGCAGATCCCACAGTTCGAGGCAGGCAGGCAAATCCCACTGTTCGGTTCAGGCAGGCAGATCCCACAGTTCGGGTCCGGCAGGCAAATCCCATAGTTCGGGTCAGGCAGGCAGGCAGATCCCACAGTTCGGGTCAGGCAGGCAGATCCCACAGTTCGGATCAGGCAGGCAGATCCCACAGTTCGGGTCAGGCAGGCAGATCCCACAGTTCGGGGCAGGCAGGCAGGCAGATCCCACAGTTCGGGGCAGGCAGGCAGATCCCACAGTTCGGATCAGGCAGGCAGATCCAACAGTTCGGGGCAGGCAGTCAGGCAGATCCCACAGTTCAGTTCAGGCAGGCAGATCACACAGTTCGGGGCAGGCAGGCAGATCCCACATTTCCGGGCAGGCGGGCAGATCCTACAAATCAGAGCAGGCAAGGAGATCCCACAGATCGGAGCAGGCAGGGAGGCAGGCAGATCCCACAGATCAGAGCAGGCAAGGAGATCCCACAGTTCGGGGCAGGCAGGCAGATCCCACAGTTCGGGGCAGGCAGGCAGATCCCACAGTTCGGGGCAGGCTGGCAGATCCCACAGTTCGGGGCAGGCAGGCAGTTCCCACAGTTCGGGGCAGGCAGGCTGATCCCACAGTTCGGGGCAGGCAGGCAGAAGCCACAGTTCGGGTCAGGCAGGCAGGCAGATCCCACAGTTCGGGGCAGGCAGGCAGATCCCACAGTTCAAGGCAAGCAGGCAGAAGCCACAGTTCGGGTCAGGCAGACAGGCAGATCCCACAGTTCGAGGCAGGCAGGCAGATCCCACAGTTCGGGTCAGGCAGGCAGATCCCACAGTTCAAGGCAAGCAGGCAGATGCCACAGTTCGGGGCAGACAGGCAGATCCCACAGTTCGAGGCAGGCAGGCAGATCCCACAGTTCGGGTCAGGCAGGCAGATCCCACAGTTCGGGGCAGGCAGGCAGAAGCCACAGTTCGGGTCAGGCAGGCAGATCCCACAGTTCGAGGCAGGCAGGCAGATCCCACAGTTCGGGTCAGACAGGCAGATCCCACAGTTCGGGGCAGGCAGGCAGAAGCCACAGTTCGGGTCAGACAGGCAGATCCCACAGTTCGAGGCAGACAGGCAGATCCCACAGTTCGGGTCAGACAGGCAGATCCCACAGTTCGAGGCAGGCAGGCAGGCAGATCCCACAGTTCGAGGCAGGCAGGCAGATCCCACAGTTCGGGTCAGACAGGCAGATCCCACAGTTCGAGGCAGGCAGGCAGGCAGATCCCACAGTTCGGGGCAGGCAGGCAGATCCCACAGTTCGGGTCAGACAGGCAGTTCCCACAGTTCGAGGCAGGCAGGCAGGCAGATCCCACAGTTCGGGGCAGGCAGGCAAATCCCACTGTTCGGGGCAGGCAGGTAGGCAGATCCCACAGTTCGGGTCAGACAGGCAGATCCCACAGTTCGAGGCAGGCAGGCAGGCAGATCCCACAGTTCGAGGCAGGCAGGCAAATCCCACTGTTCGGGGCAGGCAGGTAGGCAGATCCCACAGTTCGGGTCAGACAGGCAGATCCCACAGTTCGAGGCAGGCAGGCAGATCCCACAGTTCGGGGCAGGCAGGCAGATCCCACAGTTCGGGTCAGACAGGCAGATCCCACAGTTCGAGGCAGGCAGGCAGGCAGATCCCACAGTTCGGGGCAGGCAGGCAAATCCCACAGTTCGGGGCAGGCAGGCAGTTCCCACAGTTTGACTCAGGCAGGCAGATCCCACAGTTCGGATCAGGCAGGCAGATTCAACAGTTCGGGTCAGGCAGGCAGATCCCACAGTTCGGGTCAGACAGGCAGATCCTACAGTTCGAGGCAGGCAAGCAGGCAGATCCCACAGTTCGGGTCAGGCAGGCAGATACCACATTCCGGGGCAGGCAGGCAGATCCCACAGTTCGAGGCAGGCAAGAAGGCAGGCAGATCCCACAGTTCGGGGCTGGCAGGCAGATCCCACAGTTCGGGGCAGGCAGGCAGAGCCCACAGATCGGTGCAGGCAGGCAGATCCCACAGATCAGAGCAGGCAGGCAGATCCCACAGATCGGGGCAGGCAGGGAGGCAGGCAGATCCCACAGTTCGGGGCAGGCAGGCAGGCAGATCCCACTGTTTGGGGCAGGCAGGCAGGCAGATCCCACAGATCGGAGCAGGCAGGGAGGCAGGCAGATCCCACAGTTCGAGTCAGGCAAGCAGGCAGATCCCATAGTTCAGGGCAGGCAGGCAGATCCCACAGTTCGGGGGAGGCAGGCAGATCCCACAGTTCGGGGCAGGCAGGCAGATCCGACAGTTCGGGTCAGGCAGGCAGATCCCACAGTTCGGGTCAGACAGGCAGATCCCACAGTTCGGGTCAGGCAGGCAGATCCCACAGTTTGGGTCAGGCAGGCAGATCCCACAGTTCAGGGCAGGCAGGCAGATCCCACAGTTCGAGGCAGTCAGGCAGATCCCACAGTTCGGGGCAGGCAGGCAGGCAGATCCCACAGTTCGGGTCAGGCAGGCAGATCCCACAGTTCGGGGCAGGCAGCCAGATCCCACAGTTCGGGGCAGGCAGGCAGATCCCACAGTTCGGGGCAGGCAGGCAGATCCCACAGTTCGGTTCAGGCAGGCAGATCCCACAGTTCGGGTCAGGCAGACAGATCCCACAGTTCGGGTCAGGCAGGGAAATCCCACAGTTCGGGGCAGGCAGGCAGATCCCACATTTCGGGTCAGGCAGGCAGATCCCACAGTTCGGGGTAGACAGGCAAATCCCACAGTTCAGGGCAGGCAGGCAGATCCCAAAGTTCGGGTCAGGCAGGCAGATCCCACAGTTCGGGGCAGGCAGGCAAATCCCACTGTTCGGGGCAGGCAGGTAGGCAGATCCCACAGTTCGGGTCAGACAGGCAGATCCCACAGTTCGAGGCAGGCAGGCAGGCAGATCCCACAGTTCGGGGCAGGCAGGCAGATCCCACAGTTCGGGTCAGACAGGCAGATCCCACAGTTCGGGTCAGACAGGCAGATCCCACAGTTCGGGGCAGGCAGGCAAATCCCACTGTTCGGGGCAGGCAGGTAGGCAGATCCCACAGTTCGGGTCAGACAGGCAGATCCCACAGTTCGAGGCAGGCAGGCAGGCAGATCCCACAGTTCGGGGCAGGCAGGCAGATCCCACAGTTCGGGTCAGGCAGGCAGATCCCACAGTTCGAGGCAGGCAGGCAAATCCCAATGTTCGGGTCAGGCAGGCAGATCCCACAGTTCGGGTCCGGCAGGCAAATCCCATAGTTCGGGTCAGGCAGGCAGGCAGATCCCACAGTTCGGGTCAGGCAGGCAGATCCCACAGTTCGAGGCAGGCAGGCAGGCAAATCCCACTGTTCGGGGCAGGCAGGTAGGCAGATCCCACAGTTCGGGTCAGACAGGCAGATCCCACAGTTCGAGGCAGGCAGGCAGATCCCACAGTTCGGGGCAGGCAGGCAGATCCCACAGTTCGGGTCAGACAGGCAGATCCCACAGTTCGAGGCAGGCAGGCAGGCAGATCCCACAGTTCGGGGCAGGCAGGCAAATCCCACAGTTCGGGGCAGGCAGGCAGTTCCCACAGTTTGACTCAGGCAGGCAGATCCCACAGTTCGGATCAGGCAGGCAGATTCAACAGTTCGGGTCAGGCAGGCAGATCCCACAGTTCGGGTCAGACAGGCAGATCCTACAGTTCGAGGCAGGCAAGCAGGCAGATCCCACAGTTCGGGTCAGGCAGGCAGATACCACATTCCGGGGCAGGCAGGCAGATCCCACAGTTCGAGGCAGGCAAGAAGGCAGGCAGATCCCACAGTTCGGGGCTGGCAGGCAGATCCCACAGTTCGGGGCAGGCAGGCAGAGCCCACAGATCGGTGCAGGCAGGCAGATCCCACAGATCAGAGCAGGCAGGCAGATCCCACAGATCGGGGCAGGCAGGGAGGCAGGCAGATCCCACAGTTCGGGGCAGGCAGGCAGATCCCACAGTTCGGGGGAGGCAGGCAGATCCCACAGTTCGGGGCAGGCAGGCAGATCCGACAGTTCGGGTCAGGCAGGCAGATCCCACAGTTCGGGTCAGACAGGCAGATCCCACAGTTCGGGTCAGGCAGGCAGATCCCACAGTTTGGGTCAGGCAGGCAGATCCCACAGTTCAGGGCAGGCAGGCAGATCCCACAGTTCGAGGCAGTCAGGCAGATCCCACAGTTCGGGGCAGGCAGGCAGGCAGATCCCACAGTTCGGGTCAGGCAGGCAGATCCCACAGTTCGGGGCAGGCAGCCAGATCCCACAGTTCGGGGCAGGCAGGCAGATCCCACAGTTCGGGGCAGGCAGGCAGATCCCACAGTTCGGTTCAGGCAGGCAGATCCCACAGTTCGGGTCAGGCAGGCAGATCCCACAGTTCGGGTCAGGCAGGGAAATCCCACAGTTCGGGGCAGGCAGGCAGATCCCACATTTCGGGTCAGGCAGGCAGATCCCACAGTTCGGGGTAGACAGGCAAATCCCACAGTTCAGGGCAGGCAGGCAGATCCCAAAGTTCGGGTCAGGCAGGCAGATCCCACAGTTCGGGGCAGGCAGGCAAATCCCACTGTTCGGGGCAGGCAGGTAGGCAGATCCCACAGTTCGGGTCAGACAGGCAGATCCCACAGTTCGAGGCAGGCAGGCAGGCAGATCCCACAGTTCGGGGCAGGCAGGCAGATCCCACAGTTCGGGTCAGACAGGCAGATCCCACAGTTCGGGTCAGACAGGCAGATCCCACAGTTCGGGGCAGGCAGGCAAATCCCACTGTTCGGGGCAGGCAGGTAGGCAGATCCCACAGTTCGGGTCAGACAGGCAGATCCCACAGTTCGAGGCAGGCAGGCAGGCAGATCCCACAGTTCGGGGCAGGCAGGCAGATCCCACAGTTCGGGTCAGGCAGGCAGATCCCACAGTTCGAGGCAGGCAGGCAAATCCCAATGTTCGGGTCAGGCAGGCAGATCCCACAGTTCGGGTCCGGCAGGCAAATCCCATAGTTCGGGTCAGGCAGGCAGGCAGATCCCACAGTTCGGGTCAGGCAGGCAGATCCCACAGTTCGGATCAGGCAGGCAGATCCCACAGTTCGGGTCAGGCAGGCAGATCCCACAGTTCGGGGCAGGCAGGCAGGCAGATCCCACAGTTCGGGGCAGGCAGGCAGATCCCACAGTTCGGATCAGGCAGGCAGATCCAACAGTTCGGGGCAGGCAGTCAGGCAGATCCCACAGTTCAGTTCAGGCAGGCAGATCCCACAGTTCGGGGCAGGCAGGCAGATCCCACATTTCCGGGCAGGCGGGCAGATCCTACAAATCAGAGCAGGCAAGGAGATCCCACAGATCGGAGCAGGGAGGGAGGCAGGCAGATCCCACAGATCAGAGCAGGCAAGGAGATCCCACAGTTCGGGGCAGGCAGGCAGATCCCACAGTTCGGGGCAGGCAGGCAGATCCCACAGTTCGGGGCAGGCTGGCTGATCCCACAGTTCGGGGCAGGCAGGCAGAATCCACAGTTCGGGTCAGGCAGGCAGGCAGATCCCACAGTTCGGGGCAGGCAGGCAGATCCCACAGTTCAAGGCAAGCAGGCAGAAGCCACAGTTCGGGGCAGGCAGGCTGATCCCACAGTTCGGGGCAGGCAGGCAGAATCCACAGTTCGGGTCAGGCAGGCAGGCAGATCCCACAGTTCGGGGCAGGCAGGCAGATCCCACAGTTCAAGGCAAGCAGGCAGAAGCCACAGTTCGGGTCAGGCAGACAGGCAGATTCCACAGTTCGAGGCAGGCAGGCAGATCCCACAGTTCGGGTCAGGCAGGCAGATCCCACAGTTCAAGGCAAGCAGGCAGATGCCACAGTTCGGGGCAGACAGGCAGATCCCACAGTTCGAGGCAGGCAGGCAGATCCCACAGTTCGGGTCAGGCAGGCAGATCCCACAGTTCGGGGCAGGCAGGCAGAAGCCACAGTTCGGGTCAGGCAGGCAGATCCCACAGTTCGAGGCAGGCAGGCAGATCCCACAGTTCGGGTCAGACAGGCAGATCCCACAGTTCGGGTCAGACAGGCAGATCCCACAGTTCGAGGCAGGCAGGCAGGCAGATCCCACAGTTCGGGGCAGGCAGGCAGATCCCACAGTTCGGGTCAGACAGGCAGATCCCACAGTTCGAGGCAGGCAGGCAGGCAGATCCCACAGTTCGGGGCAGGCAGGCAAATCCCACTGTTCGGGGCAGGCAGGTAGGCAGATCCCACAGTTCGCGTCAGACAGGCAGATCCCACAGTTCGAGGCAGGCAGGCAGGCAGATCCCATAGTTCGGGGCAGGCAGGCAGATCCCACAGTTCGGGTCAGACAGGCAGATCCCACAGTTCGGGTCAGGCAGGCAGATCCCACAGTTCGGGTCAGGCAGGGAAATCCCACAGTTCGGGGCAGGCAGGCAGATCCCACATTTCGGGTCAGGCAGGCAGATCCCACAGTTCGGGGTAGACAGGCAAATCCCACAGTTCGGGGCAGGCAGGCAGATCCCAAAGTTCGGGTCAGGCAGGCAGATCCCACAGTTCGGGGCAGGCAGGCAAATCCCACTGTTCGGGGCAGGCAGGTAGGCAGATCCCACAGTTCGGGTCAGACAGGCAGATCCCACAGTTCGAGGCAGGCAGGCAGGCAGATCCCACAGTTCGGGGCAGGCAGGCAGATCCCACAGTTCGGGTCAGACAGGCAGATCCCACAGTTCGGGTCAGACAGGCAGATCCCACAGTTCGGTGCAGGCAGGCAAATCCCACTGTTCGGGGCAGGCAGGTAGGCAGATCCCACAGTTCGGGTCAGACAGGCAGATCCCACAGTTCGAGGCAGGCAGGCAGGCAGATCCCACAGTTCGGGGCAGGCAGGCAGATCCCACAGTTCGGGTCAGGCAGGCAGATCCCACAGTTCGAGGCAGGCAGGCAAATCCCACTGTTCGGGTCAGGCAGGCAGATCCCACAGTTCGGGTCCGGCAGGCAAATCCCATAGTTCGGGTCAGGCAGGCAGGCAGATCCCACAGTTCGGGTCAGGCAGGCAGATCCCACAGTTCGGATCAGGCAGGCAGATCCCACAGTTCGGGTCAGGCAGGCAGATCCCACAGTTCGGGGCAGGCAGGCAGGCAGATCCCACAGTTCGGGGCAGGCAGGCAGATCCCACAGTTCGGATCAGGCAGGCAGATCCAACAGTTCGGGGCAGGCAGTCAGGCAGATCCCACAGTTCAGTTCAGGCAGGCAGATCCCACAGTTCGGGGCAGGCAGGCAGATCCCACATTTCCGGGCAGGCGGGCAGATCCTACAAATCAGAGCAGGCAAGGAGATCCCACAGATCGGAGCAGGCAGGGAGGCAGGCAGATCCCACAGATCAGAGCAGGCAAGGAGATCCCACAGTTCGGGGCAGGCAGGCAGATCCCACAGTTCGGGGCAGGCAGGCAGATCCCACAGTTCGGGGCAGGCTGGCAGATCCCACAGTTCGGGGCAGGCCGGCAGATCCCACAGTTCGGGTCAGACAGGCAGATCCCACAGTTCGAGGCAGGCAGGCAGGCAGATCCCACAGTTCGGGGCAGGCAGGCAGATCCCACAGTTCGGGTCAGACAGGCAGATCCCACAGTTCGAGGCAGGCAGGCAGGCAGATCCCACAGTTCGGGGCAGGCAGGCAAATCCCACTGTTCGGGGCAGGCAGGTAGGCAGATCCCACAGTTCGCGTCAGACAGGCAGATCCCACAGTTCGAGGCAGGCAGGCAGGCAGATCCCATAGTTCGGGGCAGGCAGGCAGATCCCACAGTTCGGGTCAGACAGGCAGATCCCACAGTTCGGGTCAGGCAGGCAGATCCCACAGTTCGGGTCAGGCAGGGAAATCCCACAGTTCGGGGCAGGCAGGCAGATCCCACATTTCGGGTCAGGCAGGCAGATCCCACAGTTCGGGGTAGACAGGCAAATCCCACAGTTCGGGGCAGGCAGGCAGATCCCAAAGTTCGGGTCAGGCAGGCAGATCCCACAGTTCGGGGCAGGCAGGCAAATCCCACTGTTCGGGGCAGGCAGGTAGGCAGATCCCACAGTTCGGGTCAGACAGGCAGATCCCACAGTTCGAGGCAGGCAGGCAGGCAGATCCCACAGTTCGGGGCAGGCAGGCAGATCCCACAGTTCGGGTCAGACAGGCAGATCCCACAGTTCGGGTCAGACAGGCAGATCCCACAGTTCGGTGCAGGCAGGCAAATCCCACTGTTCGGGGCAGGCAGGTAGGCAGATCCCACAGTTCGGGTCAGACAGGCAGATCCCACAGTTCGAGGCAGGCAGGCAGGCAGATCCCACAGTTCGGGGCAGGCAGGCAGATCCCACAGTTCGGGTCAGGCAGGCAGATCCCACAGTTCGAGGCAGGCAGGCAAATCCCACTGTTCGGGTCAGGCAGGCAGATCCCACAGTTCGGGTCCGGCAGGCAAATCCCATAGTTCGGGTCAGGCAGGCAGGCAGATCCCACAGTTCGGGTCAGGCAGGCAGATCCCACAGTTCGGATCAGGCAGGCAGATCCCACAGTTCGGGTCAGGCAGGCAGATCCCACAGTTCGGGGCAGGCAGGCAGGCAGATCCCACAGTTCGGGGCAGGCAGGCAGATCCCACAGTTCGGATCAGGCAGGCAGATCCAACAGTTCGGGGCAGGCAGTCAGGCAGATCCCACAGTTCAGTTCAGGCAGGCAGATCCCACAGTTCGGGGCAGGCAGGCAGATCCCACATTTCCGGGCAGGCGGGCAGATCCTACAAATCAGAGCAGGCAAGGAGATCCCACAGATCGGAGCAGGCAGGGAGGCAGGCAGATCCCACAGATCAGAGCAGGCAAGGAGATCCCACAGTTCGGGGCAGGCAGGCAGATCCCACAGTTCGGGGCAGGCAGGCAGATCCCACAGTTCGGGGCAGGCTGGCAGATCCCACAGTTCGGGGCAGGCAGGCAGATCCCACAGTTCGGGGCAGGCAGGCTGATCCCACAGTTCGGGGCAGGCAGGCAGAAGCCACAGTTCGGGTCAGGCAGGCAGGCAGATCCCACAGTTCGGGGCAGGCAGGCAGATCCCACAGTTCAAGGCAAGCAGGCAGAAGCCACAGTTCGGGTCAGGCAGACAGGCAGATCCCACAGTTCGAGGCAGGCAGGCAGATCCCACAGTTCGGGTCAGGCAGGCAGATCCCACAGTTCAAGGCAAGCAGGCAGATGCCACAGTTCGGGGCAGACAGGCAGATCCCACAGTTCGAGGCAGGCAGGCAGATCCCACAGTTCGGGTCAGGCAGGCAGATCCCACAGTTCGGGGCAGGCAGGCAGAAGCCACAGTTCGGGTCAGGCAGGCAGATCCCACAGTTCGAGGCAGGCAGGCAGATCCCACAGTTCGGGTCCGGCAGGCAAATCCCATAGTTCGGGTCAGGCAGGCAGGCAGATCCCACAGTTCGGGTCAGGCAGGCAGATCCCACAGTTCGGATCAGGCAGGCAGATCCCACAGTTCGGGTCAGGCAGGCAGATCCCACAGTTCGGGGCAGGCAGGCAGGCAGATCCCACAGTTCGGGGCAGGCAGGCAGATCCCACAGTTCGGATCAGGCAGGCAGATCCAACAGTTCGGGGCAGGCAGTCAGGCAGATCCCACAGTTCAGTTCAGGCAGGCAGATCACACAGTTCGGGGCAGGCAGGCAGATCCCACATTTCCGGGCAGGCGGGCAGATCCTACAAATCAGAGCAGGCAAGGAGATCCCACAGATCGGAGCAGGCAGGGAGGCAGGCAGATCCCACAGATCAGAGCAGGCAAGGAGATCCCACAGTTCGGGGCAGGCAGGCAGATCCCACAGTTCGGGGCAGGCAGGCAGATCCCACAGTTCGGGGCAGGCTGGCAGATCCCACAGTTCGAGGCAGGCAGGCAGTTCCCACAGTTCGGGGCAGGCAGGCTGATCCCACAGTTCGGGGCAGGCAGGCAGAAGCCACAGTTCGGGTCAGGCAGGCAGGCAGATCCCACAGTTCGGGGCAGGCAGGCAGATCCCACAGTTCAAGGCAAGCAGGCAGAAGCCACAGTTCGGGTCAGGCAGACAGGCAGATCCCACAGTTCGAGGCAGGCAGGCAGATCCCACAGTTCGGGTCAGGCAGGCAGATCCCACAGTTCAAGGCAAGCAGGCAGATGCCACAGTTCGGGGCAGACAGGCAGATCCCACAGTTCGAGGCAGGCAGGCAGATCCCACAGTTCGGGTCAGGCAGGCAGATCCCACAGTTCGGGGCAGGCAGGCAGAAGCCACAGTTCGGGTCAGGCAGGCAGATCCCACAGTTCGAGGCAGGCAGGCAGATCCCACAGTTCGGGTCAGACAGGCAGATCCCACAGTTCGGGGCAGGCAGGCAGAAGCCACAGTTCGGGTCAGACAGGCAGATCCCACAGTTCGAGGCAGACAGGCAGATCCCACAGTTCGGGTCAGACAGGCAGATCCCACAGTTCGAGGCAGGCAGGCAGGCAGATCCCACAGTTCGAGGCAGGCAGGCAGATCCCACAGTTCGGGTCAGACAGGCAGATCCCACAGTTCGAGGCAGGCAGGCAGGCAGATCCCACAGTTCGGGGCAGGCAGGCAGATCCCACAGTTCGGGTCAGACAGGCAGTTCCCACAGTTCGAGGCAGGCAGGCAGGCAGATCCCACAGTTCGGGGCAGGCAGGCAAATCCCACTGTTCGGGGCAGGCAGGTAGGCAGATCCCACAGTTCGGGTCAGACAGGCAGATCCCACAGTTCGAGGCAGGCAGGCAGGCAGATCCCACAGTTCGGGGCAGGCAGGCAGATCCCACAGTTCGGGTCAGACAGGCAGATCCCACAGTTCGAGGCAGGCAGGCAAATCCCACTGTTCGGGGCAGGCAGGTAGGCAGATCCCACAGTTCGGGTCAGACAGGCAGATCCCACAGTTCGAGGCAGGCAGGCAGATCCCACAGTTCGGGGCAGGCAGGCAGATCCCACAGTTCGGGTCAGACAGGCAGATCCCACAGTTCGAGGCAGGCAGGCAGGCAGATCCCACAGTTCGGGGCAGGCAGGCAAATCCCACAGTTCGGGGCAGGCAGGCAGTTCCCACAGTTTGACTCAGGCAGGCAGATCCCACAGTTCGGATCAGGCAGGCAGATTCAACAGTTCGGGTCAGGCAGGCAGATCCCACAGTTCGGGTCAGACAGGCAGATCCTACAGTTCGAGGCAGGCAAGCAGGCAGATCCCACAGTTCGGGTCAGGCAGGCAGATACCACATTCCGGGGCAGGCAGGCAGATCCCACAGTTCGAGGCAGGCAAGAAGGCAGGCAGATCCCACAGTTCGGGGCTGGCAGGCAGATCCCACAGTTCGGGGCAGGCAGGCAGAGCCCACAGATCGGTGCAGGCAGGCAGATCCCACAGATCAGAGCAGGCAGGCAGATCCCACAGATCGGGGCAGGCAGGGAGGCAGGCAGATCCCACAGTTCGGGGCAGGCAGGCAGGCAGATCCCACTGTTTGGGGCAGGCAGGCAGGCAGATCCCACAGATCGGAGCAGGCAGGGAGGCAGGCAGATCCCACAGTTCGAGTCAGGCAAGCAGGCAGATCCCATAGTTCAGGGCAGGCAGGCAGATCCCACAGTTCGGGGGAGGCAGGCAGATCCCACAGTTCGGGGCAGGCAGGCAGATCCGACAGTTCGGGTCAGGCAGGCAGATCCCACAGTTCGGGTCAGACAGGCAGATCCCACAGTTCGGGTCAGGCAGGCAGATCCCACAGTTTGGGTCAGGCAGGCAGATCCCACAGTTCAGGGCAGGCAGGCAGATCCCACAGTTCGAGGCAGTCAGGCAGATCCCACAGTTCGGGGCAGGCAGGCAGGCAGATCCCACAGTTCGGGTCAGGCAGGCAGATCCCACAGTTCGGGGCAGGCAGCCAGATCCCACAGTTCGGGGCAGGCAGGCAGAACCCACAGTTCGGGGCAGGCAGGCAGATCCCACAGTTCGGTTCAGGCAGGCAGATCCCACAGTTCGGGTCAGGCAGGCAGATCCCACAGTTCGGGTCAGGCAGGGAAATCCCACAGTTCGGGGCAGGCAGGCAGATCCCACATTTCGGGTCAGGCAGGCAGATCCCACAGTTCGGGGTAGACAGGCAAATCCCACAGTTCAGGGCAGGCAGGCAGATCCCAAAGTTCGGGTCAGGCAGGCAGATCCCACAGTTCGGGGCAGGCAGGCAAATCCCACTGTTCGGGGCAGGCAGGTAGGCAGATCCCACAGTTCGGGTCAGACAGGCAGATCCCACAGTTCGAGGCAGGCAGGCAGGCAGATCCCACAGTTCGGGGCAGGCAGGCAGATCCCACAGTTCGGGTCAGACAGGCAGATCCCACAGTTCGGGTCAGACAGGCAGATCCCACAGTTCGGGGCAGGCAGGCAAATCCCACTGTTCGGGGCAGGCAGGTAGGCAGATCCCACAGTTCGGGTCAGACAGGCAGATCCCACAGTTCGAGGCAGGCAGGCAGGCAGATCCCACAGTTCGGGGCAGGCAGGCAGATCCCACAGTTCGGGTCAGGCAGGCAGATCCCACAGTTCGAGGCAGGCAGGCAAATCCCAATGTTCGGGTCAGGCAGGCAGATCCCACAGTTCGGGTCCGGCAGGCAAATCCCATAGTTCGGGTCAGGCAGGCAGGCAGATCCCACAGTTCGGGTCAGGCAGGCAGATCCCACAGTTCGGATCAGGCAGGCAGATCCCACAGTTCGGGTCAGGCAGGCAGATCCCACAGTTCGGGGCAGGCAGGCAGGCAGATCCCACAGTTCGGGGCAGGCAGGCAGATCCCACAGTTCGGATCAGGCAGGCAGATCCAACAGTTCGGGGCAGGCAGTCAGGCAGATCCCACAGTTCAGTTCAGGCAGGCAGATCCCACAGTTCGGGGCAGGCAGGCAGATCCCACATTTCCGGGCAGGCGGGCAGATCCTACAAATCAGAGCAGGCAAGGAGATCCCACAGATCGGAGCAGGGAGGGAGGCAGGCAGATCCCACAGATCAGAGCAGGCAAGGAGATCCCACAGTTCGGGGCAGGCAGGCAGATCCCACAGTTCGGGGCAGGCAGGCAGATCCCACAGTTCGGGGCAGGCTGGCTGATCCCACAGTTCGGGGCAGGCAGGCAGAATCCACAGTTCGGGTCAGGCAGGCAGGCAGATCCCACAGTTCGGGGCAGGCAGGCAGATCCCACAGTTCAAGGCAAGCAGGCAGAAGCCACAGTTCGGGGCAGGCAGGCTGATCCCACAGTTCGGGGCAGGCAGGCAGAATCCACAGTTCGGGTCAGGCAGGCAGGCAGATCCCACAGTTCGGGGCAGGCAGGCAGATCCCACAGTTCAAGGCAAGCAGGCAGAAGCCACAGTTCGGGTCAGGCAGACAGGCAGATTCCACAGTTCGAGGCAGGCAGGCAGATCCCACAGTTCGGGTCAGGCAGGCAGATCCCACAGTTCAAGGCAAGCAGGCAGATGCCACAGTTCGGGGCAGACAGGCAGATCCCACAGTTCGAGGCAGGCAGGCAGATCCCACAGTTCGGGTCAGGCAGGCAGATCCCACAGTTCGGGGCAGGCAGGCAGAAGCCACAGTTCGGGTCAGGCAGGCAGATCCCACAGTTCGAGGCAGGCAGGCAGATCCCACAGTTCGGGTCAGACAGGCAGATCCCACAGTTCGGGGCAGGCAGGCAGAAGCCACAGTTCGGGTCAGACAGGCAGATCCCACAGTTCGAGGCAGACAGGCAGATCCCACAGTTCGGGTCAGACAGGCAGATCCCACAGTTCGAGGCAGGCAGGCAGGCAGATCCCACAGTTCGAGGCAGGCCGGCAGATCCCACAGTTCGGGTCAGACAGGCAGATCCCACAGTTCGAGGCAGGCAGGCAGGCAGATCCCACAGTTCGGGGCAGGCAGGCAGATCCCACAGTTCGGGTCAGACAGGCAGATCCCACAGTTCGAGGCAGGCAGGCAGGCAGATCCCACAGTTCGGGGCAGGCAGGCAAATCCCACTGTTCGGGGCAGGCAGGTAGGCAGATCCCACAGTTCGCGTCAGACAGGCAGATCCCACAGTTCGAGGCAGGCAGGCAGGCAGATCCCATAGTTCGGGGCAGGCAGGCAGATCCCACAGTTCGGGTCAGACAGGCAGATCCCACAGTTCGGGTCAGGCAGGCAGATCCCACAGTTCGGGTCAGGCAGGGAAATCCCACAGTTCGGGGCAGGCAGGCAGATCCCACATTTCGGGTCAGGCAGGCAGATCCCACAGTTCGGGGTAGACAGGCAAATCCCACAGTTCGGGGCAGGCAGGCAGATCCCAAAGTTCGGGTCAGGCAGGCAGATCCCACAGTTCGGGGCAGGCAGGCAAATCCCACTGTTCGGGGCAGGCAGGTAGGCAGATCCCACAGTTCGGGTCAGACAGGCAGATCCCACAGTTCGAGGCAGGCAGGCAGGCAGATCCCACAGTTCGGGGCAGGCAGGCAGATCCCACAGTTCGGGTCAGACAGGCAGATCCCACAGTTCGGGTCAGACAGGCAGATCCCACAGTTCGGTGCAGGCAGGCAAATCCCACTGTTCGGGGCAGGCAGGTAGGCAGATCCCACAGTTCGGGTCAGACAGGCAGATCCCACAGTTCGAGGCAGGCAGGCAGGCAGATCCCACAGTTCGGGGCAGGCAGGCAGATCCCACAGTTCGGGTCAGGCAGGCAGATCCCACAGTTCGAGGCAGGCAGGCAAATCCCACTGTTCGGGTCAGGCAGGCAGATCCCACAGTTCGGGTCCGGCAGGCAAATCCCATAGTTCGGGTCAGGCAGGCAGGCAGATCCCACAGTTCGGGTCAGGCAGGCAGATCCCACAGTTCGGATCAGGCAGGCAGATCCCACAGTTCGGGTCAGGCAGGCAGATCCCACAGTTCGGGGCAGGCAGGCAGGCAGATCCCACAGTTCGGGGCAGGCAGGCAGATCCCACAGTTCGGATCAGGCAGGCAGATCCAACAGTTCGGGGCAGGCAGTCAGGCAGATCCCACAGTTCAGTTCAGGCAGGCAGATCCCACAGTTCGGGGCAGGCAGGCAGATCCCACATTTCCGGGCAGGCGGGCAGATCCTACAAATCAGAGCAGGCAAGGAGATCCCACAGATCGGAGCAGGCAGGGAGGCAGGCAGATCCCACAGATCAGAGCAGGCAAGGAGATCCCACAGTTCGGGGCAGGCAGGCAGATCCCACAGTTCGGGGCAGGCAGGCAGATCCCACAGTTCGGGGCAGGCTGGCAGATCCCACAGTTCGGGGCAGGCCGGCAGATCCCACAGTTCGGGTCAGACAGGCAGATCCCACAGTTCGAGGCAGGCAGGCAGGCAGATCCCACAGTTCGGGGCAGGCAGGCAGATCCCACAGTTCGGGTCAGACAGGCAGATCCCACAGTTCGAGGCAGGCAGGCAGGCAGATCCCACAGTTCGGGGCAGGCAGGCAAATCCCACTGTTCGGGGCAGGCAGGTAGGCAGATCCCACAGTTCGCGTCAGACAGGCAGATCCCACAGTTCGAGGCAGGCAGGCAGGCAGATCCCATAGTTCGGGGCAGGCAGGCAGATCCCACAGTTCGGGTCAGACAGGCAGATCCCACAGTTCGGGTCAGGCAGGCAGATCCCACAGTTCGGGTCAGGCAGGGAAATCCCACAGTTCGGGGCAGGCAGGCAGATCCCACATTTCGGGTCAGGCAGGCAGATCCCACAGTTCGGGGTAGACAGGCAAATCCCACAGTTCGGGGCAGGCAGGCAGATCCCAAAGTTCGGGTCAGGCAGGCAGATCCCACAGTTCGGGGCAGGCAGGCAAATCCCACTGTTCGGGGCAGGCAGGTAGGCAGATCCCACAGTTCGGGTCAGACAGGCAGATCCCACAGTTCGAGGCAGGCAGGCAGGCAGATCCCACAGTTCGGGGCAGGCAGGCAGATCCCACAGTTCGGGTCAGACAGGCAGATCCCACAGTTCGGGTCAGACAGGCAGATCCCACAGTTCGGTGCAGGCAGGCAAATCCCACTGTTCGGGGCAGGCAGGTAGGCAGATCCCACAGTTCGGGTCAGACAGGCAGATCCCACAGTTCGAGGCAGGCAGGCAGGCAGATCCCACAGTTCGGGGCAGGCAGGCAGATCCCACAGTTCGGGTCAGGCAGGCAGATCCCACAGTTCGAGGCAGGCAGGCAAATCCCACTGTTCGGGTCAGGCAGGCAGATCCCACAGTTCGGGTCCGGCAGGCAAATCCCATAGTTCGGGTCAGGCAGGCAGGCAGATCCCACAGTTCGGGTCAGGCAGGCAGATCCCACAGTTCGGATCAGGCAGGCAGATCCCACAGTTCGGGTCAGGCAGGCAGATCCCACAGTTCGGGGCAGGCAGGCAGGCAGATCCCACAGTTCGGGGCAGGCAGGCAGATCCCACAGTTCGGATCAGGCAGGCAGATCCAACAGTTCGGGGCAGGCAGTCAGGCAGATCCCACAGTTCAGTTCAGGCAGGCAGATCCCACAGTTCGGGGCAGGCAGGCAGATCCCACATTTCCGGGCAGGCGGGCAGATCCTACAAATCAGAGCAGGCAAGGAGATCCCACAGATCGGAGCAGGCAGGGAGGCAGGCAGATCCCACAGATCAGAGCAGGCAAGGAGATCCCACAGTTCGGGGCAGGCAGGCAGATCCCACAGTTCGGGGCAGGCAGGCAGATCCCACAGTTCGGGGCAGGCTGGCAGATCCCACAGTTCGGGGCAGGCAGGCAGATCCCACAGTTCGGGGCAGGCAGGCTGATCCCACAGTTCGGGGCAGGCAGGCAGAAGCCACAGTTCGGGTCAGGCAGGCAGGCAGATCCCACAGTTCGGGGCAGGCAGGCAGATCCCACAGTTCAAGGCAAGCAGGCAGAAGCCACAGTTCGGGTCAGGCAGACAGGCAGATCCCACAGTTCGAGGCAGGCAGGCAGATCCCACAGTTCGGGTCAGGCAGGCAGATCCCACAGTTCAAGGCAAGCAGGCAGATGCCACAGTTCGGGGCAGACAGGCAGATCCCACAGTTCGAGGCAGGCAGGCAGATCCCACAGTTCGGGTCAGGCAGGCAGATCCCACAGTTCGGGGCAGGCAGGCAGAAGCCACAGTTCGGGTCAGGCAGGCAGATCCCACAGTTCGAGGCAGGCAGGCAGATCCCACAGTTCGGGTCAGACAGGCAGATCCCACAGTTCGGGGCAGGCAGGCAGAAGCCACAGTTCGGGTCAGACAGGCAGATCCCACAGTTCGAGGCAGACAGGCAGATCCCACAGTTCGGGTCAGACAGGCAGATCCCACAGTTCGAGGCAGGCAGGCAGGCAGATCCCACAGTTCGAGGCAGGCAGGCAGATCCCACAGTTCGGGTCAGTCAGGCAGATCCCACAGTTCAAGGCAGGCAGGCAGGCAGATCCCACAGTTCGGGGCAGGCAGGCAGATCCCACAGTTCGGGTCAGACAGGCAGATCCCACAGTTCGAGGCAGGCAGGCAGGCAGATCCCACAGTTCGGGGCAGGCAGGCAAATCCCACTGTTCGGGGCAGGCAGGTAGGCAGATCCCACAGTTCGGGTCAGACAGGCAGATCCCACAGTTCGAGGCAGGCAGGCAGGCAGATCCCATAGTTCGGGGCAGGCAGGCAGATCCCACAGTGCGGGTCAGACAGGCAGATCCCACAGTTCGAGGCAGGCAGGCAAATCCCACTGTTCGGGGCAGGCAGGTAGGCAGATCCCACAGTTCGGGTCAGACAGGCAGATCCCACAGTTCGAGGCAGTCAGGCAGATCCCACAGTTCGGGGCAGGCAGGCAGATCCCACAGTTCGGGTCAGACAGGCAGATCCCACAGTTCGAGGCAGGCAGGCAGGCAGATCCCACAGTTCGGGGCAGGCAGGCAAATCCCACAGTTCGGGGCAGGCAGGCAGTTCCCACAGTTTGACTCAGGCATGCAGATCCCACAGTTCGGATCAGGCAGGCAGATTCAACAGTTCGGGTCAGGCAGGCAGATCCCACAGTTCGGGTCAGACAGGCAGATCCTACAGTTCGAGGCAGGCAAGCAGGCAGATCCCACAGTTCGGGTCAGGCAGGCAGATACCACATTCCGGGGCAGGCAGGCAGATCCCACAGTTCGGGGCTGGCAGGCAGATCTCACAGTTCGGGGCAGGCAGGCAGAGCCCACAGATCGGTGCAGGCAGGCAGATCCCACAGATCAGAGCAGGCAGGCAGATCCCACAGATCGGGGCAGGCAGGGAGGCAGGCAGATCCCACAGTTCGGGGCAGGCAGGCAGGCAGATCCCACTGTTTGGGGCAGGCAGGCAGGCAGATCCCACAGATCGGAGCAGGCAGGGAGGCAGGCAGATCCCACAGATCGGAGCAGGCAGGGAGGCAGGCAGATCCCACAGATCTGGGCAGACAGGGAGGCAGGCAGATCCCACAGATCGGAGAAGGCTGGCAGATCCCACAGATCGGAGCAGGCAGGCAGATCCCACAGATTGGAGCAGGCAGGGCGGCAGGCAGATCCCACAGATCGGAGCAGGCAGGGAGGCAGGCAGATCCTACAGATCGGAGCAGGCAGGGAGGCAGGCAGATCCCACAGATCGGAGCAGGCAGGGAGGCAGGCAGATCCCACAGATCGGAGTAGGCAGGGAGGCAGACAGATCCCACAGATCGGAGCAGGCAGGCAGAACCCACAGTTTGGGTCAGGCAGGCAGATCCCACAGTTCGGGGCAGACAGGCAGATCCCACAGTTCGGGGCAGGCAGGCTGGCAGATCCCACAGTTCGGGGCAGGCAGGCAGGCAGATCCCACATTTCGGGGCAGGCAGGCAGGTAGATCCCACAGTTCGAGGCAGGCAGGCAGATACCACAGTTCGAGGCGGTCAGGCAGGCAGATCCCACATTTCGGGGCAGGCAGGCAGGTAGATCCCACAGTTCGAGGCAGGCAGGCAGATGCCACAGTTCGGGTCAGGCAGACAGATCCCACAGTTCGAGGCAGGCAGGCAGATACCACAGTTCGGGTCAGGCAGGCAGATCCCACAGCTCGGGGCAGGCAGACAGATCCCACAGTTCGGGTCAGACAGGCAGATCCCACAGTTCGAAGCAGGCAGGCAGATCCCACAGTTCGGGTCAGGCAGGCAGATCCCACAGTTCGGGTCAGGCAGGCAGATCCCACAGTTCGAGGCAGGCTGATCCCACAGTTCGGGGCAGGCAGGCAGATCCCACAGTTCGGGTCAGGCAGGCAGATCCCACAGTTCGAGGCAGGCTGATCCCACATTTCGGGTCAGGCAGGCAGATCCCACAGTTCGAGGCAGGCTGATCCCACATTTCGGGGCAGGCAGGCAGATCCCACAGTTCGGGTCAGGCAGGCAGATCCCACAGTTCGAGGCAGGCTGATCCCACATTTCGGGTCAGGCAGGCAGATCCCACAGTTCGAGGCAGGCAGGCAGATCCCACAGTTCGGGTCAGGCAGGCAGATCCCACAGTTCGGGGCAGGCAGGCAGATCCCACAGTTCGTGTCAGGCAGGCAGATCCCACAGTTCGGGCAGGCAGGCTGATCCCACAGTTCGGGGCAGGCAGGCAGATCCCACAGTTCGAGGCAGGCAGGCAAATCCTACAGTTCAGGGCAGGCAGGCAGGCAGATCCCACAGTTCAGGTCAGGCAGGCAGATCCCACAGTTCGAGGCAGGCAAGCAGGCAAGCAGTTCCCACAGTTCAGGGAAGGCAGGCAGATCCCACCGTTCGGGTCAGGCAGGCAGATCCCACAGTTCGGGTAATGACCGCAGATCCCACAGTTCGGGTCAGGCAGGCAAATCCCACAGTTCGGGTCAGGCAGGCAGATCCCACAGTTCGAGGCAGGCAGGCAGGCAGATCCCACAGTTCGGGGCAGGCAGGCAGATCCCACAGTTCGGGTCAGGCAGGCAAATCCCAATGTTCGGGTCAGGCAGGCAGATCCCACAGTTCGGGTCCGGCAGGCAAATCCCATAGTTCGGGTCAGGCAGGCAGGCAGATCCCACAGTTCGGGTCAGGCAGGCAGATCCCACAGTTCGGATCAGGCAGGCAGATCCCACAGTTAGGGTCAGGCAGGCAGATCCCACAGTTCGGGGCAGGCAGGCAGGCAGATCCCACAGTTCGGGTCAGGCAGGCAGATCCCACAGTTCGGGTCAGGCAGGCAGATCCCACAGTTCGGATCAGGCAGGCAGATCCCACAGTTCGGGTCAGGCAGGCAGATCCCACAGTTCGGGGCAGGCAGGCAGGCAGATCCCACAGTTCGGGGCAGGCAGGCAGATCCCACAGTTCGGATCAGGCAGGCAGATCCAACAGTTCGGGGCAGGCAGTCAGGCAGATCCCACAGTTCAGTTCAGGCAGGCAGGTCCACAGTTCGGGGCAGGCAGGCAGATCCCACATTTCCGGGCAGGCGGGCAGATCCTACAAATCAGAGCAGGCAAGGAGATCCCACAGATCGGAGCAGGCAGGGAGGCAGGCAGATCCCACAGATCAGAGCAGGCAAGGAGATCCCACAGTTCGGGGCAGGCAGGCAGATCCCACAGTTCGGGGCAGGCAGGCAGATCCCACAGTTCGGGGCAGGCTGGCTGATCCCACAGTTCGGGGCAGGCAGGCAGAATCCACAGTTCGGGTCAGGCAGGCAGGCAGATCCCACAGTTCGGGGCAGGCAGGCAGATCCCACAGTTCAAGGCAAGCAGGCAGAAGCCACAGTTCGGGGCAGGCAGGCTGATCCCACAGTTCGGGGCAGGCAGGCAGAATCCACAGTTCGGGTCAGGCAGGCAGGCAGATCCCACAGTTCGGGGCAGGCAGGCAGATCCCACAGTTCAAGGCAAGCAGGCAGAAGCCACAGTTCGGGTCAGGCAGACAGGCAGATTCCACAGTTCGAGGCAGGCAGGCAGATCCCACAGTTCGGGTCAGGCAGGCAGATCCCACAGTTCAAGGCAAGCAGGCAGATGCCACAGTTCGGGGCAGACAGGCAGATCCCACAGTTCGAGGCAGGCAGGCAGATCCCACAGTTCGGGTCAGGCAGGCAGATCCCACAGTTCGGGGCAGGCAGGCAGAAGCCACAGTTCGGGTCAGGCAGGCAGATCCCACAGTTCGAGGCAGGCAGGCAGATCCCACAGTTCGGGTCAGACAGGCAGATCCCACAGTTCGGGGCAGGCAGGCAGAAGCCACAGTTCGGGTCAGACAGGCAGATCCCACAGTTCGAGGCAGACAGGCAGATCCCACAGTTCGGGTCAGACAGGCAGATCCCACAGTTCGAGGCAGGCAGGCAGGCAGATCCCACAGTTCGAGGCAGGCCGGCAGATCCCACAGTTCGGGTCAGACAGGCAGATCCCACAGTTCGAGGCAGGCAGGCAGGCAGATCCCACAGTTCGGGGCAGGCAGGCAGATCCCACAGTTCGGGTCAGACAGGCAGATCCCACAGTTCGAGGCAGGCAGGCAGGCAGATCCCACAGTTCGGGGCAGGCAGGCAAATCCCACTGTTCGGGGCAGGCAGGTAGGCAGATCCCACAGTTCGCGTCAGACAGGCAGATCCCACAGTTCGAGGCAGGCAGGCAGGCAGATCCCATAGTTCGGGGCAGGCAGGCAGATCCCACAGTTCGGGTCAGACAGGCAGATCCCACAGTTCGGGTCAGGCAGGCAGATCCCACAGTTCGGGTCAGGCAGGCAGATCCCACAGTTCGGGTCAGGCAGGGAAATCCCACAGTTCGGGGCAGGCAGGCAGATCCCACATTTCGGGTCAGGCAGGCAGATCCCACAGTTCGGGGTAGACAGGCAAATCCCACAGTTCGGGGCAGGCAGGCAGATCCCAAAGTTCGGGTCAGGCAGGCAGATCCCACAGTTCGGGGCAGGCAGGCAAATCCCACTGTTCGGGGCAGGCAGGTAGGCAGATCCCACAGTTCGGGTCAGACAGGCAGATCCCACAGTTCGAGGCAGGCAGGCAGGCAGATCCCACAGTTCGGGTCAGACAGGCAGATCCCACAGTTCGAGGCAGGCAGGCAGGCAGATCCCACAGTTCGGGGCAGGCAGGCAGATCCCACAGTTCGGGTCAGACAGGCAGATCCCACAGTTCGGGTCAGACAGGCAGATCCCACAGTTCGGGTCAGGCAGGCAGGCAGATCCCACAGTTCGGGTCAGGCAGGCAGGCAGATCCCACAGTTCGGGTCAGGCAGGCAGGCAGATCCCACAGTTCGGGTCAGGCAGGCAGGCAGATCCCACAGTTCGGGGCAGACAGGCAGATCCCACAGTTCGGGGCAGGCAGGCAGGCAGATCCCACAGTTCGGGTCAGGCAGGCAGATCCCACAGTTCGGATCAGGCAGGCAGATCCCACAGTTCGGGTCAGGCAGGCAGATCCCACAGTTCGGGTCAGGCAGGCACATCCCACAGTTCGGGTCAGGCAGGCAGATCCCACAGTTCGGGTCAGGCAGGCAGATCCCACAGTTCGGGTCAGGCAGGCACATCCCACAGTTCGGGTCAGGCAGGCAGATCCCACAGTTCGGGTCAGGCAGGCACATCCCACAGTTCGGGTCAGGCAGGCACATCCCACAGTTCGGGTCAGGCAGGCACATCCCACAGTTCGGGTCAGGCAGGCAGATCCCACAGTTCGGGTCAGGCAGGCAGATCCCACAGTTCGGGTCAGGCAGGCACATCCCACAGTTCGGGTCAGGCAGGCACATCCCACAGTTCGGGTCAGGCAGGCACATCCCACAGTTCGGGTCAGGCAGGCACATCCCACAGTTCGGGTCAGGCAGGCACATCCCACAGTTCGGGTCAGGCAGGCACATCCCACAGTTCGGGTCAGGCAGGCAGATCCCACAGTTCGGGTCAGGCAGGCAGATCCCACAGTTCGGGTCAGGCAGGCACATCCCACAGTTCGGGTCAGGCAGGCACATCCCACAGTTCGGGTCAGGCAGGCAGATCCCACAGTTCGGGTCAGGCAGGCACATCCCACAGTTCGGGTCAGGCAGGCAGATCCCACAGTTCGGGTCAGACAGGCACATCCCACAGTTCGGGTCAGGCAGGCAGATCCCACAGTTCGGGTCAGGCAGGCAGATCCCACAGTTCGGGTCAGGCAGGCACATCCCACAGTTCGGGTCAGGCAGGCAGATCCCACAGTTCGGGTCAGGCAGGCACATCCCACAGTTCGGGTCAGGCAGGCAGATCCCACAGTTCGGGTCAGGCAGGCAGATCCCACAGTTCGGGTCAGGCAGGCAGATCCCACAGTTCGGGTCAGGCAGGCACATCCCACAGTTCGGGTCAGGCAGGCACATCCCACAGTTCGGGTCAGGCAGGCAGATCCCACAGTTCGGGTCAGGCAGGCACATCCCACAGTTCGGGTCAGGCAGGCACATCCCACAGTTCGGGTCAGGCAGGCAGGCAGATCCCACAGTTCGGGGCAGGCAGGCAGATCCCACAGTTCGGGTCAGACAGGCAGATCCCACAGTTCGGGTCAGGCAGGCACATCCCACAGTTCGGGTCAGGCAGGCAGGCAAATCCCACAGTTCGGGTCAGGCAGGCAGATCCCACAGTTCGGGTCAGGCAGGCAGATCCCACAGTTCGGGTCAGGCAGGCACATCCCACAGTTCGGGTCAGGCAGGCAGATCCCACAGTTCGGGTCAGGCAGGCAGGCAAATCCCACAGTTCGGGTCAGGCAGGCAGGCACATCCCACAGTTCGGGTCAGGCAGGCAGGCAGATCCCACAGTTCGGGTCAGGCAGGCAGATCCCACAGTTCGGGTCAGGCAGGCAAATCCCACAGTTCGGGTCAGGCAGGCAGATCCCACAGTTCGGGTCAGGCAGGCAGGCAAATCCCACAGTTCGGGTCAGGCAGGCAGATCCCACAGTTTGGGGCAGGTAGGCACATCCCACAGTTCGGGTCAGGCAGGCAGATCCCACAGTTCGGGTCAGGCAGGCACATCCCACAGTTCGGGTCAGGCAGGCAGGCAAATCCCACAGTTCGGGTCAGGCAGGCAGATCCCACAGTTCGGGTCAGGCAGGCAAATCCCACAGTTCGGGTCAGGCAGGCAGATCCCACAGTTTGGGGCAGGTAGGCACATCCCACAGTTCGGGTCAGGCAGGCAGATCCCACAGTTTGGGGCAGGTAGGCACATCCCACAGTTCGGGTCAGGCAGGCAGATCCCACAGTTCGGGTCAGGCAGGCAGATCCCACAGTTTGGGGCAGGTAGGCACATCCCACAGTTCGGGTCAGGCAGGCAGATCCCACAGTTTGGGGCAGGTAGGCACATCCCACAGTTCGGGTCAGGCAGGCAGATCCCACAGTTCGGGTCAGGCAGGCACATCCCACAGTTCGGGTCAGACAGGCAGATCCCACAGTTCGGGTCAGACAGGCAGATCCCACAGTTTGGGGCAGGTAGGCACATCCCACAGTTCGGGTCAGGCAGGCAGATCCCACAGTTTGGGGCAGGTAGGCACATCCCACAGTTCGGGTCAGGCAGGCAGATCCCACAGTTCGGGTCAGGCAGGCACATCCCACAGTTCGGGTCAGGCAGGCTGATCCCACATTTCGGGGCAGGCAGGCTGATCCCACAGTTCGGGGCAGGCAGGCTGATCCCACAGTTCGGGGCAGACAGGCAGTTCCCACAGTTCGGGTCAGGCAGGCAGGCAAATCCCACAGTTCGGGTCAGGCAGGCAGATCCCACAGTTCGGGTCAGGCAGGCAGATCCCACAGTTCGGGGCAGGCAGGCAGATCCCACAGTTCGGGTCAGGCAGGCAGGCAAATCCCACAGTTCGGGTCAGGCAGGCAGATCCCACAGTTCGGGTCAGGCAGGCAGATCCCACAGTTCGGGGCAGGCAGGCAGGCACATCCCACAGTTCGGGGCAGGCAGGCAAATCCCACAGTTCGGGTCAGGCAGGCAGATCCCACAGTTCGGGTCAGGCAGGCAGATCCCACAGTTCGGGTCAGACAGGCAGATCCCACAGTTCGAGGCAGGCAGGTAGGCAGATCCCACAGTTCGGGTCAGACAGGCAGATCCCACAGTTCGAGGCAGGCAGGCAGGCAGATCCCACAGTTCGGGTCAGGCAGGCAGAACCCACAGTTCGAGGCAGGCAGGCAGATCCCACAGTTCGGGTCAGGCAGGCAAATCCCATAGTTCGGGTCAGGCAGGCAGGCAGATCCCACAGTTCGGGTCAGGCAGGCAGATCCCACAGTTCGGATCAGGCAGGCAGATCCCACAGTTCGGGTCAGGCAGGCAGATCCCACAGTTCGGGGCAGGCAGGCAGGCAGATCCCACAGTTCGGGGCAGGCAGGCAGATCCCACAGTTCGGATCAGGCAGGCAGATCCAACAGTTCGGGGCAGGCAGTCAGGCAGATCCCACAGTTCAGTTCAGGCAGGCAGATCCCACAGTTCGGGGCAGGCAGGCAGATCCCACATTTCCGGGCAGGCGGGCAGATCCTACAAATCAGAGCAGGCAAGGAGATCCCACAGATCGGAGCAGGCAGGGAGGCAGGCAGATCCCACAGATCAGAGCAGGCAAGGAGATCCCACAGTTCGGGGCAGGCAGGCAGATCCCACAGTTCGGGGCAGGCAGGCAGATCCCACAGTTCGGGGCAGGCTGGCAGATCCCACAGTTCGGGGCAGGCAGGCAGATCCCACAGTTCGGGGCAGGCAGGCTGATCCCACAGTTCGGGGCAGGCAGGCAGAAGCCACAGTTCGGGTCAGGCAGGCAGGCAGATCCCACAGTTCGGGGCAGGCAGGCAGATCCCACAGTTCAAGGCAAGCAGGCAGAAGCCACAGTTCGGGTCAGGCAGACAGGCAGATCCCACAGTTCGAGGCAGGCAGGCAGATCCCACAGTTCGGGTCAGGCAGGCAGATCCCACAGTTCAAGGCAAGCAGGCAGATGCCACAGTTCGGGGCAGACAGGCAGATCCCACAGTTCGAGGCAGGCAGGCAGATCCCACAGTTCGGGTCAGGCAGGCAGATCCCACAGTTCGGGGCAGGCAGGCAGAAGCCACAGTTCGGGTCAGGCAGGCAGATCCCACAGTTCGAGGCAGGCAGGCAGAAGCCACAGTTCGGGTCAGGCAGGCAGATCCCACAGTTCGGGGCAGGCAGGCAGATCCCACAGTTCGGGTCAGGCAGGCAGATCCCACAGTTCGAGGCAGGCAGGCAGATCCCACAGTTCGGGTCAGGCAGGCAGATCCCACAGTTCGGGGCAGGCAGGCAGATCCCACAGTTCGGGTCAGACAGGCAGATCCCACAGTTCGGGGCAGGCAGGCAGAAGCCACAGTTCGGGTCAGACAGGCAGATCCCACAGTTCGAGGCAGACAGGCAGATCCCACAGTTCGGGTCAGACAGGCAGATCCCACAGTTCGAGGCAGGCAGGCAGGCAGATCCCACAGTTCGAGGCAGGCAGGCAGATCCCACAGTTCGGGTCAGACAGGCAGATCCCACAGTTCGGGTCAGGCAGGCAGATCCCACAGTTCAAGGCAAGCAGGCAGATGCCACAGTTCGGGGCAGACAGGCAGATCCCACAGTTCGGGGCAGGCAGGCAGATCCAACAGTTCGGGTCAGACAGGCAGATCCCACAGTTCGGGGCAGGCAGGCAGAAGCCACAGTTCGGGTCAGACAGGCAGATCCCACAGTTCGAGGCAGACAGGCAGATCTCACAGTTCGGGTCAGACAGGCAGATCCCACAGTTCGAGGCAGGCAGGCAGGCAGATCCCACAGTTCGAGGCAGGCAGGCAGATCCCACAGTTCGGGTCAGACAGGCAGATCCCACAGTTCGAGGCAGGCAGGCAGGCAGATCCCACAGTTCGGGGCAGGCAGGCAGATCCCACAGTTCGGGTCAGACAGGCAGATCCCACAGTTCGAGGCAGGCAGGCAGGCAGATCCCACAGTTCGGGGCAGGCAGGCAAATCCCACTGTTCGGGGCAGGCAGGTAGGCAGATCCCACAGTTCGGGTCAGACAGGCAGATCCCACAGTTCGAGGCAGGCAGGCAGGCAGATCCCACAGTTCGGGGCAGGCAGGCAGATCCCACAGTTCGGGTCAGACAGGCAGATCCCACAGTTCGAGGCAGGCAGGCAAATCCCACTGTTCGGGGCAGGCAGGTAGGCAGATCCCACAGTTCGGGTCAGACAGGCAGATCCCACAGTTCGAGGCAGGCAGGCAGATCCCACAGTTCGGGGCAGGCAGGCAGATCCCACAGTTCGGGTCAGACAGGCAGATCCCACAGTTCGAGGCAGGCAGGCAGGCAGATCCCACAGTTCGGGGCAGGCAGGCAAATCCCACAGTTCGGGGCAGGCAGGCAGTTCCCACAGTTTGACTCAGGCAGGCAGATCCCACAGTTCGGATCAGGCAGGCAGATTCAACAGTTCGGGTCAGGCAGGCAGATCCCACAGTTCGGGTCAGACAGGCAGATCCTACAGTTCGAGGCAGGCAAGCAGGCAGATCCCACAGTTCGGGTCAGGCAGGCAGATACCACATTCCGGGGCAGGCAGGCAGATCCCACAGTTCGAGGCAGGCAAGAAGGCAGGCAGATCCCACAGTTCGGGGCTGGCAGGCAGATCCCACAGTTCGGGGCAGGCAGGCAGAGCCCACAGATCGGTGCAGGCAGGCAGATCCCACAGATCAGAGCAGGCAGGCAGATCCCACAGATCGGGGCAGGCAGGGAGGCAGATCCCACAGTTCGGGGCAGGCAGGCAGATCCCACAGATCAGAGCAGGCAGGCAGATCCCACAGATCGGGGCAGGCAGGGAGGCAGGCAGATCCCACAGTTCGGGGCAGGCAGGCAGGCAGATCCCACTGTTTGGGGCAGGCAGGCAGGCAGATCCCACAGATCGGAGCAGGCAGGGAGGCAGGCAGATCCCACAGTTCGGGTCAGGCAAGCAGGCAGATCCCACAGTTCGGGGCAGGCAGGCAGATCCCACAGTTCGGGGGAGGCAGGCAGATCCCACAGTTCGGGGCAGGCAGGCAGATCCGACAGTTCGGGTCAGGCAGGCAGATCCCACAGTTCGGGTCAGACAGGCAGATCCCACAGTTCGGGTCAGGCAGGCAGATCCCACAGTTTGGGTCAGGCAGGCAGATCCCACAGTTCAGGGCAGGCAGGCAGATCCCACAGTTCGAGGCAGTCAGGCAGATCCCACAGTTCGGGGCAGGCAGCCAGATCCCACAGTTCGGGGCAGGCAGGCAGATCCCACAGTTCGGGGCAGGCAGGCAGATCCCACAGTTCGGTTCAGGCAGGCAGATCCCACAGTTCGGGTCAGGCAGGCAGATCCCACAGTTCGGGTCAGGCAGGGAAATCCCACAGTTCGGGGCAGGCAGGCAGATCCCACATTTCGGGTCAGGCAGGCAGATCCCACAGTTCGGGGTAGACAGGCAAATCCCACAGTTCGGGGCAGGCAGGCAGATCCCAAAGTTCGGGTCAGGCAGGCAGATCCCACAGTTCGGGGCAGGCAGGCAAATCCCACCGTTCTGGGCAGGCAGGTAGGCAGATCCCACAGTTCGGGTCAGACAGGCAGATCCCACAGTTCGAGGCAGGCAGGCAGGCAGATCCCACAGTTCGGGGCAGGCAGGCAGATCCCACAGTTCGGGTCAGACAGGCAGATCCCACAGTTCGGGTCAGACAGGCAGATCCCACAGTTCGGGGCAGGCAGGCAAATCCCACTGTTCGGGGCAGGCAGGCAGGCAGATCCCACAGTTCGAGGCAGGCAGGCAGATCCCACAGTTCGGGTCAGGCAGGCAGATCCCACAGTTCGGGTCAGACAGGCAGATCCCACAGTTCGGGTCAGGCAGGCAGATCCCACAGTTCGGGTCAGGCAGGCAGATCCCACAGTTCGGGTCAGGCAGGCAGATCCCACAGTTCGGGTCAGGCAGGCAGGCAGATCCCACAGTTCGGGGCAGGCAGGCAGATCCCACAGTTCGGGGCAGGCAGGCAGATCCGACAGTTCGGGTCAGGCAGGCAGATCCCACAGTTCGGGTCAGACAGGCAGATCCCACAGTTCGGGTCAGGCAGGCAGATCCTACAGTTTGGGTCAGGCAGGCAGATCCCACAGTTCAGGGCAGGCAGGCAGATCCCACAGTTCGAGGCAGTCAGGCAGATCCCACAGTTCGGGGCAGGCAGGCAGGCAGATCCCACAGTTCGGGTCAGGCAGGCAGATCCCACAGTTCGGGGCAGGCAGCCAGATCCCACAGTTCGGGGCAGGCAGGCAGATCCCACAGTTCGGGGCAGGCAGGCAGATCCCACAGTTCGGTTCAGGCAGGCAGATCCCACAGTTCGGGTCAGGCAGGCAGATCCCACAGTTCGGGTCAGGCAGGGAAATCCCACAGTTCGGGGCAGGCAGGCAGATCCCACATTTCGGGTCAGGCAGGCAGATCCCACAGTTCGGGGTAGACAGGCAAATCCCGCAGTTCGGGGCAGGCAGGCAGATCCCAAAGTTCGGGTCAGGCAGGCAGATCCCACAGTTCGGGGCAGGCAGGCAAATCCCACTGTTCGGGGCAGGCAGGTAGGCAGATCCCACAGTTCGGGTCAGACAGGCAGATCCCACAGTTCGAGGCAGGCAGGCAGGCAGATCCCACAGTTCGGGGCAGGCAGGCAGATCCCACAGTTCGGGTCAGACAGGCAGATCCCACAGTTCGGGTCAGACAGGCAGATCCCACAGTTCGGGGCAGGCAGGCAAATCCCACTGTTCGGGGCAGGCAGGCAGGCAGATCCCACAGTTCGGGTCAGGCAGGCAGGCAGATCCCACAGTTCGGGTCAGGCAGGCAGGCAGATCCCACAGTTCGGGTCAGACAGGCAGATCCCACAGTTCGGGTCAGACAGGCAGATCCCACAGTTCGGGGCAGGCAGGCAGATCCCACAGTTCGGGTCAGACAGGCAGATCCCACAGTTCGAGGCAGGCAGGCAGGCAGATCCCACAGTTCGGGGCAGGCAGGCTGATCCCACAGTTCGGGTCAGGCAGGCAGATCCCACAGTTCGAGGCAGGCAGGCAAATCCCACTGTTCGGTTCAGGCAGGCAGATCCCACAGTTCGGGTCCGGCAGGCAAATCCCATAGTTCGGGTCAGGCAGGCAGGCAGATCCCACAGTTCGGGTCAGGCAGGCAGATCCCACAGTTCGGATCAGGCAGGCAGATCCCACAGTTCGGGTCAGGCAGGCAGATCCCACAGTTCGGGGCAGGCAGGCAGGCAGATCCCACAGTTCGGGGCAGGCAGGCAGATCCCACAGTTCGGATCAGGCAGGCAGATCCAACAGTTCGGGGCAGGCAGTCAGGCAGATCCCACAGTTCAGTTCAGGCAGGCAGATCACACAGTTCGGGGCAGGCAGGCAGATCCCACATTTCCGGGCAGGCGGGCAGATCCTACAAATCAGAGCAGGCAAGGAGATCCCACAGATCGGAGCAGGCAGGGAGGCAGGCAGATCCCACAGATCAGAGCAGGCAAGGAGATCCCACAGTTCGGGGCAGGCAGGCAGATCCCACAGTTCGGGGCAGGCAGGCAGATCCCACAGTTCGGGGCAGGCTGGCAGATCCCACAGTTCGGGGCAGGCAGGCAGTTCCCACAGTTCGGGGCAGGCAGGCTGATCCCACAGTTCGGGGCAGGCAGGCAGAAGCCACAGTTCGGGTCAGGCAGGCAGGCAGATCCCACAGTTCGGGGCAGGCAGGCAGATCCCACAGTTCAAGGCAAGCAGGCAGAAGCCACAGTTCGGGTCAGGCAGACAGGCAGATCCCACAGTTCGAGGCAGGCAGGCAGATCCCACAGTTCGGGTCAGGCAGGCAGATCCCACAGTTCAAGGCAAGCAGGCAGATGCCACAGTTCGGGGCAGACAGGCAGATCCCACAGTTCGAGGCAGGCAGGCAGATCCCACAGTTCGGGTCAGGCAGGCAGATCCCACAGTTCGGGGCAGGCAGGCAGAAGCCACAGTTCGGGTCAGGCAGGCAGATCCCACAGTTCGAGGCAGGCAGGCAGATCCCACAGTTCGGGTCAGACAGGCAGATCCCACAGTTCGGGGCAGGCAGGCAGAAGCCACAGTTCGGGTCAGACAGGCAGATCCCACAGTTCGAGGCAGACAGGCAGATCCCACAGTTCGGGTCAGACAGGCAGATCCCACAGTTCGAGGCAGGCAGGCAGGCAGATCCCACAGTTCGAGGCAGGCAGGCAGATCCCACAGTTCGGGTCAGACAGGCAGATCCCACAGTTCGAGGCAGGCAGGCAGGCAGATCCCACAGTTCGGGGCAGGCAGGCAGATCCCACAGTTCGGGTCAGACAGGCAGTTCCCACAGTTCGAGGCAGGCAGGCAGGCAGATCCCACAGTTCGGGGCAGGCAGGCAAATCCCACTGTTCGGGGCAGGCAGGTAGGCAGATCCCACAGTTCGGGTCAGACAGGCAGATCCCACAGTTCGAGGCAGGCAGGCAGGCAGATCCCACAGTTCGGGGCAGGCAGGCAGATCCCACAGTTCGGGTCAGACAGGCAGATCCCACAGTTCGAGGCAGGCAGGCAAATCCCACTGTTCGGGGCAGGCAGGTAGGCAGATCCCACAGTTCGGGTCAGACAGGCAGATCCCACAGTTCGAGGCAGGCAGGCAGATCCCACAGTTCGGGGCAGGCAGGCAGATCCCACAGTTCGGGTCAGACAGGCAGATCCCACAGTTCGAGGCAGGCAGGCAGGCAGATCCCACAGTTCGGGGCAGGCAGGCAAATCCCACAGTTCGGGTCAGGCAGGCAGTTCCCACAGTTTGACTCAGGCAGGCAGATCCCACAGTTCGGATCAGGCAGGCAGATTCAACAGTTCGGGTCAGGCAGGCAGATCCCACAGTTCGGGTCAGACAGGCAGATCCTACAGTTCGAGGCAGGCAAGCAGGCAGATCCCACAGTTCGGGTCAGGCAGGCAGATACCACATTCCGGGGCAGGCAGGCAGATCCCACAGTTCGAGGCAGGCAAGAAGGCAGGCAGATCCCACAGTTCGGGGCTGGCAGGCAGATCCCACAGTTCGGGGCAGGCAGGCAGAGCCCACAGATCGGTGCAGGCAGGCAGATCCCACAGATCAGAGCAGGCAGGCAGATCCCACAGATCGGGGCAGGCAGGGAGGCAGGCAGATCCCACAGTTCGGGGCAGGCAGGCAGGCAGATCCCACTGTTTGGGGCAGGCAGGCAGGCAGATCCCACAGATCGGAGCAGGCAGGGAGGCAGGCAGATCCCACAGTTCGAGTCAGGCAAGCAGGCAGATCCCATAGTTCAGGGCAGGCAGGCAGATCCCACAGTTCGGGGGAGGCAGGCAGATCCCACAGTTCGGGGCAGGCAGGCAGATCCGACAGTTCGGGTCAGGCAGGCAGATCCCACAGTTCGGGTCAGACAGGCAGATCCCACAGTTCGGGTCAGGCAGGCAGATCCCACAGTTTGGGTCAGGCAGGCAGATCCCACAGTTCAGGGCAGGCAGGCAGATCCCACAGTTCGAGGCAGTCAGGCAGATCCCACAGTTCGGGGCAGGCAGGCAGGCAGATCCCACAGTTCGGGTCAGGCAGGCAGATCCCACAGTTCGGGGCAGGCAGCCAGATCCCACAGTTCGGGGCAGGCAGGCAGATCCCACAGTTCGGGGCAGGCAGGCAGATCCCACAGTTCGGTTCAGGCAGGCAGATCCCACAGTTCGGGTCAGGCAGGCAGATCCCACAGTTCGGGTCAGGCAGGGAAATCCCACAGTTCGGGGCAGGCAGGCAGATCCCACATTTCGGGTCAGGCAGGCAGATCCCACAGTTCGGGGTAGACAGGCAAATCCCACAGTTCAGGGCAGGCAGGCAGATCCCAAAGTTCGGGTCAGGCAGGCAGATCCCACAGTTCGGGGCAGGCAGGCAAATCCCACTGTTCGGGGCAGGCAGGTAGGCAGATCCCACAGTTCGGGTCAGACAGGCAGATCCCACAGTTCGAGGCAGGCAGGCAGGCAGATCCCACAGTTCGGGGCAGGCAGGCAGATCCCACAGTTCGGGTCAGACAGGCAGATCCCACAGTTCGGGTCAGACAGGCAGATCCCACAGTTCGGGGCAGGCAGGCAAATCCCACTGTTCGGGGCAGGCAGGTAGGCAGATCCCACAGTTCGGGTCAGACAGGCAGATCCCACAGTTCGAGGCAGGCAGGCAGGCAGATCCCACAGTTCGGGGCAGGCAGGCAGATCCCACAGTTCGGGTCAGGCAGGCAGATCCCACAGTTCGAGGCAGGCAGGCAAATCCCAATGTTCGGGTCAGGCAGGCAGATCCCACAGTTCGGGTCCGGCAGGCAAATCCCATAGTTCGGGTCAGGCAGGCAGGCAGATCCCACAGTTCGGGTCAGGCAGGCAGATCCCACAGTTCGGATCAGGCAGGCAGATCCCACAGTTCGGGTCAGGCAGGCAGATCCCACAGTTCGGGGCAGGCAGGCAGGCAGATCCCACAGTTCGGGGCAGGCAGGCAGATCCCACAGTTCGGATCAGGCAGGCAGATCCAACAGTTCGGGGCAGGCAGTCAGGCAGATCCCACAGTTCAGTTCAGGCAGGCAGATCCCACAGTTCGGGGCAGGCAGGCAGATCCCACATTTCCGGGCAGGCGGGCAGATCCTACAAATCAGAGCAGGCAAGGAGATCCCACAGATCGGAGCAGGGAGGGAGGCAGGCAGATCCCACAGATCAGAGCAGGCAAGGAGATCCCACAGTTCGGGGCAGGCAGGCAGATCCCACAGTTCGGGGCAGGCAGGCAGATCCCACAGTTCGGGGCAGGCTGGCTGATCCCACAGTTCGGGGCAGGCAGGCAGAATCCACAGTTCGGGTCAGGCAGGCAGGCAGATCCCACAGTTCGGGGCAGGCAGGCAGATCCCACAGTTCAAGGCAAGCAGGCAGAAGCCACAGTTCGGGGCAGGCAGGCTGATCCCACAGTTCGGGGCAGGCAGGCAGAATCCACAGTTCGGGTCAGGCAGGCAGGCAGATCCCACAGTTCGGGGCAGGCAGGCAGATCCCACAGTTCAAGGCAAGCAGGCAGAAGCCACAGTTCGGGTCAGGCAGACAGGCAGATTCCACAGTTCGAGGCAGGCAGGCAGATCCCACAGTTCGGGTCAGGCAGGCAGATCCCACAGTTCAAGGCAAGCAGGCAGATGCCACAGTTCGGGGCAGACAGGCAGATCCCACAGTTCGAGGCAGGCAGGCAGATCCCACAGTTCGGGTCAGGCAGGCAGATCCCACAGTTCGGGGCAGGCAGGCAGAAGCCACAGTTCGGGTCAGGCAGGCAGATCCCACAGTTCGAGGCAGGCAGGCAGATCCCACAGTTCGGGTCAGACAGGCAGATCCCACAGTTCGGGGCAGGCAGGCAGAAGCCACAGTTCGGGTCAGACAGGCAGATCCCACAGTTCGAGGCAGACAGGCAGATCCCACAGTTCGGGTCAGACAGGCAGATCCCACAGTTCGAGGCAGGCAGGCAGGCAGATCCCACAGTTCGAGGCAGGCCGGCAGATCCCACAGTTCGGGTCAGACAGGCAGATCCCACAGTTCGAGGCAGGCAGGCAGGCAGATCCCACAGTTCGGGGCAGGCAGGCAGATCCCACAGTTCGGGTCAGACAGGCAGATCCCACAGTTCGAGGCAGGCAGGCAGGCAGATCCCACAGTTCGGGGCAGGCAGGCAAATCCCACTGTTCGGGGCAGGCAGGTAGGCAGATCCCACAGTTCGCGTCAGACAGGCAGATCCCACAGTTCGAGGCAGGCAGGCAGGCAGATCCCATAGTTCGGGGCAGGCAGGCAGATCCCACAGTTCGGGTCAGACAGGCAGATCCCACAGTTCGGGTCAGGCAGGCAGATCCCACAGTTCGGGTCAGGCAGGGAAATCCCACAGTTCGGGGCAGGCAGGCAGATCCCACATTTCGGGTCAGGCAGGCAGATCCCACAGTTCGGGGTAGACAGGCAAATCCCACAGTTCGGGGCAGGCAGGCAGATCCCAAAGTTCGGGTCAGGCAGGCAGATCCCACAGTTCGGGGCAGGCAGGCAAATCCCACTGTTCGGGGCAGGCAGGTAGGCAGATCCCACAGTTCGGGTCAGACAGGCAGATCCCACAGTTCGAGGCAGGCAGGCAGGCAGATCCCACAGTTCGGGGCAGGCAGGCAGATCCCACAGTTCGGGTCAGACAGGCAGATCCCACAGTTCGGGTCAGACAGGCAGATCCCACAGTTCGGTGCAGGCAGGCAAATCCCACTGTTCGGGGCAGGCAGGTAGGCAGATCCCACAGTTCGGGTCAGACAGGCAGATCCCACAGTTCGAGGCAGGCAGGCAGGCAGATCCCACAGTTCGGGGCAGGCAGGCAGATCCCACAGTTCGGGTCAGGCAGGCAGATCCCACAGTTCGAGGCAGGCAGGCAAATCCCACTGTTCGGGTCAGGCAGGCAGATCCCACAGTTCGGGTCCGGCAGGCAAATCCCATAGTTCGGGTCAGGCAGGCAGGCAGATCCCACAGTTCGGGTCAGGCAGGCAGATCCCACAGTTCAGATCAGGCAGGCAGATCCCACAGTTCGGGTCAGGCAGGCAGATCCCACAGTTCGGGGCAGGCAGGCAGGCAGATCCCACAGTTCGGGGCAGGCAGGCAGATCCCACAGTTCGGATCAGGCAGGCAGATCCAACAGTTCGGGGCAGGCAGTCAGGCAGATCCCACAGTTCAGTTCAGGCAGGCAGATCCCACAGTTCGGGGCAGGCAGGCAGATCCCACATTTCCGGGCAGGCGGGCAGATCCTACAAATCAGAGCAGGCAAGGAGATCCCACAGATCGGAGCAGGCAGGGAGGCAGGCAGATCCCACAGATCAGAGCAGGCAAGGAGATCCCACAGTTCGGGGCAGGCAGGCAGATCCCACAGTTCGGGGCAGGCAGGCAGATCCCACAGTTCGGGGCAGGCTGGCAGATCCCACAGTTCGGGGCAGGCCGGCAGATCCCACAGTTCGGGTCAGACAGGCAGATCCCACAGTTCGAGGCAGGCAGGCAGGCAGATCCCACAGTTCGGGGCAGGCAGGCAGATCCCACAGTTCGGGTCAGACAGGCAGATCCCACAGTTCGAGGCAGGCAGGCAGGCAGATCCCACAGTTCGGGGCAGGCAGGCAAATCCCACTGTTCGGGGCAGGCAGGTAGGCAGATCCCACAGTTCGCGTCAGACAGGCAGATCCCACAGTTCGAGGCAGGCAGGCAGGCAGATCCCATAGTTCGGGGCAGGCAGGCAGATCCCACAGTTCGGGTCAGACAGGCAGATCCCACAGTTCGGGTCAGGCAGGCAGATCCCACAGTTCGGGTCAGGCAGGGAAATCCCACAGTTCGGGGCAGGCAGGCAGATCCCACATTTCGGGTCAGGCAGGCAGATCCCACAGTTCGGGGTAGACAGGCAAATCCCACAGTTCGGGGCAGGCAGGCAGATCCCAAAGTTCGGGTCAGGCAGGCAGATCCCACAGTTCGGGGCAGGCAGGCAAATCCCACTGTTCGGGGCAGGCAGGTAGGCAGATCCCACAGTTCGGGTCAGACAGGCAGATCCCACAGTTCGAGGCAGGCAGGCAGGCAGATCCCACAGTTCGGGGCAGGCAGGCAGATCCCACAGTTCGGGTCAGACAGGCAGATCCCACAGTTCGGGTCAGACAGGCAGATCCCACAGTTCGGTGCAGGCAGGCAAATCCCACTGTTCGGGGCAGGCAGGTAGGCAGATCCCACAGTTCGGGTCAGACAGGCAGATCCCACAGTTCGAGGCAGGCAGGCAGGCAGATCCCACAGTTCGGGGCAGGCAGGCAGATCCCACAGTTCGGGTCAGGCAGGCAGATCCCACAGTTCGAGGCAGGCAGGCAAATCCCACTGTTCGGGTCAGGCAGGCAGATCCCACAGTTCGGGTCCGGCAGGCAAATCCCATAGTTCGGGTCAGGCAGGCAGGCAGATCCCACAGTTCGGGTCAGGCAGGCAGATCCCACAGTTCGGATCAGGCAGGCAGATCCCACAGTTCGGGTCAGGCAGGCAGATCCCACAGTTCGGGGCAGGCAGGCAGGCAGATCCCACAGTTCGGGGCAGGCAGGCAGATCCCACAGTTCGGATCAGGCAGGCAGATCCAACAGTTCGGGGCAGGCAGTCAGGCAGATCCCACAGTTCAGTTCAGGCAGGCAGATCCCACAGTTCGGGGCAGGCAGGCAGATCCCACATTTCCGGGCAGGCGGGCAGATCCTACAAATCAGAGCAGGCAAGGAGATCCCACAGATCGGAGCAGGCAGGGAGGCAGGCAGATCCCACAGATCAGAGCAGGCAAGGAGATCCCACAGTTCGGGGCAGGCAGGCAGATCCCACAGTTCGGGGCAGGCAGGCAGATCCCACAGTTCGGGGCAGGCTGGCAGATCCCACAGTTCGGGGCAGGCAGGCAGATCCCACAGTTCGGGGCAGGCAGGCTGATCCCACAGTTCGGGGCAGGCAGGCAGAAGCCACAGTTCGGGTCAGGCAGGCAGGCAGATCCCACAGTTCGGGGCAGGCAGGCAGATCCCACAGTTCAAGGCAAGCAGGCAGAAGCCACAGTTCGGGTCAGGCAGACAGGCAGATCCCACAGTTCGAGGCAGGCAGGCAGATCCCACAGTTCGGGTCAGGCAGGCAGATCCCACAGTTCAAGGCAAGCAGGCAGATGCCACAGTTCGGGGCAGACAGGCAGATCCCACAGTTCGAGGCAGGCAGGCAGATCCCACAGTTCGGGTCAGGCAGGCAGATCCCACAGTTCGGGGCAGGCAGGCAGAAGCCACAGTTCGGGTCAGGCAGGCAGATCCCACAGTTCGAGGCAGGCAGGCAGATCCCACAGTTCGGGTCAGACAGGCAGATCCCACAGTTCGGGGCAGGCAGGCAGAAGCCACAGTTCGGGTCAGACAGGCAGATCCCACAGTTCGAGGCAGACAGGCAGATCCCACAGTTCGGGTCAGACAGGCAGATCCCACAGTTCGAGGCAGGCAGGCAGGCAGATCCCACAGTTCGAGGCAGGCAGGCAGATCCCACAGTTCGGGTCAGACAGGCAGATCCCACAGTTCAAGGCAGGCAGGCAGGCAGATCCCACAGTTCGGGGCAGGCAGGCAGATCCCACAGTTCGGGTCAGACAGGCAGATCCCACAGTTCGAGGCAGGCAGGCAGGCAGATCCCACAGTTCGGGGCAGGCAGGCAAATCCCACTGTTCGGGGCAGGCAGGTAGGCAGATCCCACAGTTCGGGTCAGACAGGCAGATCCCACAGTTCGAGGCAGGCAGGCAGGCAGATCCCATAGTTCGGGGCAGGCAGGCAGATCCCACAGTGCGGGTCAGACAGGCAGATCCCACAGTTCGAGGCAGGCAGGCAAATCCCACTGTTCGGGGCAGGCAGGTAGGCAGATCCCACAGTTCGGGTCAGACAGGCAGATCCCACAGTTCGAGGCAGTCAGGCAGATCCCACAGTTCGGGGCAGGCAGGCAGATCCCACAGTTCGGGTCAGACAGGCAGATCCCACAGTTCGAGGCAGGCAGGCAGGCAGATCCCACAGTTCGGGGCAGGCAGGCAAATCCCACAGTTCGGGGCAGGCAGGCAGTTCCCACAGTTTGACTCAGGCATGCAGATCCCACAGTTCGGATCAGGCAGGCAGATTCAACAGTTCGGGTCAGGCAGGCAGATCCCACAGTTCGGGTCAGACAGGCAGATCCTACAGTTCGAGGCAGGCAAGCAGGCAGATCCCACAGTTCGGGTCAGGCAGGCAGATACCACATTCCGGGGCAGGCAGGCAGATCCCACAGTTCGGGGCTGGCAGGCAGATCTCACAGTTCGGGGCAGGCAGGCAGAGCCCACAGATCGGTGCAGGCAGGCAGATCCCACAGATCAGAGCAGGCAGGCAGATCCCACAGATCGGGGCAGGCAGGGAGGCAGGCAGATCCCACAGTTCGGGGCAGGCAGGCAGGCAGATCCCACTGTTTGGGGCAGGCAGGCAGGCAGATCCCACAGATCGGAGCAGGCAGGGAGGCAGGCAGATCCCACAGATCGGAGCAGGCAGGGAGGCAGGCAGATCCCACAGATCTGGGCAGACAGGGAGGCAGGCAGATCCCACAGATCGGAGAAGGCTGGCAGATCCCACAGATCGGAGCAGGCAGGCAGATCCCACAGATTGGAGCAGGCAGGGCGGCAGGCAGATCCCACAGATCGGAGCAGGCAGGGAGGCAGGCAGATCCTACAGATCGGAGCAGGCAGGGAGGCAGGCAGATCCCACAGATCGGAGCAGGCAGGGAGGCAGGCAGATCCCACAGATCGGAGTAGGCAGGGAGGCAGACAGATCCCACAGATCGGAGCAGGCAGGCAGAACCCACAGTTTGGGTCAGGCAGGCAGATCCCACAGTTCGGGGCAGACAGGCAGATCCCACAGTTCGGGGCAGGCAGGCTGGCAGATCCCACAGTTCGGGGCAGGCAGGCAGGCAGATCCCACATTTCGGGGCAGGCAGGCAGGTAGATCCCACAGTTCGAGGCAGGCAGGCAGATACCACAGTTCGAGGCGGTCAGGCAGGCAGATCCCACATTTCGGGGCAGGCAGGCAGGTAGATCCCACAGTTCGAGGCAGGCAGGCAGATGCCACAGTTCGGGTCAGGCAGACAGATCCCACAGTTCGAGGCAGGCAGGCAGATACCACAGTTCGGGTCAGGCAGGCAGATCCCACAGCTCGGGGCAGGCAGACAGATCCCACAGTTCGGGTCAGACAGGCAGATCCCACAGTTCGAAGCAGGCAGGCAGATCCCACAGTTCGGGTCAGGCAGGCAGATCCCACAGTTCGAGGGAGGCAGATCCCACAGTTCGGGGCAGGCAGGCAGATCCCACAGTTCGGGTCAGGCAGGCAGATCCCACAGTTCGAGGCAGGCTGATCCCACATTTCGGGGCATGCAGGCAGATCCCACAGTTCGGGTCAGGCAGGCAGATCCCACAGTTCGGGGCAGGCAGGCAGATCCCACAGTTCGTGTCAGGCAGGCAGATCCCACAGTTCGGGCAGGCAGGCTGATCCCACAGTTCGGGGCAGGCAGGCAGATCCCACAGTTCGAGGCAGGCAAGCAGGCAAGCAGTTCCCACAGTTCAGGGAAGGCAGGCAGATCCCACCGTTCGGGTCAGGCAGGCAGATCCCACAGTTCGGGTAATGACCGCAGATCCCACAGTTCGGGTCAGGCAGGCAAATCCCACAGTTCGGGTCAGGCAGGCAGATCCCACAGTTCGAGGCAGGCAGGCAGGCAGATCCCACAGTTCGGGGCAGGCAGGCAGATCCCACAGTTCGGGTCAGGCAGGCAGATCCCACAGTTCGGGTCAGGCAGGCAGATCCCACAGTTCGGGTCAGGCAGGCAGATCCCACAGTTCGGGTCAGGCAGGCAGATCCCACAGTTCGGGTCAGGCAGGCAGATCCCACAGTTCGGGGCAGGCAGGCAGATCCCACAGTTCGGGTCAGGCAGGCAGATCCCACAGTTCGGGTCAGGCAGGCAGATCCCACAGTTCGGGGCAGGCAGGCAGATCCCACAGTTCGAGGCAGGCAGGCAAATCCCAATGTTCGGGTCAGGCAGGCAGATCCCACAGTTCGGGTCCGGCAGGCAAATCCCATAGTTCGGGTCAGGCAGGCAGGCAGATCCCACAGTTCGGGTCAGGCAGGCAGATCCCACAGTTCGGATCAGGCAGGCAGATCCCACAGTTCGGGTCAGGCAGGCAGATCCCACAGTTCGGGGCAGGCAGGCAGGCAGATCCCACAGTTCGGGGCAGGCAGGCAGATCCCACAGTTCGGATCAGGCAGGCAGATCCAACAGTTCGGGGCAGGCAGTCAGGCAGATCCCACAGTTCAGTTCAGGCAGGCAGGTCCACAGTTCGGGGCAGGCAGGCAGATCCCACATTTCCGGGCAGGCGGGCAGATCCTACAAATCAGAGCAGGCAAGGAGATCCCACAGATCGGAGCAGGCAGGGAGGCAGGCAGATCCCACAGATCAGAGCAGGCAAGGAGATCCCACAGTTCGGGGCAGGCAGGCAGATCCCACAGTTCGGGGCAGGCAGGCAGATCCCACAGTTCGGGGCAGGCTGGCTGATCCCACAGTTCGGGGCAGGCAGGCAGAATCCACAGTTCGGGTCAGGCAGGCAGGCAGATCCCACAGTTCGGGGCAGGCAGGCAGATCCCACAGTTCAAGGCAAGCAGGCAGAAGCCACAGTTCGGGGCAGGCAGGCTGATCCCACAGTTCGGGGCAGGCAGGCAGAATCCACAGTTCGGGTCAGGCAGGCAGGCAGATCCCACAGTTCGGGGCAGGCAGGCAGATCCCACAGTTCAAGGCAAGCAGGCAGAAGCCACAGTTCGGGTCAGGCAGACAGGCAGATTCCACAGTTCGAGGCAGGCAGGCAGATCCCACAGTTCGGGTCAGGCAGGCAGATCCCACAGTTCAAGGCAAGCAGGCAGATGCCACAGTTCGGGGCAGACAGGCAGATCCCACAGTTCGAGGCAGGCAGGCAGATCCCACAGTTCGGGTCAGGCAGGCAGATCCCACAGTTCGGGGCAGGCAGGCAGAAGCCACAGTTCGGGTCAGGCAGGCAGATCCCACAGTTCGAGGCAGGCAGGCAGATCCCACAGTTCGGGTCAGACAGGCAGATCCCACAGTTCGGGGCAGGCAGGCAGAAGCCACAGTTCGGGTCAGACAGGCAGATCCCACAGTTCGAGGCAGACAGGCAGATCCCACAGTTCGGGTCAGACAGGCAGATCCCACAGTTCGAGGCAGGCAGGCAGGCAGATCCCACAGTTCGAGGCAGGCCGGCAGATCCCACAGTTCGGGTCAGACAGGCAGATCCCACAGTTCGAGGCAGGCAGGCAGGCAGATCCCACAGTTCGGGGCAGGCAGGCAGATCCCACAGTTCGGGTCAGACAGGCAGATCCCACAGTTCGAGGCAGGCAGGCAGGCAGATCCCACAGTTCGGGGCAGGCAGGCAAATCCCACTGTTCGGGGCAGGCAGGTAGGCAGATCCCACAGTTCGCGTCAGACAGGCAGATCCCACAGTTCGAGGCAGGCAGGCAGGCAGATCCCATAGTTCGGGGCAGGCAGGCAGATCCCACAGTTCGGGTCAGACAGGCAGATCCCACAGTTCGGGTCAGGCAGGCAGATCCCACAGTTCGGGTCAGGCAGGCAGATCCCACAGTTCGGGTCAGGCAGGGAAATCCCACAGTTCGGGGCAGGCAGGCAGATCCCACATTTCGGGTCAGGCAGGCAGATCCCACAGTTCGGGGTAGACAGGCAAATCCCACAGTTCGGGGCAGGCAGGCAGATCCCAAAGTTCGGGTCAGGCAGGCAGATCCCACAGTTCGGGGCAGGCAGGCAAATCCCACTGTTCGGGGCAGGCAGGTAGGCAGATCCCACAGTTCGGGTCAGACAGGCAGATCCCACAGTTCGAGGCAGGCAGGCAGGCAGATCCCACAGTTCGGGTCAGACAGGCAGATCCCACAGTTCGAGGCAGGCAGGCAGGCAGATCCCACAGTTCGGGGCAGGCAGGCAGATCCCACAGTTCGGGTCAGACAGGCAGATCCCACAGTTCGGGTCAGACAGGCAGATCCGACAGTTCGGGTCAGGCAGGCAGATCCCACAGTTCGGGGCAGGCAGGCAGAAGCCACAGTTCGGGTCAGGCAGGCAGATCCCACAGTTCGAGGCAGGCAGGCAGATCCCACAGTTCGGGTCAGACAGGCAGATCCCACAGTTCGGGGCAGGCAGGCAGAAGCCACAGTTCGGGTCAGACAGGCAGATCCCACAGTTCGAGGCAGACAGGCAGATCCCACAGTTCGGGTCAGACAGGCAGATCCCACAGTTCGAGGCAGGCAGGCAGGCAGATCCCACAGTTCGAGGCAGGCAGGCAGATCCCACAGTTCGGGTCAGACAGGCAGATCCCACAGTTCAAGGCAGGCAGGCAGGCAGATCCCACAGTTCGGGGCAGGCAGGCAGATCCCACAGTTCGGGTCAGACAGGCAGATCCCACAGTTCGAGGCAGGCAGGCAGGCAGATCCCACAGTTCGGGGCAGGCAGGCAAATCCCACTGTTCGGGGCAGGCAGGTAGGCAGATCCCACAGTTCGGGTCAGACAGGCAGATCCCACAGTTCGAGGCAGGCAGGCAGGCAGATCCCATAGTTCGGGGCAGGCAGGCAGATCCCACAGTGCGGGTCAGACAGGCAGATCCCACAGTTCGAGGCAGGCAGGCAAATCCCACTGTTCGGGGCAGGCAGGTAGGCAGATCCCACAGTTCGGGTCAGACAGGCAGATCCCACAGTTCGAGGCAGTCAGGCAGATCCCACAGTTCGGGGCAGGCAGGCAGATCCCACAGTTCGGGTCAGACAGGCAGATCCCACAGTTCGAGGCAGGCAGGCAGGCAGATCCCACAGTTCGGGGCAGGCAGGCAAATCCCACAGTTCGGGGCAGGCAGGCAGTTCCCACAGTTTGACTCAGGCATGCAGATCCCACAGTTCGGATCAGGCAGGCAGATTCAACAGTTCGGGTCAGGCAGGCAGATCCCACAGTTCGGGTCAGACAGGCAGATCCTACAGTTCGAGGCAGGCAAGCAGGCAGATCCCACAGTTCGGGTCAGGCAGGCAGATACCACATTCCGGGGCAGGCAGGCAGATCCCACAGTTCGGGGCTGGCAGGCAGATCTCACAGTTCGGGGCAGGCAGGCAGAGCCCACAGATCGGTGCAGGCAGGCAGATCCCACAGATCAGAGCAGGCAGGCAGATCCCACAGATCGGGGCAGGCAGGGAGGCAGGCAGATCCCACAGTTCGGGGCAGGCAGGCAGGCAGATCCCACTGTTTGGGGCAGGCAGGCAGGCAGATCCCACAGATCGGAGCAGGCAGGGAGGCAGGCAGATCCCACAGATCGGAGCAGGCAGGGAGGCAGGCAGATCCCACAGATCTGGGCAGACAGGGAGGCAGGCAGATCCCACAGATCGGAGAAGGCTGGCAGATCCCACAGATCGGAGCAGGCAGGCAGATCCCACAGATTGGAGCAGGCAGGGCGGCAGGCAGATCCCACAGATCGGAGCAGGCAGGGAGGCAGGCAGATCCTACAGATCGGAGCAGGCAGGGAGGCAGGCAGATCCCACAGATCGGAGCAGGCAGGGAGGCAGGCAGATCCCACAGATCGGAGTAGGCAGGGAGGCAGACAGATCCCACAGATCGGAGCAGGCAGGCAGAACCCACAGTTTGGGTCAGGCAGGCAGATCCCACAGTTCGGGGCAGACAGGCAGATCCCACAGTTCGGGGCAGGCAGGCTGGCAGATCCCACAGTTCGGGGCAGGCAGGCAGGCAGATCCCACATTTCGGGGCAGGCAGGCAGGTAGATCCCACAGTTCGAGGCAGGCAGGCAGATACCACAGTTCGAGGCGGTCAGGCAGGCAGATCCCACATTTCGGGGCAGGCAGGCAGGTAGATCCCACAGTTCGAGGCAGGCAGGCAGATGCCACAGTTCGGGTCAGGCAGACAGATCCCACAGTTCGAGGCAGGCAGGCAGATACCACAGTTCGGGTCAGGCAGGCAGATCCCACAGCTCGGGGCAGGCAGACAGATCCCACAGTTCGGGTCAGACAGGCAGATCCCACAGTTCGAAGCAGGCAGGCAGATCCCACAGTTCGGGTCAGGCAGGCAGATCCCACAGTTCGAGGGAGGCAGATCCCACAGTTCGGGGCAGGCAGGCAGATCCCACAGTTCGGGTCAGGCAGGCAGATCCCACAGTTCGAGGCAGGCTGATCCCACATTTCGGGGCATGCAGGCAGATCCCACAGTTCGGGTCAGGCAGGCAGATCCCACAGTTCGGGGCAGGCAGGCAGATCCCACAGTTCGTGTCAGGCAGGCAGATCCCACAGTTCGGGCAGGCAGGCTGATCCCACAGTTCGGGGCAGGCAGGCAGATCCCACAGTTCGAGGCAGGCAAGCAGGCAAGCAGTTCCCACAGTTCAGGGAAGGCAGGCAGATCCCACCGTTCGGGTCAGGCAGGCAGATCCCACAGTTCGGGTAATGACCGCAGATCCCACAGTTCGGGTCAGGCAGGCAAATCCCACAGTTCGGGTCAGGCAGGCAGATCCCACAGTTCGAGGCAGGCAGGCAGGCAGATCCCACAGTTCGGGGCAGGCAGGCAGATCCCACAGTTCGGGTCAGGCAGGCAGATCCCACAGTTCGGGTCAGGCAGGCAGATCCCACAGTTCGGGTCAGGCAGGCAGATCCCACAGTTCGGGTCAGGCAGGCAGATCCCACAGTTCGGGTCAGGCAGGCAGATCCCACAGTTCGGGGCAGGCAGGCAGATCCCACAGTTCGGGTCAGGCAGGCAGATCCCACAGTTCGGGTCAGGCAGGCAGATCCCACAGTTCGGGTCAGGCAGGCAGATCCCACAGTTCGGGTCAGGCAGGCAGATCCCACAGTTCGGGTCAGGCAGGCAGATCCCACAGTTCGGGGCAGGCAGGCAGATCCCACAGTTCGGGTCAGGCAGGCAGATCCCACAGTTCGTTTCAGGCAGGCAAATCCCAATGTTCGGGTCAGGCAGGCAGATCCCACAGTTCGGGTCCGGCAGGCAAATCCCATAGTTCGGGTCAGGCAGGCAGGCAGATCCCACAGTTCGGGTCAGGCAGGCAGATCCCACAGTTCGGATCAGGCAGGCAGATCCCACAGTTCGGGTCAGGCAGGCAGATCCCACAGTTCGGGGCAGGCAGGCAGGCAGATCCCACAGTTCGGGGCAGGCAGGCAGATCCCACAGTTCGGATCAGGCAGGCAGATCCAACAGTTCGGGGCAGGCAGTCAGGCAGATCCCACAGTTCAGTTCAGGCAGGCAGGTCCACAGTTCGGGGCAGGCAGGCAGATCCCACATTTCCGGGCAGGCGGGCAGATCCTACAAATCAGAGCAGGCAAGGAGATCCCACAGATCGGAGCAGGCAGGGAGGCAGGCAGATCCCACAGATCAGAGCAGGCAAGGAGATCCCACAGTTCGGGGCAGGCAGGCAGATCCCACAGTTCGGGGCAGGCAGGCAGATCCCACAGTTCGGGGCAGGCTGGCTGATCCCACAGTTCGGGGCAGGCAGGCAGAATCCACAGTTCGGGTCAGGCAGGCAGGCAGATCCCACAGTTCGGGGCAGGCAGGCAGATCCCACAGTTCAAGGCAAGCAGGCAGAAGCCACAGTTCGGGGCAGGCAGGCTGATCCCACAGTTCGGGGCAGGCAGGCAGAATCCACAGTTCGGGTCAGGCAGGCAGGCAGATCCCACAGTTCGGGGCAGGCAGGCAGATCCCACAGTTCAAGGCAAGCAGGCAGAAGCCACAGTTCGGGTCAGGCAGACAGGCAGATTCCACAGTTCGAGGCAGGCAGGCAGATCCCACAGTTCGGGTCAGGCAGGCAGATCCCACAGTTCAAGGCAAGCAGGCAGATGCCACAGTTCGGGGCAGACAGGCAGATCCCACAGTTCGAGGCAGGCAGGCAGATCCCACAGTTCGGGTCAGGCAGGCAGATCCCACAGTTCGGGGCAGGCAGGCAGAAGCCACAGTTCGGGTCAGGCAGGCAGATCCCACAGTTCGAGGCAGGCAGGCAGATCCCACAGTTCGGGTCAGACAGGCAGATCCCACAGTTCGGGGCAGGCAGGCAGAAGCCACAGTTCGGGTCAGACAGGCAGATCCCACAGTTCGAGGCAGACAGGCAGATCCCACAGTTCGGGTCAGACAGGCAGATCCCACAGTTCGAGGCAGGCAGGCAGGCAGATCCCACAGTTCGAGGCAGGCCGGCAGATCCCACAGTTCGGGTCAGACAGGCAGATCCCACAGTTCGAGGCAGGCAGGCAGGCAGATCCCACAGTTCGGGGCAGGCAGGCAGATCCCACAGTTCGGGTCAGACAGGCAGATCCCACAGTTCGAGGCAGGCAGGCAGGCAGATCCCACAGTTCGGGGCAGGCAGGCAAATCCCACTGTTCGGGGCAGGCAGGTAGGCAGATCCCACAGTTCGCGTCAGACAGGCAGATCCCACAGTTCGAGGCAGGCAGGCAGGCAGATCCCATAGTTCGGGGCAGGCAGGCAGATCCCACAGTTCGGGTCAGACAGGCAGATCCCACAGTTCGGGTCAGGCAGGCAGATCCCACAGTTCGGGTCAGGCAGGCAGATCCCACAGTTCGGGTCAGGCAGGGAAATCCCACAGTTCGGGGCAGGCAGGCAGATCCCACATTTCGGGTCAGGCAGGCAGATCCCACAGTTCGGGGTAGACAGGCAAATCCCACAGTTCGGGGCAGGCAGGCAGATCCCAAAGTTCGGGTCAGGCAGGCAGATCCCACAGTTCGGGGCAGGCAGGCAAATCCCACTGTTCGGGGCAGGCAGGTAGGCAGATCCCACAGTTCGGGTCAGACAGGCAGATCCCACAGTTCGAGGCAGGCAGGCAGGCAGATCCCACAGTTCGGGTCAGACAGGCAGATCCCACAGTTCGAGGCAGGCAGGCAGGCAGATCCCACAGTTCGGGGCAGGCAGGCAGATCCCACAGTTCGGGTCAGACAGGCAGATCCCACAGTTCGGGTCAGACAGGCAGATCCGACAGTTCGGGTCAGGCAGGCAGATCCGACAGTTCGGGTCAGACAGGCAGATCCGACAGTTCGGGTCAGGCAGGCAGATCCGACAGTTCGGGTCAGACAGGCAGATCCGACAGTTCGGGTCAGACAGGCAGATCCCACAGTTCGGGGCATGCAGGCAGATCCGACAGTTCGGGTCAGGCAGGCAGGCAGATCCCACAGTTCGGGGCAGGCAGGCAGATCCCACAGTTCGGGTCAGGCAGGCAGGCAGATCCCACAGTTCGGGTCAGGCAGGCAGGCAGATCCCACAGTTCGGGTCAGGCAGGCAGATCCCACAGTTCGGGGCAGGCAGGCAGGCACATCCCACAGTTCGGGGCAGGCAGGCAAATCCCACAGTTCGGGTCAGGCAGGCAGATCCCACAGTTCGGGTCAGACAGGCAGATCCCACAGTTCGAGGCAGGCAGGTAGGCAGATCCCACAGTTCGGGTCAGACAGGCAGATCCCACAGTTCGAGGCAGGCAGGCAGGCAGATCCCACAGTTCGGGTCAGGCAGGCAGAACCCACAGTTCGAGGCAGGCAGGCAGATCCCACAGTTCGGGTCAGGCAGGCAGATCCCACAGTTCGGGTCAGGCAGGCAGATCCCACAGTTCGGGTCCGGCAGGCAAATCCCATAGTTCGGGTCAGGCAGGCAGGCAGATCCCACAGTTCGGGGCAGGCAGGCAGATCCCACAGTTCGGGGCAGGCAGGCAGATCCCACAGTTCGGGGCAGGCAGGCAGGCAGATCCCACAGTTCGGGGCAGGCAGGCAGATCCCACAGTTCGGATCAGGCAGGCAGATCCAACAGTTCGGGGCAGGCAGTCAGGCAGATCCCACAGTTCAGTTCAGGCAGGCAGATCCCACAGTTCGGGGCAGGCAGGCAGATCCCACATTTCCGGGCAGGCGGGCAGATCCTACAAATCAGAGCAGGCAAGGAGATCCCACAGATCGGAGCAGGCAGGGAGGCAGGCAGATCCCACAGATCAGAGCAGGCAGGCAGATCCCACAGTTCGGGGCAGGCAGGCAGATCCCACAGTTCAAGGCAAGCAGGCAGAAGCCACAGTTCGGGTCAGGCAGACAGGCAGATCCCACAGTTCGGGGCAGGCAGGCAGATCCCACAGTTCGGGTCAGGCAGGCAGATCCCACAGTTCAAGGCAAGCAGGCAGATGCCACAGTTCGGGGCAGACAGGCAGATCCCACAGTTCGAGGCAGGCAGGCAGATCCCACAGTTCGGGTCAGGCAGGCAGATCCCACAGTTCGGGGCAGGCAGGCAGAAGCCACAGTTCGGGTCAGGCAGGCAGATCCCACAGTTCGAGGCAGGCAGGCAGATCCCACAGTTCGGGTCAGACAGGCAGATCCCACAGTTCGGGGCAGGCAGGCAGAAGCCACAGTTCGGGTCAGACAGGCAGATCCCACAGTTCGAGGCAGACAGGCAGATCCCACAGTTCGGGTCAGACAGGCAGATCCCACAGTTCGAGGCAGGCAGGCAGGCAGATCCCACAGTTCGAGGCAGGCAGGCAGATCCCACAGTTCGGGTCAGACAGGCAGATCCCACAGTTCAAGGCAGGCAGGCAGGCAGATCCCACAGTTCGGGGCAGGCAGGCAGATCCCACAGTTCGGGTCAGACAGGCAGATCCCACAGTTCGAGGCAGGCAGGCAGGCAGATCCCACAGTTCGGGGCAGGCAGGCAAATCCCACTGTTCGGGGCAGGCAGGTAGGCAGATCCCACAGTTCGGGTCAGACAGGCAGATCCCACAGTTCGAGGCAGGCAGGCAGGCAGATCCCATAGTTCGGGGCAGGCAGGCAGATCCCACAGTGCGGGTCAGACAGGCAGATCCCACAGTTCGAGGCAGGCAGGCAAATCCCACTGTTCGGGGCAGGCAGGTAGGCAGATCCCACAGTTCGGGTCAGACAGGCAGATCCCACAGTTCGAGGCAGGCAGGCAGATCCCACAGTTCGGGGCAGGCAGGCAGATCCCACAGTTCGGGTCAGACAGGCAGATCCCACAGTTCGAGGCAGGCAGGCAGGCAGATCCCACAGTTCGGGGCAGGCAGGCAAATCCCACAGTTCGGGGCAGGCAGGCAGTTCCCACAGTTTGACTCAGGCATGCAGATCCCACAGTTCGGATCAGGCAGGCAGATTCAACAGTTCGGGTCAGGCAGGCAGATCCCACAGTTCGGGTCAGACAGGCAGATCCTACAGTTCGAGGCAGGCAAGCAGGCAGATCCCACAGTTCGGGTCAGGCAGGCAGATACCACATTCCGGGGCAGGCAGGCAGATCCCACAGTTCGGGGCTGGCAGGCAGATCTCACAGTTCGGGGCAGGCAGGCAGAGCCCACAGATCGGTGCAGGCAGGCAGATCCCACAGATCAGAGCAGGCAGGCAGATCCCACAGATCGGGGCAGGCAGGGAGGCAGGCAGATCCCACAGTTCGGGGCAGGCAGGCAGGCAGATCCCACTGTTTGGGGCAGGCAGGCAGGCAGATCCCACAGATCGGAGCAGGCAGGGAGGCAGGCAGTTCCCACAGATCGGAGCAGGCAGGGAGGCAGGCAGATCCCACAGATCTGGGCAGACAGGGAGGCAGGCAGATCCCACAGATCGGAGAAGGCTGGCAGATCCCACAGATCGGAGCAGGCAGGCAGATCCCACAGATTGGAGCAGGCAGGGCGGCAGGCAGATCCCACAGATCGGAGCAGGCAGGGAGGCAGGCAGATCCTACAGATCGGAGCAGGCAGGGAGGCAGGCAGATCCCACAGATCGGAGCAGGCAGGGAGGCAGGCAGATCCCACAGATCGGAGTAGGCAGGGAGGCAGACAGATCCCACAGATCGGAGCAGGCAGGCAGAACCCACAGTTTGGGTCAGGCAGGCAGATCCCACAGTTCGGGGCAGACAGGCAGATCCCACAGTTCGGGGCAGGCAGGCTGGCAGATCCCACAGTTCGGGGCAGGCAGGCAGGCAGATCCCACATTTCGGGGCAGGCAGGCAGGTAGATCCCACAGTTCGAGGCAGGCAGGCAGATACCACAGTTCGAGGCGGTCAGGCAGGCAGATCCCACATTTCGGGGCAGGCAGGCAGGTAGATCCCACAGTTCGAGGCAGGCAGGCAGATGCCACAGTTCGGGTCAGGCAGACAGATCCCACAGTTCGAGGCAGGCAGGCAGATACCACAGTTCGGGTCAGGCAGGCAGATCCCACAGCTCGGGGCAGGCAGACAGATCCCACAGTTCGGGTCAGACAGGCAGATCCCACAGTTCGAAGCAGGCAGGCAGATCCCACAGTTCGGGTCAGGCAGGCAGATCCCACAGTTCGAGGGAGGCAGATCCCACAGTTCGGGGCAGGCAGGCAGATCCCACAGTTCGGGTCAGGCAGGCAGATCCCACAGTTCGAGGCAGGCTGATCCCACATTTCGGGGCATGCAGGCAGATCCCACAGTTCGGGTCAGGCAGGCAGATCCCACAGTTCGGGGCAGGCAGGCAGATCCCACAGTTCGTGTCAGGCAGGCAGATCCCACAGTTCGGGCAGGCAGGCTGATCCCACAGTTCGGGGCAGGCAGGCAGATCCCACAGTTCGAGGCAGGCAGGCAAATCCTACAGTTCAGGGCAGGCAGGCAGGCAGATCCCACAGTTCAGGTCAGGCAGGCAGATCCCACAGTTCGAGGCAGGCAAGCAGGCAAGCAGTTCCCACAGTTCAGGGAAGGCAGGCAGATCCCACCGTTCGGGTCAGGCAGGCAGATCCCACAGTTCGGGTAATGACCGCAGATCCCACAGTTCGGGTCAGGCAGGCAAATCCCACAGTTCGGGTCAGGCAGGCAGATCCCACAGTTCGGGTCCGGCAGGCAAATCCCATAGTTCGGGTCAGGCAGGCAGGCAGATCCCACAGTTCGGGTCAGGCAGGCAGATCCCACAGTTCGGATCAGGCAGGCAGATCCCACAGTTCGGGTCAGGCAGGCAGATCCCACAGTTCGGGGCAGGCAGGCAGGCAGATCCCACAGTTCGGGGCAGGCAGGCAGATACCACAGTTCGGATCAGGCAGGCAGATCCAACAGTTCGGGGCAGGCAGTCAGGCAGATCCCACAGTTCAGTTCAGGCAGGCAGATCCCACAGTTCGGGTCAGGCAGGCAAATTCCACAGTTCGGGGCAGGCAGGCAGATCCCACATTTCCGGGCAGGCGGGCAGATCCTACAAATCAGAGCAGGCAAGGAGATCCCACAGATCGGAGCAGGCAGGGAGGCAGGCAGATCCCACAGATCAGAGCAGGCAAGGAGATCCCACAGTTCGGGGCAGGCAGGCAGATCCCACAGTTCGGGGCAGGCAGGCAGATCCCACAGTTCGGGGCAGGCTGGCAGATCCCACAGTTCGGGGCAGGCAGGCAGTTCCCACAGTTCGGGGCAGGCAGGCAAATCCCAAATTTCAGGGCAGGCAGGCAGATCCCACATTTCGGGGCAGGCAGGCAGGCAGATCCCACATTTCGAGGCAGGCAGGCAGACAGATCCCACAGTTCGGGTCAGGCAGGCAGATCCCACAGTTCGGGGCAGGCAGGCTGGCAGATCCCACAGTTCGGGGCAGGCAGGCAGGCAGATCCCACATTTCGGGGCAGGCAGGCAGGTAGATCCCACAGTTCGAGGCAGGCAGGCAGATGCCACAGTTCGGGTCAGGCAGGCAGATCCCACAGTTCGAGGCAGGCAGGCAGATACCACAGTTCGGGTCAGGCAGGCAGATCCCACAGTTCGGGGCAGGCAGGCAGATCCCACAGTTCGGGTCAGGCAGGCAGATCCCACAGTTCGGGTCAGGCAGGCAGATCCCACAGTTCGGGTCAGGCAGGCAGATCCCACAGTTCGAGGCAGGCAGGCAGATACCACAGTTCGGGTCAGGCAGGCAGATCCCACAGTTCGGGTCAGGCAGGCAGATCCCACAGTTCGGGTCAGACAGGCAGATCCCACAGTTCGGGTCAGGCAGGCAGATCCCACAGTTCGGGGCAGGCAGGCAGATCCCACAGTTCGGGTCAGGCAGGCAGTTCCCACAGTTCGGGTCAGGCAGGCAGATCCCACAGTTCGGGTGAGGCAGGCAGTTCCCACAGTTCGGGTCAGACAGGCAGATCCCACAGTTCGGGTCAGACAGGCAGATCCAACAGTTCGGATCAGGCAGGCAGGCAGATCCAACAGTTCGGGTCAGGCAGGCAGATCCCACAGTTCGGGGCAGGCAGGCAGGCAAATCCCACAGTTCGGGTCAGGCAGGCAAATCCCACAGTTCGGGTCAGGCAGGCAGATCCCACAGTTCGGGGCAGGCAGGCAGATCCGACAGTTCGGGTCAGGCAGGCGGATCCCACAGTTCGGGTCAGACAGGCAGATCCCACAGTTCGGGTCAGGCAGGCAGATCCCACAGTTTGGGTCAGGCAGGCAGATCCCACAGTTCAGGGCAGGCAGGCAGATCCCACAGTTCGAGGCAGTCAGGCAGATCCCACAGTTCGGGGCAGGCAGGCAGGCAGATCCCACAGTTCGGGTCAGGCAGGCAGATCCCACAGTTCGGGACAGGCAGCCAGATCCCACAGTTCGGGGCAGGCAGGCAGATCCCACAGTTCGGGGCAGGCAGGCAGATCCCACAGTTCGGTTCAGGCAGGCCCATCCCACAGTTCGGGTCAGGCAGGCAGATCCCACAGTTCGGGTCAGGCAGGGAAATCCCACAGTTCGGGGCAGGCAGGCAGATCCCACATTTCGGGTCAGGCAGGCAGATCCCACAGTTCGGGGTAGACAGGCAAATCCCACAGTTCGGGGCAGGCAGGCAGATCCCAAAGTTCGGGTCAGGCAGGCAGATCCCACAGTTCGGGGCAGGCAGGCAAATCCCACTGTTCGGGGCAGGCAGGTAGGCAGATCCCACAGTTCGAAGCAGGCAGGCAGATCCCACAGTTCGGGTCAGGCAGGCAGATCCCACAGTTCGAGGCAGGCAGATCCCACAGTTCGGGGCAGGCAGGCAGATCCCACAGTTCGGGTCAGGCAGGCAGATCCCACAGTTCGAGGCAGGCTGATCCCACATTTCGGGGCATGCAGGCAGATCCCACAGTTCGGGTCAGGCAGGCAGATCCCACAGTTCGGGGCAGGCAGGCAGATCCCACAGTTCGTGTCAGGCAGGCAGATCCCACATTTCGGGCAGGCAGGCTGATCCCACAGTTCGGGGCAGGCAGGCAGATCCCACAGTTCGAGGCAGGCAGGCAAATCCTACAGTTCAGGGCAGGCAGGCAGGCAGATCCCACAGTTCAGGTCAGGCAGGCAGATCCCACCGTTCGGGTCAGGCAGGCAGATCCCACAGTTCGGGTAATGACCGCAGATCCCACAGTTCGGGTCAGGCAGGCAAATCCCACAGTTCGGGTCAGGCAGGCAGATCCCACAGTTCGGGTCCGGCAGGCAAATCCCATAGTTCGGGTCAGGCAGGCAGGCAGATCCCACAGTTCGGGTCAGGCAGGCAGATCCCACAGTTCGGATCAGGCAGGCAGATCCCACAGTTCGGGTCAGGCAGGCAGATCCCACAGTTCGGGGCAGGCAGGCAGGCAGATCCCACAGTTCGGGGCAGGCAGGCAGATACCACAGTTCGGATCAGGCAGGCAGATCCAACAGTTCGGGGCAGGCAGTCAGGCAGATCCCACAGTTCAGTTCAGGCAGGCAGATCCCACAGTTCGGGTCAGGCAGGCAAATTCCACAGTTCGGGGCAGGCAGGCAGATCCCACATTTCCGGGCAGGCGGGCAGATCCTACAAATCAGAGCAGGCAAGGAGATCCCACAGATCGGAGCAGGCAGGGAGGCAGGCAGATCCCACAGATCAGAGCAGGCAAGGAGATCCCACAGTTCGGGGCAGGCAGGCAGATCCCACAGTTCGGGGCAGGCAGGCAGATCCCACAGTTCGGGGCAGGCTGGCAGATCCCACAGTTCGGGGCAGGCAGGCAGTTCCCACAGTTCGGGGCAGGCAGGCAAATCCCAAATTTCAGGGCAGGCAGGCAGATCCCACATTTCGGGGCAGGCAGGCAGGCAGATCCCACATTTCGAGGCAGGCAGGCAGACAGATCCCACAGTTCGGGTCAGGCAGGCAGATCCCACAGTTCGGGGCAGGCAGGCTGGCAGATCCCACAGTTCGGGGCAGGCAGGCAGGCAGATCCCACATTTCGGGGCAGGCAGGCAGGTAGATCCCACAGTTCGAGGCAGGCAGGCAGATCCCACAGTTCGAGGCGGTCAGGCAGGCAGATCCCACATTTCGGGGCAGGCAGGCAGGTAGATCCCACAGTTCGAGGCAGGCAGGCAGATGCCACATTTCGGGTCAGGCAGGCAGATCCCACAGTTCGAGGCAGGCAGGCAGATACCACAGTTCGGGTCAGGCAGGCAGATGCCACAGTTCGGGTCAGGCAGGCAGATCCCACAGTTCGAGGCAGGCAGGCAGATACCACAGTTCGGGTCAGGCAGGCAGATCCCACAGTTCGGGGCAGGCAGGCAGGCAGATCCCACAGTTCGGGTCAGGCAGGCAGATCCCACAGTTCGGGTCAGACAGGCAGATCCCACAGTTCGGGTCAGGCAGGCAGATCCCACAGTTCGGGGCAGGCAGGCAGATCCCACAGTTCGGGTCAGGCAGGCAGATCCCACAGTTCGGGTGAGGCAGGCAGTTCCCACAGTTCGGGTCAGACAGGCAGATCCCACAGTTCGGGTCAGGCAGGCAGATCCAACAGTTCGGGTCAGGCAGGCAGATCCCACAGTTCGGGGCAGGCAGGCAGGCAAATCCCACAGTTCGGGTCAGGCAGGCAAATCCCACAGTTCGGGTCAGGCAGGCAGATCCCACAGTTCGGGTCAGGCAGGCAGATCCCACAGTTCGGGGGAGGCAGGCAGATCCCACAGTTCGGGGCAGGCAGGCAGATCCGACAGTTCGGGTCAGGCAGGCAGATCCCACAGTTTGGGTCAGACAGGCAGATCCCACAGTTCGGGTCAGGCAGGCAGATCCCACAGTTTGGGTCAGGCAGGCAGATCCCACAGTTCAGGGCAGGCAGGCAGATCCCACAGTTCGAGGCAGTCAGGCAGATCCCACAGTTCGGGGCAGACAGGCAGGCAGATCCCACAGTTCGGGTCAGGCAGGCAGATCCCACAGTTCGGGGCAGGCAGCCAGATCCCACAGTTCGGGGCAGGCAGGCAGATCCCACAGTTCGGGGCAGGCAGGCAGATCCCACAGTTCGGTTCAGGCAGGCAGATCCCACTGTTCGGGTCAGGCAGGCAGATCCCACAGTTCGGGTCAGGCAGGGAAATCCCACAGTTCGGGGCAGGCAGGCAGATCCCACATTTCGGGTCAGGCAGGCAGATCCCACAGTTCGGGGTAGACAGGCAAATCCCACAGTTCGGGGCAGGCAGGCAGATCCCAAAGTTCGGGTCAGGCAGGCAGATCCCACAGTTCGGGGCAGGCAGGCAAATCCCACTGTTCGGGGCAGGCAGGTAGGCAGATCCCACAGTTCGGGTCAGACAGGCAGATCCCACAGTTCGAGGCAGGCAGGCAGGCAGATCCCACAGTTCGGGGCAGGCAGGCAGATCCCACAGTTCGGGTCAGACAGGCAGATCCCACAGTTCGGGTCAGACAGGCAGATCCCACAGTTCGGGGCAGGCAGGCAAATCCCACTGTTCGGGGCAGGCAGGTAGGCAGATCCCACAGTTCGGGTCAGACAGGCAGATCCCACAGTTCGAGGCAGGCAGGCAGGCAGATCCCACAGTTCGGGGCAGGCAGGCAGATCCCACAGTTCGGGTCAGGCAGGCAGATCCCACAGTTCGAGGCAGGCAGGCAAATCCCAATGTTCGGGTCAGGCAGGCAGATCCCACAGTTCGGGTCCGGCAGGCAAATCCCATAGTTCGGGTCAGGCAGGCAGGCAGATCCCACAGTTCGGGTCAGGCAGGCAGATCCCACAGTTCGGATCAGGCAGGCAGATCCCACAGTTCGGGTCAGGCAGGCAGATCCCACAGTTCGGGGCAGGCAGGCAGGCAGATCCCACAGTTCGGGGCAGGCAGGCAGATCCCACAGTTCGGATCAGGCAGGCAGATCCAACAGTTCGGGGCAGGCAGTCAGGCAGATCCCACAGTTCAGTTCAGGCAGGCAGATCCCACAGTTCGGGGCAGGCAGGCAGATCCCACATTTCCGGGCAGGCGGGCAGATCCTACAAATCAGAGCAGGCAAGGAGATCCCACAGATCGGAGCAGGCAGGGAGGCAGGCAGATCCCACAGATCAGAGCAGGCAAGGAGATCCCACAGTTCGGGGCAGGCAGGCAGATCCCACAGTTCAGGGCAGGCAGGCAGATCCCACAGTTCGGGGCAGGCTGGCAGATCCCACAGTTCGGGGCAGGCAGGCAGATCCCACAGTTCGGGGCAGGCAGGCTGATCCCACAGTTCGGGGCAGGCAGGCAGAAGCCACAGTTCGGGTCAGGCAGGCAGGCAGATCCCACAGTTCGGGGCAGGCAGGCAGATCCCACAGTTCAAGGCAAGCAGGCAGAAGCCACAGTTCGGGTCAGGCAGACAGGCAGATTCCACAGTTCGAGGCAGGCAGGCAGATCCCACAGTTCGGGTCAGGCAGGCAGATCCCACAGTTCAAGGCAAGCAGGCAGATGCCACAGTTCGGGGCAGACAGGCAGATCCCACAGTTCGAGGCAGGCAGGCAGATCCCACAGTTCGGGTCAGGCAGGCAGATCCCACAGTTCGGGGCAGGCAGGCAGAAGCCACAGTTCGGGTCAGGCAGGCAGATCCCACAGTTCGAGGCAGGCAGGCAGATCCCACAGTTCGGGTCAGACAGGCAGATCCCACAGTTCGGGGCAGGCAGGCAGAAGCCACAGTTCGGGTCAGACAGGCAGATCCCACAGTTCGAGGCAGACAGGCAGATCCCACAGTTCGGGTCAGACAGGCAGATCCCACAGTTCGAGGCAGGCCGGCAGATCCCACAGTTCGGGTCAGACAGGCAGATCCCACAGTTCGAGGCAGGCAGGCAGGCAGATCCCACAGTTCGGGGCAGGCAGGCAGATCCCACAGTTCGGGTCAGACAGGCAGATCCCACAGTTCGGGGCAGGCAGTCAGGCAGATCCCACAGTTCAGTTCAGGCAGGCAGATCCCACAGTTCGGGGCAGGCAGGCAGATCCCACATTTCCGGGCAGGCGGGCAGATCCTACAAATCAGAGCAGGCAAGGAGATCCCACAGATCGGAGCAGGCAGGGAGGCAGGCAGATCCCACAGATCAGAGCAGGCAAGGAGATCCCACAGTTCGGGGCAGGCAGGCAGATCCCAAAGATCGGGTCAGGCAGGCAGATCCCACAGTTCGGGGCAGGCAGGCAAATCCCACTGTTCGGGGCAGGCAGGTAGGCAGATCCCACAGTTCGGGTCAGACAGGCAGATCCCACAGTTCGAGGCAGGCAGGCAGGCAGATCCCACAGTTCGGGGCAGGCAGGCAGATCCCACAGTTCGGGTCAGACAGGCAGATCCCACAGTTCGGGTCAAACAGGCAGATCCCACAGTTCGGGGCAGGCAGGCAGATCCCACAGTTCGGGTCAGACAGGCAGATCCCACAGTTCGGGTCAAACAGGCAGATCCCACAGTTCGGGGCAGGCAGGCAAATCCCACTGTTCGGGGCAGGCAGGTAGGCAGATCCCACAGTTCGGGTCAGACAGGCAGATCCCACAGTTCGAGGCAGGCAGGCAGGCAGATCCCACAGTTCGGGGCAGGCAGGCAGATCCCACAGTTCGGGTCAGGCAGGCAGATCCCACAGTTCGAGGCAGGCAGGCAAATCCCACTGTTCGGGTCAGGCAGGCAGATCCCACAGTTCGGGTCCGGCAGGCAAATCCCATAGTTCGGGTCAGGCAGGCAGGCAGATCCCACAGTTCGGGTCAGGCAGGCAGATCCCACAGTTCGGATCAGGCAGGCAGATCCCACAGTTCGGGTCAGGCAGGCAGATCCCACAGTTCGGATCAGGCAGGCAGATCCCACAGTTCGGGTCAGGCAGGCAGATCCCACAGTTCGGGGCAGGCAGGCAGGCAGATCCCACAGTTCGGGGCAGGCAGGCAGATCCCACAGTTCGGATCAGGCAGGCAGATCCAACAGTTCGGGGCAGGCAGTCAGGCAGATCCCACAGTTCAGTTCAGGCAGGCAGATCCCACAGTTCGGGGCAGGCAGGCAGATCCCACATTTCCGGGCAGGCGGGCAGATCCTACAAATCAGAGCAGGCAAGGAGATCCCACAGATCGGAGCAGGCAGGGAGGCAGGCAGATCCCACAGATCAGAGCAGGCAAGGAGATCCCACAGTTCGGGGCAGGCAGGCAGATCCCACAGTTCGGGGCAGGCAGGCAGATCCCACAGTTCGGGGCAGGCTGGCAGATCCCACAGTTCGGGGCAGGCAGGCAGATCCCACAGTTCGGGGCAGGCAGGCTGATCCCACAGTTCGGGGCAGGCAGGCAGAAGCCACAGTTCGGGTCAGGCAGGCAGGCAGATCCCACAGTTCGGGGCAGGCAGGCAGATCCCACAGTTCAAGGCAAGCAGGCAGAAGCCACAGTTCGGGTCAGGCAGACAGGCAGATTCCACAGTTCGAGGCAGGCAGGCAGATCCCACAGTTCGGGTCAGGCAGGCAGATCCCACAGTTCAAGGCAAGCAGGCAGATGCCACAGTTCGGGGCAGACAGGCAGATCCCACAGTTCGAGGCAGGCAGGCAGATCCCACAGTTCGGGTCAGGCAGGCAGATCCCACAGTTCGGGGCAGGCAGGCAGAAGCCACAGTTCGGGTCAGGCAGGCAGATCCCACAGTTCGAGGCAGGCAGGCAGATCCCACAGTTCGGGTCAGACAGGCAGATCCCACAGTTCGGGGCAGGCAGGCAGAAGCCACAGTTCGGGTCAGACAGGCAGATCCCACAGTTCGAGGCAGACAGGCAGATCCCACAGTTCGGGTCAGACAGGCAGATCCCACAGTTCGAGGCAGGCAGGCAGGCAGATCCCACAGTTCGAGGCAGGCCGGCAGATCCCACAGTTCGGGTCAGACAGGCAGATCCCACAGTTCGAGGCAGGCAGGCAGGCAGATCCCACAGTTCGGGGCAGGCAGGCAGATCCCACAGTTCGGGTCAGACAGGCAGATCCCACAGTTCGAGGCAGGCAGGCAGGCAGATCCCACAGTTCGGGGCAGGCAGGCAAATCCCACTGTTCGGGGCAGGCAGGTAGGCAGATCCCACAGTTCGGGTCAGACAGGCAGATCCCACAGTTCGAGGCAGGCAGGCAGGCAGATCCCATAGTTCGGGGCAGGCAGGCAGATCCCACAGTTCGGGTCAGACAGGCAGATCCCACAGTTCGGGTCAGGCAGGCAGATCCCACAGTTCGGGTCAGGCAGGGAAATCCCACAGTTCGGGGCAGGCAGGCAGATCCCACATTTCGGGTCAGGCAGGCAGATCCCACAGTTCGGGGTAGACAGGCAAATCCCACAGTTCGGGGCAGGCAGGCAGATCCCAAAGATCGGGTCAGGCAGGCAGATCCCACAGTTCGGGGCAGGCAGGCAAATCCCACTGTTCGGGGCAGGCAGGTAGGCAGATCCCACAGTTCGGGTCAGACAGGCAGATCCCACAGTTCGAGGCAGGCAGGCAGGCAGATCCCACAGTTCGGGGCAGGCAGGCAGATCCCACAGTTCGGGTCAGACAGGCAGATCCCACAGTTCGGGTCAAACAGGCAGATCCCACAGTTCGGGGCAGGCAGGCAGATCCCACAGTTCGGGTCAGACAGGCAGATCCCACAGTTCGGGTCAAACAGGCAGATCCCACAGTTCGGGGCAGGCAGGCAAATCCCACTGTTCGGGGCAGGCAGGTAGGCAGATCCCACAGTTCGGGTCAGACAGGCAGATCCCACAGTTCGAGGCAGGCAGGCAGGCAGATCCCACAGTTCGGGGCAGGCAGGCAGATCCCACAGTTCGGGTCAGGCAGGCAGATCCCACAGTTCGAGGCAGGCAGGCAAATCCCACTGTTCGGGTCAGGCAGGCAGATCCCACAGTTCGGGTCCGGCAGGCAAATCCCATAGTTCGGGTCAGGCAGGCAGGCAGATCCCACAGTTCGGGTCAGGCAGGCAGATCCCACAGTTCGGATCAGGCAGGCAGATCCCACAGTTCGGGTCAGGCAGGCAGATCCCACAGTTCGGGGCAGGCAGGCAGGCAGATCCCACAGTTCGGGGCAGGCAGGCAGATCCCACAGTTCGGATCAGGCAGGCAGATCCAACAGTTCGGGGCAGGCAGTCAGGCAGATCCCACAGTTCAGTTCAGGCAGGCAGATCCCACAGTTCGGGGCAGGCAGGCAGATCCCACATTTCCGGGCAGGCGGGCAGATCCTACAAATCAGAGCAGGCAAGGAGATCCCACAGATCGGAGCAGGCAGGGAGGCAGGCAGATCCCACAGATCAGAGCAGGCAAGGAGATCCCACAGTTCGGGGCAGGCAGGCAGATCCCACAGTTCGGGGCAGGCAGGCAGATCCCACAGTTCGGGGCAGGCTGGCAGATCCCACAGTTCGGGGCAGGCAGGCAGATCCCACAGTTCGGGGCAGGCAGGCTGATCCCACAGTTCGGGGCAGGCAGGCAGAAGCCACAGTTCGGGTCAGGCAGGCAGGCAGATCCCACAGTTCGTGTCAGGCAGGCAGATCCCACAGTTCGAGGCAGGCAGGCAAATCCCAATGATCGGGTCAGGCAGGCAGATCCCACAGTTCGGGTCCGGCAGGCAAATCCCATAGTTCGGGTCAGGCAGGCAGGCAGATCCCACAGTTCGGGTCAGGCAGGCAGATCCCACAGTTCGGGTCAGGCAGGCAGATCCCACAGTTCGGGTCAGACAGGCAGATCCAACAGTTCGGATCAGGCAGGCAGGCAGATCCAACAGTTCGGGTCAGGCAGGCAGATCCCACAGTTCGGGGCAGGCAGGCAGGCAAATCCCACAGTTCGGGTCAGGCAGGCAAATCCCACAGTTCGGGTCAGGCAGGCAGATCCCACAGTTCGGGTCAGGCAGGCAGATCCCACAGTTCGGGGGAGGCAGGCAGATCCCACAGTTCGGGGCAGGCAGGCAGATCCGACAGTTCGGGTCAGGCAGGCAGATCCCACAGTTCGGGTCAGACAGGCAGATCCCACAGTTCGGGTCAGGCAGGCAGATCCCACAGTTTGGGTCAGGCAGGCAGATCCCACAGTTCAGGGCAGGCAGGCAGATCCCACAGTTCGAGGCAGTCAGGCAGATCCCACAGTTCGGGGCAGGCAGGCAGGCAGATCCCACAGTTCTGGTCAGGCAGGCAGATCCCACAGTTCGGGGCAGGCAGCCAGATCCCACAGTTCGGGGCAGGCAGGCAGATCACACAGTTCGGGTCAGGCAGGCAGATCCCACAGTTCGGGTCAGACAGGCAGATCCCACAGTTCGGGGCAGGCAGGCAGATCCCACAGTTCGGTTCAGGCAGGCAGATCCCACAGTTCGGGTCAGGCAGGCAGATCCCACAGTTCGGGTCAGGCAGGGAAATCCCACAGTTCGGGGCAGGCAGGCAGATCCCACATTTCGGGTCAGGCAGGCAGATCCCACAGTTCGGGGTAGACAGGCAAATCCCACAGTTCGGGGCAGGCAGGCAGATCCCAAAGTTCGGGTCAGGCAGGCAGATCCCACAGTTCGGGGCAGGCAGGCAAATCCCACTGTTCGGGGCAGGCAGGTAGGCAGATCCCACAGTTCGGGTCAGACAGGCAGATCCCACAGTTCGAGGCAGGCAGGCAGGCAGATCCCACAGTTCGGGGCAGGCAGGCAGATCCCACAGTTCGGGTCAGACAGGCAGATCCCACAGTTCGGGTCAGACAGGCAGATCCCACAGTTCGGGGCAGGCAGGCAAATCCCACTGTTCGGGGCAGGCAGGTAGGCAGATCCCACAGTTCGGGTCAGACAGGCAGATCCCACAGTTCGAGGCAGGCAGGCAGGCAGATCCCACAGTTCGGGGCAGGCAGGCAGATCCCACAGTTCGGGTCAGGCAGGCAGATCCCACAGTTCGAGGCAGGCAGGCAAATCCCAATGTTCGGGTCAGGCAGGCAGATCCCACAGTTCGGGTCCGGCAGGCAAATCCCATAGTTCGGGTCAGGCAGGCAGGCAGATCCCACAGTTCGGGTCAGGCAGGCAGATCCCACAGTTCGGATCAGGCAGGCAGATCCCACAGTTCGGGTCAGGCAGGCAGATCCCACAGTTCGGGGCAGGCAGGCAGGCAGATCCCACAGTTCGGGGCAGGCAGGCAGATCCCACAGTTCGGATCAGGCAGGCAGATCCAACAGTTCGGGGCAGGCAGTCAGGCAGATCCCACAGTTCAGTTCAGGCAGGCAGATCCCACAGTTCGGGGCAGGCAGGCAGATCCCACATTTCCGGGCAGGCGGGCAGATCCTACAAATCAGAGCAGGCAAGGAGATCCCACAGATCGGAGCAGGCAGGGAGGCAGGCAGATCCCACAGATCAGAGCAGGCAAGGAGATCCCACAGTTCGGGGCAGGCAGGCAGATCCCACAGTTCGGGGCAGGCAGGCAGATCCCACAGTTCGGGGCAGGCTGGCAGATCCCACAGTTCGGGGCAGGCAGGCAGATCCCACAGTTCGGGGCAGGCAGGCTGATCCCACAGTTCGGGGCAGGCAGGCAGAAGCCACAGTTCGGGTCAGGCAGGCAGGCAGATCCCACAGTTCGGGGCAGGCAGGCAGATCCCACAGTTCAAGGCAAGCAGGCAGAAGCCACAGTTCGGGTCAGGCAGACAGGCAGATTCCACAGTTCGAGGCAGGCAGGCAGATCCCACAGTTCGGGTCAGGCAGGCAGATCCCACAGTTCAAGGCAAGCAGGCAGATGCCACAGTTCGGGGCAGACAGGCAGATCCCACAGTTCGAGGCAGGCAGGCAGATCCCACAGTTCGGGTCAGGCAGGCAGATCCCACAGTTCGGGGCAGGCAGGCAGAAGCCACAGTTCGGGTCAGGCAGGCAGATCCCACAGTTCGAGGCAGGCAGGCAGATCCCACAGTTCGGGTCAGACAGGCAGATCCCACAGTTCGGGGCAGGCAGGCAGAAGCCACAGTTCGGGTCAGACAGGCAGATCCCACAGTTCGAGGCAGACAGGCAGATCCCACAGTTCGGGTCAGACAGGCAGATCCCACAGTTCGAGGCAGGCAGGCAGGCAGATCCCACAGTTCGAGGCAGGCCGGCAGATCCCACAGTTCGGGTCAGACAGGCAGATCCCACAGTTCGAGGCAGGCAGGCAGGCAGATCCCACAGTTCGGGGCAGGCAGGCAGATCCCACAGTTCGGGTCAGACAGGCAGATCCCACAGTTCGAGGCAGGCAGGCAGGCAGATCCCACAGTTCGGGGCAGGCAGGCAAATCCCACTGTTCGGGGCAGGCAGGTAGGCAGATCCCACAGTTCGGGTCAGACAGGCAGATCCCACAGTTCGAGGCAGGCAGACAGGCAGATCCCATAGTTCGGGGCAGGCAGGCAGATCCCACAGTTCGGGTCAGACAGGCAGATCCCACAGTTCGGGTCAGGCAGGCAGATCCCACAGTTCGGGTCAGGCAGGGAAATCCCACAGTTCGGGGCAGGCAGGCAGATCCCACATTTCGGGTCAGGCAGGCAGATCCCACAGTTCGGGGTAGACAGGCAAATCCCACAGTTCGGGGCAGGCAGGCAGATCCCAAAGTTCGGGTCAGGCAGGCAGATCCCACAGTTCGGGGCAGGCAGGCAAATCCCACTGTTCGGGGCAGGCAGGTAGGCAGATCCCACAGTTCGGGTCAGACAGGCAGATCCCACAGTTCGAGGCAGGCAGGCAGGCAGATCCCACAGTTCGGGGCAGGCAGGCAGATCCCACAGTTCGGGTCAGACAGGCAGATCCCACAGTTCGGGTCAAACAGGCAGATCCCACAGTTCGGGGCAGGCAGGCAAATCCCACTGTTCGGGGCAGGCAGGTAGGCAGATCCCACAGTTCGGGTCAGACAGGCAGATCCCACAGTTCGAGGCAGGCAGGCAGGCAGATCCCACAGTTCGGGGCAGGCAGGCAGATCCCACAGTTCGGGTCAGGCAGGCAGATCCCACAGTTCGAGGCAGGCAGGCAAATCCCACTGTTCGGGTCAGGCAGGCAGATCCCACAGTTCGGGTCCGGCAGGCAAATCCCATAGTTCGGGTCAGGCAGGCAGGCAGATCCCACAGTTCGGGTCAGGCAGGCAGATCCCACAGTTCGGATCAGGCAGGCAGATCCCACAGTTCGGGTCAGGCAGGCAGATCCCACAGTTCGGGGCAGGCAGGCAGGCAGATCCCACAGTTCCGGGCAGGCAGGCAGATCCCACAGTTCGGATCAGGCAGGCAGATCCAACAGTTCGGGGCAGGCAGTCAGGCAGATCCCACAGTTCAGTTCAGGCAGGCAGATCCCACAGTTCGGGGCAGGCAGGCAGATCCCACATTTCCGGGCAGGCGGGCAGATCCTACAAATCAGAGCAGGCAAGGAGATCCCACAGATCGGAGCAGGCAGGGAGGCAGGCAGATCCCACAGATCAGAGCAGGCAAGGAGATCCCACAGTTCGGGGCAGGCAGGCAGATCCCACAGTTCGGGGCAGGCAGGCAGATCCCACAGTTCGGGGCAGGCTGGCAGATCCCACAGTTCGGGGCAGGCAGGCAGATCCCACAGTTCGGGGCAGGCAGGCTGATCCCACAGTTCGGGGCAGGCAGGCAGAAGCCACAGTTCGGGTCAGGCAGGCAGGCAGATCCCACAGTTCGGGGCAGGCAGGCAGATCCCACAGTTCAAGGCAAGCAGGCAGAAGCCACAGTTCGGGTCAGGCAGACAGGCAGATCCCACAGTTCGAGGCAGGCAGGCAGATCCCACAGTTCGGGTCAGGCAGGCAGATCCCACAGTTCAAGGCAAGCAGGCAGATGCCACAGTTCGGGGCAGACAGGCAGATCCCACAGTTCGAGGCAGGCAGGCAGATCCCACAGTTCGGGTCAGGCAGGCAGATCCCACAGTTCGGGGCAGGCAGGCAGAAGCCACAGTTCGGGTCAGGCAGGCAGATCCCACAGTTCGAGGCAGGCAGGCAGATCCCACAGTTCGGGTCAGACAGGCAGATCCCACAGTTAGGGGCAGGCAGGCAGAAGCCACAGTTCGGGTCAGACAGGCAGTTCCCACAGTTCGAGGCAGACAGGCAGATCCCACAGTTCGGGTCAGACAGGCAGATCCCACAGTTCGAGGCAGGCAGGCAGGCAGATCCCACAGTTCGAGGCAGGCAGGCAGATCCCACAGTTCGGGTCAGACAGGCAGATCCCACAGTTCGAGGCAGGCAGGCAGGCAGATCCCACAGTTCGGGGCAGGCAGGCAGATCCCACAGTTCGGGTCAGACAGGCAGATCCCACAGTTCGAGGCAGGCAGGCAGGCAGATCCCACAGTTCGGGGCAGGCAGGCAAATCCCACTGTTCGGGGCAGGCAGGTAGGCAGATCCCACAGTTCGGGTCAGACAGGCAGATCCCACAGTTCGAGGCAGGCAGGCAGGCAGATCCCATAGTTCGGGGCAGGCAGGCAGATCCCACAGTTCGGGTCAGACAGGCAGATCCCACAGTTCGAGGCAGGCAGGCAAATCCCACTGTTCGGGGCAGGCAGGTAGGCAGATCCCACAGTTCGGGTCAGACAGGCAGATCCCACAGTTCGAGGCAGGCAGGCAGATCCCACAGTTCGGGGCAGGCAGGCAGATCCCACAGTTCGGGTCAGACAGGCAGATCCCACAGTTCGAGGCAGGCAGGCAGGCAGATCCCACAGTTCGGGGCAGGCAGGCAAATCCCACAGTTCGGGGCAGGCAGGCAGTTCCCACAGTTTGACTCAGGCATGCAGATCCCACAGTTCGGATCAGGCAGGCAGATTCAACAGTTCGGGTCAGGCAGGCAGATCCCACAGTTCGGGTCAGACAGGCAGATCCTACAGTTCGAGGCAGGCAAGCAGGCAGATCCCACAGTTCGGGTCAGGCAGGCAGATACCACATTCCGGGGCAGGCAGGCAGATCCCACAGTTCGGGGCTGGCAGGCAGATCCCACAGATCAAAGCAGGCAGGCAGATCCCACAGATCGGGGCAGGCAGGGAGGCAGGCAGATCCCACAGTTCGGGGCAGGCAGGCAGGCAGATCCCACTGTTTGGGGCAGGCAGGCAGGCAGATCCCACAGATCGGAGCAGGCAGGGAGGCAGGCAGATCCCACAGATCGGAGCAGGCAGGGAGGCAGGCAGATCCCACAGATCTGGGCAGACAGGGAGGCAGGCAGATCCCACAGATCGGAGAAGGCTGGCAGATCCCACAGATCGGAGCAGGCAGGCAGATCCCACAGATTGGAGCAGGCAGGGAGGCAGGCAGATCCCACAGATCGGAGCAGGCAGGGAGGCAGGCAGATCCTACAGATCGGAGCAGGCAGGGAGGCAGGCAGATCCCACAGATCGGAGCAGGCAGGGAGGCAGGCAGATCCCACAGATCGGAGTAGGCAGGGAGGCAGACAGATCCCACAGATCGGAGCAGGCAGGCAGAACCCACAGTTTGGGTCAGGCAGGCAGATCCCACAGTTCGGGGCAGACAGGCAGATCCCACAGTTCGGGGCAGGCAGGCTGGCAGATCCCACAGTTCGGGGCAGGCAGGCAGGCAGATCCCACATTTCGGGGCAGGCAGGCAGGTAGATCCCACAGTTCGAGGCAGGCAGGCAGATACCACAGTTCGAGGCGGTCAGGCAGGCAGATCCCACATTTCGGGGCAGGCAGGCAGGTAGATCCCACAGTTCGAGGCAGGCAGGCAGATGCCACAGTTCGGGTCAGGCAGACAGATCCCACAGTTCGAGGCAGGCAGGCAGATACCACAGTTCGGGTCAGGCAGGCAGATCCCACAGCTCGGGGCAGGCAGGCAGATCCCACAGTTCGGGTCAGACAGGCAGATCCCACAGTTCGAAGCAGGCAGGCAGATCCCACAGTTCGGGTCAGGCAGGCAGATCCCACAGTTCGAGGCAGGCAGATCCCACAGTTCGGGGCAGGCAGGCAGATCCCACAGTTCGGGTCAGGCAGGCAGATCCCACAGTTCGAGGCAGGCTGATCCCACATTTCGGGGCATGCAGGCAGATCCCACAGTTCGGGTCAGGCAGGCAGATCCCACAGTTCGGGGCAGGCAGGCAGATCCCACAGTTCGGGTCAGGCAGGCAGGCAGATCCCACAGTTCGGGGCAGGCAGGCAGATCCCACAGTTCAAGGCAAGCAGGCAGAAGCCACAGTTCGGGTCAGGCAGACAGGCAGATTCCACAGTTCGAGGCAGGCAGGCAGATCCCACAGTTCGGGTCAGGCAGGCAGATCCCACAGTTCAAGGCAAGCAGGCAGATGCCACAGTTCGGGGCAGACAGGCAGATCCCACAGTTCGAGGCAGGCAGGCAGATCCCACAGTTCGGGTCAGGCAGGCAGATCCCACAGTTCGGGGCAGGCAGGCAGAAGCCACAGTTCGGGTCAGGCAGGCAGATCCCACAGTTCGAGGCAGGCAGGCAGATCCCACAGTTCGGGTCAGACAGGCAGATCCCACAGTTCGGGGCAGGCAGGCAGAAGCCACAGTTCGGGTCAGACAGGCAGATCCCACAGTTCGAGGCAGACAGGCAGATCCCACAGTTCGGGTCAGACAGGCAGATCCCACAGTTCGAGGCAGGCAGGCAGGCAGATCCCACAGTTCGAGGCAGGCCGGCAGATCCCACAGTTCGGGTCAGACAGGCAGATCCCACAGTTCGAGGCAGGCAGGCAGGCAGATCCCACAGTTCGGGGCAGGCAGGCAGATCCCACAGTTCGGGTCAGACAGGCAGATCCCACAGTTCGAGGCAGGCAGGCAGGCAGATCCCACAGTTCGGGGCAGGCAGGCAAATCCCACTGTTCGGGGCAGGCAGGTAGGCAGATCCCACAGTTCGGGTCAGACAGGCAGATCCCACAGTTCGAGGCAGGCAGACAGGCAGATCCCATAGTTCGGGGCAGGCAGGCAGATCCCACAGTTCGGGTCAGACAGGCAGATCCCACAGTTCGGGTCAGGCAGGCAGATCCCACAGTTCGGGTCAGGCAGGGAAATCCCACAGTTCGGGGCAGGCAGGCAGATCCCACATTTCGGGTCAGGCAGGCAGATCCCACAGTTCGGGGTAGTCAGGCAAATCCCACAGTTCGGGGCAGGCAGGCAGATCCCAAAGTTCGGGTCAGGCAGGCAGATCCCACAGTTCGGGGCAGGCAGGCAAATCCCACTGTTCGGGGCAGGCAGGTAGGCAGATCCCACAGTTCGGGTCAGACAGGCAGATCCCACAGTTCGAGGCAGGCAGGCAGGCAGATCCCACAGTTCGGGGCAGGCAGGCAGATCCCACAGTTCGGGTCAGACAGGCAGATCCCACAGTTCGGGTCAAACAGGCAGATCCCACAGTTCGGGGCAGGCAGGCAAATCCCACTGTTCGGGGCAGGCAGGTAGGCAGATCCCAGAGTTCGGGTCAGACAGGCAGATCCCACAGTTCGAGGCAGGCAGGCAGGCAGATCCCACAGTTCGGGGCAGGCAGGCAGATCCCACAGTTCGGGTCAGGCAGGCAGATCCCACAGTTCGGGTCCGGCAGGCAAATCCCATAGTTCGGGTCAGGCAGGCAGGCAGATCCCACAGTTCGGGTCAGGCAGGCAGATCCCACAGTTCGGATCAGGCAGGCAGATCCCACAGTTCGGGTCAGGCAGGCAGATCCCACAGTTCGGGGCAGGCAGGCAGGCAGATCCCACAGTTCGGGGCAGGCAGGCAGATCCCACAGTTCGGATCAGGCAGGCAGATCCAACAGTTCGGGGCAGGCAGTCAGGCAGATCCCACAGTTCAGTTCAGGCAGGCAGATCCCACAGTTCGGGGCAGGCAGGCAGATCCCACATTTCCGGGCAGGCGGGCAGATCCTACAAATCAGAGCAGGCAAGGAGATCCCACAGATCGGAGCAGGCAGGGAGGCAGGCAGATCCCACAGATCAGAGCAGGCAAGGAGATCCCACAGTTCGGGGCAGGCAGGCAGATCCCACAGTTCGGGGCAGGCAGGCAGATCCCACAGTTCGGGGCAGGCTGGCAGATCCCACAGTTCGGGGCAGGCAGGCAGATCCCACAGTTCGGGGCAGGCAGGCTGATCCCACAGTTCGGGGCAGGCAGGCAGAAGCCACAGTTCGGGTCAGGCAGGCAGGCAGATCCCACAGTTCGGGGCAGGCAGGCAGATCCCACAGTTCAAGGCAAGCAGGCAGAAGCCACAGTTCGGGTCAGGCAGACAGGCAGATCCCACAGTTCGAGGCAGGCAGGCAGATCCCACAGTTCGGGTCAGGCAGGCAGATCCCACAGTTCAAGGCAAGCAGGCAGATGCCACAGTTCGGGGCAGACAGGCAGATCCCACAGTTCGAGGCAGGCAGGCAGATCCCACAGTTCGGGTCAGGCAGGCAGATCCCACAGTTCGGGGCAGGCAGGCAGAAGCCACAGTTCGGGTCAGGCAGGCAGATCCCACAGTTCGAGGCAGGCAGGCAGATCCCACAGTTCGGGTCAGACAGGCAGATCCCACAGTTCGGGGCAGGCAGGCAGAAGCCACAGTTCGGGTCAGACAGGCAGATCCCACAGTTCGAGGCAGACAGGCAGATCCCACAGTTCGGGTCAGACAGGCAGATCCCACAGTTCGAGGCAGGCAGGCAGGCAGATCCCACAGTTCGAGGCAGGCAGGCAGATCCCACAGTTCGGGTCAGACAGGCAGATCCCACAATTCGAGGCAGGCAGGCAGGCAGATCCCACAGTTCGGGGCAGGCAGGCAGATCCCACAGTTCGGGTCAGACAGGCAGATCCCACAGTTCGAGGCAGGCAGGCAGGCAGATCCCATAGTTCGGGGCAGGCAGGCAGATCCCACAGTTCGGGTCAGACAGGCAGATCCCACAGTTCGAGGCAGGCAGGCAAATCCCACTGTTCGGGGCAGGCAGGTAGGCAGATCCCACAGTTCGGGTCAGACAGGCAGATCCCACAGTTCGAGGCAGGCAGGCAGATCCCACAGTTCGGGGCAGGCAGGCAGATCCCACAGTTCGGGTCAGACAGGCAGATCCCACAGTTCGAGGCAGGCAGGCAGGCAGATCCCACAGTTCGGGGCAGGCAGGCAAATCCCACAGTTCGGGGCAGGCAGGCAGTTCCCACAGTTTGACTCAGGCATGCAGATCCCACAGTTCGGATCAGGCAGGCAGATTCAACAGTTCGGGTCAGGCAGGCAGATCCCACAGTTCGGGTCAGACAGGCAGATCCATCAGTTCGAGGCAGGCAAGCAGGCAGATCCCACAGTTCGGGTCAGGCAGGCAGATACCACATTCCGGGGCAGGCAGGCAGATCCCACAGTTCGGGGCTGGCAGGCAGATCCCACAGATCAGAGCAGGCAGGCAGATCCCACAGTTCGAGGCAGGCAGGCAGGCAGATCCCACAGTTCGGGGCAGGCAGGCAAATCCCACTGTTCGGGGCAGGCAGGTAGGCAGATCCCACAGTTCGGGTCAGACAGGCAGATCCCACAGTTCGAGGCAGGCAGGCAGGCAGATCCCATAGTTCGGGGCAGGCAGGCAGATCCCACAGTTCGGGTCAGACAGGCAGATCCCACAGTTCGAGGCAGGCAGGCAAATCCCACTGTTCGGGGCAGGCAGGTAGGCAGATCCCACAGATCGGAGCAGGCAGGGAGGCAGGCAGATCCTACAGATCGGAGCAGGCAGGGAGGCAGGCCGATCCCACAGATCGGAGCAGGCAGGGAGGCAGGCAGATCCCACAGATCGGAGTAGGCAGGGAGGCAGACAGATCCCACAGATCGGAGCAGGCAGGCAGAACCCACAGTTTGGGTCAGGCAGGCAGATCCCACAGTTCGGGGCAGACAGGCAGATCCCACAGTTCGGGGCAGGCAGGCTGGCAGATCCCACAGTTCGGGGCAGGCAGGCAGGCAGATCCCACATTTCGGGGCAGGCAGGCAGGTAGATCCCACAGTTCGAGGCAGGCAGGCAGATACCACAGTTCGAGGCGGTCAGGCAGGCAGATCCCACATTTCGGGGCAGGCAGGCAGGTAGATCCCACAGTTCGAGGCAGGCAGGCAGATGCCACAGTTCGGGTCAGGCAGACAGATCCCACAGTTCGAGGCAGGCAGGCAGATACCACAGTTCGGGTCAGGCAGGCAGATCCCACAGCTCGGGGCAGGCAGGCAGATCCCACAGTTCGGGTCAGACAGGCAGATCCCACAGTTCGAAGCAGGCAGGCAGATCCCACAGTTCGGGTCAGGCAGGCAGATCCCACAGTTCGAGGCAGGCAGATCCCACAGTTCGGGGCAGGCAGGCAGATCCCACAGTTCGGGTCAGGCAGGCAGATCCCACAGTTCGAGGCAGGCTGATCCCACATTTCGGGGCATGCAGGCAGATCCCACAGTTCGGGTCAGGCAGGCAGATCCCACAGTTCGGGGCAGGCAGGCAGATCCCACAGTTCGTGTCAGGCAGGCAGATCCCACAGTTCGGGCAGGCAGGCTGATCCCACAGTTCGGGGCAGGCAGGCAGATCCCACAGTTCGAGGCAGGCAGGCAAATCCTACAGTTCAGGGCAGGCAGGCAGGCAGATCCCACAGTTCAGGTCAGGCAGGCAGATCCCACAGTTCGAGGCAGGCAAGCAGGCAAGCAGTTCCCACAGTTCAGGGAAGGCAGGCAGATCCCACCGTTCAGGTCAGGCAGGCAGATCCCACAGTTCGGGTAATGACCGCAGATCCCACAGTTCGGGTCAGGCAGGCAGATCCCACAGTTCGGATCAGACAGGCAGATCCCACAGTTCGGGTCAGGCAGGCAGATCCCACAGTTCGGGGCAGGCAGGCAGGCAGATCCCACAGTTCGGGGCAGGCAGGCAGATACCACAGTTCGGATCAGGCAGGCAGATCCAACAGTTCGGGGCAGGCAGTCAGGCAGATCCCACAGTTCAGTTCAGGCAGGCAGATCCCACAGTTCGGGTCAGGCAGGCAAATTCCACAGTTCGGGGCAGGCAGGCAGATCCCACATTTCCGGGCAGGCGGGCAGATCCTACAAATCAGAGCAGGCAAGGAGATCCCACAGATCGGAGCAGGCAGGGAGGCAGGCAGATCCCACAGATCAGAGCAGGCAAGGAGATCCCACAGTTCGGGGCAGGCAGGCAGATCCCACAGTTCGGGGCAGGCAGGCAGATCCCACAGTTCGGGGCAGGCTGGCAGATCCCACAGTTCGGGGCAGGCAGGCAGTTCCCACAGTTCGGGGCAGGCAGGCAAATCCCAAATTTCAGGGCAGGCAGGCAGATCCCACATTTCGGGGCAGGCAGGCAGGCAGATCCCACATTTCGAGGCAGGCAGGCAGACAGATCCCACAGTTCGGGTCAGGCAGGCAGATCCCACAGTTCGGGGCAGGCAGGCTGGCAGATCCCACAGTTCGGGGCAGGCAGGCAGGCAGATCCCACATTTCGGGGCAGGCAGGCAGGTAGATCCCACAGTTCGAGGCAGGCAGGCAGATCCCACAGTTCGAGGCGGTCAGGCAGGCAGATCCCACATTTCGGGGCAGGCAGGCAGGTAGATCCCACAGTTCGAGGCAGGCAGGCAGATGCCACAGTTCGGGTCAGGCAGGCAGATCCCACAGTTCGGGGCAGGCAGGCAGATCCCACAGTTCGGGTCAGACAGGCAGATCCCACAGTTCGGGTCAGGCAGGCAAATCCCACAGTTCGGGTCAGGCAGGCAGATCCCACAGTTCGGGTCAGGCAGGCAGATCCCACAGTTCGGGGCAGGCAGGCAGATCCCACAGTTCGGGTCAGGCAGGCAGTTCCAACAGTTCGGGTCAGACAGGCAGATCCCACAGTTCGGGTCAGACAGGCAGATCCCACAGTTCGGGTCAGACAGGCAGATCCAACAGTTCGGATCAGGCAGGCAGGCAGATCCCACAGTTCGGGTCAGGCAGGCAGATCCCACAGTTCGGGTCAGGCAGGCAGTTCCAACAGTTCGGGTCAGGCAGGCAGATCCCACAGTTCGGGTCAGACAGGCAGATCCCACAGTTCGGGTCAGACAGGCAGATCCCACAGTTCGGGTCAGACAGGCAGATCCCACAGTTCGGGTCAGACAGGCAGATCCCACAGTTCGGGTCAGACAGGCAGATCCCACAGTTCGGGTCAGACAGGCAGATCCCACAGTTCGGGTCAGACAGGCAGATCCCACAGTTCGGGTCAGACAGGCAGATCCAACAGTTCGGATCAGGCAGGCAGGCAGATCCAACAGTTCGGGTCAGGCAGGCAGATCCCACAGTTCGGGGCAGGCAGGCAGGCAAATCCCACAGTTCGGGTCAGGCAGGCAGATCCTACAGTTCGGGGCAGGCAGGCAGGCAAATCCCACAGTTCGGGTCAGGCAGGCAAATCCCACAGTTCGGGTCAGGCAGGCAGATCCCACAGTTCGGGTCAGGCAGGCAGATCCCACAGTTCGGGTCAGACAGGCAGATCCCACAGTTCGGGTCAGGCAGGCAAATCCCACAGTTCGGGTCAGGCAGGCAGATCCCACAGTTCGAGGCAGGCAGGGAGGCAGGCAGATCCCACAGATCGGTGCAGGCAGGCAGATCCCACAGTTCGGGGCATGCAGGCAGATACCACAGTTCGGGTCAGGCAGGCAGATCCCACAGTTCGGGGCAGGCAGGGAGGCAGGCAGATCCCACAGATCGGTGCAGGCAGGCAGATCCCACAGTTCGGGGCATGCAGGCAGATACCACAGTTCGGGTCAGGCAGGCAGATCCCACAGTTCGAGGCAGGCAGGCAAATCTCACAGTTCAGGGCAGGCAGGCAAGCAGATCCCACTGTTCGGGTCAGGCAGGGAGATCCCACAGTTCGGGTCAGGCAGGCAGATCCCACAGTTCGAGGCAGGCAGGCAGGCAGATCCCACAGTTCGAGGCAGGCAAGAAGGCGGGCAGATCCCACAGTTCGGGGCAGGCAAGCAGGCAGGAGAATCCCACAGTTCGAGGCAGGCAGGCAGATCCCACAGTTCGGGTCAGGCAGGCAGATCCCACACTTGGGGCAGACAAGCAGATCCCACAGTTCGGGGCAGGCAGGCAGATCCCACAGTTCTGGTCAGGCAGGCAGATCCCACAGTTCGGGTCAGGCAGGCAGATCCCACACTTGGGGCAGACAAGCAGATCCCACAGTTTGGGGCAGGCAGGCAGATCCCACACTTGGGGCAGAGATGCAGATCCCACAGTTCGGGTCAGGCAGGCAGGCAGATCCCACAGTTCGGGTCAGGCAGATCCCACAGTTCGGGGCAGGCAGGCAGATCCCACAGTTCGGGTCAGGCAGGCAGGCAGATCCCACAGTTCGGGGCAGGCAGGCAGATCCCACAGTTCAAGGCAGGCAGGCAGATCCCACAGTTCGGGGCAGGTAGGCAGTTCCCACAGTTCGGGGCAGGCAGGCAAATCCCACATTTCAGGGCAGGCAGGCAGATCCCACATTTCGGGGCAGGCAGCAGGTAGATCCCAGAGTTCAAGGCAGACAGGCAGTTCCCACAGTTCGGGGCAGGCAGGCAGATCCCACAGTTCAGGTCAGGCAGGCAGATCACACAGTTCAAGGCAGACAGGCAGTTCCCACAGTTCGGGGCAGGCAGGCAGATCCCACAGTTCAGGTCAGGCAGGCAAATCCCACATTTCAGGGCAGGCAGGCAGATCCCACATTTCGGGGCAGGCAGCAGGTAGATCCAACTGTTCGGGGCAGGCAGGCAGGCAGATCCCACAGTTCAGGGCAGGCAGGCAGATCCCACAGTTCGAGGCAGTCAGGCAGATCCCACAGTTCGGGGCAGGCAGGCAGGCAGATCCCACAGTTCGGGTCAGGCAGGCAGATCCCACAGTTCGGGGCAGGCAGCCAGATCCCACAGTTCGGGGCAGGCAGGCAGATCCCACAGTTCGGGGCAGGCAGGCAGATCCCACAGTTCGGTTCAGGCAGGCAGATCCCACAGTTCGGGTCAGGCAGGCAGATCCCACAGTTCGGGTCAGGCAGGGAAATCCCACAGTTCGGGGCAGGCAGGCAGATCCCACATTGCGGGGCAGGCAGGCAGATCCCACAGTTCGGGGCAGGCAGGCACATCCCACAGTTCGGGGCAGGCAGGCAGATCCCACAGTTCGGGGCAGGCAGGCAGATCCCACAGTTCGGGGTAGACAGGCAAATCCCACAGTTCGGGGCAGGCAGGCAGATCCCAAAGTTCGGGTCAGGCAGGCAGATCCCACAGTTCGGGGCAGGCAGGCAAATCCCACTGTTCGGGGCAGGCAGGTAGGCAGATCCCACAGTTCGGGTCAGACAGGCAGATCCCACAGTTCGAGGCAGGCAGGCAGGCAGATCCCACAGTTCGGGTCAGGCAGGCAGATCCCACAGTTCGGGTCAGGCAGGCAGATCCCACAGTTCGGGTCAGGCAGGCAAATCCCACAGTTCGGGTCAGACAGGCAGATCCCACAGTTCGAGGCAGGCAGGCAGGCAGATCCCACAGTTCGGGTCAGACAGGCAGATCCCACAGTTCGGGTCAGGCAGGCAAATCCCACAGTTCGGGTCAGGCAGGCAATCCCACAGTTCGGATCAGGCAGGCAGATCCAACAGTTCGGGGCAGGCAGGGAGGCAGGCAGATCCCACAGATCGGTGCAGGCAGGCAGATCCCACAGTTCGGGGCATGCAGGCAGATACCACAGTTCGGGTCAGGCAGGCAGATCCCACAGTTCGGGGCAGGCAGGGAGGCAGGCAGATCCCACAGATCGGTGCAGGCAGGCAGATCCCACAGTTCGGGGCATGCAGGCAGATACCACAGTTCGGGTCAGGCAGGCAGATCCCACAGTTCGAGGCAGGCAGGCAAATCTCACAGTTCAGGGCAGGCAGGCAAGCAGATCCCACTGTTCGGGTCAGGCAGGGAGATCCCACAGTTCGGGTCAGGCAGGCAGATCCCACAGTTCGAGGCAGGCAGGCAGGCAGATCCCACAGTTCGAGGCAGGAAAGAAGGCGGGCAGATCCCACAGTTCGGGGCAGGCAAGCAGGCAGGAGAATCCCACAGTTCGAGGCAGGCAGGCAGATCCCACAGTTCGGGTCAGGCAGGCAGATCCCACACTTGGGGCAGACAAGCAGATCCCACAGTTCGGGGCAGGCAGGCAGATCCCACAGTTCGGGTCAGGCAGGCAGATCCCACAGTTCGGGTCAGGCAGGCAGATCCCACACTTGGGGCAGACAAGCAGATCCCACAGTTTGGGGCAGGCAGGCAGATCCCACACTTGGGGCAGAGATGCAGATCCCACAGTTCGGGTCAGGCAGGCAGGCAGATCCCACAGTTCGGGTCAGGCAGATCCCACAGTTCGGGGCAGGCAGGCAGATCCCACAGTTCGGGTCAGGCAGGCAGGCAGATCCCACAGTTCGGGGCAGGCAGGCAGATCCCACAGTTCAAGGCAGGCAGGCAGATCCCACAGTTCGGGGCAGGTAGGCAGTTCCCACAGTTCGGGGCAGGCAGGCAAATCCCACATTTCAGGGCAGGCAGGCAGATCACACATTTCGGGGCAGGCAGCAGGTAGATCCCACAGTTCAAGGCAGACAGGCAGTTCCCACAGTTCGGGGCAGGCAGGCAGATCCCACAGTTCAGGTCAGGCAGGCAGATCACACAGTTCAAGGCAGACAGGCAGTTCCCACAGTTCGGGGCAGGCAGGCAGATCCCACAGTTCAGGTCAGGCAGGCAAATCCCACATTTCAGGGCAGGCAGGCAGATCCCACATTTCGGGGCAGGCAGCAGGTAGATCCAACTGTTCGGGGCAGGCAGGCAGGCAGATCCCACAGTTCAGGGCAGGCAGGCAGATCCCACAGTTCGAGGCAGTCAGGCAGATCCCACAGTTCCGGGCAGGCAGGCAGGCAGATCCCACAGTTCGGGTCAGGCAGGCAGATCCCACAGTTCGGGGCAGGCAGCCAGATCCCACAGTTCGGGGCAGGCAGGCAGATCCCACAGTTCGGGGCAGGCAGGCAGATCCCACAGTTCGGTTCAGGCAGGCAGATCCCACAGTTCGGGTCAGGCAGGCAGATCCCACAGTTCGGGTCAGGCAGGGAAATCCCACAGTTCGGGGCAGGCAGGCAGATCCCACATTGCGGGGCAGGCAGGCAGATCCCACAGTTCGGGGCAGGCAGGCAGATCCCACAGTTCGGGGCAGGCAGGCAGATCCCACAGTTCGGGGCAGGCAGGCAGATCCCACAGTTCGGGGTAGACAGGCAAATCCCACAGTTCGGGGCAGGCAGGCAGATCCCAAAGTTCGGGTCAGGCAGGCAGATCCCACAGTTCGGGGCAGGCAGGCAAATCCCACTGTTCGGGGCAGGCAGGTAGGCAGATCCCACAGTTCGGGTCAGACAGGCAGATCCCACAGTTCGAGGCAGGCAGGCAGGCAGATCCCACAGTTCGGGGCAGGCAGGCAGATCCCACAGTTCGGGGCAGGCAGGCAGATCCCACAGTTCGGGTCAGACAAGCAGGCAGGCAGATCCCACAGTTCGGGGCTGGCAGGCAGATCCCACAGTTCGGGGCAGGCAGGCAGATCCCACAGTTCGGGTCAGGCAGGCAGATCCCACAGTTCGAGGCAGGCAGGCAAATCCCAATGTTCGGGTCAGGCAGGCAGATCCCACAGTTCGGGTCCGGCAGGCAAATCCCATAGTTCGGGTCAGGCAGGCAGGCAGATCCCACAGTTCGGGTCAGGCAGGCAGATCCCACAGTTCGGATCAGGCAGGCAGATCCCACAGTTCGGGTCAGGCAGGCAGATCCCACAGTTCGGGGCAGGCAGGCAGGCAGATCCCACAGTTCGGGGCAGGCAGGCAGATCCCACAGTTCGGATCAGGCAGGCAGATCCAACAGTTCGGGGCAGGCAGTCAGGCAGATCCCACAGTTCAGTTCAGGCAGGCAGATCCCACAGTTCGGGGCAGGCAGGCAGATCCCACATTTCCGGGCAGGCGGGCAGATCCTACAAATCAGAGCAGGCAAGGAGATCCCACAGATCGGAGCAGGCAGGGAGGCAGGCAGATCCCACAGATCAGAGCAGGCAAGGAGATCCCACAGTTCGGGGCAGGCAGGCAGATCCCACAGTTCGGGGCAGGCAGGCAGATCCCACAGTTCGGGGCAGGCTGGCAGATCCCACAGTTCGGGGCAGGCAGGCAGATCCCACAGTTCGGGGCAGGCAGGCTGAACCCACAGTTCGGGGCAGGCAGGCAGAAGCCACAGTTCGGGTCAGGCAGGCAGGCAGATCCCACAGTTCGGGGCAGGCAGGCAGATCCCACAGTTCAAGGCAAGCAGGCAGAAGCCACAGTTCGGGTCAGGCAGACAGGCAGATCCCACAGTTCGAGGCAGGCAGGCAGATCCCACAGTTCGGGTCAGGCAGGCAGATCCCACAGTTCAAGGCAAGCAGGCAGATGCCACAGTTCGGGGCAGACAGGCAGATCCCACAGTTCGAGGCAGGCAGGCAGATCCCACAGTTCGGGTCAGGCAGGCAGATCCCACAGTTCGGGGCAGGCAGGCAGAAGCCACAGTTCGGGTCAGGCAGGCAGATCCCACAGTTCGAGGCAGGCAGGCAGATCCCACAGTTCGGGTCAGACAGGCAGATCCCACAGTTCGGGGCAGGCAGGCAGAAGCCACAGTTCGGGTCAGACAGGCAGATCCCACAGTTCGAGGCAGACAGGCAGATCCCACAGTTCGGGTCAGACAGGCAGATCCCACAGTTCGAGGCAGGCAGGCAGGCAGATCCCACAGTTCGAGGCAGGCAGGCAGATCCCACAGTTCGGGTCAGACAGGCAGATCCCACAGTTCGAGGCAGGCAGGCAGGCAGATCCCACAGTTCGGGGCAGGCAGGCAGATCCCACAGTTCGGGTCAGACAGGCAGATCCCACAGTTCGAGGCAGGCAGGCAGGCAGATCCCACAGTTCGGGGCAGGCAGGCAAATCCCACTGTTCGGGGCAGGCAGGTAGGCAGATCCCACAGTTCGGGTCAGACAGGCAGATCCCACAGTTCGAGGCAGGCAGGCAGGCAGATCCCATAGTTCGGGGCAGGCAGGCAGATCCCACAGTTCGGGTCAGACAGGCAGATCCCACAGTTCGAGGCAGGCAGGCAAATCCCACTGTTCGGGGCAGGCAGGTAGGCAGATCCCACAGTTCGGGTCAGACAGGCAGATCCCACAGTTCGAGGCAGGCAGGCAGATCCCACAGTTCGGGGCAGGCAGGCAGATCCCACAGTTCGGGTCAGACAGGCAGATCCCACAGTTCGAGGCAGGCAGGCAGGCAGATCCCACAGTTCGGGGCAGGCAGGCAAATCCCACAGTTCGGGGCAGGCAGGCAGTTCCCACAGTTTGACTCAGGCATGCAGATCCCACAGTTCGGATCAGGCAGGCAGATTCAACAGTTCGGGTCAGGCAGGCAGATCCCACAGTTCGGGTCAGACAGGCAGATCCTACAGTTCGAGGCAGGCAAGCAGGCAGATCCCACAGTTCGGGTCAGGCAGGCAGATACCACATTCCGGGGCAGGCAGGCAGATCCCACAGTTCGGGGCTGGCAGGCAGATCCCACAGATCAGAGCAGGCAGGCAGATCCCACAGATCGGGGCAGGCAGGGAGGCAGGCAGATCCCACAGTTCGGGGCAGGCAGGCAGGCAGATCCCACTGTTTGGGGCAGGCAGGCAGGCAGATCCCACAGATCGGAGCAGGCAGGGAGGCAGGCAGATCCCACAGATCGGAGCAGGCAGGGAGGCAGGCAGATCCCACAGATCTGGGCAGACAGGGAGGCAGGCAGATCCCACAGATCGGAGAAGGCTGGCAGATCCCACAGATCGGAGCAGGCAGGCAGATCCCACAGATTGGAGCAGGCAGGGAGGCAGGCAGATCCCACAGATCGGAGCAGGCAGGGAGGCAGGCAGATCCTACAGATCGGAGCAGGCAGGGAGGCAGGCAGATCCCACAGATCGGAGCAGGCAGGGAGGCAGGCAGATCCCACAGATCGGAGTAGGCAGGGAGGCAGACAGATCCCACAGATCGGAGCAGGCAGGCAGAACCCACAGTTTGGGTCAGGCAGGCAGATCCCACAGTTCGGGGCAGACAGGCAGATCCCACAGTTCGGGGCAGGCAGGCTGGCAGATCCCACAGTTCGGGGCAGGCAGGCAGGCAGATCCCACATTTCGGGGCAGGCAGGCAGGTAGATCCCACAGTTCGAGGCAGGCAGGCAGATACCACAGTTCGAGGCGGTCAGGCAGGCAGATCCCACATTTCGGGGCAGGCAGGCAGGTAGATCCCACAGTTCGAGGCAGGCAGGCAGATGCCACAGTTCGGGTCAGGCAGACAGATCCCACAGTTCGAGGCAGGCAGGCAGATACCACAGTTCGGGTCAGGCAGGCAGATCCCACAGCTCGGGGCAGGCAGGCAGATCCCACAGTTCGGGTCAGACAGGCAGATCCCACAGTTCGAAGCTGGCAGGCAGATCCCACAGTTCGGGTCAGGCAGGCAGATCCCACAGTTCGAGGCAGGCAGATCCCACAGTTCGGGGCAGGCAGGCAGATCCCACAGTTCGGGTCAGGCAGGCAGATCCCACAGTTCGAGGCAGGCTGATCCCACATTTCGGGGCATGCAGGCAGATCCCACAGTTCGGGTCAGGCAGGCAGATCCCACAGTTCGGGGCAGGCAGGCAGATCCCACAGTTCGTGTCAGGCAGGCAGATCCCACAGTTCGGGCAGGCAGGCTGATCCCACAGTTCGGGGCAGGCAGGCAGATCCCACAGTTCGAGGCAGGCAGGCAAATCCTACAGTTCAGGGCAGGCAGGCAGGCAGATCCCACAGTTCAGGTCAGGCAGGCAGATCCCACAGTTCGAGGCAGGCAAGCAGGCAAGCAGTTCCCACAGTTCAGGGAAGGCAGGCAGATCCCACCGTTCGGGTCAGGCAGGCAGATCCCACAGTTCGGGTAATGACCGCAGATCCCACAGTTCGGGTCAGGCAGGCAGATCCCACAGTTCGGATCAGGCAGGCAGATCCCACAGTTCGGGTCAGGCAGGCAGATCCCACAGTTCGGGGCAGGCAGGCAGGCAGATCCCACAGTTCGGGGCAGGCAGGCAGATACCACAGTTCGGATCAGGCAGGCAGATCCAACAGTTCGGGGCAGGCAGTCAGGCAGATCCCACAGTTCAGTTCAGGCAGGCAGATCCCACAGTTCGGGTCAGGCAGGCAAATTCCACAGTTCGGGGCAGGCAGGCAGATCCCACATTTCCGGGCAGGCGGGCAGATCCTACAAATCAGAGCAGGCAAGGAGATCCCACAGATCGGAGCAGGCAGGGAGGCAGGCAGATCCCACAGATCAGAGCAGGCAAGGAGATCCCACAGTTCGGGGCAGGCAGGCAGATCCCACAGTTCGGGGCAGGCAGGCAGATCCCACAGTTCGGGGCAGGCTGGCAGATCCCACAGTTCGGGGCAGGCAGGCAGTTTCCACAGTTCGGGGCAGGCAGGCAAATCCCAAATTTCAGGGCAGGCAGGCAGATCCCACATTTCGGGGCAGGCAGGCAGGCAGATCCCACATTTCGAGGCAGGCAGGCAGACAGATCCCACAGTTCGGGTCAGGCAGGCAGATCCCACAGTTCGGGGCAGGCAGGCTGGCAGATCCCACAGTTCGGGGCAGGCAGGCAGGCAGATCCCACATTTCGGGGCAGGCAGGCAGGTAGATCCCACAGTTCGAGGCAGGCAGGCAGATCCCACAGTTCGAGGCGGTCAGGCAGGCAGATCCCACATTTCGGGGCAGGCAGGCAGGTAGATCCCACAGTTCGAGGCAGGCAGGCAGATGCCACAGTTCGGGTCAGGCAGGCAGATCCCACAGTTCGAGGCAGGCAGGCAGATACCACAGTTCGGGTCAGGCAGGCAGATCCCACAGTTCGGGGCAGGCAGGCAGATCCCACAGTTCGGGGCAGGCAGGCAGATCCCACAGTTCGGGTCAGGCAGGCAGATCCCACAGTTCGGGTCAGGCAGGCAGATCCCACAGTTCGGGTCAGGCAGGCAGATCCCACAGTTCGGGGCAGGCAGGCAGATACCACAGTTCGGGTCAGGCAGGCAGATGCCACAGTTCGGGTCAGGCAGGCAGATCCCACAGTTCGAGGCAGGCAGGCAGATACCACAGTTCGGGTCAGGCAGGCAGATCCCACAGTTCGGGGCAGGCAGGCAGGCAGATCCCACAGTTCGGGTCAGGCAGGCAGATCCCACAGTTCGGGTCAGACAGGCAGATCCCACAGTTCGGGTCAGGCAGGCAGATCCCACAGTTCGGGTCAGACAGGCAGATCCCACAGTTCGGGTCAGACAGGCAGATCCAACAGTTCGGATCAGGCAGGCAGATCCAACAGTTCGGGTCAGGCAGGCAGATCCTACAGTTCGGGGCAGGCAGGCAGGCAAATCCCACAGTTCGGGTCAGGCAGGCAAATCCCACAGTTCGGGTCAGGCAGGCAGATCCCACAGTTCGGGTCAGACAGGCAGATCCCACAGTTCGGGTCAGGCAGGCAAATCCCACAGTTCGGGTCAGGCAGGCAGATCCCACAGTTCGAGGCAGGCAGGGAGGCAGGCAGATCCCACAGATCGGTGCAGGCAGGCAGATCCCACAGTTCGGGGCATGCAGGCAGATACCACAGTTCGGGTCAGGCAGGCAGATCCCACAGTTCGGGGCATGCAGGCAGATACCACAGTTCGGGTCAGGCAGGCAGATCCCACAGTTCGAGGCAGGCAGGCAAATCTCACAGTTCAGGGCAGGCAGGCAAGCAGATCCCACTGTTCGGGTCAGGCAGGGAGATCCCACAGTTCGGGTCAGGCAGGCAGATCCCACAGTTCGAGGCAGGCAGGCAGGCAGATCCCACAGTTCGAGGCAGGCAAGAAGGCGGGCAGATCCCACAGTTCGGGGCAGGCAAGCAGGCAGGAGAATCCCACAGTTCGAGGCAGGCAGGCAGATCCCACAGTTCGGGTCAGGCAGGCAGATCCCACACTTGGGGCAGACAAGCAGATCCCACAGTTCGGGGCAGGCAGGCAGATCCCACAGTTCGGGTCAGGCAGGCAGATCCCACAGTTCGGGTCAGGCAGGCAGATCCCACACTTGGGGCAGACAAGCAGATCCCACAGTTTGGGGCAGGCAGGCAGATCCCACACTTGGGGCAGAGATGCAGATCCCACAGTTCGGGTCAGGCAGGCAGGCAGATCCCACAGTTCGGGTCAGGCAGATCCCACAGTTCGGGGCAGGCAGGCAGATCCCACAGTTCGGGTCAGGCAGGCAGGCAGATCCCACAGTTCGGGGCAGGCAGGCAGATCCCACAGTTCAAGGCAGGCAGGCAGATCCCACAGTTCGGGGCAGGTAGGCAGTTCCCACAGTTCGGGGCAGGCAGGCAAATCCCACATTTCAGGGCAGGCAGGCAGATCCCACATTTCGGGGCAGGCAGCAGGTAGATCCCAGAGTTCAAGGCAGACAGGCAGTTCCCACAGTTCGGGGCAGGCAGGCAGATCCCACAGTTCAGGTCAGGCAGGCAGATCACACAGTTCAAGGCAGACAGGCAGTTCCCACAGTTCGGGGCAGGCAGGCAGATCCCACAGTTCAGGTCAGGCAGACAAATCCCACATTTCAGGGCAGGCAGGCAGATCCCACATTTCGGGGCAGGCAGCAGGTAGATCCAACTGTTCGGGGCAGGCAGGCAGGCAGATCCCACAGTTCAGGGCAGGCAGGCAGATCCCACAGTTCGAGGCAGTCAGGCAGATCCCACAGTTCGGGGCAGGCAGGCAGGCAGATCCCACAGTTCGGGTCAGGCAGGCAGATCCCACAGTTCGGGGCAGGCAGCCAGATCCCACAGTTCGGGGCAGGCAGGCAGATCCCACAGTTCGGGGCAGGCAGGCAGATCCCACAGTTCGGTTCAGGCAGGCAGATCCCACAGTTCGGGTCAGGCAGGCAGATCCCACAGTTCGGGTCAGGCAGGGAAATCCCACAGTTCGGGGCAGGCAGGCAGATCCCACATTGCGGGGCAGGCAGGCAGATCCCACAGTTCGGGGCAGGCAGGCAGATCCCACAGTTCGGGGCAGGCAGGCAGATCCCACAGTTCGGGGCAGGCAGGCAGATCCCACAGTTCGGGGTAGACAGGCAAATCCCACAGTTCGGGGCAGGCAGGCAGATCCCAAAGTTCGGGTCAGGCAGGCAGATCCCACAGTTCGGGGCAGGCAGGCAAATCCCACTGTTCGGGGCAGGCAGGTAGGCAGATCCCACAGTTCGGGTCAGACAGGCAGATCCCACAGTTCGAGGCAGGCAGGCAGGCAGATCCCACAGTTCGGGGCAGGCAGGCAGATCCCACAGTTCGGGGCAGGCAGGCAGATCCCACAGTTCGGGTCAGGCAGGCAGATCCCACAGTTCGGGTCAGACAGGCAGATCCCACAGTTCGGGTCAGGCAGGCAAATCCCACAGTTCGGGTCAGGCAGGCAATCCCACAGTTCGGATCAGGCAGGCAGATCCAACAGTTCGGGGCAGGCAGGGAGGCAGGCAGATCCCACAGATCGGTGCAGGCAGGCAGATCCCACAGTTCGGGGCATGCAGGCAGATACCACAGTTCGGGTCAGGCAGGCAGATCCCACAGTTCGGGGCAGGCAGGGAGGCAGGCAGATCCCACAGATCGGTGCAGGCAGGCAGATCCCACAGTTCGGGGCATGCAGGCAGATACCACAGTTCGGGTCAGGCAGGCAGATCCCACAGTTCGAGGCAGGCAGGCAAATCTCACAGTTCAGGGCAGGCAGGCAAGCAGATCCCACTGTTCGGGTCAGGCAGGGAGATCCCACAGTTCGGGTCAGGCAGGCAGATCCCACAGTTCGAGGCAGGCAGGCAGGCAGATCCCACAGTTCGAGGCAGGAAAGAAGGCGGGCAGATCCCACAGTTCGGGGCAGGCAAGCAGGCAGGAGAATCCCACAGTTCGAGGCAGGCAGGCAGATCCCACAGTTCGGGTCAGGCAGGCAGATCCCACACTTGGGGCAGACAAGCAGATCCCACAGTTCGGGGCAGGCAGGCAGATCCCACAGTTCGGGTCAGGCAGGCAGATCCCACAGTTCGGGTCAGGCAGGCAGATCCCACACTTGGGGCAGACAAGCAGATCCCACAGTTTGGGGCAGGCAGGCAGATCCCACACTTGGGGCAGAGATGCAGATCCCACAGTTCGGGTCAGGCAGGCAGGCAGATCCCACAGTTCGGGTCAGGCAGATCCCACAGTTCGGGGCAGGCAGGCAGATCCCACAGTTCGGGTCAGGCAGGCAGGCAGATCCCACAGTTCGGGGCAGGCAGGCAGATCCCACAGTTCAAGGCAGGCAGGCAGATCCCACAGTTCGGGGCAGGCAGGCAGTTCCCACAGTTCGGGGCAGGCAGGCAAATCCCACATTTCAGGGCAGGCAGGCAGATCACACATTTCGGGGCAGGCAGCAGGTAGATCCCACAGTTCAAGGCAGACAGGCAGTTCCCACAGTTCGGGGCAGGAAAGAAGGCAGGCAGATCCCACAGATCGGAGCAGGCAGGGAGGCAGGCAGATCCCACAGATCTGGGCAGACAGGGAGGCAGGCAGATCCCACAGATCGGAGAAGGCTGGCAGATCCCACAGATCGGAGCAGGCAGGCAGATCCCACAGATTGGAGCAGGCAGGGAGGCAGGCAGATCCCACAGATCGGAGCAGGCAGGGAGGCAGGCAGATCCTACAGATCGGAGCAGGCAGGGAGGCAGGCAGATCCCACAGATCGGAGCAGGCAGGGAGGCAGGCAGATCCCACAGATCGGAGTAGGCAGGGAGGCAGACAGATCCCACAGATCGGAGCAGGCAGGCAGAACCCACAGTTTGGGTCAGGCAGGCAGATCCCACAGTTCGGGGCAGACAGGCAGATCCCACAGTTCGGGGCAGGCAGGCTGGCAGATCCCACAGTTCGGGGCAGGCAGGCAGGCAGATCCCACATTTCGGGGCAGGCAGGCAGGTAGATCCCACAGTTCGAGGCAGGCAGGCAGATACCACAGTTCGAGGCGGTCAGGCAGGCAGATCCCACATTTCGGGGCAGGCAGGCAGGTAGATCCCACAGTTCGAGGCAGGCAGGCAGATGCCACAGTTCGGGTCAGGCAGACAGATCCCACAGTTCGAGGCAGGCAGGCAGATACCACAGTTCGGGTCAGGCAGGCAGATCCCACAGCTCGGGGCAGGCAGGCAGATCCCACAGTTCGGGTCAGACAGGCAGATCCCACAGTTCGAAGCTGGCAGGCAGATCCCACAGTTCGGGTCAGGCAGGCAGATCCCACAGTTCGAGGCAGGCAGATCCCACAGTTCGGGGCAGGCAGGCAGATCCCACAGTTCGGGTCAGGCAGGCAGATCCCACAGTTCGAGGCAGGCTGATCCCACATTTCGGGGCATGCAGGCAGATCCCACAGTTCGGGTCAGGCAGGCAGATCCCACAGTTCGGGGCAGGCAGGCAGATCCCACAGTTCGTGTCAGGCAGGCAGATCCCACAGTTCGGGCAGGCAGGCTGATCCCACAGTTCGGGGCAGGCAGGCAGATCCCACAGTTCGAGGCAGGCAGGCAAATCCTACAGTTCAGGGCAGGCAGGCAGGCAGATCCCACAGTTCAGGTCAGGCAGGCAGATCCCACAGTTCGAGGCAGGCAAGCAGGCAAGCAGTTCCCACAGTTCAGGGAAGGCAGGCAGATCCCACCGTTCGGGTCAGGCAGGCAGATCCCACAGTTCGGGTAATGACCGCAGATCCCACAGTTCGGGTCAGGCAGGCAGATCCCACAGTTCGGATCAGGCAGGCAGATCCCACAGTTCGGGTCAGGCAGGCAGATCCCACAGTTCGGGGCAGGCAGGCAGGCAGATCCCACAGTTCGGGGCAGGCAGGCAGATACCACAGTTCGGATCAGGCAGGCAGATCCAACAGTTCGGGGCAGGCAGTCAGGCAGATCCCACAGTTCAGTTCAGGCAGGCAGATCCCACAGTTCGGGTCAGGCAGGCAAATTCCACAGTTCGGGGCAGGCAGGCAGATCCCACATTTCCGGGCAGGCGGGCAGATCCTACAAATCAGAGCAGGCAAGGAGATCCCACAGATCGGAGCAGGCAGGGAGGCAGGCAGATCCCACAGATCAGAGCAGGCAAGGAGATCCCACAGTTCGGGGCAGGCAGGCAGATCCCACAGTTCGGGGCAGGCAGGCAGATCCCACAGTTCGGGGCAGGCTGGCAGATCCCACAGTTCGGGGCAGGCAGGCAGTTCCCACAGTTCGGGGCAGGCAGGCAAATCCCAAATTTCAGGGCAGGCAGGCAGATCCCACATTTCGGGGCAGGCAGGCAGGCAGATCCCACATTTCGAGGCAGGCAGGCAGACAGATCCCACAGTTCGGGTCAGGCAGGCAGATCCCACAGTTCGGGGCAGGCAGGCTGGCAGATCCCACAGTTCGGGGCAGGCAGGCAGGCAGATCCCACATTTCGGGGCAGGCAGGCAGGTAGATCCCACAGTTCGAGGCAGGCAGGCAGATCCCACAGTTCGAGGCGGTCAGGCAGGCAGATCCCACATTTCGGGGCAGGCAGGCAGGTAGATCCCACAGTTCGAGGCAGGCAGGCAGATGCCACAGTTCGGGTCAGGCAGGCAGATCCCACAGTTCGAGGCAGGCAGGCAGATACCACAGTTCGGGGCAGGCAGGCAGATCCCACAGTTCGGGTCAGGCAGGCAGATCCCACAGTTCGGGTCAGGCAGGCAGATCCCACAGTTCGGGTCAGGCAGGCAGATCCCACAGTTCGGGGCAGGCAGGCAGATCCCACAGTTCGGGTCAGGCAGGCAGATGCCACAGTTCGGGTCAGGCAGGCAGATCCCACAGTTCGAGGCAGGCAGGCAGATCCCACAGTTCGGGGCAGGCAGGCAGGCAGATCCCACAGTTCGGGTCAGGCAGGCAGATCCCACAGTTCGGGGCAGGCAGGCAGGCAGATCCCACAGTTCGGGTCAGGCAGGCAGATCCCACAGTTCGGGTCAGACAGGCAGATCCCACAGTTCGGGTCAGGCAGGCAGATCCCACAGTTCGGGGCAGGCAGGCAGATCCCACAGTTCGGGTCAGGCAGGCAGATCCCACAGTTCGGGGCAGGCAGGCAGATCCCACAGTTCGGGTCAGACAGGCAGATCCTACAGTTCGGGGCAGGCAGGCAGGCAAATCCCACAGTTCGGGTCAGGCAGGCAAATCCCACAGTTCGGGTCAGGCAGGCAGATCCCACAGTTCGGGTCAGGCAGGCAGATCCCACAGTTCGGGTCAGACAGGCAGATCCCACAGTTCGGGTCAGGCAGGCAGATCCCACAGTTCGAGGCAGGCAGGGAGGCAGGCAGATCCCACAGATCGGTGCAGGCAGGCAGATCCCACAGTTCGGGGCATGCAGGCAGATACCACAGTTCGGGTCAGGCAGGCAGATCCCACAGTTCGGGGCAGGCAGGGAGGCAGGCAGATCCCACAGATCGGTGCAGGCAGGCAGATCCCACAGTTCGGGGCATGCAGGCAGATACCACAGTTCGGGTCAGGCAGGCAGATCCCACAGTTCGAGGCAGGCAGGCAAATCTCACAGTTCAGGGCAGGCAGGCAAGCAGATCCCACTGTTCGGGTCAGGCAGGGAGATCCCACAGTTCGGGTCAGGCAGGCAGATCCCACATTTCGAGGCAGGCAGGCAGGCAGATCCCACAGTTCGAGGCAGGCAAGAAGGCGGGCAGATCCCACAGTTCGGGGCAGGCAAGCAGGCAGGAGAATCCCACAGTTCGAGGCAGGCAGGCAGATCCCACAGTTCGGGTCAGGCAGGCAGATCCCACACTTGGGGCAGACAAGCAGATCCCACAGTTCGGGGCAGGCAGGCAGATCCCACAGTTCGGGTCAGGCAGGCAGATCCCACAGTTCGGGTCAGGCAGGCAGATCCCACACTTGGGGCAGACAAGCAGATCACCACAGTTTGGGGCAGGCAGGCAGATCCCACACTTGGGGCAGAGATGCAGATCCCACAGTTCGGGTCAGGCAGGCAGGCAGATCCCACAGTTCGGGTCAGGCAGATCCCACAGTTCGGGGCAGGCAGGCAGATCCCACAGTTCGGGTCAGGCAGGCAGGCAGATCCCACAGTTCGGGGCAGGCAGGCAGATCCCACAGTTCAAGGCAGGCAGGCAGATCCCACAGTTCGGGGCAGGTAGGCAGTTCCCACAGTTCGGGGCAGGCAGGCAAATCCCACATTTCAGGGCAGGCAGGCAGATCCCACATTTCGGGGCAGGCAGCAGGTAGATCCCAGAGTTCAAGGCAGACAGGCAGTTCCCACAGTTCGGGGCAGGCAGGCAGATCCCACAGTTCAGGTCAGGCAGGCAGATCACACAGTTCAAGGCAGACAGGCAGTTCCCACAGTTCGGGGCAGGCAGGCAGATCCCACAGTTCAGGTCAGGCAGACAAATCCCACATTTCAGGGCAGGCAGGCAGATCCCACATTTCGGGGCAGGCAGCAGGTAGATCCAACTGTTCGGGGCAGGCAGGCAGGCAGATCCCACAGTTCAGGGCAGGCAGGCAGATCCCACAGTTCGAGGCAGTCAGGCAGATCCCACAGTTCGGGGCAGGCAGGCAGGCAGATCCCACAGTTCGGGTCAGGCAGGCAGATCCCACAGTTCGGGGCAGGCAGCCAGATCCCACAGTTCGGGGCAGGCAGGCAGATCCCACAGTTCGGGGCAGGAAAGAAGGCAGGCAGATCCCACAGATCGGAGCAGGCAGGGAGGCAGGCAGATCCCACAGATCTGGGCAGACAGGGAGGCAGGCAGATCCCACAGATCGGAGAAGGCTGGCAGATCCCACAGATCGGAGCAGGCAGGCAGATCCCACAGATTGGAGCAGGCAGGGAGGCAGGCAGATCCCACAGATCGGAGCAGGCAGGGAGGCAGGCAGATCCTACAGATCGGAGCAGGCAGGGAGGCAGGCAGATCCCACAGATCGGAGCAGGCAGGGAGGCAGGCAGATCCCACAGATCGGAGTAGGCAGGGAGGCAGACAGATCCCACAGATCGGAGCAGGCAGGCAGAACCCACAGTTTGGGTCAGGCAGGCAGATCCCACAGTTCGGGGCAGACAGGCAGATCCCACAGTTCGGGGCAGGCAGGCTGGCAGATCCCACAGTTCGGGGCAGGCAGGCAGGCAGATCCCACATTTCGGGGCAGGCAGGCAGGTAGATCCCACAGTTCGAGGCAGGCAGGCAGATACCACAGTTCGAGGCGGTCAGGCAGGCAGATCCCACATTTCGGGGCAGGCAGGCAGGTAGATCCCACAGTTCGAGGCAGGCAGGCAGATGCCACAGTTCGGGTCAGGCAGACAGATCCCACAGTTCGAGGCAGGCAGGCAGATACCACAGTTCGGGTCAGGCAGGCAGATCCCACAGCTCGGGGCAGGCAGGCAGATCCCACAGTTCGGGTCAGACAGGCAGATCCCACAGTTCGAAGCTGGCAGGCAGATCCCACAGTTCGGGTCAGGCAGGCAGATCCCACAGTTCGAGGCAGGCAGATCCCACAGTTCGGGGCAGGCAGGCAGATCCCACAGTTCGGGTCAGGCAGGCAGATCCCACAGTTCGAGGCAGGCTGATCCCACATTTCGGGGCATGCAGGCAGATCCCACAGTTCGGGTCAGGCAGGCAGATCCCACAGTTCGGGGCAGGCAGGCAGATCCCACAGTTCGTGTCAGGCAGGCAGATCCCACAGTTCGGGCAGGCAGGCTGATCCCACAGTTCGGGGCAGGCAGGCAGATCCCACAGTTCGAGGCAGGCAGGCAAATCCTACAGTTCAGGGCAGGCAGGCAGGCAGATCCCACAGTTCAGGTCAGGCAGGCAGATCCCACAGTTCGAGGCAGGCAAGCAGGCAAGCAGTTCCCACAGTTCAGGGAAGGCAGGCAGATCCCACCGTTCGGGTCAGGCAGGCAGATCCCACAGTTCGGGTAATGACCGCAGATCCCACAGTTCGGGTCAGGCAGGCAGATCCCACAGTTCGGATCAGGCAGGCAGATCCCACAGTTCGGGTCAGGCAGGCAGATCCCACAGTTCGGGGCAGGCAGGCAGGCAGATCCCACAGTTCGGGGCAGGCAGGCAGATACCACAGTTCGGATCAGGCAGGCAGATCCAACAGTTCGGGGCAGGCAGTCAGGCAGATCCCACAGTTCAGTTCAGGCAGGCAGATCCCACAGTTCGGGTCAGGCAGGCAAATTCCACAGTTCGGGGCAGGCAGGCAGATCCCACATTTCCGGGCAGGCGGGCAGATCCTACAAATCAGAGCAGGCAAGGAGATCCCACAGATCGGAGCAGGCAGGGAGGCAGGCAGATCCCACAGATCAGAGCAGGCAAGGAGATCCCACAGTTCGGGGCAGGCAGGCAGATCCCACAGTTCGGGGCAGGCAGGCAGATCCCACAGTTCGGGGCAGGCTGGCAGATCCCACAGTTCGGGGCAGGCAGGCAGTTCCCACAGTTCGGGGCAGGCAGGCAAATCCCAAATTTCAGGGCAGGCAGGCAGATCCCACATTTCGGGGCAGGCAGGCAGGCAGATCCCACATTTCGAGGCAGGCAGGCAGACAGATCCCACAGTTCGGGTCAGGCAGGCAGATCCCACAGTTCGGGGCAGGCAGGCTGGCAGATCCCACAGTTCGGGGCAGGCAGGCAGGCAGATCCCACATTTCGGGGCAGGCAGGCAGATCCCACATTTCCGGGCAGGCGGGCAGATCCTACAAATCAGAGCAGGCAAGGAGATCCCACAGATCGGAGCAGGCAGGGAGGCAGGCAGATCCCACAGTTCGGGGCAGGCAGGCAGTTCCCACAGTTCGGGGCAGGCAGGCAAATCCCAAATTTCAGGGCAGGCAGGCAGATCCCACATTTCGGGGCAGGCAGGCAGGCAGATCCCACATTTCGAGGCAGGCAGGCAGACAGATCCCACAGTTCGGGTCAGGCAGGCAGATCCCACAGTTCGGATCAGGCAGGCAGATCCCACAGTTCGGGTCAGGCAGGCAGATCCCACAGTTCGGGGCAGGCAGGCAGGCAGATCCCACAGTTCGGGGCAGGCAGGCAGATACCACAGTTCGGATCAGGCAGGCAGATCCAACAGTTCGGGGCAGGCAGTCAGGCAGATCCCACAGTTCAGTTCAGGCAGGCAGATCCCACAGTTCGGGTCAGGCAGGCAAATTCCACAGTTCGGGGCAGGCAGGCAGATCCCACATTTCCGGGCAGGCGGGCAGATCCTACAAATCAGAGCAGGCAAGGAGATCCCACAGATCGGAGCAGGCAGGGAGGCAGGCAGATCCCACAGTTCGGGGCAGGCAGGCAGTTCCCACAGTTCGGGGCAGGCAGGCAAATCCCAAATTTCAGGGCAGGCAGGCAGATCCCACATTTCGGGGCAGGCAGGCAGGCAGATCCCACATTTCGAGGCAGGCAGGCAGACAGATCCCACAGTTCGGGTCAGGCAGGCAGATCCCACAGTTCGGGGCAGGCAGGCTGGCAGATCCCACAGTTCGGGGCAGGCAGGCAGGCAGATCCCACATTTCGGGGCAGGCAGGCAGGTAGATCCCACAGTTCGAGGCAGGCAGGCAGATCCCACAGTTCGAGGCGGTCAGGCAGGCAGATCCCACATTTCGGGGCAGGCAGGCAGGTAGATCCCACAGTTCGAGGCAGGCAGGCAGATGCCACAGTTCGGGTCAGGCAGGCAGATCCCACAGTTCGAGGCAGGCAGGCAGATACCACAGTTCGGGTCAGGCAGGCAGATCCCACAGTTCGGGGCAGGCAGGCAGATCCCACAGTTCGGGGCAGGCAGGCAGATCCCACAGTTCGGGTCAGGCAGGCAGATCCCACAGTTCGGGTCAGGCAGGCAGATCCCACAGTTCGGGGCAGGCAGGCAGATACCACAGTTCGGGTCAGGCAGGCAGATGCCACAGTTCGGGTCAGGCAGGCAGATCCCACAGTTCGAGGCAGGCAGGCAGATACCACAGTTCGGGTCAGGCAGGCAGATCCCACAGTTCGGGGCAGGCAGGCAGGCAGATCCCACAGTTCGGGTCAGGCAGGCAGATCCCACAGTTCGGGTCAGACAGGCAGATCCCACAGTTCGGGTCAGGCAGGCAGATCCCACAGTTCGGGGCAGGCAGGCAGATCCCACAGTTCGGGTCAGGCAGGCAGTTCCCACAGTTCGGGTCAGACAGGCAGATCCCACAGTTCGGGTCAGACAGGGAAATCCCACAGTTCGGGGCAGGCAGGCAGATCCCACAGTTCGGGGCAGGCAGGCAGGCAAATCCCACAGTTCGGGTCAGGCAGGCAAATCCCACAGTTCGGGTCAGGCAGGCAGATCCCACAGTTCGGGTCAGGCAGGCAGATCCCACAGTTCGGGTCAGACAGGCAGATCCCACAGTTCGGGTCAGGCAGGCAGATCCCACAGTTCGAGGCAGGCAGGGAGGCAGGCAGATCCCACAGATCGGTGCAGGCAGGCAGATCCCACAGTTCGGGGCATGCAGGCAGATACCACAGTTCGGGTCAGGCAGGCAGATCCCACAGTTCGGGGCAGGCAGGGAGGCAGGCAGATCCCACAGATCGGTGCAGGCAGGCAGATCCCACAGTTCGGGGCATGCAGGCAGATACCACAGTTCGGGTCAGGCAGGCAGATCCCACAGTTCGAGGCAGGCAGGCAAATCTCACAGTTCAGGGCAGGCAGGCAAGCAGATCCCACTGTTCGGGTCAGGCAGGGAGATCCCACAGTTCGGGTCAGGCAGGCAGATCCCACAGTTCGAGGCAGGCAGGCAGGCAGATCCCACAGTTCGAGGCAGGCAAGAAGGCGGGCAGATCCCACAGTTCGGGGCAGGCAAGCAGGCAGGAGAATCCCACAGTTCGAGGCAGGCAGGCAGATCCCACAGTTCGGGTCAGGCAGGCAGATCCCACACTTGGGGCAGACAAGCAGATCCCACAGTTCGGGGCAGGCAGGCAGATCCCACAGTTCGGGTCAGGCAGGCAGATCCCACAGTTCGGGTCAGGCAGGCAGATCCCACACTTGGGGCAGACAAGCAGATCACCACAGTTTGGGGCAGGCAGGCAGATCCCACACTTGGGGCAGAGATGCAGATCCCACAGTTCGGGTCAGGCAGGCAGGCAGATCCCACAGTTCGGGTCAGGCAGATCCCACAGTTCGGGGCAGGCAGGCAGATCCCACAGTTCGGGTCAGGCAGGCAGGCAGATCCCACAGTTCGGGGCAGGCAGGCAGATCCCACAGTTCAAGGCAGGCAGGCAGATCCCACAGTTCGGGGCAGGTAGGCAGTTCCCACAGTTCGGGGCAGGCAGGCAAATCCCACATTTCAGGGCAGGCAGGCAGATCCCACATTTCGGGGCAGGCAGCAGGTAGATCCCAGAGTTCAAGGCAGACAGGCAGTTCCCACAGTTCGGGGCAGGCAGGCAGATCCCACAGTTCAGGTCAGGCAGGCAGATCACACAGTTCAAGGCAGACAGGCAGTTCCCACAGTTCGGGGCAGGCAGGCAGATCCCACAGTTCAGGTCAGGCAGACAAATCCCACATTTCAGGGCAGGCAGGCAGATCCCACATTTCGGGGCAGGCAGCAGGTAGATCCAACTGTTCGGGGCAGGCAGGCAGGCAGATCCCACAGTTCAGGGCAGGCAGGCAGATCCCACAGTTCGAGGCAGTCAGGCAGATCCCACAGTTCGGGGCAGGCAGGCAGGCAGATCCCACAGTTCGGGTCAGGCAGGCAGATCCCACAGTTCGGGGCAGGCAGCCAGATCCCACAGTTCGGGGCAGGCAGGCAGATCCCACAGTTCGGGGCAGGTAGGCAGATCCCACAGTTCGGTTCAGGCAGGCAGATCCCACAGTTCGGGTCAGGCAGGCAGATCCCACAGTTCGGGTCAGGCAGGGAAATCCCACAGTTCGGGGCAGGCAGGCAGATCCCACATTGCGGGGCAGGCAGGCAGATCCCACAGTTCGGGGCAGGCAGGCAGATCCCACAGTTCGGGGCAGGCAGGCAGATCCCACAGTTCGGGGCAGGCAGGCAGATCCCACAGTTCGGGGTAGACAGGCAAATCCCACAGTTCGGGGCAGGCAGGCAGATCCCAAAGTTCGGGTCAGGCAGGCAGATCCCACAGTTCGGGGCAGGCAGGCAAATCCCACTGTTCGGGGCAGGCAGGTAGGCAGATCCCACAGTTCGGGTCAGACAGGCAGATCCCACAGTTCGAGGCAGGCAGGCAGGCAGATCCCACAGTTCGGGGCAGGCAGGCAGATCCCACAGTTCGGGGCAGGCAGGCAGATCCCACAGTTCGGGTCAGGCAGGCAGATCCCACAGTTCGGGTCAGAAAGGCAGATCCCACAGTTCGGGTCAGGCAGGCAAATCCCACAGTTCGGGTCAGGCAGGCAATCCCACAGTTCGGATCAGGCAGGCAGATCCAACAGTTCGGGGCAGGCAGGGAGGCAGGCAGATCCCACAGATCGGTGCAGGCAGGCAGATCCCACAGTTCGGGGCATGCAGGCAGATACCACAGTTCGGGTCAGGCAGGCAGATCCCACAGTTCGAGGCAGGCAGGCAAATCTCACAGTTCAGGGCAGGCAGGCAAGCAGATCCCACTGTTCGGGTCAGGCAGGGAGATCCCACAGTTCGGGTCAGGCAGGCAGATCCCACAGTTCGAGGCAGGCAGGCAGGCAGATCCCACAGTTCGAGGCAGGAAAGAAGGCGGGCAGATCCCACAGTTCGGGGCAGGCAAGCAGGCAGGAGAATCCCACAGTTCGAGGCAGGCAGGCAGATCCCACAGTTCGGGTCAGGCAGGCAGATCCCACACTTGGGGCAGACAAGCAGATCCCACAGTTCGGGGCAGGCAGGCAGATCCCACAGTTCGGGTCAGGCAGGCAGATCCCACAGTTCGGGTCAGGCAGGCAGATCCCACACTTGGGGCAGACAAGCAGATCCCACAGTTTGGGGCAGGCAGGCAGATCCCACACTTGGGGCAGAGATGCAGATCCCACAGTTCGGGTCAGGCAGGCAGGCAGATCCCACAGTTCGGGTCAGGCAGATCCCACAGTTCGGGGCAGGCAGGCAGATCCCACAGTTCGGGGCAGGCAGGCAGATCCCACAGTTCAGGTCAGGCAGGCAAATCCCACATTTCAGGGCAGGCAGGCAGATCCCACATTTCGGGGCAGGCAGCAGGTAGATCCAACTGTTCGGGGCTGGCAGGCAGGCAGATCCCACAGTTCAGGGCAGGCAGGCAGATCCCACAGTTCGAGGCAGTCAGGCAGATCCCACAGTTCGGGGCAGGCAGGCAGGCAGATCCCACAGTTCGGGTCAGGCAGGCAGATCCCACAGTTCGGGGCAGGCAGCCAGATCCCACAGTTCGGGGCAGGCAGGCAGATCCCACAGTTCGGGGCAGGCAGGCAGATCCCACAGTTCGGTTCAGGCAGGCAGATCCCACAGTTCGGGTCAGGCAGGCAGATCCCACAGTTCGGGTCAGGCAGGGAAATCCCACAGTTCGGGGCAGGCAGGCAGATCCCACATTGCGGGGCAGGCAGGCAGATCCCACAGTTCGGGGCAGGCAGGCAGATCCCACAGTTCGGGGCAGGCAGGCAGATCCCACAGTTCGGGGCAGGCAGGCAGATCCCACAGTTCGGGGTAGACAGGCAAATCCCACAGTTCGGGGCAGGCAGGCAGATCCCAAAGTTCGGGTCAGGCAGGCAGATCCCACAGTTCGGGGCAGGCAGGCAAATCCCACTGTTCGGGGCAGGCAGGTAGGCAGATCCCACAGTTCGGGTCAGACAGGCAGATCCCACAGTTCGAGGCAGGCAGGCAGGCAGATCCCACAGTTCGGGGCAGGCAGGCAGATCCCACAGTTCGGGGCAGGCAGGCAGATCCCACAGTTCGGGTCAGACAAGCAGGCAGGCAGATCCCACAGTTCGGGGCTGGCAGGCAGATCCCACAGTTCGGGGCAGGCAGGCAGGCAGATCCCACTGTTTGGGGCAGGCAGGCAGGCAGATCCCACAGATCGGAGCAGGCAGGCAGATCCCACAGTTCGGGGCAGGCAGGCAGATCCCACAGTTCGGGGCAGGCAGGCAAATCCCACAGTTCGGGGCAGGCAGGCAGTTCCCACAGTTTGACTCAGGCAGGCAGATCCCACAGTTCGGATCAGGCAGGCAGATTCAACAGTTCGGGTCAGGCAGGCAGATCCCACAGTTCGGGTCAGACAGGCAGATCCTACAGTTCGAGGCAGGCAAGCAGGCAGATCCCACAGTTCGGGTCAGGCAGGCAGATACCACATTCCGGGGCAGGCAGGCAGATCCCACAGTTCGAGGCAGGCAAGCAGGCAGGCAGATCCCACAGTTCGGGGCTGGCAGGCAGATCCCACAGTTCGGGGCAGGCAGGCAGATCCCACAGATCGGTGCAGGCAGGCAGATCCCACAGATCAGAGCAGGCAGGCAGATCCCACAGATCGGGGCAGGCAGGGAGGCAGGCAGATCCCAAAGTTCGGGGCAGGCAGGCAGGCAGATCCCACTGTTTGGGGCAGGCAGGCAGGCAGATCCCACAGATCGGAGCAGGCAGGGAGGCAGGCAGATCCCACAGATCGGAGCAGGCAGGGAGGCAGGCAGATCCCACAGATCTGGGCAGACAGGGAGGCAGGCAGATCCCACAGATCGGAGAAGGCTGGCAGATCCCACAGATCGGAGCAGGCAGGCAGATCCCACAGATTGGAGCAGGCAGGGAGGCAGGCAGATCCCACAGATCGGAGCAGGCAGGGAGGCAGGCAGATCCTACAGATCGGATCAGGCAGGGAGGCAGGCAGATCCCACAGATCGGAGCAGGCAGTGAGGCAGGCAGATCCCACAGATCGGAGTAGGCAGGGAGGCAGACAGATCCCACAGATCGGAGCAGGCAGGCAGAACCCACAGTTTGGGTCAGGCAGGCAGATCCCACAGTTCGGGGCAGACAGGCAGATCCCACAGTTCGGGGCAGGCAGGCTGGCAGATCCCACAGTTTGGGGCAGGCAGGCAGGCAGATCCCACATTTCGGGGCAGGCAGGCAGGTAGATCCCACAGTTCGAGGCAGGCAGGCAGATACCACAGTTCGAGGCGGTCAGGCAGGCAGATCCCACATTTCGGGGCAGGCAGGCAGGTAGATCCCACAGTTCGAGGCAGGCAGGCAGATGCCACAGTTCGGGTCAGGCAGACAGATCCCACAGTTCGAGGCAGGCAGGCAGATACCACAGTTCGGGTCAGGCAGGCAGATCCCACAGCTCGGGGCAGGCAGGCAGATCCCACAGTTCGGGTCAGACAGGCAGATCCCACAGTTCGAGGCAGGCAGGCAGATCCCACAGTTCGGGTCAGACAGGCAGATCCCACAGTTCGAGGCAGGCAGGCAGATACCACAGTTCGGGTCAGGCAGGCAGATCCCACAGCTCGGGGCAGGCAGGCAGATCCCACAGTTCGGGTCAGGCAGGCAGATCCCACAGTTCGAGGCAGGCAGATCCCACAGTTCGGGGCAGGCAGGCAGATCCCACAGTTCGGGTCAGGCAGGCAGATCCCACAGTTCGAGGCAGGCTGTTCCCACATTTCGGGGCATGCAGGCAGATCCCACAGTTCGGGTCAGGCAGGCAGATCCCACAGTTCGGGGCAGGCAGGCAGATCCCACAGTTCGTGTCAGGCAGGCAGATCCCACAGTTCGGGCAGGCAGGCTGATCCCACAGTTCGGGGCAGGCAGGCAGATCCCACAGTTCGAGGCAGGCAGGCAAATCCTACAGTTCAGGGCAGGCAGGCAGGCAGATCCCACAGTTCAGGTCAGGCAGGCAGATCCCACAGTTCGAGGCAGGCAAGCAGGCAAGCAGTTCCCACAGTTCAGGGAAGGCAGGCAGATCCCACCGTTCGGGTCAGGCAGGCAGATCCCACAGTTCGGGTAATGACCGCAGATCCCACAGTTCGGGTCAGGCAGGCAAATCCCACAGTTCGGGTCAGTCAGGCAAATCCCACAGTTCGGGTCAGGCAGGCAGATCCCACAGTTCGGGTCAGGCAGGCAGATACCACAGTTCGGGTCAGGCAGGCAGATCCCACAGTTCGGGTCCGGCAGGCAAATCCCATAGTTCGGGTCAGGCAGGCAGGCAGATCCCACAGTTCGGGTCAGGCAGGCAGATCCCACAGTTCGGGGCAGGCAGGCAGGCAGATCCCACAGTTCGGGTCAGGCAGGCAGGCAGATCCCACAGTTCGGGTCAGGCAGGCAGATCCCACAGTTCGGGGCAGGCAGGCAGGCAGATCCCACAGTTCGGGTCAGGCAGGCAGATCCCACAGTTCGGGGCAGGCAGGCAGGCAGATCCCACAGTTCGGGTCAGGCAGGCAGATCCCACAGTTCGGGTCAGGCTGGCAGATCCCACAGTTCGGGTCAGTCAGGCAGATCCCACAGTTCGAGGCAGGCAGGCAGATCCCACAGTTCGGGTCAGGCAGGCAGATCCCACAGTTCGGGTCAGGCAGGCAGATCCCACAGTTCGGGGCAGGCAGGCAGGCAGATCCCACAGTTCGGGGCAGGCAGGCAGGCAGATCCCACAGTTCGGGGCAGGCAGGCAGGCAGATCCCACAGTTCGGGTCAGGCAGGCAGATCCCACAGTTCGGGGCAGGCAGGCAGGCAGATCCCACAGTTCGGGGCAGGCAGGCAGGCAGATCCCACAGTTCGGGTCAGGCAGGCAGATCCCACAGTTCGGGTCAGGCTGGCAGATCCCACAGTTCGGGTCAGTCAGGCAGATCCCACAGTTCGAGGCAGGCAGGCAGATCCCACAGTTCGGGTCAGGCAGGCAGATCCCACAGTTCGGGTCAGGCAGGCAGATACCACAGTTCGGGTCAGGCAGGCAGATCCCACAGTTCGAGGCAGGCAGGCAGATCCCACAGTTCGGTTCAGGCAGGCAAATCCCACAGTTCGGGTCAGGCAGGCAGATACCACAGTTCGGGGCAGGCAGGCAGATACCACAGTTCGGGTCAGACAGGCAGATCCCACAGTTCGCGTCAGGCAGGCAGATCCCACAGTTCGGGTCAGGCAGGCAGATCCCACAGTTCGGGTCAGGCAGGCAGATCCCACAGTTCGGGTCAGACAGGCAGATCCAACAGTTCGGATCAGGCAGGCAGGCAGATCCAACAGTTCGGGTCAGGCAGGCAGATCCCACAGTTCGGGTCAGGCAGGCAGATCCCACAGTTCGGGTCAGACAGGCAGATCCCACAGTTCGAGGCAGGCAGGCAGATCCCACAGTTCGGTTCAGGCAGGCAAATCCCACAGTTCGGGTCAGGCAGGCAGATACCACAGTTCGGGGCAGGCAGGCAGATACCACAGTTCGGGTCAGACAGGCAGATCCCACAGTTCGCGTCAGGCAGGCAGATCCCACAGTTCGGGTCAGGCAGGCAGATCCCACAGTTCGGGTCAGGCAGGCAGATCCCACAGTTCGGGTCAGACAGGCAGATCCAACAGTTCGGATCAGGCAGGCAGGCAGATCCAACAGTTCGGGTCAGGCAGGCAGATCCCACAGTTCGGGTCAGGCAGGCACATCCCACAGTTCGGGTCAGGCAGGCAGATCCCACAGTTCGGGGCAGGCAGGCAGATCCCACAGTTCGGGGCAGGCAGGCAGATCCCACAGTTCGGGTCAGGCAGGCAGTTCCCACAGTTCGGGTCAGACAGGCAGATCCCACAGTTCGGGTCAGGCAGGCAGGCAGATCCCATAGTTCGGGTCAGACAGGCAGATCCCACAGTTCGGGGCAGGCAGGCAGGCAGATCCAACAGTTCGGGTCAGGCAGGCAGATCCCATAGTTCGGGGCAGGCAGGCAGGCAAATCCCACAGTTCGGGTCAGGCAGGCAAATCCCACAGTTCGGGTCAGGCAGGCAGATCCCACAGTTCGGGTCAGGCAGGCAGATCCCACAGTTCGAGGCAGTCAGGCAGATCCCACAGTTCGGGTCAGACAGGCAGATCCCACAGTTCGGGTCAGGCAGGCAGATCCCACAGTTCGGGTCAGGCAGGCAGATCCCACAGTTCGGGTCAGGCAGGCAAATCCCACAGTTCGGGTCAGGCAGGCAGATCCCACAGTTCGGGTCAGGCAGGCAGATCCCACAGTTCGGGTCAGGCAGGCAAATCCCACAGTTCGGGTCAGGCAGGCAAATCCCACAGTTCGGATCAGGCAGGCAGATCCAACAGTTCGGGGCAGGCAGGGAGGCAGGCAGATCCCACAGATCGGTGCAGGCAGGCAGATCCCACAGTTCGGGGCATGCAGGCAGATACCACAGTTCGGGTCAGGCAGGCAGATCCCACAGTTCGAGGCAGGCAGGCAAATCTCACAGTTCAGGGCAGGCAGGCAAGCAGATCCCACTGTTCGGGTCAGGCAGGGAGATCCCACAGTTCGGGTCAGGCAGGCAGATCCCACAGTTCGAGGCAGGCAGGCAGGCAGATCCCACAGTTCGAGGCAGGCAAGAAGGCGGGCAGATCCCACAGTTCGGGGCAGGCAAGCAGGCAGGAGAATCCCACAGTTCGAGGCAGGCAGGCAGATCCCACAGTTCGGGTCAGGCAGGCAGATCCCACACTTGGGGCAGACAAGCAGATCCCACAGTTCGGGGCAGGCAGGCAGATCCCACAGTTCGGGTCAGGCAGGCAGATCCCACAGTTCGGGTCAGGCAGGCAGATCCCACACTTGGGGCAGACAAGCAGATCCCACAGTTCGGGGCAGGCAGGCAGATCCCACACTTGGGGCAGAGATGCAGATCCCACAGTTCGGGTCAGGCAGGCAGGCAGATCCCACAGTTCGGGTCAAGCAGATCCCACAGTTCGGGGCAGGCAGGCAGATCCCACAGTTCGGGTCAGGCAGGCAGGCAGATCCCACAGTTCGGGGCAGGCAGGCAGATCCCACAGTTCAAGGCAGGCAGGCAGATCCCACAGTTCGGGGCAGGCAGGCAGTTCCCACAGTTCGGGGCAGGCAGGCAAATCCCACATTTCAGGGCAGGCAGGCAAATCCCACAGTTCGGGTCAGGCAGGCAGATCCCACAGTTCGGGGCAGGCAGGCAGTTCCCACAGTTCGGGGCAGGCAGGCAAATCCCACAGTTCGGGTCAGGCAGGCAAATCCCACAGTTCGGGTCAGGCAGGCAGATCCCACAGTTCGGGGCATGCAGGCAGATCCCACAGTTCGGGTCAGGCAGGCAGATCCCACAGTTCGGGTCCGGCAGGCAAATCCCATAGTTCGGGTCAGGCAGGCAGGCAGATCCCACAGTTCGGGTCAGGCAGGCAGATCCCACAGTTCGGGTCAGGCAGGCAGATCCCACAGTTCGGGGCAGGCAGGCAGGCAGATCCCACAGTTCGGGGCAGGCAGGCAGATACCACAGTTCGGATCAGGCAGGCAGATCCAACAGTTCGGGGCAGGCAGTCAGGCAGATCCCACAGTTCAGTTCAGGCAGGCAGATCCCACAGTTCGGGTCAGGCAGGCAAATTCCACAGTTCGGGGCAGGCAGGCAGATCCCACATTTCCGGGCAGGCGGGCAGATCCTACAAATCAGAGCAGGCAAGGAGATCCCACAGATCGGAGCAGGCAGGGAGGCAGGCAGATCCCACAGATCAGAGCAGGCAAGGAGATCCCACAGTTCGGGGCAGGCAGGCAGATCCCACAGTTCGGGGCAGGCAGGGAGATCCCACAGTTCGGGGCAGGCAGGCAGATCCCACAGTTCGGGGCAGGCAGGCAGTTCCCACAGTTCGGGACAGGCAGGCAAATCCCACATTTCAGGGCAGGCAGGCAGATCCCACATTTCGGGGCAGGCAGGCAGGCAGATCCCACATTTCGAGGCAGGCAGGCAGACAGATCCCACAGTTCGGGTCAGGCAGGCAGATCCCACAGTTCGGGGCAGGCAGGCTGGCAGATCCCACAGTTCGGGGCAGGCAGGCAGGCAGATCCCACATTTCGGGGCAGGCAGGCAGGTAGATCCCACAGTTCGAGGCAGGCAGGCAGATCCCACAGTTCGAGGCGGTCAGGCAGGCAGATCCCACATTTCGGGGCAGGCAGGCAGGTAGATCCCACAGTTCGAGGCAGGCAGGCAGATGCCACAGTTCGGGTCAGGCAGGCAGATCCCACAGTTCGAGGCAGGCAGGCAGATACCACTGTTCGGGTCAGGCAGGCAGATCCCACAGTTCGGGTCAGGCAGGCAGATCCCACAGTTCGAGGCAGGCAGGCAGATCCCACAGTTCGGGTCAGGCAGGCAGATGCCACAGTTCGTGTCAGGCAGGCAGATACCACAGTTCGGGTCAGGCAGGCAAATCCCACAGTTCGGGTCAGGCAGGCAGATACCACAGTTCGGGTCAGGCAGGCAGGTCCCACAGTTCGAGGCAGGCAGGCAGATACCACAGTTCGGGTCAGACAGGCAGATCCAACAGTTCGGGTCAGGCAGGCAGATCCCACAGTTCGGGGCAGGCAGGCAGGCAAATCCCACAGTTCGGGTCAGGCAGGCAAATCCCACAGTTCGGGTCAGGCAGGCAGATCCCACAGTTCGGGTCAGGCAGGCAGATCCCACAGTTCGGGTCAGACAGGCAGATCCCACAGTTCGGGTCAGGCAGGCAAATCCCACAGTTCGGGTCAGGCAGGCAAATCCCACAGTTCGGATCAGGCAGGCAGATCCCACAGATCGGTGCAGGCAGGCAGATCCCACAGTTCGGGGCATGCAGGCAGATACCACAGTTCGGGTCAGGCAGGCAGATCCCACAGTTCAAGGCAGGCAGGCAAATCTCACAGTTCAGGGCAGGCAGGCAAGCAGATCCCACTGTTTGGGTCAGGCAGGGAGATCCCACAGTTCGGGTCAGGCAGGCAGATCCCACAGTTCGAGGCAGGCAGGCAGGCAGATCCCACAGTTCGAGGCAGGCAAGAAGGCGGGCAGATCCCACAGTTCGGGGCAGGCAGGCAGGCAGATCCCACAGTTCGGGTCAGGCAGGCAGATCCCACAGTTCGGGGCAGGCAGCCAGATCCCACAGTTCGGGGCAGGCAGGCAGATCCCACAGTTCGGGGCAGGCAGGCAGATCCCACAGTTCGGGGCAGGCAGGCAGATCCCACAGTTCGGGTCAGGCAGGCAGATCCCACAGTTCGGGTCAGGCAGGGAAATCCCACAGTTCGGGGCAGGCAGGCAGATCCCACATTTCGGGGCAGGCAGGCAGATCCCACAGTTCGGGGCAGGCAGGCAGATCCCACAGTTCGGGGCAGGCAGGCAGATCCCACACTTGGGGCAGACAAGCAGATCCCACAGTTCGGGGCAGGCAGGCAGATCCCACACTTGGGGCAGACAAGCAGATCCCACAGTTCGGGTCAGGCAGGCAGGCAGTTCCCACAGTTCGGGGCAGGCAGGCAGATCCCACAGTTCGGGGCATGCAGGCAGGCAGATCCCACAGTTCGAGGCAGGCAGGCAGATCCCACAGTTCGGGGCAGGCAGGCAGGCAGATCCCACAGTTCGGGTCAGGCAGGCAGATCCCACAGTTCGGGGCAGGCAGCCAGATCCCACAGTTCGGGGCAGGCAGGCAGATCCCACAGTTCGGGGCAGGCAGGCAGATCCCACAGTTCGGGGCAGGCAGGCAGATCCCACAGTTCGGGTCAGGCAGGCAGATCCCACAGTTCGGGTCAGGCAGGGAAATCCCACAGTTCGGGGCAGGCAGGCAGATCCCACATTTCGGGGCAGGCAGGCAGATCCCACAGTTCGGGGCAGGCAGGCAGATCCCACAGTTCGGGGCAGGCAGGCAGATCCCACAGTTCGGGGCAGGCAGGCAGATCCCACAGTTCGGGGTAGACAGGCAAATCCCACAGTTCGGGGCAGGCAGGCAGATCCCAAAGTTCGGGTCAGGCAGGCAGATCCCACAGTTCGGGGCAGGCAGGCAAATCCCACTGTTCGGGGCAGGCAGGTAGGCAGATCCCACAGTTCGGGTCAGACAGGCAGATCCCACAGTTCGAGGCAGGCAGGCAGGCAGATCCCACAGTTCGGGGCAGGCAGGCAGTTCCCACAGTTTGACTCAGGCAGGCAGATCCCACAGTTCGGATCAGGCAGGCAGATTCAACAGTTCGGGTCAGGCAGGCAGATCCCACAGTTCGGGTCAGACAGGGAGATCCTACAGTTCGAGGCAGGCAAGCAGGTAGATCCCACAGTTCGGGTCAGGCAGGCAGATACCACATTCCGGGGCAGGCAGGCAGATCCCACAGTTCGAGGCAGGCAAGCAGGCAGGCAGATCCCACAGTTCGGGGCTGGCAGGCAGATCCCACAGTTCGGGGCAGGCAGGCAGGCAGATCCCACTGTTTGGGGCAGGCAGGCAGGCAGATCCCACAGATCGGAGCAGGCAGGGAGGCAGGCAGATCCCACAGATCGGAGCAGGCAGGGAGGCAGGCAGATCCCACAGATCTGGGCAGACAGGGAGGCAGGCAGATCCCACAGATCGGAGAAGGCTGGCAGATCCCACAGATCGGAGCAGGCAGGCAGATCCCACAGATTGGAGCAGGCAGGGAGGCAGGCAGATCCCACAGATCGGAGCAGGCAGGGAGGCAGGCAGATCCCACAGATCGGAGCAGGCAGGCAGATCCCACAGATTGGAGCAGGCAGGGAGGCAGGCAGATCCCACAGATCGGAGCAGGCAGGGAGGCAGGCAGATCCCACAGATCGGAGTAGGCAGGGAGGCAGACAGATCCCACAGATCGGAGCAGGCAGGCAGAACCCACAGTTTGGGTCAGGCAGGCAGATCCCACAGTTCGGGGCAGACAGGCAGATCCCACAGTTCGGGTCAGGCAGGCAGATCCCACAGTTCGGGGCAGGCATGCTGGCAGATCCCACAGTTCGGGGCAGGCAGGCAGGCAGATCCCACATTTCGGGGCAGGCAGGCAGGTAGATCCCACAGTTCGAGGCAGGCAGGCAGATACCACAGTTCGAGGCGGTCAGGCAGGCAGATCCCACATTTCGGGGCAGGCAGGCAGGTAGATCCCACAGTTCGAGGCAGGCAGGCAGATGCCACAGTTCGGGTCAGGCAGGCAGATCCCACAGTTCGGGTCAGGCAGGCAGATCCCACTGTTCGGGTCAGGCAGGCAGATCCCACAGTTCGGGTCAGGCAGGCAGATCACACAGTTCGGGTGAGGCAGGCAGATCCCACAGTTCGGGTCAGACAGGCAGATCCCACAGTTCGGGTCAGGCAGGCAGATCCCACAGTTCAGGTCAGGCAGGCAGATCCCACAGTTCGGGTCAGGCAGGCAGATCCCACAGTTCCGGTCAGGCAGGCAGATCCCACAGTTCGGTTCAGGCAGGCAGATCCCACAGTTCGGGTCAGGCAGGCAGATCCCACAGTTCGGGTCAGACAGGCAGATCCCACAGTTCGGGTCAGGCAGGCAGATCCCACAGTTCAGGTCAGACAGGCAGATCCCACAGTTCGGGTCAGACAGGCAGATCCCACAGTTCGGGTCAGGCAGGCAGATCCCACAGTTCAGGTCAGGCAGGCAGATCCCACAGTTCGGGTCAGGCAGGCAGATCCCACAGTTCGGGTCAGGCAGGCAGATCCCACAGTTCGGGTCAGGCAGGCAGATCCCACAGTTCGGGGCAGGCAGGCAGATCCGACAGTTCGGGTCAGGCAGGCAGATCCCACAGTTCGGGTCAGACAGGCAGATCACACAGTTCGGGTCAGGCAAGCAGGCAGATCCCACAGTTCGGGTCAGGCAGGCAGATTCCACAGTTCGGGTCAGGCAGGCAGATCCCACAGTTCGGGTCAGGCAGGCAGATCCCACAGTTCGGGGCAGGCAGGCAGATCCCACAGTTCGGGTCAGGCAGGCAGTTCCCACAGTTCGGGTCAGGCAGGCAGATCCCACAGTTCGAGGCAGGCAAGTAGGCAGGCAGTTCCCACAGTTCGGGTCAGACAGGCAGATCCAACAGTTCGGGTCAGACAGGCAGATCCAACAGTTCGGGTCAGGCAGGCAGATCCCACAGTTCGGATCAGGCAGGCAGATCCCACAGTTCGGGGCAGGCAGGCAGGCAAATCCCACAGTTCGGGTCAGGCAGGCAAATCCCACAGTTCGGGTCAGGCAGGCAGATCCCACAGTTCGGGTCAGACAGGCAGATCCCACAGTTCGGGGCAGGCAGGCAGGCAAATCCCACAGTTCGGGTCAGGCAGGCAAATCCCACAGTTCGGGTCAGGCAGGCAGATCCCACATTTGGGGGCAGACAGGCAGATCCCACAGTTCGGGGCAGGCAGGCAGATCCCACAGTTCGGGTCAGACAGGCAGATCCCACAGTTCGGGTCAGGCAGGCAAATCCCACAGTTCGGGTCAGGCAGGCAAATCCCACAGTTCGGGTCAGGCAGGCAAATCCCACAGTTCGGATCAGGCAGGCAGATCCAACAGTTCGGGGCAGGCAGGGAGGCAGACAGATCCCACAGATCGGTGCAGGCAGGCAGATCCCACAGTTCGGGGCATGCAGGCAGATACCACAGTTCGGGTCAGGCAGGCAGATCCCACAGTTCGAGGCAGGCAGGCAAATCTCACAGTTCAGGGCAGGCAGGCAAGCAGATCCCACTGTTCGGGTCAGGCAGGGAGATCCCACAGTTCGGGTCAGGCAGGCAGATCCCACAGTTCGAGGCAGGCAGGCAGGCAGATCCCACAGTTCGAGGCAGGCAAGAAGGCGGGCAGATCCCACAGTTCGGGGCAGGCAAGCAGGCAGGAGAATCCCAGAGTTCGAGGCAGGCAGGCAGATCCCACAGTTCGGGTCAGGCAGGCAGATCCCACACTTGGGGCAGACAAGCAGATCCCACAGTTCGGGGCAGGCAGGCAGATCCCACAGTTCGGGTCAGGCAGGCAGATCCCACACTTGGGGCAGACAAGCAGATCCCACAGTTCGGGGCAGGAAGGCAGATCCCACACTTGGGGCAGAGATGCAGATCCCACAGTTCGGGTCAGGCAGGCAGGCAGATCCCACAGTTCGGGTCAGGCAGATCCCACAGTTCGGGGCAGGCAGGCAGATCCCACAGTTCGGGTCAGGCAGGCAGGCAGATCCCACAGTTCGGGGCAGGCAGGCAGATCCCACAGTTCAAGGCAGGCAGGCAGATCCCACAGTTCGGGGCAGGCAGGCAGTTCCCACAGTTCGGGGCAGGCAGGCAAATCCCACATTTCAGGGCAGGCAGGCAGATCCCACATTTCGGGGCAGGCAGCAGGTAGATCCCACTGTTCGGGGCAGGCAGGCTGGCAGATCCCACAGTTCGAGGCAGGCAGCCGTTCCCACAGTTTGGGGCAGGCAGGCAGATCCCACATTTCGGGGCAGGCAGGCAGGTAGATCCCACAGTTCGAGGCAGGCAGGCAGACAGATCCCACAGTTCGGGTCAGGCAGGCAGATCCCACAGTTCAGGTCAGGCAGGCAGATCCCACAGTTCGGGTCAGGCAGGCAGATCCCACAGTTCGGGTCAGGCAGGCAGATCCCACAGTTCGGGTCCGGCAGGCAGATCCCACAGTTCGGGGCAGGCAGGCAGATCCCACAGTTCGGGTCAGACAGGCAGATCCCATAGTTCGGGTCAGGCAGGCAGATCCCACAGTTCGGGGCAGGCAGGCAGATCCCACAGTTCGGGGCAGGCAGGCAGATCCGACAGTTCGGGTCAGGCAGGCAGATCCCACAGTTCGGGTCAGACAGGCAGATCCCACAGTTCGGGTCAGGCAGGCAGATCCCACAGTTCGGGTCAGGCAAGCAGATCCCACAGTTCGGGTCAGGCAGGCAGATCCCACAGTTCGGGTCAGGCAAGCAGGCAGATCCCACAGTTCGGGTCAGGCAGGCAGATCCCACAGTTCGGGTCAGGCAGGCAGATCCCACAGTTCGGGGCAGGCAGGCAGATCCCACAGTTCGGGGCAGGCAGGCAGATCCCACAGTTCGGGTCAGACAGGCAGATCCCACAGTTCGGGGCAAGCAGGCAGATCCCACAGTTCGGGGCAGGCAGGCAGATCCCACAGTTCGGGGCAGGCAGGCAGATCCCACAGTTCGGGTCAGACAGGCAGATCCCACAGTTCGGGGCAAGCAGGCAGATCCCACAGTTCGGGTCAGGCAGGCAGATCCCACAGTTCGGGTCAGGCAGGCAGATCCCACAGTTCGGGGCAGGCAGGCAGATCCCACAGTTCGGGGCAGGCAGGCAGATCCCACAGTTCGGGTCAGGCAGGCAGTTCCCACAGTTCGGGTCAGGCAGGCAGATCCCACAGTTCGGGTCAGGCAGGCAGATCCAACTGTTCGGGTCAGACAGGCAGATCCCACAGTTCGAGGCAGGCAGATCCCACAGTTCGGGTCAGGCAGGCAGATCCCACAGTTCGGGGCAGGCAGGCAGATCCCACAGTTCGGGTCAGGCAGGCAGTTCCCACAGTTCGGGTCAGGCAGGCAGATCCAACAGTTCGGGTCAGACAGGCAGATCCAACAGTTCGGGTCAGGCAGGCAGATCCAACAGTTCGGGTCAGGCAGGCAGATCCCACAGTTCGGGGCAGACAGGCAGATCCCACAGTTCGGGGGAGGCAGGCAAATCCCACAGTTCGGGTCAGGCAGGCAAATCCCACAGTTCGGGTCAGGCAGGCAAATCCCACAGTTCGGGTCAGGCAGGCAGATCCCACAGTTCGGGTCAGGCAGGCAGATCCCACAGTTCGGGTCAGGCAGGCAAATCCCACAGTTCGGGTCAGGCAGGCAAATCCCACAGTTCGGGTCAGGCAGGCAAATCCCACAGTTCGGATCAGGCAGGCAGATCCAACAGTTCGGGGCAGGCAGGGAGGCAGACAGATCCCACAGATCGGTGCAGGCAGGCAGATCCCACAGTTTGGGGCATGCAGGCAGATACCACAGTTCGGGTCAGGCAGGCAGATCCCACAGTTCGAGGCAGGCAGGCAAATCTCACAGTTCAGGGCAGGCAGGCAAGCAGATCCCACTGTTCGGGTCAGGCAGGGAGATCCCACAGTTCGGGTCAGGCAGGCAGATCCCACAGTTCGAGGCAGGCAGGCAGGCAGATCCCACAGTTCGAGGCAGGCAAGAAGGCTGGCAGATCCCACAGTTCGGGGCAGGCAAGCAGGCAGGAGAATCCCAGAGTTCGAGGCAGGCAGGCAGATCCCACAGTTCGGGTCAGGCAGGCAGATCCCACACTTGGGGCAGACAAGCAGATCCCACAGTTCGGGGCAGGCAGGCAGATCCCACAGTTCGGGTCAGGCAGGCAGATCCCACACTTGGGGCAGACAAGCAGATCCCACAGTTCGGGGCAGGCAGGCAGATCCCACACTTGGGGCAGAGATGCAGATCCCACAGTTCGGGTCAGGCAGGCAGGCAGATCCCACAGTTCGGGTCAGGCAGATCCCACAGTTCGGGGCAGGCAGGCAGATCCCACAGTTCGGGTCAGGCAGGCAGGCAGATCCCACAGTTCGGGGCAGGCAGGCAGATCCCACAGTTCAAGGCAGGCAGGCAGATCCCACAGTTCGGGGCAGGCAGGCAGTTCCCACAGTTCCGGGCAGGCAGGCAAATCCCACATTTCAGGGCAGGCAGGCAGATCCCACATTTCGGGGCAGGCAGCAGGTAGATCCCACTGTTCGGGGCAGGCAGGCTGGCAGATCCCACAGTTCGAGGCAGGCAGCCGTTCCCACAGTTTGGGGCAGGCAGGCAGATCCCACATTTCGGGGCAGGCAGGCAGGTAGATCCCACAGTTCGAGGCAGGCAGGCAGACAGATCCCACAGTTCGGGTCAGGCAGGCAGATCCCACAGTTCGGGGCAGGCAGGCTGGCAGATCCCACAGTTCGGGGCAGGCAGGCAGGCAGATCCCACATTTCGGGGCAGGCAGGCAGGTAGATCCCACAGTTCGAGGCAGGCAGGCAGATCCAACAGTTCGAGGCGGTCAGGCAGGCAGATCCCACATTTCGGGGCAGGCAGGCAGGTAGATCCCACAGTTCGGGTCAGGCAGGCAGATCCCACACTTGGGGCAGACAAGCAGATCCCACAGTTCGGGGCAGGCAGGCAGATCCCACACTTGGGGCAGACAAGCAGATCCCACAGTTCGGGGCAGGCAGGCAGGCAGTTCCCACAGTTCGGGGCAGGCAGGCAGATCCCACAGTTCGGGGCATGCAGGCAGGCAGATCCCAAAGTTCGAGGCAGGCAGGCAGATCCCACAGTTCGGAGCAGGCAGGCAGATCCCACAGTTCGGGGCAGGCAGGCAGATCCCACAGTTCAAGGCAGGCAGGCAGTTCCCACAGTTCGGGGCAGGCAGGCAGATCCCACAGTTCAGGTCAGGCAGGCAAATCCCACATTTCAGGGCATGCAGGCAGATCCCACATTTCGGGGCAGGCAGCAGGTAGATCCCACTGTTCGGGGCAGGCAGGCAGGCAGATCCCACAGTTTGGGGCAGGCAGGCAGATCCCACAGTTCGGGGCAGGCAGGCAGATCCCACACTTGGGGCAGACAAGCAGATCCCACAGTTCGGGTCAGGCAGGCAGATCCCACACTTGGGGCAGACAAGCAGATCCCACAGTTCGGGTCAGGCAGGCAGATCCCACACTTGGGGCAGACAAGCAGATCCCACATTTCGGGGCAGGCAGCAGGTAGATCCCACTGTTCGGGGCAGGCAGGCAGGCAGTTCCCACAGTTCGGGGCAGGCAGGCAGATCCCACAGTTCGGGTCAGGCAGGCAGGCAGATCCCACAGTTCGGGGCAGGCAGGCAGATCCCACAGTTCAAGGCAGGCAGGCAGATCCCACAGTTCGGGGCAGGCAGGCAGTTCCCACAGTTCGGGGCAGGCAGGCAAATCCCACATTTCAGGGCAGGCAGGCAGATCCCACATTTCGGGGCAGGCAGGCAGGCAGATCCCACAGTTCGAGGCAGGCAGGCAAATCCCACATTTCAGGGCAGGCAGGCAGATCCCACTGTTCGGGGCAGGCAGGCAGGCAGATCCCACAGTTCGAGGCAGGCAGGTAGATCCCACAGTTCGAGGCAGGCAGGCAGATCCCACAGTTTGGGTCAGACAGGCAGATCCCACAGTTCGAAGCAGGCAGGTAGATCCCACAGTTCGAGGCAGGCAGGCAGATCCCACAGTTCAAGGCAGGCAGGCAGATCCCACAGTTCGGGGCAGGCAGGTGGATCCCACAGATTGAGGCAGGCAGGCAGGTAGATCACACTGTTCGAGGCAGGCAGGCACACAGATCCCACAGTTCGGGGCAGGCAGGCAGATCCCACAGTTCGGGTCAGGCAGGCAGATCCCACAGTTCGAGGCACCCAAGCAGGCAGGCAGATCCCACAGATTGAGGCAGGCAGGCAGGTAGATCCCACTGTTCGAGGCAGGCAGGCAGACAGATCCCACAGTTCGGGGCAGGCAGGCAGAACCCACAGTTTGGGTCAGGCAGGCAGATCCCACAGTTCGGGGCAGACAGGCAGATCCCACGGTTCGGGGCAGGCAGGCAGATCCCACAGTTCGGGGCAGGCAGGCAGATCCCACAGTTCGGGGCAGGCAGGCTGGCAGATCCCACAGTTCGGGTCAGGCAGGCAGATCCCACAGTTCGGGGCAGGCAGGCAGATCCCACAGTTCGGGGCAGGCAGGCAGATCCCACAGTTCGGGTCAGGCAGGCAGATCCCACAGTTCGGGTCAGGCAGGCAGATCCCACAATTCGGGGCAGGCAGGCAGATCCCACAGTTCGGGGCAGGCAGGCAGGCAGATCCCACAGTTCGAGGCAGGCAGGCAGATCCCACAGTTCGAGGCAGGCAGGCAGATCCCACAGTTCGAGGCAGGCAGGCAGATCCCACAGTTTGGGGCAGGCAGGCAGATCTCACAGTTCGTGTCAGGCAGGCAGATCCCACAGTTCAGGTCAGGCAGGCAGATCCCACAGTTCGGGGCAGGCAGGCAGATCCCACAGTTTGGGGCAGGCAGGCAGATCCCACAGTTCGGGTCAGGCAGGCAGATCCCACAGTTCGTGGCAGGCAGGCAGATCCCACAGTTCGGGGCAAGCAGGCAGATCCCACAGTTTGAGGCAGGCAGGCAGATCCCACAGTTCGGGTCAGACAGGCAGATCCCACAGTTCGGGTCAGGCAGGCAAATCCCACAGTTCGGGTCAGGCAGGCAAATCCCACAGTTCGGGTCAGGCAGGCAAATCCCACAGTTCGGATCAGGCAGGCAGATCCAACAGTTCGGGGCAGGCAGGGAGGCAGACAGATCCCACAGATCGGTGCAGGCAGGCAGATCCCACAGTTCGGGGCATGCAGGCAGATACCACAGTTCGGGTCAGGCAGGCAGATCCCACAGTTCGAGGCAGGCAGGCAAATCTCACAGTTCAGGGCAGGCAGGCAAGCAGATCCCACTGTTCGGGTCAGGCAGGGAGATCCCACAGTTCGGGTCAGGCAGGCAGATCCCACAGTTCGAGGCAGGCAGGCAGGCAGATCCCACAGTTCGAGGCAGGCAAGAAGGCGGGCAGATCCCACAGTTCGGGGCAGGCAAGCAGGCAGGAGAATCCCAGAGTTCGAGGCAGGCAGGCAGATCCCACAGTTCGGGTCAGGCAGGCAGATCCCACACTTGGGGCAGACAAGCAGATCCCACAGTTCGGGGCAGGCAGGCAGATCCCACAGTTCGGGTCAGGCAGGCAGATCCCACACTTGGGGCAGACAAGCAGATCCCACAGTTCGGGGCAGGCAGGCAGATCCCACACTTGGGGCAGAGATGCAGATCCCACAGTTCGGGTCAGGCAGGCAGGCAGATCCCACAGTTCGGGTCAGGCAGATCCCACAGTTCGGGGCAGGCAGGCAGATCCCACAGTTCGGGTCAGGCAGGCAGGCAGATCCCACAGTTCGGGGCAGGCAGGCAGATCCCACAGTTCAAGGCAGGCAGGCAGATCCCACCGTTCGGGGCAGGCAGGCAGTTCCCACAGTTCGGGGCAGGCAGGCAAATCCCACATTTCAGGGCAGGCAGGCAGATCCCACATTTCGGGGCAGGCAGCAGGTAGATCCCACTGTTCGGGGCAGGCAGGCTGGCAGATCCCACAGTTCGAGGCAGGCAGCCGTTCCCACAGTTTGGGGCAGGCAGGCAGATCCCACATTTCGGGGCAGGCAGGCAGGTAGATCCCACAGTTCGAGGCAGGCAGGCAGACAGATCCCACAGTTCGGGTCAGGCAGGCAGATCCCACAGTTCGAGGCAGGCAGGCAGATCCCACAGTTTGGGGCAGGCAGGCAGATCTCACAGTTCGTGTCAGGCAGGCAGATCCCACAGTTCAGGTCAGGCAGGCAGATCCCACAGTTCGGGGCAGGCAGGCAGATCCCACAGTTTGGGGCAGGCAGGCAGATCCCACAGTTCGGGTCAGGCAGGCAGATCCCACAGTTCGTGGCAGGCAGGCAGATCCCACAGTTCGGGGCAAGCAGGCAGATCCCACAGTTTGAGGCAGGCAGGCAGATCCCACAGTTCGGGTCAGACAGGCAGATCCCACAGTTCGGGTCAGGCAGGCAAATCCCACAGTTCGGGTCAGGCAGGCAAATCCCACAGTTCGGGTCAGGCAGGCAAATCCCACAGTTCGGATCAGGCAGGCAGATCCAACAGTTCGGGGCAGGCAGGGAGGCAGACAGATCCCACAGATCGGTGCAGGCAGGCAGATCCCACAGTTCGGGGCATGCAGGCAGATACCACAGTTCGGGTCAGGCAGGCAGATCCCACAGTTCGAGGCAGGCAGGCAAATCTCACAGTTCAGGGCAGGCAGGCAAGCAGATCCCACTGTTCGGGTCAGGCAGGGAGATCCCACAGTTCGGGTCAGGCAGGCAGATCCCACAGTTCGAGGCAGGCAGGCAGGCAGATCCCACAGTTCGAGGCAGGCAAGAAGGCGGGCAGATCCCACAGTTCGGGGCAGGCAAGCAGGCAGGAGAATCCCAGAGTTCGAGGCAGGCAGGCAGATCCCACAGTTCGGGTCAGGCAGGCAGATCCCACACTTGGGGCAGACAAGCAGATCCCACAGTTCGGGGCAGGCAGGCAGATCCCACAGTTCGGGTCAGGCAGGCAGATCCCACACTTGGGGCAGACAAGCAGATCCCACAGTTCGGGGCAGGCAGGCAGATCCCACACTTGGGGCAGAGATGCAGATCCCACAGTTCGGGTCAGGCAGGCAGGCAGATCCCACAGTTCGGGTCAGGCAGATCCCACAGTTCGGGGCAGGCAGGCAGATCCCACAGTTCGGGTCAGGCAGGCAGGCAGATCCCACAGTTCGGGGCAGGCAGGCAGATCCCACAGTTCAAGGCAGGCAGGCAGATCCCACCGTTCGGGGCAGGCAGGCAGTTCCCACAGTTCGGGGCAGGCAGGCAAATCCCACATTTCAGGGCAGGCAGGCAGATCCCACATTTCGGGGCAGGCAGCAGGTAGATCCCACTGTTCGGGGCAGGCAGGCTGGCAGATCCCACAGTTCGAGGCAGGCAGCCGTTCCCACAGTTTGGGGCAGGCAGGCAGATCCCACATTTCGGGGCAGGCAGGCAGGTAGATCCCACAGTTCGAGGCAGGCAGGCAGACAGATCCCACAGTTCGGGTCAGGCAGGCAGATCCCACAGTTCGGGGCAGGCAGGCTGGCAGATCCCACAGTTCGGGGCAGGCAGGCAGGCAGATCCCACATTTCGGGGCAGGCAGGCAGGTAGATCCCACAGTTCGAGGCAGGCAGGCAGATCCCACAGTTCGAGGCGGTCAGGCAGGCAGATCCCACATTTCGGGGCAGGCAGGCAGGTAGATCCCACAGTTCGGGTCAGGCAGGCAGATCCCACACTTGGGGCAGACAAGCAGATCCCACAGTTCGGGGCAGGCAGGCAGATCCCACACTTGGGGCAGACAAGCAGATCCCACAGTTCGGGGCAGGCAGGCAGGCAGTTCCCACAGTTCGGGGCAGGCAGGCAGATCCCACAGTTCGGGGCATGCAGGCAGGCAGATCCCACAGTTCGAGGCAGGCAGGCAGATCCCACAGTTCGGGGCAGGCAGGCAGATCCCACAGTTCGGGGCAGGCAGGCAGATCCCACAGTTCAAGGCAGGCAGGCAGTTCCCACAGTTCGGGGCAGCCAGGCAGATCCCACAGTTCAGGTCAGGCAGGCAAATCCCACATTTCAGGGCAGGCAGGCAGATCCCACATTTCGGGGCAGGCAGCAGGTAGATCCCACTGTTCGGGGCAGGCAGGCAGGCAGATCCCACAGTTTGGGGCAGGCAGGCAGATCCCACAGTTCGGGGCAGGCAGGCAGATCCCACACTTGGGGCAGACAAGCAGATCCCACAGTTCGGGTCAGGCAGGCAGATCCCACACTTGGGGCAGACAAGCAGATCCCACAGTTCGGGTCAGGCAGGCAGATCCCACACTTGGGGCAGACAAGCAGATCCCACATTTCGGGGCAGGCAGCAGGTAGATCCCACTGTTCGGGGCAGGCAGGCAGGCAGTTCCCACAGTTCGGGGCAGGCAGGCAGATCCCACAGTTCGGGTCAGGCAGGCAGGCAGATCCCACAGTTCGGGGCAGGCAGGCAGATCCCACAGTTCAAGGCAGGCAGGCAGATCCCACAGTTCGGGGCAGGCAGGCAGTTCCCACAGTTCGGGGCAGGCAGGCAAATCCCACATTTCAGGGCAGGCAGGCAGATCCCACATTTCGGGGCAGGCAGGCAGGCAGATCCCACAGTTCGAGGCAGGCAGGCAAATCCCACATTTCAGGGCAGGCAGGCAGATCCCACTGTTCGGGGCAGGCAGGCAGGCAGATCCCACAGTTCGAGGCAGGCAGGTAGATCCCACAGTTCGAGGCAGGCAGGCAGATCCCACAGTTTGGGTCAGACAGGCAGATCCCACAGTTCGAAGCAGGCAGGTAGATCCCACAGTTCGAGGCAGGCAGGCAGATCCCACAGTTCAAGGCAGGCAGGCAGATCCCACAGTTCGGGGCAGGCAGGTGGATCCCACAGATTGAGGCAGGCAGGCAGGTAGATCCCACTGTTCGAGGCAGGCAGGCAGACAGATCCCACAGTTCGGGGCAGGCAGGCAGATCCCACAGTTCGGGTCAGGCAGGCAGATCCCACAGTTCGAGGCACCCAAGCAGGCAGGCAGATCCCACAGATTGAGGCAGGCAGGCAGGTAGATCCCACTGTTCGAGGCAGGCAGGCAGACAGATCCCACAGTTCGGGGCAGGCAGGCAGAACCCACAGTTTGGGTCAGGCAGGCAGATCCCACAGTTCGGGGCAGACAGGCAGATCCCACGGTTCGGGGCAGGCAGGCAGATCCCACAGTTCGGGGCAGGCAGGCAGATCCCACAGTTCGGGGCAGGCAGGCTGGCAGATCCCACAGTTCGGGTCAGGCAGGCAGATCCCACAGTTCGGGGCAGGCAGGCAGATCCCACAGTTCGGGTCAGGCAGGCAGATCCCACAGTTCGGGTCAGGCAGGCAGATCCCACAATTCGGGGCAGGCAGGCAGATCCCACAGTTCGGGGCAGGCAGGCAGGCAGATCCCACAGTTCGAGGCAGGCAGGCAGATCCCACAGTTCGGGGCAGGCAGGCAGATCCCACAGTTCGAGGCAGGCAGGCAGATCCCACAGTTTGGGGCAGGCAGGCAGATCTCACAGTTCGTGTCAGGCAGGCAGATCCCACAGTTCGGGGCAGGCAGGCAGATCCCACAGTTTGGGGCAGGCAGGCAGATCCCACAGTTCGGGTCAGGCAGGCAGATCCCACAGTTCGTGGCAGGCAGGCAGATCCCACAGTTCGGGGCAAGCAGGCAGATCCCACAGTTTGAGGCAGGCAGGCAGATCCCACAGTTCGGGTCATGACGGCAGATCCCACAGTTCGGGTCAGGCAGGCAAATCCCACAGTTCGGGGCAGGCAGGTAGTTCCCACAGTTCGGGTCATGACGGCAGATCCCACAGTTCGGGTCAGGCAGGCAAATCCCACAGTTCGGGGCAGGCAGGTAGTTCCCACAGTTCGGGTCATGACGGCAGATCCCACAGTTCGAGGCAGGCAGGCAAATCCCACAGTTCGAGGCAGGCAGGCAGGCAGATCCCACAGTTTGGGGCAGGCAGGCAGATCCCACAGTTCGGGTCAGGCAGGCAAATCCCACAGTTCGGGGCAGGCAGGTAGTTCCCACAGTTCGGGTCATGACGGCAGATCCCACAGTTCAGGTCAGGCAGGCAAATCCCACAGTTCGGGTCAGGCAGGCAGGCAGATCCCACAGTTCGGGGCAGGCAGGCAGATCCCACAGTTCGGGGCAGGCAGGCAGATCCCACAGTTCGAGGCAGGCAGGCAAATCCTACAGTTCAGGGCAGGCAGGCAGATCCCACAGTTCGGGTCAGGCAGGCAAATCCCACAGTTCGGGTCAGGCAGGCAGGCAGATCCCACAGTTCGGGTCAGGCAGGCAAATCCCACAGTTCGGGGCAGGCAGGCAGATCCCACAGTTCGGGGCAGGCAGGCAGGCAGATCCCACAGTTCGGGTCAGGCAGGCAGATCCCACAGTTCGGGTCATGACCGCAGATCCCACAGTTCGGGTCAGGCAGGCAGATCCCACAGTTCGGGTCAGGCAGGCAGATCCCACAGTTCGGATCGGGCAGGCAGATCCCACAGTTCGGGTCAGACAGGCAGATCCCACAGTTCGGGGCAGGCAGGCATCAGATCCCACAGTTCGGGTCAGGCAGGCAGATCCCACATTTCGGATCAGGCAGGCAGATCCAACAGTTCGGGGCAGACAGTCAGGCAGATCCCACAGTTCGGTTCAGGCAGGCAGATCCCACATTGCGGGGCAGGCAGGCAGATCCCACAGTTCGGGGCAGGCGGGCAGATCCTACAAATCAGAGCAGGCAAGGAGATCCCACAGATCGGAGCAGGCAGGGAGGCAGGCAGATCCCACAGATCGGAGCAGGCAGGGAGGCAGGCAGATCCCACAGATCGGAGCAGGCAGGGAGGCAGGCAGATCCCACAGATCGGAGCAGGCAGGGAGGCAGGCAGATCCCACAGATCGGAGCAGGCAGGGAGGCAGGCAGATCCCACAGATCGGAGCAGGCAGGGTGGCAGGCAGATCCCACAGATCGGAGCAGGCAGGGAGGCAGGCAGATCCCACAGATCGGAGCAGGCAGGGAGGCAGGCAGATTCCACAGATCGGAGCAGGCAGGGAGGCAGGCAGATCCCACAGTTCGGGGCAGCAGGCAGGAAGTTCCCACAGTTCGGGGCAGTCAAGGAGATCCCACAGTTCGGGGCAGGCAGTCAGGCAGATCCCACAGATCGGGGCAGGCAGGGAGGCTGGCAGATCCCACAGTTCGTGGCAGGCAGGCAGATCCCACAGTTTGGGGCAGGCAGGCAGACAGATCCCACAGTTCGGGGCAGGCAGCCAGACAGATCCCATAGTTCGGGGTAGGCAGGCAGACAGATCTGGGTTAAAATCTTTAATAACTAATTGAATCTGTGGATGCTGAGGGCCTGAGGGAACTAAAGGTGATGTAGGGGAAGCAAACAGAGAAGTATTGTAAGATGGAGAGGTGCCTTTGACCTCCTACATGGGGTAGGGGTGGACTTGATGCTCTGCCTGGTGCTCTCTCCCTGGCTCTGTGCTGTGGCACACTGCTGGATAAATGCTTCAGCAGCCATTGTCTCCTCTTCATGAGGTTGTTTCTCGCCATTAATTTTGAAATGCCACGGATCCATTGCCTGGCCTCGTCGGCGTTGGTGGCCACCAGATCTAAGTTCTTCCGGCTGCCTTTAAATACAATGCTGAAGCATTGGTCGGTTGGTATGTCTGTGGCATTCCGCTGCATTCCCTGCGTCTGATGACCTGCTTTCAGCTCCTTGATATCATTAATTGAGACTGCAAGGGAGGGAGCAAAACAGCAGCAGAGATCAGAACAAGAGATTCAGACACATTCATAAGCACAAGAGATTCTGCAGAAGCTGGAAATTCAGAGTAACACACACAAAGTTATTTATTCACAGTACTCTATCTATTTAGAGATACTCTGTAGAACTGGCCCTTCTGCCCCAGAAAGCTACATTGCCCAACACCCCACCTATTTAACACCAGCCTAACCGCAGGAAAATTTCCAATCACCAATCAGCCTTTTTTGAACTACAGGAGGAAACCCACATGGTCACAGGGAGAATATACAAACTCCTTACACACAGCACTGGTATTGAACTCTGAATTATTACCTGCCCTCTCCCTGCCCCCCCATCCCTGACCGAGCAGCAACAGCATCGCACAAACCCCTCTGCTATTGTGGTCCCCTAAGATGCCGGAGGAACTCTGCAGGTCAGGCAGTATCTATGGAGAGGAGTAAAGAGTCAACACTTCAGGCCAACATCCTCCATCAGGATGAATGCTGCAGACAGGTGTGTGTGTGTGTGTGTGTGTGTGTGTGTGTGTGTGTGTGTGTGTGTGTGTGTGTGTGTGTGTGTGTGTGTGTGTGTGTGTGTGTGTGTGTGTGTGTGTGTGTGTGTGTGTGTGTGTGTGTGTGTGTGTGTGTGTGTGTGTGTGTGTAAAAGGAGCTTTGGAGGAGAATATTGCAACATGTGGATCATATCGTCTAAAAGTTCTTCTGCCTGTGGAATGCTGAAGGAATTGGAGAGTTGTTATCCTGAGCAGTACGTACACACACACACACAATGCTGGAGGAACACAGCATAGCAGGTGGCTTCTATGGAGGGAAATGAACAGTTGATGTTTGACGTTTTGGGTCAAGACCCTTCATCAGGATCGGTGGAGATTGGGTCAGTGTGTTCCTCACTGTGGTGTGGTGAATAACACTGTTGCTGCCTTAGCCATTTTTAACTGGGCCCGAGTGCACCCTGACAAGAGCCTGGGGCTGGAGTAACTCTGACCCTCGGACACGCAGCAGGAATCGGTTCTACAAGCACCTGTGTGAGCCTACAGCCTGGAAGGGCACCCTTGCTCTCACTTTCTCCCCCGGATGTCCCAGTCCACCAGGCAGGTTGCACAATCCCCAGGCTCACGGATATTAGCGCATGCACATTGCCACCCTTCCAACCCACCCATGGGTGCTTCTTGCACCACTTAATGAGCTGTGGATGCTTGATGACACAGAAGAAACTGCTTAAGCTAATACTCTTTCTTTGTCGTCAGAGAAAGCACACTGAGCGTTGAAGTTGGGGCATTCTGTTGCAGTGGGAGAGACTGCATTTGCAGTACTGTGTACAGTTTAGGCAGTGAATCTGCAGATGCTGGAAATAAATAAAAACACAAAATGCTGGCAGAACTCAGCAGGCCAGACAGCATCTATGGGAGGAGGTAGTGACGGCGTTTCGGGCCGAAACCCTTCAACAGGAGTGACTCCTGATGAACAACAGTATTGTGCCAAATTTTTAACCTGTTCTAAGATCAATATAACCCTTTCCCCAGATAGAGCACTCCCTTTTTCTATCATTCATGTGCTCTGTACAGGTATTTCTTAAATTTCCCCAATGTATCTGCCTCTACCACCACCCCTGAGGTGGTTCCATACACACTCCTCTCTCTGTGTACACTCCCTGGTATTAGCCATTCCCACCCTGGGAAACTATCTCTGGCTATCCACTCGATCTATGTTTGTTATGAACTTATACACCCCTCTCAAGTCTCCTCTCACCCTCCTTCACTCCAAAGGGAAAAGCCCTCACGTGCTCATCCTCTCCTCATAAGACTACATGAGGATGGGTTAAACTAGTCCAGGTAGCATCTTAGTGAATCTCCTCTGCACAGCCGATACCAGGAAGTGGGGAAATTCGAAGCTTCTGATTGAACTTGGAGGAAATCCATGGTGTCTTGGGGAGAATGTACAAACTCCTCACAGAGAGCTGTGGAACTGTATCCTGATTGGTGATCGCTGGCCCTGTGGAGTGCTGCACTAATTGCTTCTTTACTGCCCCGTACCAGAGGTGAGGGGCAGTTAGATAATGAAGGTGGGTGGGAGACTGCAGGTAAACAAAGGGTCTGTAATGTCATGACATGTCATTGAGAGATCTGCACAGAATCAGGCCCTTGGACCCATCATTTCAATGATGTCATCCATACTAGCCCCAGTTATCAGCATTTGATCAGTAGCCCTCTACAACTTAGATATTCTAGAGCCTCAAAGTCTTTGGAACACAGACCCCTTTACATTAAAAACTTGATACAGCAATTGTGCCTATACATTTATTCTCAAACTCTTACACGTACACACAGACACATCTATTTAAACTAATAGTTTTACCTTCATTCGCTTCACAGTCTTATGTGTTCCTGCTAGGGCCAAAGGATTGCTCTTTCCATTTTCCTTTCATTGACCGAGCCTCAGGCACTGGTTCACTAAACCTGAGAACTCTTCTGCGAGTTCTCCATTGTCCCCTTCTACTTCTCTGACCTAGAAAGACCTGTTCCCTTTGAAGTTTTGTCTTCCACCTCCTCATTTCCTTCCCCTCTCCAACTATCTTCTTCACCAGGGATCTCTTTCTCTTGTTCAATTTTATTCCCCTTCTCCTGCCCACTTGGACATTGGTGGAGTCACCCCACACACCCCCCAGCCTCCCTTCATTGTTTTTTTCCTCCTGATCTCTGATGGTTCGTTTGTCGTTTTCCTCCCTCTCCTCCTCTCGTTTCTCAAGTTCGTCCACTGATTCAGTTGTCTTTGTTTGGGTAAGTTCAGGACTTCGATCTGCCAGTCCCTGTGACGACATCCCCTGCTCATTTCCTCCATCCTCTGACTGAATATACCCCTGCTCCATACTCTGGCTTCTAACCTTGTGGCTTCAGATCCACAGTGTAAATTCTATTGACTGGTAGTCCAGAGTGAGCAGCACTGCCCCCCGGCTCCACTTCCTCAGTGCTGGAATCTAGTGTCTGGGCTATGCCGACTGTGGGCTTGGCTGTCACAGCTTGGGGGCGCTTCTTGCCAAACCTCAGGCAGCCCACCAGCTGAAGACGGTGGCAATACCACCAAAGACCACCAGCCTATATAACCATATAACCATATAACAATCACAGCACGGAAACAGGCCATTCCGGCCCTCCTAGTCCGTGCCGAACTCTTAATCTCACCTAGTCCCACCTACCCGCACTCAGCCCATAACACTCCACTCCTTTCCTGTCCATATACCTATCCAATTTTACCTTAAATGACACAACTGAACTGGCCTCTACTACTTCTACAGGAAGCTCATTCCACACAGCTATCACTCTCTGAGTAAAGAAATACCCCCTCGTGTTTCCCTTAAACTTTTGCCCCCTAACTCTCAAATCATGTCCTCTCGTTTGAATCTCCCCTACTCTCAATGGAAACAGCCTATTCACGTCAACTCTATCTATCCCTCTCAACATTTTAAATACCTCAATCAAATCCCCCCTCAACCTTCTACGCTCCAATGAATAGAGACCTAACTTGTTCAACCTTTCTCTGTAACTTAAGTGCTGAAACCCAGGTAACATCCTAGTAAATCGTCTCTGCACTCTCTAATTTATTGATATCTTTCCTATAATTCGGTGACCAGAACTGTACACAATATTCCAAATTTGGCCTTACCAATGCCTTGTACAATTTTAACATTACATCCCAACGTCTGTACTCAATGCTCTGATTTATAAAGGCCAGTGTTCCAAAAGCCTTTTTCACCACCCTATCTACATGAGACTCCACCTTCAGGGAACTATGCACTGTTATTCCTAGATCTCTCTGTTCCACTGCATTCCTCAATGCCCTACCATTTACCCTGTATGTTCTATTTGGATTATTCCTGCCAAAATGTAGAACCTCACACTTCTCAGCATTAAACTCCATCTGCCAACGTTCAGCCCATTCTTCTAACCGGCATAAATCTCCCTGCAAGCTTTGAAAACCCACCTCATTATCCACAACACCTCCTACCTTAGTATCATCGGCATACTTACTAATCCAATTTACCACCCCATCATCCAGATCATTTATGTATATTACAAACAACATTGGGCCCAAAACAGATCCCTGAGGCACCCCGCTAGTCACCGGCCTCCATCCCGATAAACAATTATCCACCACTACTCTCTGGCATCTCCCATCTAGCCACTGTTGAATCCATTTTATTACTCCAGCATTAATACCTAATGACTGAACCTTCTTAACTAACCTTCCATGTGGAACTTTGTCAAAGGCCTTGCTGAAGTCCATATAGACTACATCCACTGCCTTACCCTCGTCAACATTCCTCGTAACTACTTCAAAAAATTCAATAAGGTTTGTCAAACATGACCTTCCACGCACAAATCCATGCTGGCTACTCCTAATCAGATCCTGTCTATCCAGATAATTATAAATACTATCTCTAAGAATACTTTCCATTAATTTACCCACCACTGATGTCAAACTGACGGGTCTATAATTGCCAGGCTTACTTCTAGAACCCTTTTTAAACAATGGAACCACATGAGCAATACGCCAATCCTCCGGCACAATCCCCGTTTCTAATGACATCTGAAAGATCTCCGTCAGAGCTCCTGCTATCTCTACACAAACTTCCCTCAAGGTCCTGGGGAATATCCTGTCAGGACCTGGAGATTTATCCACTTTTAAATTTCTTAAAAGCGCCAGTACTTCCACCCCTTTAATTGTCATAGGTTCCATAACTTCCTTACTTGATTCCCACACCTTACACCATTCAATATCCTTCTCCTTAGTGAATACCGAAGAGAAGAAATCGTTCAAAATCTCTCCCATCTCCCTCGGCTCCACACATAGCTGACCACCCTGATTCTCTAAGGGACCAATTTTATCCCTCACTATCCTCTTGCTTTTAATATAACTGTAGAAGCCTTTCAGATTTACTTCCACCTTATTTGCCAAACCAAACTCGTAACTTCTTTTAGCTTTTCTAATCTCTTTCTTAAGTTTCCTTTTACATTCTTTATATTCCTCGAGCAATTCCTTTACTCCATGCTGCCTATATCTATTGTAGACATCCCTCTTTTTTCAAACCAAGTTTCTAATATCCCTTGAAAACCATGGCGCTTTCAAACCTTTAACCTTTCCTTTCAACCGAACAGGAACATAAAAATTCTGTACCCTCATAATTTCACCCTTAAATGACCTCCATTTCTCTATTACATCCTTCCCATAAAACAACTTGACCCAATCCACTCTCTCTAAATCCCTGCGCATCTCCTCAAAGTTAACCTTTCTCCAATCAAAAATCTCAACTCTAGGTCCATTCCTGTCCTTCTCCATAATTATATTGAAGCTAATGCTATTGTGATCACTGGACCCGAAGTGCTCCCCAACACATACATGTCAGCTGACCTATCGCATTCCCTAACAGGAGATCCAACACTGCCCCATCTCTAGTCGGTACTTCTATGTATTGTTGCAAAAAACTATCCTGCACACATTTCACAAACTCTAAACCATCCAGCCCTTTTACAGAATGAGCCTCCCAATCTATGTGTGGAAAATTAAAATCTCCCACAATCACCACCTTGTGTTTACTACAAATATCTGTTATCTCCTTACACATTTGCTCTTCCAACTCACGCTCCCCATTAGGTGGCCTATAATACACTCCTATCAGTGTTACTACACCTTTCCCATTCCTCAATTCCACCCAAATAGCCTCCCTAGAGGAGCTCTCTAATCTATCCTTCCAAAGCACCGCCATAAGATTTTCTCGGACAAGCAATGCAACACCTCCTCCTCTGGCCCCTCCTACTCTATCACACCTGAAGCAACTAAATCCAGGAATATTTAGTTGCCAATCACACCCTTCCTGCAACCATGTTTCACTAATAGCTACAACATCATAATTCCAGGTATCAATACACGCTTTAAGCTCATCCACCTTTCTTACAATGCTCCTAGCATTAAAATAGATACATTTAAGATACTCTCCACCTCCTCCTCTCTTTTCATCCCTAGCAATGCATTCAAATTTATTGTCCTTTTCTTTCTTCTCCCCTACATCTTCGGGCTGAGAGCATCCCTTCTCCATCACCTGCCTTTCCTCCCTCACACACTGTCTACTTACTTGCTCTACTGGTGAACTAACCTCCTCTCCCATAGTTTCCTCAAATTGATTTCCGCCCCCCCCCATCTTACTAGTTTAAAGTCTGCCCTGTAGCCCTAGCAAACCTCCCCGCTAGGATATTGGTCCCCCCAGGATTCAAGTGTAACCCGTCCTTCTTGAACAGGTCACGCCTGCCCCAGAAGAGGTCCCAATGATCCAGAAACTTGAATCCCTGCCCCCTGCTCCAATCCCTCAGCCACGCATTCATCCTCCACCTAATTCCATTCCTACTCTCACTGTTGCGTGGCACAGGCAGTAATCCCGAGATTACTACCTTTGCGGTCCTTCTTCTTAACTGCCTTCCTAACTCCCTATACTCTCGTTTCAGGACCTCTTCCCCTTTCCTACCTATGTCATTGATACCTACATGTACCACGACCTCTGGCTCGTCACCCTCCCACTTCAGGATATCTTGGACGCGATCAGAAACGTCCCGGACCCTGGCACCAGGGAGGCAAACTACCATCCGGGACTCCCGATCACCTCCACAGAACCGCTCGTCTGAACCCTTGACTATCGAGTCCCCTATTACTATGGTCCTCTTTCTTCTATCCCTACCCTTCTGAGCTACAGGGCCGTCCTCTGTGCCGGAGGCCCGGCCACTGTCACTTCCTCCAGGTAGGCTGTCCCCCCCAACAGTACTCAAATATGAGTACTTATTGTCAAGGGGTACAGCCACTGGGGTACTCTCTAGTACCTGCCCCTTCCCCTTCCTGACCGTGACCCACCTATCTGCCTCCCGTGGCCCCGGAGTGACCACCTGCCTGTAACTCCTCTCTATCACCTCCTCACTCTCCCTGACCAGGCGAAGGTTATCGAGCTGCAGCTCCAGTTCCCTAACTCGGTCCCTCAGGAGCTGCAGTTCGACACACCTGGTGCAGATGTGGACGTCTGGGAGGCTCGGAGACTCCAGGATCTCCCACATCCAACACCGAGAACAACAAGCTGCCCTCACACTCATACTTCCCGAATAACTGAAAATAACAAGGAGAACTAAATGATAAGCCTACTGTGCCCTCTTCCACCTAAGCCCTCTGAGCCCAAGCCCTACACTCTGCTCCCGGCTCACTCCGCTGCCTGCTGCTTAAGGCTGTGTTCTTTTTATATCTTCCCTCCTTCCCAGGCCTCCTTCATGCACCTGCACAGTCCCGCCTCTCAGAACTCCGATCTGAGAAGCAGTTTGAAAATGGCCGCCGCCGCACTTCTTCTCAAAGCCTCGCTGTCCTCTTCCAAAAGAGGATAGTTTATGGAATTCTGTTAACTTTGTGAGTTATTCCGAGAAAATGTTGTAAAAGCAGCTCAGCATATCAAGGAAAGTATCCTCTCCTCGTGTACTGCACTCAACCTGCAGTTTCTTGTGGTCAGGTACTGCACCGTAACCACTTCACAATCTACCTCATGATGATCAAACACGTGACTACAGGAAGATGCAGGTTGTTATGCAATTGGTCGATGCCGTCTAAGCTGGTCCCATTTGCCTACATTTGGGGGATGTCCCTCTGAACATTTCCTATCCGAGTTCCCATCCAAATGACTTTTAAATGTGGTGGTCCCCACCTCTACCACTTCCTCTGGCAGCTCAGTCCATGTAATCACCTTCCCCTCTGTGTGAACAGCTGACCTCATGATGTTATATTGTCAACCCCTCGACCTTCTGTGCTCCAAGCAAAAAAATATGTCCGATCCTATCCAGTCATTCCTTATAACTCTAATCCTCCTGTTCTGGTCACAGTAACTTCCTTGTAACTTGAATTTAATGACTTCCTTCCCATTGCAGGATGACCAGAACTGTACACAGTACTCCAAATGTGGTTTTCCCAACATCTTCCACAGGTTTTACAAACATTTGTGTTGATTTAGAGATACAACACGATGATGGGCTCTTCCACCCAATGAGTCCATCAGAATCAGAATCAGGTTTATCATCTCCGGCATGTGACAGGAAATTTGTTAACTCAGCAGCAGCAGTTCAATGCAATACATAATCTAGATAAAAATAAAATAGTAATAAATAAAATAAACAAAATAATAAATAAACAAGTAAATCAATTATATATATTGAACAGATTTTTTAAAATGTGCAAAAACTGAAACACTATATACTAAAAGAAAAGTGAGTTAGTGTCCAAAAATTCAAAGTTCATTTTGGAATCGGTTGGCGGAGGGGAATAAGCTGTTCCTGAATCGCTGAGTGTGTGCCTTCAGGCTTCTGTACCTCCTCCCTGATGGTAACAGTGAGAAAAGGGCATGCCTTGGGTGCTGGAGGTCCTTAATAATGGACGCTGCCTTTTTGAGACACCGCTCCCTAAAGATCTCCTGGGTAGTTTGTAGGCTAGTACCCAAGATGGAGATGACTAGATTTGCAACCTTTTGCAGCTTCTTTCTGTCAGACTGCCCAATCAGACAGATGTCATACATAATGGCCTTTGCAACTGATAATAGTGCTGCTTCGATGAGAAGAAGATACAGAGGATTCATTACTCATTGAAAAATGCTCTGCCTGACATACTTTGTGTCATCCATCTTGTGAATATTGGGGCCATTCTATTTCTGTTTTGTGTGTGGGCTTGACAACATCCTAACTGCAAACATTTCACTATTTGCTCTGGTACTCTGCTTTCCTTTGCCCAGCAACTCTCACTTAAAGTCACCTTCCACAGTGCAGCACCAGCAAATCTTCCCACAAGGATATTACTCCCTCTCCCATTCCTGTGAAAACTGCCCTGCCTGTACAGTTCCCACCTTCCATGGAAGAGAGCCCAATTATCTAAAATTAAGAAGCCCTACCCACTGCACCATCACCTTAGCCAAATGATAAACTGTCTTACCTTCCTATTTTGGCCTCACTGGCACACAGCATGAGTAGCAATCATAAGATCACAACCCTGGAACTTGTGCCCTTCAACCTTGCACCTTACCCTCTGAACTCACTTCACTTTTCCTCGCCATGACATCAGTATGATGTGACTACAACCTCTGGCTGCTCACCCTCCTATTTAAGAATTCTGTGGATTCAATCAGCTATGTCTCTAACTATGGCATCTGGGAGGCAATTTACCATTCAGTAATCCTTGTCTCATCCACAGAACCTCTTGTGTGTTTCCCTAAGCACTAGACCCCTAGCTCTACAGCTCACCTCTTTTTCTCCCTTTCATTCTAAGCCACAGAGCCAGACTCAGTGCCAGGGGTCTGACTAATGTGTTTTTTCTCTGCTAACTCATCCCCTCTAACAGTATCTAAAGTGGTATTCCTTTTATTGAGAAAAACAGCCACATACGTACTTTGCTTTGGAAGCCAATCTCCTTTCCCCTTCTGTCAGTCACCCAATTGCCTATGTGCTGCACCTTAGGTGTAATGATTTCCCTGTATGTCCTGTCAATCAGCCACTCAGCCTCCCAAATGATCTGCAGCTCTTTCAGCTGCAGCTCCAGTTCCAGAACGGAATCAAGAAGAAGCTGAAGTTGGATGCACTTCTTACAGGTGTAGTGGTTGGGTTCACTGGAGGTCTCCCTGCCTTCTATCATACCACAAAAGGAATATTCTACTGTCCTGCCAAGCATTCCCACTGCTTTAACAGTGAATAAGAAAGGAAAAATAAAAAGAATGTTACTCAAAATCTTTCCATAGCTTCTCCTTGCTGAATCCTATGTGAGTCAAAGACTTATCCCTCTACTCTAACACTGGGCCACTCACATAATATTTGGTCTGCTGAAACCTAACTTCATCTTTATAGTATTTACCAAGTGTCCAATTAACCAACTAATTGTGGCCTGCCCCACTCACTTCCTTTCAAACCTTATAAGGCGCTGGTAAAGAACGATTTGCTGCCATCATTGATGTGATTAATTTGTTTCCCTTTATTTTATAAAACGAAGCATATTTTATTGAAAAACAGCTTGTATCTCTTTTGAAGGAATGTATGAAGAAACATCTCAGCTCCACACCATGGCCTCCATGCAGAAGAGATGTCTCCTGGTCTTAATATTTACAATAGCATAGGTGATGTACAGATGCTGGTAATTGGACAGCTTTCATTTCACTCAAATCTACACCTTCAGAATCTCTTAGGTGAAAAACAATTCCAGACATGAAATCCAGCATTATGTTTGTAGAAGCGACACACACAAAATGCTGCCTGGCCTGCTGCGTTCCACCAGCATTTTGTGTGTGTTGCTTGAATTTCCAGCATCTGCAGATTTCCTCGTGATTATGTTTGTGGAGTTGACTGACAATGTAGAGCTGACGCCATTGATGGCGTCCAAAACCCAGACAAACCAATGTATTATTTCATGAAGGGATTTAGTGGCAACTTGAACAGGTATCCACAGCCTGAACAAAGAGGTACCTGTTTGCACTCCTCAGTGAAGAATGTCATTATTCTATCATTAAATCCCATTGAATGCTTTGAAGACACTCAAGTCAAATCAAATCAAGTTGTGTTTATTATGCACTTCACTGCACAAGTACATTGAAATGCAGATGCAATGAAAAACTTGCTCACAGTAGCAGAGATTGGACAGCAGCTAAAGCATAAATTTACATAAATTGGTGAAAAATATTCAACCAAAGACAAGTCTATGGTAGTGAGGATTGTCACTTTGTCGTGATGGAGAAGCTTGTGTTGTCCTGAGATCCCGAGAGCGATGCTGTCTGGAGCTCTGCTCCTGGTAGGGTCACCAATGGCGCTAAGGTCGAGGGTGAGGTCCCTGACAAAGAACAATCCAACCAAGACCTCAACGGTGGAACAGGCCGACGGTTACTTCAAACTCAATGGCTGTGAAGGCGGATGAAGGCTGCAACAAATCCATCAGCTCCAATTGTCGTGGTTTCCATGCCATTGGAATTAGTTGGTTGACTTGTGAAGTATCGTGTACTTCTTGGAGTGCAACATCAAGTACACATTAAACAAATACACGCACATGCGTCTTAGCTCTGTGATAGATCAATGGAATGAAGACCATCATCCTCAAGCTCGAGGGATAGCCATGACAACGACGACGAGTGTAACCAGATGATCATTGAATATCATTTTTTATGGTTAAAATGCACTAATGCGTTAACCCTAGTAATGATGACATAGCTGCCCGGGACCTAAAGAGAAAATGGTGATGTCATTATGCACATGTGGAGTAGAAAGAAGAGTAACAATGTTCTAGAATAAATGTTAAGTGCTGGGAGCTGCTTTTCCCAGGTTTGGTGAGAAAAGGTGAATATTATTTGATAATATCCATGTAAATTCATTTATACTTTGTAAATCTAGAATATCAGTAATTTTACATGCTTTACATGTGGATGCTTTAGATTTCGCAAGTAAGGCATCGGCGCTGGATAGCGTGGTTGTGCAAAGTTCCGTATTGGCTTAGTAGGTCAGTCTTTCTAGTGAATTTAACCACAGGGCAATATACTGCAAAAATCTTTGTAAAAGTGTATTTTTGTCTAACTTTATTGTTTCATGACCGAATGTGAACATAATGGAGTAATGTGGAAGTATTAATTTCTCTTCACATAGTGTGAGCAAAGACAATTCTTTTGAGTCTAGCCTACACATGTTTGGAAGTTAAGCACATGTGTGCCATTGTTAGTATACCTCTCAGTTAAGAAGTGATGTACTTATTCATATTTTTGATGTGTATAAGTCAGAGGGCTGGTGGGGTTCAAATTTTGTTTCTATTGTTTTTATAGAATTGCCACATCCATATTAGTTTTGTATATTTTTTATTTATTTTCATACTGCATATATAACTAGTTGATAGACATCTTTAAACTCATTTTGTTGTTTTTATTTTGAGACACTCTTTCTGCATTAAAACAGATAAAGGAATTAAAGACCTGATAAAGTATTTGTTGCCCTGAGTGTGTATTTTTCCCAGTCTACAAAATTAGTGCAAGAAGCGGTCTGTAGTACTCATCACTGAGGTCTGGTTGATTGAAGAAAAGTGGGTGTTCCTAAATCAGATGAAGTGGGACTTCAAGCTCTGTACAAGTGAAAAGGGGGCATGGCCTGGATGGTGGTATCCATGGTGATTTTTGGCACTCACTTGTTTGAGAGTGAGCACAAAATTTGAAAGTGATCCGGCTCTTCTGGAACTTTTCAGTGTGCGTAAGATATTGTGTGCAGTCGCATGTTTGTGGAAAGCGAATGAGAGGTTTAGGGTCCAAGAGGGACCTTTTAGAACTTTATAATAGGCTTGAGATATCTCTCAGTGAGGCCTTTCAAAACTATTCACTGAGGTTAGATGGAACAGCCATTGTGTGAGTGCACCAAATTAGAGGTGTTGGCTACGGTAAGCTTATTCAAAGTTTATTTCTGTCTTTGTCTATTATTGCTTTGCTAGAGTTGTGACAATGGATCCAGGGTTAGTGGTCTGTTCTTCATGCCATATGTGAGAGATCTGGGAGACTTCCAGTCACACTAATAGCTGCTGTATATCTGCTTGAAGTACACACATCTGCAGCTCCTTACAGACCGTGTTAGGGAACTGGAGCTGCAGCTCAGTGACCAATGGCTAACTGGGTGAAAACACAGATGTGACTGGCCTGTTTCCACACTTTGACTAGTGGAAGGAGATGTCGACTCCATTGTTTGTTGGAGTGAACACCAAAGTACTTCAAAGTCTCTATTATTATTGTTGTTATTATATATTACTTGATAGTTGATTTTGATTTTACAATTTTCGATTGCGTTTCCAGATGCCATGTTAACTGTTTTCAATTTATACCAAACTGCAAAAGTACAAGATTTGCAGCAATGACATGAATTGTTACACTTCCTGTATGATATGCCTTACCAACTGTGATTAGTGATCTTAGCTCTCAGTTTAAATATCAAATATAAACTCAGTAGTAATGGACAAAAATTAAAGTCACTTTATCCTGTTACTGTTGAAATTCTGTGTTGCGGTCATGAATAGACATTCATATCTGGAGACTGCCCAGCAATTTGAAGTGAACTGGAAGCCAGTGACTTGATGTTCTTCGTCCTCTCAAATCATATCCCCACATTGTAAAGTTAAAAATGATCACTTTTTTAATTAGCCCTTTCCTCCGCAAAAATATTTCCCAATGCAGAAAACTTTATTTTATAATTTGTCCCTATTAGTAACTTCTGGCTTGAGAGGGAGTTTGATGATTCTTGAGTTGGAGGAACTGGAATAAACAACGCTGCAGATTGTAACATCGAATCAGTGAGCTGTTGGCCTCCCCTCTGACTGTGGCAGGAGTGATATCTCTCCATCTCTCTCATTAGTGAGAGAGATGCGTGTTGTGATGTCAAAGTGTTGGCATGGATAGTAGTTTTTTTGACGGACTCCAGATCATGGTCTTTGGGGTCTTGTTATTACCCCAAATGGGTGGTTGGGGGGGGGGGTGTTGATGTTTTTGTTGCAGAAAGTGGGGGGAGGGGATGATTTCAGGTTGTATACAGTACTGTATAATGTACATTCTCTGATATTAAATTGAACCATTCAACCTTTGAAATTTAGTTATGTTCTTCATGGAAATCTTCCTATGTGCTTAGCCACTCTTGACTCTGTCAGCACACAATCATAATTATCCTTCTTCCAAATACAAAACCAATTAACATTATGACAAATCTAAATGCAGCAAAACACAGTGAATGATTTTCTCAAGAGTTTGTCTTTTTGTTTCTCAACTAATTCACATGAATGTTTTGTCAAATCCTGCTGCTTTCTGCTCTGTGATGACTTAAATGTGAGACACCTCCTGCATGGTCACTGCCATCTGATCTCAATGCAAGATTACATTTTACAAACCTGCAGTGGGAAATTGATATTTCTGTCTGATTGATATTTGGCAACTGAACTGCATGGTATCTAGATTGGATGAGATGTTCTTTGAAGACTATGTATGACAATAAGTGTTTCATGGATTACAAATATGCTCAAAGGATTTTCTTATAAATTATAAAGTGAAATTTTGGGAAATGTGTCTACTTCATTTTGTCAATCATTGTACAATATCAAGTCTTAACTGACGCGGTACTATTTCTGGATTGAATTAAATTTTTGTATGTGATTGGACAATGCAGTTAGAAAAAGTTTTCAATTAATGATCCACTTCCAGCAACAATACTTTTTTTTCTTTCTGGAATTCATATAATTCCAGACATGTGCTCCATATGTAGCCGAGAAGGCCCGTTCTATATTCCCCTTTTCCCAGTGAACGTAGTACCTCCCCCATGCTGGATATGAGATTGGATAGAAACGTTTTGTGCTCCATATAGAGATGCCATTGCATTCCTTGCCAATGAAGGTGGCTGGTTTACTAGTATTGCACCATCTATTCAGCACACGGGTGATCAGTCGAGGACCCTGTTGACCCCAAATATTGAAAAATTGTAATGGGCCACAAAATCTTCCATGCAATTCCATAAAAATGTATGATGCTTATGATGGAAACCAAGTGCCCCATTACTGACTGTTTCTGTGCTCTCTGGACATGTAAAGTTGGCAAACGGCGTAGAGCTCAGTGATATAATGTCAGTATCCAGGTAGGTTCCCCCATATTTCCAGAGCAGTGCCAATCTGCAGCCATCAGCAAGTATATGTGTCCAATACCTCTCCTTTTCTGGTTTTACCTGTGGTATAATGGATAAAGACAATGTTGATATTTTATGTTAATTTTTATTTTTTCTAAAACATCTCTTGTCCAGACTCTGCCTCTTGCTGAAGCTAATGACAGTTCAGTCAGACAGCCCAGTGTGCAGTGGCTGCAGCCAACACACAAAAACACTACAACCAGTATACTGAGGGAATGTGTGAAATGTTCACTCCACACAATCCCACACTGAAGAAGAGGAATGTTTCATCCAAAGACCCCTGTAAATATACTCCAGAGCTGTCCCTCAATCCAGATTAATTTGGTGGTTCCACTCCTTGGGAAAGAAATTTAACCTGTCACCTTTGTTACTCACTGAGAAAGAAAGTTGTAGTATTGTAAAGGTAGAAACAAGTCATTCAGCACATCTCATCCATCAGCTGACTGCACTCATTTATACTAATCCCATTTGGAGTCATACAGTCCAGAATTAAACAGTTTTACAGCACATAAACAGGTTCTTTAGCCCAAATCTGCCTAACTGACCTCATCCCATTTGCCTGCATTTAGCCCATATCCCGCTATCAGGGGATCCCAACCCTTTTTATGCCATGGACCTCTCCATGGATCCCAGGTTGGGGACCCCTGCCTTTCCTGTCCAAGTTACCTGCGTTTGCTCTGTAGCCTTCTCCATCTTGACAATTCAAGAGTTTGTCTAGACACTTCTTGAATATTATGAGAGTACTCCATTACTTTCTTATTCCAGATTGCAACCACAGTCTTAACATAAACTCATGCATTTCCTCTGTCTAATACCAGTTTATTTTATGTAGTTTTTACTATCTGCCCTCACTATTCCCCTTATTATTTTGGATATCTTCATCATATCACACGTCAACTTCAGAATTTGAACTGTCTACAGTACACACCATTCACACTAGATTTAGACATGAAGTATACACACAGACTGACAATGTCCCCTGTGAATGCTGATTTGGATTGCTGAAGCTGGTCACATTTTTCTGCCTTAGAAAAGTTGTTGGCAATTCACAGTCCACCACAAGATTAGTTGCACTATAAAGAGGGTAATTTGGACATCTGGAAGTTCTCACCATGTGAGCTATACAGAACTTTAGATGCTTGCTGGAGAGCAAAGAAACTATTGCTCTACACCATTTTTGGCCTTTTCTTTTTATGTAGTATTATGTCTTATTATGCACTATGTATTTCTTTTCTAATTTATCATAATATCATAACTTATCAGAATTTATCATACCTACTGCTGCTGAAAAACAACAGATTTCATGACACTTGTCAGATGTAATAAAACTGATTCTGATTCTGTGTCCATACTTCCCATCCCTACTCACACCATCAACCCCTTCTCATCTGGATTCACTTACTACTGACCAGCTCTCACAAGAGCGCCTCTACTCTTTTAGAAGTTTTGACAGATTCAACACATCATCACACAGTGGAGAGTGGCTTGACTGGTTATACCACAGCCTGCTATGGAAACACCAATTCTCAGGAATGGAGACATCTACAGTAAGTGTTGGATGCAGCCTAATCCATCGAAGGCAAAGCCCCCATCACCATCCAGTACATTTACAAACAGCGCTGACACAAGAAAGCAGCATCCATCATCAAGAATGTCCACCATCCAGGTCAGGCACTTCTCTCAGTTCTACCATCGGGCAGGATATGCTGTAGCCTTAGGTTCCATGCCACCATGTTTAGGAACATTGTTACCCTACAACCATTGAGCTCCTGAAACAGTGTGGATCACTTCACTCACCCTAAATCTGAACTTATTCCACAACCTACAACCTCACTTTCAAGGAGCCTACAAATCATGTTCTCACAGCAGAGACACGTAGACATCATTGAGTTAGACTGGTGGGAATAAGTTAAAAGGAGATCATTTTTTCTTCAACTGTTTGGTCAAAGCACGACTGCACAGGCACATGGACATCATCGAATTAGACAGGTGGGAAGAATTTAAGAAGACAGCTTTATAGAGCAGGTGTCAGAGTAGAGGGGAATCATAGTAGAAAGGTGTTGGCTCATTGGGGTTTCAGTGATAACATGTCAATGCGAGTTAAGTTGCTTGTGAAGAATAGGAACAGGAACTATGTCTGTGAGGTCGGTGTTCTGTACTGGGTGTTGGATGTGGGATGTCCGGGAAACAACATCACATCTCAGACCATGTGAATCAGATGGCCCAAAGCCTGCCAGATAGCAGAGTGGCAAAGATTTGATGAGGACAGAGATCTAGTGTTGGAAACAGTGGCCACAGGTGGTGTGGATGGATGGATGGATGGATGGATGGATGGATGGATGGATGGATGGATGGATGGATGGATGGATGGATGGATGGATGGATGGATGGATGGATGGATGGATGGATGGATGGATGGATGGATGGATGGATGGATGGATGGATGGATGGATGGATGGATGGATGGATGGATGGATGGATGGATGGATAGATAGATAGATACTTTATTCATCCCCATGGGGAAATTCAACTTTTTTTCCAATGTCCCATACACTTGTTGTAGCAAAACTAATTACATACAATACTTAACTCAGTAAAAAAAAATATGATATGCATCTAAATCACTATCTCAAAAAGCATTAATAATAGCTTTTAAAAAGTTCTTAAGTCCTGGCGGTAGAATTGTAAAGCCTAATGGCATTGGGGAGTATTGACCTCTTCATCCTGTCTGAGGAGCATTGCATCGATAGTAACCTGTCGCTGAAACTGCTTCTCTGTCTCTGGATGGTGCTATGTAGAGGATGTTCAGAGTTATCCATAATTGACCGTAGCCTACTCAGCGCCCTTCGCTCAGCTACCGATGTTAAACCCTCCAGTACTTTGCCCACGACAGAGCCCGCCTTCCATACCAGCTTATTAAGACGTGAGGCGTCCCTCTTCTTAATGCTTCCTCCCCAACACGCCACCACAAAGAAGAGGGCGCTCTCCACAACTGACCTATAGAACATCTTCAGCATCTCACTACAGACATTGAATGACGCCAACCTTCTTAGGAAGTACAGTCGACTCTGTGCCTTCCTGCACAAGGCATCTGTGTTGGCAGTCTAGTCTAGCTTCTCGTCTAACTGTACTCCCAGATAATGACAACAGTGATCTTAACTATGGCAGCAGAAAGATTTGGTATGGAGGAAGAGAAGCGGGCCAAACAGCCATATGTTAGAAACAACAGAGCCACCAAAATCCACAACATCCAGAAAGAACTCAAGGCGCTCAAGCAACAACATAAATTGGCAACCCGTGAGGACAGGGCATGACTGGAAGAACTGTGTGTGATGCTGAGGAAAAGGTTCTTAACTCAGAGAAGAATGGAGCAACATCAGAGGCGCAAGAGAGAAGGAGCACAGAAAAGATCTGCATTTATCAATAACACATTTCAGTTCACCAAACAGCTGCTGGGTCAGAAGAGAAGCAGAAAGCTGTCCTGCACAGAGGAACAGATGGACCACCATCTTCGAAGCACCTTCAGTAACCCGGACAGAGAAGTTGAACTGGGAGACTGTGATGCCCTCATCGCCCCCGCAGAACCAACAGAGGCTTTCCACCTTCAAGAGCCTCTGTTCAAGGAGGTTTAGCAAGTAGTCAAGAGAGCCAGATCTGGCTCAGCACCTGGTCCGAGTGGCACTACCTACAACACCTACAAATGCTGCCCCCAACTCCTCGGGTGGTTGTGGAGAATCCTCAAGGTCATCTGGAAGAGAGGCAAAGTGCCCAAGGAATGGAAGTATGCAAAACAGAGTGTGGATTTGTTGGGCTTGAAATTCTGCCCTGTGTTCGTTTAGGAAGAGAGACAACTTACACCGGAATATTACAAAACGTGGCTTTATTGCAGAATTCGTAACTGGCACAGCGAATCCACGGAGTCGCTGGAGAAGGCGTTCTGTTTTCCCCTTACAATCTGCTCTTATTTATACCCCTTTTTCCCCCAGCACACCCCCCATTACATATTAGGTAATATCGGGCACTTGTGTCCATCTTATTGGCCCGCAGCCATATGCTCACGAGTTACCCGTTTCTTTTGTTTACTGAATCGCGTGACACTAATAGTATCGGTGTAGCGGGGTCCCCAGTTTCGCTCCCCCCTCCCTCGCATCCCGGCCTCCTAACATTATGTGTGTTACGTGAGCCACTCCTGACCTGTAATGGCAGTCTCGAATTAACCCCAACACGAATTAACCCCAACACTCCCTCCCTTGGCCTCCCAGAGGCCACATCCCCACATCCCTTACAATCTTTTCCGCGGCTGCCGGGATCAGGCAGAGAGGTGAGCGTCCCCCGGCACTCTTTGGCGTGTCCTCCCTATTTGCTTATCCTGATTTGTCCGACCTAGGGTCACAAAATATGGGTAGGGGTTCCCTAAACATCCGCAATTTTTACAAGTAGCATGCAACATTTCAGAAAACTTATTCAATAACAAATTCACAATCCCCCCCCTTGCCATGGTCCATTTCAGTCCGTGTCCTCCCATAGCGCGTCCGCTTTCCGGGAGGGCCGTGTCCTCCCCTTCCACCGGGAACAAGGGTGCCTGGTACGCCGGTGGAGGTCCATTCTTTCCAGTCAAGGCTCGATCTATAGTCCGGATGACTAGGGTCCTAATACAGGGTATGCAACAACAACCACACGTGATAAAGATAGCAATTGAAATAGACAGTCCTAGAGCCGACTGTCCCAGAAACGCTCCCCACTTGCCAGAGGTCTTATTTAGCCAGTAGAAAATGATGCCAGTTATTGTCCCCCTCCCTTCTTACCTTTTAATGCCCTGTTGGAGACCTCGGCGACAGGGTATGGACCATGCCACCGTTTTCCGTTCCAGGTGAGCTTCCCTGGGCCTCGGAGGAACACTTCCACTCCTACCTTGATGGTGTCCGACCCCTGCGGCTGCTCACTGTTAGATTATTGAACTCGCACAGTTATCAATTTTACCATAATTCTAAAAACTCTCATATACTCTGTTACTCAACACACAAATGTCTGAGTTTTGGTAACTCGAAATTGGAAGTGCTCCATGGCTCCCTAGTACACAGAGAGGATCAAATGTGGGACGGTCGCCTTTCAAAACCTGACCTTCGCGTGGGAGATTTCTCCTCTTAACAACCAGTCTAAGGTAGGCGCCGTCATTATCCCTGTGTACTACGGTGCCCGCAACACTTTTCTCCTCACTCCTGAGACTTTTATGCCCATCGTGGGCGGCGGGTACCCTCACTCAGAAGACTTTTCCACGGGCGGAGAATCTTCCTAAAAACAGATTAAGAGTTAGTACTTACCAGTCACGATTCTGCACCGGGAATGATCTCTCCCAGGGTAATTTGGGGTTGGTGAGGATCCGTCAGCAGACAAGATCTAACTCAGTGATTTAACTACCTAGTGGAAGTCTTTGATATAACAGGCACTTCCTGACCTTAGTCGAGCTTGCGGCCGCAAGTTGTCTGCCGTCGGACCCGCCAGCCTGTGTTGTCTCTCCCTCCCCACGTCGGGGTCACCAAATGTTGGGCTTGAAATTCTGCCCTGTGTTCGTTTAGGAAGAGAGACAACTTACACCGGAATATTACAAAACGTGGCTTTATTGCAGAATTCGTAACTGGCACAGCGAATCCACGGAGTCGCTGGAGAAGGCGTTCTGTTTTCCCCTTACAATCTGCTCTTATTTATACCCCTTTTTCCCCCAGCACACCCCCCATTACATATTAGGTAATATCGGGCACTTGTGTCCATCTTATTGGCCCGCAGCCATATGCTCACGAGTTACCCGTTTCTTTTGTTTACTGAATCGCGTGACACCAATAGTATCGGTGTAGCGGGGTCCCCAGTTTCGCTCCCCCCTCCCTCGCATCCCGGCCTCCTAACATTATGTGTGTTACGTGAGCCACTCCTGACCTGTAATGGCAGTCTCGAATTAACCCCAACACGAATTAACCCCAACAGATTCCAGAAGAAGAGAACTCTGAGAACATCAGCCAGTTTAGGATAATATCCTTGTTCAGTGTTGAAAGTAAGATCTTCTTCAGCGAGGTGGCAAAGCGCCTAACAGAGTACTTCCTGAGGAACAATTACATTGACACCTCTGTCCAGAAGGCTGGCGTTCCAAGAGTACCAGGCTGCTTGGAGCACACTGGAGTCATCACACAGCTCCTGAGGGAGGCCAGAGAGAATAAGGATGACTTAGTGGTTTTGTGGTTGGATTTGGCCAATGCCTATGGATCAATCCCCCAGAAGGTTGTTGAAGATGCTCTGAAGAGGCACCGTGTTCCTGAGGGAATCAGAGACCTCCTTATGGACTACTACAATGAGTTCCACCTGAGAGTCTCAACAGGGCCAATAACATCAGACTGGTGCAGGCTGGAGATTGGTATCATCACAGGCTGCACCATCTCAATCACCTTTTTTGTCCTGGCAATGAACATGCTGGTAAAATCTGCAGAGCCAGAGTGTCGAGGCCCAAAATCAGGATCTGGGATCTGCCAAACACCAATTTGAGCCTTCATGGATGATCTGACTATCACTACGGAGTCAGTGCCAGGTGTAGGTGGTTTCTTAAGGGGCTGGAAAGGTTGATGAGCTGGGCAAGGATGTCTTTTAAGCCTGTAAAATCAAGATCTGTAGCGCTGAAGAAGGAGAGCGTAAAGGAGGAATTTTGTTTCTCTATTGAGGACATTCCAATTCCTACCATCACAGAGAACCTTGTTAAAAGTCTTGGGAAGATGTTTGATGCAACACTCCGAGATAAAGCGGCAATAGGAAACACCTGTGGGGAGTTTGAACAATGGTTGCAAGAGGTGAGAGGACTGGCCTTCCAGGGCGGTTTAAGGCATGGATTTACCAGCACGGTATACTACCAGGAATCCTCTGGCCAATGCTCCTCTGTGAGTTTCCAATTTCCACTGTTGCTGAATTAGAGACTGTAGTCAGCCGGTTCCTCTGAAGATGGCTGGGTTTAGCAAGGAACATCAGCAGCATCGCTCTGTACGGGAATAACTGCAAACTGAAGCTCCCCCTGAAATCCATCGAAGAGGAGTTCAAGGTTTTGCGAGCAAGAGAGGTGTTGGAGTTCCGGGAATCTTCAGATCTGGAGGTTGCCAGAGCAAGAGTGGCAGTGAGAACTGGAAGAAAGTGGAGAGCAGAAGCTAAGGCGCAACTGCGCCACAAAGAGCTGGTGGGGGCAGTTGCCAAGGGAAGAGTTGGACTTGGAAGCCTTGAAGTTTTCCATTTTGACAAAGCACAAGGGAAAGAGCAATGAGAATGAAGTAAGGGCAGCTGTGGAGAAGGAGAGGACCAGCAGAGCAGTGGCAATGAAACAGCAAGGAGCCTGGACCAAATGGGAGCAGGTGATCGAGTGAAAGATCACATCGAACGATCGCTGGAAGGTGGATCCACACCGCATCAAGTTCCTTATCCAGGCTGTTTATGACGTCCTTCCTAGCCCATCCAACCTGCACGGCAGGGGCTTTGTTGAACAACCAGCTTGCCCCCTCTGTGAGAAGACTGGTACACTAGAGCATATTCTGAGCTGCTGCCCCAGAGCTCTTGCCGATGGCCGTTATCGAAGGCGGCATGACCTGGTCCTCCGGACAATTGCTGAGACAATCTGCAGCACCCTTAACATCTGTCGGAAAACAAGTCCGGCCAAGTATACCATCTGCTTTGTCAAAGAGTGGAAAAAAACTAACAGAACACCAGAAAGCATCCGGGTTGCTCTTCACTGCGCAGGACTGGAAGCTAAAAGCAGACCTGGGAAAACAGCTGCAGTTCCCTCCCCACATCACAGAGACTGCATTGCGGCCCGACATTGTGTTGTGGTCCGACTCATCGAAGCACATTCTTATGCTTGAGCTTACAGTTCCATGGGAAGAATGCATGGAGGAGGCCAATGAGCGGAAAACAGCCAAGTATGAGGATCTGATGAACAACTGCCAAAGAAGAGGCTGGAGAGCAAAGTGTTGGCCCATGGAAGTTGGGTGTCGTGGCTTTGCAGGCCAGTCGCTCTGCAACTACACACTGCACTTGGAATCATGGGAGAGGGAAGAAGGAGAGCCATTTCTACCACCACAGATGCAGCAGAGAAAACATCAAGATGGCTCTGGATAAAGAGGGCAGATCCATGGGTTGTTGCTAGGGCACAGGCCGGGGTCTGATCAACCCCGGTCGGGTCACCTGGGTGAGCATGTATTATGCTGATAGACCCGAAACACCTGACGACCCCAAGTAACATCACAGATGATATGCCCTAGCTTAGCATCATGCAGATGTTTCTGTAAGAACAAAAGGGTCAGAACATGATGGAATTTTGGTTAATGTGGGGATCTCATGCTTTAAACTTGCTGAATGTTCTTTACTTCTGCATGATGAGAATTCTTTGTTTTAAACTTTGAGAGTAATGCGTTTCCTCAATATTTTGGCAATGGTTTAACCCTTAAGGTAAAGAGATTTTCTGGAATGGTTTGAAGTGTGAATGATTTGTATGTTTTAATTTTGTAAAATGTAGCCACATGCGAGTTCACTTGAAAGAATATCTGTCTGTATGTGAGACAGAGAAAGAGAGAGCAAGAACAATTTTAAAAAGATTGTGCCCTGAAGTGATTGTATCAGTGTGTTAATGTGTCAGCGGCCACCACAAAGCAGTTATTTTTCTTCTCTTTGGTTCTTCAGAAAATGTGTAAAAGTTTTTCTTAGTGTGTTATGGTCCTGCCCGGAGCCTGCATTCTGGGTCTTGATCCGGTCCATGGACTCCGGACTCCGGGTCTTGTAGCCATTCCTCCTTTCACCCTTAAGCCCAAATAGGATCATCTTGGCTTAAGGAGACGCACATGATGCCTATCGGCTGGCAGGTGTATATAAGGGGCTCTGGGACTGAGTCTAGTTGGGGGTTGTCCTGTTTGCTTTGTATGTGCTAGTCTGTCTGATGTGCCTTGTTCTCACTGTTATGCTGTTTGCCTGTCTATCCTGTTTTGACCTGGTTGCCCTGTTCTGACCTGTGCATCATGTTTGTCCTGCTTGTGCTGTTCACCTGGATTTGTTCTGTTCATCCTGGCTTGGAGTACCCACTGTTAATCAACTAGTTCTGTAAGTCCGTTCTTGTAGCCACCCTAGACTGAGCTCCCTTCTGATCCCTTGCCTTTGTTGGGTAAGCTGGCTGGACTGCTGTTGCCCAGTGGGGGACTCTGACCCTTTCCTACCCCTCTCTTCTGATGGGTTGTGCCCTGCATCCTGCCCAGGTGCCCTGTGACCTGCCCAGACCCCTGTGTTCCTGCCTGGGAGGCTGGGCCCTGCCCAGGAGTTATGTGGCCCATCCAGGGGGCTATCCTCCCAGCATTCCTTGTCCCATAGACCCATCCTCTAGCCTAGCCAAGGTCCTGCCTCGCTACAAACTATCTCTGAACCTCATGATCACTTTTGAATGCCACGTCCCTCATGCACACCACGGTCACCCCATCTTGTTCTATTCTTTAAGTTGTTCCTGTCCTGCTCCTAGTACATCAGTGCCTGCGTCCTACATTTGTGTCCAGTCTCCATGTCCCCCTGTGACATATTGAGAATTCACTGTTTTAAGTGTAATGGGTTTTTTTTTTCTTTGTTACTGTGTATGTTAATCAAAATGGCTTCTTTGTTTTTTTTAAAAGTAGGAATGCTTCTTTGTTGCGAGAGAGTGCTGGAAGCTTGTTTGGGTTAAAATTTACTGATAATGAGAATTGTATTCCTTTATAAACCAATTGGGATTAATGTTGTTCTTTCTTCTGAGTCTGTAAGCTATTGTTGGTGGGCTTTTGGGGAGTCGGTGCGAGGGGGTGAGAGAGAGGATGCGATGCTGTAAACTGGGCGAGGAATGGACCCCAAGCCGGGGTCCAAGGCCAGGAGGTACCCCGAGGAGAGGAGATGAAGATGGATGTGTTTGGTTGACCACTTCGGGTGGTCCTGAGCTGCGAGTCGAGGAGTTCGGAGGGGATCGAATGGTGGCCAGAAGACTTCAGTAATTGAGCTCCAACGGTTGTGCACGAAGTGGTTTGGACTTTGATAAGTTTGGCGGCTTTTCTTTATTTTCTTTTCCTTCATATACTGTGTGGTTATTAATTAGTTATAGTAATCTTTATAAATTGTAATTATTTAATCGCATATGGTGTCCTGTTTGTTCTTTGGCGAGGCGAGGACATCACACAGCTTCCACACAAGGTGATTACCCAGTTTGGTGGGGTCAAAGGCTGCTCCCCCAGACAAGTACGAGCTGAGCGAACCTGAGGCGACCCAAGGGCTTACACAAGTTTTGCAGTTATTGGGGAAGGTTCTGAAGGAAGAACAGTGCAAGCATGGAATTTTGTCTTTCGTCTTGACTCTGTTCTTGGTTTGTGTTTCTTTGTTTTCCATGGAATTGATTTGAGGGGATCCTGGATTACACATTGGCCTTGTGTAATCTAGGTTCAGATGGAAATATGTGCATTTCTATTCTGAGTATGAGATGCTCACATTTCAAAAGGAAATAGGCATTCAAGGAAATTACTAATTGGTGGCTAGTTAATTAAGAATTTCCATTTAACACCAGCTGCTGGATGTTCAAATTAAAATATCTTGTTCAGTCAGTCTTGGCACTACAGGGTTGAGATGTAGTTGTAAACGGTATCAAAATTTCTACCTTCTTTGCAGATAATCTTCATTGTACTGGAGAACCACATGGGTGTCAGTATATAACAGCAGATTAACCCAAGAAAACATATGTATCAAACTAATGAGGGAGTAGAGGAAGATCAGACAAAGTAATGACGAAGAACACAGGCACAATGAAAGAAAAACCCGATTTTAAAATTTTTGTAGATGCCCTCTCGTCAATACAGATGGGTGAGAGAAGAACTGGAGGTGGCATATGTACAGGATGACGACAGCTAGAAAAGGTAGAGCATAACCTCAATTTACCCAATATCATGAGTGCCCAGGCAGCAGAATTAGCAAATGTGGCATATGTGCTTAGTCACCCAGAATGTTTTCCACCTGGATCAGCCATACACTCTGATAGTACTTACGTTTGTAATCGTCTAACAGAATATTTGCCTCTGTGGGAAGCAAGAGGATTTATTTCAGATGATGGAAAGCCCCTCCCATCTGTTTCTCCATCGCTGTATATATTTGAGGAAGCAAAGGGGAAAGAATACGGACCCAGAAAGGTGACAGCTCACTCAAAGCTGTTCTCTGTGGGAAATAGGAAGGCTGATGAGTTAGTAAAGCAAGGTGCTTTAAATTGGCAGGAATGGCAGCCACAGAGATGGGAAGACAGAAGGAATAGTTTAAGGTCATAAATTTAATTGAGAAGCAGAAGAAAGATAAAGAATTTAAAAAAATTAATAGAAGGAGCAGGGTCAGAAACATACAAGGAACACAAGGACATACTTGTCATGGATGAAGTAGTCCATCATGAAATGAAGTTTGTGCTCCCAGAGGAAGGAAGAAAAATGATGATCCATTGGTACCACAATCTATGAGAACAGCAGGGAGCCAATAGCACCCTGGAAAAGATAAAGATGTGTTTGTGGCCTTGGATGAAGGACAGTGTGGAGCACCATGTCAAGACTTGCTTGATTTGTGCACAATGCAATCCTGATAGAAATGTTAAAAAGGAGCCCTGTGACCTACCATAACAGTAAAGGGAACTTCGATGAACTTGCAGAGATATTACACTGGACATTTGCTACCCACCGAGGATCCAGGTGTCTTGGCTTGGTAGATTCTTTAACAGGTGGGTGGAAGCGTTCCTGACGAAGACAAACATGGCCAAAGCCAGTGAAAAATGTTATTGGAAGGGGTTTTCACTCACTGGGAATTACCTCAGAGTATCAAATTGGATCAAGGCACACATTTTACAGCCCTCCCTCATAATGCAAGATGTCATGGCACTTTTTGTGATCAAGCAGAGATTGCTATACCCTATAATTCACAGTCTAGTGCAATTGTGGAAAGTACCAAAGGAACATTAAAAAATATAGTCAAAATAATGCAACAAAATGGAAGAACAGGGCAGGTAGTTTTGCCTTATGAACTGATGATAACAAAGAATACATTGTTATACACCCCAATAAACACATGACCACAAGAGACGCGAGAGATTTGGAGGACATGTTATGATTTGACTTGTCAGAACCCAGATTAGATGGAATAGTGTCAGAGAAGTGGGTACAATCAGATGTAGAGATAGAGAAAGAGGCCAATTATGTGGCAGCCCATTATTTTCATTTAAGTTTCTCTTGTTTCTTCTTCACTCTCTCTTGGTTAGTACATAGTTAGAGCAGGGAGAATGGCTCCAGGTTCTGTGTTATGATCCTTTTTCTGAGATGTGGGAATTCTGGGAGACCTCCAGCCTCCCGGATACCACATCTGCATCAGCTACACTGAACTGCAGCTCGTCAGAGATCATTTAATAAATAATCTGCAGCTCGATGATCTCCAACTCAAATGGGGAAACTGAGGAGGTGATAGATAAGAACTACAGGGAGGTAGCCACCTTTAAGTTGCAGGAGGCAGGTATCTGTGTGACTGTCAGCAGAGGGAAAGGAAATGGGCAGCCTGTGGCTATTCCCTTCAATAGTAAGTTTAGCATTTTGGACACTGCTATGAGTGGGGAACCTACTGGAAGGAGCCACAGTAACAGGGTCAATGGCATTAAGTGCATCTCTGTGGCTCAAAGTGAAGTGGGGAGAAGAGGACAGCAGTGGTGTCAGGAGATTCCAGTCAGAGCAGCAGAGACAAGATTCTTTGTATGCAATAGACACACCTGGATGATATGTTGCCATCCAGCTGCCAGTGTCAGGGACTTCTCTGATTTGGTTCATGGCATTCTAAAAGGTGGGGGAGGAGTGAGTAGCCAGATGTTTCAGTACATATTAGATGGAATAGTGTCAGAAAAGTGGATACAATCATATGCAGAGATGGCAAAAGAGACCAATTATCTGGCAACCATCAACTATGAAAGAAGAGGCAACAGAGTAAAGCTGACTTTGACTCAAAAGTTGTCCCATAGGATTAAGTCCAGGAGAAAGTGACAATTAAAATGCACGAACTCACCTCATTTCTAAATCCGAGGTTTGCAGGGCCCCATGAAAATTATAGACAAAACAAATCCATCAGTATACAGGATGCTGATTTCTCCAAATAAAAGTGGATGGTACCATGTCCCCAATTGAAAGTTGTGGGGGAGCAACAGGAATATTATCATCACTGGCAGATAACAATTGATGTAGATGATGTTCCCAATTTTGGAGACCTGGTGATCAATGAATGTGGTAATTCTGATCTGAGGAAGATTTGAGATTGGAACTGCTGTTCAAAATAGATTGGAACTGCTTTTCCAAGTAGAATTACAATAGATTTGACCAAGATGGATTTTTTCCATTCTCTCATTCTGAGAATCAGGGGAGTTTTGTTAAGAAAATGAAGAAAAAGTAGAAAACATATTGGTTCTTGCCACCCCAATTTAGGAAAGAATTTGGGTGGCAAAAAAAAAGATGGATGACTTGAGTCCAAAGACAATTGGGAACCTGAATTGGATAGGCTAGTAAACTATGAAATAGAAACTATGAACGTAAAATGATATACAATTGAAAATTAAAACCGGAGATCAGAGCAGAAATTACGGTTATATTTTACAGGAGAATAATGTAAAATTAATGTAAAATTGACTACCTACAACCTCAAATAGCTGGAACTACACCAGATCCTAAATTCAGTGAGATGAAGCATAACACAAAGGAATATCATTATTACTTTATTGTCGCCAAACAATTGATACTAGAGCATGCAATCATCACAGCAATATTTGATTCTACGCTTCACGCTCCCTGGTGTACAAATCGATAGTAAATATAATTAAAAATTTAAAATATAAATCATAAATAGAAAAGGGAAAGTAAGGTAGTGCAAAAAAAAAGGATCAGTGTATCTAGATACAGGGGAAGTTGTCACGTTGGTACCAGGGTATCAGTAAGCGTAGTTAATTTTAGAACTGAAATATGGTTCCTGAATGGTGCCTGTCTACAATGAGGCAATTATTTACTCACTTTCTTGGGAGACAGCTAAGCGGCATTGATTCAAGTCAATCAAAAATTGAAAGAGAGGACTATTGGAATTCAACGAAGTATGTTATGCATCAAGGTTTGCAATGGTCAATATTTTAGATATAGCAGAGTTAGGAAACCAGATATAGACCCTTCCACAGAAAATGCAGGATATAATTGGAGAAAATTATCGGAATTAGATACAGAGTAGTCAAATTGATTGGAGTGCATCACAGGTCATTCTGAATTCAGTTAATCTTCTGAAGCCCTTCAAGATACCATGAATTTGATAAGGCCACACTCAGGTTGGAGAAACAAGATCTTACTTTTTATCTGGCTAGCCTCCGATGGCATGAACATCGATTTCTCGAGCTTCTGATAACGTCCCCCTCCCTTCTCCTTCACCATTCCCCATCCCCTATTCTCTCACCTTATCTCGTTGCCTGCCCATCACCTCCCTCTGGTGGTCCTCCCCACTTTTCCTTCTTCCATGGCCTTCTGTCTTCTCCTATTAGATTTCCCTGTATCTCTTTCACCAATCAACTTTTCAGCTCTTTACTTCAGCCCCCCCCCCCTCCTGGTTTCACCTATCACCTTGTGTTTCTCCCTCCCTTCCCCCCAACATTTAAATCTACTCCTCACCTTTTTTTTCTCCGGTCCTGCTGAAGGGTCTTGGGCCCAAACATTGACTGTTCTTTGTTGATGTGCCTGAGACTTTCAGGCCCCTGTATTTCTGACCAGGTGATATTGAGATCATTGAATTTCACATAATTTCCACAGACACACTGCATTAAAGGTGCTATTGTGAAAAAATAATTTGAGTCAAATGATTAGTTAATGAAATGAAATCGTATCTTGTAATTGGTTACCTTTTGATACCAGCCTTTCAATGGAGTGTCTTCGAACAGTTCAGTGACATTCAAGGGTAGAATGGTGATATTCCTCACTGAGGAGAGCAATGGGATTCCTTTGTACTCAGGCTGTGGATACTGGCTCAAGTTGCCACTGAATCCCTTCATGAAGTAATAGATTGGTTTGTCTGGGTTTCGGAGAGCAGCAGACTCCACTGAACACACCGCTAATGGTGTCGGCTCTACGTTGTCAGTCGACTCCACAAACATAATCCCGGGTTTCTTGTCTGGGGATGCAGGATCAGAAACTTTTGTACCAAAATTGTTTTTCATCTGAGCTATTCTGAAATAGCTTTGAATGGAATAATATTGGTCCCATTCGCAGCATCTGTATAGCAAACCTGAAACTGCAAATACTAAGACAAGGAAACAGTCCTTCTTCATGAGGATCATGACCTAGAGTTGAGATGTTCTTTCAAAGAGTCCTGTGAATAAATAAATGCAAGCTTTTTTAATGCATTTCCCATATTATTTAAAACGTTCACTGCCAGCAACAAGACTGCTGGCTAGCTGACTGGTTTATTTGCATTAGACATTGAAACAACTTGTATTTGATGCGATTAGACTGATTGGAGCAATTGTATTTATTAACATTAGCAAGAATTTTTTTAATGTTCAAAACGAATAGAAACACAATGATCCTGTATTGTGTTACAAGGGGTAAGGGGATATGGGATCGGGGTATGGAGAGAAAGGAGGTACAGGGTTCTGAGTTGGATGATCAGCCATGATCATACTGAATGGCGGTGCAGGCTCGAAGGGCCGAATGGCCTACTCCTGCACCTATTTTCTATGTTTCTATGTTTCTACAGTCTCTTAATTGAGATCAATAGCAATTTAACTAGTTAAATAACTAGTGGTTAAATAACATCAACCTCTCACTCCATGTCAAAAGACCCAGGAACTGACTGTCAATTTCAGGAGAGGGAAACCAGAGGACCATGAGTCAGTAATCATCGGAGGATCAGAGGTGGAGAGGGTCAGTAACTTTAAATTACTAGGTGTCACTCCCTCAGATGACTTGTTCTAGACCCGTCATATAAATATAATTACAAAGAAAGCAGAACGGCACCTCTACTTCGTCAGAAGTCTGCCAAAGTTTAGCATGTCATTAAAAACTAGGCAAATGTCTATAGATGTGTGGTGGAAAGTGTGCTGACTGGCGGCATTATGGCCTGGTATGGGAACACCAAGGCCTTAGAACATAAAATCTGAAATAGGGAGTGGATTCAGCCCAGTACATCATGGGTTAGACCCTCTCATCCATTGAGTATATGAAACGTTCCCATACAAAACATACAAAAGCACCATCCATCATCAGAGCTTCGACCCGCCACCCCCCAAGCAGTACTGTTTTCTCCCTGCTGCCATCAGTTAGAAATTACAGGAGTCTCATGACTCAGAACACCAAGTTCAAGAACAATTACTACCCCTCAACCATCAGGCTGTTGAACAAAGGCGTTAACATCTGAGCCACATTTGGTGGCTCTAGACCTGTACACACTGGATTTTAGAATAATAAGGGGGAATCTCATTGAAACCTATTGAATATTGAAAGGCCTCGATAGAGTGGATGTGGAGAGAATGTTTCTATAGTGGGGGAGTCTAGGATCAGAGGGTTCAGCCTCATAACAGAGGGACGTCTTTTTAGAATGGAGATCGGGAGGAGTTTCTCTAGCTAGAGGAGGGGTATCTGTGGAATCCATTGCCACAAACAGCTGTGGAGGCATGTCATTGGGTATATTCAAAGAGGAGGTTGATGGATTCTTCATTAGTAAGGGTATGAAAGGTTATGGGGAGTAAGCTGGAGAATCGAATGGAGAGGGATAATAAATCAGCCATGATGGAATGTTGGCACAGACCAAGTGGTCTAATTCTGTTCCTATGTCATACAGTCTTATAACCTTGGCTTTGAAGGAAGAGAGGAAACGTGGAGTGCAGGGTAGATAGGGTAGGCTTGGTGGTGTTGTTGATGAAGGTGCTGTAAGCAGAGAGAGGTCAAGAACATTCGGGTCTCATTTTATCACAAAGGACGTTTCAGCCTTTACTACCCCACAGTGAATTCAACAATTTCAGGTGCTGAGTCTTTGATTTTGTATCAGAGTGGAGTAATTCTGGTACACGGCTATAACATTAATTCGCTGTTCCTCTTTTCACAGATGCTGCCTGAATTCGGCAAAGGGAATATTCCGGGATCAATCTGGGCAACAAAACAGTGAAAAGGAATATATTTCCTGGCAACCATTTCACATTCGGTTTATTGTCAGAGAGAAAATCAGATTTCTCAGTTTTTGACAATTGTTGGTACTGAATCAAGTGCTGGGCTCTGGTCAGTCCTTTATGCTCTCAACACATGAGTTAGAAGGACAAAGTTTATTTCTTGGTCTTTACTTTGTTTCTTTGCCATTGCCACGGACCTGACTTCAAAGATGTCTACTGCCTGCAGTCACCTGGGACACCATGAGATTAGGAAGGTGCAATAAAAAAATCTTTTCTTCTCACTCCTTGTCTTTGACGGTGTCTCTGTGAGAGACGTCAGAACCAGAATCAGGTTTAATATCACCACCATATGTCGTGAGATTTGTGAAGATCAAATGGCACCTGTTTATCATCCCTGACTGGTGGCTGACATTTGTTACACTGGCACCCAGTCCCGATCTGCCCCACTCAACTAATTAAAACAAAACCTTTAGATTAGATGTGGAATAAATTATCTCCGAAATAAAATTGATTCACAATGTTCTAATCCTATTCAGCTATATGAAGTTACATGAGTGTTTTAAAATGTTGTTTAACATGTAATATTGTTTTAGTATTTCTGATGCTGTTAATTTCCTTCACACTTTTAACGATAAACAAAATTTTATGACAAATAAAATGAATTTTCCTAAAATAACATGAAAAACATATCACGATGACAAGGGATAGGTTTTAAAAGCTATTGCTACCCACCTTGTAGTAACGTGGCTGAATGTGTGATGCTGCTCTGTGAGTCCGTTCTTTGAGTCTGGTTGTATGTTCTAAATGAGGGTTATTAATTTAATGTTCTGAATGTTGAACTTATTACAAAGCACCTCGGTATGATCCCAACAGGAAATATTATGTAACAATTTGCAGTCACATAAAGTGGCAATCAGAAAAAGTTAATGGTTAAACTAATACCCAGCATTGGAAATACTTATCAGATGAGGAAGTCATATTAACTAACAATAAAACCACAAAAGAATTGGTAACGTGAAAACAAGATATATACTGATGAAAGATTAGTGACTTCAACGATAACTATTTTTCTCTCCAAGGAAGTTATCTGATCGCTGAGGATTTTTAGTATTTTCAGTTTTAAATTTGATTTTCTGACATCAGTGATTCAATAGATGGAGACATCACAATTTTTAAATGGGCCCAGAGGTGGGGAGCAAAGACTAGGGACAGTAAGACACAAAAGGATGTGATCCCATGGAACCAGGAGTGATTCAATGTTAAAAGGGAGGGTCAGAGTGAAATGGATTAGTAATTAGAAGTGAAGAAATAAAAAATGAAAATCAAAACCTGCAGATGCTGTTAAACTGAAATAAAAGCAGAAAATTCTGGAACAACTCAATAAGTGAGGCATCATTGGTTAAAAGAGAAACACTCAAAACCACTCGTGATTCAGACAACACTGGTGTTGCTGGAAAATTTGTAAGTGTTGTTGAACCTGTAGTGTGTGCAAAGAGAAGAGCGGAGTCTAAGCATGAAGTGCTCCTGTGTTGATGATCAGTGAGGAGGAAATATTGTCAATGATCTGCACTGATGGAGATCTTCTGATGAATGTGGTGGATGCTGAGTGTTGACAATGATTAGCAGCCTGACGTGCTGTTACCCAGATGGTCCAGAACACAGTAGAGGACCAGTGAAACAACGTTTGGTGTTGACCTGATACGCTGATCGGCAAATGAAGAGGATCCAGCACAATAACCAACTTCTTGAAGAACTTGTTATGGTGGATGTAAGTGCTGACAGATGGTCGTTGTTCAGGCAGGTCACCATGCCCTTCTTGGGCACAGTACAATAGGTGCCATTTTGAAGTAGGTGGGACGTTCAGACCACAGATGTGAGATGTACGACACCCTTGAAAACACCAGCCATTGGTCTGTACAGATCTTCAGCACTCAGCATTCTCTGAGCTGGAAGCTTCTGACTACTGAAGCAGCTCACCAATCCACCTCACAGCCCGGCTGCATTTTCAGCCACTTAAGGCAAAACCTCCATCATCTACTCCATTCCTTTCTTGAATTTAGCTTCAGTAACAAAGAATAAAGTTTCACACACTAAATTCTGGAGGAACTCAGTAAGCCAGGCAAAGAAGAAATTTTATAGACTCTATTGACAGTGCTCAACCTTCATCAATATACAAAGTAGATCATTGATCATGAGTTGACTGACAATGTAGAACCGACACCATTAGTGGTGTGTTTAGTGGAGTCTGCCGCTCTCTGAAACCCAGACAAACCAATCTATTACTTCATGAAGGGATTCATGAAGTAAATTAGTTGACTCAGATTTTTTTTTTACAATGACGCTGTAGTGTATGTAGCAGAATCAATGTAATGTGTCTTGGGAATTATGCAAAATGCAATTCTCCACATCACCTGGTCAGAAGTACTAAATGTAGAGAAAGTCTCAATCACATTGACAAAGATTGTTCACCTTTTTATTGACTTTTTATAAAGCCAATGTGAATTTTCTTAGTGCTTTTTCTTTACTGTAGAACTTAACATTAACTTAGAATTCAGTTGGTATATATAAATAGAAGAAAATATTGCTCATCTCCAGTGACCCCTGGTGGATCCTTAACTAATGTTTGCCTTCCTCATTCAAATCCATTTTTCCTCAAGATCTAGCAGAATCAGCAGGTCTCAATATGCCTTGTTTGATGACTTAATCTGCCCATCACATTCTGGTCTTCATTTTCTCATCTAATAAATCTTCTGGGTTCTTTGATTCTTGGTCTTTTCTTTCAATACATTATCTCATTAGGTCTGTTCCCTGCTTCAACACATTTTCATTCTATACCTTGTGATTAAACCATAAGACCATAACTCACAGGAAAAGAATTTGGCCCATCAAGTCAGCTCCACCATTCCATCAACTCCATACTCCTTCATTCTCTCTGAAATCTTTGACACCCTAAATAATCAAAAACCTATCAACTTCCACTTCAGAATTAATGGAACCCTGAAAGCAAAACTAAACAAAATTTGTGCAGACACTAAACTTAATTGGGTCGATGCTTTACCGTTAGCATTGATGAGTTACCGCATGCAAACTAATCGAATGACATGCCTGACACTGCATGAGATGCAGGCTGGAAAGCTATCATACCTGTGATAGGGGTAAGCAAAAATGTTGAATGGATAAACTATATATACTACAATCAACAGAGATTCATCAACTACACCGATGATGCACTGGAGGCCTTAGGGCAACAACTAGATGCAACTAGCAGGATGGCGTGGCAAAACAGACAGGTACTGGATTGGCTTTTGGCAGAAAAAGGGTGTGTGTGTGTAATGTTTGGAGAACAATGCTGCACTTTCATACCAAACAATACTAGCCCAGAAGGGTCTTTCACCAGAGCAATGAATAAATTAAAGAATCTGCGGATGGAGGTCAAACAGACTGCAGGATTTGAACATCAGTTCTTTGATTGGTTGGAAAGTAGACTCAGAGGATGGGGAGCATGGCTGACTAAAATAGCAATAACTGTCAGTGTTATATTGTTGAGCTGTGCACTTGTGCTGTGCTGTTTTCTTCCTTGTCTCAAATCTCTTGTAGTGCGTGCTGCAACCAAACAATTTCCAATGCTCGTGGCAATTACTGAAGCAAGCTTAGTGGAGAAAGAAACACTGAAAATGTATTGTTACAGCCTACAACACCTGCAGGATGAATAAGAGCAAAACAACAGTGTGGGAGTAGATTGTAAGGGCTTCTGAGTCTTTTTCCCTGGCTCAGGTACAGAGGGACAGGTTTTTGGCTCAGCAGCCCAGGGTAACAGGGAGAGAATACTTTGAGGTCTTGGCGCAGAAAATTATAGTTTAACCCGAGATTTGGGAATAAATGCTTGAGTTTATTGGGGCTTTTGTGCGCAGACTCCTAGTCTTTTCTCTGTGTGAGACCCTCTGGGTCTCAAAGGGAGGATATATTGGAGTATAAAAGTTGAAATTTTGCTGTGTAACCAAAACTATGTAATCAGTTTTGAAACCTGCTATTTGCTATGCATGTATCCAATTCTGTAGGAGAACGAAATCCTAAGAATGTAGAAGACAATGGTGTGTTAATGAGAGGTAGCTAAGAGATGTAGATAAGTCACAAAATCCTAAGAATGTAGAAGACAATGGTGTGTTAATGAGAGGTAGCTAAGAGACCTAGATAAGTCACAAAATCCTAAGAATGTAGAAGACAATGGTGCGTTAATGAGAGGTAGTTAAGAGATGTAGGTTAGAACATGATTAAGTCAATGGGTAGAAACAATAGTGGCAGGATGTACGTGTGATACGCAACTATAGATCGATTGCATATGCTAAAGCAACTGGACCAGGAGATTGCTATAAAGAATGCTGTGTCCGGGGATCGGTGGGCAATCAGCGACTAGCTTAATGACTGTCTCAGCTTTGATTTGCAAATTAAAGTTTAACCCTTCTCGAAGAATCTTCTGCGTCTCCTGGTCATTTGTGGGGCACGAGAAACCACGGCACTACCCACCTGTAGTAACATAGTTGAAGTTGTGATGCTGTCCGTTCCTTGTGACTGGGGTATGTTCAAAAGGAGGGTTATTAAATTAGTGTTCTGAACGTTGAACTTTACAAAGTACCTTGGTGTCATACTACCAGGAAATATTTCCTAACAATTTGCATTCACATAAAGTGATAATGGTTAATGGTTAAATGAAAATTCAGCGTTAGAAATAATTTTCAGATCCAGAAGTAGTACTCCCAATTAATAAAATTCCAAAGGAGTTGGTAATATGAAAACAATATATACTGATGGAAAATTAGTGACTTCCAACTCTAACTCTAGGAAGTTATGTGATCACTGAGGATTTTTAGTATTTTCAGTTTTAAATTTGATTCTCTGACATCTGTGATTCAATAGATGGAGCAATCACAATTTGAAAATGGGCCCAGAGGTGGGGAGCAAAGACTAGGGACTGTAAGAGACAAAAAAGGATGTGATCCTATGGAACCAGGAGTGATTCAATGTGAGAATGGAATGCTCAGGGATAAAGGAATTAGTAATTAGAAGTGAAAAAATAAAAAATGATATCAAAACCTGCAGATACTGTCAAACTGAAATAAAAGTAGAGAATTCTGGAACAACACAAGTGAGGGACCATTGGTTGAAAGAGAAACACTCAAAACCACTCGTGATTCAGACAACACTGGTGTTGTGGGCAAATTTGTAAATGCTATTGAACATATAGTGTGTGCAAAGAGAAACATCTCACTGAGATTTTTTAGAAGCTGATATGCTTTGTCACACAAACCTAGGGTTGGAAATGTGTTTATCAGTCTGACTGAAATCACACAAGTGAGTTCTGAGACTCATAGATATGGTAGATGCTCAGAGTCTTTTCCCCAGGTTGAAAATGTCAAATACAAGTGGAAATATCTTTAAGGTGAATGAGGAAATCAGAAAAGACAAGGCAAGGTCTTTACACAGAGAGTGGTAGGAGCTAGGAAAGCACTGCCTGTGGAAATAATGGTTGCAGATATGATAGCAATGATGCAAAAGCATTTAGATAGTCAATAAACAGAAAGAACAGAGGGATATAGACCATGTGTGTACTGATGGGATTTCTATTGGCATCATGGTTAGCATAGACACTGTGGGTCAAAGGGCCTGTTCCTATGCTGTACTGTTCCATGTTCTCTGTTCTGACTCTCAGCATTGGACAACTTACTTCTTGTTCATGTGAATTATTTGAGCCTCAGAAGTTGCTCTTCATTAAATGCTACAAATAGAACCCGATCTTACTGGACATCCACTGGAAACATTTTGTTCTGGGAGATAGTGAAAGATCAGGTTTGAGAAACAGCTCTGAGTAGAACACATTTCAGCTGTGTGAGACTTGTGTGTTATTCCAAATCATGCCTGATGATAAGCAGCAGCAATGGGGTGTGAATGAAAAAGATCTTTTGACCTATGACAGGGAAATTGGTATTGGTTTTTATTGTCTTGTACAAAATTCATAATCTGCTGAATCCTAATCTGTGGTGTTTGAGACAAAGGAATTACAGGTACCTTCTCTAGAGAGCAAACACCAATGCAAAGAAACAATTCTTGACAAATCTGGTCACAGACAGAAGCTCAAAGGCGACATCAGAGCTTGCATACTGTCTTTTCCTACAAGGTAAAACCAGCTTGCATAAGTGTCCATTTCACATCATTCACAGAACAGCCATTTCACATCATTCGCAGAACAGCCATTTCACATCATTCACAGAACAGCCATTTCACATAATTTCCAGAACAGCCGTGTTACTGCGCCTTTCACTAAGCCTGGTTCTGTGGTGCAGAAGGGAAAGAGGAAGATGAGGAATGTGGTAGTCATCGGGGATTCCATAGTGAGGGGTAGAGACAGGAGGTTCTGTCAGCCTGTTAGAGATACCAACTTGGTATGTTGCTTGCCAGGTGCCAGGGTACCGGGTGTCTTGGATTTGGTGCAGAGTATTCTGAAGGAAGAGAGTGAACAGGCAGAAGTCTTGGTACACTTTGGTACCAATGACATAGGTAGAACAAGGGAGGAGATCATGAAGAGAAAATTCAGGGAGTTGGGTAGGAAGCTAAAAGGCAGGAACCACAGGCGTGCAAGAATAGCATGATCAGGGGTAAAAGAATTTAGATATAGGACCAATACCAAAAGACGCTGGAGATATTGTACTGAGAGATGCAGAGATGGCAGCGAAACTGAATGCGTATTTTTCATCAGAGTGGAAGATGTCTGCAATATACTGCACATTTGAGAGTGTGCAGTGAAAATTATGACTGAGAAGTGTGCTCAGAAAGCAAAATGATCTGAAGGTGGATAAATCTCCTGGACCTGTTGGAATGCACCCTCGGGTTCTGAAAGAAGTAGCTGTAGAGATTGTGGAGGCATTAACAATGATCTGTCAAGAATCAATAGATTCTGGCATTGTACCGGGTAACTGGAAAATTGCAAATGCTACTCCTCTATTTAAGAAGGGAGGGAGGTAGCAGAAAGGAAACTATACAACTGTTGGGAAGTTTCTGGAATCGATTGTTAGGGATGAGATTACAGAGTGCCTGTAGGCACATGACAAGATAGGCAAAAGCCAGCATGTTTTCCGGAAAGGAAAATCCTGCCTGACAAGCCTACTGCAATTCTTTGAGGAAATTACAAGCAGGGTAGACAAAGGAGATGCAGTAGATGTGGTATACTTGGATTTTCAGAAGGGGCCTTTGACAAGGTGCCACACATGAGGCTGCATAGCCAGATAAGAGCCTACAGAATTACAGGGGAGTTATTAGCTTAGGTGGAGCATTGACTGATTGGCAGAAAACAAGAGAGTGGGAATAAAGGGATCCTATTCCGGCTGGCTGCCGGTTACCAGTGGAGTTCCACAGGGGTTGGTGTTGGGACCGCTGCTTTTTACGATGTATGTCAATGATTTGGACTATGGTAGTAATGGATTTGTGGCTAAATTTGCCAATGATACAAAGATAGGTGGAGGAACCGGTAGTGCTGTGGAAATAGAGACCTTGCAGAGAGACTTAAGTTTAGAGGAATGGGCAAAGAAGTGGCAAATAAAATACAATGTTGGAGAGTGTATGGTCATGCACTTTGGTGGAAGAAGTAAACAGGCAGACTTTTACTTAGATGGGGAAAGAACTCAAAATGCAGAGATGCAAAGGGATTTGGGAGTCCTTGTGCAAGATAGCCTGAACTCCAGGTTGACTCAGTTGTGAAGAAGGCAAATGCAATGTTGGCATTTATTTCTAGAGGTATAGAATATAAGAGCAGGTATGTGATGCTGAGGTTCTATAAAGTACTCGCGAGACCACACTTGGGAGTATTGTGTGCAGTTTTGGGCTCATTATTTTAGAAAGGATATACTGACATTGGAGAGGGTTCAGAGAAGATTCACGAGAATGCCTCCAGGAATGAAAGGATTACCGTATGAGGAATGTCTGGCAGCTCTTGGGCTGTATTCCCTGGAGTTCAGGAGAATGAGGGGGATCTCATAGAAACATTCTGAATGTTAAAAGGCCTGAACAGATTTGATATGATAAAGTTATTTCCCATGGTACAGGTTTCTAGGACAAGACGGCATGACTTCAGGATTGAAGGACGTCCTTTTAGAACTGAGTTGAGAAGAAATGACTTTACTCAGGGGGTGATACATATGTAGAATTTGTTTCCATGAGCAGCTATAGAGGCCAAGTCATTGGGTGTATTTAATGCATAGATAGATAGGTTCTTGATTAGCCAGAACATCAAAGGGTATGAGGTGAAAGCAGTGGGGTGGGATGACTGTAAGAATTTGATCAGCCCATGATGGAATGCCGGAGCAGACTCGATGGGCTGAATGGCCTTCTTCTGCTCCTATATTTTATGGTCTTAGGGACTTCTGTCACATCATTCCCAGAACAGCCATTTATGCATCCTTTGAAAGGGGTAGTACTAACATTTACAGTATCTCTCATTTTAATTGTCAAACAAACTGAGCTGTAGCAAACTAGAGATCACAGACATTTTGTTCTTTTATTGTCAAAGGAAGATAACAAGAGCATCCATGTGACAGGCAATGTTATACAATTGTACTTGGAGTTTGGAATGTGGTATTAAGTGAGCCATAAGCTTGTGACATCTCTGACTTCATGTCACTTGTCCTTTTCATTAATTTCCCTGCATCTCAAAGTTAATTCTATTTTACCTGGCTTTTCCTCAGCATCGATATTTTTCTTTTCATAGAAGTAATTTCATTTGTTTTGCGATCTTCATTTTAATGATCTATCCTCAATTTTGTAAATTGATCATGGGCATGTTCCTATATGATTGCCCATTCTCTACTGTCTCTGTGAAAATACAGAATTATCTTTCTTCCAACTGCAAAACCAGTCAACATTTTGATAAACCTTAATGTGGTAATATAGAGTTCCTCATTATCCCAAAGTTTTTCTCATTCAACAGTTTTCACCTGAAATACCTGTCAGATGTTCCATGATGAGTTAACTGTGGAACATGACTGCCTGGTTTCTGCCAAGGTACATCACAGAAACCTGGAGTTGGAAATTGGTGCTAGATTCTAATGGTGATTAGATAGATAGATAGATAGATAGATAGATACTTTATTCATCCCCATGGGGAAATTCAACTTTTTTCCAATGTCCCATACACTTGTTGTAGCAAAACTAATTACATACAATACTTAACTCAGTAAAAAATATGATATACATCTAAATCACTATCTCAAAAAGCATTAATAATAGCTTTTAAAAAGTTCTTAAGTCCTGGCGGTAGAATTGTAAAGCCTAATGGCATTGGGGAGTATTGACCTCTTCATCCTGTCTGAGGAGCATTGCATCGACAGTAACCTGTCGCTGAAACTGCTTCTCTGTCTCTGGATGGTGCTATGTAGAGGATGTTCAGAGTTATCCATAATTGACCGTAGCCTACTCAGCGCCCTTCGCTCAGCTACCGATGTTAAACCCTCCAGTACTTTGCCCACGACAGAGCCCGCCTTCCTTACCAGCTTATTAAGACGTGAGGCGTCCCTCTTCTTAATACTTCCTCCCCAACACGCCACCACAAAGAAGAGGGCGCTCTCCACAACTGACCTATAGAACATCTTCAGCATCTCACTACAGACATTGAATGATGCCAACCTTCTTAGGAAGTACAGTCGACTCTGTGCCTTCCTGATTGTTACAATCAACGTATCCAGATCAGAATAATAGTCACTATATAAAGCATTAATATGAATACATTGTGGATTGCATTGTAGTCAAAGAAGTATTATGCAGTTTTAGAATTTTAGAAATCTACAATTTAATTTTGACCCTCAGATCCTGAATCACTCTGAACTTCTTTTTTGGACTGAATTAAATTTTGGTATCCATTAGTAAAATACAATTGGAAATAATGTTCAATTGATCCAGACAAACCATTCTATTACTTCATGAAGGGGTTCAATGGCAACTTGAACAGGTATCCACAGCCTGAACAAAGATGCATCTCTTTGCTCTCCTCAATGAGGAATGTCATTATTCAGCCGTTAAAACACACTGAATGCTTTAATGACACTCAAGTCAAGTCAAATCAAGTTGTGTTTATTATGCACTTCACTGCACAATTACATTGAAATGCAGATGTAATGAAAAACTTGCTGGCAGAACCGTAGATTGGACAGTAGTCTGAACATAAATTTACATAAATTGGTAAAAAAAATCAAGTAAAAGCAGGTCTGTGGAGTGCATGAAGTGGTCTGCAGTACCCATCACTGAGGCAGGATTAGGGCTGTCTGGTTCAAGAAATGAATGGCATAGAAAAGTGGATGCTCATAAATCAGGTGAAGTAGGACTCCAAGCTCTGTACGAGTGAAGAGGGCGCACAGCCTGGATGGTGGGGATCCATGGTAATTTATAGCTATTTATAGCCCAGGGTCTGCTATAATTACAGTGATAGGTAAGCTTGCTTTGGTCAAACTGCGAAGACTCCTGATATAGCATACACCAATATGGGCACATGGGTGCATTGTTCAGACAGTTTCGATAACAGGGATCAGTGTTAACACAAATCCTCATGTAACAAGCCCTGGCACTGACTGGACTAGGACATCGTTGCCCACATCGCTTCCTGTGTTCCTTACGCCACTGCGCACAAGTGGAAGAATTATAAGGCATGGGGACTACATGCTGCGCAGGGTTTGCCTTTGAGCACAGGTAGCAATTCTGTCTTTCCATCGTGCTTGCTGTATACATTGCCCATTGGTACCATGTGTTCTCTTGTTGTGGCAAAACGGTGTGTGTGCTACTTCTCTTACTGCGTGCCCCCGAGTTTCCCAGGGTTACATCATTCCCATGCCATATCCTCCATGTTGATGGTTTCCAAATCTGCGCTATAGTAGGCAGGTGTGTTATTCTGTGGGGCAAAACTGATTGTACCCAAACCATCCCCATTATCTGGAGGAATACTACTATCCACAACTTCATTCTCAGAGTCATCAGAATTACCAAAGACTTCCCTTACCACCTGGTCAAATTCCTGTGCTGCAGTGTCGGCTTCTTGTTCCTCCTGGCTGGTCTCTGCAATCTGCTCCTCCTCACCACTTACCTCGGGTTCCGCCTCTGACTGTACCTGCGGAACTGCCCTAGTGCAGTGGTTGAGATGATACCAAGTGGAACGCCCTTCCACCTGAACCGCAGTGGGTGATGCCTTGATTACCGTGAAAGGCCCTTCCCTTCTTGGTTCGCTCCACTTCCTTCGAAACGCTCACACGTAGACCTGATCTCCCGGTTGGATTGGTCCTTCCCTTTGGACAGTCTCCGGCTCTTTCTGTTTTTCCTGTGTATAGATAGACTGATGTATCATAGTTAATTGCCGCATATATTGTCTTAGTTCAAGTTCCAATTGCTCTAAACTGGGTCCCTTATATGGTCCTCTCCATTGGGGCACTGGCATGGGCCTTCCAGTCAGCATTTCATGTGGTGTCAAGCATGTTACCCGATTAGTCTGCATACGGTAACTCATTAGTGCTAACGGTAATGCATCAACCCAATTCAGTCTAGTCTCTGCACAAATTTTGTTCAGCTTGGCCTTCAGAGAGCCATTGATTCTTTCCTCCATGCCCTGTGACTGTGGGTGGTACACACATCCAAACCTTTATTTTATTCTCAGCACTTGTAATACCAATTTGACCACCTTTTGGATGAAGGCCGAACCATTGTCCGAGCTAATTTCCGTAGGTATTCCAAATCTTGGGATCACTTCATTTGTCAGGAACTTTACCACTGTTCCTGCCCCTTGATCCTTCGAGGGTACTGCGTCTACCCATCTGCTGAACCTATCAATTACCACCAGAATGTATCTTTTCCCTCTTACCGTCTTTATCATATCTACGTAGTCGATCACCAGATGTCGAAATGGTCCTTCAGGCATGGGTATGTGACCTATTGGGGTTGCAATCCCCCTTCGAACATTATTCTGTGCACAAACCTCACATTGTGCTAAAACATAGTCTACCGAAGCCTGTAAGTAAGGTGACCAGAAACCATCCTTTTTTATTTTCCTTATTACTTCCCCCCTTGCACAATGGTCCACTCCATGTGCTTCTGAAATTAGGATAGTCAACAAAGGAGTAGGTGCTACCCACAAACCATCCTCCATGCTCCACAAGCCTTCTGAGTTCTGCTTGGCCCCCCGTCACCTCCACATCGTCTGTTCTGCCAACGTTGCCCTACTTTGCATTTCAACCAGGTCCTCTATCATGGGTTCCAGCTCTAGGCTTACCTGGGGTGTAATAACAGCCGATATACACCCAGATGCTTTCCTGGCCGCTTCGTCTGCAGCTTGATTTCCTTTTGTTATCATACCATTCCCTTTCTTATGTGCCTGGCATTTCACTATAGTCAATGCTTGGGGTTTCATAAGTGCTTTTATTAAGTCTGAAATTTGCTGACAATGCTGTATGGGGTCTCCATTACTTTTCCTGAAACCTCTCTGTTTCCACACTGCCCCAAACAGATGACATACCCCATGGGCATATGCGGAATCAGTGTAAATGTCTACTTTCTCACCTTCCATCATCTCACATGCTGCTGTCAAAGCCTTGAGTTCTGCTAATTGGGCGGAGCACGGTTGTGGACAAGCTTCCACTCTGATGGTCTTGAAGCTTGACTGGTCCTGCTGTACCACTGAGAATCCTGCATGATTTCCATCATAATCCCTATAGCAAGAACCATCTACAAACAAAACCTTTTTATCCGAATCCTCTAGTGGCTCTGACCGTAAATCTGCTCTCAGCTTGGCAAATGTCATCGTTTTCCCTACACAATCATGGGGTTCTCCTTCGCAGCTCAAAGGGACATAATCAGCTACGTTGCTGGTGGTACATCTTTGTATGGTTACATCCGGAAATGTCAACAGCATCTGATACGCTGCTATCCTGGCTGGTGTTAACACAAATTTCCCTCTATCCAGCAATTCTGCTACATTGTGGTGTGTGTACAGTATCACTGGATAACCCATAGTTACAGATGATGCCTTCTCATACGCATAGTACAGTGCTGCCAATCCCTGATAACAAGGTGGATACCCCTGGGCCACCTCGTCCAGTTTTGCACTGAAGTACACTATTGGCTGCTTCACTTTCCCTGTACCTGTCACTTGTGTCAGCACTGCTGCGGCATAGCCTTCCCGTCGATTAGATACATACAGATGGAAAACCTTTTCATAGTCAGGCAATGCTAATGCCGGGGCTGACTGCAATTCCTGTTTAATAGTGTTGAAGGCTATCTCCGCCTCCTCATTCCACTGCAGGCTAGTACTCAAATTGGTATGTCCTGCTTCTTTCATTATCTTTCTCAGTGGTGCTACAATCTCAGCATATTCTCCAATCCAATCTGAGCTATATCCTGTCATTCCCAAAAACGTCATCATCTGCCCTACTGTCTGGGGCTTTGGAGCCTTCGTTATCGCCTCAATCTGACTCGGCACTATTGCCTTCACACCTTTAGATACCATCCTTCCTAAATATTCCACCTGCTGCTTGCAAAATTGCAGCTTTTTCTTAGATACTTTATGTCCTCCATACGCCAGTTTCTCTAAAAGTATCACAGTATCCCATTCACACTGCTCTTCACTTTCAGAGCAAATCAACAAATCATCCACATACTGTATCAGTGTACTTTCCAGCAGAATGCCATCCAAATCTGCCTTCAATACTTGATTAAAAACATGTGGCGAATGCTTAAATCCTTGTGGCATTCTAGTGTAGGTGTACTGGTTGCCTCTGTATGTAAATGCAAACAAATACTGACACTGTTCGGCTAGGGGAATGCTGAAGAAAGCCGAACACAAATCAATTACTGAAAAGTAGCTCGCTTCTGGCGGGATATTAGTCAGCAGTGTGTGTGGATTCGGGACCACTGCTGCCAAATCCTTCACTACCTCATTCACTGCTCGTAAGTCATGCACCAGTCTCCACTTAGACCTGTCCGCTTTTGGGACAGGCAACAGCGGAGTATTGCAGGGGCTGTTTACCCTCTTAAGTACTTCTGCCCCTAACAGTCCCTGTATTGTCGGCACTATACCTTCCTCTGCTACCGGTCTTAAGGGATATTGTGGTCTCCTAGGTGGAACTGCTCCTTTCTTTAACCTTACCTCCACCGGACTGGCTGTTTTTATTTTCCCCACGTCCATGTCATGTTGCGACCACAGAATAGATGGCAACTTGTCCAATATTTTATTTTTCTGCTGATCCTCTGCCTTCCCCAACAACGGCATGTGTGGCTGAGGAGTTACTTCAACTTCCTTCATAGTTCCTGTCACACCTATGTTTACCCCTATCTTAATGTAGTTGTTGTCTCCGGATATCCATACCTCAGGCATAACCTTTCTCCAAACCGTTACGGTGCTTACCTGCTTTACTAGGGGTCCGAGGTCTTTAGACTGGTATCCCTCATTTACCAGCAGGATTATGTGGGGTACAGCTTCCGGTATCCTGTACCATTCTTTCAAGAAGGTATTCCACCTGACTTGCAGGGCCGCCCCCTGCTTCCCAATTACTATGGCTTCCCCTTTTAGGTGTTGTCGAATATCTGTCCTCATGTTCCATCTCCTCTCTACCTCCTTATTCTGAGCCTCATCGAAAATTACAGTACAATGTAACTCAGATTTGGGCGCTACAGCCTCAGGTAATATGGCCTGCACGCCCTGTTTCCACTTTTCCCAGGTATCCCAGATCTGATCTTCTATGTCCCCTATCCAAAAAACATTGGCTCTCTTATCTTCTCGCATTATTAATTGAGCCCCTGCTCTTTCCACACTCAGCCCATTTCTGGTGCATTCTAATTTTAATTCCAGTTTCAATAGAGCATCTCTGCCTAACAAATTAATCAGAGTTCCTTTAGATACTAGTACTGGCAAAACAATTCCTTTATTTCCCATTTTCAAATGCACTGGAGCCGTGCACGGTGTCTACTGTGTTTTCCCCGAGAACCCTACCGTCTTTATAAACTTTCCTGACATGGGAAGGTGAAGGGCATACTGTGGCTGTACGCAAGTGTACGTGGCTCCAGTATCTATCATCATTGGTGTCAGTTGCCCTTCTAACATAACCTAAACCATAGGTTCCTCCTCTGCCTCCCTCGTTATCATTGGGTTATGTCCCTTCCCACTCGAGTTCTCGGGGCATCCCTAATACCATGCATAGGGGTTTACAGGTCCGCTCGGACTCCCAGGAGCCAGCATGTGGCCAAACTGTGGCTCCCTTGCCATCGGCTCCTGCTGATACGAGACGGGCCATGGTTTAAATGGGCAGTCTCTCTTCATGTGTCCAGGCTGGTTGCATCCCCAGCACAATCTTTCTGCCTCTCTTTCCCCCTGTCTCCTCTCTAATCCTCTTTGCCCATAACTCCTCTGCCCCCCTCCTTGGTAGTTCCAGTCCTGTCTGGGCTGTTGCTTAACTCTACTCTGTCCCCAATAAGGTATCTGTGGAAATGTTCCGCCGGAGACATTCATTATTGGCATGGGGTTTTCTGGCCCTTGACTGACAGAATGACCGGTTCCTCCATCTAGTGGTGCTTCATTCACTTTAATGGCTGTACTCACACTAGTGATGGCTGGCAGCATCTTTTTGCTTTTTTCTTTTTCCTTCTTTTTCAGTTCTTCGAGCTGCATTTGCAATAGCTTTCGCTGCACCTCTTCTTGCTGCTCAGCCAGCTTTCGTTTGTCTCTCCGATATTTCTCCACTGCGTGGACTACGTGATCACTGAATTCTTGTGGGGTCAGCGACGACAGCCCAACCACTTCCTCCAATTTAGATTTGACTTGCGGAGGCATTGCGTCCAGAATGCTTTGTCGGAACAGTGAGTTCAGAAACAAGCTATTTTCCACTTCTTGCTCAGTCTCCAGTCTCCACCTTTTCAACTGGTTTTCTACATAGGCTGCTGGGTTTTCAGTGTCTCCCAGTGGTTCCCCCTTTAAGGCTTTGGGGTCCACTCTGGGTGGATAAAGCTTCCTGAGGGCCTGCCATAACCTCTGCCTCACTGGATCAAAATTGGTCCCATCAGTCTGTGGGCTGTCCACATTCTGTAAGCCAGCCATTTCCATCAGTTCTTTTAGCTTGGAAGTTCCCATCAACCTTATCAGCAGTGCCTTCAAATCTCCCATAGCCAACAATCGTCCTGTTGTTTCCTCCTCAAAGGCTCTAATCCACTTTCCTGCCCCCTCGTGCAGACTAGGCAGAGTATTTTTCAGCCCTTCCAGGTCCTGGGATCCCCAAGGGATATACTGTACTTGTCCTGATCCCTTTACCAGCAGTGGCAGCATTTCCTTCTCCCCGTTCCATGTAATCAAGCTTCCTTCCTCACTTGGTTCTTCATCTATTGCTGGCCCTAGTACTACCGGCTGCCACTCATACCTTCCTGGGGTATACCTTCTTCCTTGCTCCTTCTCTCCTCTAGTCCCCTCTTCCATCTCCAATATCTGCCTCTCCGTCCTCTCTCGTACTTCCTCCAAACTCTCGTCTCCTACCTTCCTCCAACTTCCTCTCAACTCACTCCGTTCTTGCCGTCTAGATGATTCCTGTTCTCTTCTAGTCTGTCTGTCTCTACAGTATAACCGATACTCCTCATAATCCCTCTTCTCTCTCAGCTGGTGTAGCCTTTCCACTTCTCTTTCCATCTCCCTTCTTTCCTGTTCCATCCTTATCCTTTCTCCCTCTATCTCGTTCCTCAGCACCTCTCTCACCCTCTCATATTTCCTTCTTTCCTCCTCAGGGTCCCAGACCTCTACTTCCCCCTGCAGGCTTACTGTTCCTGATATCATGGGGCATTGCTTGGGTGTTCCCTGCTCATGATAGGGAGGGGGTCTTTCTACTTCTTTCAGATCCAGGTATAGAGCTGAAGCTGGGCTTCTGTTAGGTTTTTCCTCTCCCCCACCCAACTGTTTTACCTGTTCCCTTTTGTCTTTTTCATTTATTATCAATATCCTGCCTGTCTTTCTCAATCTCTCTCCCTCCATCCTAAAAAGTTTCAATACTTCCATCTCCTGCTCTCTCCTTTCCTCCCTTTTCTTGGACTTATCGTTTGGTTTATGATTTTTAATTAGTGCTTCCATCTCTTCACACAAGCTTACATCGGATGTCTCTTCTTTTGGCCATTTCGTGTGCAGGTTTTTTGTTCTTTTTTCCCATTTCTCTGAAATTGCAGTAATCTCACCTCTACTTACCGGGAATTTCTTGCACAGTCTGTCTACTGCTGTTCCTTTTTCTTCTGCCATGTTATTTTCTCCTTCTCTTAGGTACTATTTCTTAAAAGTCTCACAGTTCAAATATTTCCCCGATCCTATCTTTACGCCTAGCCCTACAGTTTATTCTACCAGTGTTTAAGCAATTTATCAAATTCTTCTTACCTTCTATTCCATTCTGCCCGAACAGCCCTCAACCTAGGGCAGTACTCACAGAACTTTCTCTTCACTTTCCCTGCCCGTTCAGCCCTTCGCTTCATGCGAAGCGGTATCCACAGGGATTTACCAACACCACGTGGAATTTTCTTTACTCAACTTCTTATTACCTTATTCGTACTTACCCCCACTGCAGTGTTCTCGATCAATCCTCTGAGCCTCCTGTCAAACCCTCAATTCTGCCAGATTCTTTGGATCGGAGAAACCCTTCGGCAGTTGCTACACACCTCTGAGTCCCTGAGACCCCCAAAACCAACAGAATTTTAATCCAAATTGTCACAAGAAGCGCTTACCTTTTTTTGGGTTTACCTGTAATTCTGTTAGCTCTGTGAGGGCTCCCGAGGGACCGGGAAACGGCCTCAGCCCGCCAAAACTTTTCCGTGGGTCTCTTTCCGGTCCCTGTTCGGGCGCCAATTTTGTCGTGGTTACTTGAAATGACCTGGAGACACAGATAATTCTTCAAGAAAATTAAACCTTTATTTACAAACAAAGGCTGAGGCAATCAATGAACTTGTCACCGAAAGCCCCCCGAGCTCCGGTGTACAGCATTCTTTATAGTAATTTCTTATCTCAGTTACATTTCGGTTTCATCAGCATACCCAATCAAGTTTTAATTGCATATCATCTATATATTAACTAATCAATCGCTCTTGCCTAGCTCGCGGTGCGCCACCGTTATGTTTCACCCGTTCGCATTGGGGCCTTATTCCTGGCCAAGGTTATTTTTTCCAGACAACCTCCCTCACATTACATTCCTGCTCGCACCATCCTGTCCGCCACCGTTATCTCTTACTAAACAAAGGCTGAGTGTAATATATGGAGTACATTTCAACTAATAGTGCTGCTAGCTAAACAGGTGTTCTGTAAGTACCACAGTATGCAGCTAAGAGAGTACAAAGTATCTAGTTAAAACAATACATAGCAAAATGTGTCTAGTAAAATAATACATAGTAATATTCAGTACCTAGAAGTGATTACGTAGTATAGTAAATAGCTAATACATAGTGATTATATTTCAGGTATATATAATGATTATGTCAGGTATATTTCTCAATAAGATCAAAAGTTTTTGCAAACAAGGTACCGAAGACAATGTGTGACCAAAAGACCGAGCTTGCTGTTATATCTCTTGTTGTCAGCCATCCAGGCAGATAGCCTTCAGGAGCAATCATATACTCAGATAGTATGTATGTTTGAAATAATTTGACAGAATATTTACCATTATGTTTGCAATAGTTTGACAGACGAAGGATCAATCATCTGGCCAATGCATGATCTTCTATTTCGCTTTTATAAATTGGAGAAATGGTTTGAGTGAGTATTGGCACTGAGGGAAGAGTAGAATTCATGGCTTCAGTTGTTGGCCGGGGGTCAATATAGTTCTGTTGGTATGCAGAGACAATCAAACGTGAGCTTTGATTAATTAAGAACTGTGTCGTGAGTTTTTCAACCTAGACCTGCTGATGAATTAGTCAGCAGGAGATGTTGTTTCTGATCTGCAGTGACTATGACCTGCTGATAATTGTGCTCACCTCCAAGCTGTAGTCAATGACCAGTAGACTGACGTGCAGTTATCCAAATGGTCTAGCAGAAGAGATTATGCAGGCAGTGAAATAGCATCAAACATTGACCTGTTGAATTGGATTCAGATCATTTTTGAAGCTGGAGTTGGCCACAATCATCAGGATACTTCAGTCAATGCAGACCTGCAACAACTCCTCCAAAATGCCATAACTAGTCTATTTGGTTATGGTGGATGTAAGTGTTGACAGACAGTAGCCATTGAGGCCATCAGACTCTTCATGGGCATGGGTACGCTAGATACCCTTTTGAAGTAGGTGGGGAACTCAGACCACAGGTGCAAGAGGCGCAAGTTGCCCTTGAAAAAATGCAGCCATTTGGTTTGCACAGATCTTTCAGCAGTCAGCCAGGTACACCATCTGGGCCTGACTACAGAAGCAGTCACCCACCACACAGCCCAGCTGTATTTGCACCCCATTCAAGTCAAAACCTCTATAATCTACTCCGTTACTTTATTCAACTTTGCTTAAGTCACAAAGAAGAAAGTTTATTGATTCTATTCACAGTGCTCAATCTTCATGAATATATACCAGTGACCATTGTTGAAACATACATCCTACACATGCAGAATGGAGATGAAAATAAATACCAGCTACATTGGAACATACAGGACAATTTATAACTGTTGGAATCAAGTAGAAAAGTAAAGAGGTCCTGCTGAGATTTTCTAGGGGCTGATGTATTTTGTCACTCAAACCTTGGGTCGGGAATTGGCCTATCATTCTGATTAAAATTACACAAGAGAGTTCTGAGAGTCAGAGATAGCCCAGGTGGTCAGAGACATTTTCCTAGGTTGGAAACGGCAAGAACAAGTGCAATATATCTTTGAGGTGAGAAGTGGAAAACATTGAAGCATCTTCTTTACACAGAGGGGGTTTAGGTCTCACATATATCTGCTACCAGGGGACATGGTGGAAACAGATATGATAGCAATCGTTGAGAAGCTTTTAAACCGAGGCATAAACAGAGGTAATGGATGGATGAGGATCACGTGCAGACAGGTGAGATTAGTCTCAATTGGCATGATGTTTCCCAGAGAATCATTGTGCTGAATGGCCTGTTCCTATACTGTCCTGTACTATGTTCCATGTTCTATGTTCAAATCTCAGCATTACATTAGATTCATCACTTTCTAAACTTAAATTCGCTGGACCAAATAACCACAGCATAAAAGATTGTTACTTATATTTTCACCAGTTTATTTCTTCGAGCTCAGCTGGTGAGGGAACTTGGTCCCGACAACAGGGGGGAAGCGTTCTCATCCCTCTGGTGGTTCAAACAAGTTCACTGTTCAGCTTCCAGAATTGTTAAAATTTATAAGGCCACCGATACAAAAGAACAATCAGCTTGATAAACATTCCAGCCAAGTCAATGGACTATTGATACAAAAGATAGACACACCAGCAACTTTAATTAAAAAAGGAATGTCCTACCTGGTTTGTTGGAGCCAAAACTTAATTACAAAGATAAGAGCATCCACCAAGTTTATGCTTTAATTAAGAAAGGAATGTTCTGTCTAATTTCCATCAGGTACCGCCTTTTGTCGAAACCAAAAGGTGTGAAAAATCAGGGGATATCTTTTGTGGATCTGTGTGAACTTTAACACGTATCTTGCTCCAAAGAAGCAGCTGTGAGCCAATATTCAAACACGCTGCAGTCACTCACAAAATACACAGGCATAATCAGTACTTACCCCATTATTTACAGGTATCTGAGAATCCCCCAATTCCCTTAAAACTTTATCAAGTTCTGCCTCAAATGTGGCTCTTCATTAAATGGTCCAAAAAGAACCTGATTTTACTCAACGTATGACTGAGACACTTGGGAATGGGAAATAATTCAGAAAGTGTTTTAGAAAAAGCACTTGAGTTGGGAGTCATGTTGAGCTGTATTGTGTCTTTTTTTTGGCAATCATACTCAACAACGACTGGCAGCAACGGGATGTGACATGAAAGATAACTTGATATATGGCAGAAAATTTCCATTCATTTTTATTGTCACGTGATTATCACATAATCTGCTGAAAGCAACAAAAATGATATTTGACAGTGCATTGTAGGTTCCCCATTCCATTGTCCATAGTCTGCTATTGTCAAATGAAGATCTCAAGAACATCTGTGTGACAGTCACTGATATATCTGGAGCTTCTCGTGCAGTACAAAGTGAACTGTAAGCCTGTGTGTTCTCTGACTTTATGGTACTCATGCTTTACAGTCATATCCCTGCATCCAAGAGTCAATTTGGTTTTCCCAGTGATTTCCTCAGCATTGATATTTTCCTTTGCATAGAAATAATCTCATCTTCCTTGTTAACTCTTTTTTTAAACTATCCTTCCTTGAATTATGTAAATTATTCAAGTGCAGTTTCCTATGCACTTGGCCATTCTCTAATAATGCAGAATCATCATTCTTCTAAATACAAAAGTATTAAACAGTTTGATAAAAGTAAATGCAACAATGCAAAGTCCCTGATTACCTGAAACCTTTTTCTTTCTCATTCAATATTTTTCACCAGAGAAGCTTGTCAAATGTTGCTGCTTTGTTGTTCTACGGGGAGCTGACTGTGGATCAGCTGCTTCATGGTCACTGGCAAATACTTTCACTGCCCAGTTACATCACATAAAACTAGGGTTGGAAATTGGTTTTCAATTCTGATTAGTCTTTCCATTGAATCATTGAAAGAAGGGTATCCATTTGTCAGAATTCCTAGTTTAATAATGAATACACACTTGTCAATCTAATTATGTCATTCATTGTACAATATCAGATCCAAAATCATTCTGTACTATTGCTGGATTGAATTAAGTTTTTGTATGTATTTGGACAATGCAACTGGAAGAAATGTTCCATTAATGATCCACTTCCAGCAGCAACTTTTCTTTTCTTGTGTTTATTCATGAAGTTCCAGACATGTGCTCCATACGTATCTGAAAAGACCCGTTCTATATGCTCCTTTTTCCAGGGAGCAAAGTACTTCTGCCATGCTGGATAGTGGATTGGATAGAAACGTTTTGAGATCCATATAGAGATGCCATTGCATTCCTTGCCAATGAAGGTGGCTAGTTCAGTGGTATTGCACCATCTCTTCAGCACACTTGTTGACCCCAAACACGTCCAATGTAATGGGCCACAAAATCTTCCATGCAATTCCACAAAAAGGTATGATGCTTCTGATAGAAACCCATTGCTCCATTACTGAAATCATTTGGGCTTTGTGGACAGGTAAAGTTATCAAATGGCATAGACCTCAGTGATATAATGTCAGTATCTAGGTAGATTCCTCCATATTTCCAGATCAACGCTAACCTGCAGCCATCAGCAAGTACATGAGTCCAAAACCTCTCCTTTTGTGGATTTACCTACAGTATAAATGACAAGAAAAGTTTAATCCATTAACTGAATATTTCAGTGATAATAAAGAACTGTATTTAGCATCAGGAAGAGAAATATAGATGTAAAAATAATGAGAAAGGAAATTAAGATAATAGTCAACTACAAAGGAAGTTCTAGTTGGGTGTCTCACAAAGGAGGAACACCAGCTCTTCTGCTGTCAAAGGCACATAGTGAAGGCATTATGAATTCTATTAATATCAGTATCAGAATCTGGTTTATTATCGGCATATGTTGTGAAATTTGTTAAATTACTAGCAGCCGCAATACATAATATTGAAGAAAAAATAAATCAATCAATCAATTACAGTATATGTATATTGAATAGATTAAAAATTGTGCAAAAGCAAATAATATATGTAGGACTCTCAGTACCCGTAACAGTGGTGTTAATTGTTTAGGCTAACAAAATGGCTTTTCTGTTTGTTATAAAAAAATTGCTTCTCTGTAATGCGGTGATGGGTTTCTGTGTCTGGTATGTTTGGGTTATGACTGTAGATAAGGGGGGAACTAACCAATGGAGAATTGTTATGCTACCTTGTATGTGTGAGCTGAGCGGGAGTTCACGGTCTTTTCCGGGAGGAGGACGGACGTGTGAGGAGCAGACAGCAGTTCCAGGGCAATGGATACTGGACGTTGGCGGTTCAGACGGTGAATGAAGGCTCAGAAGGTCATAGTGGATGGAACGGGAGGCCTGAGCTCCAATCTATTAAAATATTATGTGCACAAACTGATAAACTTACTTATTTGGTGCCTTTAGATTATCTCTTTCTACTAACCCATCACTAAGAGATAACTACAAAGTTGCAATTATTTAATCGCTTTTGGGTGCATTGTCTGATATTTGTATTGCGAGTGTGTACTGGGGGGGGCATTACTCCGTATATACACCAAAGTATTGCACTATTGGCGGGGTGACGGTGATTCACCCTAGGCGAACTGGGGCCAACTTGGGCTACATTTGTGGGGGTTTCTTGTCTGGGTTAGAATTTGTCACATACGGGGTAATACGCCCCGGTTTAAACGACGGGAGATGGATTCGGATAAGATTGAACTCCAGTGTGAGATCGAGGACATAGCAGTTAATCATGCCTGAGTATTAAGTGGGGTGCACATGCGTACCTCAGATGAAGTGTTAATTTGATGTTTGAGTACGGTTAGAGATATGTGTTAGTGCAGATTGGTGCTGACGTCTCGGTGGTGGGACTGCCACCATCTCTGTGACCTCAGTGACAGGGGCGTGCATATTGTCACAGAGGAAGGGTTTGATGGGTTTGATGGGACACCTGAGGAGTTGCCAGCAGCTGGGTTGGAGATTTTCGAGAGCGGGTCCTATCATTTTTGAAGGATGAAGGATGAGGGTGTCGTGAAACTTAGAGGAGACTCAGTGAGGGAACGGCCTGGACTCTCTGGGAAAACACGTTCCCAGCAATGTGCCACGGGACCCCTGAGTGGAGAAGAGCTAATCCCAGAAGGATTGGTGGGACCCAGATCCAGTGTGTCAATCCGGATAGAGGGAATAGATGCAAAAGCCATACTAGACACGGGGTCGCAGGTCACACTATTGTACCATTCGTTCTACGATCAGTATTTGTCACATTCACCCCGACATCCTTCAATGCCCTGGAAATTTGGGGTATCAGTGCTGGTCAGTACCCATACAATGGTTATTCGTCCATGAGGCTGAAGTTCCTCGAGGCCGAGGTGGGAGTGTCTGAGGTTCATGAGGCCTTGGTCCTGGTTTGCCCGGACCCAGTCACAACAGCAGGTGTGTCAGTTCTGGTAGGGACCAACACCCCTATTGTACAGAAACTCCTGGGGGCCTGCAAGGAGAAGGCGGGTGAGGACTGTCGGTGCACCCGGTGTTCCAAGCTGCCTTTAAGGATGTGGGTGGTTGCCACGGGTGGGACACGGTATTGGAAAGAGGAACTGTATGGTGTGCCCAGTCGAAGCCCAGGGTGGTACGGCCCAGTGAAGTAGCGAGAGTGGTGGGGATCCCCAGATACCCCAGAGTGCCTGAGGGTGAAGCCTTTTTAGTGGACAGCCTGGAGGATCTCGAGGGGGAATCGAGATTCCCAGCTGGGGTGCTGGTGAGGCCTGAGCTACAGAAGCTCTCGGTGGTGAAGGCACGCCGGGTGGCGGTGAACATCAGGAACACCACACAACGGGAGATCACTTTTAAACGAGGAATGCCCCTGGCGCATTTGTTCCCAGTGACGGTGATGCATAGTGCCCCCGTGAGGCTCGCGGGAGGAGAACCATTGGAAAACAGGGATAAATTGACCGCTGGGGCGTTTAAATTTTTGGCCTCGCTTGTGCCAGAGAGTTGGAAGCGGAGGATCGTGGAGAAGATGTTGATGCTGAAAGATGTTTTTTCCCAAGATGAGTTTGACGTGGGCTGTTCCAGGAGCACTCGCCACACCATCCGGGAGACTTAAGACACCTCGTTTCGAGAAAGGTCACAGCAACTGGTCCCTGCAGAAGTGAACAATGTGTGGCTGCATTTGAGTTAAGCTGAAGAAAGCTGAGATAATTTCGGAGTCCCGCAGCCCTTATGTGTCCCCGATAGACATGGCCAGGAAGAAAAATGGGAAGATTCGTGTGTGTGTGGACTATAGGACCCTGAATAGGTGCACCATCCCTGACCAGTATACGGTCCCCAGGGTCAAAGACATGCTGGCCTGTCTGAGTGGGGCAAAGTGGTTCAGTGTGTTGGATTTGAGGAGTGGATATTACCAGATCCCAATGAGTGAGGTGGATAAGGAGAAGACGGCCTTTATATGTCCTCTGGGATCTTACCAGTTCGAAAGGATGCCCCAGGGCATATTGGGGGCTCCGCCACCTTCCAGAGGGTCGTGGAGAAGATCGCGGGGGATATGGACCTGCTTGAAGTGCTGGTATATTTGGACAACCTGATAGTATTTCGATCCCCCTTGGAAGAAAACGATGCGAGGCTAATGAAGGTGCTAATGAGGCTAATGAAAAGCCACCGGTGCTGGCATTTGCGGAACCCCGGTTGCCCTATGTGCTACACACCAATACTAGTCGGGAGGGGTTAGGGGTGGTCTTGTATCAGGATCAGGGTGCCGGGCTGAGGCCGGTAGCATTTGTCAGCCGGAGTTTGTCACCCTCCGAGAGGAACTACCCCAGCCACAAGTTGGAGTTTCTGGCATTGAAATGGGCGGTAGTGGATAAGCTGAGTGACTATCTCTACGGGGCCAAGTTTGAGGGACAGACGGACAACAACCCGCTTACCTACATCCTGACCTCGGCGAAACTGGACGCCACCGGTCATCGTTGGTTGGCCGTCCTGTCTGCAAATGACTTTAGCCTGAAATACCGGCCGGGGAGCCGGAATGTCGATGCAGATGCTCTGTCTCGACGGAAACATGAGGACCTGGAGGGGGACGAGGAGTGGGAGAGCGTTCCTGCATCCGGAGTGAAGGCCATGTGTCAGTTTGCTATAACCGCGCAGACCGAGGAAAAGGAGCGGCCAGAGTGTGTGGTGGACCCATTGGGGGCATCTGATGATGCCCTACCCCTAGTTGACTGTGACATGTCAGCTCTGAAGACCCCACAGCTGCCAGAGTTGAGTCCTGGGGAAATTGCAGCTGCTCAGCGAGATGACCCTGGCATTGACGCTATTTGGGACGCAGTTGAAAAGGGGGACGTGGCCTGGGTGGAGAAGACACAACACGGCTCAGTGTCTCTGTTACTGAGAGTGTGGCCTCGGTTGAGGTTGAAGAGCCAAATGTTATACCGGGTAACGTCACCCCCGGACCAACCTCAGCGTTGGCAGCTGGTCCTGCCTGGGAAGTATCGGAGGGTTGTGATGAGGTCACTGCATGATGACTCTGGGCACTTGGGGGTGGAGAAGACCTATGGATTGCTGAAGGACTGGTTTTATTGGCCCTGAATGAGGTCAGAGGTTGATGAGTATTGCAAGTCCTGCATACGTTGCATACGCCGGAAGACGCTGCCTGTGCAGGCTGCTCCGTTGTCGCACTTGCAGAGTGCGGGGCCTTTGGACCTGGTGTGTATGGATTTCCCGGCCATAGAACCCGATACCAGCAACACGGCGAATGTCTTAGTCATCACCGATCATTACACCAGGCATGCTCAAGCATTCCCCACCAAGGATCAGAGGGCAACTACAGTGGCAAGAGTGCTATGGGAGAAGTATTTTGTGCATTATGGCCTTCCCCGATGGATACACAGTGACCAGGGACGGGACTTTGAGAGTAAGCTCATCTATGAGTTACTGGATATGCTGGGGATTGAGAAATCGAGGACCACCCCCTATCATCCACAGGGCGATCCCCAGCCAGAGAGGTTTAATCGGACTTTTTTAGACATGCTCGGGACTCTGGAGATCAGCAAAAAGAGTCGATGGAGTCAACATATTGGACATCTGGTTCACTGCTACAACTGGCCCTTCCCCCACTGGGTTAGAGGGGGTAAGGGGGGCTAGTGATGGGCTGTTGGGAGTAGCACAGGGCATTGGTGAGGAGGATGTGGGGCCCGAGCAAGAGATAGAGGGTTGCGAGGTGCAGAAGGGTTTGGGTGACCGCTTTCAGGAGGGTTCGCCTCATAGTTTCCATGAGTATTCTGTAGTGTCCGAAGTGGAGGAGGTAGAAGAGGGAGTGCGCAGGTATCAGAGAAGTAGGCGCCCCCCAGATAGGTTGGTCTATGTTGCACCTGGGGAGCAGGGTGTGATCTCCACTGTTTTAGGGAGTTATGTCACTGCTTTCTGCACCTGGGTTGGGCTTTGTGCTTTGCAGGAAGGGTTGGCAAATTATCTGAGCGTCACGAGGGCTTGACTAAATTTAGTAGGGGGAGAATGTAGGACTCTCAGTACCAGTAACAGTGGTGTTAACTGTTCAGGCTAACAAAATGGCTTCTCTGTATTGTTATAATGAAATGGCTTCTCTGTAATGCTGTAATGGGTTCCTGTGTCAGGAATGTTTGGGTTCTGACTACCGATAAGTAGGGAACTAACCAATGGAGAATTGTTATGCTATCTTGTATGTGTGAGCTGAGCGGGAGTTTGTGGTCTTTTTCAGGAGGAGAACGAGGAGGACGGATGTGTGAGGAGCAGACAGCAGTTCCAGGGCAATGGATACTGGATGTCGGTGGTTCGGACGGTGGCCGAAGGCTCAGAAGGTCGTTGTGGATGGAACCGGAGGTGTGAGCAGCTCGCATTATTATTTTAGGCACTGTTATAATTGTTGCCTCTTTGAAGCAAGTGGGAACTTCCGCCCTTTGTAGTGAGAAGTTGAAAATGTCCTTGAGTACTCCCACCAGTTGGTTGGCACAGGTTTTCAGAGCCTTACTTGGTACTCCATCAGGACCTTCAGTCTTGCAAGTGGTCACCCTCTTTAAAGACAGGGGTTAAAACTAACTTTCATATCCTAATTGGTATTTGAATGGTCTTGAATTTTTTTAACTTATATTTTTCAATATATACACAAAAAGGATGGGAGAATGTTGAGTTCTGTCAACTAAGACTATGTAAGCATTTAGTAGGGATGTGCTTTTTCCCTTGTACGCACGTACATACTGGGCGAGAAAGGGGATTGTGGGATGAAAACGTGGAGGCCCTCAGGTATTGAACTGAGACACTGAAAATAAAGTTGCTTAAACAAAATAAAATCATATCTTTGTTGTTCGGGCATTAACACTGACCTTGGCATCAACAACTTCCCTAAAATATTCACTCACTGTAACGTGCTGGAAGATATTTAAATACTAACTCTATGCTCCAGAGGACTATGCTGTGACTAACTGAAGATATTACGACTCTTTATGAAGTAGATTTGCAGTACTTGTGTCTTGTGTGCTGTTTCTTTAAGAAGTTTTCTGAGTTGTGTGGATATGTGGGCTCCCACTGTCATCCATCATCTTTTGACTTTAGGTTTTGGACCACATGTTGGAAGTTTCATTATGGAATTAACTCGAACACCTATTACCACCAGTAATCATCTTCCATCATACAGCACCTTTGCATGTACATAGAGGAAAAATTTCTGCACTTTGGTCATGTGAGAAGGGAAGTTATTATTTATAAAAGTTCCTTATCTATCTTCCAGGTGCTCAATTACTCCTTCAGGTCAAGCAACAAATTATCTGTATTTCTACCAATTTTAGTGCACTGCATCAGGATTCTTGTCTTTCTACACTGGAGAATCCAAAGCCAGATTAGGCAAGTGACTGTTGTACAGCGTATCTCTGCTGTCTTCGATTGAGACCCAAGGTGTCAAGTTTAAATTTTTAATCACATTAATTTTCTCCACTTGCTTTGTACAGCACTGCCTTGTCTCAAAATATACCATGTACCTTTCCCTTTGGTGTCCATTAGCGTGTCTGCCCTGCCTCCAACATCTGGCCTGCAGTAAAATGCTCTCAGATACAACACACTGGTTAAAAAGTAAATAGGCAAAGCAATGTTTCTGTTGATTACCTTTTGATACCAGCTTTTCAATGGAGTGTCTTCGAACAGTTCAGTGACATTCAAGGGTAGAATGGTGATATTCCTCACTGAGGAGAGCAAAGGAATGACTTTGTACTCAGGCTGTGGATACTGGCTCAAGTTGCCACTGAATCCCTTCATGAAGTAATAGATTGGTTTGTCTGGGTTTCGGAGAGCAGCAGACTCCACTGAACACACCACTAATGGTGTCGGCTCTACGTTGTCAGTCGACTCCAGAAATATAATCCCGGGATTCTGGTATAAGAATGCAAGATCAGGAACATCTTTTTCAGAACCAGATTTGTCTTTTAGATGCAATATTCCAAGCATGTACCTTTGAATGGAATAATAGCCTTCTAAATCCCAGCATTTGTACAACACACCTGCAGTTGCAAATATTAAGACAAGGAAATATCCTTTCTGCATGGAGATCATAATGTGGAGCTGAGATGGTTTATCAAATGTTCCTGCAAAACAAAAATGCACGTTCTGTTTTCAATATTGACTACATGAACTAAGACATATTTAGATTTATAGAAAAGGAAGACAAATTAATCCTGTTATTGATGGCAGAAATCTTTCTTTAAAAAAAACAAGTTTAAAAGAAACTGGCAAATTATGAATCCCCAGCATTTACTGTTCTGAAATATTGGGATCTAGAATTAAGGACCCAAAGACAAAGTTATCATGAAAGTTTTGAGCTGATCAGACATAGGATTTATAACATAAAAATAGACAAAGCTGCCGGTCACATGCAACTGTGGAAACAGAGCTCACGATCCAGGTTGAAAACCCATTGTCAGAAATGCAGTGAGAGAAAAGTTAGTTTTATGTGTTTAGAAAGTGCAGGGGTGGGATGGAGTGGACTCTGACGTGCATTAGACAATGGAAATAACATTTGACAAAGAGAAATAGGGTAGGGCCAAGATACTGACTCTTCCTCTCTCACTATAACCTACTCCCTCCTGAACCCGCAGCATTCCTCTCTGAAAGGACAGTGATAATACCATTCTTTTCCTGACAAAGTGCGACGGGTCTAGTTCAGTGAATTGTTTGCTAACTTGCAGAGATCAAATGTCAGCTCTCAGGCATGTCATTACACATCCACTGGATCATGACACAATCATACCGTCACCAATCATCAAGCAATCGAAGCCTCTTCCTCTCTCTTGAACTCTGTGTGTGTGTGTGTGTGTGTGTGTGTGTGTGTGTGTGTGTGTGTGTGTGTGTGTGTGTGTGTGTGTGTAAATACACATGCATATCACTACATATGTAAATACCTTTGAGTCAGAGTGTTTGTGTGTGTGTGCATGTCTATGTCTGTACGTGTCCATTTTCCTGTGTGTGTTGTGTATGTGTAGCTGTGTCCATCCTAAGATTGCAAATGTTATCTCTGATTCTGTCAGTGAATTAACCGTGACAATTGCAATGGATTTTTTTGTAACTGCTCTCAGATACCGGATGCAACACCGGCAGAGATTTCCACAGTCATTACTTGCCATCCCCACTTCATCTCTAACCTGTTGATCATGCTGGCAGTCCACATGCAGAGGAAATACCTTCTTATTTCAACTTTTCTAGCTGACATGAAAGCCTTTGTCTTAAAGACAGCCTCTCTCACAGCTATCACTACACTGAAAATATCACACAAAATTCCAGCTGAGTCACAGCATTAGGGACAGTTCTGATGAAGATTTGCTGTCATGATGCCACAAATGGTTGGCATGGATCTCCATCCATCATCCCATGGGATTAAGAGGAATAGACAGAGTGGACAGCCAACGCTTCTTCCCCAGGACACCACTGCTCAGTACAAGAGAACATGGCTTTAAGGTAAGGGGAGGGAAGTTCAAGGGGGGTATTAGAGGAAGGTTTTTTACTCAGGGTGGTTGGTGCGTGGAATGCACTGCCTGAGTCAGTGGTGGAGGCAGATACACTAGTGAAGTTTAAGAGACTACTAGACAGGTATATGGAGGAATTCAAGGTGGGGGGTTATATGGGAGGCAGGGTTTGAGAGTCAGCACAACATAGTGGGCTGAAGGGCCTGTAACGTGCTGTACTATTCTATGTTCTATGTTCTATTACCAAGGCAAACATGCATACCACTCCCAACCTGCACTGGCTTGTTAACTGTACAGACTGTGTTTGGTGCTTGAGAGATAAAAGAGATGATGAAAATCTGAAATACAGCTTAACATACCAGGGGAATGTGGGTCTGGCAGTACAAGTAGAGTGGAAACCAGAAATTAATGATCCAATTCAGTGAAGCATCAGTATTACTTCAATACTCCTGATTGTTCTAATTTCTTTAATACTTTTAATGAGAAACATGGTGAAAGAAAACAAAACAAAACCAAAGCTATGTCTGAGTCATATTAATATACTAAACATCTTTTTCTTAATGACATGTTTTTTGTGCTTTTTGTTTTTGTGATGTCTGGGCATCAACACTCAAAATTGATATTAGAGTATTCCTGATTGTCAAAATGTTTTTCTTTGCCAAGCGTTGTAAAAACAGATCAGGTAATTGCTCAAATTTGAATCTATCCCCAGTTTGCTCACTGGCTGATGGTATCCAAAGAGATCAAGTTCATGAAAATTAAAACACATTTTCCCAAAATGAAAAGAAATCCCAACATAATTCAGAGAAAACATATTAAAATTCATTGGCACCTACCTGTTTTAAGTGGGATTCACTCATGCCACTCTGTGTGAATGAAAGGATGTTCCAGGAGTTGTTTGACTTTATATCTGAAGTATAAATCTTGTTAGCATATTTGACACACCCAGTGTGCTCTGCTTGTAACTCAGGTGAGTGGAGGCCAGCTAATGGTGGAAAATGAAAAGCAGAAACAAAGCAACTCACACAAGATGCTGAAGGACTCAGCAGGTCAGGCAGTATCTATGGATCTTTTCCCACTGATATCAGTTCTGGCCATTACAGGGTTGTAGAATTGTGCATAAGGAAACACGGTCTTCAGCCCACTGAGTCCCGAGTCGGCTCATCATATTTGCCTACCTCCAGACAGATCAGTTGCAAATACAAGCCCTTAACACTGACACCATCTATGTTATTCACTCTCTCCACCTGACCGCATCAGACACTCCTCACATTTTTATACAATTTCAAACATTGCTTACAGTCTCATGATTTGGTTCTTCCAATAAAAATTATCTGCTATAAATAACAAATCTGTTACGCCTCTACAGCTGAATTCCAGCTAAACAAATCACCTGATGCATCAATGCTGGCTTTATCTGCCTTTATAGGTGTAAATGATGGTGTAGATAAAATTGATAACTCACGGAATTTGCCACAGGCAATATTTTAATGAGAAACACAGTAAAAGCAAACACAAACAAAACCTAAGCTATATCTGGATTATATTAATATACTAAACTTTTTTTCTAAATAAACATGTTTTTTCATGCTCACTAAGTACACTGCAGATGCTGGGGTCAAAGCAACACACACAACAAGCTGGAGGGACTCAGACCTGCTGAGTTTCTCCAGCTTGTTGTACATGTTTTTTGTGCTGTCTGTTTCTCCTATATCGGGGCTTCAACACTCAGAATTTATATTTCTGTATTCCTAATTGCCATAATGTTTTTCTTTGCCAAACATTGTGAAAATCGATCAGAGAATCATTCAAGTTTGAATCTATCCACCGATTGCTCAGTGGCTGATAGTATCAAAAGAGACCATTGATGAAAAAGGAAACACATTTTCCCAAGATGAAAACAAATCCCAACATAGTTACAAAGAACACGCATTCAAATTCATTGGCACCTACCTGTCTTAAATGGGATTCACTCATGCCACTCTGTGTGCATGAAAGGATGTTCCGGGAGTTGTTTGACTTTATATCTGAAGTATAAATCTTGCTTGCATATTTGACACACCCAGTGTGCTCTGCTTGTAACTCAGGTGAGGGGAAGCCAGCTATTGGTGGAAAATGAAAAGCAGAAACAAAGCAACTCACACAAGATGCTGAAGGACTCAGCAGGTCAGGCAGTATCTATGGAAATGAATAAACAGTCAATGTTTCATCCCGAGACCCTTTCAGGACTGCATAGGAAGGGTGGGAGATACCAGAATAAAAAGGTGTGGGGAGGGGAATGAGGCTAGCTAGAAGGTGATAGGTGAAACTGGGTCGGTAGCAATGATAAAGGGCTGGAAAGGAAGGAATCTGATAGGATAGGACAGTGAAGCTCAGGAGAAAAGGAAGGAGGATGTGATAGGCAGCTGAGAGGAGGAAAGAGGACAGAGTGGAGAAGAAGAGGAGAGGAGGAGGGATTTTTTTTACCAGAATTAGAAAATGATATTCATGTCATTGGGTTGGAGGCTACCCAGATGGAATATACATAAGGTGTTGCTAGCAGCTCAGAGAACATTTCCAATCAACAGAATTCAACGAGAACTGGGAATGTGAAAATAGAAAATGGGAAAACAGAAACAGGATTTGGGAATGAGAAAACAGAAAATGGTGATGTAAGACCACTTATTCCTCTCCATAGATGCTGCCTGACATGCTGGTTCCTGCAGTATTTTGTGTGTGTTGCCATAGTCATGAAAGGTCGTTGATCTGAAACACTAACTCTGTGTCTCTCTCCACAAAAGCTGCCAAACCTGCTGAAGATTTCCATCATTATCTCCTTTAATGCAGATTTCTAGCTTCTCAAGTTTTTCACTTTGATAATCACAGATATCACCAGGTGAAAGAGTTAGGGGATAATGGTTCAGGTCAGAAAACAAAACAACGTGAGCTGGCAGAAACAGGAGCAATTCAATGTTAAACGAGAAGGATCGGTGTGAAAGAAATTAATCAGATGTGAAGTAACTGTCAGGATATCAGGCAGGAACTTGTAAGGATCAATTGGAAATAGATTTTCTCAGGGAAACGTACCGAAAATATATGGTGAATGATCAGGGGATACTTGTGTGGGGTTCTGAGTAGTTACCTTGCAATGAGACATGGAAAGGATGGTAGGTACAAGATCCATGGTGCACAAAGGCTGGTGTAGAGCTAGTCAAGAAGTAAAGAAGAGCTTACAAAGGTTCAAAAAACTAGGTAATGTTAGGAATCTAGAAGATTATAAGGCTGGCAGGAAGGAGCTTAAGAATGAAATTAGGAGAGCCAGAAGGGACCATGAGAAGGCCTTGGCTGACTGGATTAAGGAAAACACCAAGGCATTCTACAAGTATGTGAAGAGCAAGAGGATAAGATATGAGAGAATAGAATCAATCAAGTGTGATAATGCAATAATGCGTATGGAACCGGAGGAAATAGCGGACGTACATAATGAATACTTTGTTTTAGTATTCACTATGGAAAAGGATCTTGGCGATTGTAGGGATGACTTCCAGTGGACTGAAAAGCTTGAGAATGTAGATATTAAGAAAGAGGATGTGCTGGAGCTTTTGGAAAGCATCAAGTTCGATAATTCACCAGGACTGGACAGGATGTACCCCAGGCTACTGTGGGAAGCAATGGAGGAGATTGTTGAGCCTCTGAGGATGATCTTTGCAACATCAATGGGGACAGGAGAGGTTCCGGAGAACTGGAGGGTTGCGGATGTTGTTCCCTATTCAAAACAGGGAGTAGAGATAGCCCAGAAAATTATAGGACAGTGAGTCTTATTCAGTTGTTGGTAAGTTGATGGAGAAGATCCTGAGAGGCAGGGTTTTTATAAATGACCTGGATGAGGAACTGGAGGGATGGGTTAGTAAATTTGCTGATGACACATAGGTTGGGTGTGTTGTCGATAGTGTGGAAGGCTGTCAGAGTTTACAACGTGATATTGATAGTATGCAAAACTGGGCTGAAAAGTGGCAGTTGGAATTCAACCCAGATAAGTGTGAGGTGGTTCATTTTGGAAGGTCAAATATGATGGCAGAATCTAGTATTAATGGTAAGACTCTTGGCAGTGTGGAGAATCAGAGGGATCTTGGGGTCTGAGTCCAAAGGACACTCAAATCTGCTATGCAGATTTACTCTGTGATTAAGAAGACGTATGGTGCATTGGCCTTCATCAATCGTGGGATTGAGTTTAAGAGCCAAGAGGTATTGTTGCAGCTATATAGGACCCTGGTCAGACCCCACTTGGATTACTGTGCTCAGTTTTGGTCGCCTCACTATAGGAAGGACGTGGAATCCATAGAAAGGGTGCAGAGGAAATTTACAAGGATGTTGCCTGGATTGGGGAGTAGGCCTTATGAGGATAGGTTGAATGAACTCGGCCTTTTCTCCTTGGAGAAACAAAAGATGAGAGGTGATTTGATAGAAGTGTACAAGATAATGAGAAGTATTGATTGTATGGATAGTCAGAGGCTTTTCCCCAGGGTTGAAATAGCTAGCACAAGAGGGCATAGTTTTAAAGTGCTTGGAAGCTGGTACAGAGGAGATGTCACGGGTAAGATTTTTTTACGTAGAGAGTGGTGAGTGTGTGGAATGGGCTGTCAGTGACGGTGGTAAACCTGAAAACCAAAAACAGGTGCTGCAAGTCTGAAATAAAACCGGGAAATGCTGGAAACCACAGGTTAGGCAAGCTCCATGGAAAAAGAGATTTTATTAGCATTTCAAGTGGAAGAACCTTTTGTACAACTGGAAAATAGAGAAAACGGGTTGGTTTTAAATTGCCAGGATAGAGACATTATTTTGTTAAAGACATCATCTGGGTGATGGGTCTTAATGAGCAGTGCCACAAAGTCATGATGTGTCTGAAATATTAATCATTTCCACAAGCTGTTGGTTTACACTGTTTCACAAATCTGATGGCTACTCCATTAAGCCTATGATCATCACTAAAGACCTGATAGTGAATGCATTCAGCTCTAATTGGTCACTGCCTAGGAGGCCCCGAGGCTCACAATATATTAAATAATCGGTAAAACGGAGAGAGTATTAACGATAACATAGAACTCTTGCAGACACTGCAATCCATGACACAACAACCCATGTAATCCGGAAACGCAAGAAAGTAAGGATCGATAAAAATCCCTACAATGTCAAAGGTCACTCTGAGTACAGAACAGGTAATCCGTGTTCCTGCGGAGTCTGAGGAAATTCCAGAACAAGTTTGTTCACATGAAATCACGACCCACAGACATCAACAATAAATCTGAAATACTCGACCCAGGCAACTTTAACGTTGCCCTTTAAAGTGCCCTTCAAAGTGACAGTACTTTGGAGATTTTTCTACAGAGAACCGTTGTTGTTTTTGAAATGAACGGACACATCCACAGCTGTGTCTCTGTCATTCTTAATGAAGACAAAATCTAGAATCCAGGCATGACCTTCCTCATCAAGGAATTGCTGTTCTTTTCAGACAGTAAAGCCAAACAAGCACCGTTTATTACAGAGCATATCCAGGATCTTATTATGATGCTGGATGTTCGGTAGCTTCACGGACAGGCATGCTCTTGAAATGTTTCTGATGGTTTCTCTGGCCAGACCACATTTCCTGCATTCTCTAGACTCCGTGGGTTCTGGCCAGAGTGTGGATGTTCTTAACTGTGTCCAAGTTTGACCAGAGGATCAGGCCAGTTATATAATTAGACTGCCTAAAAGGCATAAAGCACCTCAGCTAGCTATTGGACTGGGAGTTGTTACAAAAGCAACAAAATTCAATCCCTTGATCACCTTGCCACACCACTGACCGACAATTATTCCTATTTACTTCTATATCGATATTGTCCTCCTCACTTCTCACCACATCTCCTAAATGGCTAGTGGCATTAAGATATTTTAATTGTTTGTATCTTCCAATTTTCTCACCCATGTGGATTCCAGCAAATCTGATACTCAATCTTACCATACCAATCTTTGAATTCATAAAATTCTCATATTTTTTAATCTTGGCCCATGGAAATTGAGTTTTGAATTTGGGGGATTTTCAAGCTATCATCTCTATACCTAGAATATAAGATACCATCATTACAACTGAAGAGGAGTTATAAAATGTCCTTCACGAGGCCCCAGACTGCTCCACCCAGTTTGGATAGAATGTTCTGGAAAGCCTGACGAAGTATTAATGAATCATAAAGTCATAGAAATGGGGTATGTTTTAAAAATGCAAATCTTTTGGGCAGGTTGGAGCCTAGTGCTCAGGATGTTCATACCCCATTCCTTGAGTTTAATTATCCTGTCTTGTCTGGAACACCCAATCCAGTGGTTGATCCTAGCACCAAAATACTTTTCTATGTTACAAGGAATAAATATACTTCACCTCCATTAAAAAGTTTATAGACATAATTAAATAGGAATGTTTTTACCTTGCATTCCATATAAAAGCCATCAGTCTTGTTGAGATTAACCTCAAGGCCAGACTTCATACAGAAGATTTCCAAGACTTTGAGGTTCCTGACCAAGCCCTTGTGAGAATCACTCTGCAGCACAGCATCATCAGCAAAGGCTGGGGCTGTACATGACTTATTGCCAGTAGATGGCACCAGACCCATCCCTATCTGATGAATATAAAAGAATGCGTTAGTAGAAACAGACAACCTAAAGGTGCCAAATCAGTAAGTTTATCCGTTAGTGCACATAATATTTTAATATGTTGCAGCTCACGCCCCCGGTTCCATCTATATCCACCTTCCGAGCTTCGGCCACCATCCAAACCACTGCTGTCCAGTATCCGCCGCCCTGGAACCGCTGTCTGCTCCTCGCACGTCCGTCCTCTTCGCACACCTCCCGAGAAGACCACAAACACCTGCTCAGCTCACACATACAAGATAGCATAACAATTCTCCTTTGGTTAGTTCCCCCCCTTATTTGCAGTCATAACCCAAACACTCCAGACACCAAAACCCATTACAGCATTAAGTAATATTACAGAGAAGCTATTTTGTTAGCCTGAACAGTTAACACCACAGTTAGTGATACTCAGAGCCCTACAAGTGTCTGAAACCATGTTAGATAATATTGGGGAAAGAGGGTCTGCTTGATTTACTCACTTTAGAATAACAATGGGTCAGTCCCAGCCTTGTCATTCTCAACAAGAGAACTGAAACCTGTATTTAGGTCTGTAATGAGGCCCACAAAATGGCACCAACACCCATCCAGTGCAAAGCTTCAACAATAAGCTTATAAGCAGAATATAGTATTAATGGCAAGACTCTTGGCAGTGTGAAGGATCAGAGAGATTCTGGGGTCCGAGTCCATAGGACACTTAAAGCTGCTGGCATACGGTGCATTAGCCTTCATCAATGGTGGGATTGAGTTACATAGAAAACCTACAGCACAATACAGGCCCTTCGGCCCACAAAGTGGTGCCACACATGTCCCTACCTGAGAAATTACTCGGCTTACCCATAGCCCTCTACTTTTCTAAGCTCCATGTACCTGTCCAGGTGTCTCTTAAAAGACCCTATCATATCTGCCTCCACCACCACTGCCAGCAGCCCATTCCACGCACTCACCACTCTCTGCGTAAAAAACTTACCCCTGACATCTCCTCTGTACCTACTCCCCAGCACCCTAAACCTGTGTCCTCTTGTGGCAACCATTTCAGCCTTAAGAAAAAGCCTCTGACTATCCACACGATCAATGCCTGTCCACATCTTATACACCTCAATCAGGTCACCGCTCATCCTCCATCGCTCCAAGGAGAAAAGACAGAGTTCACTCAACCATTTTCATAAGGCACGCTCCCCAATCCAGGCTACTTCCTTGTAAATCTCCTCTGCCCCCTTTCTATGGTTTCCACATCCTTCCTGTAGTGAGTGGGGTCTGACCAGGGTCCTATACAGCTGCAACATTACCTCTCGGCTCCTAAATTCAATTCCACAATTGATGAAGGCCAATACCCCGTATACTTTCTTAACCACAGAGTCAACCTGTGCAGCTGCTTTGAGCGTCCTATGGACTTGGACCCCAAGATCCCTTTGATCCTCCACACTGCCAAGAGTCTTACCATTAATACTAAACTCTGCAATCATATTTGACCTACCAAAATGAACATCTGGGTTGAACTCCACCTGCCACTTCTCAGCCCAGTTTTGCATCCTATCAATGTCCTGCTGTAACCTCTGACAGCCCTCCACATTACCCACAACACCTCCAACCGTTGTGTCATTAACAAACTTACTAACCCATCCCTCCACTTCCTCATCCAGGTCATTTATAAAAATCACAAAGAGTAGGGGTTCCAGAACAGAACCCTGAGGCACATCAATGGTGACAGACCTCCATCCAGAATAGGATTCATCTACAACCACTCTTTGCCTTCTGTGGGCAAGCCATTTCTGGATCCATAATGCAAGGGGACCTTGACATTGTTTAGGAGCCGAGAGGTAATGTTCTAGCTATAGAGGATCTTGGTCAGACCCCACTCGGAGTACTATGCTCATTTCTGGTCGCCTCACTTCAGGAAGGAAGTGGAAGCCATAGAAAAGGTGCAGAGGAGACTTACAAGGATGTTGCCTGGATTGGGGAGCATACTCTGTGAGAATAGGTTGAGTGAACTCGGCCCTTTCTCCTTGGAGTGACGGAGACTGAGAGGTGTATAAGATGATGAGAGGCATTGATCACGTGGATAGTCAGAGGTTTATTCCCAGGGCTGAAATGGCTAGCACGAGAGGGCACAGTTTCAAGGTGCTTGGAAGTAGGTACAGAGGAAATGTCAGGGTAAGTTTTTTTAAGCAGAGAGTGCTGAGTGCGTGGAATGCACTGCCGGCGATGGTGGTGGACGTGGATATGATGGGGTCTTTTAAAAGACTCCTAGATAGGTATATGGAACTTAGAAAATAGAGGGCTATGGGTAACCCTAGGTAATTTCTAAAGTAAGAGCATGTTCGGCACAGCTTTGTGGGCCGAAGGGCCTGTATTGTGCTGTAGGTTTTCTATTTTTCTTTGTAACTGACAGAGTCAGAAGTCTTCAAAAGGACAAAAAAGACCAAGGTAGCAGTCCTGAATGACTGGCGTCCTGTTGCACTTACCTCACTAATAAGCAAATGTCTTGAAAGACTGGTCAAGCACTACATCTGCAGCATGCTACCACCCAAACTGGACTCCTACAATTCTCCTACAATGATCAACAGATGACACAATAGCCACTGCTCTACATACAGCCTTTCCACATCTGGAGAAGAAGAATGCTTATGTGAGATTGCTGTTCCTGGACTACAGTTCAGCATTCAATACCATAGTTCCACCCAGGCTTGACAAGAAACTCAGAGACCTCAGCCTTCACCCTGCCTTGTGCAGCTGGATCCTGGACTTCCTGTCAGATCACTGGCAGGTTGTAAGAGTGCTCTCCCTCACCTCCACCACTCTCAACACATGAGCCCCTCAGGGCTGTGTCCTAAGCCCCCTCCTTTACTCCCTGTATACCCATGACTGCATCGCCAACCACAGCTCCTATCTGCTAACTAAATTTGCCAACACTACATTGATTGGCCTAATCTCAAACAATAAGAAGGTGGCCTACAGGGAAGAAGTCATCTCTCTGACACAATGGTGTCAAGAAAACAACCTCTCCCTCAATGTCACAAAAACAAAGGAGCTAGTTGTGGATTACAGGAGGATTGCAGATGGGCTAACCCCTATTGTCATCAATGGATCTGGGGTTGAGAGGATAAACAGCTTCAAGTTCCTCGGCATCCACATCACCAAGGTCCTCACGTGGTCTGTGCACACCAGCTGTGTGGTGAAAAAGGCACAACAGCACCTCTTTCACCTCAGATGGTTGAGGAAGTTCGGTATGGGCCCCCATATCCTAAGAACTTTCTACAGGGGTACAATTGAGAGCATCCTGACTGGCTGCATCACTGCCTGGTATGGAAACTATACCTCCCTTAATCGCAGGACTCTGCAGAGAGTGGTGCAGACAACCCAGAGCATCTGCAGTTGTGAACTTCCCATGATTCAGGGCATTTACAAAGACAGGTGTGTGAAAAGGGCCCAAAGGATCATTGGGGACCCAAATCACCCCAACCACAATCTGTCCCAGCTGCTACCATCTGGAAAACGGTAACACAGCATAAAAACAGGAGCATCAGGTTCTGGGACAGCTTCTTCCAACCAGGCGATCAGACTGATTAACTCACTCTGATTTGAGTGTATTCTATTTTACATTGACTGTTCTATTTATTATAAATTATTATACATTACTATGATTGCATATTGCCCATTTAGACAGAGACATAACATAAATATTTTTACTCCTCCATGTATGTGAAGGATGTAAGAAATAAAGTCAATTCAATTGAATTATAGTTCCACCATCAAATTGCTTAAAATAACAATGTTTTCGTTAAAGCCAGGTATTGCTGGAATGAATTCTTTCTTTAGACAGTGCTGGACACCTGTATTCATCAAACATTTGGCCAGAATTTTCAATAATAATCTCAAAAGAATCAGACCAATCATTATAGGACTATTTTTTGTTTTTCACTGTGGTCAGACTTTGGAGTAAGGAGCATTCTGTGCTTTTTCATTGAGGTGGGTGTACCACCCATCTTCATCCAGGAGGAAATCATAATAGACAGCTCATTGGTGCCCATCTTCTGAATCTCAGCCAATACAAGGCAATGAGGGCTGGCTGTAGCATACCTCTGTTGGAAAAAGAGAGAGAGAGCTACCGCTTCTACCTCTTCCAACGATCCTGAGTGAGGCACAGAGAGATCTGTATTTACTGACAATTACCTTTATTGTTCAAACTAACAAGTACGTGAATTCATGCACTAAATACCTTATGTGCACACCCGCTAAGTATCCCTGACTCTCTTGGATAGTCAAAGAATAGCAAAGGTATTACTCAGGCAGAGGAATTTACGCTGGCCAGGCGTTCCTTGTTCCTCATGGTCCCGATTCACACTCCACGTGCTTCACGCAGGGTTCTTCTCGCTTGTATCTGCGATGGTTATTCTTCAAAGTTACTGCCACCAGCACACACAAAGTATCCACTTTCATATCCATTGCTTATCAATTCAAATGTCGCATTCCCGTGTCATTGGCCGCAGGTCATGTGTCTGGCCTTTAACACCTGGTCATTGGCTCTGGTCCAAGCCAGCATCCATCTATTGTCTTCTTCCCATTAAGGGACAGTTGCTGACTCATGGCTCTTTGTTCTCAGTCAGCAATGAGCTTGAATCGCCTCAGGCATTCACAATCCTGCATGTTATAGCCAACCAAAGAACACCTCACAAATAACTCCTTATTTGGAAATGAGCTCCAGTCCAGCAGATTACCTGAAGAGTCTTTGTGCCTTCTTTAAAACACTAATCAAGCCCAGCATGTCAAGCTCACAAAATGAAGAATAGAATGTTCAAAATGGCAGCCTCCATCCCCCAAGCACACAGCAAGAACAAAGACTGCTTCCACTGTCCTTGATTCATTTGAATTCACTGATTTGAAGATTGTCATTCTTTCTGGCCAACACCTCAATACACTCAACAACCTGTATGGAAGTAATGGCATGTTAAAATCCGAAGCCTGCTCAATACAAGGACTAAAGACTGTCCAGTCTGCCTTATTGTTTGGTTTTACAAAAATAGACATAAAATACCTTTCTAAATCTTCAGTCCTGTTGGGATAGCTGACCTCTGATCCATTCTCGAGCTAAACTCTTCCTATTTCTCTTGCACAATTTTAAAATCACTTGCATGTCGCTTTGCATATCTTCTTGTGTTTGAGTTCAGATTAGTCTTCTTAATTATTTCTTTCTAATGTAACCAGGTGTTGTTTGAATATCATTTATTATACTTAAAGGACACTTACGTAGTCACCCTAGTAATACTAAAATAGCTGTCTGTGCCTTTAAGAGAAAATGGTGATGTCATTATGCACAGGTGGTTCTAGAAAGGAAGTCGAAAGCTAATCGTAGGTGAGGAAAGGTGAACAATATTTGATAAATCTATGTAAATTCGTCTACACTCATTTGTAAATCTGGTATATCAGTAATTTGCATGTTTTACATGTGGATACTTTAGATTTTCGCGAGTGAGGTGTCAGCGCTGGATAGAGAGGTTGTGTTTTTTAGTCTTTATCGTAATTTAAATTCCAAGACAATATACTGTAAAAGTTTTTGTAATAGCTTATTTTGTCTTTCTTTATTGTTTCATGACGTGTTATAGAGTGAGGGAGGAGAACTCGTTTCAGGGTCTAGCCTATACGTGTTTGGAAGTTAAGCACGCGTGTGCCTCTTATTTAAAATAAGATGTATTTATTCATATTTTGATGTGTATAAGGTACAGGGTTGGTGGGATTCTAATTTTGTTAGTATTTTTTAAGAATTATCACTACCGTATTGGTTTTGTATATTTTGTTATTGTTACGTACCCGTGACACGTGACAGTGGTGTTGAAGCTATACTGGACTTAAGGTAGTGGTCTTGTGATGGTGGAGTGATGTTATTTTCCCACCAGTAGAGGTCAATGTGACAGGCTTTTTTTACAGGGTATAAAAGGAGGACCCCTCCCTGTGAGGAGGGGCAGTTCGTGGCTGGATTTGCCATTTTGACTTCATGCCACTGCGTGGTCCAATATTATGACACAGTTTGGTTGAAAGAAGAAGTTTTATTTAATGCCTAAAGTTTAAAAGGTCATTGCCGGCAGTTTCTTTATAATACTGCCAGTTAAAAATCGGTGGAGAGTGAAGATCGGAGTTTGGGAGTTAAAAGATTGAGGAAAGTCATATTCGAAGGTGAAACAGGTTCGACCTTGTTTGATCCTCATTTGGAAGGAATTCGTTGGCTGTCCCCATGTTAATCCCTGCAAATGGTAGCAGAAAGGATTGGGAACAGTTTTGTCAAGGAAAGGTCAGTGCCTTTAAGCTGTTTCATTTCCATCTTCGTAAATTCTTCGGGAAAAGTAGTTTGACTGGGAACCGCAGCGACACAACGTAAAAGAGAATTTAAATCGTCTATAAAGTCTCTCCTTTAATGGACTGTAAGCATTTTGAACTTTTGCAGTACTACTTTGAAGAACTGTTTTTGCTACGTCGCTTTAAGAACTGTTTAAGCTGCCGCACAGCAGCTGACTTCCAGTTACGTTAGTTGTTTGTTTACTTTTGGGGGTTTGTTTTCAGTGTTTAATAAATGTTTATTTGTTATAAAAACCCTGCCTCATTTATATATTTATTGTTGCTGAGTCCGTGACATAAATATGGGGGCTCGTCCGGGATGAACCATTTTTGAGTTTAAATGCTTGTTAAATTTTGAATCGGTGTTTTGAAAAGGGGAATATTCGATTCTTTTGTTTGATTGACTTGTGAGTGGTATTCGGCAACAATGAATATTGATGAGTTTCTGGCTTCGCCAGACGCGGAGTTGTTAGCGAAGGCGAAAAAAACTGAGGTGTCTGAGATTGCTAGTAGATTGCAACTTAAAGGTATTTTGAAGTCTACATCAAAGGCTCTAATACAGAGAAAAATTGCGTCACACTATGTGGATTCGGGTGATTTTGATGAATCGATTTTAGAGTCGTTTCCAATAAGTAATATAGAGATGCAGTTGCAAATTGAACAAATGAAGTTGGAACAAAGTAAAGCAGAATTGGAGCGTTGTAGGTTAGAGGCTGATAATAAAAAAAAGAAATTTGAATATGCGATGGCGGAATTAAGGTCTGGGAATCAGTCTTCTGGTTCTAGAAAACAGTTTGTTTCTAGTCAAGAAATTAAATTGGTCCCTCCATTTAGTGAAACAGAAGTGGAAAGATATTTCCAACATTTTGAAACAATTGCTAAGATTTCAGAGTGGCCGAAAGATAAATGGTCAGTGTTGTTACAGAGTGTAATTAAAGGTAAAGCACAACAAGTTTATACAGCTTTAACTGCTGCGCAAGCACTTGATTATGATATTGTGAAAAAACATATTTTAAAAGCATACGAATTGGTCCCAGAAGCGTATAGGGAAAGATTCCGAAGTTTGAAGAAGTCTGTGGAAAAGACTTATGTGGAATTTGCCTATGATAAAGCTGTGTGTTTTGAGAGATGGGTTTCCTCTAAAAATGTAAATGGGGACTATTTTAATGGAGGAATTTAAAAGAAGCATCCCTGTTGAAGTAAGGACCTACTTAAATGAGAGGGATAATGATACATTGCAGGACTCTGCTAGATTAGCTGATGAGTATGTTTTAATCCATAAGAATAAATTTCCTCAGGGCAGAATTTTTAAGAGGAAAAATAACACAGAGACTCAAGGTAAATCAGAAATTAAATCAGAAGTTAATGAGAAAGGTAAGGAGGAAGGAAAACCTGTGAAGGAAAGACAGTTTGGTCCTATTTGTAACTATTGTAAGAAACCTGGCCATGTAATAACTAACTGTTTCCGATTGAAAAAGAAAGAGAAGGAAGCAGTTCCAAATGCTTGTGTGCAACATACTGAAGCACCTGTAAAATTACAGGGTTCGATATACACAAATGGGGTTTTGTTAGAGTCTGACCAAGTTAAAAAGGGATATGATCATTTTATAACTGAAGGGTTTGTGTCCTTGAAAGAAGGATCTACTCTGGTGCCAATAAAAATCCTTAGGGATACCTGAGCTTCTCAATCACTGATGTTAGACAGTGTATTGAGGTTTAATGAGGAGTCTGATACTGGTGAGGTAAATTATATATGAGGTGTTGGGAGTGATTTTATGCCTGTACATTTGCATGAAGTAAATTTAAAGTCAGGGTTAGTTACAGGATTTGTTAAAGTAGGATTACAGCCTAGCTTACCTGTGAAGGATATTTCTTTATTGTTAGGTAATGACTTGGCAGGTGGACAAGTTTTTCCTGAAGTGCATTTGACAATGGAGTCAGAGGAACCAGAAATGAATTCTAACATAGACTCTTCCTGTGTTGTGACTAGAGCTATGGCTAAAAAGATTGATGCGCAGAATGAGGTTGTTACTCATGACTGTTCAACTCAGGATTTGAGTTTTGAGGATGTGTCAGAGACTTTCTTACCTTCATTGTTTGAACAAGATTCTGGGAGTAAGTCTGACTATGAAGATTATTCTCTGTCTCAGAAGGAGATGATAGCAGAGCAGAATAGAGACCCTGAGATTATAAAATTAAGAGAACAAGCTCTACCAGATAGTGAAATTGAGAAGGTGCCAGTAGGATATTACTTGGAAAAAGGAGTGTTGATGAGGAAGTGGAGATCACCTACAATTCCTGCAAGTGAGGAATGGAATATTGTTTACCAGGTAGTTGTCCCTAAAGTTTATCAAAATGAGATTTTGACTTTAGCTCATAGTGTGCCCTTAGGTGGACATCAAGGGGTAAGGAAAACTGTGGACAAGATTTTAAAACATTTTTACTGGCCTGGTTTAAGAAAAGATGTGGTGATGTTTTGTAAAACGTGCCATACTTATCAAATTGTGGGTAAACCAAATCAAGTTACACCAGTGGCTCCATTACAACCTATTCCAGCATTTGGTGAACCATTTTCTAAAGTTATTATAGATTGTGCTGGTCCATTACCAAAAATAAAAACTGGTTATCAGTATATGTTGACTATCATATGTACTTCATCTAGGTTTCCAGAGGCAGTACCACTTAAGAATATAACAGCTAAAACTGTGACAAAGGCTTTTATAAAGCTCTTTACTTATTTTGGATTACCTAAGGAAATACAAACTGCTCAAGGCAGTAATTTTATGTCTGGATTGTTTCAACAGATAGTTTGTAAATTGGGAGCTAAGCAAATCAATTTGTCTGCATACCATCCAGAATCGCAAGGTGCCTTGGAGAGGTTTCATTCTACCCTCAAGAATATGATTAGGACATATTGTGTGGAAAATGAAAGTGATTGGGATGAGGGTATAAGATTACTACTTTTATTTGCAGTAAGGGAATCGGTACAAGAATCTTTAGGTTTCAGTCCATTTGAACTTGTATTTGGGCATAGAGTTAGAGGACCTTTAGCTTTATTAAAAGAACAGTGGATTAGTAAGGAAGTACATAATAATTTGTTGGACTATGTATTTAAATTTAAGGACAGGTTACATAAAGCTTGTAGCTTAGCCAAGGAAAATTTAAAATTGGCTTAGGAGAAAATGAAAATTTGGTATGATAAAGAAGCTAGGATGAGGATGTTTAAACCTGGAGATAAGGTGCTGGTTCTTTTCCCAGTGCAAATGAATCCTTTACAAGCTGGATTTCATGGTCCTTATGAAATTGTGTCTAAAATCAATGATGTGGATTACGTGATAAAAACTCCAGATCGTAGAAGGCCAAATTAACTTTGCCATATAAATATGATAAAACCATATTATGAGAAACAATCTGATACTGTGACTGTTGTGGTTAATGATAATGAGTTTGATTTAACTAGGAACATGATAAATGATTCATCTGAATTTCATTCTAAATCCAACATTGTTTCTGTCAGGTTACCAAATTCAACCATTCTGGAAATATTGATGAGAAACTAGCACATTTACAGCTAGAGCAGAAACAGCAGATGAAGAAATTAATTTTTAAATATAAGGATTTGTTTCCAGATGTTCTGAAAAGGACTACTATAGCTTCACATGATGTAAATGTTGGAGATGCCAAACCTATTAAACAACACCCATATAGGATGAACATAGAAAAATGTGAACTTGCTGAGAAAGAAATTAAATATATGTTAGAGAATAATATTATTAGACCTTTTAACTCGAATTGGAGTTCACCCTGTGTTATGGTGCCAAAATCAGATGGTAGTATTAGGTTTTGTATGGACTATAGGAAGGTGAATGCTGTAACGAAAACAGATGCATATCCAATTCCTAGAGTAGATGATTGTGTAGATAAAGTTGGAAAAGCAAAGTTCCTTACAAAGGTTGATTTATTGAAAGGGTACTGGTGTGTTCCATTAACGGACAGAGGTAGAGAGATTTCTGCATTTATAACTCCATCTGGGCTATATGAATATAATGTTCTTCCATTTGGGATGAAGAATGCCCCAGGTACTTTCTAGAGGATGATTAACTCTGTGATTCAAGGATTGAAAGATACTGATGCTTATATTGATGATTTAGTGACAGGAAATGATACTTGGGAAGCACACATTATTGCGGTAGATGCCACTGTGACTTACCTTGGTTATGTTGTGGGTTAAGGTAAGGTAGCTCCTGTTCAGGCAAAAGTTCGGGCAATTTTAGAGATTCCCACTCCAACGGGGAAATAAACTCTCAGAAGATTCTTGGGAATCGTAGGATATTATCGAAAATTCTGTAAGAATTTTGCTAATGTTGCCCTTCCATTAACTAACCTTTTGCAGAAGAATGTGAAGTTTGTGTGGACAGTGCCTTGTCAAGAAGCACTTGAAAAATTTAAAACAGTGATATGTCAACAACCTGTGCTGAAGGCACCTGATTTTGAAAAACCTTTTTCATTAGCTGTAGATGCTAGTGATGAGGCTGCAGGAGCAGTAATAATGCAAAGGAATGAGGGTGATGAGGTTGATCATCCAGTAGCTTACTTTTCTAAGAAATTTAATAAGCATCAAAGAAACTATTCGACAATAGACAAGCTTTAGAACATTTTGACGTATATGTTGGTGCAACTCAAAAACCACTTATTGTTTACTCTGATCATAATCCGTTAGTGTTTCTGAGTAAGATGAAAAACAAAAACAGAAGGTTATTAACTTGGAATTTGGCGTTACAAGAGTACAATATTGTGATAACTCATATTAAAGGTAAAGATAATGTGGTTGCTGATTGTCTATCTCGATGTTGAATGTACAATGTAATTTTTTTAATGGAGTGGTTTCTTTTTACAATTGTAACACTCCTACTGTATTGTAATTTCTAAGATGTTATATGATGATACTATGTATACTGTGTATGTTATAAACTTTATACATTTATTTTTTTTCCTTGTGAATAATTGTTAAATTTTTGTTCTTGACAAATCAATTTTTTTTGGAGGGAGGTGTTACGTACCCATGACACGTGACAGTGGTACCCTTGTCACGTGACTGGGGTTGAAGTTATACTGGACATGAGGTAATGGTCTTGTGATGGTGGAGTGATGTCATTTTCCCGCCAGTAGAGGTCATGTGACAGGTTTTTTTTACAGGGTATAAAAGGAGGACCCCTCCCTGTGAGGAGGGGCAGTTCGTGGCTGGATTTGCCATTTTGACTTCATGCCACTGCGTGGTCCAATATTATGATGCAGTTTGGTGGAAAGGTGGAGTTTTATTTAATGCCTGAAGTTTAAAAGGTCATTGCCGGCAGTTTCTTTATAATACTGCCAGTTAAAAATCAGTGGAGAGTGAAGATCGGAGTTCGGAAGTTAAAAGATCGAGGAAAGTCGATTTCGATGGTGAAACAGGTTCGACCTTGTTTGATCCTCATTCAGAAGGAATTCGTTGGCTGTCCCCATGTTAATCCCTGCAAATGGTAGCAGAAAGGATTGGGAACAGTTTTGTCAAGGAAAGGTCAGTGCCTTTAAGCCATTTCATTTCCATCTTCGTAAATTCTTCGGGAAAAGTAGTTCAACTGGGAACTGCAACGACACGACGTGAAAGAGAATTTAAATCATCTAAAAAGTCTCTCCTTTAATGGACTGTAAGCATTTTGAACTTTTGCAGTACTACTTTGAAGAACTGTTTTTGCAACATCGCTTTAAGAACTGTTTAAGCTGCCGCACAGCAGCTGATTTCCGGCTACATTAGTTGTTTGTTTACTTTTGGGGGTTTGTTTTTCAGTGTTTAATAAACGTTTTGTTTGTTATAAAACCCTGCCTCACTCATATATTTATTGTTGCTGAGTCCGTGACAGTTATATTTATTCCATACTGCATACGTAACAAGGGTGTGGACTGAAATTAATCTGAAATTGTAACAGCAGAAACTGTATTGTTTTTAAAAAAATCCATTTTGTCCATTGTATTTTGATACTATCTTTCTGCATTAAAACATCTAAAACAGATAAAGGAATTAAAGACTCGAGTAAGTATTTGTTGTTGTGTGCTTTTCCCCCAGGCTACAAAACTAGTTTGGAACCTTTGGGCTGTAACCTCAACTTTTAATTAAAATGCTATTTTGTTCTTGTTGAGGGCCATTGAGTCATCGTCGACTCATGGCAACCCAATGGATAGTGTAGTTCTCCATCAGGTTTTATCTAAAATCTTACAATAGTTACTTCTGGTGTGGCTTCAGGGTGATCTCTGTTACACAGCTTGATGGAGACTATTAGATATTCCAGTTTCAGCCTGCTACAGTTGAGAATCACAACTGCATCCAAGGTCTATACAGTTAATAAAGTTGTTTTAATGCGATTGAACTATTTATCTCTGCTTAAAACTGACAGAAACAATGCCGCTTGTAGCCTTACTTCTGGTCCGGGCTACAAGTGTGATTTTAAAAACGGTGATTTTGACTCTCGGTGCCAAATATATTTCTGGAAAACATACAGTCTTTACTTAAATAAAACTGACAATCTCAAAGTTAGGGTGCTGTGTCAGAGGGACATTAGGACCATGTGCGCCCACTGTTTCACAGAATCTTGGTTACCGCCTTGCATACCGCACAAAGAATTCAATTGCAAACATGAGGAAATCTGCAGATGCTGGAAATTCAAGCAACACACACAAAATGCTGGTGGAACACAGCAGGCCAGGCAGCATCTATAGGGAGAAGCACTGTCTACGTTTCGGGCCGAGACCCTTTGTCAGGATTAATTGAAAGGAAAGATAGTAAGAGGTTTGAAAGTAGGAGGGGAAGGGGAAAATGCGAAATGATAGGAGAAAGGCCACACCGGAGCCACTGAACGCAGTATAACACACCAGCCGACTCACAGGTGAAGTGTCGCCTCACCTGGAAGGACTGTCTGGGGCCCTGAATGGTGGTGAGGGAGGAAGTGTAAGGGTAGGTGTAGCACTTGTTCCGCTTACAAGGATAAGTGCCAGGAGGGAGATTGGTGGGAAAGGATGGTGGGGCGGGAGGGGAGGAACGAATGGACAAGGGAGTCGCAACAACTCTCTGATACCTCCTCTTATTTACCCCTTGATCATGACCCCACTAAGGAGCACCACGCCACTGTCTCCTATACCATCACCAGCCTTATCAACTCTAGGGATCTCCCATCCACTGCCACCAACCTCATAGTTCCCACACCCTGCACTTCTTGTTTCTACCTCCTACCCAAGATCCATAAACCTGCCTGTCCAGGTAGACCCATTGTCTCAGCTTGCTCCTGCCCCTCCGAACTCATTTCTGCATACCTTGACACTGTTTTATCCCCCCCTTGTTCAATCTCTTCCCACCTATGTTCGCGACACTTCTCACGCTTTGAATTTTTTCAATGATTTTAAGTTCCCTGGTCCCCACCGCCTTATTTTCAACATGGACGTCCAGTCCCTGTATACCTCCGTCCCCCACCGGGACGGTCTCAAAGCTCTCCGCTTCTTTTTGGATTCCAGACCTAACCAATTCCCCTCTACCACCACTCTCCTCCGTCTAGCGGAATTAATTCTTACTCTCAATAATTTCTCCTTTGGCTCCTCCCACTTCCTCCAAACCAAGGGTGTAGCCATGGGCACCCGTATGGGTCCCAGTTATGCCTGCCTTTTTGTTGGCTTGGTGGAACAGTCCATGTTCCAAGTCTATACCGGTATCTGTGCCCTTCTTTTCCTTTGCTACATTGACGACTGCATTGGCACTGCCTCCTGCACTCATGCTGAGCTCGTTGACTTCATTAATTTTGCCTCCAACTTTCACCCTGCCCTCAAATTTACCTGGTCCATTTCCGACACCTCCCTCCCCTTTCTTGATCTTTCTGTCTCCATATCTGGAGATGGCTTATCTACTGATATCTACTATAAGCCTACAGACTCTTACAGCCACCTGGACTATACCTCTTCCCACCCTGTCTCTTGCAAAAGTGCTATCCCCTTCTCACAATTCCTCCGTCTCCGCCGCATCTGCTCTCAGGATGAGGCTTTTCATTCCAGGACGAAGGAGATGTCTTCCTTTTTTAAACAAAGGGGCTTCCCTTCTTCCACCATCAACTCTGCTCTCAAACGCATCTCTCCCATTTCCCACACATCTGCCCTCACTCCATCCACCCACCACCCCACTCGGGATGGGGTTCCCCTTGTCCTCACCTGCCACCCCACCAACCTCCGGGTCCAACATCTAATTCCCCGTAACTTCCACCACCTCCAACGGGATCCCACTACCAAGCACATCTTTCCCACCCCCCTTTCTGCTTTCCGCGGGGATCGCTCCCTACACGACTCCCTTGTCTATTTGTCCCCCATCCTCCCACCGATCTCCCTCCTGGCATTTATCCTTGTAAGCGGAACAAGCGCTACACCTGCCCTTACACTTCCTCCCTCACCATTAATTCCACGTCCCATTCCCATTCTGATATGTCTATCCATGGCCTCCTCTACTGTCAAGATAAATCCAAACTCAGGTTGGAGGAACAACACCTTATATACCGGCTGGGTAGCCTCCAACCTGATGGCATGAACATTGACTTCTGTAACTTCTGTTAATGCCCCTCCACCCCTTCTTATCCCATCCCTGATATATTTAGTATTTTCCCCCCTCCTTTTTTTTCTCTCTTTCTGCCCATCACTCTGCCTGTTTGCCATCTTCCTCTGGTGCTCCCCTCATCCTTTCTTTCTCCCTAGGCCTCCCATCCCATGATCCTTTCCCTTCTCCAGCTCTGTATCACTTTTGCCAATCACCTTTCTAGCTCTGAGCTTCACCCAACCCCCTCCGGTCTTCTCCTATCATTTCACATTTTCCCCTTCCCCTCCTACTTTCAAGTCTCTTAGTATCTTTCCTTTCAGTTAGTCCTGACGAAGGGTCTCGGCCCGAAACGTTGACAGTGCTTCTCCTTATAGATGCTGCCTGGCCTGCTGTGTTCCACCAGCATTTTGTGTGTGAAGCAATTCAATTGACGGGTTCACTTATACACCGTCAAAGTAGGACTGTTGAGTCTCTCAAAAGCAGAGATGGATGTGTATGCCTCATGATCAACTCCTTTTGGTGCACAAATGTATCAGTGATGTCCAAATCCTGCTCACCAGACCTGGAATATCTGGCAGTGAAGTGTCGTCCATTTTACCTGCTGCCGGAGGTTTCAGTGATCATTTTGGTACGGTGTACATTCCACCTCAGGCCAATGTCAAACAGGCTCCAAATAATCTGAGCAATGTGATCATCATGCCCGAAAAGGCACACCCTGATGCCTTCACCATCATTTTGGGAGGCTTTAACCAGTCCAAATTGAAAAAGTCACAAAATAATTATCATCAACAAATCACTTGCAGTACCAGAGGAAACAACATACAGCACCATTGTTATACCACCATCAAGAGTGCTTACCATGCTATTCCACATCCACACTTTGGTAAGTCTGATCACCTGGCTGTATCTCTATCCTCTGAGTATTGGCACAGACTGAAGACTGCAGCACCATAGTGAGGACCAGGAAGGTATGGACAAGCGAAACACAGGAGCACTTACAGGACTGCTTTGAATCAGTGGACTGGACTGTATTCAGGGATTCATCTTCGAATCTGGATGAGTAATGCAGTTGTTACCGACTTCATTAAAACCTGTGTGTGTGGGTGAGTGTGTGCCTAAGACATCTTGTTGTATGTTCCCAAACTAAAAGCCATGGATGAACCAGGAAGTTCATTATCTGCTGAACTCTAGATCTGGTGACACACGACTGTTCAAGAAAACCGGGTATGACTTGCCAAGGGCTATTTCAAGAGTGAAGAAACAATTCTGAGCAAGGTTGCAGGTGATAACTGGTGCATGTCAACTCTGACAGGGTTTTGTAGTCATTACTTCCAACAAAGCATAACCCAATGGCATGAATGGCAGTGATGCTTCACTACCAGATGAGCTCAATGTCTTCTGTGTGAGACTGAAGGACTAACAGCAGGAGAGACTGGACCAGCCTCTGCCTCTGAATGGCATATTGATTCAGAGGAAGAGGAGATGGGGGAATGGTACATGCTGCCTTTTGTTAACTCCCCACTGACTGAGGAACAGAATCCTAACCCCTCTCACGCTGTATCAGGTGAAATTGGGAGTGCTATCTGTGGACACCTTGGGGTTCAGTGGGACCTTGCAAGGGTTGAAGCGGGGCTCAGCCAAGGGACAGAGGGGTCCGAGTTGCAGGAGGGCATGAGTTATAGACCAGGGGAGGCCTTTCCAGGAAGACCAGAAGTATCCCAAGTAGTGTTGGAACCTGAAGAAGTAGATGAGGTCTCAAAGAATCAGGAGACCACTGGATAGGCTGGCCTATGTAGCACCGGGAGAACAGAGTGTGGTACCTACTCTCTTGCGAAGCTACAGTATGTCACTGTGTTTTACACCTGGGTTGGATTTTGTGCTTTGCATGAAGGGTTAGCAAATAATCTTAATGTCATGAGGATATGACTAAATTTGGTGGTGGGAGAGTGCAACACCTTGGCAAAGGTTTCACTGCTATTGCAATGGTGTTTCTGTAGAAGCAGTGTTTAGGTTATGGTTAGAGATAACAGGTGCTTTGTAATGTGGGCCGTCCAACGAGGGGAAGTTGTTTTCATGCTATTTGCTTGACACCCAGGCAATCTGGGTCTTGGCGGAAGATGGAGAGAGAAGATGCCAGAAAGGAGAGGTTGCAGACTCCAGGAAGGAGTGGACTTGGAGTGGTGCCGAGTCGTCAAAGCCCGGGGAAATCGATGGAGTATCAGTGGAAGGGAAACCATGAGCTCCAACTTGTGCACATTAGACTGTTTCATTAAAATGGGACCTTTTCTTTTCGTTTTACTTTACTAACCCTTTCGTCAAATTAAGAATTATACATCTAAATCGTTTAATTGCATATGGTGTATAGTCTGGTATTTTCTGGTACAAATTTGTAACAGGGTAACACATTGTGCAGCATCCACACAGACAGGAGGATTTGCACCTCAGTCTCTCACATTTGGTGGGGCCAGAGATTGTCTTCCCTGGACCAACACAGCCGACAGAACCTGAGGGTTACATCTATTGTTTAATATATTGTGGGGCCGCAGGGCCTCTTAGGCAGTGACCAAGTAGAACTGAATACATTCACCATCAGGCCTTTAGTGATGATCATAAGCTTAATGGAGTGATGATAATGCCGGAAATATTCAACAAGTTTGGCAGCTTCTGTGGAGAGAGACAGAGTTAGTCTTTCCGATCAATGACCTTTCATCACTATGGCAACACACACAAAATACAGCAGGAACTAGCATGTCAGACAGCATCCCTGGAGAAGAATAATCAATCTTACTCATCATTTTCTGTTTTCTCATTCCTAAGTCCTGTTTCTGTTTTCCCATTTTCTATTTTCACATTCCCAGTTCTCATTGAATTCTGTTGATTGGAAATGTTGTTTGAGCTGCTAGCAACACCTTATATTCCATCTAGGTAGCCTCCTAGATGGCATGAATATCATTTTCTACTTCTGGGAAAAAAAATTCCCTCCTCCTCTCCTCCTCTTCTCCACTCTGTTCTCTTTCCTCCTCTCAGCTGCCTATCACATCCTCCTTCCTTTTCTCCTGAGCTTCACTGTCCTATCCTATCAGATTCCTTCCTTTCCAGCCCTTTATCATTGCTACAAACCCACTTTCACCTATCACCTAGCTAGCCTCATTCCCCTCCCCACGCCTTTCTATTCTGGAATATTCCATCCTTCCTTTCCAGTCCTGAAAGGGTTTCGGGAGGAAAGTGACTCTTTATTCATATCCATAGATAATGCCTGACCTGCTGAGTCCTTCAGTATTTTGTGTGAGTTGCTTTGTTTCTGCTTTTCATTTTCCACCAATAGCTGGCTTCCCCTCACCTGAGTTACAAACAGAGGTCACTGGGTGTGTCAAATATGCAAGCAAGATTTATACTTCAGATATAAAGTCAAACAACTCCTGGAACATCCTTTCATTCACACAGAGTGGCATGAGTGAATCCCACTTATAACAGATAGGTGCCAATGAATTTTAATATGTTTTCTCTGAATTATGTTGGGATTTCTTTTCATTTTGGGTAAATATGTTTTATTTTTCATGAACTTAATCTCTTTGGATACCATCAGCCAGTGAGCAAGCTGGGGATAGATTCAAATTTGAGCAATTACCTGATCTGTTTTTACAACGCTTGGCAAAGAAAAACATTTTGACCATCAGGAATACTCTAATATCAATTTTGAGTGTTGATGCCCAGACATCACAAAAACCATGTCATTAAGAAAAAGATCTTTAGTATATTAATATGACTCAGACATAGCTTTGGTTTTGATTGATTTTGCTTTCATGGTGTTTCTCATTAAAAGTATTAAAGGGATTAGAATGATCAGGAGTATTGAAGTAATATTGATGCAACATTGAATTAAAATTTCAGTTGGACAGTTTTGCGTTTTGTGGCAGAGCTGTGCATTTCTGATGAAAGGTCATCCGCCCATAATATTAACTCAGATTCTCTCTCTAAACTGCTGCCCTACACACAGTGTATTTGCAACATTCTCTTTCATGTCAATATTTTAAATACTAGTGAAAGCTCTGATTTGCTCACTTAAATCAAACTGTGCCTGAAATGTTTGGGGTATAATATTTCAGTTTCACTGTTTTGTTGTCTGTGGTACTGATAAGCCTGTGGCAAATTCCTTGAGTTATCAATTTTATCTCCACCATCAGTCACACCTGCGGTCATTAGGTCGCATTTGGATTTACCAGTTGGTGGATGATTTTCCTCACGCCGCTCTGTCCCAACACTTGTCAACAACATCCCTCGTCTTGTCCAGCTTGGTCCAATCCTTGATGTTATCCAGTCACGTTGTTCTTTGCCTTCCTCTTCCTTTCTTTCCCTCCACCTTTCCATATAGCAAGTCCAACAAGATGTTATCTCTCCACATAACGTGTCCACAAAAAGCAACTTTTAACTTCATAATCTTCACCAGCAATGTCCATGGTCTTTCAACTTCAGACATAACCCTCTCATTTGAAACTTTCTCTACCCAGCTGATCTTCAACATTCATTGATAGCACCGTATTTCAAAAACATTAATTCATTTCATGTCATCCTTCTTCAGGGTCCATGTTTCTGATCCATACCTCAGCACTGACCATACGTAACACTCAAGGAAGCGGGTTCTACTTTGGATGTCTACCTTCCGATTGCATGGTAGATCTTTTAGCTTTATGAACTGGGTCTTTGCCCATACCTATTTTTTTTTAATCTCAACTTCACATCTCCCGTCATCTGTCAGACAACTGCCAAGATATTCAAACTTTCGCACCTGTTGAATGTCTTCTCCATTCACTTGTAACGATACCATCATGAATGAGTCTTCAGTGTTTGTTTTGCTTACCACCATTGTTTTTGTTTTCTTAGGGTTGATTTTAAGTCCGCATTCAAGGCTTTTCTCATTCACTTTATTCAGCATAATTTGCAGTTCTGTCAGCTAACAATGTGGTGTCGTCCGCATACCTGATGTTATCCACCTTCCGGCCTCCGATTGGGATACTGTACCTGTCTCCTGATGGTCACTTTCCCAAATAATCCATTCTCCGCAGAGATTGAACAAATCCAGCAAGCCAACACAGCCTTTCGAACAAATATTAGAACTTTTTTGGTTCATCCGTACTGAGCAAATCAAAGTCTATTTTGTTTGATGGTTTGGCCTTTCTCAGCTTCTTCAAATGCACACTCATGTCCAATACCACAGGAACGTGATCTGTATAACAGTCAGCACCAGGGGACGTTTTCACCTGCTTCACTCCATTCCTCAACCGATTGGGTACAAAAATGTAGTAAATTTGGATTTTTACTGAACCATCAGGACTGGTCCACGTGTACAGTCTCCATTTTGGCAAACTGTACCAGGTGTTCGCAATCATTAGTTTGTTAGATTTTGCAAATTCAACCAGTCTTTCTCCGCGGTCATTTCAATCCCCAAGCCCAAAGGGTCCTACAGTCAGAACTTCTCTTCCGCTGCCAACTTTGGCATTAAAATTGACAAGAATCACAGTTACCTTGTTGTTTTTAGTTTTTTTCATTAGCTATTCAACTTCTCCATAGACCATATCGACTTCATCATCGTCATGGTCTGTGGTTGGCATATAGCCCTGTATGATGTTAATGTCAAATGCTTTTGCTCAGATTTTAATCATCAACATTCTTTTTTTGATGGATACACTGCCTTTGATAGTTCTCGCTGTTTCCTTGTCTACCAAGATTCCAACTCCGTGCTTACGCTCACTTTCTCCTGAACGGATCAGTTGGTATCCATCATCCCTTCCTCCCCCATCACTCAGCCAGACCTGGAGCGCCCGACGACGCAACCCGCCAATCAATCCCCGCAGGACGCGTCCACCAACCTCAAAGAGCTGCCAACAACACACTGCATCAATGGAAACCTGGAAAGATGCACAAATTACCGAGGAAGTGTGGGAAAAGAGCTGGGCTGCTGGTCAGATTGATGCGGAGGGGCTTTAGGGTCCCTCTGCCCACCATCCTACTAGCTAATGTGCAAGCCATAGAGAACAAGGTGGATGATCTTAAAGGGAGACTCACCTACTGCAGGGAGATGCAGAACTGCTGTGTATTCTGTTTCACAGAGACCTGGCTCTCCCCTGCCACCCCCGACTGTGCCATCCGACCAGAGGGATTTTCAATCCATCGGATCGACTGCATGGCATCTTCTGGCAAGATGAAGGGCGGTGGAGTCTGCCTTCTGATCAACACTGTGTGGTGCTCGGACACAGTTGCACTGACAAGCTCCTGCAGTCCGGACCTGGAACATCTGTCGGTGAAGTGTCGTCCCTATTATCTGCCACGGGAATTCACCTCGGTCATACTGACAGAGGTTAACATTCCCCACCCAGGCGAACGTGGAGTGTGCTGTGAATACACTGTATGCCAACATCAGTGAACTTGAGACCAGGTATCCAGAGGCTTTGTTCATTACAGCTGGGGGCTTTAACCAGACCAACCTCAGAAAAGCACTGACAAAGATATACCAACGTGTCTCCTGCTCCACTAGAGGCCCGAATATACTTGACCACTGCTACACAGCGGTCAAGGATGCCTACCATTCCGTTCAACGACCTCACTTCGGAAAATCAGACTATCAGGCCATACTCCTTCTCCCAGCTTACAAACAGAAACTGAAGCGGGAGGTCATGGTGTCAAAAGTGGTGTCGCGTTGGACAGAGGAAACGGATGAGGTTCTCCGTGACTGCTTTGATTCGGTGGACTGGTTAGTGTTCAAGGACTCGGCAGCTAACCTTGATGAGTATGCCTCAGCTGTCATGGACTTTATCTGGAAATGCACAGAAGACTGTGTGTCTCGCAAGATGATCCGGGTATTCCTTAACCGGAAACCTTGGATGAATTATGATGTCCACTCCCTTTTGAAGGCTAGAGCTACGGCTTTTAGGTCCGGAGATACCGGTCGCTACATGGAATCCAGGCGTGAACTCCGGAAAGCCATTAAGGGTGCCAAGAGGCAATATCGAGCCAAGTTGGAAGCCCAGGCTAACCAGAGGGATGCCAGTAGACCATGGTAGGGTCTAAATGAGATCACTGGGCACAAAGAAAAGGCTGGGAATATCAATAACTGTAGCGCTTCTTGTCCTGATGAACTTAACGTATTCTACACAAGATTCAAACAGAAGAAGAGTGTCCAGCCCCCTCTGGATGAACTGGACCTGGTGGCATCAAGATTCATCATCACCGAGGAAGACATTAGAAGAGCCTTCCTGAAGATAAATCCAAGGAAGGCAACGGGGCCAGATGGCATCCCGGGATGGGATGTGCAAGCGAGCTAGCTGGAGTGTTTGCTGACATCTTCAACTGCTCCCTGCTTCAATCTAAGATCCCCTCGTGTTTTAAGAAGGCAACGAAAATCCTGATGCCGAAGAAAAGCAAGGTGGCATGCCTGAATGACTACCGACCTATGGCTCTAACATCAATTGCTACGAAGTGCTTCGAGCGATTGGTTATGGCACACATCAACCATAACCTACCGGTCAACCTCGACGCTTCGCAATTCGCCTACCAGAGCAACAGGTCAATGGCAGATGCCATCTCTCTGGCACTACATTCCTCCTTGGAACATCTGGAGAATAAAGACGCATATGTAAGGCTCCTTTTTATCGATTACAGCTCTGCCTTTAATACCATCATTCCAAATAAACTGATTCCTAAGCTCCGGAACCTGGGTCTTAGCACTCAGATCTGCAGCTGGATCTTCAACTTCCTCACAGACAGGACCAAGGCTATAAAAACAGCGGACAAACTCTCCTCTACAATCACTCTGAGCACCGGTGCCCCACAAGGCTGTGTACTTAGCCCCCTGGTGTACTCACTGTACACCCATGGTTGTGTAGCCAAGGTTCCATCAGACTCAATATATAAGTTTGCTGATGACACCACAATTGTAGGCCATATCTTGGGGAATGATGAGTCTGAGTACAGAGAGGAAATTAAGAACCTGGTGGCATGGTGCGAAGACAATAACCTATCCCTGAATATCAGCAAGACGAAGGAATTGGTTGTTGACTTCAGAAGGAGTAGCGGACCACACAACCCATCTACATCTGTGGTGCGCAGGTGGAACAGGTCAAAAGCTTTAAGTTCCTCAGGGTGAATATCACAAATGACCTGACTTGGTCTAACCAAGCAGAGTCCACTGCCAAAAAGGCCCACCAGCGCCTTAACTTCCTGAGAAAGATGAAGAAATTTGGCCTGTCCCCTAAAACCCTCAGTAATTTTTATAGGTGCACTGTAGAAAGCATTCTTCTAGGGTGCATCACAACCTGGTATGGAAGTTGTCTTGTCCAAGATCAGAAGAAGCTGCAGAAGATCGTGAACATAGCCCAGCACATCACACAAACCAATCTTCCATCCTTGGACTCACTTTACACTGCATGCTGTCGGAACAGTGCTGCCAGGATAATCAAGGACACGACCCACCCAACCAACACACTTTTTGTCCCACTTCCCTCTGGGAGAAAGTTCAGGAGCATGAATTTGGGAACAGCTTCTTTCCAACTGTGATAAGACTGCTGAACAGATTCTCACCCGAATCTGGGCCATACCTTCCAAATATCTGGACCTGACTTGCACTACCTTACTTTCCCTTTTCTATTTTCTAATTATGATTTATAATTTAAATTTTTATTAAGCGCAGAAACAAATATCACTGTGATGATTGTACACTCTAGTATCAATTGTTTGGTGACAACATAGTATAAAGTTTTGAACCATCCCCCCTCTGTCCATTTCGTTTCACATAGTCCAAGTATGTTGATCTTCAAGTCCTTTCATTTTCATAACCACATTTTATAGTTTACCTCATATAAGAAGAGATCTAATATTCCATGTAGCTAACCTGACATCAGGTTTTCCATTGATGATGACCCTAGTAGCCTCATTCCTACCGTTGCTGGACGCGACTCCACTACTGTTTATTCGTGGCTCTGTTAATGTCGTTGTTTTGATCCTTGATTGAGACTGACATACTGGGAAATTGTGCACTTGGCAGGTTACAGCAGTCGTTTGCCTTTGCCTTCTGCCGTGTGAGATTAAAGAGAACACCACCTCTTTTCTTGGTAGATCATCTGCTTGCAAATCAACCATTGTCTCCAAGGTCATAGCTCTTCCGCATGCCCTGCTAGTCTGCTGCTGGGTCCACTGTTGGCCATCGCTCGTAACCCCGAACAAGGGATCCTCACCATGTGCTACCAACTGGGTCAGCTGGCTGTGAGGCGTTTTGCCATGCCGTGCTCCGGGCCGGGTGTTGCGGTGGCCGGCGGCCATAGTGGGGACACCGGGGATGGAGCAACACGGCCTGGGCCTGGGCTCGAATTGACAGCACTGGTGGTGCTCGTCCAACTACATCTACAGTAGATCACAATAAGGCCAGCACTGATATATCAATGAAATTAAAAAAGCAAACACGAGGAAATCTGCAGATGCTGGAAATTCAAGCAACACACACAAATGCTGGTGGAACACAGCAGGCCAGGCAGCATCTATAGGGAGAAGTACTGTAGTCCTGACGAAGGGTCTCGGCCTGAAACGTCGACAGTGCTTCCCTAGAGATGCTGCCTGGCCTGTTGTGTTCCACCAGCATTTTGTGTGTGTTGCTATCAATGAAATGCTTGGTTTAGCTGCAATTCAGCTGTGGAGGTGTAATTACTTTGATGTTTACAACAGGCATTTTTCATTGGAAGAACAGAATATGGGTATGTAAGAAATGTCTGAAATTGTTTAGAAAGGTGAGGAGTGTAGGAATGTGGTCAGGTTCACACTGAGAGTAAACAACATAGATGGTGCCAGTGTTGAGGGCTTGTTGTTTGCAACAGATCTGTCTGGAGGAGGGCAAATATAATGAACTGACTGGAGACTCAGTGGGCTGAAGATCGTGTTTCCACATGCACAATTCTACAACCCTGTAATGGCCAGAACTGATGCCAGTGGGAAAAATTGTTCATCTGCAATCACACGTTGAGTCCCAAGGCTTAAATGTGACCTTGACTTTTCTTGGCCTCTCGCTGAAACAACTTTATCTTTCTCTCACACTCTCTCTCTCTCTCTCTCTCTCTCTCTCTCTCTCTCTCTCTCTCTCTCTCTCTCTCTCTCTCTCTCTCTCTCTCTCTCTCTCTCTCTCTCTCTCTCTCTCTCTCTGAGTTGCCCTACCCTTAAACTCCACTCACTACAATCATTTCTTCCTTCATTTGCGATGTCAAAATTCACAACAGGTTACATATCTTAACAACCTTCTGAGAGTTGGTTATCTTGTGTTAACACTGACTCCCATTCCCCCACACCATCACTGCTCTCAGTCTCCCTGCTTGTTCTGGCTTCACTACCCTCTGATCTTTCACTTTCTCAATTGTTCAACATTTCCCAGAGTTCTCAGCTTCATTTTCCAAAGCTCCTCATATCAATAAACTCCAAGACTTACATGGTGTTAAGTTCTTCTCCCTCCGTACCCAACTCCACACCTACTTCCTTTGCCACCAGAATATTCTGTATACAATTTTTCCTTCCTCCAGAACCTTCATTCCATTCCTTCTGGCCTCTTATTCTTTATAGATCGATTTAATACTGACTACCAATATGAAATAGTTACTCTATCTGACTAAACCCTCTCTGAATTCAATGTTAACCACTGAGCGGAGTAACATTTCTACTCAAAAGACGAGGGCTGAGCTGATGGTGGGCTTCAATAGATGAAAGTATGATGCACAAGACCAATCCCAAATTCGTCATCAATTCTACTGGTCTTTTTGCACTTTTGGTAACATTGAATTTACAGAAGCTGATTGGTAGCTCTTAGAATTCACCACACACCTCCCCTGGGCCACTACCCGACACAAAGCATTTGGCCATCGTCACTGACTTCATTTTTTGAGATCTTTCCTCCACAGTGTCATAACTCCCCAAATGTGCACAGCTCAGTACATTGTATTTTCCAGTCCTAAAAAAATTAGCTGGAAAACAGAAACTTGGTGCCATCCTTTGATTGATCATATTATAGTCTGCAAGGTGCAACACTGAGTTAAACTTGCAGCTGAACAGTTTTCCAGTTGTGGCAGAGCTGGACATTTCTGATGAATGGTCATTAGTCCATAACATTAACTCAGGTTCCTCTCTCTACACTGCTGCCGTACATACAGGGTATTTCCAACATTCTCCTTCCTGTCAGATTTCCAGTAACTGTGGTGTTCTGTGTCTCCTCGTTCCTGCACTGTCTTTCCCCTCTCCCCATCCTCTCTCCTCTCCTTCTATTCACACATCCTCACAGAGATCCGCTGTGATTCACCAGCCACCAATACCCTCGCAGCTCACACCACCATGGTCCATGTAGCTCTGTCTCTGTTGGTCTGCACCCTATCACTGTCACTAACTTTGTCCTCTCCACCCCTCACTCGGCTCTGCAACTGGAAACATCTCTGTTTTTGATCTTCTCTGAGTTCAATGAAGCTGCATTGAATTGGATCATTAATTTCTGGTTTCCACTCTATTGTACTGCCTGACCCATGTTCCCCTGGTACATTAAGATTTATTTCAGATTTTCATCATCTGCACACTTTTGTCTCTCAAGCACCAAACACACTCTGCACAATTAACAAGCCGTTTCTTGTCAGTGCAGGTTGAGAATAGTACTCAAGTTCTCACCAGCATATTCTCATGTTTTGCCTTGAGCATGATGGATGGAGGCCCAATGTCAGCCATTTGTGGCATCAGGACAGCAAATCTTCAGCAGAATTGTCCCTTATGCTGTGGCTCAGCTGGAATTTGTGTGATATTTTCAGTGCAGTGCTTTTTGTGAAAGAGGTTGCCTTTAAGATAAAGGCTTTGATGTTATATTAGAAAAGCTGAAATAAGAAGGTATTTCCTCTGCACATGGACTGCTAGCAGGATCAAGAGATTAGAGTTCAAGAGGAGATGGCAATTAGTGACTGTTGAAATCTCTGCCAGTGATGATTTGTGATAGTATGGTTGTGTCATGACCCAGTGGATGTGTTAGGACATGTCTGACAGTTGACATTTGCCCTCTGAAAACTGGCAAACAGTGCTCTGAAGTGCAATTTTGATAGATGAATAAATACATAGATAGATACTTTGTTGATGCCAAGGAGATTACATTGTCACAGCAGTATTACAAGTGCACAGATATACAAATGTTAGAAGAGAAATAAGAAAGTATAAAAAATAAGTTACATCAAACAGTCTAACAGCAGGGGTAATGACTTCCCCTGCTATAGTCTGACTCATTATAGAGCCTGAACACCGAGGGTCAAAATGACCTTAGGTAGCACTCTTTGGAGCAGCACACTTGTCTTAGTCCCTAACTAGAAGTGCCCCTCTGTTCAGCCAAGGTGGCATGCAGAGTGTGGGAAACATTGTCCAGAAGTGCTAGGATTTTCCATAGGGTCCTTTGTTCTACCAAAGCCTTCAGTGACTCCAGTTTGAAACCTATAACAGAGCCAGCCTTTCTAATCAGTTTATTAAGCCTGCTGACATTGCTCGTGTTGTTGACATTGCTCCAGCATGCCACCATCCAGAAGATTGTCTGAGCAACAACAGACTGGTAGAACATGTGAAGGATAAGCCGGCATGCCCCAAAGAACCTCAGTCTTCTCAGGAAGTAGAGGGAACACTGGCCATACTTATACACAGCCTCTGTGCTGGTGCTCCACTCAAATCCGTCATCTAGGTGCACACCCAGGTACTTGTAGGTCCTCACCACATCCACATCCTCACAAGACAGCAGTGCAGGGTTAGTCTTCCTAAAGTCTATGACCATCTCCTTTCTATTATTGATGTTGAGCTGCAGATGATTCAGCCTGCATCATTTGAGAAATACCTCCATCAGAGGCCCTGTATTCATCTTACTGCCCTCCCCTTAGGACCTAATGTTATACAATCAGTGACATAATTAGATTAAAAGATTTTCTTAACTTGACAGATTGTTCAAATAGCACTATTCATGCAATTAATGAAAATAATGGGAAATTCAAAGTTCTGTACACTATCTGGTCAGAGGTATTGAGTGCATTGATAAAGATTACTAACATTTTGGCGACTTATTTGAAAACCAGTCTGAATTTCTGTGGGGCATACTATAGACTGTAATATTTGATTATTGGAAATTTCATCTTTAATTTTTACCATTAATGTCAAATTTATTTGTGCTACAACATTAACATTTGATTAATGGAACTTGTAACTTTAATTTTTATCATTATTGTTGAATTTGTTTACAATACAAGAATTGATCATCTCCTGTGATCTTTGGTGGATCTTCCAATAATGTCTGTCTCCCTCACTCACCTCCAGATTTCCTCAAGAACTAGATGGATCAGGGTGTCACATTATATCTAATCTTGTTGATTTAGAACACAGAACATTGAACTCATAACAATACAGCACAATATATGGCATCTGGCCCCATTGTTGTTCCAATCCTTTAATGTACTTGAAGAACAATCTAACCCTTCCCTCCCACATTACCCTCCATTGTTATTTCCTCCATATGCCTATCTAAGAGTCTCTTAAATGCCCTTAATGTCTTTTATCTGCCTTTACCACTACACCTGTTAGTGTGTTCAATGCATTTACCACGTTCTGTGTAGAAAGTTTGCCTCTGACTTTCCCCCATACACTTTCCTCCCAATATCTTAAAATTATGTCCCATTGTATTGGCACTGTCCACCCTAAGCAAAAGTCTCTGTCTGTCTACTTGATCTATCCCTCTTATCATCTTTTACAACTCTTATCAAGTTACCTCTCATTCTCCTGCTCTCCAAAGAGTATAACCATAGCTCGCTCAACCTATCTTCATAACACATATTCTCCAATCCTGGTATCATCATGAATAAACTCCCTGTCACACTCTCTGAAGTCTCCACACCTACATATGAAAAACAATGGGAAGTTAGAGGATTGGAAAGCTTTTAAAATCCATCAGCTATCAACTAAAAGAGTAATAAAAATGGACAAGATGGAATACAAAGAGGTAAGCTAGCAAATAATATTAAAGGTGATACCAAAAATTTCTTCAGATACATAGTATAAAAGAGAGATGAGAGTAGATATCAGACTGCTGGAAAATGATGCTGTAGATGTAGCACTGGGATATAATGAAATGGCAGAGAAACTGAATAAGCATCTGCCATGGGCCACTGCCTACTCTCTCTTATAAATGCCATCATAATATCTCCTGGCTATTCACATACATTTCCATGCCCAGGTTTGCTGTGGACTCTCCTTGGACAGTCTATCAGCTCAGTGTGTTTTTGTGTTTGCCAACGTAATTCAGAGAGGAAGGTAGGAAAATGAATACAACCTGAGAGATGGAGCTGATGGACCAAATCATTTTCATTCGACCACTCAAAAGCAGCTGCATATCTGTTGAGATGGCGAGGGGATTGGGCTGATGGTATAAGTAAAAATACCATCAGTTTGACTCATGTTGTAAACTGAACTCTTCATGATGCACACCGTGATTACATTTGGGAAAAAAAAGCACAATTCCTTCAGAGGAAATCTGAAACTCCAATCTAGTATGTGAAAAAGTCTTGAATAATGTCTTTGAACCTTCTGGTAAAATATTCTTGTTATGAAAAACAACATTTAACATTCAACATTTAATATTATTCTCAAATGTCCCAATCTACCTGTTAGAGTGATTTTCAGGTTTAGCACATTTAAAGTTAGCAAGTGACCTCTCAACCACCAATCGTCAATTCTGAATGTAAGTTGTAGATTTGATTTAAATGAACAAGATGTTCCTAAAAGTTTTGAATCACAGACCAGATAATGCCGATTAAAATTACTTCAGCGTGCGTGTGGTTTTTTTTAAAAAAGCATTGTAAATATGGAATTGTTCTTTGACGTTTAACACATAAAATGTGAGTAGCGCTGGGCATAGGCAGACGTTTCAACCAAAAGTGTCTCCATGTGATGCCTGCTGTATCTTGTTTTGATTGATAAAGAAGCTGGTTTGTACTACCAGTAGCTTTCTGCGGTGACTTCATTCACACAACGACATTTGGTGTCAGGAGTGGGGTATCTCCGAGTGACCGACCCGTCGTGAGCCCAGCGATCTTAGCAGTCCAAATGGGTGAGCATTTTTAAAATCAGCCCTCGCTCTTGGAACCGGTCAGGCCGGTCGTGCACAGGAACACGGAGAGCAGAAATGGTAGATCTAAAAGAACCATGTGCGCGTGCATATGTGTTTCTTTGGGTGTTAATTTGGCAAGACGGAGCCCACCAGTTACGAATGGTTGTTAAAGGTTCGGGACGCCAGTGGGGGGGGGGGGGGGGGGGCTGTATACTTGTTTCGGAGGCTGCATTTTAGTATACAGTACATGTTTCGCGAGTGTGTTGCAAAGGAATAGAGCAAGCAGCTTGAGTTCAGGCACTCAATAGTGGCAGAATGCAGAGTACATAGAGTATGTGCTGTTTAACTGGTACCCGCCACTCATATTTTGCCTACTGTGGGAATTAATGTGGAGATATTTCAGGGAGAGGTTTTACCCAGATGTATCTGTCAGGAATGAGGTCAGGCACGACAGGTCGAAAACCCTGATGATCCGAGCAAGACCTTGAATGATTACAGCCATTCATAAGTCCTCCAGCCCTGGGGAGAAACAAAATATTGTCAGAGTTGCCCTGAATGAAAGTTGCAAGTGGGAATTCGGAACTCTGGCGCAATCTCAAGGAAATGTTTGAAATTCAACGGATATCCTGAAGATATGTGTTAACTAAAAGCGAAGTGCCCAAGGAATATGTGGGACGGGATGGCCCAGGGGGTGTGGGATGGTAAATGGGCATCAACCGGGAACGCCAATAATGAAATAAGATATTGCTCTTTTAAAAGGGGAAGTGATTCAGCGAGTCACTGGGGAACGATAATGGCAGTGATTCAAAACACTGATGAGACAGCCATGGATTATGCAAAACGTAAATATCAAGTTATGACGGCTAAACAAGGTTGGATAATCGAGGTAGGGACCACCCAGTACTCGTGAATATGCTGTAGGATGTCCTGCGGTCAGCCCACCAAGAAGTTTTAGATTAAAGCAGGGGTTCCCAACCTGGGATGCCCGCACCCCCAGGGGGTGTGAGATGGAATTTCAGGGGGTGCGACAGAGGAGTGGCTTGTGTCCTTGAGTGACGAGTCACGAGTCATCACTCAGCCAGCTGTCAGTGTGCCTTGAGAAGTGGTGGTAACATTTGTCCCAAGCACACTCCAGTCTCCCGCTGCCCGAGTCCAGAGAGACGTAAACTCACTCCAGTCTCCCGCTGCCCGAGTTCAGAGAGACGTAAACTCACTCCAGTCTCCCGCTGCCCGAGTTCAGAGAGACGTAAACTCACTCCAGTCTCCCGCTGCCCGAGTCAGCGTTGAGTGGACTCATCAGTGTTACCTGAGAGTTACACCTCAGAGTTGAGGAGTCTGATCAGTGTTACCTGGGAAGTTACACCTCAGAGTTGAGGAGTCTCATCAGTGTTACCTGGGAGTTACACCTCAGAGTTGAGGATTCTCATCAGTGTTACCTGGGAGTTACACCTCAGAGTTGAGGATTCTCATCAGTGTTACCTGGGAGTTACACCTCAGAGTTGAGGATTCTCATCAGTGTTACCTGGGAGTTACACCTCAGAGTTGAGGATTCTCATCAGTGTTACCTGGGAGTTACACCTCAGAGTTGAGGATTCTGATCAGTGTTACCTGGGAGTTACACCTCAGAGTTGAGGATTCTCATCAATGTTACCTGGGAGTTACACCTCAGAGTTGAGGATTCTCATCAGTGTTACCTGGGAGTTACACCTCAGAGTTGAGGATTCTGATCAGTGTTACCTGGGAGTTACACCTCAGAGTTGAGGATTCTCATCAGTGTTACCTGGGAGTTACACCTCAGAGTTGAGGAGTCTCATCAGTGTTACCTGGGAGTTACACCTCAGAGTTGAGGATTCTCATCAGTGTTACCTGGGAGTTACACCTCAGAGTTGAGGATTCTGATCAGTGTTACCTGGGAGTTACACCTCAGAGTTGAGGATTCTCATCAGTGTTCCCTGGGAGTTACACCTCAGAGTTGAGGAGTCTCATCAGTGTTACCTGGGAGTTACACCTCAGAGTTGAGGATTCTCATCAGTGTTACCTGGGAGTTACACCTCAGAGTTGAGGATTCTGATCAGTGTTACCTGGGAGTTACACCTCAGAGTTGAGGATTCTCATCAGTGTTACCTGGGAGTTACACCTCAGAGTTGAGGATTCTCATCAGTGTTACCTGGGAGTTACACCTCAGAGTTGAGGAGTCTCATCAGTGTTACCTGGGAGTTACACCTCAGAGTTGAGGATTCTCATCAGTGTTACCTGGGAGTTACACCTCAGAGTTGAGGATTCTCATCAGTGTTACCTGGGAGTTACACCTCAGAGTTGAGGATTCTGATCAGTGTTACCTGGGAAGTTACACCTCAGAGTTGAGGATTCTGATCAGTGTTACCTGAGAGTTACATCTCAGAGTTGAGGATTCTCATCAGTGTTACCTGGGAGTTACACCTCAGAGTTGAGGAGTCTCATCAGTGTTACCTGGGAGTTACACCTCAGAGTTGAGGATTCTCATCAGTGTTACCTGGGAGTTACACCTCAGAGTTGAGGATTCTCATCAGTGTTACCTGGGAGTTACACCTCAGAATTGAGGATTCTCATCAGAGTTACCTGGGAGTTACACCTCAGAGTTGAGGATTCTGATCAGTGTTACCTGGGAGTTACACCTCAGAGTTGAGGATTCTGATCAGTGTTACCTGGGAGTTACACCTCAGAGTTGAGGATTCTCATCAGTGTTACCTGGGAGTTACACCTCAGAGTTGAGGATTCTGATCAGAGTTACCTGGGAGTTACACCTCAAAGTTGAGGATTCTGATCAGAGTTACCTGGGAGTTACACCTCAGAGTTGAGGACTCTCATCAATGTTAGCTAGAAGGTTACTTCTCAGAATTAAAAATCATCTCATGTTGTTGTTGTTCGTCCTTTGGAGTCAAAGACGACCACGACTTCTGTCAGGTGGAGGTTTTGTGACTGTGGATCCGGAAGTGACTGGTGAGGCCAATCCGGGCCCTGAAAGTTCGCCCACATGTGGGACACATGAGGGTAGGTGCTGCAGTGGAAGTGGAGGTAGCTCGAGCCTTGCGTGCGGCGTGTTTCCTCTGAGCCTCTGCGGTGCGTCTGATTTCTGCTGCATACGCTCCTTAGTGGTCCTGCTCCACCAGGTTGGGCGGTCCAGAGCAAGCGATTCCCAGCTACTGGGATTGATGTTGAGGTCTTTGAGGGACACTTTGAGGCAGTCTTTGAAATGTTTCTTCTGCCCTCCAACTGAGTGCTTGCCCTGGCTCAGCTCTCCATACAGCAGCTGTTTTGTTAGTCGACTGTCAGACATCCTGACGACATGGCCAGCCCATCTGGCCTGGGCTTTCTGTAGGAGGGTGTAGACGCTGTGGGTGCTAGCCCACTCCAGGACCTCCGTGTCTGAGACTTTGTCCTGCCATCGTACGTGGAGAAGTCTGCAGAGGCAGATCAAGTGGAAGTGGTTGAGCTGTTTAGCGTGTCTGCTGTAGACAGTCCAGGTCTCATTGGCATAGAGGAGGGTGGTGAGAACCACTGCTCAGTACACCTTCAGCTTCGTGGTAAGGCTGAGTCCTCTCCGCTCCCATACATTCTCACAGAGTCTACCAAAGGCGGCACTGGCTTTGGCAATTCTGTTGCTGATCTCTGCATCTATGTTCACCGCTTGTGATAGAGTACTACCCAGATAAGTAAATCTGTCGACTGCCAGTAGCTTTCTGCCCCTTTACTGTGATGTGTGGTTCCTGGTAGGGCTTTCTGGTGCTACGTATTCAGGCAACAATAAATATATGTGAGTTAGGCAAGGGTTTTTATAACAAATAACACGTTTATTAAACACTGAAAACAAACCCCCAAAAGTAAACAAAACACTAACGTAACCGGAAATCAGCTGCTGTGCGGCAGCTTAAGCAGTTCTTAAAGCGATGTTGCAAAAACAGTTCTTTAAAGTGGTATTGCCAAAAGTTCAAAATTCTCACAGTCCATTTAAAAGGAGAGACTTTTTAAGACAATTTAAATTCTCTTTCACGTCGTTTTTCTTCAGTCCCCGAAGTCGAACTTTTCCCACGAAGAATTTTATAAAACACAATGGCTTAAAGGCACTGACCTTTGCTTCCACACTGTCCTCAATCTTTTCTGGTATTTACCAGAGATTAACATGAGAACAGTCAACAAATTCCTTCTGAATAAGGATCAAATAAGGTCAAACCCATTTCACCGTCGAAAATCAATTCTCCTCGATCTTTAACTCCCGAACTCCGATCTTCACTCTCCACTGATTCTCAACTAGCAGTATTTGTAAAGAAACTGCTGGCAATGATCTTTTAAACTTTAGGCATTAGATAAAACTTCACCTTTCAACTAAACTGCGTCATCACATTAAAACACGCAGTGGCATGAAGTCAACATGGCAAATCCAGCCACGAACTGCCCGTCCTCACAGGGAGGGGTCCTCCTTTTATACCCTGTAAAAAAAGCCTGTCACATGATCTCTACTGGCGGGAAAATGACATCACTCCAACATCACAAGACCATTACCTCAAGTCCAGTATAACTTCAACTCCAGTCACGTGACAAGGGTACCACTGTCACGTGTCATGGGTACGTAACACCTCCCTCCAAAAAAACATTTTTGGTCTGACAAGAACAAAAATTTTAACAATTACTTACAAGAAAAACAAGTGTATAAATTTTATAACATACACAATATACAATACCATCATATAACAGCTTACAACTCACAATACAGTAGGAGTGTTACAATAAAAAAAACCACTCCAAAAAAAAATTACATTGTACATTCAACATCGAGATAGACAATCAGCAACCACATTATCTTTACCTTTAATATGAGTTATCACAATATTGTACTCTTGTAACATCAAACTCCAATTTAATAATCTTCTGTTTTTGTTTTTCATCTTACTCAGAAAAACTAACGGATTATGATCAGTGTAAACAATAAGTGGATTTTGAGTTGTACCAACATATACCTCAAAATATTCTAAAGCTAAAGCAAGAGATAACAATTCCTTCTCTACTGTCGAATAGTTTCTTTGATGCTTATTAAATTTCTTCGAAAAGTAAGCTACTGGATGATCAACCTCATCACCCTCATTCCTTTGAATTAATACTGCTCCTGCAGCCTCATCACTAGCATCTACAGCTAATGAAAAAGGTTTTCCAAAGTCAGGTGCTTTAAGCACAGGTTGTTGACATATCATTGTTTTCAATTTTTCAAATGCTTCTTGACAAGGCACTGTCCACACAAACTTCACATTCTTCTGCAAAAGGTTAGTTAATGGAAGGGCAACATTAGCAAAATTCTTACAAAATTTTCGATAATATCCTATGATTCCCAAGAATGTTCTGAGAGTTTTTTTCCCGTCAGAGTGGGAATCTCTAAAATTGCCCGAACTTTTGCCTGAACAGGAGCTACCATACCTTGACCCACAACACAACCAAGGTAAGTCACAGTGGCATGTCCCAATTCACTCTTAGCTAAATTAATAGTTAAGTTAGCTTTTGAAAGCCTTTCAAACAATTTCTCCACCACAATAATGTGTGCTTCCCAAGTATCATTTCCTGTCACTAAATCATCAATATAAGTATCAGTATCTTTCAATCCTTGAATCACAGAGTTAATCATCCTCTGGAAAGTACCTGGGGCATTCTTCATCCCAAGTGGAAGAACATTATATTCATATAACCCAGATGGAGTTACAAATGCAGAAATCTCTCTACCTCTGTCTGTTAATGGAACACACCAATACCCTTTCAATAAATCAATCTTTGTAAGGAACTTTGCTTTTCCAACTTTATCTACACAATCATCTACTCTAGGAATTGAATATACATCTGTTTTCATTACAACATTCACCTTCCTATAGTCCATACAAAACCTAATACTACCATCTGGTTTTGGCACCATAACACATGGCGAACTCCAATTTGAGTTAGAATGTCTAATAATATCATTCTCTAACATATATTTAATTTCTTTCTCAGGAAGTTCACATTTTTCAATGTTCATCCTATATGGATGTTGTTTAATAGGTTTGGTATCTCCAACATCTACATCATGTGAAGCTATAGTAGTCCTTCTCAGAACATCTGGAAACAAATCCTTATATTTAAAAATTAATTCCTTCATCTGTTGTTTCTGCTCTAGCTGTAAGTGTGCTAATTTCTCATCAATATTTTCCAGAATGGTTGAATTTTGTAACCTAACAGAAACAATGTTGGATTTAGAATGAAATTCAGATGGATGATCTATCATGTTCCTAGTTAAATCAAACTCACTCTCACTAACCACAACAGTCACAGTATCAGATTGTTTCTCATAATACGGTTTAATCATATTTATATGGCAAAGTTGTGTTGACCTTCTACGATCTGGAGTTTTTATCACGTAATCCACATAATTGATTTTAGACACAATTTCATAAGGACCATGAAATCTAGCTTGTAAAGGATTTGTCTGCACTGGGAAAAGAACCAACACCTTATCTCCAGGCTTGAACATCCTCATCCTAGCTTCTTTATCATACCAAGTTTTCATTTTCTCCTGAGCCAACTTTAAATTTTCCTTGGCTAAGCTACAAGCTTTATGTAACTTGTCCTTAAATTTCAAATCATAGTCCAACAAATTAGTGTGTACTTCCTTACTAATCCACTGTTCTTTTAATAAAGCTAAAGGTCCTCTAACTCTATGCCCAAACACAAGTTCAAATGGACTATAACCTAAAGATTCCTGTACTGATTCCCTTACTGCAAATAAAAGTAAGTTTATACCCTCATCCCAGTCACTTTCATTTTCCACACAATATGTCCTAATCATATTCTTGAGGGTAGAATGAAACCTCTCCAAGGCACCTTGCGATTCTGGATGGTATGCAGACGAAGTGATTTGCTTAGCTCCTAATTTATAAACTATCTGTTGAAACAATCCAGACATAAAATTACTGCCTTGATCAGTTTGTATTTCCTTAGGTAATCCAAAATAAGTAAAGAATTTTATAAGAGCCTTTGTCACAGTTTTAGCTTTTATATTCCTAAGTGGTACTGCCTCTGGAAACCTAGACGAAGTACACATAATAGTCAACAAGTACTGATAACCAGTTTTTGTCTTTGGTAATGGACCAACACAATCTACAATAACTTTAGAAAATGATTCACCAAATGCTGGAATAGGTTGTAATGGAGCTACTGGTGTAATTTGATTTGGTTTACCCACAATTTGACAAGTATGGCATGTTTTACAAAATATCGCCACATCTTTTCTTAGACCAGGCCAGTAAAAATGTTTTAAAATCTTGTCCACAGTTTTCCTTACCCCTTGATGTCCACCTAAAGGCACACTATGAGCTAAAGTCAAAATCTCATTTCGGTAAACTTTAGGGACAACTACCTGGTAAACAACATTCCATTCCTCACTTGCAGGAATTGTAGGTGACCTCCACTTCCTCATCAACACTCCTTTTTCCAAATAATATCCTACTGGCACCTTCTCAATTTCACTATCTAGTAAAGCTTGTTCTCTTAATTTTATAATCTCAGGGTCTCTAATCTGCTCTACTATCATCTCCTTCTGAGACAGATAAATCTTCATAGTCAGACTTACTCCCAGAATCTTGTTCAAACAACGAAGATAAGAAAGTCTCTGACTGTGGTGAACTACATATACCTGTCTGGACTGCTCCTGTGGCTCCTCCCACAGACCCCTGCTGACTGCTCCTGTGGCTCCTCCCACAGACCCCTGTATAAAGGTGATTGAAGCCTGAGCCCGGCCTCATTTCTCCAGGATGTAGCGTTGTTCATTCTTCCAGTCAATAAAAGCCGATATCTCGCTTTTTACGTCTCAGAGTGAGTTATTGATGGTGCATCACTGACACATCCTCAAAACTCGAATCCTGAGTTGAACAATCATGAGTAACAACCTCATTCTGCACATCAATCTTTTTAGCCATAGCTCTAGTCACAACACAGGAAGAATCTGTGTTAGATTTCATCTCTAGATCCTCTGACTCCATTGTCAAATGCACTTCAGGAAAAACTTGTCCACCTGCCAAGTCATTACCTAACAATAAAGAAATACCCTTCACAGGTAAGCTATGCTGTAATCCTACTTTAACAAATCCTGTAATTAACCCTGACTTTAAATTTACTTTATGTAAATGTACAGGCATAAAATCACTCCCAACACCTCTTATGTAATTTACCTCACCAGTATCAGACTCCTCATTAAACTTCAATACACTGTCTAACATCAGTGATTGAGAAGCTCCAGTATCCCTAAGGATTTTTATTGGTACCAGAGTAGATCCTTCTTTCAAGGATAAAAACCCTTCAGTTATAAAATGATCATATCCCCTTTTAACTTGGTCAGACTCTAACAAAACCTTATTTGTGTTTATCAAACCCTGTAATTTTACAGGTGCTTCAGTATGTTACACACAAGCATCTGGAACTGCTTCCTTCTCTTTCTTTTTCAATCTGAAACAGTTAGCTATTACATGGCCAGGCTTCTTACAATAGTTACAAATAAGACCAAACTGTCTTTCCTTCACAGGTTTTCCTTCCTCCTTACCTTTCTCAGTAACATCTGATTTAATTTCTGATTTACCCTGAGTCTCCATGTTATTTTTCCTCTTAAAAATTCTGCCCTGAGGAAATTTATTCTTATGGATTAAAACATATTCATCAGCTAATCTAGCAGAGTCCTGCAATGTATCAGTATCCCTCTCATTTAAGTAGGTCTTTATTTCAACAGGAATGCTTCTTTTAAATTCCTCCATTAAAATCAGCTCTCTCAATGTATTATAGTCCCCATTTACATTTTTAGAAGAAACCCATCTCTCAAAACACACAGCTTTATGATAGGCAAATTCCACATAAGTCTTTTCCACAGACTTCTTCAAACTTCTGAATCTTTCTCTATACGCTTCTGGGACTAATCTGTATGCTTTGAGAATATGCATTTTCACAATATCATAATCAAGTGCTTGTGCAGCAGTTAAAGCTGTATAAACTTGTTGTGCTTTACCTTTAATTACACTCTGTAACAACACTGACCATTTATCTCTCGGCCACTCTGACATCCGAGCAATAGTTTCAAAATGTTGGAAATATCTTTCCACCTCTGTTTCACTAAATGGAGGGACCAATTTAAATTCCTGACTAGCAACAAATGGCTTTTTAGAACCAGAAGACTATTCCCAGACCTTAATTCCACCATTGCATAATCAAATTCCCTCTTTTTTTGAACAGCTTCTAACTTACAACGCTCCAACTCTGCTTTACTTTGTTCCAACTTCATTTGTTCGATTTGCAACTGCATCTCTATATTACTTATTGGAAACGATTCTAAAATCGATTCATCAAAAACACCCGAATCCACATAGTGTGACGCAATTTTTCTCTGTATTAGAGCCTTTGATGTAGTCTGCAAAATACCTTTAAGTTGCAATTTACTAGCTATCTCAGATACCTCCGTTTTTTTTTGCCTTCGCTAACAACTCAGCGCCTGGCGAAGCCAGAAACTCATCAATATTCATCGTTGCCGAATACCACTCACAAGCCAATCAAACAAAAGAATTGAGTATTCCCCATTTCCAAAACACCGACTCAAAATTCAACAAGCATTTAAACTCAAACGATCCAATCCAGACGCAGCCCCCATATTTATGTTACAGATTCAGGCAACAATGAATATATGAGTTAGGCAGGGGTTTTTATAACAAATAACACGTTTATTAAACACTGAAAACAAACCCCCCAAAAGTAAACAAAACACTAACGTAACCGGAAATCAGCTGCTGTGCGGCAGCATAAACAGTCCTTAAAGCGATGCAGCTCAAACAGTTCTTAAAGCGATGTTGCAAAAACAGTTCTTTAAAGTGGTATTGCCAAAAGTTCAAAATTCTCACAGTCCATTTAAAAGGAGAGACTTTTTAAGACGATTTAAATTCTCTTTCACTTCGTTTTTCTTCAGTCCCCAAAGTCGAACTTTTCCCACGAAGAATTTTATGAAACAAAATGGCTTAAAGGCACTGACCTTTGCTTCCACACTGTCCTCAATCTTTTCTGGTATTTCCCAGAGATTAACACGAGAACAGTCAACAAATTCCTTCCGAATAACGATCAAATAAGGTCGAACCCGTTTCACCATCGAAAATCGATTCTCCTCGATCTTTAACTCCCGAACTCCGATCTTCACTCTCCACTGATTCTCAACTAGCAGTATTTGTAAAGAAACTGCTGGCAATGACCTTTTAAACTTTAGGCATTAGATAAAACTTCATCTTTCAACTAAACTGCGTCATCACATTAAATCACGCAGTGGCATGAAGTCAACATGGCAAATCCAGCCACGAACTGCCCCTCCTCACAGGGAGGGGTCCTCCTTTTATACCCTGTAAAAAAAACCTGTCACATGATTTCTACTGGTGGGAAGATGATGTCACTCCACCATCACGACCATTACCTCAAGTCCAATATAACTTCAACCCCAGTCACGTGACAAGGGTACCACTGTCACGTGTCACGGGTACGTAACACCAGATGCAGGCCGGTACATAACTTCAGTCTTTTTTGGTGCTGATTGTAAGTCCAATGTTGTCACAGGCTCGTGAGAAGCAGTCCATTTCTCGCTGCATCTTCTGCTCTGTGCTGACATTGAGGGCACAATCTTCAGCAAATAAGAGGTCTCTGACAACGCTCTCCTTTACCTTTGTAACAGCCAGTAGATGCCAGAGGTTGAATAGCCCACCGCCAGTCCTGTATCTGACATGTATACCATCCTGACAATCGTGGAAGGCATCATTCAACATAGCAGAGAAGACCATGCTAAAGAGTGTAGGGGCAAGAACGCATCCTTGCTTCACACCGTTCGTCACTGGGAAGGCTTCTGACTCGTCACCATCATCCAAACCTTTCACCATCATGCCATCGTGGAACTGCCGAACAATCGTGATGAACCTGCTAGGGCAGCCAAACTTCTACATTATCTTCCATAAGCCATCTCTGCTGACCGTATCAAATGCCTTGGTCAGATCGACAAAGGTCATAAAGAAGTCGCTGTGCTGCTCTTGACATTTTTCCTGGAGTTGGTGTGCAGCAAATACCATGTCAACAGTTCCATGCTCTGCACGGAAGCCACACTGGCTTTCTGGGAGGAGACCTTGCTCAAGGTGTTGGGGAAGGCGATTAAGCAGGACGTAAGCCAAGATCTTCCCAGCTATGGACAGGAGGGAGATGCCTTGGTGATTGTCACAAGACTGGCGGTTGCCTTTCCTCTTGTAGATGTGGACTATGCTGGCATCTTTCAACTGTTGCAGGACCTTTCCTTCGTTCCACATAGACGAAGAGTTCAGTCAGCTTCTGCATCATGAATGGGTCTCCTGCTTTGTAGACTTCAGCAGGGATTGCATCTGATCCTGGTGCTTTGCCACAAGAAAGTTGCCTGATGGCTTTTCTGTCTTCTTCTTCTGTGGGGAGGTTGTCAAGGTCCAGGTTGATCTCCACCTGAGGTAGGTGAGCAATGGCCTCATCATTGATTTCGGCAGGGCGGTTGAGGACCTGGTTGAAGTGTTCAGCCCATCTCTCCAAAATCTGCTTTTTCTCTGTCAGCAGCTGAGTTCCATCTGAACTGAGGAGGGGGGAGGAGCCAGAGGACAGGTCCATACAGAGCCTTCAAAGCGTCATAGAAACGCTTGGTGTCGTGACTGTCTGCGTAGCCCTGGATCTCATCAGCCTTATTGCTGAACCAGACGTCCTGCATCTCACGGACTTTCTTCTGCACTTTCCGTCTTGCACTGGTGAAGGCATCTATCTTTGCTTGTGATGTGGGATCATTCTGGTGCGCTCTGAACAGTTGGTGTTTCTCTGTCAACAGTGCCTGTATCTCCTCGTTGTTCTCATCGAACCAGTCTTGATGTCTATGGATTGCTGGTCCGAGGTGTTCGAGAGCGGTAGAGTAGACTGCATCTCTGAAAGCCGTCCACTGCTCTTCAATGCTGGTGTGGTCATCCTGGGGTGTGTCAAGCAGCCTGCTATCTAGGTCTTCACGAAATTCTTCTGCAACTACGCTGCTCTTCAGCTGGGAGACATTGAGCCTCTTTGCAGTCTTCTGACCTTGGGGTCTTCTCACAGGCAGGATGCGAAGTTTAAACTTGGACACTATGAGTCAATGATCCGTCCAGCAATCGGCACCACACATGGCCTTTGTCACTCTCACGTCTCGTCAGTCCCTCTTTCTGGTGATGACATAGTCAATCAGATGCCAGTGCCTAGAGTGTGGATGCATCCAAGTTGTCTTGTTACGGGTAGGGAGGCGGAATAGGGTGTTGGTGATGACAAGGTCATGCATAGCACATGTCTTGAGGAGCAGCAGGCCATTGCTGTTACACTTGCCAATACCATGTCTTCCAAGAATCCCTCCCCAGGTCTGGTCATCTGTCCCCACTCTGGCGTTAAAGTCCCCGAGGATAATAAGCTTTTCTGACTGTGGGACTGCTGCTATGAGGGTGTCAAGTTCCTCATAGAACTTATCTTTGATGTCATCTGGGTTGGTCATCGTTGGGGCATATGCGCTGATCAGCGTTGCACTCCTCTTATTGCTAAGTGGGAGCCGAAGTGTCATCAGGCGATCGTTGATGCCCTCTGGAAGCTTGGCAAGTTTACGAGTGAGGTCGGATCGGATGGCAAATCCAACGCCAGCCTTTTGTCATTCAGTGCTGCTGCGACCGCTCCAGAAGAAGGTGTACCCACCACCACGTTCTGTAAGCTGGCCCTTGTCTGCTAGGCGTGTTTCGCTGAGTGCTGCAATGTCCATGTTATAGCGGGCTAGTTCTTTGGCGACCAGTGCTGTTCTTCTTTCTGGTCTGACAGCCTTGGTAATGTCAAGCAGAGTTCGCACGTTCCACGTGTTAAGGTTGAGCACCTTCACTTTCGTCTTCTTTGTAGTTTGACCGCTGAGTGGGATCCCCGCCAGCCGCAGTGTGCTGGCCAGGGTAAGATGAAGCCGGCTATGTTTGAGGCACCTTTTCTAGCCCCTTCCTCCATGGAGGTGAGCACAGCGATTCCTAAAGAGGACTGCTCAGACACCCAGGGGGCTGCCGAGCTCCACTGCTGCTTCATTCCAGCGGAGAACGACCCAATGCCCTGGGCCGCCTGTGTGCAGGTTTGTGACTACAGCTTCCAGTGTATCCACACCTGCTGCTTCGCCACTCGCCCATCGCCACAGGACTTGAAGTTTTTTAGCAGAATGGGGGTTGGAGTCGTGACTTGCGCTTGACTTGGATTAAAGTGAGGGAGAGTTGCGCAAATCGTCAGCCTCACTTTCTCGTCCTGACCTATCTGTATCCAGTTGCAAGACGGAGTCAAGACGGCTGGAGATAAGTCGGGATGCAGTGGATGGCCAGCAGTGTCCTGTGTCTCACTGTGCCCTGATTGTGCTCCACAATGCTTTGCTGGGTCCGCCTTTCTACTCGTTGGACCGCCAAGTGGTGGTCTCCTCCGAGTAGTCCGCCGAATTCAGTCTTCGCATGTGTAGGTAGACAAGCCCTAACTCACTGAGGGTTTGAGGCCCATCGGCTACTCTCACCGGGTTTTGCCGGGCAGTCGAAGCCGTTGCCCGAGGTGGCCGCTGTTGCATGCAAACAGCTACGAGGAACCACTGGTGAGAGCTGAGTGTCAGGTGAGGACTAATGCGGACGAACTACTCAGAAGAGTTCGACATGTTCCCCGTCAGAGGTACTACCTCTCCCTGACACCCCATACACCCCAGAGTTAAAAATCATCTCATAATGTCAAAATCTTTATACATCCCGAATCAACCATCAAGTAACGACTTCGCGTTAAAACCAAACCCGCAGATAGTAGGTAAATTATTCAATTATAAAATTTTAAAAAGCCGCATTTTGATAAAAAGCAGCTGAAGTCATTTATTCGTATTTGTCTCAATGCATTAAAGAAGGTGTTTTTTTTCTCTTAAAAGTTTTTTTTTCTTGAATCGTTGATAATTTTCAATTGTGTTAGTTGAGGAGGTATCATGGTTAGCACCGAGGACTTTGAATCGTGTGATGGGAGTTCATATCGCCGGTAATCATCGCAAATAGGTGTGTAAATTCAGTAGAGAGTGGCCTAATAAGTCGTGTCGCATCTTGGCGTAACAGCAGATAACATCTAATATAATATTCAAAAGCGTATTTCTCGCGATACTTTGCTATAGGCATGTCTGTTTGAGTAAAGTGGTCATCCCTGACTTAGTCAGATAGTTTTTCTCATATTAGTTCATATTTTTCTCTTTACCCTTAACCCTTCATCATGTCAAAAAGAAGGAAATGGAATGATGACTATGTGTGCTTTGGTTTCACTTGCACAACAGGAAATGATGCTTGCAAAAACCCCAGTGCATTCTTTGTAGCGTTGTGTTTTCCAACTCAAATCTGAAGCCATCCAAGCTTCAAGAGCACTTCAAGAACAAGCATGGCGGAGCTGATGTTGAAGGACATGATGTTGGGTCATTGAAAATCAAAAGAGCTCGTTTTGATTCACAAGGAACTCTTCCAAAATTAGGTTTCATTTCTGTTGAAAAGCCACTACTTCTTGCTTCATACCAACTGGCATATAAAGTGGCCAAATCCAAGAAGCCCCATACAATTGCGGAAGATCTCATCAAGCCACGTGCATTGGAAATGGCAACAATTATCCTGGGCAAAGAAGCAAGAAAAAAATTTGAACAGGTGCCCCTATCAAATAATGTCATTCACAACCGAATCAGTGATTTGAGTGAAGATATTTTGGACCAAGTCATCTCAGATGTCAGAGCTAGTCCTCTTAAAATCTCTATTCAGTTGGATGAGTCAACTGATGTCTCCAGTTGTAGTCAACTCATCACATTAGTGAGGTATGTCAATGATGGTGCTGTGGAGGAAGATTTCCTGTTTTGTAAAGATCTGAAAACAAACATAACTGCAAAGGATGTGATGCAGCTGGTGAAAGACTTCTTTGCCAAACATGATTTAGATATCAAAGTCATTGGTTCTGTGTGCACTGACGGGGTACCTGCAATGCTTGGAAATAAATCTGGCTTTTCTGCATTGATGAAAAAGGAGATTCCAGACTTGCAGGTTACCTATTGTTTTCTTCATTGGCATGCTTTGGTATCAAAAACATTTCCTCCAAATTTGAAGAAAGTCCTTGAAGATCATCAACTGGATCGGGGGCGTGCTTTGAACCATCCCATCTTCAAATCAGATTGTGAGGATCTGAGAAGTGAGCATTCAGTTTTGCTTTTCCACACAGAAGTCCATTGGTTGTCACGAGGACAAGCTTTAACCCGCTTCTTTGAACTGCGGGAAGAAATCAAAGTTTTTCTGGAGGAGCGTGAATGTGTTCTGGTTGGGGCAATGGAATCACAGGAATTTACCCAAATGCTGGCTTACTTAGCTGACATTTTCACTCGTATGAATGACCTGAGTGTTTCTCTTCAAGGAAAAGGGGTAAACATATTGAAAGCTTGTGAAAAGTTCAATGCCTTCAAAGAAAAGTTACGTCGTTGGTGTCGAAGGATGGAAAGAGGCAGTCTGTCAAATTTCCCTTCACTAGAAGAGATGGTTGATGATGCTGGATCCATAACTCCTACTGTGCGTGAAGAAATTGTGGCTCATTTGGAAATGCTGTCAGAATCGTTTGATGGATATTTTGCTGCTGGAGACTTGAAGATTTCGGAAGATGGATCATGAATCCATATTCCTACAATTTGGAGAAAATGCCAGATGATGAAGAGCTGAAGGAAGATCTATTGATTTGCGGACAAATCAAGCTATTGAAATGCAATTTAAAAGCAAGACTTTGGAGGAGTTTTGGTGTGCAGCACTGGATATGTTCCCAAGACTTGGTGGAAAAGCACTCCGTGTCCTCATTCCATTTGCAACAACATAGTTGTGTGAATCTGGATTCAGTTCTGTTTTGTCAATCAAGACAAAATCTAGAAATTGCCTGAATCCACAGGCAGACCTGCGGATATTGAGAAATATACCTGAACTATAATCACTATGTATTAGCTATTTACTATACTATGTAATCACTTCTAGGTACCGAATATTAATATGTATTATTTTACTAGGCACATTTTGTTGTATGTTGTTTTCAGTAGATACTTTGTACTCTCTCAGCTGCATATTATGACACTTACAGAACACCTGCTTGTTTTGCAACACTATTAGCTGCGATGTATCCCATGTATTACACTCAGCCTTTGTTTAGTACGAGATAACGGTGGCGGACAGGATGCTGCGAGCAGGAATGTACTGTGAGGGAGGTTGTCTGAAAAACATAATCTTGGCCACGAATAAGGCCCCAATGCGAACGGGTGAAAAACAGTGGTGACGTACCGCGGGCTAGGCAAGAGTGATTAATTAATTCATATATAGATGATATGCAATTAAACTTGATTGGGTATGCTGATGAAACCGAAATGTAACTGAGATAAGAAATTACTGTAAAGAATGCTGTACACCGGAGCTCGGGGGGCTTTCGGTGACAAGTTCATTGATTGCCTCAGCCTTTGTTTGCAAATAAAGGTTTAATTTTCTTGAAGAATTGTCTGTGTCTCCAAGTCATTTCAAGTAACCACGACAAAATTGGCGACCGCGGCAGGACCGGGAAGAGACCCGCGGAAAGGAAACGGCAGATTGGGGACGCTTCCCAGTCCCCTAGGGACCCCCACAAGGCTAACAGAATTAAGGGTGCACCCAAACAAAAGGTAAGCGCTTTTTGCGACAATTTGGACTAAGAATTCTGTTGGCTTTGGGGAGGTCTTGGAGTCTCAGAAATGTGGAAACACTGCCGAAGGGTCTCTCCAGTCCAAAGAATCTGGCAGAATTGGGGGTTAACAAAGGAGGCTCAGAGGATTGATCAAGAACACTGCAGTGAGGGTAAGTACAAATAAGTTAATAAGAAGTTAAGTTAAGAAAAATTCCACGTGGTGTTGGTAAATCCCTGTGGATACCGCTTCGCACAGAGCGAAGGGCTGCACGGGCAGGGTAAAGAAAAGTAGAGTAAATCCCTGTGGATACCGCTTCGCACAGAGCGAAGGGCTGAACGGGCAGGGTAAGGAAAAGTAGAGTAAATCCCTGTGGATACCGCTTCGCACAGAGCGAAGGGCTGCACGGGCAGGGTAAGGATAAGTAGAGTAAATCCCTGTGGATACCGCTTCGCACAGAGTGAAGGGCTGCACGGGCAGGGTAAAGAAAAGTAGAGTAAATCCCTGTGGATACCGCTTCGCACAGAGCGAAGGGCTGAACGGGCAGGGTAAGGAAAAGTAGAGTAAATCCCTGTGGATACCGCTTCGCACAGAGCGAAGGGCTGCACGGGCAGGGTAAGGAAAAGTAGAATAGAATTAGAGTAGAAAATCCTCGTGGATACCGCCTTAAGAGATAAGGGTCTGAACAGACGAGGTGCAAAGAGCAAGTTCTGTGGGTACCGCTCTGAATAGAGGTCTGCACGGGCAGAACAGAATAGACTAGGCATAGAATTAGAGTAAATAATATTATCCAGTAAACAAACTGTGAATCTCTGAAATACCTTAAAAAGAGAGAATAACGTGACAGGTGAAGGAATGGCAGTAGAGATTCTGAGCAAAAAATTCCCGTTAATTAAATATGAGATCACAAAAACTTCAGAAAAATGGGAAAAAATAACCAAAAACCTGGTCACAAAGTGGCCAAGAGAAGGAACGTGTGATGTAAGTCTCTGCGAAGAAATGGAGGGACTAATTAAAAAATTACAAACCAAAAGATAAATCTAAGAAAAGAGGGCAAAAAAGAGAACGAGAAATTGAAGTGCTAAAACTCTTCAGAACGGAGGGAGAAAGGCTGAGGAGGACAGGTAGAATATTGATTACAAACGAGGAAGACACTAAGGTGCTGGAGAAACAGCCTGTTAGAGAGAGAGGAAGGTACAGTGAGAAGCTGGCTTCAGCTCCGTACCCAGATGCGAAAGAAACAGAAAAACCCCCTCCCTATAATGAGGAAGGAACTCCTAAGCAGTGCCCCCTGCTGACGGGAACAGTAAACATGCAGGGAGAAGTCCCAGTTTGGGATAATGAGGAGGAAAAAAAAACAATACGAGAAGGAAAAAAGCGGCGATATAGAACGAGATAGAGGGAGAAAAGATAAAGATAGAACAGGAAAGAAGGGAGATGGAAAGAGAAGTGGAAAGGCTACACCAGCTGAGAGAGAAGAGGGATTATGAGGAGTATCGGTTATACTGTAGAGACAGACAGACTAGAAGAGAACAGGAATCATCTAGACAGCAAGAATGGAGTGAGTTGAGAGGAAGTTGGAGGAAGGTAGGAGACGAGAGTTTGGAGGAAGTACGAGAGAGGACGGAGAGACAGATATTGGAGATGGAAGAGGGGACTAGAGGAGAGAAGGAGCAAGGAAGAAGGTATACCCGAGGAAGGTATGAGTGGCAGCCAGTAGTACTAGGGCCAGCAATAGATGAAGAACCAAGTGAGGAAGGAAGCTTGATTACATGGAACGGGGAGAAGGAAATGCTGCCACTGCTGGTAAAGGGATCAGGACAAGTACAGTATATCCCTTGGGGATCCCAGGACCTGGAAGGGCTGAAAAATACTCTGCCTTGTCTGCACGAGGGGGCAGGAAAGTGGATTAGAGCCTTTGAGGAGGAAACAACAGGACGATTGTTGGCTATGGGAGATTTGAAGGCACTGCTGATAAGGTTGATGGGAACTTCCAAGCTAAAAGAACTGATGGAAATGGCTGGCTTACAGAATGTGGACAGTACACAGACTGATGGGACCAATTTTGATCCAGTGAGACAGAGGGTATGGCAGGCCCTCAGGAAGCTTTATCCACCCAGAGTGGACCCCAAAGCCTTAAAGGGGGAACTACTGGGAGACACTGAAAACCCAGCAGCCTATGTAGTGTTACGTATCCCGTAACTGGATCACTTACCAGTAAAGATAGAGAGGTCCGTTGAAGTCTGATGGCACTATCTTTTAGAAGTTTTTATTTATAAAGGGGCACAAAAGTAAGGTTAATACAAACATTCAGATAACATACATCGTCAATACTCAATCTAAAGTGCAGGTATAGTAATAATCAATAAGAAATAAGCTCTATCGTTGTCTAGGGGTAATATTTTGTCCGATGTAAATATAAAAGTCTCTCGAGGTCACTGCAGTTCCACCAGCTGCCGTCTTTTGGGTGTCGCGGTAGTGCACTTTGTTGGAGAGAGAGAGAGATAGGTATAGAATGGAACAGTTACCCGGCGGATTTTCCAACCTTTATGAGTTCGATCCGTCGGAGTCTCGTTGGGGAGTGGCCATTCACTTGTGGCCTCTCCCGTAGCTAAAGCCGTTCTTCCGTGGTGAGGTCGCCAATCCCAGGCAAGGAAAGGAGGCACACAAGCCCCCCACCGGCTGTCGCTATTAAACACTGTCACAGGATTTCTAGCGTGTCTTCTGGTGCGTCTGAGGGGCCATCTTTACAACCCATCTTTTAACTGAACTCACGGGGTCTCAGATGTCAATCAGGTTGCGATGATGCAATCTCTTTCCGTCTCTCCACCCACGTTGCCCTGAGTGTATACACGTAGTACAGTTCCCAATTCACAAAGGTGTCTCCAAGAGACAATGACCACAGTCGCCAGCTTTTGCCTCGCCGTGAAACGAGGGACACCGCACGTATCTTTCTCTTCTCTTGGGTCATTGACCCCCCCTTCACTAGGGCTCTGGCGATTCTCACAAAGGAGGGCGCTGGGATCATAACACCTCCCCTCTTAAAAACGTTTTTACCAGCGGTTAAAACAGAGTGGTAAAGAGTCTTACAGGGTTTTAGGATCTAACATAGTACAAAAGCTTTTCTTTTAACTACAGAGCTGTACTGTCATACATTTTTCAGCGTCTAAACAGTTAACGATTATAGTGGCACTTCCTTTAATATGGTAACATCTTGTCCCTGACTAAAGGCTGGTAGTATCAGATTTCAACAGGCAGGGTTCCAAGGGGGTTGTCTTTGTTATTCACAGGCTTTGTCAAAATCCCGTACAGCCAGTTTTTCTATTTAAAAATGGCGCCCCCATTAACCGTCACCTCTTTTCCGGTGAGTTCCTACGTGGGGGACCTGGGTAATTTGGCGAGGTACTCTCCCGCCTTTCCGTTCCATAAGGGTTATTCTCTCAACACCGTGTCCCAAACTTAAATCATCGTGTGAATTTCCACCCAATTCTTTAATGTTACACAGGTAGCTAACCCTTATATCAAGACCATGTAGGCTGATGGGTTTCAGTTCGAACCTTTCCCTCAGACCGCATTTAAAATTCTGCTTTTTCACAGCGCTCTCTTGAATAACAACAGCGTGTGGGGCACCTTTACATTCCAAATCAACCTGTAATCGATGCGCAGGCACCGCGTTACCAAGCCATCGTTTCTGTAGCCTGGTTGCTTCTTCTGACACCAATCTAAACTTTAAATTTTCTTCATTCGATTTGGGAACTACAAACTTTCCGTTCCCTTCAATAATAATGTTTATCCCCCCATGGTCGAGTTCCACTTTAAGGTTCACCACCCCTTCGTGTACAAACACCAGGGAACCCTCCCTTCCCCCAATTACCAGGGTTAACCCTGTCTTCACTGAACCCAGTCCATCTGACCCACAGGGACTGCATTCTTTTTCAACTGAATCAAATACCTCAGACTTTTTCTGAGCTCCATTACTAGGTTCCGTACCACGTGCATCCACATCTTGGACACACTCAAACGGGACATCTGCCTCTTCCAGGCTTTCAAAACCCGTACCCTTTTCAAATTCTAAATTCCCCTGATCCTCCCAGTTCCTCTCTGGGCAACTCCATTCCGGAGTAAACTCAACCCCGCGGGCTGAAACAACCTCGTCTGCCAACCCAGCAGACCTCTCCAAGGTAATGGCATCCTTTTTATCTAGGACTGCCTTCATCTCATTATCAGGAACACCTTGATAACTCTCAACTTCTTCAAACAGGGCTGCCACCCCTGACAGATCATCCATGTCCAACTCTGCACCTTTTAACAGCTTTTTCCATTTCTCATCTTTATTTCCTACCTCTAGGACCTTTCTCTTCGCTAAGGGCAGTTCTAACTCCTCTCCCTTAACCCCTTTCACTTTACTACTCTTCGGTTTACCACCCTCAGAACCCTCGTGGTACAGGGTTAGTAGGACCGTCTCGGCCAAATCAATACTGGCCAGATTTAAACTGCTCGCTTTCTCAGCTGCCTTTCTCGACAGGCTGCGAATGCTCACGCCTGTGGTACAGACTGGAGATGCGAGGGGCGGTGCTGCAATCCTCACAGGCTGTTTGGGCCGTGTCATCCTTGTCCAAACCTGCCCCCCAGCTAAATCATTTCTGAGGAGGACGTCCACGTCAGTTCTCGAGAATTCTGATGGCACCCCTATTTCGACTGGTCCAGATACCAGCTCACAATCCATAATTACCTGATGTAGGGGCACCATTTCTATTCTTGTACCTATCCCCTTCACGGCGACCATTCACCTTCTCTGACCGAAATCTAGTATCTCACAGCGGATCAACGACAGCTCCGCCCCGGTGTCTCGCCAGATTTGGACAGGAATGGGTGGGTCTCCCCCCTTCACGGACACGGTTCCGGGTGACAGCCAAGTCTCTGACCCCTCTCGTACTCTGTCTACCCGGGGCTCTCTTGTCGATTTACTGATTACCACCACACACCCGATAGGGACCGCTGCTCTCCCTTTTTCTGGCTCCTTTCTCGGAGTAAAGCACCTGGATGCAATATGTCCTCCCTTCCCACAATTAAAACAGGTCAAGCCCGGAAATCTCGGGCCGCCTGGCCTTTCCCCCTCAACCTTACCACTAGCTCCCGGCGGGACCTCTGCCTCAGCCGGCGGACTTTCTCGGTCGTTCCCACGGTCTCTCGGGTAACCTTTTGGCGAGGAAAACTTTGTCCTGTGGGTTAGGGCATATTCATCTGCAAACCTAGCAATTTCCGAGATGGACTTATTCGGCTTCTCATTCAAATACATCCGGATCTCCTCCGGAACACACCCTTTTAATTCCTCAATCAAAAATAACTCCCTGATACGCCCATAATCCCCGTCCACCTGTTCCGCGGTGCACCAACGGTCCAAGAGCACACCCTTTTCATGGGCTAGCTCGGTATACGTTTGATTCCACCCTTTTCGTAAATTTCTGAACCTTAGTCGATAAGCTTCAGGTATTAGCTCGTAACTCCGGAGAATGGCCTCCTTTACTTTGGCATAATTCTCCGCTTCCCCCTCCCCGACGGACAATGCCGCATATGCTCGTTGTGCCTTCCCTTTTAACACACTTTGTAACAACGCCACCCACTGCTCTTTGGGCCACTTCTGATTTACTGCCACCTTTTCAAAAAGTAAGAAATAACTATCAACATCCGACTCTTCGAATGGAGGTACTACCCTCAACTCCCGACTAACATTAAACCTTTCCTCTCGATCTAACCCTAGATCTCTTCGCTCTTTCCTTAACTTCTCCATCTCCAAGTCATGTTCCCCCTGTTTCTCTTTCTCCTCATACTCTCTTTGCTTTTCAGCTCGGTCCTGCTCTCTCTCGGCCCGTTCCTTCTCTCTCTCGGCTGCTTCTAGCTCTTTTAGCTAAATTTCATGCTGTCTTTGCCTCTCAGCTTGGTCCTGCTCTTTTTTCACCTCTAACTCCTTTATGTGGAACACCTGCTCCCTTTCTTTCTTGGCCCTTTCATTCTCTCTCTCAGCTACTTCCAGCTGCTTTATTTTAAATTCATGTTCCAACTTTAATTTCTCCAACTCCAGCTGATCCATCCCACTAGCTGGTACTTTTTCAGGGATATTTTCCAATACCTCAGCTTCAAACACATTCTTCCCAATGTAATACCTAGTTATGGCCCCTCGCACCTCCCGCTTTTTCATGGATGACCTCACTTCTGTGAGGTTCAATCCCTTCCCCAAATTTAACAAGTCTGATTTTGTGGCCGCCTCTAGCGCCTCCACAGTCAGGTTTTTCATAAATTCACCCACGTCCATCTTTGCTGGTTTCCCGTCTGGCTACCTGCACAACCAGATCCAAGTTTGGACTTACAAGCCCGATTCACTGGCCTCCCAATTTGGTGTCAAATCCCGAGACGAGAATCCCAAGTTGTTATGTATCCCGTAACTGGATCACTTACCAGCAAAGATAGAGAGGTCCGTTGAAGTCTGATGGCACTATCTTTTAGAAGTTTTTATTTATAAAGGGGCACAAAAGTAAGGTTAATACAAACATTCAGATAACATACGTCGTCAATACTCAATCTAAAGCGCAGGTATAGTAATAATCAATAAGAAATAAGCTCTATCGTTGTCTAGGGGTAATATTTTGTCCGATGTAAATATAAAAGTCTCTCAAGGTCACTGCAGTTCCACCAGCTGCCGTCATTTGGGTGTCGCGGTAGTGCACTTTGTTGGAGAGAGAGAGAGATAGGTATAAAATGGAACAGTTACCCGGCGGGTTTTCCAACCTTTATGAGTTCGATCCGTCGGAGTCTCGTTGGGGGGTGGCCGTTCACTTGTGGCCTCTCCCGTAGCTAAAGCCATTCTTCCGTGGTGAGGTCGCCAATCCCAGGTAAGGAAAGGACGCACACGAGCCCCCCACCGGCTGTCGCTATTAAACACTGTCACAGGATTTCTAGCGTGTCTTCTGGTGCGTCTGGGGAGCCGTCTTTACAACCCCTCTTTTAACTGAACTCACGGGGTCTCAGATGTCAATCAGGTTGGGATGATGCAATCTCTCTCCGTCTCTCCACCCACGTTGCCCTGAGGGTATACACGTAGTACAGTTCCCAATTCACAAAGGTGTCTCCTCGAGACAATGACCACAGTCGCCAGCTTTTGCCTCGCCGTGAAATGAGGGACACCACACGTATCTTTCTCTTCTCTTGGGTCATTGACCCCCCCCCCCTTCACTAGGGTTCTTGCGATTCTCACAAAGGAGGAGGCTGGGATCATAACAGTAGAAAACCAGTTGATAAAGTGGAGACTGGAGACTGAGCAAGAGGTGGAAAATAACTTGTTTCTGAACTCACTGTTCCGACAGAGCATTTTGGATGCAATGCCTCCGCAGGTCAAGTCTAAAATGGAGGAGGTGGTTGGGCTGTCATCACTGACCCCACAAGCATTCAGTGATCACGTAGTCCACGCAGTGGAGAAATATCGGAGAGACAAACGAAAGCTGGCTGAGCAGCAAGAAGAGGTGCAGCGAAAGCTATTGCAAATGCAGCTCGAAGAACTGAAAAAGAAGGAAAAAGAAAAAAGCAAAAAGATGCTGCCAGCCATCACTAGTGTGAGTACAGCCATTAAAGTGAATGAAGCACCACTAGATGGAGGAACCGGTCATTCTGTCAGTCAAGGGCCAGAAAACCCCATGCCAATAATGAATGTCTCCGGCGGAACATTTCCACAGATACCTTATTGGGGACAGAGTAGAGTTAAGCAACAGCCCAGACAGGACTGGAACTACCAAGAGGGGCGCAGAGGAGTTATGGGCAAAGAGGATTAGAGAGGAGACAGGGGGAAAGAGAGGCAGAAAGATTGTGCTGGGGATGCAACCAGCCTGGACACATGAAGAGAGACTGCCCATTTAAACCATGGCCCGTCTTGTATCAGCAGGAGCCGATGGCAAGGGAGCCACAGTTTGGCCACATGCTGGCTCCTGGGAGTCCGAGCGGACCTGTAAACCCCTATGCATGGTATTAGGGGTGCCCTGAGAACTCAAGTGGGAATGAGGGAGGCAGAGGAGGAACCTATGGTTCAGGTTATGTTAGAAGGGCAACTGACACCAATGATGATAGATACTGGAGCCACGTACACTTGCGTACAGCCACAGTATGCCCTTCACCTTCCCATGTCAGGAAAGTTTATTAAGACGGTAGGGTTCTCGGGGAAAACACAGTAGACACAGTGCACGGCTCCAGTGCATTTGAAAATGGGAAATAAAGGAATTGTTTTACCAGTACTAGTATCTAAAGGAACTCTGATTAATTTGTTAGGCAGAGATGCCTTATTGAAACTGGAATTAAAATTAGAATGCACCAGAAATGGGCTGAGTGTGGAAAGAGCAGGGGCTCAATTAATAATGCGAGAAGATAAGAGAGCCAATGTTTTTTGGATAGGGGACATAGAAGATCACATCTGGGATACCTGGGAAAGTGGAAACAAGGCGTGCAGGCCATATTACCTGAGGCTGTAGCGCCCAAATCTGAGTTACATTGTACTGTAATTTTCGTAGAGGCTCAGAATAAGGAGGTAGAGAGGAGATGGAACATGAGGACAGATATTCAACAACATCTAAAAGGGGAAGCCATAGTAATTGGGAAGCAGGGGGCGGCCCTGCAAGTCAGGTGGAATACCTTCTTGAAAGAATGGTACAGGATACCGGAAGCTGTACCCCACATAACCCTGCTGGTAAATGAGGGATACCAGTCTAAAGACCTAGGACCCCTAGTAAAGCAGGTAAGCACCGTAACGGTTTGGAGAAAGGTTATGCCTGAGGTATGGATATCCGGAGATACCAACTACATTAAGATAGGGGTAAACATAGATGTGACAGGAACAATGAAGGAAGTTGAAGTAACTCCTCAGCCACACATGCCGTTGTTGGGGCAGGCAAGGGGTCGGCAGAAAAATAAAATATTGGACAAGTTGCCATCTATTCTGTGGTTGCAACATGACACGGATGTGGGGAAAATAGAAACAGCCAGTCTGGTGGAGGTAAGGTTAAAGAAAGGAGCAGTTCCACCTAGGAGACCACAATATCCCTTAAGACCGGAAGCAGAGGAAGGTATAGCGCCGACAATACAGGGACTGTTAGCGGCAGGAGTGCTTAAGAGAGTAAACAGCCCCTGCAATACTCCGCTGTTGCCTGTCCCAAAAGCAGACAGGTCTAAATGGAGGCTGGTGCATGTCTTACGAGCAGTGAATGAAGTAGTGGAGGATTTGGCAGCAGTAGTCCCGAATCCACACACACTGCTGACTAATATCCCGCCAGAAGCAAGCTACTTTTCAGTAATTGATTTGTGTTCGGCTTTCTTCAGCATTCCCCTAGCCGAACAGTGTCAGTATTTGTTTGCATTTACATACAGAGGCAACCAGTACACCTACACTAGAATGCCACAAGGATTTAAGCATTCACCACATGTTTTTAATAAAGTATTGAAGGAAGATTTGGATGGCATTTCACTGGAAAGTACACTGATACAGTATGTGGATGATTTGTTGATTTGCTCTGAAAGTGAAGAGCAGTGTGAATGGGATACTGTGATACTTTTAGAGAAACTGGCGTATGGAGGGCATAAAGTATCTAAGAAAAAGCTGCAATTTTGTAAGCAGCAGGTGGAATATTTAGGAAGGATGGTATCTAAAGGTGTGAAGGCAATAGCGCCGAGTCAGATTGAGGCGATAACGAAGGCTCCAAAGCCCCAAACAGTAGGGCAGATGATGACGTTTTTGGGAATGACAGGATATAGCTCAGATTGGATTGGAGAATATGCTGAGATTGTGGCACCTTTGAGAAAGATAATGAAAGAAGCAGGACATACAAATTTGAAGAACGGCTTACAGTGGAATGGAGAGGCGGAGATAGCTTTCAATACTATTAAGCAGGAATTGCAGTCAGCACCAGCATTAGCTTTGCCTGACTACGAGAAGGTTTTTCATTTGTATGTATCCAACCGACAGGAGGGTTATGTCACAGCGGTACTAACACAAGAGACAGGCACAGGAAAAGCAAAGCAGCCAGGAAAGCGTCTGGGTATACATCAGTTATTATTGCATCCCAGGTAAGCCTAGAGCCGGAACCCATGATAGAGGACCTGGTTGAAATGCAAGGTAGGGCAACGTTGGCAGAACAGACGTTGGAGGTGATGGGGGGGCCAAGCAGAACTTAGAAGGCCTGTGGAGCACAGAGGATGGTTTGTGGGTAGCTCCTACTCCTTTGTTGACTATCCTAATTTCAGAAGCACATGGAGTGGACCATTGTGCAAGGGGGGAAGTAATAAGGAAAATAAAAAAGGATGGTTTCTGGTCGCCTTACTTACAGGCTTCGGTAGACTATATTTTAGCACAGTGTAAGGTTTGTGCACAGAATAATGTTCGAAGGGAGCTTGCAACCCCAATAGGTCACATACCCGTGCCTGAAGGACCATTTTGACATCTGGTGATCGACTACGTAGATATGATAAAGACGGTAAGAGGGAAAAGATACATTCTGGTGGTAATTGACAGGTTCAGCAGATGGGTAGAGGCAATACCCTCGAAGGATCAAGGGGCAGGAACAGTGGTAAAGTTCCTGACAAATGAAGTGATCCCAAGATTTGGAATACCTATGGAAATCAGCTCGGACAACGGTTCGGCCTTCATCCAAAAGGTGGTCAAATTGGTATTACAAGTACTGAGAATAAAACAAAGGTTTGGATGTGTGTACCACCCACAGTCACAGGGCATGGTGGAAAGAATCAATGGCACTCTGAAGGCCAAACTAAACAAAATTTGTGCAGACACTAAACTTAATTGGGTCGATGTTTTACTGTTAGCATTAATGAGTTACCATATGCAAACTAATCGAGTGACATGCCTGACACCGCATGCGATGCTCACTGGGAAGCTATCATACCTGTGATTGGGGTAAGCAAAAATGTTGAATGGATAAATTATATATACTACAATCAACAGAGTTTCATCAACTACACCGATGATGCACTGGAGGCCTTAGGGTAACAGCTGGATGCAACTAGCAGGATGGCGTGGCAAAACAGACAGGTACTGGATTGGCTTTTGGCAGAAAAAGGGGGGGTGTGTGTGTGATGTTTGGAGATCAATGCTGCACTTTCATACCGAACAATACTAGCCCAGAAGGGTCTTTCACCAGAGCAATGAATAAATTAAAGGATCTGCGGAAGAAGGTCAAACAGAATGCAGGATTTGTGCATCAGTGGTTTGACTGGTTAGAAAGCTAACTAGGGGGATGGGGTGCGTGGCTGATTAAATTGGCAATTAAATTGGCAATAAATTGTGCATTTATTCTGTTCTGGTTTTTTTCCATGACTCAAAACTTTGATAATGCGTGCGACAGCAAAACAATTCCCGATGCTCCTGGAAATTGTTGAATCTGACCGTAGACAAGGAGAAAAGCCGAAGATGTACTGTTACAGTCTGCACGATGCATCAAGCGGACTGGAAGGTGTTAATAATGTGGACACTAGTCTGTAAGGGTGTCTGAGTCTTTTTTCCTGTCTCAGCTACGGAGGGACAGGTTTTTGGCTCAACAGCCTAGGATAACAGAGAGAGATCATTTTGAGCTCCGAGTATGGAAATTGTAGTTGACCCAAATTTGGGATTAAAATGCTGGACTTTATTTTGGCTTTGGTGCACAGCCTCTGAGTGTTCTCTTTCTGTGTGAGACCCTGTGGGTCTCAAAGGGGGGATTATATTGAGAAATATACCTGATCTAATCATTATATATACCTGAACTATAATCACTATGTATTAGCTATTTACTATACTATGTAATCACTTCTAGGTACCGAATATTAATATGTATTATTTTACTAGGCACATTTTGCTATATGTTGTTTTCAGTAGATACTTTGTACTCTCTCAGCTGCATATTATGGCACTTACAGAACACCTGCTTGTTTTGCAACACTATTAGCTGCGATGTATCCCATGTATTACACTCAGCCTTTGTTTAGTACGAGATAACGGTGGCGGACAGGATGCTGCGAGCAGGAATGTAATGTGAGGGAGGTTGTCTGAAAAACATAATCTTGGCCACGAATAAGGCCCCAATGCGAATGGGTGAAAAACAGTGGTGATGTACCGCGGGCTAGGCAAGAGCGATTAATTAATTCATATATAGATGATATGCAATTAAACTTGATTGGGTATGGCGATGAAACCAAAATGTAACTGAGATAAGAAATTACTATAAAGAATGCTGTACACCGGAGCTCGGTGGGCTTTCGGTGACAAGTTCATTGATTGCCTCAGCCTTTGTTTGCAAATAAAGGTTTAATTTTCTTGAAGAATTGTCTGTGTCTCCAAGTCATTTCAAGTAACCACGACACGGACTGCAGTTAGCAAGAAAGTTCCACGTTTTGACAAAATCATGAATGAGAAGCAGGAGCAAAGAAGTCATTGAATTTTATGTTCACATTTGGGATTGATTTTACTGTTTACAAATTTTTCTGAATAAATTAGAATCTAATTGCTCAATTTATATTTGCATTTTATGCACTGAGTTAAAAGCTTATTTTTTTAAGTTCAATTTGTTCACCCGCAGTATTGTATGTGGTTCAATTCGTGGTTCAGAAATTAGAAATTAGACTTATTCATCTTCAAATGTGATAATTACTTTTGTAGGGGGTGCGAACATTAATCAAACATTTCCTAGAGGTGTGGGGCATATAAAAGGCTGGGAACCACTGGATTAAAGAATAGCGGAGAGGTCAATACTTTTGGGGGCCATTGAGATAGACCGGAGAAAGTGCAAGAGAAATTGTAAGAGGGTTTCATGAATGCAGCTGTTGCGATGTCACAGAAGGTTTCTTTTGTGTGCCTGCAGCCAGATCAAAGCAAGGAACAGATGGAATAGATGTGGGAGGGTAAAGGAGTTGATATAGTACAGCTGTGGCCTATTGGAATATGGTTGGAGGCAATGCACAAAAAAGGTGTCGGGGAGTGGGGGGAAGAAACACAGGTGAAGGTCACAGCAGACACACAATCTCTCACCCACTCAGCAACCAGACTGATAAATCTGATTGTCAATCAGATCAAAGAGATGGTGAAGTCAACTTCTCGGATGTCTTAAAAAGTTGCGGCGATGGCCCCCACTGCCAGCACCCCACAAATGTATACACCAGTATTGTTAGGCGGCTGGCAATGCGCTTTGTTAGATGACAAGGGGCATCGGTATCAATAACTGACCTACCCTTGCCAACAACCAGACAGGATATTTATATTACTGATGTAGGAGGGAAAACGGGGAAAACAGAAAGATCCAAGTCGCAGGTACTCGGATGCGGGAGAGTGCAGCTCCCAGTGTATTTCTGGGTCTGTCCAGATAATGAGGGCACTATCTATGAACTAGACATCCCAAGGAAAGCAGAGGCCAGTATAGATTCAGGAAGGGGGAGAATTATTGTTGATAAGACAGGGGAAGTGAACATGTCTAAACAACAGAGAATACAACATAGACAGCGTAGCTGCACTGACAGCTGTTCTGTGTATAGTGAAGGAACGAAAACACTCAGAAACTGTGTCAACTACTAACTTGCCTATATGGCCAGTAAAAAAGCCCAAAGGATCATATCGGTTAACAATAGAGTATACCGTCCTTAATAGCACTACGCTGAGAAAGCATCCCATTGCGAGCCCAGCAACAATCCCGAATGGCCTGTCTCCACAACATAAACTTTTTTGATTCCTGGATTTCACTAATGGGTGTTAGGGGCTCTCCTCGGCCTGGGTTGATGTATTACCGGGAGTCCTGATGAGATTGCGGGTAACCCCAAACTGCACGTTGGTTCTCAGCTGCTATGAATTATTGATGGAGCAAGCAATGCCACTCCCTTATGGGGTAATTACGGGCTGAGGTGAGTCTGGGCCTTACCGGGATAGAATGACACAGTATGTGAAAGATTTGTGTAATCAACTTAAAGTGTTCAAGGATCGAACAGAACAATAGCAGCACACTACTGATCAGAGAGAGCCGGAGGGAAAGGAATTCCCAACCCCACTCCTGTTTCCCTTTCTAACCTTATCATCTCCGTCTGTTGCTCCTCACCCTTTTCATTCTTCCATGGTCTTCTGTCCTGTCCTATCAGATTACCCCTTCTTCAGCTCTATCTCTTTCACAATCAACTTTGCATCCCGACTACACCCCCTTCCCCAATTTTCCGGTCACCTGCCACTTCCTACCCTCACCCCAGCGTAGTGTGGCTGACATGCCTCCTTCATTATTGCTTGAAAAGTTGGACCTATCCTCAAAATGTGGACATCCAGGAATTTAAAGCAGCTCACTCATCCCACCATTGACTCTAGAATGAGGACTGGTGCATGAACTTTCAAATTCCTCTTCCTGAAATCCAGTCAATGCTTTGGCTTTACTGACATTGAGCACGCTTGTTGTTACAACACCTCTCAACCAGCTGATCTGTCTCATTTGAGATTACCTCCTCAGAGCCACCTGAGTCCTTGCTAAAATCAGTTGTGTCATCTGGGTGCTAATCGATAGAGTTTGAGAAGTAGATAGCCACACTATCATGAATGAAAGGAGAGTAGAGCAGCAAGCTGAGCATCCATCCTTGAAGTGCTTTTGTGTTGATTGTTAGTGACGTGGAGATGGTATCACTGATCTGTATTGACTGTTGTCTCCTATTAAGGAAGTTAAGGGTCTGTTTACAGATGTAGGTGTAGGTGTAGGTTTGTTGATTCATACTGAGGAGATAGTGAACACAAAGCTGCTATTGGCAAACATGAACTTAATGTATGCTTTGCTGCTGTCTAGGTGCTCCAGAGCAGACTGAGTTGCAAGTGAGATTGCACCTGCAGTAGATATATTGTGATAGTAGACAAATTTCATTGGGTCCAAATCCTCGCAATGGCAGGAGTTAATTCTGTCTATCACAAACCTCTGGAAGCACTTCATTGTGGCAGATGTACACTAATTGCTACCTGTCAATAGTTGTTAAGGTTTCACCCTATTCATCTTATGCACCTTTATAATTCTTTGGTTTTGAAGCAGCTGGGAACCTCAGTTTACAGCAGTAAGAGGTTGAATATATACTAGAAAATGTTATTGGTGTCAGCTAAGGTTGACTCATCCTCCTCTTGGTGTTCTCAGTGTGGGATGAAGTTCTGTTATGTTTCCCAAGTCACTGCCATGAACATCTGCATTGTGTCTCCACCATGTTACTGCTCACATCCCTTTCCAACCTACTCTGGCTAGCTCCTACACTATCTTATGACTCTTTAGTTACCCTTACTCAACTCTAATTCTGTTATGTCTATTTTCAGCCTCTCCTTCTTAAACTGTGGATGCAACCTCATTTATTATGGTCACTGCAGCATCAGAGTTCCTTTACCATAAGCTTTCTATTCATGACGGTCTCGTTTCACAGCAGCAAATCGAGCACTGACTGTTCCCTACTGAGCTCTACTGCAAGCTGCTCTGAAAAGCCATCCAAAGTTATTTCTCCTGTGGGCAACCAGCAACTTGATATTACTAGTTTACATGTGTATTAAAATCCCCCTTTGTCACAGTGTAAGTGTTTGTTCTACATACCTGCTCTATCTCCTGGTGTATTCTGTACCCCAATTCTTCAATGTCTATCCATAAAGGGTATTTCAACTTTGTGGTCTTCAGCTCTACCCATAGAAGTTCTACATCTTCTGATCATATGATTGCTTCTTGCCACTGAATTAATTTTAAATTTTACAAGTAGAGTTACTACTCCCCCCCCCCCCTCACTTCTCACCTGCTCATCTTTTAGACAGGATGCATATCCTTGGATATTCAGCTCTCTGCTCTTACCCTCTTTCAGCCATGACTCCATGATCACCATGACACCATACCAACTTTTTGAATTGTACTATAAACTCATTTACTTCAGCTCAGATACTGCGCTCTTTCAAATGCAACACTCGCCGTCATGTATTCACTGACTCCCAACACAAAGACATCCCCATGTTGCCTGAAGTTAAATTCCTAACGCTGTGGCTTATTTTTTTCATTATGAAGACCTTAACCTCTTCAATGCTCTGCATTAGCTTGATTCACAATGTTTATACTGCAGTTACTCCTTCCCACCCACCATTTATTTTAAAGTCCTATCTACAGCTCTAGTTATGTTATTGTCCAGTATTTTGATCTCAGCATGATACAAGATTCATGATTCATGATCCTAATAGAACAGCTATTTCCTGCCCCTGTACTGATGTGAGTGTCCTAAAATTTAAAACCCACTTTATTCCTTGGGTCCCACTCATAACCAGTCAGCAGAACCTTTTGTTCTGTCTATATCATTGAAGCATGGCAACTGGATACTTTTCTTCCTGCTCAAAAATCTTCTACTAAGCAGATGAGATGTCCCGAACCCAGGCACCATGGTCAATGAATCTTGGTCCCAGTGACAGAAAACTCTGTCCGTTCCTGAGATTATACCACCTGCAATTACAACTACATTTCTTTACTTTCTCCCCTCGTGAATGGCTCCCTGAACCACAGTGCTCTGGTTAGGTTGCTCAGCCTTTCAGTTGCCCCCATATTCAACTGCACAGGAAAAATATTTCAAACCTGTTAGAAAACTCTCACATGTAGGCTCCTTCAACATCTCCTGGATTCTCTACCTCCCTCACTCACAGTCACACCCATCTGGCCCTGACCACTTTCCGTTGCATTGCAGTGTTAGAATCTGTTTTTCCTAAGCAGTTAGAGGAATAGGTGGAGAGAACAGTTTAGCCATTTGGAAGTTCCCTCACTAACATATATGCAGCTTGGATACTGTTATGGAGAGAATGATCATTCTAAGTCCAGCTCCAGAGATGGGCCTGTGGCACCATATCTGCCTCTGTGACTAAGAAGGGAAAGGTGACATCAGGCAGAGCAATATCAAAATGAAACTTGACTCTAAGGAGCACAGATAGACGTTACTGTCACCACAGTCAAGACTTCAGAATGATGTGTTGCCTTCCTGGTCTCGCAGTGGGTAGAGAATATTCTAACAGAGGAGGGGTGAGCACTTGGAAGCTGTAGTCCCGAATGGTACCAAAGACATTGGCTGGAGTGTGGATGAGGTCCTGTCAGATGATTTTAGGGAGCTAGGTAGAAAAATAAATAGCAGGGTTATAATCTCGGGATTACTAAAAATAGATTTGTGCTATAAAATATGTCGTAAAGGAGTGGTGTGAGAGGGAGAGCATCATATTTTTGAATTATTAGGCTTTCTTACATAGGCATCTTACTCAAACCTCTCTACCAAACCCTGTCCTTTCAGAGACTACCCACTCTAATAGTGGCTGCTCCACTGAACCTGCCTCACTTTTAATCAAAACTTTCTCCGACACATTCAGACTCAGGCTCCTCCCACCCACTGCTAATGTGCTGATAAAGAATAATCTGCTCCAATGATATGATTGTATACTGCTCCCATTCCTTATAAAAAAAATTACATTCAACAAAAGTTAATACATTCATGAATAGTTACATTGTTAATATTAAAAGGGTTCGTATGCATTTATTATACAGGACACAAGAATTGAGATTATGTTTGTTGGGTCAATTGACAACATTGAACTGAAGCTGTTGAGCATCTTTCATTGGAGTCTGCTACTCATCTGATATTCTGCTGTGGGAGAGAGAACAGTCAGAGGTTGTGGTACATATTGGCACCAATGACATAGGTAGGAAAAGGGAAGAGGTCCTGAAAAAAGACTACAGGCAGATAGGAAGGAAGTTGAGAAGCAGGACCGCAAAGGTAGTAATCTCAGGATTACTGCCTGTGCCACGTAACAGTGAGAATAGGAATAAGATGAGGTTGAGGATAAATGTGTGGCTGAGGGATTGGAGCAGGGGGCAGGAATTCAGATTTCTGGATCATTGGGACCTCTTTTGGGGTAGGTGTGACCTGTACAAAAAGGAAGGGTTGCACTTGAATCCCAGGGGGACCAATATCCTGGCAGGGAGGTTTGCTACTGGGGAGAGTTTAAACTGGAATTGTTGGGGGGGGGTGGGAACCGAATTGAAGAGACTGGAGAAGCTTGTAGACAGTACAAGAGGGAGGATAAGCAGGTGATAGAGAAGGGACGTGCTCAGACCAAAGGTTTGAGATGTTTCTATTTTAACACAAGGAGTGTTGTGAACAAAGCGGATGAGCTTAGAGCGTGGATCAGTACTTGGAGATATGATATGGTGGCCATTACAGAGGCTTGGATGGCTCAGGGACAGGAATGGTTATTTCAAGTGCCGGGTTTTAGATGTTTCAGAAAGAACAGGGAGGGAGGTGAAAGAGGTGGGGGTGTGGTGCTGTTGATCAGAGATAGTGTCACGGCTGCAGAAAAAGAGGATTGTCTACAGAGTCCCTGTGGGTGGAGTTTAGGAACAGGAAAGGGTCATTAACTTTACTGGGTGGTTTTTTATAGGCCACCCAATAGTAACAGGGATATCGAGGAGCAGCTGGGGAAACAGATCCTGGAAAGGTGTAATAATAAGAGTTGTCGTGATGAGAGATTTTAATTTCCCAAATATCAATTGGCATCTCCCTAGAGCAAGAGGTTTAGAAGGGCTTGAGTTTATTAGGTGTCTTCAGGAAGGATTCTTGACACAGTGTGTAGATAAGCCTACAAGAGGAGAGGTTGTACTTGATTTGGCATTGGGAAATGAACCTGGTCAGGTGTCAGATCTCTCAGTGGGGGAGCATTTTGGAGATAGTGATCATAACTCTATCTCCTTTACAATAGCATTGGAGAGAGTTAGAAAAGCATTTAATTGGAGTAAGGGGAATTATGAGGCTATCAGGCAGGAAATTGGAGACTTAAATTAGAAATAGATGTTCTCAGGGAAGAAATGTGGCAAATATTCAGGGGATGTTTTTGTAGAGTTCTGTATAGGTACATTCCAATGAGACAAGGAAGTTATGGTAGGGTACAGGAACCGTGGTGAACAAAGGCTGTAATAAATCTTGTCAAGAAGGAAAGAAAAGCTTACAAAAGGTTCAAAGAGCTTGGTACTGTTAGAGATCTAGAAGATTATAAGGATACTAAGAAGGAGCTTAAGAAGGAAGTTAGGAGAGCCAGAAGGAGCCATGAGAAGGCCTTGGTGGGCAGGATTAAGGAAAACCCCAAGGCATTCTACAAGTATGTGAAGAGCAAGAGGATAAGACGTGAAAGAATAGGACCTATCAAGTGTGACAGTAGGAAAGTGTTTATGGAACTGGAGGAAATAGCAGAGGTACTTAATGAATATTAAGTATTCATGATGGAAAATGATCTTGGTGATTGTAGTGATGACTTGCAGCAGACTGAAAAGCTTGAGCATGTAGATATTAAGAAAGAGGATGTGCTGGAGATCTTGGGAAGTATCAAGTTGGATAAGTTGCTGGGACCTGACGAGATGTAACCCAGGCTACTGTGGGAGGCGAGGGAGGAGATTGCTGAGCCACTGGTGATGATCATTGCAACATAATTGGGACAGGAGAGGTTCCGGAGGATTGGAGGGCGGCAGATGTTGTTCCCTTATTCAAGAAAGGGAGTAGAGATATCCCAGGAATTTATAGACCAGAGAGTCTTACCTCAGTGGTTGGTAAGTTGATGTAGAAGATCCTCAGAGGCAGGGTTTATGAACATCTGGAGAGGTATATTATGTTTAGGAATAGTCAGCATGGCTTTGTCAAGGGCAGGTCATGCCTTACAAGCCCAATTGCATTTTTTGAGCATGTGACCAAACACATTGATGAAGGAAGAGCAGTAGATGTAGTGTATATGGATTTCAGCAAGGCATTTGACAAGGTACCCCATGCAAGGCTTATTGAGAAAGTAAGGAGGGATGGGATCTAAGGGGACATTGCTTTGTGGATCCTGAACTAGCTTGCCCACAGAAGGCAAAGAGTGGCTGTAGATAGGTCATATTCTGCATGGAGGTCGGTCACCAGTGGGGTGCCTCTGGGATCTGTTCTGGGACGCTTACTCTTCATGATTTTTATAAATGACCTGGATAAGGAAGTGAAGGAATGGGTTAGTAAGTTTGCTGATGACACAAAGGTTGGAGGTGTTGTGGGTAATATGGAGGGCTGTCAGAGGTTACAGCGGGACATTGATAGGATGCAAAACTGGGCTGAGAAGTGGCAGATGGAGTTCAACCCAGATAACTCTGAAGTGGTTCATTTTGGTAGGTCAAATATGATTGCAGAGTTTAGTATTAATGGTAAGACTCTTGGCAGTGTGGAGGATCAGAGGGATTTTGGGGTCCAAGTCCATAGGACGCTCAAAGCAGCTGCACAGGTTGACTCTGGGGTTAAGGAGGTATAAGGGGTATTGGCCTTCATCAATCGTGGAATTGAATTTAGGAGCCGAGAGGTAATGTTGCAGCAATATAGGACCCCACTATATAGACCCCACTCACTAGAGGAAGGATGTGGAAACCATAGAAAGGGGGCAGAGGAGATTTACAAGGAAGTTGCCTGGATTGGGGAGCGTGCCTTATGAAAATGGTTGAGTGAACTCTGTCTTTTCTCCTTGGTGTTACGGAGGATGAGAGGTGACCTGATTGAGGTGTATAAGATGAGGAGAGGCATTGATCATGTGGATAGTCAGAGGCTTTTTCTTAAGGCTGAAATGGTTGCCACAAGAGGACACAGGTTTAGGGTGCTGGGGAGTCAGGGGTACAGAGGAGATGTCAGGGGTAAGTTTTTTACGCAGAGAGTGGTGAGTGCGTGGAATGGGCTGCTGGCAGTGGTGGTGGAGGCAGATATGATAGGGTCTTTTAAGAGACACCTGGACAGGTACATGGAGCTTAGAAAAGTAGAGGACTATGGGTAAGCCGAGTAATTTCTCAGGTAGGGACATGTGTGGCACCACTTTGTGGGCCGAAGGGCCTGTATTGTGCTGTAGGTTTTCTATGTAACTCAATCCCACCATTGATGAAGGCTAATGCACCGTATGCCAGCAGCTTTAAGTGTCCTATGGACTCGGACCCCAGAATCTCTCTGATCCTTCACACTGCCAAGAGTCTTGCCATTAATACTATATTGTGCTTATAAGCTTATTGTTGAAGCTTTGCACTGGATGGGTGTTGGTGCCATTTTGTGGGCCTCATTACAGACCTAAATACAGGTTTCAGTTCTCTTGTTGAGAATGACAAGGCTGGGACTGACCCATTGTTATTCTAAAGTGAGTAAATCAAGCAGACCCTCTTTCCCCAATATTATCTAACATGGTTTCAGACACTTGTAGGGCTCTGAGTATCACTAACTGTGGTGTTAACTGTTCAGGCTAACAAAATAGCTTCTCTGTAATATTACTTAATGCTGTAATGGGTTTTGGTGTCTGGAGTGTTTGGGTTATGACTGCAAATAAGGGGGGGAACTAACCAAAGGAGAATTGTTATGCTATCTTGTAAGTGTAAGCTGAGCAGGTGTTCGTGGTCTTCTCGGGAGGTGTGCGAAGAGGACGGACGTGCGAGGAGCAGACAGCGGTTCCAGGGCGGCGGATACTGGACAGCAGCGGTTTGGATGGTGGCCGAAGCTCGGAAGGTGGATATAGATGGAACCGGGGGTGTGAGCTGCAACATATTAAAATATTATGTGCACAAACGGATAAACTTACTGATTTGGTGCCTTTAGGTTGTCTGTTTCTACTAATGCATTCTTTTATATTCATCAGATAGGGATGGGTCTGGTGCCATCTACTGGCAATAAGTCATGTACAGCCCCAGCCTTTGCTGATGATGCTGTGCTGCAGAGTGATTCTCACAAGGGCTTGGTCAGGAACCTCAAAGTCTTGGAAATCTTCTGTATGAAGTCTGGCCTTGAGGTTAATCTCAACAAGACTGATGGCTTTTATATGGAATGCAAGGTAAAAACATTCCTATTTAATTATGTCTATAAACTTTTTAATGGAGGTGAAGTATATTTATTCCTTGTAACATAGAAAAGTATTTTGGTGCTAGGATCAACCCCTGGATTGGGTGTTCCAGACAAGACAGGATAATTAAACTCAAGGAATGGGGTATGAACATCCTGAGCACTAGGCTCCAACCTGCCCAAAAGATTTGCATTTTTAAGACCTACTCCATCTCTATGACTTTATGATTCATTAATACTTCGTCAGGCTTTCCAGAACATTCTATCCAAACTGGGTGGAAGAGTCTGGGGCCTCGTGAAGGACGTTTTACAACTCCTCTTCAGTTGTAATGATGGTATCTTATATTCTAGGTATAGAGATGATAGCTTGAAAATCCCCCAAATTCAAAACTCAATTTCCATGGGCCAAGATTAAAAAATATGAGAATTTTATGAATTCAAAGATTGGTATGGTAAGATTGAGTATCAGATTTGCTGGAATCCACATGGGTGAGAAAATTGGAAGATACAAACAATTAAAATATCTTAATGCCACTAGCCATTTAGGAGATGTGGTGAGAAGTGAGGAGGACAATATCGATATAGAAGTAAATAGGAATAATTGTCGGTCAGTGGTGTGGCAAGGTGATCAAGGGATTGAATTTTGTTGCTTTTGTAACAACTCCCAGTCCAATAGCTAGCTGAGGTGCTTTATGCCTTTTAGGCAGTCTAATTATATAACTGGCCTGATCCTCTGGTCAAACTTGGACACAGTTAAGAACATCCACACTCTGGCCAGAACCCACGGAGTCTAGAGAATGCAGGAAATGTGGTCTGGCCAGAGAAACCATCAGAAACATTTCAAGAGCATGCCTGTCCGTGAAGCTACCGAACATCCAGCATCATAATAAGATCCTGGATATGCTCTGTAATAAATGGTGCTTGTTTGGCTTTACTGTCTGAATAGAACAGCAATTCCTTGATGAGGAAGGTCATGCCTGAATTCTAGATTTTGTCTTCATTAAGAATGACAGAGACACAGCTGTGGATGTGTCCATTCATTTCAAAAACAACAACGGTTCTCTGTAGAAAAATCTCCAAAGTACTGTCACTTTGAAGGGCACTTTAAAGGGCAACGTTAAAGTTGCCTGGGTCGAGTATTTCAGATTTATTGTTGGTGTCTGTGGCTCGTGATTTCAAGTGAACAAACTTGTTCTGGAATTTCCTCAGACTCCGCAGGAACATGGATTACCTGTTCTGTACTCAGAGTGACCTTTGACATTGTAGGGATTTTTATCGATCCTTACTTTCTTGCGTTTCCGGATTGCATGGGTTGTTGTGTCATGGATTGCAGTGTCTGCAAGAGTTCTATGTTATCGTTAATACTCTCTCCGTTTTACCGATTATTTAATATATTGTGAGCCTCGGGGCCTCCTAGGCAGTGACCAATTAGAGCTGAATGCATTCACTATCAGGTCTTTAGTGATGATCATAGGCTTAATGGAGTAGCCATCAGATTTGTGAAACAGTGTAAACCAACAGCTTGTGGAAATGATTAATATTTCAGACACATCATGACTTTGTGGCACTGCTCATTAAGACCCATCACCCAGATGATGTCTTTAACAAAATAATGTCTCTATCCTGGCAATTTAAAACCAACCCGTTTTCTCTATTTTCCAGTTGTACAAAAGGTTCTTCCACTTGAAATGCTAATAAAATCTCTTTTTCCATGGAGCTTGCCTAACCTGTGGTTTCCAGCATTTCCCGGTTTTATTTCAGACTTGCAGCACCTGTTTTTGGTTTTCAGGTTTTGTTAGAAACATAGAAAAACATACAGCACAATAAAGGCCCCTCAGCCCACAAAGCTGTGCCGAAAATGTCCCTACCAGGCTTTACGCATAGCTCCATGTAGCCATCCAGAGTCTCTTAAAAGACCCTGTTGTATCCGCCTCCACCACCGTCACTGACAGCCCATTCCACACACACACCACTCTCTACGTAAAAAAACTTACCCGTGACATCTCCTCTGTACCAGCTTCCAAGCACTTTAAAACTATGCCCTCTTGTGCTAGCCATTTCAACCCTGGGGAAAAGCCTCTGACTATCCATACAATCAATACTTCTCATTATCTTGTACACTTCTATCAAATCACCTCTCATCTTTTGTTTCTCCAAGGAGAAAAGGTCGAGTTCATTCAACCTATCCTCATAAGGCCTACTCCCCAATCCAGGCAACATCCTTGTAAATTTCCTCTGCACCCTTTCTATGGATTCCACATCCTTCCTATAGTGAGGTGACCAAAACTGAGCACAAGCGGGGTCTGACCAGGGTCCTATATAGCTGCAACAATACCTCTTGGCTCTTAAACTCAATCCCACGATTGATGAAGGCCAATGCACCATACGTCTTCTTAATCACAGAGTAAATCTGCATAGCAGATTTGAGTGTCCTTTGGACTCAGACCCCAAGATCCCTCTGATTCTCCACACTGCCAAGAGTCTTACCATTAATACTAGATTCTGCCATCATATTTGACCTACCAAAATGAACCACCTCACACTTATCTGGGTTGAATTCCAACTGCCACTTTTCAGCCCAGTTTTGCATACTATCAATATCACGTTGTAAACTCTGACAGCCTTCCACACTATCGACAACACACCCAACCTATGTGTCATCAGCAAATTTACTAACCCATCCCTCCAGTTCCTCATCCAGGTCATTTATAAAAACCCTGCCTCTCAGGATCTTCTCCATCAACTTACCAACAACTGAATAAGACTCACTGTCCTATAATTTTCTGGGCTATCTCTACTCCCTGTTTTGAATAGGGAACAACATCCGCAACCCTCCAGTTCTCCGGAACCTCTCCTGTCCCCATTGATGTTGCAAAGATCATCCTCAGAGGCTCAACAATCTCCTCCATTGCTTCCCACAGTAGCCTGGGGTACATCCTGTCCAGTCCTGGTGAATTATCGAACTTGATGCTTTCCAAAAGCTCCAGCACATCCTCTTTCTTAATATCTACATTCTCAAGCTTTTCAGTCCACTGGAAGTCATCCCTACAATCGCCAAGATCCTTTTCCATAGTGAATACTAAAACAAAGTATTCATTATGTACGTCTGCTATTTCCTCCGGTTCCATACGCATTATTCCATTATCACACTTGATTGATTCTATTCTCTCATATCTTATCCTCTTGCTCTTCACATACTTGTAGAATGCCTTGGTGTTTTCCTTAATCCAGTCAGCCAAGGCCTTCTCATGGCCCCTTCTGGCTCTCCTAATTTCATTTTTAAGCTCCTTCCTGCCAGCCTTATAATCTTCTAGATTCCTAACATTACCTAGGTTTCTGAACCTTTCATAAGCTCTTCTTTTCTTCTTGACTAGATTTACAACAGCCTTTGTGCACCATGGATCTTGTACCCTACCATTCTTTCCATGTCTCATTGCAAGGAAACTACTCAGAACCCCACACAAATATCATCTGATCATTCACCATATATCTTCGGTACGTTTCCCTGAGAAAATCTATTTCCAATTGATCCTTACAAGTTCCTGCCTGATATCCTGATAGTTACTTCACATCTGATTAAAAATTCCTTTCACACCGATCATTCTCGCTTAACATTGAATTGCTCCTGTTTCTGCCAGCTCATGTTGTTTTGTTTTCCAACCTGAACCATTATTCGCTAAATCTTTGACCTCGTGATATTTGTGATCATCAAAGTGAAAATCCTGAAATGCAAGAAATCTGAAATAAAGGAGATAATGACGGAAATCTTCAGCAGGTTTGGCAGCTTTTGTGGAGAGAGACACAGAGTTAGTGTTTCTGATCAATGACCGTTCATCACAATGGCAACACACACAAAATACTACAGGAACCAGCTTGTCAGGCAGCATCTATGGAGAAGAATAATCAACCTTACTCATCATTTTCTGTTTTCTCATTCCTAAATCCTATTTCTGTTTTCCCATTTTCTATTTTCACATTCCCAGTTCTCATTGAATTCTGTTGATTGGAAATGTTGTCTGAGCTGCTAGCAACACCTTACGTATATTCCATCTGGGTGGCCTCCAGCCCAATGACATGAATATCATTTTCTACTTCTGGTAAAAAAAATTCCCTCCTCCTCTCCTCCTCTTCTCCACTCTGTTCTCTTTCCTCCTCTCAGCTGCCTATCACATCCTCCTTCCTTTTCTCCTGAGCTTCACTGTCCTATCCTATCAGATTCCTTCCTTTCCAGCCCTTTATCATTGCTACCAACCCACTTTCACCTATCACCTAGCTAGCCTCATCCCGCTCCCCACACCTTTCTATTCTGGTATATTCCATCCTTCCTTTCCAGTCCTGAAAGGGTTTCGGGATGAAAGATCAACTCTTTATTCATATCCATAGATAATGCCTGACCTACTGAGACCTTCAGCATTTTGTGTGAGTTGCTTTGTTTCTGCTTTTCATTTACAACCAATAGCTGACTTCCTCTCACCTGAGTTACAAGCAGAGCACACTGGGTGTGTCAGATATGCTAACAAGGTTTGTACTTCAGATATAAAATCAAACAATTCCCAGAACATCCTTTCATTCACACAGAGTGGCATGAGTGAATCCCACTTAAAACAGGTAGGTGCCAATGAATTTTAATATGTTTTCTCTGAATTATGTTGGGATTTCTTTTCGTTTTGGGAAAATGTGTTTTATTTTTCATGAACTTAATCTCTTTGGATACCATCAGCCAGTGAGCAAACTGGGGATAGATTCAAATTTGAGCAATTACCTGATCTGTTTTTACAACGCTTGGCAAAGAAAAACATTTTGACCATCAGGAATACTCTAATATCAATTTTGAGTGTTGATGCCCAGACATCACAAAAACAAAAAGCACAAAAAACATGTCATTAAGAAAAAGATCTTTAGTATATTAATATGACTCAGACATAGCTTTGGTTTTGTTTTGTTTTCTTTCACCATGTTTCTCATTAAAAGTATTAAAGAAATTAGAACAATCAGGAGTATTGAAGTAATACTGATGCTTCACTGAATTGGATCATTAATTTCTGGTTTCCATTCTACTTGTACTGCCAGACCCACATTCCCCTGGTATGTTAAGCTGTATTTCAGATTTTCATCATCTCTTTTATCTCTCAAGCACCAAACACAGTCTGTACAGTTAACAAGCCAGTGCAGGTTGGGAGTGGTATTCATGTTTGCCTTGGTAATAGAACATAGAACAGTACAGCACGTTACAGGCCCTTCAGCCCACTATGTTGTGCTGACTCTCAAACCCTGCCTCCCATATAACCCCCCACCTTGAATTCCTCCATATACCTGTCTAGTAGTCTCTTAAACTTCACTAGTGTATCTGCCTCCACCACTGACTCAGGCAGTGCATTCCACGCACCAACCACTCTGAGTAAAAAACCTTCCTCTAATACCCCCCTTGAACTTCCCTCCCCTTACCTTACAGCCATGTCCTCTTGTACTGAGCAGTGGTGCCCTGGGGAAGAAGCGCTTGCTGTCCACTCTGTCTATTCCTCTTAATCCCATGGGATGATGGATGAAGATCCATGCCAACCATTTGTGACATCATGACAGCAAATCTTCATCAGAACTGTCCCTAATGCTGTGACTCAGCTGGAATTTTGTGTGATATTTTCAGTGTAGTTGTGGTGAACTACATATACCAGTCTGGACACACCCCCTGATGACTGCTCCTGTGGCTCCTCCCAAAGACCCCTGTATAACGGTGATGGAGGTCTGAGCCCGGCCTCTCAGTCTCCAGGATGTAGTATGGTGGTCACTCACTGCTCGTTCCTTCTTCCAGTCAATAAAAGCCGATACCTCGCTTTTATGTCTCAGAGTGAGTTATTGATGGTGCATTAGTAGTGATAGCTGTGAGAGAGGCTGTCTTTAAGACACAGGCTTTCATGTCAGCTAGAAAAGTTGAAATAAGAAGGTATTTCCTCTGCATGTGGACTGCCAGCATGATCAACAGGTTAGAGATGAAGCGGGGATGGCAAGTAATGACTGTTGAAATCTCTGCCGATGTTGCATCCGGTATCTGAGAGCAGTTAAGAAAAAATCCACTGCAATTGTCAGCGTTAATTCACTGACAGAATCAGAGATAACATTTGCAATCTTAGGATGGACACAGCTACACATTGTTATGATACCAGCCCCCTCCTTTGTGAGAATCGCAAGAGCCCTAGTGAAGGGGGGGTCAATGACCCAAGAGAGAGAGAGACGTGCTGAATAGACACAGGAAATGGGAGAGAGGGAGACGTGCTGAAAACTGCATTCCACCGGGATTTGAAACCTAATTGGGAGGGCAGTGAATTGGGTTTGTAAGTCAAAAATAAATAAATAAATAAATTGGATCTGGTATGCAGGTAGCCAGACGGGAAAGCAGCAAAGATGGACGTGGATGAATTTATGAAAAACCCGACTGTGGAGGTGCTAGAGGCGGCCACCAAATCAGACTTGTTAAATTTGGCGAAGGGATTGGACCTCGCAGAAGTGAGGTCGTCCATGAAAAAGCGGGAGGTGCGAGGGGCCATAACTCAGTATTACATTGGGAAGAAAGTGTTCGAAGCTGAGGTAGTGGAAAATATCCCTGAAACAGTACCAGCGAGTGGAATGGATCAGCTAGAGTTGGAGAAATTAAGGTTGGAACATGAATTTAAAATGAAGCAGCTGGAAGGGGCTGAGAGAGAAAGGGAGCAGGCGTTCCACATAAAGGAGTTAGAGGTGAAACGGGACCAGGAGCTCCAACTAAAGGCGTTAGACGTGGAAAAAGAGCAGGACCAAGCTGAAAAGCAAAGACAGCATGAAATTCAGCTAAAAGAACTAGAAGTAGCCGAGAACGAGAGGGAACGAGCCGAGAACGAGAGAGAACGAGCCGAAAAGCAAAGAGAGTATGAGGAGAGACGAGAACAGCGGGAACGTGACTTGGAGATGGAGAAGTTAAAGAAAGAGCGAAGAGATCTAGGGTTAGATTGAGAGGAGAGGTTTAATGTTAGTCGGGAGTTGAGGGTAGTACCTCCATTCGAAGAGTCGGATGTTGATAGTTATTTCTTGCTTTTTGAAAAGGTGGCAGTAAATCAAAAGTGGCCCAAAGAGCAGTGGGTGGCGTTGTTACAAAGTGTGTTAAAGGGGAAGGCACAACGAGCATATGCAGCCTTGGCCGTCGAGGAAGGGGAAGCGGAGAATTATGCCAAAGTAAAGGAGGCCATTCTCCGGAGTTACGAACTAGTACCTGAGGCGTATAGACAAAGGTTCAGAAATTTACGGAAAAGGTGGAATCAAACGTATACCGAGCTAGCCTATGAAAAGGGTGTGCTCTTTGACCGTTGGTGCACCGCGGAACAGGTGGACGGGGATTATGGGCGTATCAGGGAGTTATTTTTGATTGAGGAATAAAAAGGGTGTGTTCCGGAGGAGATCCGGATGTATTTGAATGAGAAGCCGAATAAGTCCATCTCGGAAATTGCTAGGTTCGCAGATGAATATGCCCTAACCCACAGGACAAAGTTTTCCTCGCCAAAAGGTTACCCGAGAGACCGTGGGAACGACCGAGAAAGTCCGCCGGCTGAGGCAGAGGTCCCGCCGGGAGCTAGTGGTAAGGTTGAGGGGGAAAGGCCAGGCGGCCCGAGATTTCCGGGCTTGAACTGTTTTAATTGTGGGAAGGGAGGACATATTGTCTCTAGGTGTTTTGCTCCGAGAAAGGAGCCAGAAAAAGGGAGAACAGCGGTCCCTATCGGGTGTGCCGTGGTAATCAGTAAATCGACAAGAGAGCCCCGGGTAGACAGAGTACGAGAAGGGTCAGAGACTTGGCTGTCACCCGGAACCGTGTCCGTGAAGGGGGGAGACCCACCCATTCCTGTCCGAATCTGGCGAGACACCGGGGCGGAGCTGTCGTTGATCCGCCGTGAGATACTAGATTTCGGTCGGAGAAGGGGAATGGTCGCCGTGAAGGGGATAGGTACAAGAATAGAAATGGTGCCCCTACATCAGGTAATTATGGATTGTGAGCTGGTATCTGGACCAGTCGAAATAGGGGTGCCATCAGAATTCTCGAGAACTGACGTGGACGTCCTCCTCGGAAATGATTTAGCCGGGGGGAAGGATAGGACAAGGATGACACGGCTCAAACAGCCTGTGAGGATTGAAGCCCCACCCCTCGCATCTCCAGTCTGTACCACAGGCGCGAGCATTCGCAGCCTGTCGAGAAAGGCAGCTGAGAAAGCGAGCAGTTTAAATCTGGCCAGTATTGATTTGGCCGAGACGGTCCTACCGACCCTGTACCACAAGGGTTCTGAGGGTGGTAAACCGAAGAGTAGTAAAGTGAAAGGGGTTAAGGGAGAGGAGTTAGAACTGCCCTTAGCAAAGAGAAAGGTCCTAGAGGTAGGAAATAAAGATGAGAGAGGGAAAAAGCTGTTAAAAGGTCCAGAGTTGGACATGGATGATCTGTCGGGGGTGGCAGCCCTGTTTGAAGAAGTTGAGAGTTATCAAGGTGTTCCCAATAATGAGATGAAGGCAGTCCTAGATGAAAAGGATGCCATTACCTTGGAGAGGTCTGCTGGGTTGGCAGACGAGGTTGTTTCAGCCCGCGAGGTTGAGTTTACTCTGGAAGGGCGTTGCCCAGAGAGGAACTGGGAGGATCAGGGGAATTTAGAATTTGAAAAGGGTACGGGTATTGAAAGCCTGGGAGAGGCAGATGTCCCGTTTGAGTGTGTCCAAGATGTGGATGCACGTGGTACTGAACCTAGTAATGGAGCTCAGAACAAGTCTGAGGTATTTGATTCAGTTGAAAAGGAATGCAGTCCCTGTGGGTCAGATGGACTGGGTTCAGTGAAGACAGGATTACCCCTGGTAATTGGGGGAAGGGAGGGTTCCCAGGTGTTGGTACACGAAGGGGTGGTGAACCTTAAAGTGGAACTCGACCATGGGGGATTAAACATCATTATTGAAGGGAACGGGAAGTTTGTAGTTCCCAAATCGAATGAAGAAAATTTAAAGTTTAGATTGGTGTCAGAAGAAGCAACCAAGCTACAGAAACGAGGGCTTGGTAACTCGGTGCCTGCGCATCGATTACAGGTTGATTTGGAATGTAAAGGTGCCCCACCCGCTGTTGTTAATCAAGAGCGCGCTGTGAAAAAGCCGAAATTCAAATGCGGCCTGAGGGAAAGGTTCGAACTGAAACCCATCAGCCTGCATGGTCCTGACAAAAGGGCTAGTCGCCTGGGGAAAATTACAGAATTGGGTGGAAATGGTCTAAGTGGTGTTGATAAGATGACCTCGAGGAACGAGATGGGCAGGAGCTCACCACGCCAAATTACTCAAGTTCCTCACGGGGGGGGGGGGGGGACTCACCGGAAAAGAGGCGACGGTTAATGGGGATGACATTTTTAAACAGCAAAGCAAGTTGTACAGGGTTGCGCCAAAGCCTGTGCATAATAAAGACAGCCCCTTTGGAGACCTGCCTGTGAAGTGAAACGACCGAAACGATTAGTATTCGCATAAACTTTTGTAGATGCACCTAAGCTAAGATCACACCTCCTTAGTTTTGTTGCTGAAAAAAAAAATAGGTGGTTATTGAATTAAAGTCTGATGCTACAAGATTTTTAGTACGGTACGCGATGTTAAGATATTAAAGAAAGGGACACTGTAATCGTTAACCGTTTGGATACTGACTTGAATGTATAACAGTAGTACTCTGTGAAAAGAAAAGCTTGTGTATTGTGGTAGATTCAAAAATCCTGTAGGACTCTATACCACTGTTTTTAACCGCTGGTAAAAAACGTTTAAGAGGGGAGGTGTTATGATTCCAGCCCCCTCCTTTGTGAGAATCGCAAGAGCCCTAGTGAAGGGGGGGTCAATGATCCAAGAGAGAGAGAGACGTGCTGAATAGACACAGGAAATGGGAGAAAGAGAGACGTGCTGAATACCGCGTTCCACCGGGATGCCGAATAAGGCGACCTTGACTATTGTCTCATGAAGACCACGTGTAAAGCCCTCGGGCAAAGTGGGCTGGTAGAGAGAGAGGGCTGGTTGGGGTAATTTTAGCATTAGATTGCTCGCTTGCCTCTTTTTGGCTTTTTTCCTGGGGTTTTGAGGGTGGAGGGAGGGGGATTTTTTCTTTTTTTTCTTTTTTTCGCTTGCTTTTTGCTTAGTTTTATTTCATGGGCTTATATGAAACTACAAAAATGGCTGCAGTGCTGTGACTTCCGGTTTCCCTTTGAACTTACTTCCTTCTTCCGGGTTCATGAGTTCACTTTTCTTTCAAACCTATATGTTAACTGTAATATATATTGTCAATATGGATAAGACTATTAACTTTGTTTCTTGGAATACTAATGGTTTAAATCATCCGATCAAACGGAAAAAAGTATTCAAAGTATTCCATAGAATGAATGCTAATGTTATTTTTGTACAAGAGACTCATGTAAGGAAGGTGGATAGTCAGCGGTTGTTTAGGTTTTGGAAGGGCCAACAGTATCACTCAAATTCGCAAGCCAAAGTGAGAGGTGTTTCTATTTTTATAGACTCATCAACTGCTTTTATACATCATGAAACAATTTCAGATCCGCAAGGTAGATTTTTGCTTATTACTGGTTTACTTTTTAATCAAAAAGTTGTTTTAGTTAATGTTTATGCTCCAAATACTGACTGTCCTGAATTTTTTAAATGCTTATTTACATCCTTTCCTAATCTGAATCAATATAGATTGATAATGGGTGGGGATTTTAATTGTTGTCTAAACCCTTTGATGGATAGATCCAAGCCCACTCAAACTTTTCCGAATAAATCGGCTTCTCTTATTAATCCTTTTATGATTGATTCAGTTATTTGTGAAATTTGGCGTTTTCTACACCCTAATAACAAAGAGTTCTCATACTTTTCCCATGTGTATCATAATTACTCAAGAATTGATTACTGTTTCATTGATCAGCATTTACTTACAGATGTTATGGATTGTAAATATGACTCTATTGCTATATCTGATCATGCACCTTTGAAGTTATCTATTAAGGTGACAGATTCATATATTAGTACTAAAGGTTGGAGGTTTAATCCTGTTTTACTGCAGGACTCTGACTTTGTTAACTTTATTAAACAGCAAATTGATTTGTTTTTCTCAATAAATTCTACAGCAGAGATCTCTAGTGGAATTTTGTGGGATACTTTTAAGGCATATATTCGTGGACAGATTATTTCATATTCTGCCGGAGTTAGGAAACGAACTAATTCTAAAATATTAATATTAGTTGATAAAATTAAGGCAATTGACAAGATCTACTCATTGACCCCTAGTACAGAACTTTATAAAGAAAGAGTGGAACTTCAAATGGAGCATAGTTTATTATTAACCTCCTCGATTGAAAGTCAGTTAATTAAATCGAAAGCTCAATTCTATACATATGGAGATAAGTCTGGTAAACTACTAGCTAACCAATTGAAAATTGTTTCGGATAAGCGACAAATTACTAAGATTCACAAACAAGATGGTACTTTGACGATTGATCATAAAGAGATAAATAAAGCCTTCCAAGATTTTTATAATTTCTTATATCAATCAGAATGTACTAAGGACTCTTCTATAATGAATGAATTCTTAAGGAAATTGAATATTCCAAAAGTAACTGTTGAGGATAGTGTATTTTTGGACACACCTATTACGGAGTCTGAAATAGAAAAGGCTATTTTCTCAATGAACTCAGGTAAAGCTTCGGGTCCAGATGGTTTTTCTGCAGAATTTTTAAAATCCTTTTCTTCCATACTTTCTCCTTGGCTTTGTAAAATTTTTAAAGATGCATTAAGTATAGGTAAACTACCACAATCTTTTTATGAAGCTTCTATTCCCTTAATTCTTAAAAAAGATAAAGACCCTACTGAATGTGCATCCTATCGGCCTATATCTTTGCTGAATACGGATTTTAAGATTCTTAGTAAAATTTTGGCTATTAGATTAGAAAATATATTGCCTCGGATTATTTCTGAGGATCAGACTGGATTTATTAAAAATCGCTATTCATCTTTTAACATTAGAAAATTAATTAATATTGTTTATACCTCTTCATCTAAAATCCCAGAATGTGTCATCTCTTTAGATGCCGAAAAAGCATTTGATAGAGTCGAATGGTCATATTTATTTAATACATTGCAACATTTTAATTTTAGTTCAAAATTTATATCATGGATTAAATTAATATATCAGAAACCTTTAGCTTCGGTCTTCACCAATAATCAAAGATCCCCTTTTTTTCAGTTATTTCGGGGTACAAGGCAAGGTTGTCCTTTAAGCCCTTTATTATTTGACATTGCTTTAGAACCCTTGGCTATAGCCATTCGTGAATCACCCAATATTTTAGGTATTACCCGTGGGGAGACAATGTATAAGGTATCATTATATGCGGATGATTTGTTATTATATATATCTGACCCTGAAAGATCTATTCCTGCTATTTCTTCTTTGCTTGCTCAATTTAGTAATTTTTCTGGATATAAATTGAATTTTAATAAGAGTGAACTTTTTCCATTAAATATGCATACTTCAATTTATAATCAGGTACCATATAGAATTGTTACAGATTATTTTACTTATTTAGGTATTAAAATTACTAAAAAACATAAAGATTTATTTAAAACTAATTTTTTGCCTTTAGTAGATCAAATTAAGCAACTTGCTAATAGGTGGTCCCCACTATCTTTGTCTTTGGTAGGCAGAATTAATGCCATTAAGATGATGATACTACCTAAATTTCTATATCTATTTCAAGCATTACCAATTTTTATTCCTAAATCTTTTTTTGATATGGTTGTCTCTAAAATATCTTCGTATTTGTGGCAGAACAAAAATCCTAGGCTAGGTAAAAAATATTTACAGAAGCCTAAGAAGGAGAGCGGCTTGGCTCTACCAAATTTAAGATTTTACTATTGGGCAGTTAATATACAGTATTTGATATTTTGGACACAAGAATCGACTACAGTTGCTGGCCCACAATGGGTAAATTTGGAATGTAAATCTGTGCAAGATTTCTCATTGATCTCAATCTTAGGATCTTCACTTCCTTTTTCGTTATTCAAAACGAATAAACAGATAACTAATCCTATAGTCAAGTATACATTACGAATCTGGTTTCAATTTCGTAAATGTTTTGGTTTGAATAAGTTTATGCTGTCAAGTCCTATAATATCTAACTACTTTTTCCGACCATCATCTATAGATCAAGCTTTTCTTTTATGGAAAACAAAAGGTATAACATGCTTTTGTGATCTGTTTTTGGATGATAACATTATGTCCTTTGAACAGTTATCTAATAAATATAATTTATCTAAAACCCATTTTTTTAGATATTTACAAGTTAGAAATTTTCTATATAATGAACTAAAGTCTTTTTCAAAAGAATGTCCATTGGACATTACAGAAAGAATTTTAGCCCTCAATCCTTGTCAAAAGGGCTTAGTAGCTATCATTTATAATATGATTATGAATGTACAACCAGATATATCAGAAAAAATTAAGAAGGAATGGCAGGAAGAATTGCATTGCCCTATATCTACTGAGCAATGGGAAAAAAATTTATCATTGGTAAACTCATTATCTGTGCTAAACATGCTCTAATACAATTTAAGGTTGTACATAGAGCTCACATGTCTAAAGATAAACTTGCTCGATTTTATTCTTATGTTAATCCAACCTGTGATAGATGTCATTCTGATATTGCTTCGTTGACCCATATGTTTTGGTCTTGTCCTTGTTTACAAAACTATTGGAAAGATATTTTTAATATTATTTCAAGAGTCTTAAATATTAATCTCCAACCACATCCTTTTACCGCAATTTTTGGTCTACCAATGATAGATAAGAAGCGTTTATCCACTTCATCCCAACGAATGATTGCATTTGTTACACTAATGGCTAGAAGATCTATTTTACTGAATTGGAAAGAAATTAACCCTCCAACTGTATTTCAGTGGTTTTCTCAAACTATTTCCTGTTTGAGTTTAGAAAAAATTAGAAGTGTGGTTTTTGATTCTTCAGTTAAATTTGAGGAAACTTGGAGACCATTTATTCAACATTTTCATATGAATTAAATGGTCTGATCCTGAACCTTATTGTTACTATCCTGAATTGTGTGGATGGAGGTTGGGAGTCATCGGCACTACTGTATGTATTTAACATTATGCAATTGCCCATGTTGGTTAGTTTTTAGTTTTTTTTTTGGGGGGGGTTTCTTTTTTCTTAATTCCTTTACATTATACTATGAGTTTGGGAGATGTTATGTATTGATTAATACATATTTGATTGTTAATTAATCTATTATGTACTCTCAAATGTTTTGTACTTATATTTTACTTATGTTTTTCTTAAAAATTAATAAAAAGATTTGAAAAGAAAGAAAGAAAGAAAGAGACACCTGCCATCCCGTGAGGAAGTATAAAGGAGGGTCTGGGGGGGACGACCCCTTTAGACGCACCAAGGAGACACGATAGCGATCCCGTCGTAGCGGGAAGCCATTTTGAAGGAAGCCACGTGCGTTAGATTCCGAATCGGGAGTCTGTGGCTGGAATCACGGACAATCGCTTTTAACTAACAACAGGAAAGCCTGCTCTCCTGATTCCACAGCTTTGCTTCGTAAGGACCTGGACAAGTGTTCCTTTTCTCTCCAATCTCTCTCTCTCTCTCCAACACGGGAAACCCAGCGGTTCCCAGAAAGCTGAAGCCTGCCGACTTTTGAATGACTGTTATATTCCCAAATGGACAAGATAATATCCCCTAGACAACGATAGAGCTTAATTCTGATTGATCATTACTATACCTGCGCTTTAGATTGAGTATTGACGACGTATGTTATCAAAATATATGTATTAACATTCCTTTTGTGCCCCTTTATAAATAAAAACGTTTAAAAATGGTACCATCAGACTTCAGTGGACCTCTCTATCTTTGCTGGTAAGTGATCCAGTTACGGGATACGTAACAACGTGGGGGCTCATCCGGGATTTGAAACCTAATTGGGAGGGCAGTGAATTGGGTTTGTAAGTCAAAAATAAATAAATAAATAAATTGGATCTGGTACGCGGGTAGCCAGACGGGAAACCAGCAAAGATGGACGTGGATGAATTTATGAAAAACCCAACTGTTTTTGTTCTAGAGGCGGCCACCAAATTAGACTTGTTAAATTTGGCGAAGGGATTGGACCTCACAGAAGTGAGGTCGTCCATGAAAAAGCGGGAGGTGCGAGGGGCCATAACTCAGTATTACATTGGGAAGGATGTGTTTGAAGCTGAGGTAGTGGAAAATATCCCTGAAACAGTACCAGCGAGTGGAATGGATCAGCTAGAGTTGGAGAAATTAAGGTTGGAACATGAATTTAAAATGAAGCAGCTGGAAGGGGCTGAGAGAGAAAGGGAGCAGGCGTTCCACATAAAGGAGTTAGAGGTGAAACGGGACCAGGAGCTCCAACTAAAGGCGTTAGAGGTGGAAAAAGAGCAGGACCAAGCTGAAAAGCAAAGACAGCATGAAATTCAGCTAAAAGAGCTAGAAGTAGCTGAGAACGAGAGGGAATGAGCCGAGAACGAGAGAGAACGAGCCAAAAAGCAAAGAGAGTATGAGGAGAGACGAGAACAGCGGGAACATGACTTGGAGATGGAGAAGTTAAAGAAAGAGCGAAGAGATCTAGGGTTAGATCGAGAGGAGAGGTTTAATGTTAGTCGGGAGTTGAGGGTAGTACCTCCATTCGAAATTATGCCGAAATAAAGGAGGCCATTCTCCGGATTTACGAATTGGTACCTGAGGCGTATAGACAAAAGTTCAGAAATTTAAGGAAAGGGTGGAATCAAACGTATCAAACCGAGCTAGCCCATGAGAAGGGTGTGCTCTTGGATCGTTGGTGCACTGCGGAACAGGTGGATGAGGATTATGGGCGTCTCAGGGAGTTACTTTTGATTGAGGAATTTAAAGGTTGTGTTCCGGAAGAGACCCGGATGTATTTGAATGAGAAGCCGAATAAGTCCATCTCAGAATTTGCTAGGTTCGCAGATGACTATGCCCTAACCCAGAAGACAAAGTTTTCCTCGCCAGAAAGTTATCCGAGAGACCGTGGGAACGGTAGGGAAAGCCCGCCGGCTAAGGGAGAAACTCAGCCAGGTGCTAGCGGAAGAAGTGAGGATAACAGGCCAGAAAACTGGAGATTTCCTGGTTTGACCTGTTTTAATTGTGGAAAGGTGGGACATATTGCATCTAAATGCCCTGCTCCGAGGAAGGAGCCAGAAAAAGGGAAAGCAGCGGTCCCTATCGGGTGTGCAGTGGTAATCAGAAAATCGGCAAGAGAGTACCGGGTAGGCAGAGTGCGAGAGGGGTCTGAGATTTGTCTGTCACACGGAACCGTGTCTTTGAGGGAGGGGGACCCACCAATTCCCGTACGGATTTGGAGAGACACGGGGGCGGAGCTTTCATTGATTAGCAGTAAGGTGTTAAAATTCGGACCTCAGACGGGAGAGGTAGCCCTGAGAGGCATAGGAAAATGGACCGAAGTGGTGCCTTTGCATAGGGTCCTTTTAGATTGTGAGTTGGTGTCGGGACCAGTGGAACTGGGGGTCCTGCCGGAGTTGCCGGGGGAAGGCGTGGACGTCCTTCTGGGTAACGACCTAGTGGGTGGGGAGATGGGTGCAGCCGTGAAGCTGACAACCCAGCCTGTGTGGGTTGAGGCCCCTCCGTCAGATCCTAAGATCTATCCCGCATGCGCGGTCACTCGCAGCATGTCAAAAAAGGCAGCTGAGCCCAAGAGCAGTTTAAATCTGAGCAGTTTTGATTTGGCCAAGACGTCTTTACCGACCCTGTGCCACGAGGGTTCTGAGGGTGGTAAAACGAGGAGTAGTGAAGTGAAAGGGGGTAAGGGAGAGGAGATAGATCTTCCCTTAGCGAAGAGAAAGGTCCTAGAGGTAGGAAATAAAGATGAGAAACAGATAAAGCGGTTAAAAGGTCCAGAGTTGGACATGGATGATCTGTCTGGTTTGGCAGACCTGTTTGAAGAAGTTGAGAGTTATAAAGGTGTTCCCGATAATGAGATGAAGGCAGTCCTAGATGAAAAGGATGCCATTACCTTGGAGAGGTCTGCTGGGTTGGCAGATGAGGTTGTTTCAGCCCACGGGGTTGAGTTTACTCCGGAAGGGAGTTGCCCAGAGAGTAGCTGGGAGGAGCAAGAGAATTTGGAATTTGAAAAAGGTACGGGTATTGAAAGCCTGGAAGAGGTCAATGTCCCATTTGAGTGTGTCCAAGACGGGGATGCACGTGGTCCTGAACCTAGTCCCGGAGCTCAGAAAAGGTCTGAGGTATCTGATTCAGCTGAACAAGACGTCTGTCCTTTTGGGTCAGATAGACTGGGTTCAGTGAAGACAGGGTTAACCCTGGTAATTGTGGGAAGTGAGGGTTCCCTGGTGTTTGTACATGAAGGGGTGGTGAAACTTAAAGCGGAACTCGAACATGGGGGGATAAATATTATTATTGAAGGGAACAGAAAGTTTGTAGTTCCCAAACCGAATGAAGAAAATTTAAACCCTGCAGATCACTTACAGAGTAAGGCGGGAGCTGCTGGGGCCCCACACACTATTGTTATTCAAGGGTGTGGTGTGAAACAGCAGAATTCAAAATGCTGTTTGAACAAAGAGGGATCGCTTGCAGATCTTAAATTGAAAACTAATAGCATGACGGTTCCTGAAGAGAAAACTAAAGAATTGGGTGGAAATGACCTAAGTCTGGGACACGGTGTTGATAAAATAACTCCTATGAGTTTCCCTCGCCAAACTACTCGAGTTCCTCCCGTAGGAACTCACCGGAAAAAAGGTGATGGTTAATGGGGGCGCCATTTTTAAATAGAAAAACAGGCTGTACGTGATTTTGACAAAGCATGTGAGTAACAAAGACAACCCCCTTGGAACCTGCCTGTTAAGTTGAAATCTGATGCTACCAGCCTTTAGTCAGGTACAAGAGGAAAAAAATATTAAAGGAAGTACCACTGTAATCGTTACCTGTTTAGATGCTGAATTAAATGTATAACTGTATAGCTCTGTAGTGAAAAGAAAAGCTTGTGTATTGTGTTAGATTCTAAAATCCTGTAAGACTTTGTACGAATCCATTTTTAACCGCTGGTAAAAAACGTTTTTTAAGAGGGGAGGTGTTATGATCCCAGCCCCCTCCTTCCTGAGAATCGCAAGATCGCTATTAATTCGGGTCTTGGACCCAGGAAATGAGAGAGAATCCTCAGAGAGACAATGCAACGGATTTTGACCATTGTTTCTTGGAGACACCCTTGTAGATTGCGACTCTATACTACGTGCCAGCTATCAGGGATACATGGACACCCTCGGGCAATGTGGGGTGGGGATTGTATCACCCCACCTTGATTGACATCTACAACTCTGCAAGTCAAGATAAAAAGGGGACTGCAGGAGTGTGGTGAACTACATATACCTGTCTGGGCTGCTCCTGTGGCTCCTCCCACAGACCCTGCTGACTGCTCCTGTGGCTCCTCCCACAGACCCCTGTATAAAGGTGACTGTGGCCTGTTGCCCTGCTCATTCCCCAGGATGTAGTGTTGTTCATTCTTCCAGTCAATAAAAGCCGATACCTCACTTCCTACGTCTCAGCGTGAGTTATTGATGGTGCATCAAGGAGGCTGTACCCTAGCGACGCACCAGAAGGAGACACCATCGCTCATCGCTCCCGTGATAACGGGAAGCTAGTCGGAAGCCACGTGTGGTTTGTTTCCCCTAGCCTGGGGAGCGAGTGGCTGATAACACTGAAAAGGACTTCGAACTGACAACGGGGAACCCACGTTCCCGATTCAATGATTTGAGTCCAAAAGGCTGGCAAGTTTATTTTTCTCACCAAAAATCTCTCTCTCTCCAACACGTGAAACCCAGCGGTCCCCAAAAGGCAAAAAGCCTGCATGAACTCGAGAGACTTTGATATTTCCATCGGACAATAATTTACCCCTAGACAAAACGATAGAGCTACTTCTTATTGTTGATTATTACTATACCCGCGCTTTAGATTGAGTATTGACGACGTATATTATCTGAATGTTTGTATTAACCTTACTTTTGTGCCCCTTTATAAATAAAAACATTTAAAAATAGTACCATCAGACTTCAATGGACCTCTCTATCTTTGCTGGTAAGTGACCCAGTTATGGGGTTCATAACAAGATCGAGAGAGAGAGAGAAGCATTGATTGCTTGATGATTGGTGACGGTATGATTGTGTCATGATCCAGTGGACGTGTAATGACATGCCTGAGAGCTGACATTTGATCTCTGCAAGTTAACAAACAATTCACTGAACTAGACCTGTAGCACTTTGTCAGGAAAAGAATGGTATTATCACTGTCCTTTCAGAGAGGAATGCTGCGGGTTCAGGAGGGAGTAGGTTATAGTGAGAGAGGAAGAGTCAGTATCTTGCCCCTACCCTATTTCTCTTTTGTCAAATGTTATTTCCATTGTCTAATCCACATCAGAGTCCACTCCATCCCACCCCTGCACTTTCTAAACACATAAAACTAACTTTTCTCTCACTGCATTTCTGACAATGGGTTTTCAACCTGGATCGTGAGCTCTGTTTCCACAGTTGCATGTGACCGGCAGCTTTGTCTATTTTTATGTTATAAATCCTATGTCTGATCAGCTCAAAACTTTCATGATAACTTTGTCTTTGGGTCCTTAATTCTAGATCCCAATACTTCAGAACAGTAAATGCAGGGGATTCATAATTTGCCAGTTTCTTTTAAACGTGTTTTGTTAAAGAAAAATTGCTGCCATCAATAACAGGATGAATTTGTCTTCCTTTTCTATAAATCTAAGTATGTCTTAGTTCATGTAGTCAATATTGAAAACAGAACATGCATCTTTGTTTTGCAGGAACATTTGACAAACCATCTCAGCTCCACATTATGATCTCCATGAAGAAAGGATATTTCCTTGTCTTAATATTTGCAACTGCAGGCATGTTGTACAGATGCTGGGATTTAGAAGGCTATTATTCCATTCAAAGGTACATGCTTGGAATATTGCATCTAAAAGACGAATCTGGTTCTGAAAAAGATGTTCCTGATCTTGCATTCTTATACCAGAATCCCGGGATTATGTTTGTGGAGTCAACTGACAACGTAGAGCCGACACCATTAATGGTGTGTTCAGTGGAGTCTGCTGCTCTCCGAAACCCAGACAAACCAATCTATTACTTCATGAAGGGATTCAGTGGCAACTTGAGCCAGTATCCACAGCCTGAGTACAAAGGAATCCCTTTGCTCTCCTCAGTGAGGAATGTCACGATTCTACCCTTGAATGTCACTGAACTGTTCGAAGACACTCCATTGAAAAGCTGGTATCAAAAGGTAATCAACAGAAATATCTGATTTTGTTTGGTAAGCTCAGTGTTTGACTCAAATTAACTTGTTTTTAAATGAATGTAGAGCATATATGTCAAACTCAAGGCCCACGGGCCAATTTCGGCCCGCGGTGGAATTATCTTTGGCCCACGAGATAATATCTAATTACTATTAAAGCTGACCCCAGTAATCAAAGCGCCTATGGCATATGATATGGCTAATGCTGAGTTTATTCAGGTACCAGGTTTTCAGGGTTTTTAGTGTTTATTCGGCAGTCTTGCTCGGCAGTCTTCTTCATAAGAAACGGAATTTGTAAAGTGAAACACTTTGTAGTTATAGTAGACACATGAGAGCAGGCTGAAAAAACAGAGGCAACGAAAGCTGCATTCGCACGCGTCCGACTGATCCGGCCCGCATGAAGCTGCATTTTGCTCAATCTGGCCCATGACCTAAAGTCAGTTTGACACCCCTGATTTATTGTAGAGTATCGGTAGGAATGATGGGAAATAAATATCTAGGGCAGAAGTACTGGATGCAGTGAAAGGCATTGCCACATTGACAAACATTGCCTCGCCTATTCTTTACGTTTAAACCAGTGTGTTGTATCTGAGAGCATTTTACTGCAGGCCAGATGTTGGAGGCAGGGCAGACATGCTAATGGACACCAAAGGGAAAGGTACATGGTATATTTTGAGACAAGGCAGTGCTGTACAAAGCAAGTGGAGAAAATTAATGTGATTAAAAATTTAAACTTGACACCTTGGGTCTCAATCGAAGACAGCAGAGATACACTGTACAACAGTCACTTGCCTAATCTGGCTTTGGATTCTCCAGTGTAGAAAGACAAGAATCCTGATGCAGTGCACAAAAATTGGTAGAAATACAGATAATTTGTTGCTTGACCTGAAGGAGCAATTGAGCACCTGGAAGATAGATAAGGAACTTCTATAAATAATGACTTCCCTTCTCACATGACCAAAGTGCAGAAATTTTTCCTCTATGTACATGCAAAGGTGCTGTATGATGGAAGATGATTACTGGTGGTAATAGGTGTTCGAGTTAATTCCATAATGAAACTTCCAACATGTGGTCCAAAACCTAAAGTCAAAAGATGATGGATGACAGTGGGAGCCCACATATCCACACAACTCAGAAAACTTCTTAAAGAAACAGCACACAAGACACAAGTACTGCAAATCTACCTCATAAAGAGTCATAATATCTTCAGTTAGTCACAGCATAGTCCTCTGGAGCATAGAGTTAGTATTTAAATATCTTCCAGCACGTTACAGTGAGTGAATATTTTAGGGAAGTTGTTGATGCCAAGGTCAGTGTTAATGCCCGAACAACAAAGATATGATTTTATTTTGTTTAAGCAACTTTATTTTCAGTGTCTCAGTTCAATACCTGAGGGCCTCCACGTTTTCATCCCACAATCCCCTTTCTCACCCAGTATGTACGTGCGTACAAGGGAAAAAGCACATCCCTACTAAATGCTTACATAGTCCTAGTTGACAGAACTCAACATTCTCCCATCCTTTTTGTGTATATATTGAGAAATATAAGTTAAAAAAATTCAAGACCATTCAAATACCGATTAGGATATGAGAGTTAGTTTTAACCCCTGTCTTTAAAGAGGGTGACCACTTGCAAGACTGAAGGTCCTGATGGAGTACCAGGTAAGGCTCTGAAAACCTGTGCCAACCAACTGGTGGGAGTATTCAAGGACATTTTCAACTTCTCACTACTAAGGGTGGAAGTTCCCACTTGCTTCAAAGAGGCAACAATTATAACAGTGCCTAAAATAATAATGCGAGCTGCCTTGATGGCTATCACCCAGCAGCACTCACATCAACTGTGATGAAATGCTTGGAGAGTTTGGTCATGACTAGACTGAACTCCTGGCTCAGCACACAGTAGGTCAATGGCAGATGCAATCTCAATGGCTCTTTACATGGCTTTAGACCACTTGGACAACCCGAAACCTATGTCAGGATGTTGTTCATCGACTATAGCTCAGCATTTAATACCATCATTCTCACTATCCTGATTGATAAGCTATAGAACTTGGGCCTCTGTACCTCCCTCTGTAATTGGATCCTCAACTTCCTAACAGGAAAACCACAATCTGTGCGGATTGGTGATAATACCTCCTCCTCGCTGACGACCAACACTGGTGCATCTCAGCGGTGTGTGCTTAGCCCAATGTTCTACTCTCTCTATACCATAACTGTGTGGCTAGGCATAGCTCAAATACCATGTATAAATTTGCTGATGATACATCCACTGTTGGTAGAATATCAGATGGAGATGACAGGGCGTACATGAGCGAGATATACCGTCTAGTGGAGTAGTGTTGCAGCAACAACCTTGCACTCAATGTCAGTAAGACAAAAGAGCTGATTGTAGACTTCAGGAAGGGTAAGACGAAGGAGCACATACCAATCCTCATAGAGGATCAGAAGTGAAGAGAGTGAGCAGGTTCAAGTTCCTGAGTGTCAAGATCTTTGAGGAGCTAACCTGGTCTCACCATATTTCTGCAGCTATAAAAAAAGGCAAGACAGTGACTACACTTCATTAGAAGTTTGAAGGGATGTGGGACTACTGCACAGGACTGAAAGAAGCTGCAGAGGGTCATAAATTTAGTCAGCGCCATCTTGGGTACTAGCGTACAAAGTACTCAGGACATCTTCAAGCAGCGGTGCCTCAGAAAGGTAGCGTCCATTATTAAGAATCCCCAGCACCCAAGGATGCCCTTCTCTCACTGTTACCATCAGGTAGCAGGTACAGAAGCCTAAGGGCACACACTCAGTGATTCAGGAACAGCTTCTTTCCCTCTGCCATGTGATTCCTAAATGGACATTTAACCCATGAATGCTACCTCACATTTTTTAATATATATATGTAGCCTCCGTGACCCCAATTGGCCCCCGTTCGCCTAGGGTGAACCACCATCGCCCCACCAATAGTGCAATACGTCGGTGTAAATATGGAGTAATGCCCCTCCCCCAGTAAAAGCACGCAATACAAATATCAGACAATGCACCCAAAAGCGAGTAAATAGTTGCAACTTTGTAGTTTTCTCTTAGTGGTGGGTTAGTAGAAACAGATAATCTAAAGGCACAAATAAATAAGTTTATCAGTTTGTGCACATAATATTTTAATATGTTGTAGCTCACGCCTCCAGTTCCATCCACAACGACCTTCCGAGCCTTCGGCCACCGTCCGAACCACCGACATCCAGTATCCATTGCTCTGGAACCGCTGTCTGCTCCTCACACGTCCGTCCTCCTCGTTCTCCTCCTGAAAAAGACCGTGAACTCCCGCTCAGCTCACACATGCAAGATAGCATAACAATTCTCCATTGGTTATTTTCCCCCTTATCGGTAGTCAGAACCCAAACATTCCTGACACAGGAACTCATTACAGCATTACAGAGAAGCCATTTCATTATAACAATACAGAGAAGCCATTTTGTTAGCCTGAACAGTTAACACCACTGTTACGGGTACTGAGAGTCCTACATTCTCCCCCTACTAAATTTAGTCAAGCCCTCATGACGCTCAGATAATTTGCCAACCCTTCCTGCAAAGCACAAAGCCCAACCCAGGTGCAGAAAGCAGTGACATAACTCCCTAAAACAGTGGAGATCACACCCTGCTCCCCAGGTGCAACATAGACCAACCTATCTGGGGGGCGCCTACTTCTCTGATACCTGCGCACTCCCTCTTCTACCTCCTCCACTTCGGACACTACAGAATACTCATGGAAACTATGAGGCGAACCCTCCTGAAAGCGGTCACCCAAACCCTTCTGCACCTCGCAACCCTCTATCTCTTGCTCGGGCCCCACATCCTCCTCACCAATGCCCTGTGCTACTCCCAACAGCCCATCACTAGCCCCCCTTACCCCCTCTAACCCAGTGGGGGAAGGGCCAGTTGTAGCAGTGAACCAGATGTCCAATATGTTGACTCCATCGACTCTTTTTGCTGATCTCCAGAGTCCCGAGCATGTCTAAAAAAGTCCGATTAAACCTCTCTGGCTGGGGATCGTCCTGTGGATGATATGGGATGGTCCTCGATTTCTCAATCCCCAGCATATCCAGTAACTCATAGATGAGCTTACTCTCAAAGTCCTGTCCCTGGTCACTGTGTATCCGTCGGGGAAGGCCATAATGCACAAAATACTTCTCCCATAGCACTCTTGCCACTGTAGTCGCCCTCTAATCCTTGGTGGGGAATGCTTGAACATGCCTGGTGTAATGATCGGTGATGACTAGGACATTCGCCGTGTTGCTGGTATCAGGTTCTATGGCCAGGAAATCCATACACACCAGGTCCAAAGGCCCCGCACTCTGCAAGTGCGACAACGGAGCAGCCTGCACAGGCAGTGTCTTCCGGCGTATGCAACATATGCAGGACTTGCAATACTCGTCGACCTCCGACCTCATTCAGGGCCAATAAAACCAGTCCTTCAGCAATCCATAGGTCTTCTCCACCCCCAAGTGTCCAGAGTCATCATGCAGTGACCTCATCACAACCCTCCGATACTTCCCAGGCAGGACCAGCTGCCAACTCCGAGGTCGGTCCGGGGGTGACGTTACCCGGTATAACATTTGGTTCTTCAACCTCAACCGAGGCCACTCTCTCAGTAACAGAGGCACTGAGCCATGTTGTGTCTTCTCCACCCAGGCCACGTCCCCCTTTTCAACTGCGTCCCAAATAGCGCCAATGCCAGGGTCATCTCGCTGAGCAGCTGCAATTTCCCCAGGACTCAACTCTGGCAGCTGTGGGGTCTTCAGAGCCGACATGTCACAGTCAACTAGGGGTAGGGCATCATCGGATGCCCCCAATGGGTCCACCACACACTCTGGCCGCTCCTTTTCCTCGGTCTGCGCGGTTATAGCAAACTGACACATGGCCTTCACTCCGGATGCAGGAACGCTCTCCCACTCCTCGTCCCCCTCCAGGTCCTCATGCTTCCATGAAGACAGAGCATCTGCATCGACATTCCGGCTCCCCGGCCGGTACTTCAGGTGAAAGTCATATGCAGACAGGGCGGCCAACCAACGATGACCGGTGGCGTCCAGTTTCGCCGAGGTCAGGATGTAGGTAAGCGGGTTGTTGTCCGTCTGTCCCTCAAACTCGGCCCCGTAGAGATAGTCACTCAGCTTATCCACTACCGCCCATTTCAATGCCAGAAACTCCAACTTGTGGCTGGGGTAGTTCCTCTCGGAGGGTGACAAACTCTGGCTGACAAATGCTACCGGCCTCAGCCCGGCACCCTGATCCTGATACAAGACCACCCCTAACCCCTCCCGACTAGTATTGGTGTGTAGCACATAGGGCAACCGGGGTTCCGCAAAAGCCAGCACCGGCCCCTGAGTCAGCGTCTCCTTCAGGGACCGAAAAGCCGCCTCACATCGGTCATCCCATCTCTGTCTGAAGGGCTCTGCCGGGTTCAAATATTCTCCAGCCTCCCGTCCTCCTCTCCCTTTCCCTTTCTGTCCCAGAGGGGGGTAGCCATGCAGAGGCTGGTTCAAGGGATGGCTCACCTTGGCATAGCCCTTCACGAATCTCCAGTAATATCCACAGAACCCCAAGAACGAGCACAGAATGCTCACAGTCTGGGGTCACGGCCAGGTGGTCGCTGCTTTGATTTTACTCGGGTCTGTAGCTACCCTGTTCTGTGAGATTATATGTCCAACATACCTAACAAACATCTGGCAAAACGGGCACTTGTCCAGTAAAGTTTTAACCCTTCATCCTTCAGCCGGTTGAGCACCTTCAGTAGCCTCGCTTCGTGTTCTTCCAAGGTGGATCCAAATACTATCAGGTTGTCCAAATATACCAGCACTTCAAGCAAGTTCATATTCCCCACGGTCTTCTCCATGACCCTCTGGAAGGTGGCAGGAGCCCCCAATATGCCTTGGGGCATCCTTTCAAACTGGTAAAATCCCAGAGGACATATAAAGGCCATCTTCTCCTGATCCGCCTCACTCATTGGGATCTAGAAATATCCACTCCTCAAATCCAACACACTGAACCACTTTGCCTCACTCAGACAGGCCAGCATGTCTTTGACCCTGGGGACCGTATACTGGTCAGGGATGGTGCACATATTCAGGGTCCTATAGTCCACATACACATGAATCTTCCCATTTTTCTTCCTGGCCATGACTATCGGGGACACATAAGGGCTGCGGGACTCCAAAATTATCCCAGCTTCCTTCAACTTACACAAATGTTGCCGCACATCGTCCACATCTGCAGGGGCCCATCATCGCGACCTTTCTCGAAATGGGATGTCTTCAGTCACCCGGATGGTGTGGCGAGTGCTCCTGAAACAGCCCAAGTCAAACTCATCAACATCTTCTCCACCATCCTCCGCTTCCAACTCTCTGGCACAGGTGAGGCCCCAAAGTTAAACACCCCAGCGGTCAACTTATCCCTGTTTTCCAATGGTTCTCCTCCTGCGAGCCTCACGGGGGCACTATGCATCACCGTCACTGGGAACAAATGCGCCAGGGGCATTCCTCGTTTAAAAGTGATCTCCCGTTGTGTGGTGTTCCTGATGTTCACCGCCACCCGGCGTGCCTTCACCACCGAGAGCTTCTGTAGCTCAGGCCTCACCAGCACCCCAGCTGGGAATCTTGATTCCCCCTCGAGATCCTCTAGACTGTCCACTAAAAAGGCTTCACCCTCAGGCACTCTGGGGTATCTGGGGATCCCCACCACTCTCGTTACTTCACTGGGCCGTACCACCCTGGGCTTCGACTGGGCACACCATACAGTTCCTCTTTCCAATACCGTGTCCCACCCGTGGTGACCACCCACATCTTTAAAGGCAGCATGGAACACCGGGTGCACTGACAGTCCTCACCCGCCTTCTCCTTGAAAGCCCCCAGGAGTTTCTGCACAATAGGGGTGTTGGTCCCTATCAGAATTGACACAACTCTAGTCACAACTGGGTCCAGGCAAACCAGTGCCAAGGCCTCATGAACCTCAGACACTCCCACCTCGGCCTCGAGGAACTTCAGCCTCATGGACAAATAACCATTGTATGGGTACTGACCAGCACTGATACCCCAAATTTCCAGGGCATTGAAGGATGTCAGGGGTGAATGTGACAAATACTGATCATAGAACGAATAGTACAATAGCGTGACCTGTGACCCCGTGTTTAGTATGGCTTTTGCATCTATTCCCTCTATCCGGATTGACACACTGGATCTGGGTCCCACCAATCCTTCTGGGATTGGCTCTTCTCCACTCAGGGGTCCCGTGGCACATTGCTGGGAACGTGTTTTCCCAGAGACTCCAGGCCATTCCTTCACTGAGTCTCCTCTAAGTTTCACGACACCCTCATCCTTCATCCTTCAAAAATGATAGGACCCACTCTCGAAAATCTCCGCCCCCAGCTACTGGCAACTCCTCAGGTGTCCCATCAAACCTTTCCGCTGAGACAATATGCACGCCCCTGTCACTGAGGTCACAGAGATGGTGGCAGTCCCACCACCGAGACGTCAGCACCAATCTGCACTAACACATATCTCTAACCGTACTCAAGCATCGAATTAACACTTTGCCTGAGGTATGCATGTGCACCCCACTTAATACGCAGACATGAGTAAATGGTATGTCCTCGATCTCACATCAGAGTTCAATCTTATCTGAATCCATCTCCCGTCGTTTAAACCGGGGCGAATTACCCCATATGTGACAAATTCAAACCCAGACGAGAAACCCCCACAAATGTCACCCCAGTTGGCCCCTGTTTGCCTAGGGTGAACCGCCGTCACCCCGCCAATAGTGCAATACTTCGGTGTAAATACGGAGTAATGCCCCCCCAGTACACGCTCGCAATACAAATATCAGACAATGCACCCAAAAGCGATTAAATAGTTGCAACTTTATAGTTTTCTCTTAGTGATGGGTTAGTAGAAACAGATAATCTAAATGCACCAAATAAGTAAGTTTATCAGTTTGTGCACATAATATTTTAATAGGTTGAAGCTCAGGCCTCCAGTTCCATCCACTACGACCTTCTGAGCCTTCATTCACCGTCTGAACCGCCAACATCCAGTATCCATTGCCCTGGAACCGCTGACTGCTCCTCACACGTCCGTCCTCCTCGTCCTCCTCCCGGAAAAGACCGTGAACTCCCGCTCAGCTCACACATACAAGATAGCATAACAATTCTCCATTGGTTAGTTCCCCCCTTATCTACAGTCATAACCCAAACATACCAGACACAGAAACCCATCACCGCATTACAGAGAAGCTATTTCATTATAACAATACAGAGAAGCTATATTGTTAGTCTGAACAGTTAACACCACTGTTACGGGTACTGAGAACCCTACATATATTATTTCTGTTTTTGCACAATTTTTAATCTATTCAATATACATATACTGCAATTGATTGATTGATTGATCTTTTCTTCAATATTATGTATTGCGGCTGCTGGTAATTTAACAAATTTCACAACATATGCCGATAATAAACCAGATTCTGATACTGATATTAATAGAATTCATAATGCCTTCACTATGTGCCTTTGACAGCAGAAGAGCTGGTGTTCCTCCTTTGTGAGACACCCAACTAGAACTTCCTTTGTAGTTGACTATTATCTTAATTTCCTTTCTCATTATTTCTACATCTATATTTCTCTTCCTGATGCTAAATACAGTTCTTTATTATCACTGAAATACTCAGTTAATGGATTAAACTTTTCTTGTCATTTATACTGTAGGTAAATCCACAAAAGGAGAGGTTTTGGACTCATGTACTTGCTGATGGCTGCAGGTTAGCGTTGATCTGGAAATATGGAGGAATCTACCTGGATACTGACATTATATCACTGAGGTCTATGCCGTTTGATAACTTTACCTGTCCACAAAGCCCAAATGTTTTCAGTAATGGAGCAATGGGTTTCTATCAGAAGCATCATACCTTTTTGTGGAATTGCATGGAAGATTTTGTGGCTCATTACATTGGTCATGTTTGGGGTCAACAAGGTCCTCAACTGATCACCCGTGTGCTGAAGAGATGGTGCAATACCACTGAACTAGCCACCTTCATTGGCAAGGAATGCAATGGCATCTCTATATGGATCTCAAAACGTTTCTATCCAGTCCCATATCTAGCATGGCAGAAGTACTTTGCTCCCTGGAAAAAGGAGCATATAGAACGGGTCTTTTCAGATACGTATGGAGCACATGTCTGGAACTTCATGAATAAACACAAGAAAAGAAAAGTTGCTGCTGGAAGTGGATCATTAATGGAACATTTCTTCCAGTTGCATTGTCCAAATACATACAAAAACTTAATTCAATCCAGCAATAGTACAGAATGATTTTGGATCTGATATTGTACAATGAATGACATAATTAGGTTGTCAAGAGTGCATTCATTATTAATTCTGACAACTGGATACCCTTCTATTCAATGATTCAATAGAAAGACTAAACAGAATTGAAAACCAATTTCCAACTCCAGTTTTACGTGATGTAACTGGGCCAATGCATGATCTTCTATTTCGCTTTTATAAATTGGAGAAGTGGTCTGAGTGAGTATTGGCACTGAGGGAACAGAAGAATTCACGGCTTCAGTTCTTTTGTATCAATAGTCCATTGACTTGGCTGGAATCTTTATCAAGCTGTTCTTCTGTATCAGTGGCTTTATAAATTGTAACAATTCTGGAAGTTGAACAGTGAACTTGTTTGAACCGCCAGAGGGATGAGATCACTTCTCCCCCTGTTGTCGGGACCAAGTTCCCTCGCCAGCTAAGCTTGAAGAAATAAACTGGTGAAAATATAAGTAACAATCTTTTGTGCTGTGGTTATTTGGTCTGGTGATTTAAGTTTACAAAGTGATTCTTTTCAAATCTTTTATTATTATTATTATTCAAAAACAACACAAGTACGTCGAAGTAACAACACTTACAATGCCTCCAAAAAAAAAGAAATTATCTTAAAGATTGAAAATTTTTTTGTGAATAAAAAATCCCCCTGCTAAGCAAGAATAGTGAGAAAAAAAGAAACCCATTGAGGGCACAACCCCGGAGCCATGCATCAGACAGAAAGCTGCTAAAAGTAAACAGCAAACTGCCAACAAGAAAGAAAGATATATCAGAAAAAAATTTACACTTAGATCATGGAGGAAATCTATCAGTTAACTGAAATGATAATAATGAGCAAATGAGCCCCATCTCTTCTCAAAATCAAATAAAGGTTCAAAGGTTCGACTTCTAATTTTCTCCAAATTAAGACACAGCATCACTTGAGAGAACCATTGTGACAAAGTAGGAGCTGATATATCCTTCCATTTCAGCAAGATGGCCCTCCTAGCTATCAATGTAACAATTGCAATAACATGTTGGTCAGACACAGAAATACCATGGATATTTTGAGGAATTATTCCAAAAAGCACAGTCAATTTATTAGGTTGTAAGTTGATTCTGAGTGCTTTAGAAATTGTCAATAAGACTGACTTCTAAAACTGTTTTAATATAGAACATGACCAGAACATATGTGTCAGTGTAGCTATCTCAGTTTTACATCTATCACAATACTTGTCAACATTGGGAAATATTTTAGAAAGTCTCTCCTTCGTCAAATGGTAACGATGCACAATTTTAAATTGAATCAGTGAATGACTAGCACAGATCGAAGAAGAGTTAACCAACTTCAGAATCCATGTCCAATTCTCCCATATAAAAGTCAAATTGAGTTCTTTCTCCCAATATTGTTTAATCTTAAATAAAGGACGCTTATCCCATTGTAATAATAAATTATAAATTCTTCCATAGAACCTTTCATCGAAGGGTTCATATTCATAATAGTATCTAACAAGTCAGCCTCCAATATGTAAGGAAAATTACTTAAATATTTTTGTAAAAACTGTCTAACTTGAAGGTATTGTAAAAAGTGTGAATATGAGAGAGAATATTTATTGATTAATTGTTCAAAAGACATTAATCTGCCTTCTTTAAATAAATCCAAAAAAGAATTAATACCTTTATTTTTCCTAAGTAAGACAATTGGATCACTCCAGGAAGGTTTAAAAAAGTAATTATGATAAATTATACTACAATGTTTAAGATTAAAAAAATTGTAGAACTGGAGCCCAATTTGTGAAGAGTGCTTAACCACAGGATATAGGTTTATATTAGCATCTTTAGCTAATTGTATGGGTAGAACAACTCCTAATAACAAAGTTAAATAAAACTGTTTCACAGCTCTCAGTTCCAGGTCTACCCAAGTAGGCTAATCATTCTTATCACCCCAATATAACCAAAAGGACATATATCGCAAATTACCAGCCCAATAATACATTCTTAGATTAGGCAAAGCGAGACCTCCATCCTTTTTCAACTTTTGTAAATGACATTTACTAATTCTGTTATGGTTCAGTCCGGAACCCGCATTCCGGGTCTTCATCTGGTCCGCAGACTCCGGACTCCGGGTCTTGTAGCCGTCCCTCCTTTCGCCACTGAGCCCAATTAGTCACATCTGTGGATTACCTTGACTTATTGGGGCTCAAGGAGGCGCACCTGATGCCCATCGGCTGGCGGTGTATATAGGGGGATCTGGGACTGAGTAGAGATGGGGGGTTGTCCTGCCTATCCTGTTCCTCTGGTTACCCTGGCTTGGAGATCCCCTTGTTAAAGATGAGTTCTTTGAGTAAGTCTGGCAGTCACCCTGGACCTAGTTCCCTTCCTATCCCTTGCCTCCATCAGACAAGCCTGGCTCGACTGCCGTTGCCCAGCGAGGGATTCTGCCCCTTTCCATCCCTCGCTGCCGACGGGTTGTGCCCTGCAACCTACCCAGGTGCCCCGCGACCTGCTCAGTGCCTCGTGTTCCTGCCTGGGAGGTCCAGGCCCTGCCCAGGAGTTATGCAGCCCGCTCAGATGCCTCTGCCCCTACCCATCCCTCGCTGCCGACGGGTTGTGCCTCGCAACCTACCCAGTGAGCTCCGAGATCCTCCTTTGCCTGAACTCTGGGATCCTACCTTGCCTGAACTCTGGGATCCTCCTTTGCCTGAACTCTGGGATCCTCCCAGAACCCCAGAATCACCTTGAACGTCATGACCCTCACGCACACCACGGTCACCACATCTTGTCTATCATTTAGTTGTTCCTATCCTGCCCCTAGTACTTCAGTGCCTGCGTCCTGCACTTGATTCCAGTCTCCTGTCCCCTTATGACAAATTCTTGGTCTTTTATTATCCCAAATAAAAGATAGAATAATAGAATCAATCCGATCAAAAACATTTCTTAGTCAAAAGAAACAGGAATATTTGATTCTAAATAAGTGATTCTAATGAAAGGTGTAATGCTGAGATTTGAACATAGAACATGTACTGTACAGGACAGTACAGGAACAGGCCATTCAGCACAATGTTTCTCTGGGAAACGTCATGCCAATTGAGACTAATCCCACCTGTCTGCACGTGATCTGCATCCATCCATTACCTCTATATATGACAACACACACAAAATGCTGGTGGAACACAGCAGGCCAGGCAGCATCTTTAGGGAGAAGCACTGTTGACATTTCTGGCCGAGACCCTTCGTCAGGACTAACCGAAAGGAAAGATAGTAAGAGATTTGAAAGTAGCGGGGGGAGAGGGAAATGTGAAATGATAGGAGAAGACCGGAGGGGGTGGGATGAAGCTAAGAGCTAGAAAGGTGATTGGCGAAAGTGATACTGAGCTGGAGAAGGGAAAGGATTATGGGACGGGAGGCCTCAGGAGAAAGAAAGGGGGGGAAGAACCAGAGGAAGATGGAGAACAGGTAAACAACTAAATATGTCAGGGATGGGGTAAGAAGGGGAGGAGGGGCATTAACGGAAGTTAGAGAAGTCAATGTTCATGCCATCAGGTTGGAGGCTACCCAGCCAGTATATAAGGTGTTGTTCCTCCAACCTGAGTGTGGCTTCATTTTGACAGTAGAGGAGGCCATGGATAGACATATCAGAATGGGAATGGGACGTGGAATTAAAATGTGTGGCCACTGGGAGATCCTGCTTTCTCTGGCGGACTGAGCATAGGTGTTCAGCGAAACGGTCTCCCAGTCTGCGTCGGGTCTCACCAATATATAAAAGGCCACACCGGGAGCACCGGACGCAGTATACCACACCAGCCGACTCACAGGTGAAGTGCCGCCTCACCTGGAAGGACTGTCTGGGGCCCTGAATGGTGGTGAGGGAGGAAGTGTAAGGGCAGGTGTAGCACTTGTTCCGTTTACAAGGATAAGTGCCAGGAGGGAGATCGGTGGGAAGGGATTGGGGGGACGAGTGGACAAGGGAGTCGCGTAGGGAACGATCCCTGCAAAAAGCAGAAAGGGGGGGGGAGGGAAAAATATGTTTGGTAGTGGGATCCTGTTGGAGGTGGCGGAAGTTACGGAGAATTATATGTTGGACCTGAAGGCTGGTGGGGTGGTAGGTAAGGACAAGGGGAACCCTATCCCGAGTGGGGTGGTGGGTAGATGGGGTGAGGGCAGATGTGCGGGAAATGGGAGAGATGCGTTTGAGAGCAGAGTTGATGGTGGACGAAGGGAAGCCCCTTTGTTTAAAAAAGGAAGACATCTCCTTCGTCCTGGAAAGAAAAGCCTCATCCTGAGAGCAGATGCGGCGGAGACGGAGGAATTGTGAGAAGGGGATGGCCTTTTTGCAAGAGACGAGGTGGGAAGAGGAATAGTCCAGGTAGCTGTGAGAGTCTGTAGGCTTATAGTAGATATCAGTAGATAGGCCGTCTCTAGAGATGGAGACAGAAAGATCAAGAAAGGGGAGGGACGTGTCAGAAATAGACCAGGTAAATTTGAGGGCAGGGTGAAAGTTGGAGGCAAAGTTAATGAAGTCGACGAGCTCAGCACGTGTGTAAGAGGCAGCGCCAATGCTGTCGTCGATGTAGCAAAGGAAAAGAGGGGGATGGATACCAGTATAGCCTTGGAACATGGACTGTTCCACAAAGCCAACAAAAAGGCAGGCATAACTGGGACCCATACGGGTGCCCATGGCTACACCCTTGGTTTGGAGGAAGTGGGAGGAGCCAAAGGAGAAATTTTTGAGAGTAAGAACTAATTCCGCTAATTCTCCAATATTCTCCATAATGAATCCAAACTCAGGTTGGAGGAACAACACCTTATATACCGTCTGGGTAGCCTCCAACCTGATGGCATGAACATTCACTTCTCTAACTTCCGTTAATGCCCCTCCTCCCCTTACCCCATCACTGACATATTTAGTTGTTTGCCTGTTCTCCATCTCCCTCTGGTTCTTCCCTCCTTCCTTTCTTTCTCCTGAGGCCTCCTGTCTTGTGGTGAACTACATATACCTGTCTGGACACGCCCCCTGCTGACTGCTCCTGTGGCTCCTCCCACAGACCCCTGTATAAAGGCGATTGGAGGCACAGACCCTTCCTCAGTCTCCAGGATGTTGTGTGATGGTCACTTGCTGCTTGTGCTTTCTTCCAGCCAGTAAAAGCCTACCTTAACCCACGTCTCAGAGTTATTGGTGGTGCATCAATTTTATTGGCTGGAAGTTTTAAAACATGGAAAGCATTTTAAGTCCGGAAAAATTGGACATTCATCCTCAAGACTCAGAAGCAGCTCTTGTCTTTGAACTCTGGCTTGCATGCTTCCAATCATACTTGGAGGAGGTTAGTGTGACTGAGCCCGCTATTATGCACAGAATCCTCCTTTTGAGGGTCAGCCCAAAAGTTTACTCCCTTATCAGAGACCTGCCGGCCTACCAGGGGGCACTGGACGCCCTCAAAAGACAGTACCTGCGGCCGGTGAACACCGTCTATGCAAGACATCGCTTAGCGACATGGCGGCAGCGAACTGGCAAGTTGAGCGGGGAGTTTCTCCGAGCCCTACAGACACTCGTGCGGGCCTGCGACTGCAAAGGACTGATGGCGGGACAGCATGTGGAGCTCCTGGTACGAGACGCCTTCGTTATGGGGATCAGGTTAGTGTTTGTGCGCCAGCGGCTGCTGGAAAATGCCGATCTTACCTTACGCTCGGCGATCGAGATGGCCGACACGCTGGAGGCTGCTCTGCACAACGCTGATGCTGTCCAGCCGCGTGATCCCCCGCCGGTTCCGTGGACACCGCAGACCCCGCCACCCGCGAGTGAATTGACAACCGCTGCTGCCACACGCGAGTCCACAAACTCCCCGAAACCAACCACAGCTGCTGCCAGTCGCAAGTCTGCACAGTGTTACTTCTGCGGACTCGAAAAGCACCCCCGAAAATGCTGCCCAGCCTGAGAAGCTACCTGCTCCAGCTGTGGAAAGAAGGGCCATTTTGCCAAGGTCTGTAAGTCTGAACCACGAGCGGGGTCAAGCAGCACCGCATGGGAGGCATGGGGGTCGCCATCGTGGTCGCCACCATCTTGCCTGCCCGCCTCGTGCGAGGCATGGGGGCGGCCATCTTTGTCGGCGCCACCTTGCCCTGCCTCCAACCCACGGGTACTTACCGGGCACCAAGACGGCGATTCAACTCTGGCCTCCATAACCCTCGACCAAAGCGCCCCACACCAGCTTGCAAGGTCAATGATGGACATCCTGGTGGAGGGACACAGGACTAGCTGCCTGTTTGACACGGGCAGCACTGAGAGTTTTATTGACCCGGACACGGTGCAACGCTGCGGACTCATGACACGGCCGGTAAGCCAGAGATTCACCATGGCTTCTGGGTTGCATTCCACAGACATCCGGGGGGGTTGTGTAGCGACATTGGTGGTACAGGGCACAGAATATCTGAACTTTGTGCTACTGGTCATGCCTCAACTGTGTGTGCCTGTGCTATTGGGGCTGGACTTCCAGAGCCACCTTGAAAGTGTGACTATGGCATATGACGGGCCCCTCCCACCACTCACTGTCAGGAACCCTCAATTTTGTGGGACTTCGTCATATACCCCACTACTGACCATGCACACACACCGACACACACATCCCACCCAGCACCATGTCGACAGCTGCGCTACTGACACCACTTGCAGCCTCTCCACCCTCAAGATCCCTCCCTCACCACTGTTCGCCAACCTGACCCCTGACTGTAAACCGGTGGCGACTAAAAGCAGGAGGTACAGCGCAGGGGACAGGGCCTTCATTCAGTCGGAGGTTCAGCGGCTGCTCAGGGAGGGGATCATTGAGCCAAGCACAAGTCCTTGGAGGGCCCAGGTGGTTGTTGTTCGGACCGGGCAGAAAAATAGGATGGTTGTGGACTATAGCCAGACCATCAATAGGTTCACGCAGCTTGACGTGTACCCCCTACCCCGCATCGCGGATATGGTCAACCAGATAGCTCAGTACAAGGTGTACTCGATCATAGATCTGAAATCCGCTTACCATCAGCTCCCCATCCACCTGGAGGACCGCCCCTACACTGCCTTCGAGATGGGCGGCAGGCTCTATCACTTCGTGCACGTCCCCTTCGGTGTCACAAATGGTGTCTCTGTCTTCCAGAGGGAAATGGACCGGATGGTGGACCAGTGCCAACTGAGGGCCACATTTCCCTATCTAGATAACATCACCATCTGTGGTCATGACTGGCCGGATCGCAACACCAACCTCCAACAATTTTTCCAAGCGGCCACAGCTCTTAACCTTACTTATAACAGGGACAAGTGTGTGTTCGAAACCACCCGACTCGCTATCCTTGGGTATGTCGTGGAGAACAGGGTCATTGGCCCTGATCCTGACCGTATGCGCCCCCTGTTGGAACTCCCTCTTCCCACCACCCTCAGAGCCCTCAAACGGTGCCTGGGCTTCTTTTCCTATTACGCCCAATGGGTCCCTCATTACGCAGACAAGGCCCGCCCCCTGGTCAAGTCCACCACTTTTCCCCTCTCTGCCGAAGCCCGCGCGGCCTTCAGCCGCATTAAAGGGGACATTGCCAAAGCAACGATACATGCGGTGGACGAGACCATTCCCTTCCAGGTAGAGAGTGACGCCTCCAATTTTGCGCTGGCTGCTACCCTCAATCAGGCAGGCAGGCCAGTAGCATTCTTTTCTCGTACCCTTCAAGGCCCTGAAATTCAGCACTCCGCGGTGGAGAAAGAAGCCCAGGCCATAGTGGAAGCTATTAGGCACTGGAGGCACTATCTCGCCGGCAAAAGGTTCACCTTGCTGACCGACCAGCGCTCAGTTGCGTTCATGTTCAGCAACCAACAGCGGGGCAAAATCAAAAATGATAAAATTTTGCAGTGGAGAATAGTACTCTCCACCTACAACTATGATATCCTGTACCGGCCTGGAAGGCTCAATGAACCCCCTGATGCCCTATCCCAGGGAGCGTGTGCCAGCGCACAGCTCAACCAGCTATACACCCTCCATGCAGATCTTTGCCACCCTGGGGTCACCCGACTTTACCATTTCGTGAAAGCCCGGAACCTGCCTTACTCCCTTGAGGACATCAGGACGATGACCAGGGACTGCCAAATCTGCGCTGAGTGCAAACCGCACTTCTACCGTCCTGAAAAGGCGCAACTTATCAAGGCCACCCGCCCCTTTGAGTGACTGAGTGTTGACTTTAAGGGCCCCTTTCCCTCCACCGACCGCAATGCCTACTTTCTCACCATTATCGATGAGTACTCGCGGTTCCCCTTTGCCACCCCCTGGCCTGACACCACTGCCACGTCCGTCATAAAAGCCCTGCGCCAGCTCTTCACTCTGTTCAGATATCCCTGCTACATTCACAGTGATAGAGGGTCCTCCTTTATGAGTGACGAGCTGCGCCAGTACCTGCTGGCTAGGGGCATTGCTATAGTAGGACCACGAACTATAATCCCTGGGGAAATGGACAGGTGGAGAGGGAGAATGCCACAGTGTGGAAGGCCACACTTTTAGCCCTTAAGTCAAAGGGGTTGCCGGTCTCTCGATGGCAGGAGGTCCTCCCCGAGGCACTCCACTCCATCCGCTCTCTGTTATGTACGTCCACCAATGCCACCCCTCACAAGCGCCTCTTTTCCTTTCCCAGGAAGTCTGCCACTGGGACCACCCTACCGGCTTGGCTGACGTCCCCAGGGCCAGTGCTGCTCCAGAAACATGTGAGGAGCAATAAATATTCCCCGCTGGTCGAGAGGGTTCACCTACTACATGCAAACCCCCAGTATGCCTACGTGGTCTTACCTGATGGGCAGGAGGACACAGTCTCCATCCGCGACCGGGCGCCCACAGGAGTAGCGGACCACTACCCCGAACACTCCACAGTAACTATGAACCCTGTACCCGAGGTGACACCGCACACACCGAGCCCTACACAGACTCCTCACAACACTCCCATACCGGGCGCCTCGCACACGCATATACCAGGCGCCTTGCTCACACATGAGGGATCACTGACACCTAGTGGGCTGACACCTCCAGTCAGGCCGGAACCAGCACAACCTCCGTCTCTGGTGCAATCACCACCTCCGGCATCTGTGCAATCACAGCCGGAGCTACGTAGATCGCAGCGACAGATTCGACCACCTGTTAGACTTAACCTGTAAATATACTTGTAAGAAACTTCGCCCCATGGGGACTCTCTTTTAAAACAAAGGGGGGGGGGGGTGAATGTGGTGAACAACATATACCTGTCTGGACATGCCCCCCTCCCCCCCCCCCGCTGACTGCTCCTGTGGCTCCTCCCACAGACCCCGGTATAAAGGCGATTGGAGCCACAGACCCTTCCTCAGTCTCCAGGATGTTGTGTGATGGTCACTTGCTGCTTGTGCTTTCTTCCAGCCAATAAAAGCCTACCTTAACCCACGTCTCAGAGTTATTGATGGTGCATCACGTCCCATGATCCTTTCCCTTCTACAGCTCTGTATCACTTTCGCCAATCACCTTTCTAGCTCTTAGCTTCATCCCACCCCCTCCGGTCTTCTCCTATCATTTCGCATTTACCCCTCCCCTCACTACTTCCAAATCTCTTACTATCTTTCCTTTCAGTTAGTCCTGACGAAGGGTCTCAGCCCGAAACGTCGACAGCACTTCTCCCTATCGATGTTGCCTGGCCTGCTGTGTTCTACCAGCATTTTGTGTGTGTTGTTGTTTGAATTTCCAGCATCTGCAGATTTCCTCGTGTGTGACCTCTGTATATGCCTGGGTTTAAAAACTTCTCATCAATTGCTATCATATCTGTTTCCACCATTTCCCCTGGTAGCAGATATATGTGAGACCTAACCCCCCTCTGTGTAAAGAAGATGCTTCTATGTTTTCCACTTCTCACCTCAAGGATATTGCACTTGTTCTTGCCGTTTCCATCCTAGGAAAATGTCTCTGACCACCTGGGCTATCTCAGACTCTCAGAACTCTCTTGTGTAATTTTAATCAGAATGATAGGCCAATTCCCGACCCAAGGTTTGAGTGACAAAATACATCAGCCCCTAGAAAATCTCAGCAGGACCTCTTTACTTTTCTACTTGATACCAACAGTTATAAATTGCCCTGTATGTTCCAATGTAGCTGGTATTTATTTTCATCTCCATTCTGCATGTGTAGGATGTATGTTTAACAATGGTCACTGGTATATATTCAGGAAGATTGAGCACTCTGAATAGAATCAATGAACTTTCTTCTTTGTGACTTAAGCAAAGTTGAATAAAGTAACGGAGTAGTTTATAGAGGTTTTGACTTGAATGGGGTGCAAATACAGCTGGGCTGTGTGGTGGGTGACTGCTTTTGTAGTCAGGCCCAGATGGTGTACCTGGCTGACTGCTGAAAGATCTGTGCAAACCAAATGGCTGCATTTTTTCAAGGGCAACTTGCGCCTCTTGCATCTGTGGTCTGAGTTCCCCACCTACTTCAAAAGGGTATCTAGCGTACCCATGCCCATGAAGAGTCTGAGGGCCTCAATGGCTACTGTCTGTCAACACTTACATCCACCATAACCAAATAGACTAGTTATGGCATTTTGGAGGAGTTGTTGCAGGTCTGCATTGACTGAAGTATCCTGATGATTGTGGCCAACTCCAGCTTCAAAAATGATCTGAACCCAATTCAACAGGTCAATGTTTGATGCTATTTCACTGCCTGCATACTGTCTTCTGCTAGACCATTTGGATAACTGTACGTCAGCCTACTGGTCATTGACTACAGCTTGGAGGTGACCACAATTATCAGCAGGTCATAGTCACTGCAGATCAGAAACAACATCTCCTGCTGACTAATTCATCAGCAGATCCAGGTTGGAAAACTCACGACACAGTTCTTAATTAATCAAAGCTCATGTTTGATTGTCTCTGCATAGCAACAGAACTATATTGACCCCCGGCCAACAACTGAAGCCTTGAATTCTTATGTTTCCTCAGTGCCAATACTCATTCAGACCAAGCCAAGTCAAGCCAAGTCTGAGTTCCCAGTCAAGCCAAGTCCGAGTTCCAGGTCAAGTCAAGTCCATGTTCCAGGTCAAGCCACGCCCGAGTTCCCAGTCAAGCCAAGTCCGAGTTCCAGATCAAGCCAAGTCCGTGTTCCAGGTCAAGCCAAGCCTGAGTTCCAGGTCAAGCCAAGTCCGAGTTCCCGGTCAAGCCAAGTCCGTGTTCCTGGTCAAGACAAGTCTGAGTACCCTGTCAAGCCAAGTCCGAGTTTCTGGTCAAGCCAAGTCCGTGTTCCAGGTCAAGACCAAGCCCGAGTTCCCGGTCAAGCCAAATCCGACTTCCCGGTCAAGCCAAGTCCAAGTTCCAGGTCAAGCCATGTCGGAGTTCCCAGTCAAGCCAAGTCCGAATTCCAGGTCAAGCCAAGTCCGTGTTCCAGGTCAAGCCACACCCAAGTTCACGAGCACGCCAAGTCCGAGTTCCAGGTCAAGCCAAGTCCATGTACCAGGTCAAGACAAGCCCGAGTTCCAGGTCAAGCCAAGTCCGAGTTCCCGGACAAGCCAAATCCGAGTTGCAGGTCAAGCCAAGCCCGAGTTCTAGTTCAGGACATGCCCGAGTTCCAGGTCAAGCCAAGCCCGAGTTCCCGGACAAGCCAAGTCCGAGTTCCAGGTCTAGCCAAGCCCGAGTTCCCGGTCAAGACAAGTCCAAGTTCCAGGTCAAGCCAAGTCTGAGTTCCCAGTCAAGCCAAATCCGAGTTCCAGGTCAAGCCAAGTCCGTGTTCCAGGTCATGCCAAGCCCGAGTTCCCGGTCAAGCCAAGTCCGAGTTCCAGGTCAAGCCAAGTCCAAGTTCCCGATCAAGCCAAGTCCGTGTTCCAGGTCAAGCCAAGTCTGAGTTCCCTGTCAAGCCAAGTCCGAGTTTCCGGGCAAGCCAAGTCCGAGTTCCAGGTCAAGCCAAGCCTGAGTTCCTGGTCAAGGCAAGTCCGAGTACTCGGTCAAGCCAAGCCCGAGTTCCTGGTCAAGCCAAGCACGAGATCCAGGTCAAGCCAAGACTGAGTTCCCGGTCAAGCCAAGTCCGAGTTCCAGGTCCAGCCAAGTCCGAGTTCTCGGTCAAACAAACACCGGAGTTCACGATCAAGCCAAGACTGAGTTGCCGGTCAAGCCAAGTTCGAGTTCCCAGTCAAGCCAAGTCTGAGTTCCAGGTCAAGCCAAGCCCGGGTTCCCAGTCAAACCAAGTCCGTGTTCCAGGTCAAGCCAAGACTGAGTTCCCGGTCAAGCCAAAGACGAGTTCCAGGTCAAGCCAAGTCCGAGTTCCCAGTCAAACCAAGTCCGTGTTCCAGGTCAAGCCAAGTCCGAGTTCCCGGTCAAGCCAAGTCCGTGTTCCAGGTCAAGCCAAGCCTTAGTACCCTGTCAAGCCAAGTCCGAGTTTCCGGTCAAGCCAAGTCCGAGTTCCAGCTCAAGCCAAGCCTGAGTTCCTGGTCAAGCCAAGTCCGAGTTCCAGGTCAGGCCAAGTCCGTGTTCCAGGTCAAGCCACGCCCGAGTTCCCGGTCAAGCCAAGTCCGAGTTCCAGGTCTAGCCAAGTCCGTGTTCCAGGTCAGGACATGTCCGAGTTCCAGGTCAAGCCAAGTCCGAGTTCCAGGTCAAGCTAAGTCCGTGTTCCAGGTCAAGCCAAGCCTGAGTTCCAGGTCAAGCCAAGTCCGAGTTCCCGGTCAAGCCAAGTCTGAGTTCCCAGTCAAGCCAAGTCCGAGTTCCAGGTCAAGCCAAGTCCGTGTTCCAGGTCAAGCCACGCCCGAGTTCCCGGTCAAGCCAAGTCCGAGTTCCAGGTCAAACCAAGTCCGTGTTCCAGGTCAGGCCAAGCCTGAGTTCCAGGTCAAGCCAAGTCCGAGTTCCCGGTCAAGCCAAGTCCGTGTTCATGGTCAAGACAAGTCTGAGTACCCTGTCAAGCCAAGTCCGAGTTTCCGGTCAAGCCAAGTCCGTGTTCCAGGAAAGCACAAGCCCGAGTTCCCGGTCAAGCCAAGTCCGAGTTCCCGGTCAAGCCAAGTCCAAGTTCCAGGTCAAGCCATGTCGGAGTTCCCAGTCAAGCCAAGTCCGAGTTCCAGGTCAAGCCAAGTCCGTGTTCCAGGTCAAGCCACACCCGAGTTCACGAGCACGCCAAGTCCGAGTTCCAGGTCAAGCCAAGTCCATGTTCCAGGTCAAGCCAAGCCTGAGTTCCAGGTCAAGCCAAGTCCATGTTCCAGGTCAAGCCAAGCCTGAGTTCCAGGTCAAGCCAAGTCCGTGTTCCAGGTCAAGCCAAGTCTGAGTTCCCAGTCAAGCCAAATCCGAGTTCCAGGTCAAGCCAAGTCCGTGTTCCAGGTCATGCCAAGCCCGAGTTCCCGGTCAATCCAAGTCCGAGTTCCAGGTCAAGCCAAGTCCGAGTTCCCGGTCAAGCCAAGTCCGTGTTCCAGGTCAGGCCAAGTCTGAGTTCCCTGTCAAGCCAAGTCCGAGTTTCCGGGCAAGCCAAGTCCGAGTTCCAGGTCAAGCCAAGCCTGAGTTCCTGGTCAAGGCAAGTCCGAGTTCCCGGACAAGCCAAATCCGAGTTGCAGGTCAAGCCAAGCCCGAGTTCTAGTTCAGGACATGCCCGAGTTCCAGGTCAAGCCAAGCCCGAGTTCCCGGACAAGCCAAGTCCGAGTTCCAGGTCTAGCCAAGCCCGAGTTCCCGGTCAAGACAAGTCCAAGTTCCAGGTCAAGCCAAGTCTGAGTTCCCAGTCAAGCCAAATCCGAGTTCCAGGTCAAGCCAAGTCCGTGTTCCAGGTCATGCCAAGCCCGAGTTCCCGGTCAAGCCAAGTCCGAGTTCCAGGTCAAGCCAAGTCCAAGTTCCCGGTCAAGCCAAGTCCGTGTTCCAGGTCAAGCCAAGTCTGAGTTCCCTGTCAAGCCAAGTCCGAGTTTCCGGGCAAGCCAAGTCCGAGTTCCAGGTCAAGCCAAGCCTGAGTTCCTGGTCAAGGCAAGTCCGAGTACTCGGTCAAGCCAAGCCCGAGTTCCTGGTCAAGCCAAGCACGAGATCCAGGTCAAGCCAAGACTGAGTTCCCGGTCAAGCCAAGTCCGAGTTCCAGGTCCAGCCAAGTCCGAGTTCTCGGTCAAACAAACACCGGAGTTCACGATCAAGCCAAGACTGAGTTGCCGGTCAAGCCAAGTTCGAGTTCCCAGTCAAGCCAAGTCCGAGTTCCAGGTCAAGCCAAGCCCGGGTTCCCAGTCAAACCAAGTCCGTGTTCCAGGTCAAGCCAAGACTGAGTTCCCGGTCAAGCCAAAGACGAGTTCCAGGTCTAGCCAAGCCCGAGTTCCCGGTCAAGCCAAGTCCGTGTTCCAGGTCAAGCCAAGCCTTAGTACCCTGTCAAGCCAAGTCCGAGTTTCCGGTCAAGCCAAGTCCGAGTTCCAGCTCAAGCCAAGCCTGAGTTCCTGGTCAAGCCAAGTCCGAGTTCCAGGTCAGGCCAAGTCCGTGTTCCAGGTCAAGCCACGCCCGAGTTCCCGGTCAAGCCAAGTCCGAGTTCCAGGTCTAGCCAAGTCCGTGTTCCAGGTCAGGACATGTCCGAGTTCCAGGTCAAGCCAAGTCCGAGTTCCAGGTCAAGCTAAGTCCGTGTTCCAGGTCAAGCCAAGCCTGAGTTCCAGGTCAAGCCAAGTCCGAGTTCCCGGTCAAGCCAAGTCTGAGTTCCCAGTCAAGCCAAGTCCGAGTTCCAGGTCAAGCCAAGTCCGTGTTCCAGGTCAAGCCACGCCCGAGTTCCCGGTCAAGCCAAGTCCGAGTTCCAGGTCAAACCAAGTCCGTGTTCCAGGTCAGGCCAAGCCTGAGTTCCAGGTCAAGCCAAGTCCGAGTTCCCGGTCAAGCCAAGTCCGTGTTCATGGTCAAGACAAGTCTGAGTACCCTGTCAAGCCAAGTCCGAGTTTCCGGTCAAGCCAAGTCCGTGTTCCAGGAAAGCACAAGCCCGAGTTCCCGGTCAAGCCAAGTCCGAGTTCCCGGTCAAGCCAAGTCCAAGTTCCAGGTCAAGCCATGTCGGAGTTCCCAGTCAAGCCAAGTCCGAGTTCCAGGTCAAGCCAAGTCCGTGTTCCAGGTCAAGCCACACCCGAGTTCACGAGCACGCCAAGTCCGAGTTCCAGGTCAAGCCAAGTCCATGTTCCAGGTCAAGCCAAGCCTGAGTTCCAGGTCAAGCCAAGTCCATGTTCCAGGTCAAGCCAAGCCTGAGTTCCAGGTCAAGCCAAGTCCGTGTTCCAGGTCAAGCCAAGTCTGAGTTCCCAGTCAAGCCAAATCCGAGTTCCAGGTCAAGCCAAGTCCGTGTTCCAGGTCATGCCAAGCCCGAGTTCCCGGTCAATCCAAGTCCGAGTTCCAGGTCAAGCCAAGTCCGAGTTCCCGGTCAAGCAAAGTCCGTGTTCCAGGTCAGGCCAAGTCTGAGTTCCCTGTCAAGCCAAGTCCGAGTTTCCGGGCAAGCCAAGTCCGAGTTCCAGGTCAAGCCAAGCCTGAGTTCCTGGTCAAGGCAAGTCCGAGTTCTCGGTCAAGCCAAGCCCGAGTTCCTGGTCAAGCCAAGCACGAGATCCAGGTCAAGCCAAGACTGAGTTCCTGGTCAAGCCAAGTCCGAGTTCCAGGTCCAGCCAAGTCCGAGTTCTCGGTCAAACAAACGCCCGAGTTCACGATCAAGCCAAGACTGAGTTGCCGGTCAAGCCAAGTTCGAGTTCCCAGTCAAGCCAAGTCCGAGTTCCAGGTCAAGCCAAGCCCGGGTTCCCAGTCAAACCAAGTCCGTGTTCCAGGTCAAGCCAAGACTGAGTTCCCGGTCAAGCCAAAGACGAGTTCCAGGTCAAGCCAAGTCCGAGTTCCCAGTCAAACCAAGTCCGTGTTCCAGGTCAAGCCAAGTCCGAGTTCCCGGTCAAGCCAAGTCCGTGTTCCAGGTCAAGCCAAGCCTTAGTACCCTGTCAAGCCAAGTCCGAGTTTCCGGTCAAGCCAAGTCCGAGTTCCAGCTCAAGCCAAGCCTGAGTTCCTGGTCAAGCCACGTCCGAGTTCCAGGTCAGGCCAAGTCCGTGTTCCAGGTCAAGCCACGCCCGAGTTCCCGGTCAAGCCAAGTCCGAGTTCCAGGTCTAGCCAAGTCCGTGTTCCAGGTCAGGACATGCCCGAGTTCCAGGTCAAGCCAAGCCCGATTTCCCGGACAAGCCAAGTCCGAGTTCCAGGTCTAGCCAAGCCCGAGTTCCCGGTCAAGCCAAGCCCGAGTTCCCGGTCAAGCCAAGTCCGAGTTCCAGGTCAAGCTAAGTCCGTGTTCCAGGTCAAGCCAAGCCTGAGTTCCAGGTCAAGCCAAGTCCGAGTTCCCGGTCAAGAAAAGTCCGTGTTCCAGGTCAAGACAAGTCTGAGTACCCTGTCAAGCCAAGTCCGAGTTTCCGGTCAAGCCAAGTCCAAGATCCAGGTCAAGCCAAGTCTGAGTTCCCGGTCAAGCCAAGTCCGAGTTCCAGGTCAAGCCAAGTCCGTGTTCCAGGTCAAGCCACGCCCGAGTTCCCGGTCAAGCCAAGTCCGAGTTCCAGGTCAAACCAAGTCCGTGTTCCAGGTCAAGCCAAGCCTGAGTTCCAGGTCAGGCCAAGTCCGAGTTCCCGGTCAAGCCAAGTCCGTGTTCCTGGTCAAGACAAGTCTGAGTACCCTGTCAAGCCAAGTCCGAGTTTCCGGTCAAGCCAAGTCCGTGTTCCAGGAAAGCACAAGCCCGAGTTCCCGGTCAAGCCAAGTCCGAGTTCCCGGTCAAGCCAAGTCCAAGTTCCAGGTCAAGCCATGTCGGAGTTCCCAGTCAAGCCAAGTCCGAGTTCCAGGTCAAGCCAAGTCCGTGTTCCAGGTCAAGCCACACCCGAGTTCACGAGCACGCCAAGTCCGAGTTCCAGGTCAAGCCAAGTCCATGTTCCAGGTCAAGCCAAGCCTGAGTTCCAGGTCAAGCCAAGTCCGTGTTCCAGGTCATGCCAAGTCTGAGTTCCCAGTCAAGCCAAATCCGAGTTCCAGGTCAAGCCAAGTCCGTGTTCCAGGTCATGCCAAGCCCGTGTTCCCGGTCAAGCCAAGTCGGAGTTCCAGGTCAAGCCAAGTCCGAGTTCCCGGTCAAGCCAAGTCCGTGTTCCAGGTCAAGCCAAGCCTGAGTTCCAGGTCAGGCCAAGTCCGAGTTCCCGGTCAAGCCAAGTCCGTGTTCCTGGTCAAGACAAGTCTGAGTACCCTGTCAAGCCAAGTCCGAGTTCCAGGTCAAGCCAAGCCTGAGTTCCTGGTCAAGGCAAGTCCGAGTTCTCGGTCAAGCCAAGCCCGAGTTCCTGGTCAAGCCAAGCACGAGATCCAGGTCAAGCCAAGACTGAGATCCCGGTCAAGCCAAGTCCGAGTTCCAGGTCAAGCCAAGTCCGAGTTCTCGGTCAAACAGACGCCCGAGTTCACGATCAAGCCAAGACTGAGTTGCCGGTCAAGCCAAGTTCGAGTTCCCAGTCAAGCCAAGTCCGAGTTCCAGGTCAAGCCAAGCCCGGGTTCCCAGTCAAACCAAGTCCGTGTTCCAGGTCAAGCCAAGACTGAGTTCCCGGTCAAGCCAAAGACGAGTTCCAGGTCAAGCCAAGTCCGAGTTCCCAGTCAAACCAAGTCCGTGTTCCAGGTCAAGCCAAGTCCGAGTTCCCGGTCAAGCCAAGTCCGTGTTCCAGGTCAAGCCAAGCCTGAGTTCCTGGTCAAGCCAAGTCCGAGTTCCAGGTCAGGCCAAGTCCGTGTTCCAGGTCAAGCCACGCCCGAGTTCCCGGTCAAGCCAAGTCCGAGTTCCAGGTCTAGCCAAGTCCGTGTTCCAGGTCAGGACATGCCCGAGTTCCAGGTCAAGCCAAGCCCGATTTCCCGGACAAGCCAAGTCCGAGTTCCAGGTCTAGCCAAGCCCGAGTTCCCGGTCAAGCCAAGCCCGAGTTCCCGGTCAAGCCAAGTCCGAGTTCCAGGTCAAGCTAAGTCCGTGTTCCAGGTCAAGCCAAGCCTGAGTTCCAGGTCAAGCCAAGTCCGAGTTCCCGGTCAAGAAAAGTCCGTGTTCCAGGTCAAGGCAAGTCTGAGTACCCTGTCAAGCCAAGTCCGAGTTTCCGGTCAAGCCAAGTCCAAGATCCAGGTCAAGCCAAGTCTGAGTTCCCGGTCAAGCCAAGTCCGAGTTCCAGGTCAAGCCAAGTCCGTGTTCCAGGTCAAGCCACGCCCGAGTTCCCGGTCAAGCCAAGTCCGAGTTCCAGGTCAAACCAAGTCCGTGTTCCAGGTCAAGCCAAGCCTGAGTTCCAGGTCAGGCCAAGTCCGAGTTCCCGGTCAAGCCAAGTCCGTGTTCCTGGTCAAGACAAGTCTGAGTACCCTGTCAAGCCAAGTCCGAGTTTCCGGTCAAGCCAAGTCCGTGTTCCAGGAAAGCACAAGCCCGAGTTCCCGGTCAAGCCAAGTCCGAGTTCCCGGTCAAGCCAAGTCCAAGTTCCAGGTCAAGCCATGTCGGAGTTCCCAGTCAAGCCAAGTCCGAGTTCCAGGTCAAGCCAAGTCCGTGTTCCAGGTCAAGCCACACCCGAGTTCACGAGCACGCCAAGTCCGAGTTCCAGGTCAAGCCAAGTCCATGTTCCAGGTCAAGCCAAGCCTGAGTTCCAGGTCAAGCCAAGTCCGTGTTCCAGGTCAAGCCAAGTCTGAGTTCCCAGTCAAGCCAAATCCGAGTTCCAGGTCAAGCCAAGTCCGTGTTCCAGGTCATGCCAAGCCCGTGTTCCCGGTCAAGCCAAGTCCGAGTTCCAGGTCAAGCCAAGTCCGAGTTCCCGGTCAAGCCAAGTCCGTGTTCCAGGTCAAGCCAAGTCTGAGTTCCCTGTCAAGCCAAGTCCGAGTTTCCGGGCAAGCCAAGTCCGAGTTCCAGGTCAAGCCAAGCCTGAGTTCCTGGTCAAGGCAAGTCCGAGTTCTCGGTCAAGCCAAGCCCGAGTTCCTGGTCAAGCCAAGCACGAGATCCAGGTCAAGCCAAGACTGAGATCCCGGTCAAGCCAAGTCCGAGTTCCAGGTCAAGCCAAGTCCGAGTTCTCGGTCAAACAAACGCCCGAGTTCACGATCAAGCCAAGACTGAGTTGCCGGTCAAGCCAAGTTCGAGTTCCCAGTCAAGCCAAGTCCGAGTTCCAGGTCAAGCCAAGCCCGGGTTCCCAGTCAAACCAAGTCCGTGTTCCAGGTCAAGCCAAGACTGAGTTCCCGGTCAAGCCAAAGACGAGTTCCAGGTCAAGCCAAGTCCGAGTTCCCAGTCAAACCAAGTCCGTGTTCCAGGTCAAGCCAAGCCTTAGTACCCTGTCAAGCCAAGTCCGAGTTTCCGGTCAAGCCAAGTCCGAGTTCCAGCTCAAGCCAAGCCTGAGTTCCTGGTCAAGCCAAGTCCGAGTTCTCGGTCAAGCCAAGCCCGAGTTCCTGGTCAAGCCAAGCACGAGATCCAGGTCAAGCCAAGACTGAGATCCCGGTCAAGCCAAGTCCGAGTTCCAGGTCAAGCCAAGTCCGAGTTCTCGGTCAAACAAACGCCCGAGTTCACGATCAAGCCAAGACTGAGTTGCCGGTCAAGCCAAGTTCGAGTTCCCAGTCAAGCCAAGTCCGAGTTCCAGGTCAAGCCAAGCCCGGGTTCCCAGTCAAACCAAGTCCCTGTTCCAGGTCAAGCCAAGACTGAGTTCCCGGTCAAGCCAAAGACGAGTTCCAGGTCAAGCCAAGTCCGAGTTCCCAGTCAAACCAAGTCCGTGTTCCAGGTCAAGCCAAGCCTTAGTACCCTGTCAAGCCAAGTCCGAGTTTCCGGTCAAGCCAAGTCCGAGTTCCAGCTCAAGCCAAGCCTGAGTTCCTGGTCAAGCCAAGTCCGAGTTCCAGGTCAAGCCAAGTCCGTGTTGCAGGTCAAGCCACGCCCGAGTTCCCGCTCAAACCAAGTCCGAGTTCCAGGTCTAGCCAAGTCCGTGTTCCAGGTCAGGACATGCCCGAGTTCCAGGTCAAGCCAAGCCCGAGTTCCCGGACAAGCCAAGTCCGAGTTCCAGGTGTAGCCAAGCCCGAGTTCCCGGTCAAGCCAAGCCCGAGTTTCCGGTCAAGCCAAGTCCGAGTTCCAGGTCAAGCTAAGTCCGTGTTCCAGGTCAAGCCAAGCCTGAGTTCTAGGTCAAGCCAAGTCCGAGTTCCAGGTCAAGCCAAGTCCGTGTTCCAGGTCAAGCCACGCCCGAGTTCCCGGTCAAGCCAAGTCCGAGTTCCAGGTCAAGCCAAGTCCGTGTTCCAGGTCAAGACCAAGCCCGAGTTCCCGGTCAAGCCAAGTCCAAGTTCCAGGTCAAGCCAAGTCCGTGTTCCAGGTCAAGACCAAGCCCGAGTTCCCGGTCAAGCCAAGCCCGAGTTCCCGGTCAAGCCAAGTCCGAGTTCCAGGTCAAGCTAAGTCCGTGTTCCAGGTCAAGCCAAGCCTGATTTCCAGGTCAAGCCAAGTCCGTGTTCCCAGACAAGCCAAGTCCGTGTTCCAGGTCAAGACAAGTCTGAGTACCCTGTCAACCCAAGTCAAAGTTTCCGGTCAAGCCAAGTCCAAGTTCCAGGTCAAGCCAAGTCTGAGTTCCCTGTCAAACCACGCCCGAGTTCCCGGTCAAGCCAAGTCCGAGTTCCAGGTCAAGCCAAGTCCGTGTTCCAGGTCAAGACCAAGCCCGAGTTCCCGGTCAAGCCAAGTCCGAGTTCCCGGTCAAGCCAAGTCCAAGTTCCAGGTCAAGCCATGTCGGAGTTCCCAGTCAAGCCAAGTCCGAGTTCCAGGTCAAGCCAAGTCCATGTTCCAGGTCAAGCCAAGCCTGAGTTCCAGGTCAAGCCAAGTCCTTGTTCCAGGTCAAGCCAAGTCTGAGTACCCTGTCAAGCCAAGTCCGAGTTTCCGGTCAAGCCAAGTCCGAGTTCCAGGTCAAGCCAAGCCTGAGTTCCTGTTCAAGCCAAGTCCGAGTTCCAGGTCAAGCCATGTCGGAGTTCCCAGTCAAGCCAAGTCCGAGTTCCAGGTCAAGCCAAGTCCGTGTTCCAGGTCAAGCCACACTCGAGTTCACGAGCACGCCAAGTCCATGTTCCAGGTCAAGCCAAGTCTGAGTTCCCAGTCAAGCCAAGTCCGAGTTTCAGGTCAAGCCAAGTCCGTGTTCCAGGTCAAGCCACGCCCGAGTTCCCGGTCAAGCCAAGTCCGAGTTCCAGGTCAAACCAAGTCCGTGTTCCAGGTCAAGCCAAGCCTGAGTTCCAGGTCAGGCCAAGTCCGAGTTCCCGGTCAAGCCAAGTCCGTGTTCCTGGTCAAGACAAGTCTGAGTACCCTGTCAAGCCAAGTCCGAGTTTCCGGTCAAGCCAAGTCCGTGTTCCAGGAAAGCACAAGCCCGAGTTCCCGGTCAAGCCAAGTCCGAGTTCCCGGTCAAGCCAAGTCCAAGTTCCAGGTCAAGCCATGTCGGAGTTCCCAGTCAAGCCAAGTCCGAGTTCCAGGTCAAGCCAAGTCCGTGTTCCAGGTCAAGCCACACCCGAGTTCACGAGCACGCCAAGTCCGAGTTCCAGGTCAAGCCAAGTCCATGTTCCAGGTCAAGCCAAGCCTGAGTTCCAGGTCAAGCCAAGTCCGTGTTCCAGGTCAAGCCAAGTCTGAGTTCCCAGTCAAGCCAAATCCGAGTTCCAGGTCAAGCCAAGTCCGTGTTCCAGGTCATGCCAAGCCCGTGTTCCCGGTCAAGCCAACTCCGAGTTCCAGGTCAAGCCAAGTCCGAGTTCCCGGTCAAGCCAAGTCCGTGTTCCAGGTCAAGCCAAGTCCGAGTTCCCGGTCAAGCCAAGTCCGAGTTTCCGGGCAAGCCAAGTCCGAGTTCCAGGTCAAGCCAAGCCTGAGTTCCTGGTCAAGGCAAGTCCGAGTTCTCGGTCAAGCCAAGCCCGAGTTCCTGGTCAAGCCAAGCACGAGATCCAGGTCAAGCCAAGACTGAGATCCCGGTCAAGCCAAGTCCGAGTTCCAGGTCAAGCCAAGTCCGAGTTCTCGGTCAAACAAACGCCCGAGTTCACGATCAAGCCAAGACTGAGTTGCCGGTCAAGCCAAGTTCGAGTTCCCAGTCAAGCCAAGTCCGAGTTCCAGGTCAAGCCAAGCCCGGGTTCCCAGTCAAACCAAGTCCGTGTTCCAGGTCAAGCCAAGACTGAGTTCCCGGTCAAGCCAAAGACGAGTTCCAGGTCAAGCCAAGTCCGAGTTCCCAGTCAAACCAAGTCCGTGTTCCAGGTCAAGCCAAGTCCGAGTTCCCGTTCAAGCCAAGTCCGTGTTCCAGGTCAAGCCAAGCCTTAGTACCCTGTCAAGCCAAGTCCGAGTTTCCGGTCAAGCCAAGTCCGAGTTCCAGCTCAAGCCAAGCCTGAGTTCCTGGTCAAGCCAAGTCCGAGTTCCAGGTCAAGCCAAGTCCGTGTTGCAGGTCAAGCCACGCCCGAGTTCCCGCTCAAGCCAAGTCCGAGTTCCAGGTCTAGCCAAGTCCGTGTTCCAGGTCAGGACATGCCCGAGTTCCAGGTCAAGCCAAGCCCGAGTTCCCGGACAAGCCAAGTCCGAGTTCCAGGTGTAGCCAAGCCCGAGTTCCCGGTCAAGCCAAGCCCGAGTTTCCGGTCAAGCCAAGTCCGAGTTCCAGGTCAAGCTAAGTCCGTGTTCCAGGTCAAGCCAAGCCTGAGTTCTAGGTCAAGCCAAGTCCGAGTTCCCGGTCAAGCCAAGTCCGTGTTCCAGGTCAAGACAAGTCTGAGTACCCTGTCAAGCCAAGTCCGAGTTTCCGGTCAAGCCAAGTCCGTGTTCCAGGTCAAGCCACGCCCGAGTTCCCGGTCAAGCCAAGTCCGAGTTCCAGGTCAAGCCAAGTCCGTGTTCCAGGTCAAGACCAAGCCCGAGTTCCCGGTCAAGCCAAGTCCAAGTTCCAGGTGAAGCCAAGTCCGTGTTCCAGGTCAAGACCAAGCCCGAGTTCCCGGTCAAGCCAAGCCCGAGTTCCCGGTCAAGCCAAGTCCGAGTTCCAGGTCAAGCTAAGTCCGTGTTCCAGGTCAAGCCAAGCCTGATTTCCAGGTCAAGCCAAGTCCGTGTTCCCAGTCAAGCCAAGTCCGTGTTCCAGGTCAAGACAAGTCTGAGTACCCTGTCAAGCCAAGTCCAAGTTTCCGGTCAAGCCAAGTCCAAGTTCCAGGTCAAGCCAAGTCTGAGTTCCCAGTCAAGCCACGCCCGAGTTCCCGGTCAAGCCAAGTCCGAGTTCCAGGTCAAGCCAAGTCCGTGTTGCAGGTCAAGCCACGCCCGAGTTCCCGCTCAAGCCAAGTCCGAGTTCCAGGTCTAGCCAAGTCCGTGTTCCAGGTCAGGACATGCCCGAGTTCCAGGTCAAGCCAAGCCCGAGTTCCCGGACAAGCCAAGTCCGAGTTCCAGGTGTAGCCAAGCCCGAGTTCCCGGTCAAGCCAAGCCCGAGTTTCCGGTCAAGCCAAGTCCGAGTTCCAGGTCAGGCTAAGTCCGTGTTCCAGGTCAAGCCAAGCCTGAGTTCTAGGTCAAGCCAAGTCCGAGTTCCCGGTCAAGCCAAGTCCGTGTTCCAGGTCAAGACAAGTCTGAGTACCCTGTCAAGCCAAGTCCGAGTTTCCGGTCAAGCCAAGTCCGTGTTCCAGGTCAAGCCACGCCCGAGTTCCCGGTCAAGCCAAGTCCGAGTTCCAGGTCAAGCCAAGTCCGTGTTCCAGGTCAAGACCAAGCCCGAGTTCCCGGTCAAGCCAAGTCCAAGTTCCAGGTCAAGCCAAGTCCGTGTTCCAGGTCAAGACCAAGCCCGAGTTCCCGGTCAAGCCAAGCCCGAGTTCCCGGTCAAGCCAAGTCCGAGTTCCAGGTCAAGCTAAGTCCGTGTTCCAGGTCAAGCCAAGCCTGATTTCCAGGTCAAGCCAAGTCCGTGTTCCCAGTCAAGCCAAGTCCGTGTTCCAGGTCAAGACAAGTCTGAGTACCCTGTCAAGCCAAGTCCAAGTTTCCGGTCAAGCCAAGTCCAAGTTCCAGGTCAAGCCAAGTCTGAGTTCCCAGTCAAGCCACGCCAGAGTTCCCGGTCAAGCCAAGTCCGAGTTCCAGGTCAAGCCAAGTCCGTGTTCCAGGTCAAGACCAAGCCCGAGTTCCCGGTCAAGCTAAGTCCGAGTTCCCGGTCAAGCCAAGTCCAAGTTCCAGGTCAAGCCATGTCGGAGTTCCCAGTCAAGCCAAGTCCGAGTTCCAGGTCAAGCCAAGTCCATGTTCCAGGTCAAGCCAAGCCTGAGTTCCAGGTCAAGCCAAGTCCTTGTTCCAGGTCAAGCCAAGTCTGAGTACCCTGTCAAGCCAAGTCCGAGTTTCCGGTCAAGCCAAGTCCGAGTTCCAGGTCAAGCCAAGCCTGAGTTCCTGTTCAAGCCAAGTCCGAGTTCCAGGTCAAGCCAAGTCTGAGTACCCTGTCAAGCCAAGTCCGAGTTCCCGGTCAAGCCAAGTCCAAGTTCCAGGTCAAGCCATGTCGGAGTTCCCAGTCAAGCCAAGTCCGAGTTCCAGGTCAAGCCAAGTCCGTGTTCCAGGTCAAGCCACACTGGAGTTCACGAGCACGCCAAGTCCGAGGTCCAGGTCAAGCCAAGTCCATGTTCCAGGTCAAGCCAAGTCTGAGTTCCCAGTCAAGCCAAGTCCGAGTTCCAGGTCAAGCCAAGTCCGTGTTCCAGGTCAAGCCACGCCAGAGTTCCCGGTCAAGCCAAGTCCGAGTTCCAGGTCAAACCAAGTCCCTGTTCCAGGTCAAGCCAAGCCTGAGTTCCAGGTCAAGCCAAGTCCGAGTTCCCGGTCAAGCCAAGTCCGTGTTCCTGGTAAAGACAAGTCTGAGTACCCTGTCAAGCCAAGTCCGAGTTTCCGGTCAAGCCAAGTCCGTGTTCCAGGAAAGCACAAGCCCGAATTCCCGGTCAAGCCATGTCGGAGTTCCCAGTCAAGCCAAGTCCGAGTTCCAGGTCAAGCCAAGTCCGTGTTCCAGGTCAAGCCACACCCGAGTTCACGAGCACGCCAAGTCCGAGTTCCAGGTCAAGCCAAGTCCATGTTCCAGGTCAAGCCAAGCCTGAGTTCCAGGTCAAGCCAAGTCCGTGTTCCAGGTCAAGCCAAGTCTGAGTTCCCAGTCAAGCCAAATCCGAGTTCCAGGTCAAGCCAAGTCCGTGTTCCAGGTCATGCCAAGCCCGAGTTCCCGGTCAAGCCAAGTCCGAGTTCCAGGTCAAGCCAAGTCCGAGTTCCCGGTCAAGCCAAGTACGTGTTCCAGGTCAAGCCAAGTCTGAGTTCCCTGTCAAGCCAAGTCCGAGTTTCCGGGCAAGCCAAGTCCGAGTTCCAGGTCAAGCCAAGCCCGGGTTCCCAGTCAAACCAAGTCCGTGTTCCAGGTCAAGCCAAGACTTAGTTCCCGGTCAAGCCAAAGACGAGTTCCAGGTCAAGCCAAGTCCGAGTTCCCAGTCAAACCAAGTCCGTGTTCCAGGTCAAGCCAAGTCCGAGTTCCCGGTCAAGCCAAGTCCGTGTTCCAGGTCAAGCCAAGCCTTAGCACCCTGTCAAGCCAAGTCCGAGTTTCCGGTCAAGCCAAGTCCGAGTTCCAGCTCAAGCCAAGCCTGAGTTCCTGGTCAAGCCAAGTCCGAGTTCCAGGTCAAGCCAAGTCCGTGTTCCAGGTCAAGCCACGCCCGAGTTCCCGGTCAAGCCAAGTCCGAGTTCCAGGTCAAACCAAGTCCGTGTTCCAGGTCAAGCCAAGCCTGAGTTCCAGGTCAGGCCAAGTCCGAGTTCCCGGTCAAGCCAAGTCCGTGTTCCTGGTCAAGACAAGTCTGAGTACCCTGTCAAGCCAAGTCCGAGTTTCCGGTCAAGCCAAGTCCGTGTTCCAGGAAAGCACAAGCCCGAGTTCCCGGTCAAGCCAAGTCCGAGTTCCCGGTCAAGCCAAGTCCAAGTTCCAGGTCAAGCCATGTCGGAGTTCCCAGTCAAGCCAAGTCCGAGTTCCAGGTCAAGCCAAGTCCGTGTTCCAGGTCAAGCCACACCCGAGTTCACGAGCACGCCAAGTCCGAGTTCCAGGTCAAGCCAAGTCCATGTTCCAGGTCAAGCCAAGCCTGAGTTCCAGGTCAAGCCAAGTCCGTGTTCCAGGTCAAGCCAAGTCTGAGTTCCCAGTCAAGCCAAATCCGAGTTCCAGGTCAAGCCAAGTCCGTTTTCCAGGTCATGCCAAGCCCGTGTTCCCGGTCAAGCCAAGTCCGAGTTCCAGGTCAAGCCAAGTCCGAGTTCCCGGTCAAGCAAAGTCCGTGTTCCAGGTCAAGCCAAGTCTGAGTTCCCTGTCAAGCCAAGTCCGAGTTTCCGGGCAAGCCAAGTCCGAGTTCCAGGTCAAGCCAAGCCTGAGTTCCTGGTCAAGGCAAGTCCGAGTTCTCGGTCAAGCCAAGCCCGAGTTCCTGGTCAAGCCAAGCACGAGATCCAGGTCAAGCCAAGACTGAGATCCCGGTCAAGCCAAGTCCGAGTTCCAGGTCAAGCCAAGTCCGAGTTCTCGGTCAAACAAACGCCCGAGTTCACGATCAAGCCAAGACTGAGTTGCCGGTCAAGCCAAGTTCGAGTTCCCAGTCAAGCCAAGTCCGAGTTCCAGGTCAAGCCAAGCCCGGGTTCCCAGTCAAACCAAGTCCGTGTTCCAGGTCAAGCCAAGACTGAGTTCCCGGTCAAGCCAAAGACGAGTTCCAGGTCAAGCCAAGTCCGAGTTCCCAGTCAAACCAAGTCCGTGTTCCAGGTCAAGCCAAGTCCGAGTTCCCGGTCAAGCCAAGTCCGTGTTCCAGGTCAAGCCAAGCCTTAGTACCCTGTCAAGCCAAGTCCGAGTTTCCGGTCAAGCCAAGTCCGAGTTCCAGCTCAAGCCAAGCCTGAGTTCCTGGTCAAGCCAAGTCCGAGTTCCAGGTCAAGCCAAGTCCGTGTTCCAGGTCAAGCCACGCCCGAGTTCCCGGTCAAGCCAAGTCCGAGTTCCAGGTCAAGCCAAGTCCGTGTTCCAGGTCAGGACATGCCCGAGTTCCAGGTCAAGCCAAGCCCGAGTTCCCGGACAAGCCAAGTCCGAGTTCCAGGCGTAGCCAAGCCCGAGTTCCCGGTCAAGCCAAGCCCGAGGTTCCGGTCAAGCCAAGTCCGAGTTCCAGGTCAAGCTAAGTCCGTGTTCCAGGTCAAGCCAAGCCTGAGTTCTAGGTCAAGCCAAGTCCGAGCTCCCGGTCAAGCCAAGTCCGTGTTCCAGGTCAAGACAAGTCTGAGTACCCTGTCAAGCCAAGTCCGAGTTTCCGGTCAAGCCAAGTCCGTGTTCCAGGTCAAGCCACGCCCGAGTTCCCGGTCAAGCCAAGTCCGAGTTCCAGGTCAAGCCAAGTCCGTGTTCCAGGTCAAGACCAAGCCCGAGTTCCCGGTCAAGCCAAGTCCAAGTTCCAGGTCAAGCCAAGTCCGTGTTCCAGGTCAAGACCAAGCCCGAGTTCCCGGTCAAGCCAAGCCCGAGTTCCCGGTCAAGCCAAGTCCGAGTTCCAGGTCAAGCTAAGTCCGTGTTCCAGGTCAAGCCAAGCCTGATTTCCAGGTCAAGCCAAGTCCGTGTTCCCAGTCAAGCCAAGTCCGTGTTCCAGGTCAAGACAAGTCTGAGTACCCTGTCAAGCCAAGTCCAAGTTTCCGGTCAAGCCAAGTCCAAGTTCCAGGTCAAGCCAAGTCTGAGTTCCCAGTCAAGCCACGCCCGAGTTCCCGGTCAAGCCAAGTCCGAGTTCCAGGTCAAGCCAAGTCCGTGTTCCAGGTCAAGACCAAGCCCGAGTTCCCGGTCAAGCCAAGTCCGAGTTCCCGGTCAAGCCAAGTCCGAGTTCCAGGTCAAGCTAAGTCCGTGTTCCAGGTCAAGCCAAGCCTGAGTTCTAGGTCAAGCCAAGTCCGAGTTCCCGGTCAAGCCAAGTCCGTGTTCCAGGTCAAGACAAGTCTGAGTACCCTGTCAAGCCAAGTCCGAGTTTCCGGTCAAGCCAAGTCCGTGTTCCAGGTCAAGCCACGCCCGAGTTCCAGGTCAAGCCAAGTCCGAGTTCCAGGTCAAGCCAAGTCCGTGTTCCAGGTCAAGACCAAGCCCGAGTTCCCGGTCAAGCCAAGTCCAAGTTCCAGGTCAAGCCAAGTCCGTGTTCCAGGTCAAGACCAAGCCCGAGTTCCCGGTCAAGCCAAGCCCGAGTTCCCGGTCAAGCCAAGTCCGAGTTCCAGGTCAAGCTAAGTCCGTGTTCCAGGTCAAGCCAAGCCTGATTTCCAGGTCAAGCCAAGTCCGTGTTCCCAGTCAAGCCAAGTCCGTGTTCCAGGTCAAGACAAGTCTGAGTACCCTGTCAAGCCAAGTCCAAGTTTCCGGTCAAGCCAAGTCCAAGTTCCAGGTCAAGCCAAGTCTGAGTTCCCAGTCAAGCCACGCCCGAGTTCCCGGTCAAGCCAAGTCCGAGTTCCAGGTCAAGCCAAGTCCGTGTTCCAGGTCAAGACCAAGCCCGAGTTCCCGGTCAAGCCAAGTCCGAGTTCCCGGTCAAGCCAAGTCCAAGTTCCAGGTCAAGCCATGTCGGAGTTCCCAGTCAAGCCAACTCCGAGTTCCAGGTCAAGCCAAGTCCATGTTCCAGGTCAAGCCAAGCCTGAGTTCCAGGTCAAGCCAAGTCCGTGTTCCAGGTCAAGCCAAGTCTGAGTACCCTGTCAAGCCAAGTCCGAGTTTCCGGTCAAGCCAAGTCCGAGTTCCAGGTCAAGCCAAGCCTGAGTTCCTGTTCAAGCCAAGTCCGAGTTCCAGGTCAAGCCAAGTCTGAGTACCCTGTCAAGCCAAGTCCGAGTTCCCGGTCAAGCCAAGTCCAAGTTCCAGGTCAAGCCATGTCGGAGTTCCCAGTCAAGCCAAGTCCGAGTTCCAGGTCAAGCCAAGTCCGTGTTCCAGGTCAAGCCACACTCGAGTTCACGAGCACGCCAAGTCCGAGGTCCAGGTCAAGCCAAGTCCATGTTCCAGGTCAAGCCAAGTCTGAGTTCCCAGTCAAACCAAGTCCGAGTTCCAGGTCAAGCCAAGTCCCTGTTCCAGGTCAAGCCACGCCAGAGTTCCCGGTCAAGCCAAGTCCGAGTTCCAGGTCAAGCCAAGTCCCTGTTCCAGGTCAAGCCACGCCTGAGTTCCCGGTCAAGCCAAGTCCGAGTTCCAGGTCAAACCAAGTCCCTGTTCCAGGTCAAGCCAAGCCTGAGTTCCAGGTCAAGCCAAGTCCGAGTTCCCGGTCAAGCCAAGTCCGTGTTCCTGGTAAAGACAAGTCTGAGTACCCTGTCAAGCCAAGTCCGAGTTTCCGGTCAAGCCAAGTCCGTGTTCCAGGAAAGCACAAGCCCGAATTCCCGGTCAAGCCATGTCGGAGTTCCCAGTCAAGCCAAGTCCGAGTTCCAGGTCAAGCCAAGTCCGTGTTCCAGGTCAAGCCACACCCGAGTTCACGAGCACGCCAAGTCCGAGTTCCAGGTCTAGCCAAGTCCATGTTCCAGGTCAAGCCAAGCCTGAGTTCCAGGTCAAGCCAAGTCCGTGTTCCAGGTCAAGCCAAGTCTGAGTTCCCAGTCAAGCCAAATCCGAGTTCCAGGTCAAGCCAAGTCTGTGTTCCAGGTCATGCCAAGCCCGAGTTCCCGGTCAAGCCAAGTCCGAGTTCCAGGTCAAGCCAAGTCCGAGTTCCCGGTCAAGCCAAGTACGTGTTCCAGGTCAAGCCAAGTCTGAGTTCCCTGTCAAGCCAAGTCCGAGTTTCCGGGCAAGCCAAGTCCGAGTTCCAGGTCAAGCCAAGCCCGGGTTCCCAGTCAAACCAAGTCCGTGTTCCAGGTCAAGCCAAGACTTAGTTCCCGGTCAAGCCAAAGACGAGTTCCAGGTCAAGCCAAGTCCGAGTTCCCAGTCAAACCAAGTCCGTGTTCCAGGTCAAGCCAAGTCCGAGTTCCCGGTCAAGCCAAGTCCGTGTTCCAGGTCAAGCCAAGCCTTAGTACCCTGTCAAGCCAAGTCCGAGTTTCCGGTCAAGCCAAGTCCGAGTTCCAGCTCAAGCCAAGCCTAAGTTCCTGGTCAAGCCAAGTCCGAGTTCCAGGTCAGGCCAAGTCCGTGTTCCAGGTCAAGCCACGCCCGAGTTCCCGGTCAAGCCAAGTCCGAGTTCCAGGTCTAGCCAAGTCCTTGTTCCAGGTCAGGACATGCCCGAGGTCCAGGTCTAGCCAAGTCCGTGTTCCAGGTCTAGCCAAGCCCGAGTTCCCGGTCAAGCCAAGCCCGAGTTCCCGGTCAAGCCAAGTCCGAGTTCCAGGTCAAGCTAAGTCCGTGTTCCAGGTCAAGCCAAGCCTGAGTTCCAGGTCAAGCCAAGTCCGAGTTCCCGGTCAAGCCAAGTCTGAGTTCCCAGTCAAGCCAAGTCCGAGTTCCAGGTCAAGCCAAGTCCGTGTTCCAGGTCAAGCCACGCCCGAGTTCCCGGTCAAGCCAAGTCCGAGTTCCAGGTCAAACCAAGTCCGTGTTGCAGGTCAAGCCAAGCCTGAGTTCCAGGTCAAGCCAAGTCCGAGTTCCCGGTCAAGCCAAGTCCGTGTTCCTGGTCAAGACAAGTCTGAGTACCCTGTCAAGCCAAGTCCGAGTTTCCGGTCAAGCCAAGTCCGTGTTCCAGGAAAGCACAAGCCCGAGTTCCCGGTCAAGCCAAGTCCGAGTTCCCGGTCAAGCCAAGTCCAAGTTCCAGGTCAAGCCATGTCCGAGTTCCCAGTCAAGCCAAGTCCGAGTTCCAGGTCAAGCCAAGTCCGTGTTCCAGGTCAAGCCACACCCGAGTTCACGAGCACGCCAAGTCCGAGTTCCAGGTCAAGCCAAGTCCATGTTCCAGGTCAAGCCAAGCCTGAGTTCCAGGTCAAGCCAAGTCCGTGTTCCAGGTCAAGCCACACCCGAGTTCACGAGCACGCCAAGTCCGAGTTCCAGGTCAAGCCAAGTCCATGTTCCAGGTCAAGCCAAGCCTGAGTTCCAGGTCAAGCCAAGTCCGTGTTCCAGGTCAAGCCAAGTCTGAGTTCCCAGTCAAGCCAAATCCGAGTTCCAGGTCAAGCCAAGTCCGTGTTCCAGGTCATGCCAAGCCCGAGTTCCCGGTCAAGCCAAGTCCGAGTTCCAGGTCAAGCCAAGTCCGAGTTCCAGGTCAAGCCAAGTCCGTGTTCCAGGTCAAGCCAAGTCTGAGTTCCCAGTCAAGCCAAATCCGAGTTCCAGGTCAAGCCAAGTCCGTGTTCCAGGTCATGCCAAGCCCGAGTTCCCGGTCAAGCCAAGTCCGAGTTCCAGGTCAAGCCAAGTCCGAGTTCCCGGTCAAGCCAAGTACGTGTTCCAGGTCAAGCCAAGTCTGAGTTCCCTGTCAAGCCAAGTCCGAGTTTCCGGGCAAGCCAAGTCCGAGTTCCAGGTCAAGCCAAGCCCGGGTTCCCAGTCAAACCAAGTCCGTGTTCCAGGTCAAGCCAAGACTTAGTTCCCGGTCAAGCCAAAGACGAGTTCCAGGTCAAGCCAAGTCCGAGTTCCCAGTCAAACCAAGTCCGTGTTCCAGGTCAAGCCAAGTCCGAGTTCCCGGTCAAGCCAAGTCCGTGTTCCAGGTCAAGCCAAGCCTTAGTACCCTGTCAAGCCAAGTCCGAGTTTCCGGTCAAGCCAAGTCCGAGTTCCAGCTCAAGCCAAGCCTGAGTTCCTGGTCAAGCCAAGTCCGAGTTCCAGGTCAGGCCAAGTCCGTGTTCCAGGTCAAGCCACGCCCGAGTTCCCGGTCAAGCCAAGTCCGAGTTCCAGGTCTAGCCAAGTCCGTGTTCCTGGTCAGGACATGCCCGAGTTCCAGGTCTAGCCAAGTCCGTGTTCCAGGTCTAGCCAAGCCCGAGTTCCCGGTCAAGCCAAGCCCGAGTTCCCGGTCAAGCCAAGTCCGAGTTCCAGGTCAAGCTAAGTCCGTGTTCCAGGTCAAGCCAAGCCTGAGTTCCAGGTCAAGCCAAGTCCGAGTTCCCGGTCAAGCCAAGTCTGAGTTCCCAGTCAAGCCAAGTCCAAGTTCCAGGTCAAGCCAAGTCCGTGTTCCAGGTCAAGCCACGCCCGAGTTCCCGGTCAAGCCAAGTCCGAGTTCCAGGTCAAACCAAGTCCGTGTTCCAGGTCAAGCCAAGCCTGAGTTCCAGGTCAAGCCAAGTCCGAGTTCCCGGTCAAGCCAAGTCCGTGTTCCTGGTCAAGACAAGTCTGAGTACCCTGTCAAGCCAAGTCCGAGTTTCCGGTCAAGCCAAGTCCGTGTTCCAGGAAAGCACAAGCCCGAGTTCCCGGTCAAGCCAAGTCCGAGTTCCCGGTCAAGCCAAGTCCAAGTTCCAGGTCAAGCCATGTCGGAGTTCCCAGTCAAGCCAAGTCCGAGTTCCAGGTCAAGCCAAGTCCGTGTTCCAGGTCAAGCCACACCCGAGTTCACGAGCACGCCAAGTCCGAGTTCCAGGTCATGCCAAGTCCATGTTCCAGGTCAAACCAAGCCTGAGTTCCAGGTCAAGCCAAGTCCGTGTTCCAGGTCAAGCCACACCCGAGTTCACGAGCACGCCAAGTCCGAGTTCCAGGTCAAGCCAAGTCCATGTTCCAGGTCAAGCCAAGCCTGAGTTCCAGGTCAAGCCAAGTCGGTGTTCCAGGTCAAGCCAAGTCTGAGTTCCCAGTCAAGCCAAATCCGAGTTCCAGGTCAAGCCAAGTCCGTGTTCCAGGTCATGCCAAGCCCGAGTTCCCGGTCAAGCCAAGTCCAAGTTCCAGGTCAAGCCAAGTCCGTGTTCCAGGTCAAGCCACGCCCGAGTTCCCGGTCAAGCCAAGTCCGAGTTCCAGGTCAAACCAAGTCCGTGTTCCAGGTCAAGCCAAGCCTGAGTTCCAGGTCAAGCCAAGTCCGAGTTCCCGGTCAAGCCAAGTCCGTGTTTCTGGTCAAGACAAGTCTGAGTACCCTGTCAAGCCAAGTCCGAGTTTCCGGTCAAGCCAAGTCCGTGTTCCAGGAAAGCACAAGCCCGAGTTCCCGGTCAAGCCAAGTCCGAGTTCCCGGTCAAGCCAAGTCCAAGTTCCAGGTCAAGCCATGTCGGAGTTCCCAGTCAAGCCAAGTCCGAGTTCCAGGTCAAGCCAAGTCCGTGTTCCAGGTCAAGCCACACCCGAGTTCACGAGCACGCCAAGTCCGAGTTCCAGGTCATGCCAAGTCCATGTTCCAGGTCAAACCAAGCCTGAGTTCCAGGTCAAGCCAAGTCCGTGTTCCAGGTCAAGCCACACCCGAGTTCACGAGCACGCCAAGTCCGAGTTCCAGGTCAAGCCAAGTCCATGTTCCAGGTCAAGCCAAGCCTGAGTTCCAGGTCAAGCCAAGTCCGTGTTCCAGGTCAAGCCAAGTCTGAGTTCCCAGTCAAGCCAAATCCGAGTTCCAGGTCAAGCCAAGTCCGTGTTCCAGGTCATGCCAAGCCCGAGTTCCCGGTCAAGCCAAGTCCGAGTTCCAGGTCAAGCCAAGTCCGAGTTCCCGGACAAGCCAAGTCCGTGTTCCAGGTCAAGCCAAGTCTGAGATCCCTGTCAAGCCAAGTCCGAGTTTCCGGGCAAGCCAAGTCCGAGTTCCAGGTCAAGCCAAGCCTGAGTTCCTGGTCAAGGCAAGCCCGAGTTCCCGGTCAAGCCAAGTCCGAGTTCCAGGTCTAGCCAAGCCCGAGTTCCCGGTCAAGCCAAGCCCGAGTTCCCGGTCAAGCCAAGTCCGAGTTCCAGGTCAAGCTAAGTCCGTGTTCCAGGTCAAGCCAAGCCTGAGTTCCAGGTCAAGCCAAGTCCGAGTTCCCGGTCAAGCCAAGTCTGAGTTCCCAGTCAAGCCAAGTCCGAGTTCCAGGTCAAGCCAAGTCCGTGTTCCAGGTCAAGCCAAGTCCAAGTTCCAGGTCAAGCCATGTCGGAGTTCCCAGTCAAGCCAAGTCCGAGTTCCAGGTCAAGCCAAGTCCGTGTTCCAGGTCAAGCCACACCCGAGTTCACGAGCACGCCAAGTCCGAGTTCCAGGTCAAGCCAAGTCCATGTTCCAGGTCAAGCCAAGCCTGAGTTCCAGGTCAAGCCAAGTCCGTGTTCCAGGTCAAGCCACACCCGAGTTCACGAGCACGCCAAGTCCGAGTTCCAGGTCAAGCCAAGTCCATGTTCCAGGTCAAGCCAAGCCTGAGTTCCAGGTCAAGCCAAGTCCGTGTTCCAGGTCAAGCCAAGTCTGAGTTCCCAGTCAAGCCAAATCCGAGTTCCAGGTCAAGCCAAGTCCGTGTTCCAGGTCATGCCAAGCCCGAGTTCCCGGTCAAGCCAAGTCCGAGTTCCAGGTCAAGCCAAGTCCGAGTTCCCGGACAAGCCAAGTCCGTGTTCCAGGTCAAGCCAAGTCTGAGTTCCCTGTCAAGCCAAGTCCGAGTTTCCGGGCAAGCCAAGTCCGAGTTCCAGGTCAAGCCAAGCCTGAGTTCCTGGTCAAGGCAAGCCCGAGTTCCCGGTCAAGCCAAGTCCGAGTTCCAGGTCTAGCCAAGCCCGAGTTCCCGGTCAAGCCAAGCCGGAGTTCCCGGTCAAGCCAAGTCCGAGTTCCAGGTCAAGCTAAGTCCGTGTTCCAGGTCAAGCCAAGCCTGAGTTCCAGGTCAAGCCAAGTCCGAGTTCCCGGTCAAGCCAAGTCTGAGTTCCCAGTCAAGCCAAGTCCGAGTTCCAGGTCAAGCCAAGTCCGTGTTCCAGGTCAAGCCACGCCCGAGTTCCCGGTCAAGCCAAGTCCGAGTTCCAGGTCAAACCAAGTCCGTGTTCCAGGTCAAGCCAAGCCTGAGTTCCTGGTCAAGCCAAGTCCGAGTTCCCGGTCAAGCCAAGTCCGTGTTCCTGGTCAAGACAAGTCTGAGTACCCTGTCAAGCCAAGTCCGAGTTTCCGGTCAAGCCAAGTCCGTGTTCCAGGAAAGCACAAGCCCGAGTTCCCGGTCAAGCCAAGTCCGAGTTCCCGGTCAAGCCAAGTCCAAGTTCCAGGTCAAGCCATGTCGGAGTTCCCAGTCAAGCCAAGTCCGAGTTCCAGGTCAAGCCAAGTCCGTGTTCCAGGTCAAGCCACACCCGAGTTCACGAGCACGCCAAGTCCGAGTTCCAGGTCAAGCCAAGTCCATGTTCCAGGTCAAGCCAAGCCTGAGTTCCAGGTCAAGCCAAGTCCGTGTTCCAGGTCAAGCCACACCCGAGTTCACGAGCACGCCAAGTCCGAGTTCCAGGTCCAGCCAAGTCCATGTTCCAGGTCAAGCCAAGCCTGAGTTCCAGGTCAAGCCAAGTCCGTGTTCCAGGTCAAGCCAAGTCTGAGTTCCCAGTCAAGCCAAATCCGAGTTCCAGGTCAAGCCAAGTCCGTGTTCCATGTCATGCCAAGACCGAGTTCCCGGTCAAGCCAAGTCCGAGTTCCAGGTCAAGCCAAGTCCGAGTTCCCGGACAAGCCAAGTCCGTGTTCCAGGTCTAGCCAAGTCTGAGTTCCCTGTCAAGCCAAGTCCGAGTTTCCGGGCAAGCCAAGTCCGAGTTCCAGGTCAAGCCAAGCCTGAGTTCCTGGTCAAGGCAAGTCCGAGTTCTCGGTCAAGCCAAGCCTGAGTTCCTGGTCAAGCCAAGCACGAGATCCAGTTCAAGCCAAGACTGAGTTCCCGGTCAAGCCAAGTCCGAGTTCCAGGTCCAGCCAAGTCCGAGTTCTCGGTCAAACAAACGCCCGAGTTCACGATCAAGCCAAGACTGAGTTGCCGGTCAAGCCAAGTTCGAGTTCCCAGTCAAGCCAAGTCCGAGTTCCAGGTCAAGCCAAGCCCGGGATCCCAGTCAAACCAAGTCCGTGTTCCAGGTCAAGCCAAGACTGAGTTCCCGGTCAAGCCAAAGACGAGTTCCAGGTCAAGCCAAGTCCGAGTTCCCAGTCAAACCAAGTCCGTGTTCCAGGTCAAGCCAAGTCCGAGTTCCCGGTCAAGCCAAGTCCGTGTTCCAGGTCAAGCCAAGCCTTAGTACCCTGTCAAGCCAAGTCCGAGTTTCCGGTCAAGCCAAGTCCGAGTTCCAGCTCAAGCCAAGCCTGAGTTCCTGGTCAAGCCAAGTCCGAGTTCCAGGTCAGGCCAAGTCCGTGTTCCAGGTCAAGCCACGCCCGAGTTCCAGGTCTAGCCAAGTCCGTGTTCCAGGTCAGGACATGCCCGAGTTCCAGCTCAAGCCAAGCCCGATTTCCCGGACAAGCCAAGTCGGAGTTCCAGGTCTAGCCAAGACCGAGTTCCCGGTCAAGCCAAGCCCGAGTTCCCGGTCAAGCCAAGTCCGAGTTCCAGGTCAAGCTAAGTCCGTGTTCCAGGTCAAGCCAAGCCTGAGTTCCAGGTCAAGCCAAGTCCGAGTTCCCGGTCAAGCCAAGTCCGTGTTCCAGGTCAAGACAAGTCTGAGTACCCTGTCAAGCCAAGTCCGAGTTTCCGGTCAAGCCAAGTCCAAGTTCCAGGTCAAGCCAAGTCTGAGTTCCCGGTCAAGCCAAGTCCGAGTTCCAGGTCTAGCCAAGCCCGAGTTCCCGGTCAAGCCTAGCCCGAGTTCCCGGTCAAGCCAAGTCCGAGTTCCAGGTCAAGCCAAGTCCGTGTTCCAGGTCAAGCCAAGCCTGAGTTCCAGGACAAGCCAAGTCCGAGTTCCCGGTCAAGCCAAGTCCGAGTTTCCGGTCAAGCCAAGATCGTGTTCCAGGTCAAGCCAAGTCTGAGTACCCTGTCAAGCCAAGTCCAAGTTTCCGGTCAAGCCAAGTCCGAGTTCCAGGTCAAGCCAAGCCTGAGTTCCCGGTCAAGCCAAAGACGAGTTCCAGGTCAAGCCAAGTCCGAGTTCCCAGTCAAACCAAGTCCGTGTTCCAGGTCAAGCCAAGTCCGAGTTCCCGGTCAAGCCAAGTCCGTGTTCCAGGTCAAGCCAAGCCTTAGTACCCTGTCAAGCCAAGTCCGAGTTTCCGGTCAAGCCAAGTCCGAGTTCCAGCTCAAGCCAAGCCTGAGTTCCTGGTCAAGCCAAGTCCGAGTTCCAGGTCAGGCCAAGTCCGTGTTCCAGGTCAAGCCACGCCCGAGTTCCAGGTCTAGCCAAGTCCGTGTTCCAGGTCAGGACATGCCCGAGTTCCAGCTCAAGCCAAGCCCGATTTCCCGGACAAGCCAAGTCCGAGTTCCAGGTCTAGCCAAGACCGAGTTCCCGGTCAAGCCAAGCCCGAGTTCCCGGTCAAGCCAAGTCCGAGTTCCAGGTCAAGCTAAGTCCGTGTTCCAGGTCAAGCCAAGCCTGAGTTCCAGGTCAAGCCAAGTCCGAGTTCCCGGTCAAGCCAAGTCCGTGTTCCAGGTCAAGACAAGTCTGAGTACCCTGTCAAGCCAAGTCCGAGTTTCCGGTCAAGCCAAGTCCAAGTTCCAGGTCAAGCCAAGTCTGAGTTCCCGGTCAAGCCAAGTCCGAGTTCCAGGTCAAGCCAAGTCCGTGTTCCAGGTCAAGCCAAGCCTGAGTTCCAGGACAAGCCAAGTCCGAGTTCCCGGTCAAGCCAAGTCCGAGTTTCCGGTCAAGCCAAGATCGTGTTCCAGGTCAAGCCAAGTCTGAGTACCCTGTCAAGCCAAGTCCAAGTTTCCGGTCAAGCCAAGTCCGAGTTCCAGGTCAAGCCAAGCCTGAGTTCCTGGTCAAGCCAAGTCCGAGTTCTCGGTCATGCCAAGCCCGAGTTCCTGGTCAAATCAAGCACGAGATCCATGTCACGCCAAGTCTGATTTCCCGGTCAAGCCAAGTCTGAGATCCAGGTCAAGCCAAGTCCGAGTTCTCTGTCAATCCAAGCTCGAGTTCCCGGTCAAGCCAAGTCCGTGTTCCAGGTCAAGCCAAGTCTGAGTTCCCGGTCAAGCCAAACCCGAGTTCCAGGTCAAGCCAAGTCCGAATTCCCAGTCAAACCAAGTCCGTGTTCCAGGTCAAGCCAAGTCTAACTTCCCGGCCAAGCCAAGTCCGAGTTCCAGGTCAAGCCAAGCACGATTTCCAGGTCTAGCCTAGACCGAGTTCCAGGTCAAACCAAGTCCGAGTTCCAGATCAAGCCAAGTCCGAGTTCCAGATCAAGCCAAGTCCGTGTTCAAGGTCAATCCAAGCCTGAGTTCCAGGTAAGCCAAGCCCGATTTCCCGGTCAAGCCAAGTCTGAGTTCCCAGTCAAGCCAAGTCCGAGTTCCAGGTCAAGCCAAGTCCGTGTTCCAGGTCAATCCACGCCCGAGTTCCCGGTCAAGCCAAGTCCGAGTTCCAGGTCAAGCCAAGTCCGTGTTCCAGGTCAAGCCAAGCCTGAGTTCCAGGTCAAGCCAAGTCCGAGTTCCCGGTCAAGCCAATTCCATGTTCCTGGTCAAGACAAGTCTGAGTACCCTGTCAAGCCAAGTCCGTGTTTCCGGTCAAGCCAAGTCCGTGTTCCAGGTCAAGACCAAGCCCGAGTTCCCGGTCAAGCCAAGTCCGAGTTCCCGGTCAAGCCAAGTCCAAGTTCCAGGTAAAGCCAAGCCTGAGTTCCAGGTCAAGCCAAGTCCGTGTTCCAGGTCAAGCCAAGTCTGAGTTCCCAGTCAAGCCAAATCCGAGTTCCAGGTCAAGCCAAGTCCGTGTTCCATGTCATGCCAAGACCGAGTTCCCGGTCAAGCCAAGTCCGAGTTCCAGGTCAAGCCAAGTCCGAGTTCCCGGACAAGCCAAGTCCGTGTTCCAGGTCTAGCCAAGTCTGAGTTCCCTGTCAAGCCAAGTCCGAGTTTCCGGGCAAGCCAAGTCCGAGTTCCAGGTCAAGCCAAGCCTGAGTTCCTGGTCAAGGCAAGTCCGAGTTCTCGGTCAAGCCAAGCCTGAGTTCCTGGTCAAGCCAAGCACGAGATCCAGTTCAAGCCAAGACTGAGTTCCCGGTCAAGCCAAGTCCGAGTTCCAGGTCCAGCCAAGTCCGAGATCTCGGTCAAACAAACGCCCGAGTTCACGATCAAGCCAAGACTGAGTTGCCGGTCAAGCCAAGTTCGAGTTCCCAGTCAAGCCAAGTCCGAGTTCCAGGTCAAGCCAAGCCCGGGATCCCAGTCAAACCAAGTCCGTGTTCCAGGTCAAGCCAAGACTGAGTTCCCGGTCAAGCCAAAGACGAGTTCCAGGTCAAGCCAAGTCCGAGTTCCCAGTCAAACCAAGTCCGTGTTCCAGGTCAAGCCAAGTCCGAGTTCCCGGTCAAGCCAAGTCCGTGTTCCAGGTCAAGCCAAGCCTTAGTACCCTGTCAAGCCAAGTCCGAGTTTCCGGTCAAGCCAAGTCCGAGTTCCAGCTCAAGCCAAGCCTGAGTTCCTGGTCAAGCCAAGTCCGAGTTCCAGGTCAGGCCAAGTCCGTGTTCCAGGTCAAGCCACGCCCGAGTTCCAGGTCTAGCCAAGTCCGTGTTCCAGGTCAGGACATGCCCGAGTTCCAGCTCAAGCCAAGCCCGATTTCCCGGACAAGCCAAGTCCGAGTTCCAGGTCTAGCCAAGACCGAGTTCCCGGTCAAGCCAAGCCCGAGTTCCCGGTCAAGCCAAGTCCGAGTTCCAGGTCAAGCTAAGTCCGTGTTCCAGGTCAAGCCAAGCCTGAGTTCCAGGTCAAGCCAAGTCCGAGTTCCCGGTCAAGCCAAGTCCGTGTTCCAGGTCAAGACAAGTCTGAGTACCCTGTCAAGCCAAGTCCGAGTTTCCGGTCAAGCCAAGTCCAAGTTCCAGGTCAAGCCAAGTCTGAGTTCCCGGTCAAGCCAAGTCCGAGTTCCAGGTCTAGCCAAGCCCGAGTTCCCGGTCAAGCCTAGCCCGAGTTCCCGGTCAAGCCAAGTCCGAGTTCCAGGTCAAGCCAAGTCCGTGTTCCAGGTCAAGCCAAGCCTGAGTTCCAGGACAAGCCAAGTCCGAGTTCCCGGTCAAGCCAAGTCCGAGTTTCCGGTCAAGCCAAGATCGTGTTCCAGGTCAAGCCAAGTCTGAGTACCCTGTCAAGCCAAGTCCAAGTTTCCGGTCAAGCCAAGTCCGAGTTCCAGGTCAAGCCAAGCCTGAGTTCCTGGTCAAGCCAAGTCCGAGTTCTCGGTCATGCCAAGCCCGAGTTCCTGGTCAAATCAAGCACGAGATCCATGTCACGCCAAGTCTGATTTCCCGGTCAAGCCAAGTCTGAGATCCAGGTCAAGCCAAGTCCGAGTTCTCTGTCAATCCAAGCTCGAGTTCCCGGTCAAGCCAAGTCCGTGTTCCAGGTCAAGCCAAGTCTGAGTTCCCGGTCAAGCCAAACCCGAGTTCCAGGTCAAGCCAAGTCCGAATTCCCAGTCAAACCAAGTCCGTGTTCCAGGTCAAGCCAAGTCTAACTTCCCGGCCAAGCCAAGTCCGAGTTCCAGGTCAAGCCAAGCACGAGTTCCAGGTCTAGCCTAGTCCGAGTTCCAGGTCAAACCAAGTCCGAGTTCCAGATCAAGCCAAGTCCGAGTTCCAGATCAAGCCAAGTCCGTGTTCAAGGTCAATCCAAGCCTGAGTTCCAGGTAAGCCAAGCCCGATTTCCCGGTCAAGCCAAGTCTGAGTTCCCAGTCAAGCCAAGTCCGAGTTCCAGGTCAAGCCAAGTCCGTGTTCCAGGTCAAGCCACGCCCGAGTTCCCGGTCAAGCCAAGTCCGAGTTCCAGGTCAAGCCAAGTCCGTGTTCCAGGTCAAGCCAAGCCTGAGTTCCAGGTCAAGCCAAGTCCGAGTTCCCGGTCAAGCCAATTCCATGTTCCTGGTCAAGACAAGTCTGAGTACCCTGTCAAGCCAAGTCCGAGTTTCCGGTCAAGCCAAGTCCGTGTTCCAGGTCAAGACCAAGCCCGAGTTCCCGGTCAAGCCAAGTCCGAGTTCCCGGTCAAGCCAAGTCCAAGTTCCAGGTCAAGCCATTTCGGAGTTCCCAGTCAAGCCAAGTCCGTGTTCCAGGTCAAGCTACACCCGAGTTCACGAGCACGCCAAGTCCGAGTTCCAGGTCAAGCCAAGTCCATGTACCAGGTCAAGCCAAGCCCGAGTTCCAGGTTAAGACAATCCCGAGTTCCAGGTCAAGCCAAGTCCGAGTTCCCGGACAAGCCAAATCCGAGTTGCAGGTCAAGCCAAGCCCGAGTTCCAGTTCAGGACATCCCCGAGTTCCAGGTCAAGCCAAGCCCGAGTTCCCGTACAAGCCAAGTCCGAGTTCCAGGTCTAGCCAAACCCAAGTTCCCGGTCAAGCCAAGTCCAAGTTCCAGGTCAAGCCAAGTCTGAGTTCCCAGTCAAGCCAAGTCCGAGTTCCAGGACAAGCCAAGTCCGAGTTCCCGGTCAAGCCAAGTCCGTGTTCCAGGTCAAGCCAAGTCTGAGTTCCCTGTCAAGCCAAGTCCGGGTTTCCGGGCAAGCAACGTCCGAGTTCCAGGTCAAGCCAAGCCTGAGTTCCTGGTCAAGGCAAGTCCGAGTTCTCGGTCAAGCCAAGCCCGAGTTCCTGGTCAAGCCAAGCACGAGATCCAGGTCAAGCCAAGACTGAGTTCCCGGTCAAGCCAAGTCCGAGTTCCAGGTCAAGCCAAGTCCGAGTTCTCGGTCAAACAAACGCCCGAGGTCACGATCAATCCAAGACTGAGTTGCCGGTCAAGCCAAGTTCGAGTTCCCAGTCAAGCCAAGTCCGAGTTCCAGGTCAAGCCAAGCCCGGGTTCCCAGTCAAACCAAGTCCGTGTTCCAGGTCAAGCCAAGACTGAGTTCCCGGTCAAGCCAAAGACGAGTTCCAGGTCAAGCCAAGTCCGAGTTCCCAGTCAAACCAAGTCCGTGTTCCAGGTCAAGCCAAGTCCGAGTTCCCGGTCAAGCCAAGTCCGTGTTCCAGGTCAAGCCAAGCCTTAGTACCCTGTCAAGCCAAGTCCGAGTTTCCGGTCAAGCCAAGTCCGTGTTCCAGGTCAAGACAAGTCTGAGTACCCTGTCTAGCCAAGTCCGAGTTCCTGGTCAAGCCAAGTCCGAGTTCCAGATCAAGCCAGGTCCGTGTTCCAGGTCAATCCAAGCCCGAGTTCCAGGTAAGCCAAGACCGATTTCCCGGTCAAGCCAAGTCCGAGTTCCTGGTCAAGCAAGCACGAGATCCAGGTCAAGCCAAGTCTGATTTCCCGGTCAAGCCAAGTCCGAGTTCCAGGTCAAGCAAAGCTCGAGTTCACGGTCAAGCCAAGTCTGAGTTCCCGGTCAACCCAAGTTCGAGTTCCCGGTCACGCCAAGTCCGTGTTCCAGGTCAAGCCAAGTTCGAGTTCCCAGTCAATCCAAGTCCGTGTTCCAGGTCAAGCCAAGTCTAAGTTCCCGGTCAAGCCAAGTCCGAGTTCCAGGTCAAGCCAAGTACGGGTTCCCAGTCAAACCAAGTCCGTGTTCCAGGTCAAGCCAAGTCTTAATTCCCGGTCAAGCCAAGTCCGAGTTCCAGGTCAAGCCAAGCTCGAGTTCACGGTCAAGCCAAGCCCGATTTCCCGGTCAAGCCAAGTCCGAGTTCCAGGATAAGCCAAGCCCGAGTTCCAGGTCAAGCCAAGTCCGAGTTCCCGGTCAAGCCAAGTCCGAGTTCCCGGACAAGCCAAATCCGAGTTGCAGGTCAAGCCAAGCCCGAGTTCCAGGTCAGGACATGCCCGAGTTCCAGGTCAAGCCACGCCCGAGTTCCCGGTCAAGCGAAGTCCGAGTTCCAGATCAAGCCAGGTCCGTGTTCCAGCTCAATGCAAGCCCGAGTTCCAGGTAAGCCAAGCCCGATTTCCCGGACAAGCCAAGATCGAGTTCCAGGATAAGCCAAACCCGAGTTTCAGGTCAAGCCAAGACCGAGTTCCCGGTCAAGCCAAGTCCGAGTTCCTGGTCAAGCCAAATCCGAGTTACAGGTCAAGCCAAGCCCGAGTTCCAGGTCTAGCCAAGCCCGAGTTCCCGGTCAAGCCAAGCCCGAGTTCCTGGTCAAGCCAAGTCCAAGTTCCAGGTCAAGCCAAGTCTGAGTTCCCAGTCAAGCCAAGTCCGAGTTCCAGGTCAAGCCAAGTCCGTGTTCCAGGTCAAGCCACGCCCGAGTTCCCGGTCAAGCCAAGTCCGAGTTCCAGGTCAAGCCAAGTCCGTGTTCCAGGTCAATCCAAGCCTGAGTTCGAGGTCAAGCCAAGTCCGAGTTCCCGGTCAAGCCAAGTCCGTGTTCCAGGTCAAGACAAGTCTGAGTTTCCGGTCAAGCCAAGTCCGAGTTCCAGGTCAAGACAAGTCTGAGTTTACGGTCAAGCCAAATCCGTGTTCCAGGTCAAGACAAGTCTGACTTTCCGGTCAAGCCAAGTCCGTGATCCAGGTCAAGACAAGACTGAGTTTCCGGTCAAGCCAAGTCCGTGTTCCAGGTCAAGACAAGTCTGAGTTTCCGGTCAAGCCAAGTCCGTGTTCCAGGTCAAGACAAGTCCGAGTTTCCGGTCAAGTCAAGTCCGTTTTCCAGGTCAAGACCAAGCCCGAGTTCCCGGTCAAGCCAAGTCCGAGTTCCCGGTCAAGCCAAGTCCAAGTTCCAGGTCAAGCCATGTCGGAGTTCCCAGTCAAGCCAAGTCCAAGTTCCAGGTCAAGCCATGTCGGAGTTCCCAGTCAAGCCAAGTCCGTGTTCCAGGACAAGCCACACCCGAGTTCACAAGCACGCCAAGTCCGAGTTCCAGGTCAAGCCAAGCAAGAGCTCCAGGTCAAGCCAAGTTCGTGTTCCAGGTCAAGCCAAGTCTGAGTACCCTGTCAAGCCAAGCCTGAGTTCCTGGTCAAGCCAAGTCCGAGTTCTCGGTCATGCCAAGCCCGAGTTCCTGGTCAAATCAAGCACGAGATCCAGGTCACGCCAAGTCTGATTTCCCGGTCAAGCCAAGTCTGAGATCCAGGTCAAGCCAAGTCCGAGTTCTCTGTCAATCCAAGCTCGAGTTCCCGGTCAAGCCAAGTCCGTGTTCCAGGTCAAGCCAAGTCTGAGTTCCCGGTCAAGCCAAACCCGAGTTCCAGGTCAAGCCAAGTCCGAGTTCCCAGTCAAACCAAGTCCGTGTTCCAGGTCAAGCCAAGTCTAACATCCCGGCCAAGCCAAGTCCGAGTTCCAGGTCAAGCCAAGTCCGTGTTCCAGGTCAAGCCAAGCCCGAGTTCCTGGTCAAGCCAAGCACGATTTCCAGGTCTAGCCTAGTCCGAGTTCCAGGTCAAGCCAAGTCCGAGTTCCAGATCAAGCCAAGTCCGAGTTCCAGATCAAGCCAAGTCCGTGTTCCAGGTCAATCCAAGCCCGAGTTCCAGGTAAGCCAAGCCCGATTTCCCGGTCAAGCCAAGTCCGAGTTCCAGGTTAAGACAAGCCCGAGTTCCAGGTCAAGCCAAGTCCATGTTCCCGGACAAGCCAAATCCGAGTTGCAGGTCAAGCCAAGGCTGAGTTCCTGGTCAAGGCAAGTCTGAGTTCTCGGTCAAGCCAAGCCCGAGTTCCTGGTCAAGCCAAGCACGATATCCAGGTCAAGCCAAGACTGAGTTCCCGGTCAAGCCAAGTCCGAGTTCCAGGTCAAGCCAAGTCCGAGTTCTCGGTCAAACAAACGCCCGAGTTCATGATCAAGCCAAGACTGAGTTGCCGGTCAAGCCAAGTTCGAGTTCCCAGTCAAGCCAAGTCCGAGTTCCAGGTCAAGCCAAGCCCGGGTTCCCAGTCAAACCAAGTCCGTGTTCCAGGTCAAGCCAAGACTGAGTTCCCGGTCAAGCCAAAGACGAGTTCCAGGTCAAGCCAAGTCCGAGTTCCCAGTCAAACCAAGTCCGTGTTCCAGGTCAAGCCAAGTCCGAGTTCCCGGTCAAGCCAAGTCCGAGTTCCAGCTCAAGCCAAGCCTGAGTTCCTGGTCAAGCCAAGTCCGAGTTCCAGGTCAAGCCAAGTCCGTGTTCCCGGACAAGCCAAATCCGAGTTGCAGGTCAAGCCAAGGCTGAGTTCCTGGTCAAGGCAAGTCTGAGTTCTCGGTCAAGCCAAGCCCGAGTTCCTGGTCAAGCCAAGCACGATATCCAGGTCAAGCCAAGACTGAGTTCCCGGTCAAGCCAAGTCCGAGTTCCAGGTCAAGCCAAGTCCGAGTTCTCGGTCAAACAAACGCCCGAGTTCATGATCAAGCCAAGACTGAGTTGCCGGTCAAGCCAAGTTCGAGTTCCCAGTCAAGCCAAGTCCGAGTTCCAGGTCAAGCCAAGCCCGGGTTCCCAGTCAAACCAAGTCCGTGTTCCAGGTCAAGCCAAGACTGAGTTCCCGGTCAAGCCAAAGACGAGTTCCAGGTCAAGCCAAGTCCGAGTTCCCAGTCAAACCAACTCCGTGTTCCAGGTCAAGCCAAGTCCGAGTTCCCGGTCAAGCCAAGTCCGAGTTCCAGCTCAAGCCAAGCCTGAGTTCCTGGTCAAGCCAAGTCCGAGTTCCAGGTCAAGCCAAGTCCGTGTTCCAGGTCAAGCCACGCCCGAGTTCCCGGTCAAGCCAAGTCCGAGTTCCAGGTCTAGCCAAGTCCGTGTTCCAGGTCAGGACATGCCCGAGTTCCAGGTCAAGCCAAGCCCGAGTTCCCGGTCAAGCCAAGTCCGAGTTCCAGGTCTAGCCAAGCCCGAGTTCCCGGTCAAGCCTAGCCCGAGTTCCCGGTCAAGCCAAGTCCGAGTTCCAGGTCAAGCCAAGTCCGTGTTCCAGGTCAAGCCAAGCCTGAGTTCCAGGACAAGCCAAGTCCGAGTTCCCGGTCAAGCCAAGTCCGAGTTTCCGGTCAAGCCAAGATCGTGTTCCAGGTCAAGCCAAGTCTGAGTACCCTGTCAAGCCAAGGCCAAGTTTCCGGTCAAGCCAAGTCCGAGTTCCAGGTCAAGCCAAGCCTGAGTTCCTGGTCAAGCCAAGTCCGAGTTCTCGGTCATGCCAAGCCCGAGTTCCTGGTCAAATCAAGCACGAGATCCAGGTCACGCCAAGTCTGATTTCCCGGTCAAGCCAAGTCTGAGATCCAGGTCAAGCCAAGTCCGAGTTCTCTGTCAATCCAAGCTCGAGTTCCCGGTCAAGACAAGTCCGTGTTCCAGGTCAAGCCAAGTCTGAGTTCCCGGTCAAGCCAAACCCGAGTTCCAGGTCAAGCCAAGTCCGAATTCCCAGTCAAACCAAGTCCGTGTTCCAGGTCAAGCCAAGTCTAACTTCCCGGCCAAGCCAAGTCCGAGTTCCAGGTCAAGCCAAGCACGATTTCCAGGTCTAGCCTAGTCCGAGTTCCAGGTCAAGCCAAGTCCGAGTTCCAGATCAAGCCAAGTTCGTGTTCAAGGTCAATCCAAGCCCGAGTTCCAGGTAAGCCAAGCCCGATTTCCCGGTCAAGCCAAGTCTGAGTTCCCAGTCAAGCCAAGTCCGAGTTCCAGGTCAAGCCAAGTCCGTGTTCCAGGTCAAGCCACGCCCGAGTTCCCGGTCAAGCCAAGTCCGAGTTCCAGGTCAAGCCAAGTCCGTGTTCCAGGTCAAGCCAAGCCTGAGTTCCAGGTCAAGCCAAGTCCGAGTTCCCGGTCAAGCCAATTCCGTGTTCCTGGTCAAGACAAGTCTGAGTACCCTGTCAAGCCAAGTCCGAGTTTCCGGTCAAGCCAAGTCCGTGTTCCAGGTCAAGACCAAGCCCGAGTTCCCGGTCAAGCCAAGTCCGAGTTCCCGGTCAAGCCAAGTCCAAGTTCCAGGTCAAGCCATTTCGGAGTTCCCAGTCAAGCCAAGTCCGTGTTCCAGGTCAAGCTACACCCGAGTTCACGAGCACGCCAAGTCCGAGTTCCAGGTCAAGCCAAGTCCATGTACCAGGTCAAGCCAAGCCCGAGTTCCAGGTTAAGACAAGCCCGAGTTCCAGGTCAAGCCAAGTCCGAGTTCCCGGACAAGCCAATTCCGAGTTGCAGGTCAAGCCAAGCCCGAGTTCCAGTTCAGGACATCCCCGAGTTCCAGGTCAAGCCAAGCCCGAGTTCCCGGTCAAGCCAAGTCCAAGTTCCAGGTCAAGACAAGTCTGAGTTCCCAGTCAAGCCAAATCCGAGTTCCAGGTCAAGCCAAGTCCGTGTTCCAGGTCATGCCAAGCTCGAGTTCCCGGTCAAGCCAAGTCCGAGTTCCAGGTCAAGCCAAGTCCGAGTTCCCGGTCAAGCCAAGTCCGTGTTCCAGGTCAAGCCAAGTCTGAGTTCCCTGTCAAGCCAAGTCCGGGGTTCCGGGCAAGCAACGTCCGAGTTCCAGGTCAAGCCAAGCCTGAGTTCCTGGTCAAGGCAAGTCCGAGTTCTCGGTCAAGCCAAGCCCGAGTTCCTGGTCAAGCCAAGCACGAGATCCAGGTCAAGCCAAGACTGAGTTCCCGGTCAAGCCAAGTCCGAGTTCCAGGTCAAGCCAAGTCCGAGTTCTCGGTCAAACAAACGCCCGAGTTCACGATCAAGCCAAGACTGAGTTGCCGGTCAAGCCAAGTTCGAGTTCCCAGTCAAGCCAAGTCCGAGTTCCAGGTCAAGCCAAGCCGGGGTTCCCAGTCAAACCAAGTCCGTGTTCCAGGTCAAGCCAAGACTGAGTTCCCGGTCAAGCCAAAGACGAGTTCCAGGTCAAGCCAAGTCCGAGTTCCCAGTCAAACCAAGTCCGTGTTCCAGGTCAAGCCAAGTCCGAGTTCCCGGTCAAGCCAAGTCCGTGTTCCAGGTCAAGCCAAGCCTTAGTACCCTGTCAAGCCAAGTCCGAGTTTCCGGTCAAGCCAAGTCCGTGTTCCAGGTCAAGACAAGTCTGAGTACCCTGTCAAGCCAAGTCCGAGTTCCTGGTCAAGCCAAGTCCGAGTTCCAGATCAAGCCAGGTCCGTGTTCCAGGTCAATCCAAGCCCGAGTTCCAGGTAAGCCAAGACAGATTTCCCGGTCAAGCCAAGTCCGAGTTCCTGGTCAAGCAAGCACGAGATCCAGGTCAAGCCAAGTCTGATTTCCCGGTCAAGCCAAGTCCGAGTTCCAGGTCAAGCAAAGCTCGAGTTCACGGTCAAGCCAAGTCTGAGTTCCCGGTCAACCCAAGTTCGAGTTCCCGGTCACGCCAAGTCCGTGTTCCAGGTCAAGCCAAGTCCGAGTTCCCAGTCAAACCAAGTCCGTGTTCCAGGTCAAGCCAAGTCTAAGTTCCCGGTCAAGCCAAGTCCATGTTCCAGGTCAAGCCAAGCCTTAGTACCCTGTCAAGCCAAGTCCGAGTTTCCGGTCAAGCCAAGTCCGTGTTCCAGGTCAAGACAAGTCTGAGTACCCTGTCAAGCCAAGTCCGAGTTCCTGGTCAAGCCAAGTCCGAGTTCCAGATCAAGCCAGGTCCGTGTTCCAGGTCAATCCAAGCCCGAGTTCCAGGTAAGCCAAGACCGATTTCCCGGTCAAGCCAAGTACGGTTTCCCAGTCAAACCAAGTCCGTGTTCCAGGTCAAGCCAAGTCTTAATTCCCGGTCAAGCCAAGTCCGAGTTCCAGGTCAAGCCAAGCTCGAGTTCACGGTCAAGCCAAGCCCGATTTCCCGGTCAAGCCAAGTCCGAGTTCCAGGTTAAGCCAAGCCCGAGTTCCAGGTCAAGCCAAGACCGAGTTCCCGGTCAAGCCAAGTCCGAGTTCCCGGACAAGCCAAATCCGAGTTGCAGGTCAAGCCAAGCCCGAGTTCCAGGTCAGGACATGCCCGAGTTCCAGGTCAAGCCAAGCCCGAGTTCCCGGACAAGCCAAGTCCGTGTACCAGGTCAAGCCACGCCCGAGTTCCCGGTCAAGCGAAGTCCTAGTTCCAGATCAAGCCAGGTCCGTGTTCCAGCTCAATGCAAGCCCGAGTTCCAGGTAAGCCAAGCCCGATTTCCCGGTCAAGCCAAGTCCGAGTTTCCGGTCAAGCCAAGCACGATATCCAGGTCAAGCCAAGACTGAGTTCCCGGTCAAGCCAAGTCCGAGTTCTCGGTCAAGCCAAGCCCGAGTTCCTGGTCAAGCCAAGCACGATATCCAGGTCAAGCCAAGACTGAGTTCCCGGTCAAGCCAAGTCCGAGTTCCAGGTCAATCCAAGTCCGAGTTCTCGGTCAAACAAACGCCCGAGTTCACGATCAAGCCAAGACTGAGTTGCCGGTCAAGCCAAGTTCGAGTTCCCAGTCAAGCCAAGTCCGAGTTCCAGGTCAAGCCAAGCCCGGGTTCCCAGTCAAACCAAGTCCGTGTTCAAGGTCAAGCCAAGACTGAGTTCCCGGTCAAGCCAAAGACGAGTTCCAGGTCAAGCCAAGTCCGAGTTCCCAGTCAAACCAAGTCCGTGTTCCAGGTCAAGCCAAGTCCGAGTTCCCGGTCAAGCCAAGTCCGTGTTCCAGGTCAAGACAAGTCTGAGTACCCTGTCAAGCCAAGTCCGAGTTCCTGGTCAAGCCAAGTCCGAGTTCCAGATCAAGCCAGGTCCGTGTTCCAGGTCAATCCAAGCCCGAGTTCCAGGTAAGCCAAGACAGATTACCCGGTCAAGCCAAGTCCGAGTTCCTGGTCAAGCAAGCACGAGATCCAGGTCAAGCCAAGTCTGATTTCCCGGTCAAGCCAAGTCCGAGTTCCAGGTCAAGCAAAGCTCGAGTTCACGGTCAAGCCAAGTCTGAGTTCCCGGTCAACCCAAGTTCGAGTTCCCGGTCACGCCACGTCCGTGTTCCAGGTCAAGCCAAGTCCGAGTTCCCAGTCAAACCAAGTCCGTGTTCCAGGTCAAGCCAAGTCCATGTTCCAGGTCAAGACAAGCCTTAGTACCCTGTCAAGCCAAGTCCGAGTTTCCGGTCAAGCCAAGTCCGTGTTCCAGGTCAAGACAAGTCTGAGTACCCTGTCAAGCCAAGTCCGAGTTCCTGGTCAAGCCAAGTCCGAGTTCCAGATCAAGCCAGGTCCGTGTTCCAGGTCAATCCAAGCCCGAGTTCCAGGTAAGCCAAGACCGATTTCCCGGTCAAGCCAAGTACGGGTTCCCAGTCAAACCAAGTCCGTGTTCCAGGTCAAGCCAAGTCTTAATTCCCGGTCAAGCCAAGTCCGAGTTCCAGGTCAAGCCAAGCTCGAGTTCACGGTCAAGCCAAGCCCGATTTCCCGGTCAAGCCAAGTCCGAGTTCCAGGTTAAGCCAAGCCCGAGTTCCAGGTCAAGCCAAGACGGAGTTCCCGGTCAAGCCAAGTCCGAGTTCCCGGACAAGCCAAATCCGAGTTGCAGGTCAAGCCAAGCCCGAGTTCCAGGTCAGGACATGCCCGAGTTCCAGGTCAAGCCAAGCCCGAGTTCCCGGACAAGCCAAGTCCGTGTACCAGGTCAAGCCACGCCCGAGTTCCCGGTCAAGCGAAGTCCGAGTTCCAGATCAAGCCAGGTCCGTGTTCCAGCTCAATGCAAGCCCGAGTTCCAGGTAAGCCAAGCCCGATTTCCCGGTCAAGCCAAGTCCGAGTTTCCGGTCAAGCCAAGCACGATATCCAGGTCAAGCCAAGACTGAGTTCCCGGTCAAGCCAAGTCCGAGTTCTCGGTCAAGCCAAGCCCGAGTTCCTGGTCAAGCCAAGCACGATATCCAGGTCAAGCCAAGACTGAGTTCCCGGTCAAGCCAAGTCCGAGTTCCAGGTCAATCCAAGTCCGAGTTCTCGGTCAAACAAACGCCCGAGTTCACGATCAAGCCAAGACTGAGTTGCCGGTCAAGCCAAGTTCGAGTTCCCAGTCAAGCCAAGTCCGAGTTCCAGGTCAAGCCAAGCCCGGGTTCCCAGTCAAACCAAGTCCGTGTTCAAGGTCAAGCCAAGACTGAGTTCCCGGTCAAGCCAAAGACGAGTTCCAGGTCAAGCCAAGTCCGAGTTCCCAGTCAAACCAAGTCCGTGTTCCAGGTCAAGCCAAGTCCGAGTTCCCGGTCAAGCCAAGTCCGAGTTCCAGCTCAAGCCAAGCCTGAGTTCCTGGTCAAGCCAAGTCCGAGTTCCAGGTCAAGCCAAGTCCGTGTTCCAGGTCAAGCCACGCCCGAGTTCCCGGTCAAGCCAAGTCCGAGTTCCAGGTCTAGCCAAGTCCGTGTTCCAGGTCAGGACATGCCCGAGTTCCCGGTCAAGCCAAGCCCGAGTTCCCGGTCAAGCCAAGCACGATATCCAGGTCAAGCCAAGACTGAGTTCCCGGTCAAGCCAAGTCCGAGTTCCAGGTCAAGCCAAGTCCGAGTTCTCGGTCAAACAAACGCCCGAGTTCACGATCAAGCCAAGACTGAGTTGCCGGTCAAGCCAAGTTCGAGTTCCCAGTCAAGCCAAGTCCGAGTTCCAGGTCAAGCCAAGCCCGAGTTCCCGGTCAAGCCAAGTCCGAGTTCCAGGTCTAGCCAAGCCCGAGTTCCCGGTCAAGCCTAGCCCGAGTTCCCGGTCAAGCCAAGTCCGAGTTCCAGGTCAAGCCAAGTCCGTGTTCCAGGTCAAGCCAAGCCTGAGTTCCAGGACAAGCCAAGTCCGAGTTCCCGGTCAAGTCAAGTCCGAGTTTCCGGTCAAGCCAAGATCGTGTTCCAGGTCAAGCCAAGTCTGAGTACCCTGTCAAGCCAAGTCCACGTTTCCGTTCAAGCCAAGTCCGAGTTCCAGGTCAAGCCAAGCCTGAGTTCCTGGTCAAGCCAAGTCCGAGTTCTCGGTCATGGCAAGCCCGAGTTCCTGGTCAAATCAAGCACGAGATCCAGGTCACGCCAAGTCTGATTTCCCGGTCAAGCCAAGTCTGAGATCCAGGTCAAGCCAAGTCCGAGTTCTCTGTCAATCCAAGCTCGAGTTCCCGGTCAAGCCAAGTCCGTGTTCCAGGTCAAGCCAAGTCTGAGTTCCCGGTCAAGCCAAACCCGAGTTCCAGGTCAAGCCAAGTCCGAATTCCCAGTCAAACCAAGTCCGTGTTCCAGGTCAAGCCAAGTCTAACTTCCCGGCCAAGCCAAGTCCGAGTTCCAGGTCAAGCCAAGCACGATTTCCAGGTCTAGCCTAGTCCGAGTTCCCGGTCAAGCCAAGTCCGAGTTCCAGATCAAGCCAAGTCCGAGTTCCAGATCAAGCCAAGTCCGTGTTCAAGGTCAATCCAAGCCCGAGTTCCAGGAAAGCCAAGCCCGATTTCCCGGTCAAGCCAAGTCTGAGTTCCCAGTCAAGCCAAGTCCGAGTTCCAGGTCAAGCCAAGTCCGTGTTCCAGGTCAAGCCACGCCCGAGTTCCCGGTCAAGCCAAGTCCGAGTTCCAGGTCAAGCCAAGTCCGTGTTCCAGGTCAAGCCAAGCCTGAGTTCCAGGTCAAGCCAAGTCCGAGTTCCCGGTCAAGCCAATTCCGTGTTCCTGGTCAAGACAAGTCTGAGTACCCTGTCAAGCCAAGTCCGAGTTTCCGGTCAAGCCAAGTCCGTGTTCCAGGTCAAGACCAAGCCCGAGTTCCCGGTCAAGCCAAGTCCGAGTTCCCGGTCAAGCCAAGTCCAAGTTCCAGGTCAAGCCATTTCGGAGTTCCCAGTCAAGCCAAGTCCGTGTTCCAGGTCAAGCTACACCCGAGTTCACGAGCACGCCAAGTCCGAGTTCCAGGTCAAGCCAAGTCCATGTACCAGGTCAAGCCAAGCCCGAGTTCCAGGTTAAGACAAGCCCGAGTTCCAGGTCAAGCCAAGTCCGAGTTCCCGGACAAGCCAAATCCGAGTTGCAGGTCAAGCCAAGCCCGAGTTCCAGTTCAGGACATCCCCGAGTTCCAGGTCAAGCCAAGCCCGAGTTCCCGGTTAAGCCAAGTCCAAGTTCCAGGTCAAGACAAGTCTGAGTTCCCAGTCAAGCCAAATCCGAGTTCCAGGTCAAGCCAAGTCCGTGTTCCAGGTCATGCCAAGCCCGAGTTCCCGGTCAAGCCAAGTCCGAGTTCCAGGTCAAGCCAAGTCCGAGTTCCCGGTCAAGCCAAGTCCGTGTTCCAGGTCAAGCCAAGTCTGAGTTCCCTGTCAAGCCAAGTCCGGGGTTCCGGGCAAGCAACGTCCGAGTTCCAGGTCAAGCCAAGCCTGAGTTCCTGGTCAAGGCAAGTCCGAGTTCTCGGTCAAGCCAAGCCCGAGTTCCTGGTCAAGCCAAGCACGAGATCCAGGTCAAGCCAAGACTGAGTTCCCGGTCAAGCCAAGTCCGAGTTCCAGGTCAAGCCAAGTCCGAGTTCTCGGTCAAACAAACGCCCGAGTTCACGATCAAGCCAAGACTGAGTTGCCGGTCAAGCCAAGTTCGAGTTCCCAGTCAAGCCAAGTCCGAGTTCCAGGTCAAGCCAAGCCGGGGTTCCCAGTCAAACCAAGTCCGTGTTCCAGGTCAAGCCAAGACTGAGTTCCCGGTCAAGCCAAAGACGAGTTCCAGGTCAAGCCAAGTCCGAGTTCCCAGTCAAACCAAGTCCGTGTTCCAGGTCAAGCCAAGTCCGTGTTCCCGGTCAAGCCAAGTCCGTGTTCCAGGTCAAGCCAAGCCTTAGTACCCTGTCAAGCCAAGTCCGAGTTTCCGGTCAAGCCAAGTCCGTGTTCCAGGTCAAGACAAGTCTGAGTACCCTGTCAAGCCAAGTCCGAGTTCCTGGTCAAGCCAAGTCCGAGTTCCAGATCAAGCCAGGTCCGTGTTCCAGGTCAATCCAAGCCCGAGTTCCAGGTAAGCCAAGACCGATTTCCCGGTCAAGCCAAGTCCGAGTTCCTGGTCAAGCAAGCACGAGATCCAGGTCAAGCCAAGTCTGATTTCCCGGTCAAGCCAAGTCCGAGTTCCAGGTCAAGCAAAGCTCGAGTTCACGGTCAAGCCAAGTCTGAGTTCCCGGTCAACCCAAGTTCGAGTTCCCGGTCACGCCAAGTCCGTGTTCCAGGTCAAGCCAAGTCCGAGTTCCCAGTCAAACCACGTCCGTGTTCCAGGTCAAGCCAAGTCTAAGTTCCCGGTCAAGCCAAGTCCATGTTCCAGGTCAAGCCAAGCCTTAGTACCCTGTCAAGCCAAGTCCGAGTTTTCGGTCAAGCCAAGTCCGTGTTCCAGGTCAAGACAAGTCTGAGTACCCTGTCAAGCCAAGTCCGAGTTCCTGGTCAAGCCAAGTCCGAGTTCCAGATCAAGCCAGGTCCGTGTTCCAGGTCAATCCAAGCCCGAGTTCCAGGTAAGCCAAGACCGATTTCCCGGTCAAGCCAAGTACGGGTTCCCAGTCAAACCAAGTCCGTGTTCCAGGTCAAGCCAAGTCTTAATTCCCGGTCAAGCCAAGTCCGAGTTCCAGGTCAAGCCAAGCTCGAGTTCACGGTCAAGCCAAGCCCAATTTCCCGGTCAAGCCAAGTCCGAGTTCCAGGTTAAGCCAAGCCCGAGTTCCAGGTCAAGCCAAGCCCGAGTTCCAGGTCAGGACATGCCCGAGTTCCAGGTCAAGCCAAGCCCGAGTTCCCGGACAAGCCAAGTCCGTGTACCAGGTCAAGCCACGCCCGAGTTCCCGGTCAAGCGAAGTCCGAGTTCCAGATCAAGCCAGGTCCGTGTTCCAGCTCAATGCAAGCCCGAGTTCCAGGTAAGCCAAGCCCGATTTCCCGGTCAAGCCAAGTCCGAGTTTCCGGTCAAGCCAAGCACGATATCCAGGTCAAGCCAAGTCCGTGTTCCAGGTCAAGACAAGTCTGAGTACCCTGTCAAGCCAAGTCCGAGTTCCTGGTCAAGCCAAGTCCGAGTTCCAGATCAAGCCAGGTCCGTGTTCCAGGTCAATCCAAGCCCGAGTTCCAGGTAAGCCAAGACAGATTTCCCGGTCAAGCCAAGTCCGAGTTCCTGGTCAAGCAAGCACGAGATCCAGGTCAAGCCAAGTCTGATTTCCCGGTCAAGCCAAGTCCGAGTTCCAGGTCAAGCAAAGCTCGAGTTCACGGTCAAGCCAAGTCTGAGTTCCCGGTCAACCCAAGTTCGAGTTCCCGGTCACGCCAAGTCCGTGTTCCAGGTCAAGCCAAGTCCGAGTTCCCAGTCAAACCAAGTCCGTGTTCCAGGTCAAGCCAAGTCTAAGTTCCCGGTCAAGCCAAGTCCATGTTCCAGGTCAAGCCAAGCCTTAGTACCCTGTCAAGCCAAGTCCGAGTTTCCGGTCAAGCCAAGTCCGTGTTCCAGGTCAAGACAAGTCTGAGTACCCTGTCAAGCCAAGTCCGAGTTCCTGGTCAAGCCAAGTCCGAGTTCCAGATCAAGCCAGGTCCGTGTTCCAGGTCAATCCAAGCCCGAGTTCCAGGTAAGCCAAGACCGATTTCCCGGTCAAGCCAAGTACGGGTTCCCAGTCAAACCAAGTCCGTGTTCCAGGTCAAGCCAAGTCTTAATTCCCGGTCAAGCCAAGTCCGAGTTCCAGGTCAAGCCAAGCTCGAGTTCACGGTCAAGCCAAGCCCGATTTCCCGGTCAAGCCAAGTCCGAGTTCCAGGTTAAGCCAAGCCCGAGTTCCAGGTCAAGCCAAGACCGAGTTCCCGGTCAAGCCAAGTCCGAGTTCCCGGACAAGCCAAATCCGAGTTGCAGGTCAAGCCAAGCCCGAGTTCCAGGTCAGGACATGCCCGAGTTCCAGGTCAAGCCAAGCCCGAGTTCCCGGACAAGCCAAGTCCGTGTACCAGGTCAAGCCACGCCCGAGTTCCCGGTCAAGCGAAGTCCTAGTTCCAGATCAAGCCAGGTCCGTGTTCCAGCTCAATGCAAGCCCGAGTTCCAGGTAAGCCAAGCCCGATTTCCCGGTCAAGCCAAGTCCGAGTTTCCGGTCAAGCCAAGCACGATATCCAGGTCAAGCCAAGACTGAGTTCCCGGTCAAGCCAAGTCCGAGTTCTCGGTCAAGCCAAGCCCGAGTTCCTGGTCAAGCCAAGCACGATATCCAGGTCAAGCCAAGACTGAGTTCCCGGTCAAGCCAAGTCCGAGTTCCAGGTCAATCCAAGTCCGAGTTCTCGGTCAAACAAACGCCCGAGTTCACGATCAAGCCAAGACTGAGTTGCCGGTCAAGCCAAGTTCGAGTTCCCAGTCAAGCCAAGTCCGAGTTCCAGGTCAAGCCAAGCCCGGGTTCCCAGTCAAACCAAGTCCGTGTTCAAGGTCAAGCCAAGACTGAGTTCCCGGTCAAGCCAAAGACGAGTTCCAGGTCAAGCCAAGTCCGAGTTCCCAGTCAAACCAAGTCCGTGTTCCAGGTCAAGCCAAGTCCGAGTTCCCGGTCAAGCCAAGTCCGAGTTCCAGCTCAAGCCAAGCCTGAGTTCCTGGTCAAGCCAAGTCCGAGTTCCAGGTCAAGCCAAGTCCGTGTTCCAGGTCAAGCCACGCCCGAGTTCCAGGTCAAGCCAAGTCCGAGTTCCAGGTCTAGCCAAGTCCGTGTTCCAGGTCAGGACATGCCCGAGTTCCCGGTCAAGCCAAGCCCGAGTTCCCGGTCAAGCCAAGCACGATATCCAGGTCAAGCCAAGACTGAGTTCCCGGTCAAGCCAAGTCCGAGTTCCAGGTCAAGCCAAGTCCGAGTTCTCGGTCAAACAAACGCCCGAGTTCACGATCAAGCCAAGACTGAGTTGCCGGTCAAGCCAAGTTCGAGTTCCCAGTCAAGCCAAGTCCGAGTTCCAGGTCAAGCCAAGCCCGAGTTCCCGGTCAAGCCAAGTCCAGTTCCAGGTCTAGCCAAGCCCGAGTTCCCGGTCAAGCCTAGCCCGAGTTCCCGGTCAAGCCAAGTCCGAGTTCCAGGTCAAGCCAAGTCCGTGTTCCAGGTCAAGCCAAGCCTGAGTTCCAGGACAAGCCAAGTCCGAGTTCCCGGTCAAGCCAAGTCCGAGTTTCCGGTCAAGCCAAGATCGTGTTCCAGGTCAAGCCAAGTCTGAGTACCCTGTCAAGCCAAGTCCAAGTTTCCGTTCAAGCCAAGTCCGAGTTCCAGGTCAAGCCAAGCCTGAGTTCCTGGTCAAGCCAAGTCCGAGTTCTCGGTCATGCCAAGCCCGAGTTCCTGGTCAAATCAAGCACGAGATCCAGGTCACGCCAAGTCTGAGTTCCCGGTCAAGCCAAGTCTGAGATCCAGGTCAAGCCAAGTCCGAGTTCTCTGTCAATCCAAGCTCGAGTTCCCGGTCAAGCCAAGTCCGTGTTCCAGGTCAAGCCAAGTCTGAGTTCCCGGTCAAGCCAAACCCGAGTTCCAGGTCAAGCCAAGTCCGAATTCCCAGTCAAACCAAGTCCGTGTTCCAGGTCAAGCCAAGCACGATTTCCAGGTCTAGCCTAGTCCGAGTTCCAGGTCAAGCCAAGTCCGAGTTCCAGATCAAGCCAAGTCCGAGTTCCAGATCAAGCCAAGTCCGTGTTCAAGGTCAATCCAAGCCCGAGTTCCAGGTAAGCCAAGCCCGATTTCCCGGTCAAGCCAAGTCTGAGTTCCCAGTCAAGCCAAGTCCGAGTTCCAGGTCAAGCCAAGTCCGTGTTCCAGGTCAAGCCACGCCCGAGTTCCCGGTCAAGCCAAGTCCGAGTTCCAGGTCAAGCCAAGTCCGTGTTCCAGTTCAAGCCAAGCCTGAGTTCCAGGTCAAGCCAAGTCCGAGTTCCCGGTCAAGCCAATTCCGTGTTCCTGGTCAAGACAAGTCTGAGTACCCTGTCAAGCCAAGTCCGAGTTTCCGGTCAAGCCAAGTCCGTGTTCCAGGTCAAGACCAAGCCCGAGTTCCCGGTCAAGCCAAGTCCGAGTTCCCGGTCAAGCCAAGTCCAAGTTCCAGGTCAAGCCATTTCGGAGTTCCCAGTCAAGCCAAGTCCGTGTTCCAGGTCAAGCTACACCCGAGTTCACGAGCACGCCAAGTCCGAGTTCCAGGTCAAGCCAAGTCCATGTACCAGGTCAAGCCAAGCCCGAGTTCCAGGTTAAGACAAGCCCGAGTTCCAGGTCAAGCCAAGTCCGAGTTCCCGGACAAGCCAAATCCGAGTTGCAGGTCAAGCCAAGCCCGAGTTCCAGTTCAGGACATCCCCGAGTTCCAGGTCAAGTCAAGCCCGAGTTCCCGGTCAAGCCAAGTCCAAGTTCCAGGTCAAGACAAGTCTGAGTTCCCAGTCAAGCCAAATCCGAGTTCCAGGTCAAGCCAAGTCCGTGTTCCAGGTCATGCCAAGCCCGAGTTCCCGGTCAAGCCAAGTCCGAGTTCCAGGTCAAGCCAAGTCCGAGTTCCCGGTCAAGCCAAGTCCGTGTTCCAGGTCAAGCCAAGTCTGAGTTCCCTGTCAAGCCAAGTCCGGGGTTCCGGGCAAGCAACGTCCGAGTTCCAGGTCAAGCCAAGCCTGAGTTCCTGGTCAAGGCAAGTCCGAGTTCTCGGTCAAGCCAAGCCCGAGTTCCTGGTCAAGCCAAGCACGAGATCCAGGTCAAGCCAAGACTGAGTTCCCGGTCAAGCCAAGTCCGAGTTCCAGGTCAAGCCAAGTCCGAGTTCTCGGTCAAACAAACGCCCGAGTTCACGATCAAGCCAAGACTGAGTTGCCGGTCAAGCCAAGTTCGAGTTCCCAGTCAAGCCAAGTCCGAGTTCCAGGTCAAGCCAAGCCCGGGTTCCCAGTCAAACCAAGTCCGTGTTCAAGGTCAAGCCAAGACTGAGTTCCCGGTCAAGCCAAAGACGAGTTCCAGGTCAAGCCAAGTCCGAGTTCCCAGTCAAACCAAGTCCGTGTTCCAGGTCAAGCCAAGTCCGAGTTCCCGGTCAAGCCAAGTCCGAGTTCCAGCTCAAGCCAAGCCTGAGTTCCTGGTCAAGCCAAGTCCGAGTTCCAGGTCAAGCCAAGTCCGTGTTCCAGGTCAAGCCACGCCCGAGTTCCCGGTCAAGCCAAGTCCGAGTTCCAGGTCTAGCCAAGTCCGTGTTCCAGGTCAGGACATGCCCGAGTTCCCGGTCAAGCCAAGCCCGAGTTCCCGGTCAAGCCAAGCACGATATCCAGGTCAAGCCAAGACTGAGTTCCCGGTCAAGCCAAGTCCGAGTTCCAGGTCAAGCCAAGTCCGAGTTCTCGGTCAAACAAACGCCCGAGTTCACGATCAAGCCAAGACTGAGTTGCCGGTCAAGCCAAGTTCGAGTTCCCAGTCAAGCCAAGTCCGAGTTCCAGGTCAAGCCAAGCCCGAGTTCCCGGTCAAGCCAAGTCCGAGTTCCAGGTCTAGCCAAGCCCGAGTTCCCGGTCAAGCCTAGCCCGAGTTCCCGGTCAAGCCAAGTCCGAGTTCCAGGTCAAGCCAAGTCCGTGTTCCAGGTCAAGCCAAGCCTGAGTTCCAGGACAAGCCAAGTCCGAGTTCCCGGTCAAGCCAAGTCCGAGTTTCCGGTCAAGCCAAGATCGTGTTCCAGGTCAAGCCAAGTCTGAGTACCCTGTCAAGCCAAGTCCAAGTTTCCGTTCAAGCCAAGTCCGAGTTCCAGGTCAAGCCAAGCCTGAGTTCCTGGTCAAGCCAAGTCCGAGTTCTCGGTCATGCCAAGCCCGAGTTCCTGGTCAAATCAAGCACGAGATCCAGGTCACGCCAAGTCTGAGTTCCCGGTCAAGCCAAGTCTGAGATCCAGGTCAAGCCAAGTCCGAGTTCTCTGTCAATCCAAGCTCGAGTTCCCGGTCAAGCCAAGTCCGTGTTCCAGGTCAAGCCAAGTCTGAGTTCCCGGTCAAGCCAAACCCGAGTTCCAGGTCAAGCCAAGTCCGAATTCCCAGTCAAACCAAGTCCGTGTTCCAGGTCAAGCCAAGTCTAACTTCCCGGCCAAGCCAAGTCCGAGTTCCAGGTCAAGCCAAGCACGATTTCCAGGTCTAGCCTAGTCCGAGTTCCAGGTCAAGCCAAGTCCGAGTTCCAGATCAAGCCAAGTCCGAGTTCCAGATCAAGCCAAGTCCGTGTTCAAGGTCAATCCAAGCCCGAGTTCCAGGTAAGCCAAGCCCGATTTCCCGGTCAAGCCAAGTCTGAGTTCCCAGTCAAGCCAAGTCCGAGTTCCAGGTCAAGCCAAGTCCGTGTTCCAGGTCAAGCCACGCCCGAGTTCCCGGTCAAGCCAAGTCCGAGTTCCAGGTCAAGCCAAGTCCGTGTTCCAGGTCAAGCCAAGCCTGAGTTCCAGGTCAAGCCAAGTCCGAGTTCCCGGTCAAGCCAATTCCGTGTTCCTGGTCAAGACAAGTCTGAGTACCCTGTCAAGCCAAGTCCGAGTTTCCGGTCAAGCCAAGTCCGTGTTCCAGGTCAAGACCAAGCCCGAGTTCCCGGTCAAGCCAAGTCCGAGTTCCCGGTCAAGCCAAGTCCAAGTTCCAGGTCAAGCCATTTCGGAGTTCCCAGTCAAGCCAAGTCCGTGTTCCAGGTCAAGCTACACCCGAGTTCACGAGCACGCCAAGTCCGAGTTCCAGGTCAAGCCAAGTCCATGTACCAGGTCAAGCCAAGCCCGAGTTCCAGGTTAAGACAAGCCCGAGTTCCAGGTCAAGCCAAGTCCGAGTTCCCGGACAAGCCAAATCCGAGTTGCAGGTCAAGCCAAGCCCGAGTTCCAGTTCAGGACATCCCCGAGTTCCAGGTCAAGCCAAGCCCGAGTTCCCGGTCAAGCCAAGTCCAAGTTCCAGGTCAAGACAAGTCTGAGTTCCCAGTCAAGCCAAATCCGAGTTCCAGGTCAAGCCAAGTCCGTGTTCCAGGTCATGCCAAGCCCGAGTTTCCGGTCAAGCCAAGTCCGAGTTCCAGGTCAAGCCAAGTCCGAGTTCCCGGTCAAGCCAAGTACGTGTTCCAGGTCAAGCCAAGTCTGAGTTCCCTGTCAAGCCAAGTCCGGGGTTCCGGGCAAGCAACGTCCGAGTTCCAGGTCAAGCCAAGCCTGAGTTCCTGGTCAAGGCAAGTCCGAGTTCTCGGTCAAGCCAAGCCCGAGTTCCTGGTCAAGCCAAGCACGAGATCCAGGTCAAGCCAAGACTGAGTTCCCGGTCAAGCCAAGTCCGAGTTCCAGGTCAAGCCAAGTCCGAGTTCTCGGTCAAACAAACGCCCGAGTTCACGATCAAGCCAAGACTGAGTTGCCGGTCAAGCCAAGTTCGAGTTCCCAGTCAAGCCAAGTCCGAGTTCCAGGTCAAGCCAAGCCGGGGTTCCCAGTCAAACCAAGTCCGTGTTCCAGGTCAAGCCAAGACTGAGTTCCCGGTCAAGCCAAAGACGAGTTCCAGGTCAAGCCAAGTCCGAGTTCCCAGTCAAACCAAGTCCGTGTTCCAGGTCAAGCCAAGTCTAAGTTCCCGGTCAAGCCAAGTCCATGTTCCAGGTCAAGCCAAGCCTTAGTACCCTGTCAAGCCAAGTCCGAGTTTTCGGTCAAGCCAAGTCCGTGTTCCAGGTCAAGACAAGTCTGAGTACCCTGTCAAGCCAAGTCCGAGTTCCTGGTCAAGCCAAGTCCGAGTTCCAGATCAAGCCAGGTCCGTGTTCCAGGTCAATCCAAGCCCGAGTTCCAGGTAAGCCAAGACCGATTTCCCGGTCAAGCCAAGTACGGGTTCCCAGTCAAACCAAGTCCGTGTTCCAGGTCAAGCCAAGTCTTAATTCCCGGTCAAGCCAAGTCCGAGTTCCAGGTCAAGCCAAGCTCGAGTTCACGGTCAAGCCAAGCCCAATTTCCCGGTCAAGCCAAGTCCGAGTTCCAGGTTAAGCCAAGCCCGAGTTCCAGGTCAAGCCAAGACCGAGTTCCCGGTCAAGCCAAGTCCGAGTTCCCGGACAAGCCAAATCCGAGTTGCAGGTCAAGCCAAGCCCGAGTTCCAGGTCAGGACATGCCCGAGTTCCAGGTCAAGCCAAGCCCGAGTTCCCGGACAAGCCAAGTCCGTGTACCAGGTCAAGCCACGCCCGAGTTCCCGGTCAAGCGAAGTCCGAGTTCCAGATCAAGCCAGGTCCGTGTTCCAGCTCAATGCAAGCCCGAGTTCCAGGTAAGCCAAGCCCGATTTCCCGGTCAAGCCAAGTCCGAGTTTCCGGTCAAGCCAAGCACGATATCCAGGTCAAGCCAAGACTGAGTTCCCGGTCAAGCCAAGTCCGAGTTCTCGGTCAAGCCAAGCCCGAGTTCCTGGTCAAGCCAAGCACGATATCCAGGTCAAGCCAAGACTGAGTTCCCGGTCAAGCCAAGTCCGAGTTCCAGGTCAATCCAAGTCCGAGTTCTCGGTCAAACAAACGCCCGAGTTCACGATCAAGCCAAGACTGAGTTGCCGGTCAAGCCAAGTTCGAGTTCCCAGTCAAGCCAAGTCCGAGTTCCAGGTCAAGCCAAGCCCGGGTTCCCAGTCAAACCAAGTCCGTGTTCAAGGTCAAGCCAAGACTGAGTTCCCGGTCAAGCCAAAGACGAGTTCCAGGTCAAGCCAAGTCCGAGTTCCCAGTCAAACCAAGTCCGTGTTCCAGGTCAAGCCAAGTCCGAGTTCCCGGTCAAGCCAAGTCCGAGTTCCAGCTCAAGCCAAGCCTGAGTTCCTGGTCAAGCCAAGTCCGAGTTCCAGGTCAAGCCAAGTCCGTGTTCCAGGTCAAGCCACGCCCGAGTTCCCGGTCAAGCCAAGTCCGAAATCCAGGTCTAGCCAAGTCCGTGTTCCAGGTCAGGACATGCCCGAGTTCCCGGTCAAGCCAAGCCCGAGTTCCCGGTCAAGCCAAGCACGATATCCAGGTCAAGCCAAGACTGAGTTCCCGGTCAAGCCAAGTCCGAGTTCCAGGTCAAGCCAAGTCCGAGTTCTCGGTCAAACAAACGCCCGAGTTCACGATCAAGCCAAGACTGAGTTGCCGGTCAAGCCAAGTTCGAGTTCCCAGTCAAGCCAAGTCCGAGTTCCAGGTCAAGCCAAGCCCGGGTTCCCAGTCAAACCAAGTCCGTGTTCCAGGTCAAGCCAAGACTGAGTTCCCAGTCAAGCCAAAGACGACTTCCAGGTCAAGCCAAGTCCGAGTTCCCAGTCAAACCAAGTCCGTGTTCCAGGTCAAGCCAAGTCCGAGTTCCCGGTCAAGCCAAGTCCGAGTTCCAGGTCAAGCCAAGTCCGTGTTCCAGGTCAAGCCACGCCCCAGTTCCCGGTCAAGCCAAGTCCGAGTTCCAGGTCTAGCCAAGTCCGTGTTCCAGGTCAGGACATGCCCGAGTTCCAGGTCAAGCCAAGCCCGAGTTCCCGGACAAGCCAAGTCCGAGTTCCAGGTCTAGCCAAGCCCGAGTTCCCGGTCAAGCCAAGCCCGAGTTCCAGGTCAAGCCAAGTCCGAGTTCCCGGTCAAGCCAAGTCCGAGTTCTCGGTCAAGCCAAGCCCGAGTTCCTGGTCAAGCCAAGCACGATATCCAGGTCAAGCCAAGACTGAGTTCCAGGTCAAGCCAAGTCCGAGTTCCAGGTCAAGCCAAGTCTGAGTTCTCGGTCAAACAAACGCCGAGTTCACGATCAAGCCAAGACTGAGTTGCCAGTCAAGCCAAGTTCGAGTTCCCAGTCAAGCCAAGTCCGAGTTCCAGGTCAAGCCAAGCCCGGGTTCCCAGTCAAACCAAGTCCGTGTTCCAGGTCAAGCCAAGACTGAGTTCCCGGTCAAGCCAAAGACGAGTTCCAGGTCAAGCCAAGTCCGAGTTCCCAGTCAAACCAAGTCCGTGTTCCAGGTCAAGCCAAGTCCGAGTTCCCGGTCAAGCCAAGTCCGAGTTCCAGCTCAAGCCAAGCCTGAGTTCCTGGTCAAGCCAAGTCCGAGTTCCAGGTCAAGCCAAGTCCGTGTTCCAGGTCAAGCCACGCCCGAGTTCCCGGTCAAGCCAAGTCCGAGTTCCAGGTCTAGCCAAGTCCGTGCTCCAGGTCAGGACATGCCCGAGTTCCAGGTCAAGCCAAGCCCGAGTTCCCGGACAAGCCAAGTCCGAGTTCCAGGTCTAGCCAAGCCCGAGTTCCCGGTCAAGCCAAGTCCGAGTTCCAGGTCAAGCCAAGTCCGTGTTCTAGGTCAAGCCAAGCCTGAGTTCCAGGTCAAGCCAAGTCCGAGTTCCCGGTCAAGCCAAGTCCGAGTTTCCGGTCAAGCCAAGTCCAAGTTCCAGGTCAAGCCAAGTCTGTGTTCCCAGTCAAGCCAAGTCCGAGTTCCAGGTCAAGCCAAGTCCGTGTTCCAGGTCAAGCCACGCCCGAGTTCCCGGTCAAGCCAAGTCCGAGTTCCAGGTCAAGCCAAGTCCGTGTTCCGGTCAAGAAAAGCCTGAGATCCAGGTCAAGCCAAGTCCGAGTTCCAGGTCTAGCCAAGTCCGTGTTCCAGGTCAGGACATGCCCGAGTTCCAGGTCAAGCCAAGCCCGAGTTCCCGGTCAAGCCAAGTCCGAGTTCCAGGTCTAGCCAAGCCCGAGTTCCCGGTCAAGCCTAGCCCGAGTTCCCGGTCAAGCCAAGTCCGAGTTCCAGGTCAAGCCAAGTCCGTGTTCCAGGTCAAGCCAAGCCTGAGTTCCAGGACAAGCCAAGTCCGAGTTCCCGGTCAAGCCAAGTCCGAGTTTCCGGTCAAGCCAAGATCGTGTTCCAGGTCAAGCCAAGTCTGAGTACCCTGTCAAGCCAAGTCCGAGTTCCAGGTCAAGCCAAGTCCGAGTTCCCAGTCAAGCCAAGTCCGAGTTCCAGGTCAAGCCAAGTCCGTGTTCCAGGTCAAGCCACGCCCGAGTTCCCGGTCAAGCCAAGTCCGAGTTCCAGGTCAAGCCAAGTCCGTGTTCCGGTCAAGCCAAGCCTGAGATCCAGGTCAAGCCAAGTCCGAGTTCCAGGTCTAGCCAAGTCCGTGTTCCAGGTCAGGACATGCCCGAGTTCCAGGTCAAGCCAAGCCCGAGTTCCCGGTCAAGCCAAGTCCGAGTTCCAGGTCTAGCCAAGCCCGAGTTCCCGGTCAAGCCTAGCCCGAGTTCCCGGTCAAGCCAAGTCCGAGTTCCAGGTCAAGCCAAGTCCGTGTTCCAGGTCAAGCCAAGCCTGAGTTCCAGGACAAGCCAAGTCCGAGTTCCCGGTCAAGCCAAGTCCGAGTTTCCGGTCAAGCCAAGATCGTGTTCCAGGTCAAGCCAAGTCTGAGTACCCTGTCAAGCCAAGTCCAAGTTTCCGGTCAAGCCAAGTCCGAGTTCCAGGTCAAGCCAAGCCTGAGTTCCTGGTCAAGCCAAGTCCGAGTTCTCGGTCATGCCAAGCCCGAGTTCCTGGTCAAATCAAGCACGAGATCCAGGTCACGCCAAGTCTGATTTCCCGGTCAAGCCAAGTCTGAGATCCAGGTCAAGCCAAGTCCGAGTTCTCTGTCAATCCAAGCTCGAGTTCCCGGTCAAGCCAAGTCCGTGTTCCAGGTCAAGCCAAGTCTGAGTTCCCGGTCAAGCCAAACCCGAGTTCCAGGTCAAGCCAAGTCCGAATTCCCAGTCAAACCAATTCCGTGTTCCAGGTCAAGCCAAGCCTGAGTTCCAGGTCAAGCCAAGTCCGAGTTCCCGGTCAAGCCAATTCCGTGTTCCTGGTCAAGACAAGTCTGAGTACCCTGTCAAGCCAAGTCCGAGTTTCCGGTCAAGCCAAGTCCGTGTTCCAGGTCAAGACCAAGCCCGAGTTCCCGGTCAAGCCAAGTCCGAGTTCCCGGTCAAGCCAAGTCCAAGTTCCAGGTCAAGCCATTTCGGAGTTCCCAGTCAAGCCAAGTCCGTGTTCCAGGTCAAGCTACACCCGAGTTCACGAGCACGCCAAGTCCGAGTTCCAGGTCAAGCCAAGTCCATGTACCAGTTCAAGCCAAGCCCGAGTTCCAGGTTAAGACATGCCCGAGTTCCAGGTCAAGCCAAGTCCGAGTTCCCGGACAAGCCAAATCCGAGTTGCAGGTCAAGCCAAGCCCGAGTTCCAGTTCAGGACATCCCCGAGTTCCAGGTCAAGCCAAGCCCGAGTTCCCGGTCAAGCCAAGTCTGAGTACCCTGTCAAGCCAAGTCCAAGTTTCCGGTCAAGCCAAGTCCGAGTTCCAGGTCAAGCCAAGCCTGAGTTCCTGGTCAAGCCAAGTCCGAGTTCTCGGTCATGCCAAGCCCGAGTTCCTGGTCAAATCAAGCACGAGATCCAGGTCACGCCAAGTCTGATTTCCCGGTCAAGCCAAGTCTGAGATCCAGGTCAAGCCAAGTCCGAGTTCTCTGTCAATCCAAGCTCGAGTTCCCGGTCAAGCCAAGTCCGTGTTCCAGGTCAAGCCAAGTCTGAGTTCCCGGTCAAGCCAAACCCGAGTTCCAGGTCAAGCCAAGTCCGAATTCCCAGTCAAACCAAGTCCGTGTTCCAGGTCAAGCCAAGCCTGAGTTCCAGGTCAAGCCAAGTCCGAGTTCCCGGTCAAGCCAATTCCGTGTTCCTGGTCAAGACAAGTCTGAGTACCCTGTCAAGCCAAGTCCGAGTTTCCGGTCAAGCCAAGTCCGTGTTCCAGGTCAAGACCAAGCCCGAGTTCCCGGTCAAGCCAAGTCCGAGTTCCCGGTCAAGCCAAGTCCAAGTTCCAGGTCAAGCCATTTCGGAGTTCCCAGTCAAGCCAAGTCCGTGTTCCAGGTCAAGCTACACCCGAGTTCACGAGCACGCCAAGTCCGAGTTCCAGGTCAAGCCAAGTCCATGTACCAGGTCAAGCCAAGCCCGAGTTCCAGGTTAAGACAAGCCCGAGTTCCAGGTCAAGCCAAGTCCGAGTTCCCGGACAAGCCAAATCCGAGTTGCAGGTCAAGCCAAGCCCGAGTTCCAGTTCAGGACATCCCCGAGTTCCAGGTCAAGCCAAGCCCGAGTTCCCGGTCAAGCCAAGTCCAAGTTCCAGGTCAAGACAAGTCTGAGTTCCCAGTCAAGCCAAATCCGAGTTCCAGGTCAAGCCAAGTCCGTGTTCCAGGTCAAGCCAAGTCCGTGTTCCAGGTCAAGCCAAGTCTGAGTTCCCTGTCAAGCCAAGTCCGGGGTTCCGGGCAAGCAACGTCCGAGTTCCAGGTCAAGCCAAGCCTGAGTTCCTGGTCAAGGCAAGTCCGAGTTCTCGGTCAAGCCAAGCCCGAGTTCCTGGTCAAGCCAAGCACGAGATCCAGGTCAAGCCAAGACTGAGTTCCCGGTCAAGCCAAGCACGAGATCCAGGTCAAGCCAAGTCCGAGTTCTCGGTCAAACAAACGCCCGAGTTCACGATCAAGCCAAGACTGAGTTGCCGGTCAAGCCAAGTTCGAGTTTCCGGTCAAGCCAAGTTCGTGTTCCAGGTCAAGCCAAGTCTGAGTACCCTGTCAAGCCAAGTCCAAGTTTCCGGTCAAGCCAAGTCCGAGTTCCAGGTCAAGCCAAGCCTGAGTTCCTGGTCAAGCCAAGTCCGAGTTCTCGGTCATGCCAAGCCCGAGTTCCTGGTCAAATCAAGCACGAGATCCAGGTCACGCCAAGTCTGATTTCCCGGTCAAGCCAAGTCTGAGATCCAGGTCAAGCCAAGTCCGAGTTCTCTGTCAATCCAAGCTCGAGTTCCCGGTCAAGCCAAGTCCGTGTTCCAGGTCAAGCCAAGTCTGAGTTCCCGGTCAAGCCAAACCCGAGTTCCAGGTCAAGCCAAGTCCGAATTCCCAGTCAAACCAAGTCCGTGTTCCAGGTCAAGCCAAGTCTAACTTCCCGGCCAAGCCAAGTCCGAGTTCCAGGTCAAGCCAAGCACGATTTCCAGGTCTAGCCTAGTCCGAGTTCCAGGTCAAGCCAAGTCCGAGTTCCAGATCAAGCCAAGTCCGTGTTCAAGGTCAATCCAAGCCCGAGTTCCAGGTAAGCCAAGCCCGATTTCCCGGTCAAGCCAAGTCTGAGTTCCCAGTCAAGCCAAGTCCGAGTTCCAGGTCAAGCCAAGTCCGTGTTCCAGGTCAAGCCACGCCCGAGTTCCCGGTCAAGCCAAGTCCGAGTTCCAGGTCAAGCCAAGTCCGTGTTCCAGGTCAAGCCAAGCCTGAGTTCCAGGTCAAGCCAAGTCCGAGTTCCCGGTCAAGCCAATTCCGTGTTCCTGGTCAAGACAAGTCTGAGTACCCTGTCAAGCCAAGTCCGAGTTTCCGGTCAAGCCAAGTCCGTGTTCCAGGTCAAGACCAAGCCCGAGTTCCCGGTCAAGCCAAGTCCGAGTTCCCGGTCAAGCCAAGTCCAAGTTCCAGGTCAAGCCATTTCGGAGTTCCCAGTCAAGCCAAGTCCGTGTTCCAGGTCAAGCAACACCCGAGTTCACGAGCACGCCAAGTCCGAGTTCCAGGTCAAGCCAAGTCCATGTACCAGGTCAAGCCAAGCCCGAGTTCCAGGTTAAGACAAGCCCGAGTTCCAGGTCAAGCCAAGTCCGAGTTCCCGGACAAGCCAAATCCGAGTTGCAGGTCAAGCCAAGCCCGAGTTCCAGTTCAGGACATCCCCGAGTTCCAGGTCAAGCCAAGCCCGAGTTCCCGGTCAAGCCAAGTCCAAGTTCCAGGTCAAGACAAGTCTGAGTTCCCAGTCAAGCCAAATCCGAGTTCCAGGTCAAGCCAAGTCCGTGTTCCAGGTCATGCCAAGCCCGAGTTCCCGGTCAAGCCAAGTCCGAGTTCCAGGTCAAGCCAAGTCCGAGTTCCCGGTCAAGCCAAGTCCGTGTTCCAGGTCAAGCCAAGTCTGAGTTCCCTGTCAAGCCAAGTCCGGGGTTCCGGGCAAGCAACGTCCGAGTTCCAGGTCAAGCCAAGCCTGAGTTCCTGGTCAAGGCAAGTCCGAGTTCTCGGTCAAGCCAAGCCCGAGTTCCTGGTCAAGCCAAGCACGAGATCCAGGTCAAGCCAAGACTGAGTTCCCGGTCAAGCCAAGCACGAGATCCAGGTCAAGCCAAGTCCGAGTTCTCGGTCAAACAAACGCCCGAGTTCACGATCAAGCCAAGACTGAGTTGCCGGTCAAGCCAAGTTCGAGTTCCCAGTCAAGCCAAGTCCGAGTTCCAGGTCAAGCCAAGCCGGGGTTCCCAGTCAAACCAAGTCCGTGTTCCAGGTCAAGCCAAGACTGAGTTCCCGGTCAAGCCAAAGACGAGTTCCAGGTCAAGCCAAGTCCGAGTTCCCAGTCAAACCAAGTCCGTGTTCCAGGTCAAGCCAAGTCCGAGTTCCCGGTCAAGCCAAGTCCGTGTTCCAGGTCAAGCCAAGCCTTAGTACCCTGTCAAGCCAAGTCCGAGTTTCCGGTCAAGCCAAGTCCGTGTTCCAGGTCAAGACAAGTCTGAGTACCCTGTCAAGCCAAGTCCGAGTTCCTGGTCAAGCCAAGTCCGAGTTCCAGATCAAGCCAGGTCCGTGTTCCAGGTCAATCCAAGCCCGAGTTCCAGGTAAGCCAAGACCGATTTCCCGGTCAAGCCAAGTCCGAGTTCCTGGTCAAGCAAGCACGAGATCCAGGTCAAGCCAAGTCTGATTTCCCGGTCAAGCCAAGTCCGAGTTCCAGGTCAAGCAAAGCTCGAGTTCACGGTCAAGCCAAGTCTGAGTTCCCGGTCAACCCAAGTTCGAGTTCCCGGTCACGCCAAGTCCGTGTTCCAGGTCAAGCCAAGTCCGAGTTCCCAGTCAAACCAAGTCCGTGTTCCAGGTCAAGCCAAGTCTAAGTTCCCGGTCAAGCCAAGTCCATGTTCCAGGTCAAGCCAAGCCTTAGTACCCTGTCAAGCCAAGTCCGAGTTTCCGGTCAAGCCAAGTCCGTGTTCCAGGTCAAGACATGTCTGAGTACCCTGTCAAGCCAAGTCCGAGTTCCTGGTCAAGCCAAGTCCGAGTTCCAGATCAAGCCAGGTCCGTGTTCCAGGTCAATCCAAGCCCGAGTTCCAGGTAAGCCAAGACCGATTTCCCGGTCAAGCCAAGTACGGGTTCCCAGTCAAACCAAGTCCGTGTTCCAGGTCAAGCCAAGTCTTAATTCCCGGTCAAGCCAAGTCCGAGTTCCAGGTTAAGCCAAGCCCGAGTTCCAGGTCAAGCCAAGACCGAGTTCCCGGTCAAGCCAAGTCCGAGTTCCCGGACAAGCCAAATCCGAGTTGCAGGTCAAGCCAAGCCCGAGTTCCAGGTCAGGACATGCCCGAGTTCCAGGTCAAGCCAAGCCCGAGTTCCCGGACAAGCCAAGTCCGTGTACCAGGTCAAGCCACGCCCGAGTTCCCGGTCAAGCGAAGTCCGAGTTCCAGATCAAGCCAGGTCCGTGTTCCAGCTCAATGCAAGCCCGAGTTCCAGGTAAGCCAAGCCCGATTTCCCGGTCAAGCCAAGTCCGAGTTTCCGGTCAAGCCAAGCACGATATCCAGGTCAAGCCAAGACTGAGTTCCCGGTCAAGCCAAGTCCGAGTTCCAGGTCAATCCAAGTCCGAGTTCTCGGTCAAACAAACGCCCGAGTTCACGATCAAGCCAAGACTGAGTTGCCGGTCAAGCCAAGTTCGAGTTCCCAGTCAAGCCAAGTCCGAGTTCCAGGTCAAGCCAAGCCCGGGTTCCCAGTCAAACCAAGTCCGTGTTCAAGGTCAAGCCAAGACTGAGTTCCCGGTCAAGCCAAAGACGAGTTCCAGGTCAAGCCAAGTCCGAGTTCCCAGTCAAACCAAGTCCGTGTTCCAGGTCAAGCCAAGTCCGAGTTCCCGGTCAAGCCAAGTCCGAGTTCCAGCTCAAGCCAAGCCTGAGTTCCTGGTCAAGCCAAGTCCGAGTTCCAGGTCAAGCCAAGTCCGTGTTCCAGGTCAAGCCACGCCCGAGTTCCAGGTCTAGCCAAGTCCGTGTTCCAGGTCAGGACATGCCCGAGTTCCCGGTCAAGCCAAGCCCGAGTTCCCGGTCAAGCCAAGCACGATATCCAGGTCAAGCCAAGACTTAGTTCCCGGTCAAGCCAAGTCCGAGTTCCAGGTCAAGCCAAGTCCGAGTTCTCGGTCAAACAAACGCCCGAGTTCACGATCAAGCCAAGACTGAGTTGCCGGTCAAGCCAAGTTCGAGTTCCCAGACAAGCCAAGTCCGAGTTCCAGGTCAAGCCAAGCCCGGGTTCCCAGTCAAACCAAGTCCGTGTTCCAGGTCAAGCCAAGACTGAGTTCCCGGTCAAGCCAAAGACGAGTTCCAGGTCAAGCCAAGTCCGAGTTCCCAGTCAAACCAAGTCCGTGTTCCAGGTCAAGCCAAGTCCGAGTTCCCGGTCAAGCCAAGTCCGAGTTCCAGGTCAAGCCAAGTCCGTGTTCCAGGTCAAGCCACGCCCGAGTTCCCGGTCAAGCCAAGTCCGAGTTCCAGGTCTAGCCAAGTCCGTGTTCCAGGTCAGGACATGCCCGAGTTCCAGGTCAAGCCAAGCCCGAGTTCCCGGACAAGCCAAGTCCGAGTTCCAGGTCTAGCCAAGCCCGAGTTCCCGGTCAAGCCAAGCCCGAGTTCCCGGTCAAGCCAAGTCCGAGTTCCAGGTCAAGCCAAGTCCGTGTTCCAGGTCAAGCCAACCTGAGTTCCAGGTCAAGCCAAGTCCGAGTTCCCGGTCAAGCCAAGTCCGAGTTTCCGGTCAAGCCAAGCACGATATCCAGGTCAAGCCAAGACTGAGTTCCCGGTCAAGCCAAGTCCGAGTTCTCGGTCAAGCCAAGCCCGAGTTCCTGGTCAAGCCAAGCACGATATCCAGGTCAAGCCAAGACTGAGTTCCCGGTCAAGCGAAGTCCGAGTTCCAGGTCAAGCCAAGTCTGAGTTCTCGGTCAAACAAACGCCCGAGTTCACGATCAAGCCAAGACTGAGTTGCCAGTCAAGCCAAGTTCGAGTTCCCAGTCAAGCCAAGTCCGAGTTCCAGGTCAAGCCAAGCCCGGGTTCCCAGTCAAACCAAGTCCGTGTTCCAGGTCAAGCCAAGACTGAGTTCCCGGTCAAGCCAAAGACGAGTTCCAGGTCAAGCCAAGTCCGAGTTCCCAGTCAAACCAAGTCCGTGTTCCAGGTCAAGCCAAGTCCGAGTTCCCGGTCAAGCCAAGTACGAGTTCCAGCTCAAGCCAAGCCTGAGTTCCTGGTCAAGCCAAGTCCGAGTTCCAGGTCAAGCCAAGTCCGTGTTCCAGGTCAAGCCACGCCCGAGTTCCCGGTCAAGCCAAGTCCGAGTTCCAGGTCTAGCCAAGTCCGTGTTCCAGGTCAGGACATGCCCGAGTTCCAGGTCAAGCCAAGCCCGAGTTCCCGGACAAGCCAAGTCCGAGTTCCAGGTCTAGCCAAGCCCGAGTTCCCGGTCAAGCCAAGCCCGAGTTCCCGGTCAAGCCAAGTCCGAGTTCCAGGTCAAGCCAAGTCCGTGTTCCAGGTCAAGCCAAGCCTGAGTTCCAGGTCAAGCCAAGTCCGAGTTCCCGGTCAAGCCAAGTCCGAGTTTCCGGTCAAGCCAAGTCCAAGTTCCAGGTAAAGCCAAGTCTGAGTTCCCAGTCAAGCCAAGTCCGAGTTCCAGGTCAAGCCAAGTCCGTGTTCCAGGTCAAGCCACGCCCGAGTTCCCGGTCAAGCCAAGTCCGAGTTCCAGGTAAAGCCAAGTCCGTGTTCCGGTCAAGCCAAGCCTGAGTTCCAGGTCAAGCCAAGTCCGAGTTCCCGGTCAAGCCAAATTCCGTGTTCCTTGTCAAGACAAGTCTGAGTACCCTGTCAAGCCAAGTCCGAGTTTCCGGTCAAGCCAAGTCCGTGTTCCAGGTCAAGACCAAGCCCGAGTTCCCGGTCAAGCCAAGTCCGAGTTCCCGGTCAAGCCAAGTCCAAGTTCCAGGTCAAGCCATTTCGGAGTTCCCAGTCAAGCCAAGTCCGTGTTCCAGGTCAAGCTACACCCGAGTTCACGAGCACGCCAAGTCCGAGTTCCAGGTCAAGCCAAGTCCATGTACCATGTCAAGCCAAGCCCGAGTTCCAGGTTAAGACAAGCCCGAGTTCCAGGTCAAGCCAAGTCCGAGTTCCCGGACAAGCCAAATCCGAGTTGCAGGTCAAGCCAAGCCCTAGTTCCAGTTCAGGACATGCCCGAGTTCCAGGTCAAGCCAAGCCCGAGTTCCCGGACAAGCCAAGTCCGAGTTCCAGGTCTAGCCAAGCCCGAGTTCCCGGTCAAGCCAAGTCCAAGTTCCAGGTCAAGCCAAGTCTGAGTTCCCAGTCAAGCCAAATCCGAGTTCCAGGTCAAGCCAAGTCCGTGTTCCAGGTCATGCCAAGCCCGAGTTCCCGGTCAAGCCAAGTCCGAGTTCCAGGTCAAGCCAAGTCCGAGTTCCCGGTCAAGCCAAGTCCGTGTTCCAGGTCAAGCCAAGTCTGAGTTCCCTGTCAAGCCAAGTCCGAGTTTCCGGGCAAGCCAAGTCCGAGTTCCAGGTCAAGCCAAGCCTGAGTTCCTGGTCAAGGCAAGTCCGAGTTCTCGGTCAAGCCAAGTCCGAGTTCCAGGTCAAGCCAAGTCCGAGTTCTCGGTCATACAAACGCCCGAGTTCACGATCAAGCCAAGACTGAGTTGCCGGTCAAGCCAAGTTCGAGTTCCCAGTCAAGCCAAGTCCGAGTTCCAGGTCAAGCCAAGCCCGGGTTCCCAGTCAAACCAAGTCCGAGTTCCAGGTCTAGCCAAGCCCGAGTTCCCGGTCAAGCCAAGTCCAAGTTCCAGGTCAAGCCAAGTCTGAGTTGCCGGTCAAGCCAAGTTCGAGTTCCCAGTCAAGCCAAGTCCGAGTTCCAGGTCAAGCCAAGCCCGGGTTCCCAGTCAAACCAAGTCCGTGTTCCAGGTCAAGCCAAGACTGAGTTCCCGGTCAAGCCAAAGACGAGTTCCAGGTCAAGCCAAGTCCGAGTTCCCAGTCAAACCAAGTCCGTGTTCCAGGTCAAGCCAAGTCCGAGTTCCCGGTCAAGCCAAGTCCGAGTTCCAGGTCAAGCCAAGTCCGTGTTCCAGGTCAAGCCACGCCCGAGTTCCCGGTCAAGCCAAGTCCGAGTTCCAGGTCTAGCCAAGTCCGTGTTCCAGGTCAGGACATGCCCGAGTTCCAGGTCAAGCCAAGCCCGAGTTCCCGGACAAGCCAAGTCCGAGTTCCAGGTCTAGCCAAGCCCGAGTTCCCGGTCAAGCCAAGCCCGAGTTCCCGGTCAAGCCAAGTCCGAGTTCCAGGTCAAGCCAAGTCCGTGTTCCAGGTCAAGCCAACCTGAGTTCCAGGTCAAGCCAAGTCCGAGTTCCCGGTCAAGCCAAGTCCGAGTTTCCGGTCAAGCCAAGCACGATATCCAGGTCAAGCCAAGACTGAGTTCCCGGTCAAGCCAAGTCCGAGTTCTCGGTCAAGCCAAGCCCGAGTTCCTGGTCAAGCCAAGCACGATATCCAGGTCAAGCCAAGACTGAGTTCCCGGTCAAGCCAAGTCCGAGTTCCAGGTCAAGCCAAGTCTGAGTTCTCGGTCAAACAAACGCCCGAGTTCACGATCAAGCCAAGACTGAGTTCCCAGTCAAGCCAAGTCCGAGTTCCAGGTCAAGCCAAGCCCGGGTTCCCAGTCAAACCAAGTCCGTGTTCCAGGTCAAGCCAAGACTGAGTTCCCGGTCAAGCCAAAGACGAGTTCCAGGTCAAGCCAAGTCCGAGTTCCCAGTCAAACCAAGTCCGTGTTCCAGGTCAAGCCAAGTCCGAGTTCCCGGTCAAGCCAAGTCCGAGTTCCAGCTCAAGCCAAGCCTGAGTTCCTGGTCAAGCCAAGTCCGAGTTCCAGGTCAAGCCAAGTCCGTGTTCCAGGTCAAGCCAAGCCCGAGTTCCCGGTCAAGCCACGGACCAGGTCTAGCCAAGTCCGTGTTCCAGGTCAGGACATGCCCGAGTTCCAGGTCAAGCCAAGCCCGAGTTCCCGGACAAGCCAAGTCCGAGTTCCAGGTCTAGCCAAGCCCGAGTTCCCGGTCAAGCCAAGTCCGAGTTCCCGGTCAAGCCAAGTCCGAGTTCCAGGTCAAGCCAAGTCCGTGTTCCAGGTCAAGCCAAGCCTGAGTTCCAGGTCAAGCCAAGTCCGAGTTCCCGGTCAAGCCAAGTCCGAGTTTCCGGTCAAGCCAAGTCCAAGTTCCAGGTCAAGCCAAGTCTGAGTTCCCAGTCAAGCCAAGTCCGAGTTCCAGGTCAAGCCAAGTCCATGTTCCAGGTCAAGCCACGCCCGAGTTCCCGGTCAAGCCAAGTCCGAGTTCCAGGTCAAGCCAAGTCCGTGTTCCGGTCAAGCCAAGCCTGAGTTCCAGGTCAAGCCAAGTCCGAGTTCCCGGTCAAGCCAAATTCCGTGTTCCTTGTCAAGACAAGTCTGAGTACCCTGTCAAGCCAAGTCCGAGTTTCCGGTCAAGCCAAGTCCGTGTTCCAGGTCAAGACCAAGCCCGAGTTCCCGGTCAAGCCAAGTCCGAGTTCCCGGTCAAGCCAAGTCCAAGTTCCAGGTCAAGCCATTTCGGAGTTCCCAGTCAAGCCAAGTCCGTGTTCCAGGTCAAGCTACACCCGAGTTCACGAGCACGCCAAGTCCGAGTTCCAGGTCAAGCCAAGTCCATGTACCATGTCAAGCCAAGCCCGAGTTCCAGGTTAAGACAAGCCCGAGTTCCAGGTCAAGCCAAGTCCGAGTTCCCGGACAAGCCAAATCCGAGTTGCAGGTCAAGCCAAGCCCTAGTTCCAGTTCAGGACATGCCCGAGTTCCAGGTCAAGCCAAGCCCGAGTTCCCGGACAAGCCAAGTCCGAGTTCCAGGTCTAGCCAAGCCCGAGTTCCCGGTCAAGCCAAGTCCAAGTTCCAGGTCAAGCCAAGTCTGAGTTCCCAGTCAAGCCAAATCCGAGTTCCAGGTCAAGCCAAGTCCGTGTTCCAGGTCATGCCAAGCCCGAGTTCCCGGTCAAGCCAAGTCCGAGTTCCAGGTCAAGCCAAGTCCGAGTTCCCGGTCAAGCCAAGTCAGTGTTCCAGATCAAGCCAAGTCTGAGTTCCCTGTCAAGCCAAGTCCGAGTTTCCGGGCAAGCCAAGTCCGAGTTCCAGGTCAAGCCAAGCCTGAGTTCCTGGTCAAGGCAAGTGCGAGTTCTCGGTCAAGCCAAGCCCGAGTTCCTGGTCAAGCCAAGCACGAGATCCAGGTCAAGCCAAGACTGAGTTCCCGGTCAAGCCAAGTCCGAGTTAAAGGTCAAGCCAAGTCCGAGTTCTCGGTCAAACAAACGCCCGAGTTCACGATCAAGCCAAGACTGAGTTGCCGGTCAAGCCAAGTTCGAGTTCCCGGTCAAGCCAAGTCCGTGTTCCAGGTCAAGCCAATTCTGAGTTCCCGGTCAAGCCAAACCCGAGTTCCAGGTCAAGCCAAGTCCGAGTTCCCAGTCAAACCAAGTCCGTGTTCCAGGTCAAGCCAAGTCCGAGTTCCCGGCCAAGCCAAGTCCGAGTTCCAGGTCAAGCCAAGCCCGATTTCCAGGTCAAGCCAAGTCCGTGTTCCAGGTCAAGCCAAGCCCGAGTTCCTGGTCAAGCCAAGCCCGATTTCCAGGTCTAGCCTAGTCCGAGTTCCAGGTCAAGCCAAGTCCGAGTTCCAGATCAAGCCAAGTCCGAGTTCCAGATCAAGCCAAGTCCGTGTTCCAGGTCAATCCAAGCCCGAGTTCCAGGTAAGCCAAGCCCGATTTCCCGGTCAAGCCAAGTCCGAGTTCCAGGTTAAGACAAGCCCGAGTTCCAGGTCAAGCCAAGTCCAAGTTCCCGGACAAGCCAAATCCGAGTTGCAGGTCAAGCCAAGGCTGAGTTCCTGGTCAAGGCAAGTCCGAGTTCTCGGTCAAGCCAAGCCCGAGTTCCTGGTCAAGCCAAGCACGATATCCAGGTCAAGCCAAGACTGAGTTCCCGGTCAAGCCAAGTCCGAGTTCCAGGTCAAGCCAAGTCCGAGTTCCAGATCAAGCCAAGTCCGAGTTCCAGATCAAGCCAAGTCCGTGTTCCAGGTCAATCCAAGCCCGAGTTCCAGGTAAGCCAAGCCCGATTTCCCGGTCAAGCCAAGTCCGAGTTCCAGGTTAAGACAAGCCCGGGTTCCCAGTCAAGCCAAGCCCGGGTTCCCAGTCAAACCAAGTCCGTGTTCCAGGTCAAGCCAAGACTGAGTTTCCGGTCAAGCCAAAGACGAGTTCCAGGTCAAGCCAATTCCGAGTTCCCAGTCAAACCAAGTCCGTGTTCCAGGTCAAGCCAAGTCCGAGTTCCCGGTCAAGCCAAGTCCGAGTTCCAGCTCAAGCCAAGCCTGAGTTCCAGGTAAAGCCAAGTCCGTGTTCCAGGTCAGGACATGCCCGAGTTCCAGGTCAAGCCAAGCCCGAGTTCCCGGACAAGCCAAGTCCGAGTTCCAGGTCTAGCCAAGCCCGAGTTCCCGGTCAAGCCAAGCCTGAGTTCCAGGTCAAGCCAAGTCCGTGTTCCAGGTCAGGACATGCCCGAGTTCCAGGTCAAGCCAAGCCCGAGTTCCCGGACAAGCCAAGTCCGAGTTCCAGGTCTAGCCAAGCCCGAGTTCCCGGTCAAGCCAAGCCCGCTTTCCAGGTCAAGCCAAGTCCATGTACCAGGTCAAGCCAATCCCGAGTTCCAGGTTAAGACAAGCCCGAGTTCCAGGTCAAGCCAAGTCCGAGTTCCCGGACAAGCCAAATCCGAGTTGCAGGTCAAGCCAAGACCGAGTTCCAGGTCAAGCCAAGTCCGAGTTTCCGGGCAAGCCAAGTCCGAGTTCCAGGTCAAGCCAAGCCTGAGTTCCTGGTCAAGGCAAGTCCGAGTTCTCGGTCAAGCCAAGTCCGAGTTCCAGGTCAAGCCAAGTCCGAGTTCTCGGTCATACAAACGCCCGAGTTCACGATCAAGCCAAGACTGAGTTGCCGGTCAAGCCAAGTTCGAGTTCCCAGTCAAGCCAAGTCCGAGTTCCAGGTCAAGCCAAGCCCGGGTTCCCAGTCAAACCAAGTCCGTGTTCCAGGTCAAGCCAAGACTGAGTTCCCGGTCAAGCCAAAGACGAGTTCCAGGTCAAGCCAAGTCCGAGTTCCCAGTCAAACCAAGTCCGTGTTCCAGGTCAAGCCAAGTCCGAGTTCCCGGTCAAGCCAAGTCCGAGTTCCAGGTCAAGCCAAGTCCGTGTTCCAGGTCAAGCCACGCCCGAGTTCCCGGTCAAGCCAAGTCCGAGTTCCAGGTCTAGCCAAGTCCGTGTTCCAGGTCAGGACATGCCCGAGTTCCAGGTCAAGCCAAGCCCGAGTTCCCGGACAAGCCAAGTCCGAGTTCCAGGTCTAGCCAAGCCCGAGTTCCCGGTCAAGCCAAGCCCGAGTTCCCGGTCAAGCCAAGTCCGAGTTCCAGGTCAAGCCAAGTCCGTGTTCCAGGTCAAGCCAACCTGAGTTCCAGGTCAAGCCAAGTCCGAGTTCCCGGTCAAGCCAAGTCCGAGTTTCCGGTCAAGCCAAGCACGATATCCAGGTCAAGCCAAGACTGAGTTCCCGGTCAAGCCAAGTCCGAGTTCTCGGTCAAGCCAAGCCCGAGTTCCTGGTCAAGCCAAGCACGATATCCAGGTCAAGCCAAGACTGAGTTCCCGGTCAAGCCAAGTCCGAGTTCCAGGTCAAGCCAAGTCTGAGTTCTCGGTCAAACAAACGCCCGAGTTCACGATCAAGCCAAGACTGAGTTGCCAGTCAAGCCAAGTTCGAGTTCCCAGTCAAGCCAAGTCCGAGTTCCAGGTCAAGCCAAGCCCGGGTTCCCAGTCAAACCAAGTCCGTGTTCCAGGTCAAGCCAAGACTGAGTTCCCGGTCAAGCCAAAGACGAGTTCCAGGTCAAGCCAAGTCCGAGTTCCCAGTCAAACCAAGTCCGTGTTCCAGGTCAAGCCAAGTCCGAGTTCCCGGTCAAGCCAAGTCCGAGTTCCAGCTCAAGCCAAGCCTGAGTTCCTGGTCAAGCCAAGTCCGAGTTCCAGGTCAAGCCAAGTCCGTGTTCCAGGTCAAGCCACGCCCGAGTTCCCGGTCAAGCCAAGTCCGAGTTCCAGGTCTAGCCAAGTCCGTGTTCCAGGTTAAGCCAAGTCCGTGTTCCAGGTCAAGCCAAGCCTGAGTTCCAGGTCAAGCCAAGTCCGAGTTCCCGGTCAAGCCAAGTCCGAGTTTCCGGTCAAGCCAAGTCCAAGTTCCAGGTCAAGCCAAGTCTGAATTCCCAGTCATGCCAAGTCCGAGTTCCAGGTCAAGCCAAGTCCGTGTTCCAGGTCAAGCCACGCCCGAGTTCCCGGTCAAGCCAAGTCCGAGTTCCAGGTCAAGCCAAGTCCGTGTTCCGGTCAAGCCAAGCCTGAGTTCCAGGTCAAGCCAAGTCCGAGTTCCCGGTCAAGCCAAATTCCGTGTTCCTTGTCAAGACAAGTCTGAGTACCCTGTCAAGCCAAGTCCGAGTTTCCGGTCAAGCCAAGTCCGTGTTCCAGGTCAAGACCAAGCCCGAGTTCCCGGTCAAGCCAAGTCCGAGTTCCCGGTCAAGCCAAGTCCAAGTTCCAGGTCAAGCCATTTCGGAGTTCCCAGTCAAGCCAAGTCCGTGTTCCAGGTCAAGCTACACCCGAGTTCACGAGCACGCCAAGTCCGAGTTCCAGGTCAAGCCAAGTCCATGTACCATGTCAAGCCAAGCCCGAGTTCCAGGTTAAGACAAGCCCGAGTTCCAGGTCAAGCCAAGTCCGAGTTCCCGGACAAGCCAAATCCGAGTTGCAGGTCAAGCCAAGCCCTAGTTCCAGTTCAGGACATGCCCGAGTTCCAGGTCAAGCCAAGCCCGAGTTCCCGGACAAGCCAAGTCCGAGTTCCAGGTCTAGCCAAGCCCGAGTTCCCGGTCAAGCCAAGTCCAAGTTCCAGGTCAAGCCAAGTCTGAGTTCCCAGTCAAGCCAAATCCGAGTTCCAGGTCAAGCCAAGTCCGTGTTCCAGGTCATGCCAAGCCCGAGTTCCCGGTCAAGCCAAGTCCGAGTTCCAGGTCAAGCCAAGTCCGAGTTCCCGGTCAAGCCAAGTCCGTGTTCCAGGTCAAGCCAAGCCCGAGTTCCCGGTCAAGCCAAGTCCTAGTTCCAGGTCAAGCCAAGTCCGTGTTCCAGGTCAAGCCACGCCGGAGTTCCCGGTCAAGCCAAGTCCGAGTTCCAGGTCTAGCCAAGTCCGTGTTCCAGGTCAGGACATGCCCGAGTTCTAGGTCAAGACAAGCCCGAGTTCCCGGACAAGCCAAGTCCGAGTTGCAGGTCAAGCCAAGGCTGAGTTCCTGGTCAAGGCAAGTCCGAGTTCCCGGTCAAACCAAGTCCGTGTTCCAGGTCAAGCCAAGTCCGAGTTCCCGGTCAAGCCAAGTCCGAGTTCCAGCTCAAGCCAAGCCTGAGTTCCCGGTCAAGCCAAGTCCGAGTTCCCGGTCAAGCCAAGTCCGTGTTCCAGGTCAAGACCAAGCCCGAGTTCCCGGTCAAGCCAAGTCCGAGTTCCCGGTCAAGCCAAGTCCAAGTTCCAGGTCAAGCCATGTCGGAGTTCCCAGTCAAGCCAAGTCTGAGTTCCCAGTCAAGCCAAATCCGAGTTCCAGGTCAAGCCAAGTCCGTGTTCCAGGTCATGCCAAGCTCGAGATCTCGGTCAAGCCAAGTCCGAGTTCCAGGTCAAGCCAAGTCCGAGTTCCCGGTCAAGCCAAGTCCGTGTTCCAGGTCAAGCCAAGCCCGAGTTCCCGGTCAAGCCAAGTCCGAGTTCCAGGTCAAGCCAAGTCCGTGTTCCAGGTCAAGCCACGCCCGAGTTCCCGGTCAAGCCAAGTCCGAGTTCCAGGTCTAGCCAAGTCCGTGTTCCAGGTCAGGACATGCCCGAGTTCTAGGTCAAGCCAAGTCCAAGTTCCCGGACAAGCCAAATCCGAGTTGCAGGTCAAGCCAAGGCTGAGTTCCTGGTCAAGGCAAGTCCGAGTTCCCGGTCAAACCAAGTCCGTGTTCCAGGTCAAGCCAAGTCCGAGTTCCCGGTCAAGCCAAGTCCGAGTTCCAGCTCAAGCCAAGCCTGAGTTCCCGGTCAAGCCAAGTCCGAGTTCCCGGTCAAGCCAAGTCCGAGTTCCAGCTCAAGCCAAGCCTGAGTTCCCGGTCAAGCCAAGTCCGAGTTCCCGGTCAAGCCAAGTCCAAGTTCCAGGTCAAGCCATGTCGGAGTTCCCAGTCAAGCCAAGTCCGAGTTCCCGGACAAGCCAAATCCGAGTTGCAGGTCAAGCCATGCCCGAGTTCCAGGTCAGGACATGCCCGAGTTTCAGGTCAAGCCATGTCCGAGTTCCAGGTTAAGACAAGCCCGAGTTCCAGGTCAAGCCAAGGCTGAGTTCCTGGTCAAGGCAAGTCCGAGTTCTCGGTCAAGCCAAGCCCGAGTTCCTGGTCAAGCCAAGCACGATATCCAGGTCAAGCCAAGTCCGAGTTCACGGACAAGCCAAATCCGAGTTGCAGGTCAAGCCAAGCCCTAGTTCCAGTTCAGGACATGCCCGAGTTCCAGGTCAAGCCAAGCCCGAGTTCCCGGACAAGCCAAGTCCGAGTTCCAGGTCTAGCCAAGCCCGAGTTCCCGGTCAAGCCAAGTCCAAGTTCCAGGTCAAGCCAAGTCTGAGTTCCCAGTCAAGCCAAATCCGAGTTCCAGGTCAAGCCAAGTCCGTGTTCCAGGTCATGCCAAGCCCGAGTTCCCGGTCAAGCCAAGTCCGAGTTCCAGGTCAAGCCAAGTCCGAGTTCCCGGTCAAGCCAAGTCCGTGTTCCAGGTCAAGCCAAGCCCGAGTTCCCGGTCAAGCCAAGTCCTAGTTCCAGGTCAAGCCAAGTCCGTGTTCCAGGTCAAGCCACGCCGGAGTTCCCGGTCAAGCCAAGTCCGAGTTCCAGGTCTAGCCAAGTCCGTGTTCCAGGTCAGGACATGCCCGAGTTCTAGGTCAAGACAAGCCCGAGTTCCCGGACAAGCCAAGTCCGAGTTGCAGGTCAAGCCAAGGCTGAGTTCCTGGTCAAGGCAAGTCCGAGTTCCCGGTCAAACCAAGTCCGTGTTCCAGGTCAAGCCAAGTCCGAGTTCCCGGTCAAGCCAAGTCCGAGTTCCAGCTCAAGCCAAGCCTGAGTTCCCGGTCAAGCCAAGTCCGAGTTCCCGGTCAAGCCAAGTCCGTGTTCCAGGTCAAGACCAAGCCCGAGTTCCCGGTCAAGCCAAGTCCGAGTTCCCGGTCAAGCCAAGTCCAAGTTCCAGGTCAAGCCATGTCGGAGTTCCCAGTCAAGCCAAGTCTGAGTTCCCAGTCAAGCCAAATCCGAGTTCCAGGTCAAGCCAAGTCCGTGTTCCAGGTCATGCCAAGCCCGAGATCCCGGTCAAGCCAAGTCCGAGTTCCAGGTCAAGCCAAGTCCGAGTTCCCGGTCAAGCCAAGTCCGTGTTCCAGGTCAAGCCAAGCCCGAGTTCCCGGTCAAGCCAAGTCCGAGTTCCAGGTCAAGCCAAGTCCGTGTTCCAGGTCAAGCCACGCCCGAGTTCCCGGTCAAGCCAAGTCCGAGTTCCAGGTCTAGCCAAGTCCGTGTTCCAGGTCAGGACATGCCCGAGTTCTAGGTCAAGCCAAGTCCAAGTTCCCGGACAAGCCAAATCCGAGTTGCAGGTCAAGCCAAGGCTGAGTTCCTGGTCAAGGCAAGTCCGAGTTCCCGGTCAAACCAAGTCCGTGTTCCAGGTCAAGCCAAGTCCGAGTTCCCGGTCAAGCCAAGTCCGAGTTCCAGCTCAAGCCAAGCCTGAGTTCCCGGTCAAGCCAAGTCCGAGTTCCCGGTCAAGCCAAGTCCGTGTTCCAGGTCAAGACCAAGCCCGAGTTCCCGGTCAAGCCAAGTCCAAGTTCCAGGTCAAGCCATGTCGGAGTTCCCAGTCAAGCCAAGTCCGAGTTCCCGGACAAGCCAAATCCGAGTTGCAGGTCAAGCCATGCCCGAGTTCCAGGTCAGGACATGCCCGAGTTTCAGGTCAAGCCATGTCCGAGTTCCAGGTTAAGACAAGCCCGAGTTCCAGGTCAAGCCAAGGCTGAGTTTCTGGTCAAGGAAAGTCCGAGTTCTCGGTCAAGCCAAGCCCGAGTTCCTGGTCAAGCCAAGCACGATATCCAGGTCAAGCCAAGACTGAGTTCCCGGTCAAGCCAAATCCGAGTTGCAGGTCAAGCCAAGGCTGAGTTCCTGGTCAAGGCAAGTCCGAGTTCTCGGTCAAGCCAAGCCCGAGTTCCTGGTCAAGCCAAGCACGATATCCAGGTCAAGCCAAGACTGAGTTCCCGGTCAAGCCAAGTCCGAGTTCCAGGTCAAGCCAAGTCCGAGTTCTCGGTCAAACAAACGCCCGAGTTCACGATCAAGCCAAGACTGAGTTGCCGGTCAAGCCAAGCTCGAGTTCCCAGTCAAGCCAAGTCCGAGTTCCAGGTCAAGCCAAGCCCGGGTTCCCAGTCAAACCAAGTCCGTGTTCCAGGTCAAGCCAAGACTGAGTTCCCGGTCAAGCCAATGACGAGTTCCAGGTCAAGCCAAGTCCGAGTTCCCAGTCAAACCAAGTCCGTGTTCCAGGTCAAGCCAAGTCCGAGTTCCCGGTCAAGCCAAGTCCGAGTTCCAGCTCAAGCCAAGCCTGAGTTCCTGGTCAAGCCAAGTCCGAGTCCCAGGTCAAGCCAAGTCCGTGTTCCAGGTCAAGCCACGCCCGAGTTCCTGGTCAAGTCAAGTCCGAGTTCCCGGACAAGCCAAATCCGAGTTGCAGGTCATGCCAAGCCCGAGTTCCGGTTCAGGACATGCCCGAGTTCCAGGTCAAGCCAAGCCCGAGTTCCCGGACAAGCCAAGTCCGAGTTCCAGGACTAGCCAAGCCCGAGTTCCCGGTCAAGCCAAGTCCAATTTCCTGGTCAAGCCAAGTCTGAGTTCCCAGTCAAGCCAAATCCGAGTTCCAGGTCAAGCCAAGTCCGTGTTCCAGGTCAAGCCAAGCCTTAGTACCCTGTCAAGCCAAGTCCGAGTTTCCGGTCAAGCCAAGTCCGTGTTCCAGGTCAAGACAAGTCTGAGTACCCTGTCAAGCCAAGTCCGAGTTTCCGGTCAAGCCAAGTCCGTGTTCCAGGTCAAGACCAAGCCCGAGTTCCCGGTCAAGCCAAGTCCAAGTTCCAGGTCAAGCCAAGTCCGTGTTCCAGGTCAAGCCAAGCCTGAGTTCCAGGTCAAGCCAAGTCCGAGTTCCCGGTCAAGCCAAGTCCGTGTTCCTGGTCAAGACAAGTCTGAGTTCCCGGTCAAGCCAAAGACGAGTTCCAGGTCAAGCCAAGTCCGAGTTCCCAGTCAAACCAAGTCCGTGTTCCAGGTCAAGCCAAGTCCGAGTTCCAGGTCAAGCCAAGTCCGTGTTGCAGGTCAAGCCAAGCCTGAGTTCCAGGTCAAGCCAAGACCGAGTTCCCGGTCAAGCCAAGTCCGTGTTCCTGGTCAAAACAAGTCTGAGTACTCTGTCAAGCCAAGTCCGAGTTTCCGGTCAAGCCAAGTCCGTGTTCCAGGTCAAGACCAAGCCCGAGTTCCCGGTCAAGCCAAGTCCGAGTTCCCGGTCAAGCCAAGTACAAGTTCCAGGTCAAGCCATGTCGGAGTTCCCAGTCAAGCCAAGTCCGAGTTCTCGGTCAAACAAACGCCCGAGTTCACGATCAAGCCAAGACTGAGTTGCAGTCAAGCCAAGTTCGAGTTCCCAGTCAAACCAAGTCCGTGTTCCAGGTCAAGCCAAGTCTAAGTTCCCGGTCAAGCCAAGTCCGAGTTCCAGGTCAAGCCAAGTACGGGTTCCCAGTCAAACCAAGTCCGTGTTCCAGGTCAAGCCAAGTCTTAATTCCCGGTCAAGCCAAGTCCGATTTCCAGGTCAAGCCTAGTCCGAGTTCCAGGTCAAGCCAAGTCCGAGTTCCAGGTTAAGACAAGCCCGAGTTCCAGGTCAAGCCAAGTCCAAGTTCCCGGACAAGCCAAATCCGAGTTGCAGGTCAAGCCAAGGCTGAGTTCCTGGTCAAGGCAAGTCCGAGTTCTCGGTCAAGCCAAGCCCGAGTTCCTGGTCAAGCCACGCACGATATCCAGGTCAAGCCAAGACTGAGTTCCCGGTCAAGCCAAGTCCGAGTTCCAGGTCAAGCCAAGTCCGAGTTCTCGGTCAAACAAACGCCCGAGTTCACGATCAAGCCAAGACTGAGTTGCCGGTCAAGCCAAGTTCGAGTTCCCAGTCAAGCCAAGTCCGAGTTCCAGGTCAAGCCAAGCCCGGGTTCCCAGTCAAACCAAGTCCGTGTTCCAGGTCAAGCCAAGACTGAGTTCCCGGTCAAGCCAATGACGAGTTCCAGGTCAAGCCAAGTCCGAGTTCCCAGTCAAACCAAGTCCATGTTCCAGGTCAAGCCAAGTCCGAGTTCCCGGTCAAGCCAAGTCCGAGTTCCAGCTCAAGCCAAGCCTGAGTTCCTGGTCAAGCCAAGTCCGAGTCCCTGGTCAAGCCAAGTCCGTGTTCCAGGTCAAGCCACGCCCGAGTTCCCGGTCAAGCCAAGTCCGAGTTCCCGGACAAGCCAAATCCGAGTTGCAGGTCAAGCCAAGCCCGAGTTCCAGTTCAGGACATGCCCGAGTTCCAGGTCAAGCCAAGCCCGAGTTCCCGGACAAGCCAAGTCCGAGTTCCAGGACTAGCCAAGCCCGAGTTCCCGGTCAAGCCAAGTCCAATTTCCAGGTCAAGCCAAGTCTGAGTTCCCAGTCAAGCCAAATCCGAGTTCCAGGTCAAGCCAAGTCCGTGTTCCAGGTCAAGCCAAGCCTTAGTACCCTGTCAAGCCAAGTCCGAGTTTCCGGTCAAGCCAAGTCCGTGTTCCAGGTCAAGACAAGTCTGAGTACCCTGTCAAGCCAAGTCCGAGTTTCCGGTCAAGCCAAGTCCGTGTTCCAGGTCAAGACCAAGCCCGAGATCCCGGTCAAGCCAAGTCCGAGTTCCCGGTCAAGCCAAGTCCCAGTTCTCGGTCAAGCCAAGTCCGTGTTCCAGGTCAAGCCAAGTCCGTGTTCCAGGTCAAGCCACGCCCGAGTTCCCGGTCAAGCCAAGTCCGAGTTCCAGGTCTAGCCAAGTCCGTGTTCCAGGTCAGGACATGCCCGAGTTCTAGGTCAAGCCAAGTCCAAGTTCCCGGACAAGCCAAATCCGAGTTGCAGGTCAAGCCAAGGCTGAGTTCCTGGTCAAGGCAAGTCCGAGTTCCCGGTCAAACCAAGTCCGTGTTCCAGGTCAAGCCAAGTCCGAGTTCCCGGTCAAGCCAAGTCCGAGTTCCAGCTCAAGCCAAGCCTGAGTTCCCGGTCAAGCCAAGTCCGAGTTCCCGGTCAAGCCAAGTCCGTGTTCCAGGTCAAGACCAAGCCCGAGTTCCCGGTCAAGCCAAGTCCGAGTTCCCGGTCAAGCCAAGTCCAAGTTCCAGGTCAAGCCATGTCGGAGTTCCCAGTCAAGCCAAGTCCGAGTTCCCGGACAAGCCAAATCCGAGTTGCAGGTCAAGCCATGCCCGAGTTCCAGGTCAGGACATGCCCGAGTTTCAGGTCAAGCCATGTCCGAGTTCCAGGTTAAGACAAGCCCGAGTTCCAGGTCAAGCCAAGTCCAAGTTCCCGGACAAGCCAAATCCGAGTTGCAGGTCAAGCCAAGGCTGAGTTCCTGGTCAAGGCAAGTCCGAGTTCTCGGTCAAGCCAAGCCCGAGTTCCTGGTCAAGCCAAGCACGATATCCAGGTCAAGCCAAGACTGAGTTCCCGGTCAAGCCAAGTCCGAGTTCCAGGTCAAGCCAAGTCCGAGTTCTCGGTCAAACAAACGCCCGAGTTCACGATCAAGCCAAGACTGAGTTGCCGGTCAAGCCAAGCTCGAGTTCCCAGTCAAGCCAAGTCCGAGTTCCAGGTCAAGCCAAGCCCGGGTTCCCAGTCAAACCAAGTCCGTGTTCCAGGTCAAGCCAAGACTGTGTTCCCGGTCAAGCCAATGACGAGTTCCAGGTCAAGCCAAGTCCGAGTTCCCAGTCAAACCAAGTCCGTGTTCCAGGTCAAGCCAAGTCCGAGTTCCCGGTCAAGTCAAGTCCGAGTTCCAGCTCAAGCCAAGCCTGAGTTCCTGGTCAAGCCAAGTCCGAGTCCCAGGTCAAGCCAACTCCGTGTTCCAGGTCAAGCCACGCCCGAGTTCCTGGTCAAGTCAAGTCCGAGTTCCCGGACAAGCCAAATCCGAGTTGCAGGTCATGCAAAGCCCGAGTTCCAGTTCAGGACATGCCCGAGTTCCAGGTCAAGCCAAGCCCGAGTTCCCGGACAAGCCAAGTCCGAGTTCCAGGACTAGCCAAGCCCGAGTTCCCGGTCAAGCCAAGTCCAATTTCCTGGTCAAGCCAAGTCTGAGTTCCCAGTCAAGCCAAATCCGAGTTCCAGGTCAAGCCAAGTCCGTGTTCCAGGTCAAGCCAAGCCTTAGTACCCTGTCAAGCCAAGTCCGAGTTTCCGGTCAAGCCAAGTCCGTGTTCCAGGTCAAGACAAGTCTGAGTACCCTGTCAAGCCAAGTCCGAGTTTCCGGTCAAGCCAAGTCCGTGTTCCAGGTCAAGACCAAGCCCGAGTTCCCGGTCAAGCCAAGTCCGAGTTCCCGGTCAAGCCAAGTCCAAGTTCCAGGTCAAGCCAAGTCCGTGTTCCAGGTCAAGCCAAGCCTGAGTTCCAGGTCAAGCCAAGTCCGAGTTCCCGGTCAAGCCAAGTCTGTGTTCCTGGTCAAGACAAGTCTGAGTTCCCGGTCAAGCCAAAGACGAGTTCCAGGTCAAGCCAAGTCCGAGTTCCCAGTCAAACCAAGTCCGTGTTCCAGGTCAAGCCAAGTCCGAGTTCCAGGTCAAGCCAAGTCCGTGTTGCAGGTCAAGCCAAGCCTGAGTTCCAGGTCAAGCCAAGACCGAGTTCCCGGTCAAGCCAAGTCCGTGTTCCTGGTCAAGACAAGTCTGAGTACTCTGTCAAGCCAAGTCCGAGTTTCCGGTCAAGCCAAGTCCGTGTTCCAGGTCAAGACCAAGCCCGAGTTCCCGGTCAAGCCAAGTCCGAGTTCCCGGTCAAGCCAAGTACAAGTTCCAGGTCAAGCCATGTCGGAGTTCCCAGTCAAGCCAAGTCCGAGTTCTCGGTCAAACAAACGCCCGAGTTCACGATCAAGCCAAGACTGAGTTGCAGTCAAGCCAAGTTCGAGTTCCCAGTCAAACCAAGTCCGTGTTCCAGGTCAAGCCAAGTCTAAGTTCCCGGTCAAGCCAAGTCCGAGTTCCAGGTCAAGCCAAGTACGGGTTCCCAGTCAAACCAAGTCCGTGTTCCAGGTCAAGCCAAGTCTTAATTCCCGGTCAAGCCAAGTCCGATTTCCAGGTCAAGCCTAGTCCGAGTTCCAGGTCAAGCCAAGTCCGAGTTCCAGGTTAAGACAAGCCCGAGTTCCAGGTCAAGCCAAGTCCAAGTTCCCGGACAAGACAAATCCGAGTTGCAGGTCAAGCCAAGGCTGAGTTCCTGGTCAAGGCAAGTCCGAGTTCTCGGTCAAGCCAAGCCCGAGTTCCTGGTCAAGCCACGCACGATATCCAGGTCAAGCCAAGACTGAGTTCCCGGTCAAGCCAAGTCCGAGTTCCAGGTCAAGCCAAGTCCGAGTTCTCGGTCATACAAACGCCCGAGTTCACGATCAAGCCAAGACTGAGTTGCCGTTCAAGCCAAGTTCGAGTTCCCAGTCAAGCCAAGTCCTAGTTCCAGGTCAAGCCAAGCCCGGGTTCCCAGTCAAACCAAGTCCGTGTTCCAGGTCAAGCCAAGACTGAGTTCCCGGTCAAGCCAATGACGAGTTCCAGGTCAAGCCAAGTCCGAGTTCCCAGTCAAACCAAGTCCGTGTTCCAGGTCAAGCCAAGTCCGAGTTCCCGGTCAAGCCAAGTCCGAGTTCCAGCTCAAGCCAAGCCTGAGTTCCTGGTCAAGCCAAGTCCGAGTCCCAGGTCAAGCCAAGTCCGTGTTCCAGGTCAAGCCACGCCCGAGTTCCCGGTCAAGCCAAGTCCGAGTTCCCGGACAAGCCAAATCCGAGTTGCAGGTCAAGCCAAGCCCGAGTTCCAGTTCAGGACATGCCCGAGTTCCAGGTCAAGCCAAGCCCGAGTTCCCGGACAAGCCAAGTCCAATTTCCAGGTCAAGCCAAGTCTGAGTTCCCAGTCAAGCCAAATCCGAGTTCCAGGTCAAGCCAAGTCCGTGTTCCAGGTCAAGCCAAGCCTTAGTACCCTGTCAAGCCAAGTCCGAGTTTCCGGTCAAGCCAAGTCCGTGTTCCAGGTCAAGACAAGTCTGAGTACCCTGTCAAGCCAAGTCCGAGTTTCCGGTCAAGCCAAGTCCGTGTTCCAGGTCAAGACCAAGCCCGAGATCCCGGTCAAGCCAAGTCCGAGTTCCCGGTCAAGCCAAGTCCAAGTTCCAGGTCAAGCCAAGTCCGTGTTCCAGGTCAAGCCAAGCCTGAGTTCCAGGTCAAGCCAAGTCCCAGTTCTCGGTCAAGCCAAGTCCGTGTTCCTGGTCAAGACAAGTCTGAGTTCCCGGTCAAGCCAAAGACGAGTTCCAGGTCAAGCCAAGTCCGAGTTCCCAGTCAAACCAAGTCCGTGTTCCAGGTCAAGCCAAGTCCGAGTTCCAGGTCAAGCCAAGTCCGTGTTCCAGGTCAAGCCAAGCCTGAGTTCCAGGTCAAGCCAAGTCCGAGTTCCCGGTCAAGCCAAGTCCGTGTTCCTGGTCAAGACAAGTCTGAGTACCCTGTCAAGCCAAGTCCGAGTTTCTGGTCAAGCCAAGTCCGTGTTCCAGGTCAAGACCAAGCCCGAGTTCCCGGTCAAGCCAAGTCCGAGATCTCGGTCAAGCCAAGTCCAAGTTCCAGGTCAAGCCATGTCGGAGTTCCCAGTCAAGCCAAGTCCGAGTTCCAGGTCAAGCCAAGTCCGTGTTCCAGGTCAAGCCACACCCGAGTTCACGAGCACGCTAAGTCCGAGTTCCAGGTCAATCCAAGTCCATGTTCCAGGTCAAGCCAAGCCTGAGTTCCAGGTCAAGCCAAGTCCGTGTTCCAGGTCAAGCCACGTCTGAGTTCCCAGTCAAGCCAAATCCGAGTTCCAGGTCAAGCCAAGTCCGTGTTCCAGGTCATGCCAAGCCCGAGTTCCCGGTCAAGCCAAGTCCGTGTTCCAGGTCAAGCCAAGTCTGAGTTCCCTGTCAAGCCAAGTCCGAGTTTCCGGGCAAGCCAAGTCCGAGTTCCAGGTCAAGCCAAGGCTGAGTTCCTGGTCAAGGCAAGTCCGAGTCCTCGGTCAAGCCAAGCCCGAGTTCCTGGACAAGCCAAGCACGAGATCCAGGTCAAGCCAAGACTGAGTTCCCGGTCAAGCCAAGTCCGAGTTCCAGGTCAAGCCAAGTCCGAGTTCTCGGTCAAACAAACGCCCGAGTTCACGATCAAGCCAAGACTGAGTTGCCAGTCAAGCCAAGTTCGAGTTCCCAGTCAAACCAAGTCCGTGTTCCAGGTCAAGCCAAGTCTAAGTTCCCGGTCAAGCCAAGTCCGAGTTCCAGGTCAAGCCAAGTTCGAGTTCCCAGTCAAACCAAGTCCGTGTTCCAGGTCAAGCCAAGTCTAAGTTCCCGGTCAAGCCAAGTCCGAGTTCCAGGTCAAGCCAAGTACGGGTTCCCAGTCAAACCAAGTCCGTGTTCCAGGTCAAGCCAAGTCTTAATTCCCGGTCAAGCCAAGTCCGAGTTCCAGGTCAAGCCAAGTCCGAGTTCCAGGTTAAGCCAAGCCCGAGTTCCAGGTCAAGCCAAGACCGAGTTCCCAGTCAAGCCAAGTCCGAGTTCCCGGACAAGCCAAATCCGAGTTGCAGGTCAAGCCAAGCCCGAGTTCCAGGTCAGGACATGCCCGAGTTTCAGGTCAAGCCAAGCCCGAGTTCCCGGACAAGCCAAGTCCGTGTACCAGGTCAAGCCAAGCCCGAGTTCCCGGTCAAGCGAAGTCCGAGTTCCCGATCAAGCCAGGTCCGTGTTCCAGCTCAATGGAAGCCCGAGTTCCAGGTAAGCCAAGCCCGATATCCCGGACAAGCCAAGTCCGAGTTCCAGGTTAAGCCAAGTCCATGTTCCAGGTCAAGCCAAGCCTGAGTTCCAGGTCAAGCCAAGTCCGTGTTCCAGGTCAAGCCAAGTCTGAGTTCCCAGTCAATCCAAATCCGAGTTCCAGGTCAAGCCAAGTCCGTGTTCCAGGTCATGCCAAGCCCGAGTTCCCGGTCAAGCCAAGTCCGATTTCCAGGTCAAGCCAAGTCCGAGTTCCCGGTCAAGCCAAGTCCGTGTTCCAGGTCAAGCCAAGTCTGAGTTCCCTGTCAAGCCAAGTCCGAGTTTCCGGGCAAGCCAAGTCCGAGTTCCAGGTCAAGCCAAGCCTGAGTTCCTGGTCAAGGCAAGTCCGAGTCCTCGGTCAAGCCAAGCCCGAGTTCCTGGTCAAGCCAAGCACGTGATCCAGGTCAAGCCAAGACTGAGTTCCCGGTCAAGCCAAGTCCGAGTTCCATGTCAAGCCAAGTCCGAGTTCTCGGTAAACAAACGCCCGAGTTCACGATCAAGCCAAGACTGAGTTGCCAGTCAAGCCAAGTCCGAGTTCCTGGTCAAGCCAAATCCGAGTTACAGGTCAAGCCAAGCCCGAGTTCCAGGTCAGGACATGCCCGAGTTCCAGGTCAAGCCAAGCCCGAGTTCCCGGACAAGCCAAGTCCGAGTTCCAGGTCTAGCCAAGCCCGAGTTCCCGGTCAAGCCAAGCCCGAGTTCCCGGTCAAGCCAAGTCCAAGTTCCAGGTCAAGCCAAGTCTGAGTTCCCAGTCAAGCCAAGTCCGAGTTCCAGGTCAAGCCAAGTCCGTATTCCAGGTCAAGCCACGCCCGAGTTCCCGGTAAACCCAAGTCCGAGTTCCAGGTCAAGCCAAGTCCGTGTTCCAGGTCAAGCCAAGCCTGAGTTCCAGGTCAAGCCAAGTCGAGTTCCCGGTCAAGCCAAGTCCGTGTTCCAGGTCAAGACAAGTCTGAGTTTCCGGTCAAGCCAAGTCCGAGTTCTAGGTCAAGACAAGTCTGAGTTTACGGTCAAGCCAAATCCGTGTTCCAGGTCAAGACAAGTCTGACTTTCCGGTCAAGCCAATTCCGTGTTCCAGGTCAAGACAAGTCTGAGTTTCAGGTCAAGCCAAGTCCGTGTTCCAGGTCAAGCCAAGTCTGAGTTCCCAGTCAATCCAAATCCGAGTTCCAGGTCAAGCCAAGTCCGTGTTCCAGGTCATGCCAAGCCCGAGTTCCCGGTCAAGCCAAGTCCGTGTTCCAGATCAAGACAAGTCTGAGTTTCCGGTCAAGCCAAGTCCGAGTTCTAGGTCAAGACAAGTCTGAGTTTACGGTCAAGCCAAATCCGTGTTCCAGGTCAAGACAAGTCTGACTTTCCGGTCAAGCCAATTCCGTGTTCCAGGTCAAGACAAGTCTGAGTTCCAGGTCAAGCCAAGTCCGTGTTCCAGGTCAAGCCAAGTCTGAGTTCCCAGTCAATCCAAATCCGAGTTCCAGGTCAAGCCAAGTCCGTGTTCCAGGTCATGCCAAGCCCGAGTTCCCGGTCAAGCCAAGTCCGATTTCCAGGTCAAGCCAAGTCCGAGTTCCCGGTCAAGCCAAGTCCGTGTTCCAGGTCAAGCCAAGTCTGAGTTCCCTGTCAAGCCAAGTCCGAGTTTCCGGGCAAGCCAAGTCCGAGTTCCAGGTCAAGCCAAGCCTGAGTTCCTGGTCAAGGCAAGTCCGAGTCCTCGGTCAAGCCAAGCCCGAGTTCCTGGTCAAGCCAAGCACGTGATCCAGGTCAAGCCAAGACTGAGTTCTCGGTCAAGCCAAGCCCGAGTTCCAGGTCAGGACATGCCCGAGTTCCAGGTCAAGCCAAGCCCGAGTTCCCGGACAAGCCATGTCCGAGTTCCAGGTCTAGCCAAGCCCGAGTTCCCGGTCAAGCCAAGTCCAAGTTCCAGGTCAAGCCAAGTCTGAGTTCCCAGTCAAGCCAAGTCCGAGTTCCAGGTCAAGCCAAGTCCGTATTCCAGGTCAAGCCACGCCCGAGTTCCCGGTAAACCCAAGTCCGAGTTCCAGGTCAAGCCAAGTCCGTGTTCCAGGTCAAGCCAAGCCTGAGTTCCAGGTCAAGCCAAGTCGAGTTCCCGGTCAAGCCAAGTCCGTGTTCCAGGTCAAGACAAGTCTGAGTTTCCGGTCAAGCCAAGTCCGAGTTCTAGGTCAAGACAAGTCTGAGTTTACGGTCAAGCCAAATCCGTGTTCCAGGTCAAGACAAGCCCGAGTTCCAGGTCAGGACATGCCCGAGTTCCAGGTCAAGCCAAGCCCGAGTTCCCGGACAAGCCAAGTCCGAGTTCCAGGTCAGGACATGCCCGAGTTCCAGGTCAAGCCAAGCCCGAGTTCCCGGACAAGCCAAGTCCGAGTTCCAGGTCTAGCCAAGCCCGAGTTCCCGGTCAAGCCAAGCCCGAGTTCCCGGTCAAGCCAAGTCCAAGTTCCAGGTCAAGCCAAGTCTGAGTTCCCAGTCAAGCCAAGTCCGAGTTCCAGGTCAAGCCAAGTCCGTATTCCAGGTCAAGCCACGCCCGAGTTCCCGGTAAACCCAAGTCCGAGTTCCAGGTCAAGCCAAGTCCGTGTTCCAGGTCAAGCCAAGCCTGAGTTCCAGGTCAAGCCAAGTCGAGTTCCCGGTCAAGCCAAGTCCGTGTTCCAGGTCAAGCCAAGCCTGAGTTCCAGGTCAAGCCAAGTCCGAGTTCCCGGTCAAGCCAAGTCCGTGTTCCTGGTCAAGACAAGTCTGAGTACCCTGTCAAGCCAAGTCCGAGTTTCTGGTCAAGCCAAGTCCGTGTTCCAGGTCAAGACCAAGCCCGAGTTCCCGGTCAAGCCAAGTCCGAGTTCTCGGTCAAGCCAAGTCCAAGTTCCAGGTCAAGCCATGTCGGAGTTCCCAGTCAAGCCAAGTCCGAGTTCCAGGTCAAGCCAAGTCCGTGTTCCAGGTCAAGCCACACCCGAGTTCACGAGCACGCTAAGTCCGAGTTCCAGGTCAAGCCAAGTCCATGTTCCAGGTCAAGCCAAGCCTGAGTTCCAGGTCAAGCCAAGTCCGTGTTCCAGGTCAAGCCAAGTCTGAGTTCCCAGTCAAGCCAAATCCGAGTTCCAGGTCAAGCCAAGTCCGTGTTCCAGGTCATGCCAAGCCCGACTTCCCGGTCAAGCCAAGTCCGATTACCAGGTCAAGCCAAGTCCGAGTTCCCGGTCAAGCCAAGTCCGTGTTCCAGGTCAAGCCAAGTCTGAGTTCCCTGTCAAGCCAAGTCCGAGTTTCCGGGCAAGCCAAGTCCGAGTTCCAGGTCAAGCCAAGGCTGAGTTCCTGGTCAAGGCAAGTCCGAGTCCTCGGTCAAGCCAAGCCCGAGTTCCTGGTCAAGCCAAGCACGAGATCCAGGTCAAGCCAAGACTGAGTTCCCGGTCAAGCCAAGTCCGAGTTCCAGGTCAAGCCAAGTCCGAGTTCTCGGTCAAACAAACGCCCGAGTTCACGATCAAGCCAAGACTGAGTTGCCAGTCAAGCCAAGTTCGAGTTCCCAGTCACCAAGTCCGTGTTCCAGGTCAAGCCAAGTCTAAGTTCCCGGTCAAGCCCAGTCCGAGTTCCAGGTCAAGCCAAGTTCCAGTTCCCAGTCAAACCAAGTCCGTGTTCCAGGTCAAGCCAAGTCTAAGTTCCCGGTCAAGCCAAGTCCGAGTTCCAGGTCAAGCCAAGTACGGGTTCCCAGTCAAACCAAGTCCGTGTTCCAGGACAAGCCAAGTCTTAATTCCCGGTCAAGCCAAGTCCGAGTTCCAGGTCAAGCCAAGTCCGAGTTCCAGGTTAAGCCAAGCCCGAGTTCCAGGTCAAGCCAAGACCGAGTTCCCAGTCAAGCCAAGTCCGAGTTCCCGGACAAGCCAAATCCGAGTTGCAGGTCAAGCCAAGCCCGAGTTCCAGGTCAGGACATGCCCGAGTTTCAGGTCAAGCCAAGCCCGAGTTCCCGGACAAGCCAAGTCCGTGTACCAGGTCAAGCCAAGCCCGAGTTCCCGGTCAAGCGAAGTCCGAGTTCCCGATCAAGCCAGGTCCGTGTTCCAGCTCAATGGAAGCCCGAGTTCCAGGTAAGCCAAGCCCGATATCCCGGACAAGCCAAGTCCGAGTTCCAGGTTAAGCCAAGTCCATGTTCCAGGTCAAGCCAAGCCTGAGTTCCAGGTCAAGCCAAGTCCGTGTTCCTGGTCAAGCCAAGTCTGAGTTCCCAGTCAATCCAAATCCGAGTTCCAGGTCAAGCCAAGTCCGTGTTCCAGGTCATGCCAAGCCCGAGTTCCCGGTCAAGCCAAGTCCGATTTCCAGGTCAAGCCAAGTCCGAGTTCCCGGTCAAGCCAAGTCCGTGTTCCAGGTCAAGCCAAGTCTGAGTTCCCTGTCAAGCCAAGTCCGAGTTTCCGGGCAAGCCAAGTCCGAGTTCCAGGTCAAGCCAAGCCTGAGTTCCTGGTCAAGGCAAGTCCGAGTCCTCGGTCAAGCCAAGCCCGAGTTCCTGGTCAAGCCAAGCACGTGATCCAGGTCAAGCCAAGACTGAGTTCCCGGTCAAGCCAAGTCCGAGTTCCATGTCAAGCCAAGTCCGAGTTCTCGGTCAAACAAACGCCCGAGTTCACGATCAAGCCAAGACTGAGTTGCCAGTCAAGCCAAGTCCGAGTTCCTGGTCAAGCCAATTCCGAGTTACAGGTCAAGCCAAGCCCGAGTTCCAGGTCAGGACATGCCCGAGTTCCAGGTCAAGCCAAGCCCGAGTTCCCGGACAAGCCAAGTCCGAGTTCCAGGTCTAGCCAAGCCCGAGTTCCCGGTCAAGCCAAGCCCGAGTTCCCGGTCAAGCCAATTCCAAGTTCCAGGTCAAGCCAAGTCTGAGTTCCCAGTCAAGCCAACTCCGAGTTCCAGGTCAAGCCAAGTCCGTATTCCAGGTCAAGCCACGCCCGAGTTCCCGGTCAAGCCAAGTCCGAGTTCCAGGTCAAGCCAAGTCCGTGTTCCAGGTCAAGCCAAGCCTGAGTTCCAGGTCAAGCCAAGTCGAGTTCCCGGTCAAGCCAAGTCCGTGTTCCAGGTCAAGACAAGTCTGAGTTTCCGGTCAAGCCAAGTCCGAGTTCTAGGTCAAGACAAGTCTGAGTTTACGGTCAAGCCAAATCCGTGTTCCAGGTCAAGACAAGTCTGACTTTCCGGTCAAGCCAAGTCCGTGTTCCAGGTCAAGACAAGTCTGAGTTTCAGGTCAAGCCAAGTCCGTGTTCCAGGTCAAGACAAGTCTGAGTTTCCGGTCAAGCCAAGTCCGTGTTCCAGGTCAAGCCAAGTACGGGTTCCCAGTCAAACCAAGTCCGTGTTCCAGGTCAAGCCAAGTCTTAATTCCCGGTCAAGCCAAGTCCAATTTCCAGGTCAAGCCAAGTCCGAGTTCCAGGTTAAGCCAAGCCCGAGTTCCAGGTCAAGCCAAGACCGAGATCCCGGTCAAGCCGAGTCCGAGTTCCCGGACAAGCCAAATCCGAGTTGCAGGTCAAGCCAAGCCCGAGTTCCAGGTCAGGACATGCCCGAGTTTCAGGTCAAGCCAAGTCCGAGTTCCAGGTTAAGACAAGCCCGAGTTCCAGGTCAAGCCAAGTCCAAGTTCCCGGACAAGCCAAATCCGAGTTGCAGGTCAAGGCAAGGCTGAGTTCCCGGTCAAGCCAAGTCCGAGTTCCAGGTCAAGCCAAGTCCGAGTTCTCGGTCAAACAAACGCCCGAGTTCACGATCAAGCCAAGACTGAGTTGCCAGTCAAGCCAAGTTCGAGTTCCCAGTCACCAAGTCCGTGTTCCAGGTCAAGCCAAGTCTAAGTTCCCGGTCAAGCCCAGTCCGAGTTCCAGGTCAAGCCAAGTTCCAGTTCCCAGTCAAACCAAGTCCGTGTTCCAGGTCAAGCCAAGTCTAAGTTCCCGGTCAAGCCAAGTCCGAGTTCCAGGTCAAGCCAAGTACGGGTTCCCAGTCAAACCAAGTCCGTGTTCCAGGACAAGCCAAGTCTTAATTCCCGGTCAAGCCAAGTCCGAGTTCCAGGTCAAGCCAAGTCCGAGTTCCAGGTTAAGCCAAGCCCGAGTTCCAGGTCAAGCCAAGACCGAGTTCCCAGTCAAGCCAAGTCCGAGTTCCCGGACAAGCCAAATCCGAGTTGCAGGTCAAGCCAAGCCCGAGTTCCAGGTCAGGACATGCCCGAGTTTCAGGTCAAGCCAAGCCCGAGTTCCCGGACAAGCCAAGTCCGTGTACCAGGTCAAGCCAAGCCCGAGTTCCCGGTCAAGCGAAGTCCGAGTTCCCGATCAAGCCAGGTCCGTGTTCCAGCTCAATGGAAGCCCGAGTTCCAGGTAAGCCAAGCCCGATATCCCGGACAAGCCAAGTCCGAGTTCCAGGTTAAGCCAAGTCCATGTTCCAGGTCAAGCCAAGCCTGAGTTCCAGGTCAAGCCAAGTCCGTGTTCCAGGTCAAGCCAAGTCTGAGTTCCCAGTCAATCCAAATCCGAGTTCCAGGTCAAGCCAAGTCCGTTTTCCAGGTCATGCCAAGCCCGAGTTCCCGGTCAAGCCAAGTCCGATTTCCAGGTCAAGCCAAGTCCGAGTTCCCGGTCAAGCCAAGTCCGTGTTCCAGGTCAAGCCAAGTCTGAGTTCCCTGTCAAGCCAAGTCCGAGTTTCCGGGCAAGCCAAGTCCGAGTTCCAGGTCAAGCCAAGCCTGAGTTCCTGGTCAAGGCAAGTCCGAGTCCTCGGTCAAGCCAAGCCCGAGTTCCTGGTCAAGCCAAGCACGTGATCCAGGTCAAGCCAAGACTGAGTTCCCGGTCAAGCCAAGTTCGAGTTCCATGTCAAGCCAAGTCCGAGTTCTCGGTCAAACAAACGCCCGAGTTCACGATCAAGCCAAGACTGAGTTGCCAGTCAAGCCAAGTCCGAGTTCCTGGTCAAGCCAAATCCGAGTTACAGGTCAAGCCAAGCCCGAGTTCCAGGTCAGGACATGCCCGAGTTCCAGGTCAAGCCAAGCCCGAGTTCCCGGACAAGCCAAGTCCGAGTTCCAGGTCTAGCCAAGCCCGAGTTCCCGGTCAAGCCAAGCCCGAGTTCCCGGTCAAGCCAAGTCCAAGTTCCAGGTCAAGCCAAGTCTGAGTTCCCAGTCAAGCCAACTCCGAGTTCCAGGTCAAGCCAAGTCCGTATTCCAGGTCAAGCCACGCCCGAGTTCCCGGTCAAGCCAAGTCCGAGTTCCAGGTCAAGCCAAGTCCGTGTTCCAGGTCAAGCCAAGCCTGAGTTCCAGGTCAAGCCAAGTCGAGTTCCCGGTCAAGCCAAGTCCGTGTTCCAGGTCAAGACAAGTCTGAGTTTCCGGTCAAGCCAAGTCCGAGTTCTAGGTCAAGACAAGTCTGAGTTTACGGTCAAGCCAAATCCGTGTTCCAGGTCAAGACAAGTCTGACTTTCCGGTCAAGCCAAGTCCGTGTTCCAGGTCAAGACAAGTCTGAGTTTCAGGTCAAGCCAAGTCCGTGTTCCAGGTCAAGACAAGTCTGAGTTTCCGGTCAAGCCAAGTCCGTGTTCCAGGTCAAGCCAAGTACGGGTTCCCAGTCAAACCAAGTCCGTGTTCCAGGTCAAGCCAAGTCTTAATTCCCGGTCAAGCCAAGTCCAATTTCCAGGTCAAGCCAAGTCCGAGTTCCAGGTTAAGCCAAGCCCGAGTTCCAGGTCAAGCCAAGACCGAGTTCCCGGTCAAGCCGAGTCCGAGTTCCCGGACAAGCCAAATCCGAGTTGCAGGTCAAGCCAAGCCCGAGTTCCAGGTCAGGACATGCCCGAGTTTCAGGTCAAGCCAAGTCCGAGTTCCAGGTTAAGACAAGCCCGAGTTCCAGGTCAAGCCAAGTCCAAGTTCCCGGACAAGCCAAATCCGAGTTGCAGGTCAAGGCAAGGCTGAGTTCCTGGTCAAGGCAAGTCCGAGTTCTCGGTCAAGCCAAGCCCGAGTTCCTGGTCAAGCCAAGCACGATATCCAGGTCAAGCCAAGACTGAGTTCCCGGTCAAGCCAAGTCCGAGTTCCAGGTCAAGCCAAGTCCGAGTTCTCGGTCAAACAAACGCCCGAGTTCACGATCAAGCCAAGACTGAGTTGCAGGTCAAGCCAAGTTCGAGTTCCCAGTCAAGCCAAGTCCGAGTTCCAGGTCAAGCCAAGCCCGGGTTCCCAGTCAAACCAAGTCCGTGTTCCAGGTCAAGCCAAGACTGAGTTCCCGGTCAAGCCAATGACGAGTTCCAGGTCAAGCCAAGTCCGAGTTCCCAGTCAAACCAAGTCCGTGTTCCAGGTCAAGCCAAGTCCGAGTTCCCGGTCAAGCCAAGTCCGAGTTCCAGCTCAGGCCAAGCCTGAGTTCCTGGTCAAGCCAAGTCCGAGTCCCAGGTCAAGCCAAGTCCGTGTTCCAGGTCAAGCCACGCCCGAGTTCCCGGTCAAGCCAAGTCCGAGTTCCCGGACAAGCCAAATCCGAGTTGCAGGTCAAGCCAAGCCCGAGTTCCAGTTCAGGACATGCCCGAGTTCCAGGTCAAGCCAAGCCCGAGTTCCCGGACAAGCCAAGTCCGAGTTCCAGGACTAGCCAAGCCCGAGTTCCCGGTCAAGCCAAGTCCAATTTCCAGGTCAAGCCAAGTCTGAGTTCCCAGTCAAGCCAAATCCGAGTTCCAGGTCAAGCCAAGTCCGTGTTCCAGGTCAAGCCAAGCCTTAGTACCCTGTCAAGCCAAGTCCGAGTTTCCGGGCAAGCCAAGTCCGAGTTCCAGGTCAAGCCAAGCCTGAGTTCCTGGTCAAGGCAAGTCCGAGTCCTCGGTCAAGCCAAGCCCGAGTTCCTGGTCAAGCCAAGCACGTGATCCAGGTCAAGCCAAGACTGAGTTCCCGGTCAAGCCAAGTCCGAGTTCTCGGTAAACAAACGCCCGAGTTCACGATCAAGCCAAGACTGAGTTGCCAGTCAAGCCAAGTCCGAGTTCCTGGTCAAGCCAAATCCGAGTTACAGGTCAAGCCAAGCCCGAGTTCCAGGTCAGGACATGCCCGAGTTCCAGGTCAAGCCAAGCCCGAGTTCCCGGACAAGCCAAGTCCGAGTTCCAGGTCTAGCCAAGCCCGAGTTCCCGGTCAAGCCAAGCCCGAGTTCCCGGTCAAGCCAAGTCCAAGTTCCAGGTCAAGCCAAGTCTGAGTTCCCAGTCAAGCCAAGTCCGAGTTCCAGGTCAAGCCAAGTCCGTATTCCAGGTCAAGCCACGCCCGAGTTCCCGGTAAACCCAAGTCCGAGTTCCAGGTCAAGCCAAGTCCGTGTTCCAGGTCAAGCCAAGCCTGAGTTCCAGGTCAAGCCAAGTCGAGTTCCCGGTCAAGCCAAGTCCGTGTTCCAGGTCAAGACAAGTCTGAGTTTCCGGTCAAGCCAAGTCCGAGTTCTAGGTCAAGACAAGTCTGAGTTTACGGTCAAGCCAAATCCGTGTTCCAGGTCAAGACAAGTCTGACTTTCCGGTCAAGCCAATTCCGTGTTCCAGGTCAAGACAAGTCTGAGTTTCAGGTCAAGCCAAGTCCGTGTTCCAGGTCAAGCCAAGTCTGAGTTCCCAGTCAATCCAAATCCGAGTTCCAGGTCAAGCCAAGTCCGTGTTCCAGGTCATGCCAAGCCCGAGTTCCCGGTCAAGCCAAGTCCGTGTTCCAGATCAAGACAAGTCTGAGTTTCCGGTCAAGCCAAGTCCGAGTTCTAGGTCAAGACAAGTCTGAGTTTACGGTCAAGCCAAATCCGTGTTCCAGGTCAAGACAAGTCTGACTTTCCGGTCAAGCCAATTCCGTGTTCCAGGTCAAGACAAGTCTGAGTTCCAGGTCAAGCCAAGTCCGTGTTCCAGGTCAAGCCAAGTCTGAGTTCCCAGTCAATCCAAATCCGAGTTCCAGGTCAAGCCAAGTCCGTGTTCCAGGTCATGCCAAGCCCGAGTTCCCGGTCAAGCCAAGTCCGATTTCCAGGTCAAGCCAAGTCCGAGTTCCCGGTCAAGCCAAGTCCGTGTTCCAGGTCAAGCCAAGTCTGAGTTCCCTGTCAAGCCAAGTCCGAGTTTCCGGGCAAGCCAAGTCCGAGTTCCAGGTCAAGCCAAGCCTGAGTTCCTGGTCAAGGCAAGTCCGAGTCCTCGGTCAAGCCAAGCCCGAGTTCCTGGTCAAGCCAAGCACGTGATCCAGGTCAAGCCAAGACTGAGTTCTCGGTCAAGCCAAGCCCGAGTTCCAGGTCAGGACATGCCCGAGTTCCAGGTCAAGCCAAGCCCGAGTTCCCGGACAAGCCATGTCCGAGTTCCAGGTCTAGCCAAGCCCGAGTTCCCGGTCAAGCCAAGTCCAAGTTCCAGGTCAAGCCAAGTCTGAGTTCCCAGTCAAGCCAAGTCCGAGTTCCAGGTCAAGCCAAGTCCGTATTCCAGGTCAAGCCACGCCCGAGTTCCCGGTAAACCCAAGTCCGAGTTCCAGGTCAAGCCAAGTCCGTGTTCCAGGTCAAGCCAAGCCTGAGTTCCAGGTCAAGCCAAGTCGAGTTCCCGGTCAAGCCAAGTCCGTGTTCCAGGTCAAGACAAGTCTGAGTTTCCGGTCAAGCCAAGTCCGAGTTCTAGGTCAAGACAAGTCTGAGTTTACGGTCAAGCCAAATCCGTGTTCCAGGTCAAGACAAGCCCGAGTTCCAGGTCAGGACATGCCCGAGTTCCAGGTCAAGCCAAGCCCGAGTTCCCGGACAAGCCAAGTCCGAGTTCCAGGTCAGGACATGCCCGAGTTCCAGGTCAAGCCAAGCCCGAGTTCCCGGACAAGCCAAGTCCGAGTTCCAGGTCTAGCCAAGCCCGAGTTCCCGGTCAAGCCAAGCCCGAGTTCCCGGTCAAGCCAAGTCCAAGTTCCAGGTCAAGCCAAGTCTGAGTTCCCAGTCAAGCCAAGTCCGAGTTCCAGGTCAAGCCAAGTCCGTATTCCAGGTCAAGCCACGCCCGAGTTCCCGGTAAACCCAAGTCCGAGTTCCAGGTCAAGCCAAGTCCGTGTTCCAGGTCAAGCCAAGCCTGAGTTCCAGGTCAAGCCAAGTCGAGTTCCCGGTCAAGCCAAGTCCGTGTTCCAGGTCAAGCCAAGCCTGAGTTCCAGGTCAAGCCAAGTCCGAGTTCCCGGTCAAGCCAAGTCCGTGTTCCTGGTCAAGACAAGTCTGAGTACCCTGTCAAGCCAAGTCCGAGTTTCTGGTCAAGCCAAGTCCGTGTTCCAGGTCAAGACCAAGCCCGAGTTCCCGGTCAAGCCAAGTCCGAGTTCTCGGTCAAGCCAAGTCCAAGTTCCAGGTCAAGCCATGTCGGAGTTCCCAGTCAAGCCAAGTCCGAGTTCCAGGTCAAGCCAAGTCCGTGTTCCAGGTCAAGCCACACCCGAGTTCACGAGCACGCTAAGTCCGAGTTCCAGGTCAAGCCAAGTCCATGTTCCAGGTCAAGCCAAGCCTGAGTTCCAGGTCAAGCCAAGTCCGTGTTCCAGGTCAAGCCAAGTCTGAGTTCCCAGTCAAGCCAAATCCGAGTTCCAGGTCAAGCCAAGTCCGTGTTCCAGGTCATGCCAAGCCCGACTTCCCGGTCAAGCCAAGTCCGATTACCAGGTCAAGCCAAGTCCGAGTTCCCGGTCAAGCCAAGTCCGTGTTCCAGGTCAAGCCAAGTCTGAGTTCCCTGTCAAGCCAAGTCCGAGTTTCCGGGCAAGCCAAGTCCGAGTTCCAGGTCAAGCCAAGGCTGAGTTCCTCGGTCAAGCCAAGCCCGAGTTCCTGGTCAAGCCAAGCACGAGATCCAGGTCAAGCCAAGACTGAGTTCCCGGTCAAGCCAAGTCCGAGTTCCAGGTCAAGCCAAGTCCGAGTTCTCGGTCAAACAAACGCCCGAGTTCACGATCAAGCCAAGACTGAGTTGCCAGTCAAGCCAAGTTCGAGTTCCCAGTCACCAAGTCCGTGTTCCAGGTCAAGCCAAGTCTAAGTTCCCGGTCAAGCCCAGTCCGAGTTCCAGGTCAAGCCAAGTTCCAGTTCCCAGTCAAACCAAGTCCGTGTTCCAGGTCAAGCCAAGTCTAAGTTCCCGGTCAAGCCAAGTCCGAGTTCCAGGTCAAGCCAAGTACGGGTTCCCAGTCAAACCAAGTCCGTGTTCCAGGACAAGCCAAGTCTTAATTCCCGGTCAAGCCAAGTCCGAGTTCCAGGTCAAGCCAAGTCCGAGTTCCAGGTTAAGCCAAGCCCGAGTTCCAGGTCAAGCCAAGACCGAGTTCCCAGTCAAGCCAAGTCCGAGTTCCCGGACAAGCCAAATCCGAGTTGCAGGTCAAGCCAAGCCCGAGTTCCAGGTCAGGACATGCCCGAGTTTCAGGTCAAGCCAAGCCCGAGTTCCCGGACAAGCCAAGTCCGTGTACCAGGTCAAGCCAAGCCCGAGTTCCCGGTCAAGCGAAGTCCGAGTTCCCGATCAAGCCAGGTCCGTGTTCCAGCTCAATGGAAGCCCGAGTTCCAGGTAAGCCAAGCCCGATATCCCGGACAAGCCAAGTCCGAGTTCCAGGTTAAGCCAAGTCCATGTTCCAGGTCAAGCCAAGCCTGAGTTCCAGGTCAAGCCAAGTCCGTGTTCCTGGTCAAGCCAAGTCTGAGTTCCCAGTCAATCCAAATCCGAGTTCCAGGTCAAGCCAAGTCCGTGTTCCAGGTCATGCCAAGCCCGAGTTCCCGGTCAAGCCAAGTCCGATTTCCAGGTCAAGCCAAGTCCGAGTTCCCGGTCAAGCCAAGTCCGTGTTCCAGGTCAAGCCAAGTCTGAGTTCCCTGTCAAGCCAAGTCCGAGTTTCCGGGCAAGCCAAGTCCGAGTTCCAGGTCAAGCCAAGCCTGAGTTCCTGGTCAAGGCAAGTCCGAGTCCTCGGTCAAGCCAAGCCCGAGTTCCTGGTCAAGCCAAGCACGTGATCCAGGTCAAGCCAAGACTGAGTTCCCGGTCAAGCCAAGTCCGAGTTCCATGTCAAGCCAAGTCCGAGTTCTCGGTCAAACAAACGCCCGAGTTCACGATCAAGCCAAGACTGAGTTGCCAGTCAAGCCAAGTCCGAGTTCCTGGTCAAGCCAATTCCGAGTTACAGGTCAAGCCAAGCCCGAGTTCCAGGTCAGGACATGCCCGAGTTCCAGGTCAAGCCAAGCCCGAGTTCCCGGACAAGCCAAGTCCGAGTTCCAGGTCTAGCCAAGCCCGAGTTCCCGGTCAAGCCAAGCCCGAGTTCCCGGTCAAGCCAATTCCAAGTTCCAGGTCAAGCCAAGTCTGAGTTCCCAGTCAAGCCAACTCCGAGTTCCAGGTCAAGCCAAGTCCGTATTCCAGGTCAAGCCACGCCCGAGTTCCCGGTCAAGCCAAGTCCGAGTTCCAGGTCAAGCCAAGTCCGTGTTCCAGGTCAAGCCAAGCCTGAGTTCCAGGTCAAGCCAAGTCGAGTTCCCGGTCAAGCCAAGTCCGTGTTCCAGGTCAAGACAAGTCTGAGTTTCCGGTCAAGCCAAGTCCGAGTTCTAGGTCAAGACAAGTCTGAGTTTACGGTCAAGCCAAATCCGTGTTCCAGGTCAAGACAAGTCTGACTTTCCGGTCAAGCCAAGTCCGTGTTCCAGGTCAAGACAAGTCTGAGTTTCAGGTCAAGCCAAGTCCGTGTTCCAGGTCAAGACAAGTCTGAGTTTCCGGTCAAGCCAAGTCCGTGTTCCAGGTCAAGCCAAGTACGGGTTCCCAGTCAAACCAAGTCCGTGTTCCAGGTCAAGCCAAGTCTTAATTCCCGGTCAAGCCAAGTCCAATTTCCAGGTCAAGCCAAGTCCGAGTTCCAGGTTAAGCCAAGCCCGAGTTCCAGGTCAAGCCAAGACCGAGATCCCGGTCAAGCCGAGTCCGAGTTCCCGGACAAGCCAAATCCGAGTTGCAGGTCAAGCCAAGCCCGAGTTCCAGGTCAGGACATGCCCGAGTTTCAGGTCAAGCCAAGTCCGAGTTCCAGGTTAAGACAAGCCCGAGTTCCAGGTCAAGCCAAGTCCAAGTTCCCGGACAAGCCAAATCCGAGTTGCAGGTCAAGGCAAGGCTGAGTTCCCGGTCAAGCCAAGTCCGAGTTCCAGGTCAAGCCAAGTCCGAGTTCTCGGTCAAACAAACGCCCGAGTTCACGATCAAGCCAAGACTGAGTTGCCAGTCAAGCCAAGTTCGAGTTCCCAGTCACCAAGTCCGTGTTCCAGGTCAAGCCAAGTCTAAGTTCCCGGTCAAGCCCAGTCCGAGTTCCAGGTCAAGCCAAGTTCCAGTTCCCAGTCAAACCAAGTCCGTGTTCCAGGTCAAGCCAAGTCCGAGTTCCAGGTCAAGCCAAGTACGGGTTCCCAGTCAAACCAAGTCCGTGTTCCAGGACAAGCCAAGTCTTAATTCCCGGTCAAGCCAAGTCCGAGTTCCAGGTCAAGCCAAGTCCGAGTTCCAGGTTAAGCCAAGCCCGAGTTCCAGGTCAAGCCAAGACCGAGTTCCCAGTCAAGCCAAGTCCGAGTTCCCGGACAAGCCAAATCCGAGTTGCAGGTCAAGCCAAGCCCGAGTTCCAGGTCAGGACATGCCCGAGTTTCAGGTCAAGCCAAGCCCGAGTTCCCGGACAAGCCAAGTCCGTGTACCAGGTCAAGCCAAGCCCGAGTTCCCGGTCAAGCGAAGTCCGAGTTCCCGATCAAGCCAGGTCCGTGTTCCAGCTCAATGGAAGCCCGAGTTCCAGGTAAGCCAAGCCCGATATCCCGGACAAGCCAAGTCCGAGTTCCAGGTTAAGCCAAGTCCATGTTCCAGGTCAAGCCAAGCCTGAGTTCCAGGTCAAGCCAAGTCCGTGTTCCAGGTCAAGCCAAGTCTGAGTTCCCAGTCAATCCAAATCCGAGTTCCAGGTCAAGCCAAGTCCGTTTTCCAGGTCATGCCAAGCCCGAGTTCCCGGTCAAGCCAAGTCCGATTTCCAGGTCAAGCCAAGTCCGAGTTCCCGGTCAAGCCAAGTCCGTGTTCCAGGTCAAGCCAAGTCTGAGTTCCCTGTCAAGCCAAGTCCGAGTTTCCGGGCAAGCCAAGTCCGAGTTCCAGGTCAAGCCAAGCCTGAGTTCCTGGTCAAGGCAAGTCCGAGTCCTCGGTCAAGCCAAGCCCGAGTTCCTGGTCAAGCCAAGCACGTGATCCAGGTCAAGCCAAGACTGAGTTCCCGGTCAAGCCAAGTCCGAGTTCCATGTCAAGCCAAGTCCGAGTTCTCGGTCAAACAAACGCCCGAGTTCACGATCAAGCCAAGACTGAGTTGCCAGTCAAGCCAAGTCCGAGTTCCTGGTCAAGCCAAATCCGAGTTACAGGTCAAGCCAAGCCCGAGTTCCAGGTCAGGACATGCCCGAGTTCCAGGTCAAGCCAAGCCCGAGTTCCCGGACAAGCCAAGTCCGAGTTCCAGGTCTAGCCAAGCCCGAGTTCCCGGTCAAGCCAAGCCCGAGTTCCCGGTCAAGCCAAGTCCAAGTTCCAGGTCAAGCCAAGTCTGAGTTCCCAGTCAAGCCAACTCCGAGTTCCAGGTCAAGCCAAGTCCGTATTCCAGGTCAAGCCACGCCCGAGTTCCCGGTCAAGCCAAGTCCGAGTTCCAGGTCAAGCCAAGTCCGTGTTCCAGGTCAAGCCAAGCCTGAGTTCCAGGTCAAGCCAAGTCGAGTTCCCGGTCAAGCCAAGTCCGTGTTCCAGGTCAAGACAAGTCTGAGTTTCCGGTCAAGCCAAGTCCGAGTTCTAGGTCAAGACAAGTCTGAGTTTACGGTCAAGCCAAATCCGTGTTCCAGGTCAAGACAAGTCTGACTTTCCGGTCAAGCCAAGTCCGTGTTCCAGGTCAAGACAAGTCTGAGTTTCAGGTCAAGCCAAGTCCGTGTTCCAGGTCAAGACAAGTCTGAGTTTCCGGTCAAGCCAAGTCCGTGTTCCAGGTCAAGCCAAGTACGGGTTCCCAGTCAAACCAAGTCCGTGTTCCAGGTCAAGCCAAGTCTTAATTCCCGGTCAAGCCAAGTCCAATTTCCAGGTCAAGCCAAGTCCGAGTTCCAGGTTAAGCCAAGCCCGAGTTCCAGGTCAAGCCAAGACCGAGTTCCCGGTCAAGCCGAGTCCGAGTTCCCGGACAAGCCAAATCCGAGTTGCAGGTCAAGCCAAGCCCGAGTTCCAGGTCAGGACATGCCCGAGTTTCAGGTCAAGCCAAGTCCGAGTTCCAGGTTAAGACAAGCCCGAGTTCCAGGTCAAGCCAAGTCCAAGTTCCCGGACAAGCCAAATCCGAGTTGCAGGTCAAGGCAAGGCTGAGTTCCTGGTCAAGGCAAGTCCGAGTTCTCGGTCAAGCCAAGCCCGAGTTCCTGGTCAAGCCAAGCACGATATCCAGGTCAAGCCAAGACTGAGTTCCCGGTCAAGCCAAGTCCGAGTTCCAGGTCAAGCCAAGTCCGAGTTCTCGGTCAAACAAACGCCCGAGTTCACGATCAAGCCAAGACTGAGTTGCAGGTCAAGCCAAGTTCGAGTTCCCAGTCAAGCCAAGTCCGAGTTCCAGGTCAAGCCAAGCCCGGGTTCCCAGTCAAACCAAGTCCGTGTTCCAGGTCAAGCCAAGACTGAGTTCCCGGTCAAGCCAATGACGAGTTCCAGGTCAAGCCAAGTCCGAGTTCCCAGTCAAACCAAGTCCGTGTTCCAGGTCAAGCCAAGTCCGAGTTCCCGGTCAAGCCAAGTCCGAGTTCCAGCTCAAGCCAAGCCTGAGTTCCTGGTCAAGCCAAGTCCGAGTCCCAGGTCAAGCCAAGTCCGTGTTCCAGGTCAAGCCACGCCCGAGTTCCCGGTCAAGCCAAGTCCGAGTTCCCGGACAAGCCAAATCCGAGTTGCAGGTCAAGCCAAGCCCGAGTTCCAGTTCAGGACATGCCCGAGTTCCAGGTCAAGCCAAGCCCGAGTTCCCGGACAAGCCAAGTCCGAGTTCCAGGACTAGCCAAGCCCGAGTTCCCGGTCAAGCCAAGTCCAATTTCCAGGTCAAGCCAAGTCTGAGTTCCCAGTCAAGCCAAATCCGAGTTCCAGGTCAAGCCAAGTCCGTGTTCCAGGTCAAGCCAAGCCTTAGTACCCTGTCAAGCCAAGTCCGAGTTTCCGGTCAAGCCAAGTCCGTGTTCCAGGTCAAGAAAAGTCTGAGTACCCTGTCAAGCCAAGTCCGAGTTTCCGGTCAAGCCAAGTCCGTGTTCCAGGACAAGCCAAGTCTTAATTCCCGGTCAAGCCAAGTCCGAGTTCCAGGTCAAGCCAAGTCCGAGTTCCAGGTTAAGCCAAGCCCGAGTTCCAGGTCAAGCCAAGAACGAGTTCCCAGTCAAGCCAAGTCCGAGTTCCCGGACAAGCCAAATCCGAGTTGCAGGTCAAGCCAAGCCCGAGTTCCAGGTCAGGACATGCCCGAGTTTCAGGTCAAGCCAAGCCCGAGTTCCCGGACAAGCCAAGTCCGTGTACCAGGTCAAGCCAAGCCCGAGTTCCCGGTCAAGCGAAGTCCGAGTTCCCGATCAAGCCAGGTCCGTGTTCCAGCTCAATGGAAGCCCGAGTTCCAGGTAAGCCAAGCCCGATATCCCGGACAAGCCAAGTCCGAGTTCCAGGTTAAGCCAAGTCCATGTTCCAGGTCAAGCCAAGCCTGAGTTCCAGGTCAAGCCAAGTCCGTGTTCCAGGTCAAGCCAAGTCTGAGTTCCCAGTCAATCCAAATCCGAGTTCCAGGTCAAGCCAAGTCCGTGTTCCAGGTCATGCCAAGCCCGAGTTCCCGGTCAAGCCAAGTCCGATTTCCAGGTCAAGCCAAGTCCGAGTTCCCGGTCAAGCCAAGTCCGTGTTCCAGGTCAAGCCAAGTCTGAGTTCCCTGTCAAGCCAAGTCCGAGTTTCCGGGCAAGCCAAGTCCGAGTTCCAGGTCAAGCCAAGCCTGAGTTCCTGGTCAAGGCAAGTCCGAGTCCTCGGTCAAGCCAAGCCCGAGTTCCTGGTCAAGCCAAGCACGTGATCCAGGTCAAGCCAAGACTGAGTTCCCGGTCAAGCCAAGTCCGAGTTCCATGTCAAGCCAAGTCCGAGTTCTCGGTCAAACAAACGCCCGAGTTCACGATCAAGCCAAGACTGAGTTGCCAGTCAAGCCAAGTCCGAGTTCCTGGTCAAGCCAAATCCGAGTTACAGGTCAAGCCAAGCCCGAGTTCCAGGTCAGGACATGCCCGAGTTCCAGGTCAAGCCAAGCCCGAGTTCCCGGACAAGCCAAGTCCGAGTTCCAGGTCTAGCCAAGCCCGAGTTCCCGGTCAAGCCAAGCCCGAGTTCCCGGTCAAGCCAAGTCCAAGTTCCAGGTCAAGCCAAGTCTGAGTTCCCAGTCAAGCCAACTCCGAGTTCCAGGTCAAGCCAAGTCCGTATTCCAGGTCAAGCCACGCCCGAGTTCCCGGTCAAGCCAAGTCCGAGTTCCAGGTCAAGCCAAGTTCCAGTTCCCAGTCAAACCAAGTCCGTGTTCCAGGTCAAGCCAAGTCTAAGTTCCCGGTCAAGCCAAGTCCGAGTTCCAGGTCAAGCCAAGTACGGGTTCCCAGTCAAACCAAGTCCGTGTTCCAGGACAAGCCAAGTCTTAATTCCCGGTCAAGCCAAGTCCGAGTTCCAGGTCAAGCCAAGTCCGAGTTCCAGGTTAAGCCAAGCCCGAGTTCCAGGTCAAGCCAAGACCGAGTTCCCAGTCAAGCCAAGTCCGAGTTCCCGGACAAGCCAAATCCGAGTTGCAGGTCAAGCCAAGCCCGAGTTCCAGGTCAGGACATGCCCGAGTTTCAGGTCAAGCCAAGCCCGAGTTCCCGGACAAGCCAAGTCCGTGTACCAGGTCAAGCCAAGCCCGAGTTCCCGGTCAAGCGAAGTCCGAGTTCCCGATCAAGCCAGGTCCGTGTTCCAGCTCAATGGAAGCCCGAGTTCCAGGTAAGCCAAGCCCGATATCCCGGACAAGCCAAGTCCGAGTTCCAGGTTAAGCCAAGTCCATGTTCCAGGTCAAGCCAAGCCTGAGTTCCAGGTCAAGCCAAGTCCGTGTTCTAGGTCAAGCCAAGTCTGAGTTCCCAGTCAATCCAAATCCGAGTTCCAGGTCAAGCCAAGTCCGTTTTCCAGGTCATGCCAAGCCCGAGTTCCCGGTCAAGCCAAGTCCAATTTCCAGGTCAAGCCAAGTCCGAGTTCCCGGTCAAGCCAAGTCCGTGTTCCAGGTCAAGCCAAGTCTGAGTTCCCTGTCAAGCCAAGTCCGAGTTTCCGGGCAAGCCAAGTCCGAGTTCCAGGTCAAGCCAAGCCTGAGTTCCTGGTCAAGGCAAGTCCGAGTCCTCGGTCAAGCCAAGCCCGAGTTCCTGGTCAAGCCAAGCACGTGATCCAGGTCAAGCCAAGACTGAGTTCCCGGTCAAGCCAAGTCCGAGTTCCATGTCAAGCCAAGTCCGAGTTCTCGGTCAAACAAACGCCCGAGTTCACGATCAAGCCAAGACTGAGTTGCCAGTCAAGCCAAGTCCGAGTTCCTGGTCAAGCCAAATCCGAGTTACAGGTCAAGCCAAGCCCGAGTTCCAGGTCAGGACATGCCCGAGTTCCAGGTCAAGCCAAGCCCGAGTTCCCGGACAAGCCAAGTCCGAGTTCCAGGTCTAGCCAAGCCCGAGTTCCCGGTCAAGCCAAGCCCGAGTTCCCGGTCAAGCCAAGTCCAAGTTCCAGGTCAAGCCAAGTCTGAGTTCCCAGTCAAGCCAACTCCGAGTTCCAGGTCAAGCCAAGTCCGTATTCCAGGTCAAGCCACGCCCGAGTTCCCGGTCAAGCCAAGTCCGAGTTCCAGGTCAAGCCAAGTCCGTGTTCCAGGTCAAGCCAAGCCTGAGTTCCAGGTCAAGCCAAGTCGAGTTCCCGGTCAAGCCAAGTCCGTGTTCCAGGTCAAGACAAGTCTGAGTTTCCGGTCAAGCCAAGTCCGAGTTCTAGGTCAAGACAAGTCTGAGTTTACGGTCAAGCCAAATCCGTGTTCCAGGTCAAGACAAGTCTGACTTTCCGGTCAAGCCAAGTCCGTGTTCCAGGTCAAGACAAGTCTGAGTTTCAGGTCAAGCCAAGTCCGTGTTCCAGGTCAAGACAAGTCTGAGTTTCCGGTCAAGCCAAGTCCGTGTTCCAGGTCAAGCCAAGTACGGGTTCCCAGTCAAACCAAGTCCGTGTTCCAGGTCAAGCCAAGTCTTAATTCCCGGTCAAGCCAAGTCCAATTTCCAGGTCAAGCCAAGTCCGAGTTCCAGGTTAAGCCAAGCCCGAGTTCCAGGTCAAGCCAAGACCGAGTTCCCGGTCAAGCCGAGTCCGAGTTCCCGGACAAGCCAAATCCGAGTTGCAGGTCAAGCCAAGCCCGAGTTCCAGGTCAGGACATGCCCGAGTTTCAGGTCAAGCCAAGTCCGAGTTCCAGGTTAAGACAAGCCCGAGTTCCAGGTCAAGCCAAGTCCAAGTTCCCGGACAAGCCAAATCCGAGTTGCAGGTCAAGGCAAGGCTGAGTTCCTGGTCAAGGCAAGTCCGAGTTCTCGGTCAAGCCAAGCCCGAGTTCCTGGTCAAGCCAAGCACGATATCCAGGTCAAGCCAAGACTGAGTTCCCGGTCAAGCCAAGTCCGAGTTCCAGGTCAAGCCAAGTCCGAGTTCTCGGTCAAACAAACGCCCGAGTTCACGATCAAGCCAAGACTGAGTTGCAGGTCAAGCCAAGTTCGAGTTCCCAGTCAAGCCAAGTCCGAGTTCCAGGTCAAGCCAAGCCCGGGTTCCCAGTCAAACCAAGTCCGTGTTCCAGGTCAAGCCAAGACTGAGTTCCCGGTCAAGCCAATGACGAGTTCCAGGTCAAGCCAAGTCCGAGTTCCCAGTCAAACCAAGTCCGTGTTCCAGGTCAAGCCAAGTCCGAGTTCCCGGTCAAGCCAAGTCCGAGTTCCAGCTCAAGCCAAGCCTGAGTTCCTGGTCAAGCCAAGTCCGAGTCCCAGGTCAAGCCAAGTCCGTGTTCCAGGTCAAGCCACGCCCGAGTTCCCGGTCAAGCCAAGTCCGAGTTCCCGGACAAGCCAAATCCGAGTTGCAGGTCAAGCCAAGCCCGAGTTCCAGTTCAGGACATGCCCGAGTTCCAGGTCAAGCCAAGCCCGAGTTCCCGGACAAGCCAAGTCCGAGTTCCAGGACTAGCCAAGCCCGAGTTCCCGGTCAAGCCAAGTCCAATTTCCAGGTCAAGCCAAGTCTGAGTTCCCAGTCAAGCCAAATCCGAGTTCCAGGTCAAGCCAAGTCCGTGTTCCAGGTCAAGCCAAGCCTTAGTACCCTGTCAAGCCAAGTCCGAGTTTCCGGTCAAGCCAAGTCCGTGTTCCAGGTCAAGAAAAGTCTGAGTACCCTGTCAAGCCAAGTCCGAGTTTCCGGTCAAGCCAAGTCCGTGTTCCAGGACAAGCCAAGTCTTAATTCCCGGTCAAGCCAAGTCCGAGTTCCAGGTCAAGCCAAGTCCGAGTTCCAGGTTAAGCCAAGCCCGAGTTCCAGGTCAAGCCAAGAACGAGTTCCCAGTCAAGCCAAGTCCGAGTTCCCGGACAAGCCAAATCCGAGTTGCAGGTCAAGCCAAGCCCGAGTTCCAGGTCAGGACATGCCCGAGTTTCAGGTCAAGCCAAGCCCGAGTTCCCGGACAAGCCAAGTCCGTGTACCAGGTCAAGCCAAGCCCGAGTTCCCGGTCAAGCGAAGTCCGAGTTCCCGATCAAGCCAGGTCCGTGTTCCAGCTCAATGGAAGCCCGAGTTCCAGGTAAGCCAAGCCCGATATCCCGGACAAGCCAAGTCCGAGTTCCAGGTTAAGCCAAGTCCATGTTCCAGGTCAAGCCAAGCCTGAGTTCCAGGTCAAGCCAAGTCCGTGTTCCAGGTCAAGCCAAGTCTGAGTTCCCAGTCAATCCAAATCCGAGTTCCAGGTCAAGCCAAGTCCGTGTTCCAGGTCATGCCAAGCCCGAGTTCCCGGTCAAGCCAAGTCCGATTTCCAGGTCAAGCCAAGTCCGAGTTCCCGGTCAAGCCAAGTCCGTGTTCCAGGTCAAGCCAAGTCTGAGTTCCCTGTCAAGCCAAGTCCGAGTTTCCGGGCAAGCCAAGTCCGAGTTCCAGGTCAAGCCAAGCCTGAGTTCCTGGTCAAGGCAAGTCCGAGTCCTCGGTCAAGCCAAGCCCGAGTTCCTGGTCAAGCCAAGCACGTGATCCAGGTCAAGCCAAGACTGAGTTCCCGGTCAAGCCAAGTCCGAGTTCCATGTCAAGCCAAGTCCGAGTTCTCGGTCAAACAAACGCCCGAGTTCACGATCAAGCCAAGACTGAGTTGCCAGTCAAGCCAAGTCCGAGTTCCTGGTCAAGCCAAATCCGAGTTACAGGTCAAGCCAAGCCCGAGTTCCAGGTCAGGACATGCCCGAGTTCCAGGTCAAGCCAAGCCCGAGTTCCCGGACAAGCCAAGTCCGAGTTCCAGGTCTAGCCAAGCCCGAGTTCCCGGTCAAGCCAAGCCCGAGTTCCCGGTCAAGCCAAGTCCAAGTTCCAGGTCAAGCCAAGTCTGAGTTCCCAGTCAAGCCAACTCCGAGTTCCAGGTCAAGCCAAGTCCGTATTCCAGGTCAAGCCACGCCCGAGTTCCCGGTCAAGCCAAGTCCGAGTTCCAGGTCAAGCCAAGTCCGTGTTCCAGGTCAAGCCAAGCCTGAGTTCCAGGTCAAGCCAAGTCGAGTTCCCGGTCAAGCCAAGTCCGTGTTCCAGGTCAAGACAAGTCTGAGTTTCCGGTCAAGCCAAGTCCGAGTTCTAGGTCAAGACAAGTCTGAGTTTACGGTCAAGCCAAATCCGTGTTCCAGGTCAAGACAAGTCTGACTTTCCGGTCAAGCCAAGTCCGTGTTCCAGGTCAAGACAAGTCTGAGTTTCAGGTCAAGCCAAGTCCGTGTTCCAGGTCAAGACAAGTCTGAGTTTCCGGTCAAGCCAAGTCCGTGTTCCAGGTCAAGCCAAGTACGGGTTCCCAGTCAAACCAAGTCCGTGTTCCAGGTCAAGCCAAGTCTTAATTCCCGGTCAAGCCAAGTCCAATTTCCAGGTCAAGCCAAGTCCGAGTTCCAGGTTAAGCCAAGCCCGAGTTCCAGGTCAAGCCAAGACCGAGATCCCGGTCAAGCCGAGTCCGAGTTCCCGGACAAGCCAAATCCGAGTTGCAGGTCAAGCCAAGCCCGAGTTCCAGGTCAGGACATGCCCGAGTTTCAGGTCAAGCCAAGTCCGAGTTCCAGGTTAAGACAAGCCCGAGTTCCAGGTCAAGCCAAGTCCAAGTTCCCGGACAAGCCAAATCCGAGTTGCAGGTCAAGGCAAGGCTGAGTTCCCGGTCAAGCCAAGTCCGAGTTCCAGGTCAAGCCAAGTCCGAGTTCTCGGTCAAACAAACGCCCGAGTTCACGATCAAGCCAAGACTGAGTTGCCAGTCAAGCCAAGTTCGAGTTCCCAGTCACCAAGTCCGTGTTCCAGGTCAAGCCAAGTCTAAGTTCCCGGTCAAGCCCAGTCCGAGTTCCAGGTCAAGCCAAGTTCCAGTTCCCAGTCAAACCAAGTCCGTGTTCCAGGTCAAGCCAAGTCTAAGTTCCCGGTCAAGCCAAGTCCGAGTTCCAGGTCAAGCCAAGTACGGGTTCCCAGTCAAACCAAGTCCGTGTTCCAGGACAAGCCAAGTCTTAATTCCCGGTCAAGCCAAGTCCGAGTTCCAGGTCAAGCCAAGTCCGAGTTCCAGGTTAAGCCAAGCCCGAGTTCCAGGTCAAGCCAAGACTGAGTTCCCGGTCAAGCCAATGACGAGTTCCAGGTCAAGCCAAGTCCGAGTTCCCAGTCAAACCAAGTCCGTGTTCCAGGTCAAGCCAAGTCCGAGTTCCCGGTCAAGCCAAGTCCGAGTTCCAGCTCAAGCCAAGCCTGAGTTCCTGGTCAAGCCAAGTCCGAGTCCCAGGTCAAGCCAAGTCCGTGTTCCAGGTCAAGCCACGCCCGAGTTCCCGGTCAAGCCAAGTCCGAGTTCCCGGACAAGCCAAATCCGAGTTGCAGGTCAAGCCAAGCCCGAGTTCCAGTTCAGGACATGCCCGAGTTCCAGGTCAAGCCAAGCCCGAGTTCCCGGACAAGCCAAGTCCGAGTTCCAGGACTAGCCAAGCCCGAGTTCCCGGTCAAGCCAAGTCCAATTTCCAGGTCAAGCCAAGTCTGAGTTCCCAGTCAAGCCAAATCCGAGTTCCAGGTCAAGCCAAGTCCGTGTTCCAGGTCAAGCCAAGCCTTAGTACCCTGTCAAGCCAAGTCCGAGTTTCCGGTCAAGCCAAGTCCGTGTTCCAGGTCAAGAAAAGTCTGAGTACCCTGTCAAGCCAAGTCCGAGTTTCCGGTCAAGCCAAGTCCGTGTTCCAGGACAAGCCAAGTCTTAATTCCCGGTCAAGCCAAGTCCGAGTTCCAGGTCAAGCCAAGTCCGAGTTCCAGGTTAAGCCAAGCCCGAGTTCCAGGTCAAGCCAAGAACGAGTTCCCAGTCAAGCCAAGTCCGAGTTCCCGGACAAGCCAAATCCGAGTTGCAGGTCAAGCCAAGCCCGAGTTCCAGGTCAGGACATGCCCGAGTTTCAGGTCAAGCCAAGCCCGAGTTCCCGGACAAGCCAAGTCCGTGTACCAGGTCAAGCCAAGCCCGAGTTCCCGGTCAAGCGAAGTCCGAGTTCCCGATCAAGCCAGGTCCGTGTTCCAGCTCAATGGAAGCCCGAGTTCCAGGTAAGCCAAGCCCGATATCCCGGACAAGCCAAGTCCGAGTTCCAGGTTAAGCCAAGTCCATGTTCCAGGTCAAGCCAAGCCTGAGTTCCAGGTCAAGCCAAGTCCGTGTTCCAGGTCAAGCCAAGTCTGAGTTCCCAGTCAATCCAAATCCGAGTTCCAGGTCAAGCCAAGTCCGTGTTCCAGGTCATGCCAAGCCCGAGTTCCCGGTCAAGCCAAGTCCGATTTCCAGGTCAAGCCAAGTCCGAGTTCCCGGTCAAGCCAAGTCCGTGTTCCAGGTCAAGCCAAGTCTGAGTTCCCTGTCAAGCCAAGTCCGAGTTTCCGGGCAAGCCAAGTCCGAGTTCCAGGTCAAGCCAAGCCTGAGTTCCTGGTCAAGGCAAGTCCGAGTCCTCGGTCAAGCCAAGCCCGAGTTCCTGGTCAAGCCAAGCACGTGATCCAGGTCAAGCCAAGACTGAGTTCCCGGTCAAGCCAAGTCCGAGTTCCATGTCAAGCCAAGTCCGAGTTCTCGGTCAAACAAACGCCCGAGTTCACGATCAAGCCAAGACTGAGTTGCCAGTCAAGCCAAGTCCGAGTTCCTGGTCAAGCCAAATCCGAGTTACAGGTCAAGCCAAGCCCGAGTTCCAGGTCAGGACATGCCCGAGTTCCAGGTCAAGCCAAGCCCGAGTTCCCGGACAAGCCAAGTCCGAGTTCCAGGTCTAGCCAAGCCCGAGTTCCCGGTCAAGCCAAGCCCGAGTTCCCGGTCAAGCCAAGTCCAAGTTCCAGGTCAAGCCAAGTCTGAGTTCCCAGTCAAGCCAACTCCGAGTTCCAGGTCAAGCCAAGTCCGTATTCCAGGTCAAGCCACGCCCGAGTTCCCGGTCAAGCCAAGTCCGAGTTCCAGGTCAAGCCAAGTTCCAGTTCCCAGTCAAACCAAGTCCGTGTTCCAGGTCAAGCCAAGTCTAAGTTCCCGGTCAAGCCAAGTCCGAGTTCCAGGTCAAGCCAAGTACGGGTTCCCAGTCAAACCAAGTCCGTGTTCCAGGACAAGCCAAGTCTTAATTCCCGGTCAAGCCAAGTCCGAGTTCCAGGTCAAGCCAAGTCCGAGTTCCAGGTTAAGCCAAGCCCGAGTTCCAGGTCAAGCCAAGACCGAGTTCCCAGTCAAGCCAAGTCCGAGTTCCCGGACAAGCCAAATCCGAGTTGCAGGTCAAGCCAAGCCCGAGTTCCAGGTCAGGACATGCCCGAGTTTCAGGTCAAGCCAAGCCCGAGTTCCCGGACAAGCCAAGTCCGTGTACCAGGTCAAGCCAAGCCCGAGTTCCCGGTCAAGCGAAGTCCGAGTTCCCGATCAAGCCAGGTCCGTGTTCCAGCTCAATGGAAGCCCGAGTTCCAGGTAAGCCAAGCCCGATATCCCGGACAAGCCAAGTCCGAGTTCCAGGTTAAGCCAAGTCCATGTTCCAGGTCAAGCCAAGCCTGAGTTCCAGGTCAAGCCAAGTCCGTGTTCCAGGTCAAGCCAAGTCTGAGTTCCCAGTCAATCCAAATCCGAGTTCCAGGTCAAGCCAAGTCCGTTTTCCAGGTCATGCCAAGCCCGAGTTCCCGGTCAAGCCAAGTCCGATTTCCAGGTCAAGCCAAGTCCGAGTTCCCGGTCAAGCCAAGTCCGTGTTCCAGGTCAAGCCAAGTCTGAGTTCCCTGTCAAGCCAAGTCCGAGTTTCCGGGCAAGCCAAGTCCGAGTTCCAGGTCAAGCCAAGCCTGAGTTCCTGGTCAAGGCAAGTCCGAGTCCTCGGTCAAGCCAAGCCCGAGTTCCTGGTCAAGCCAAGCACGTGATCCAGGTCAAGCCAAGACTGAGTTCCCGGTCAAGCCAAGTCCGAGTTCCATGTCAAGCCAAGTCCGAGTTCTCGGTCAAACAAACGCCCGAGTTCACGATCAAGCCAAGACTGAGTTGCCAGTCAAGCCAAGTCCGAGTTCCTGGTCAAGCCAAATCCGAGTTACAGGTCAAGCCAAGCCCGAGTTCCAGGTCAGGACATGCCCGAGTTCCAGGTCAAGCCAAGCCCGAGTTCCCGGACAAGCCAAGTCCGAGTTCCAGGTCTAGCCAAGCCCGAGTTCCCGGTCAAGCCAAGCCCGAGTTCCCGGTCAAGCCAAGTCCAAGTTCCAGGTCAAGCCAAGTCTGAGTTCCCAGTCAAGCCAACTCCGAGTTCCAGGTCAAGCCAAGTCCGTATTCCAGGTCAAGCCACGCCCGAGTTCCCGGTCAAGCCAAGTCCGAGTTCCAGGTCAAGCCAAGTCCGTGTTCCAGGTCAAGCCAAGCCTGAGTTCCAGGTCAAGCCAAGTCGAGTTCCCGGTCAAGCCAAGTCCGTGTTCCAGGTCAAGACAAGTCTGAGTTTCCGGTCAAGCCAAGTCCGAGTTCTAGGTCAAGACAAGTCTGAGTTTACGGTCAAGCCAAATCCGTGTTCCAGGTCAAGACAAGTCTGACTTTCCGGTCAAGCCAAGTCCGTGTTCCAGGTCAAGACAAGTCTGAGTTTCAGGTCAAGCCAAGTCCGTGTTCCAGGTCAAGACAAGTCTGAGTTTCCGGTCAAGCCAAGTCCGTGTTCCAGGTCAAGCCAAGTACGGGTTCCCAGTCAAACCAAGTCCGTGTTCCAGGTCAAGCCAAGTCTTAATTCCCGGTCAAGCCAAGTCCAATTTCCAGGTCAAGCCAAGTCCGAGTTCCAGGTTAAGCCAAGCCCGAGTTCCAGGTCAAGCCAAGACCGAGTTCCCGGTCAAGCCGAGTCCGAGTTCCCGGACAAGCCAAATCCGAGTTGCAGGTCAAGCCAAGCCCGAGTTCCAGGTCAGGACATGCCCGAGTTTCAGGTCAAGCCAAGTCCGAGTTCCAGGTTAAGACAAGCCCGAGTTCCAGGTCAAGCCAAGTCCAAGTTCCCGGACAAGCCAAATCCGAGTTGCAGGTCAAGGCAAGGCTGAGTTCCTGGTCAAGGCAAGTCCGAGTTCTCGGTCAAGCCAAGCCCGAGTTCCTGGTCAAGCCAAGCACGATATCCAGGTCAAGCCAAGACTGAGTTCCCGGTCAAGCCAAGTCCGAGTTCCAGGTCAAGCCAAGTCCGAGTTCTCGGTCAAACAAACGCCCGAGTTCACGATCAAGCCAAGACTGAGTTGCAGGTCAAGCCAAGTTCGAGTTCCCAGTCAAGCCAAGTCCGAGTTCCAGGTCAAGCCAAGCCCGGGTTCCCAGTCAAACCAAGTCCGTGTTCCAGGTCAAGCCAAGACTGAGTTCCCGGTCAAGCCAATGACGAGTTCCAGGTCAAGCCAAGTCCGAGTTCCCAGTCAAACCAAGTCCGTGTTCCAGGTCAAGCCAAGTCCGAGTTCCCGGTCAAGCCAAGTCCGAGTTCCAGCTCAAGCCAAGCCTGAGTTCCTGGTCAAGCCAAGTCCGAGTCCCAGGTCAAGCCAAGTCCGTGTTCCAGGTCAAGCCACGCCCGAGTTCCCGGTCAAGCCAAGTCCGAGTTCCCGGACAAGCCAAATCCGAGTTGCAGGTCAAGCCAAGCCCGAGTTCCAGTTCAGGACATGCCCGAGTTCCAGGTCAAGCCAAGCCCGAGTTCCCGGACAAGCCAAGTCCGAGTTCCAGGACTAGCCAAGCCCGAGTTCCCGGTCAAGCCAAGTCCAATTTCCAGGTCAAGCCAAGTCTGAGTTCCCAGTCAAGCCAAATCCGAGTTCCAGGTCAAGCCAAGTCCGTGTTCCAGGTCAAGCCAAGCCTTAGTACCCTGTCAAGCCAAGTCCGAGTTTCCGGTCAAGCCAAGTCCGTGTTCCAGGTCAAGAAAAGTCTGAGTACCCTGTCAAGCCAAGTCCGAGTTTCCGGTCAAGCCAAGTCCGTGTTCCAGGACAAGCCAAGTCTTAATTCCCGGTCAAGCCAAGTCCGAGTTCCAGGTCAAGCCAAGTCCGAGTTCCAGGTTAAGCCAAGCCCGAGTTCCAGGTCAAGCCAAGAACGAGTTCCCAGTCAAGCCAAGTCCGAGTTCCCGGACAAGCCAAATCCGAGTTGCAGGTCAAGCCAAGCCCGAGTTCCAGGTCAGGACATGCCCGAGTTTCAGGTCAAGCCAAGCCCGAGTTCCCGGACAAGCCAAGTCCGTGTACCAGGTCAAGCCAAGCCCGAGTTCCCGGTCAAGCGAAGTCCGAGTTCCCGATCAAGCCAGGTCCGTGTTCCAGCTCAATGGAAGCCCGAGTTCCAGGTAAGCCAAGCCCGATATCCCGGACAAGCCAAGTCCGAGTTCCAGGTTAAGCCAAGTCCATGTTCCAGGTCAAGCCAAGCCTGAGTTCCAGGTCAAGCCAAGTCCGTGTTCCAGGTCAAGCCAAGTCTGAGTTCCCAGTCAATCCAAATCCGAGTTCCAGGTCAAGCCAAGTCCGTGTTCCAGGTCATGCCAAGCCCGAGTTCCCGGTCAAGCCAAGTCCGATTTCCAGGTCAAGCCAAGTCCGAGTTCCCGGTCAAGCCAAGTCCGTGTTCCAGGTCAAGCCAAGTCTGAGTTCCCTGTCAAGCCAAGTCCGAGTTTCCGGGCAAGCCAAGTCCGAGTTCCAGGTCAAGCCAAGCCTGAGTTCCTGGTCAAGGCAAGTCCGAGTCCTCGGTCAAGCCAAGCCCGAGTTCCTGGTCAAGCCAAGCACGTGATCCAGGTCAAGCCAAGACTGAGTTCCCGGTCAAGCCAAGTCCGAGTTCCATGTCAAGCCAAGTCCGAGTTCTCGGTCAAACAAACGCCCGAGTTCACGATCAAGCCAAGACTGAGTTGCCAGTCAAGCCAAGTCCGAGTTCCTGGTCAAGCCAAATCCGAGTTACAGGTCAAGCCAAGCCCGAGTTCCAGGTCAGGACATGCCCGAGTTCCAGGTCAAGCCAAGCCCGAGTTCCCGGACAAGCCAAGTCCGAGTTCCAGGTCTAGCCAAGCCCGAGTTCCCGGTCAAGCCAAGCCCGAGTTCCCGGTCAAGCCAAGTCCAAGTTCCAGGTCAAGCCAAGTCTGAGTTCCCAGTCAAGCCAACTCCGAGTTCCAGGTCAAGCCAAGTCCGTATTCCAGGTCAAGCCACGCCCGAGTTCCCGGTCAAGCCAAGTCCGAGTTCCAGGTCAAGCCAAGTTCCAGTTCCCAGTCAAACCAAGTCCGTGTTCCAGGTCAAGCCAAGTCTAAGTTCCCGGTCAAGCCAAGTCCGAGTTCCAGGTCAAGCCAAGTACGGGTTCCCAGTCAAACCAAGTCCGTGTTCCAGGACAAGCCAAGTCTTAATTCCCGGTCAAGCCAAGTCCGAGTTCCAGGTCAAGCCAAGTCCGAGTTCCAGGTTAAGCCAAGCCCGAGTTCCAGGTCAAGCCAAGACCGAGTTCCCAGTCAAGCCAAGTCCGAGTTCCCGGACAAGCCAAATCCGAGTTGCAGGTCAAGCCAAGCCCGAGTTCCAGGTCAGGACATGCCCGAGTTTCAGGTCAAGCCAAGCCCGAGTTCCCGGACAAGCCAAGTCCGTGTACCAGGTCAAGCCAAGCCCGAGTTCCCGGTCAAGCGAAGTCCGAGTTCCCGATCAAGCCAGGTCCGTGTTCCAGCTCAATGGAAGCCCGAGTTCCAGGTAAGCCAAGCCCGATATCCCGGACAAGCCAAGTCCGAGTTCCAGGTTAAGCCAAGTCCATGTTCCAGGTCAAGCCAAGCCTGAGTTCCAGGTCAAGCCAAGTCCGTGTTCCAGGTCAAGCCAAGTCTGAGTTCCCAGTCAATCCAAATCCGAGTTCCAGGTCAAGCCAAGTCCGTTTTCCAGGTCATGCCAAGCCCGAGTTCCCGGTCAAGCCAAGTCCGATTTCCAGGTCAAGCCAAGTCCGAGTTCCCGGTCAAGCCAAGTCCGTGTTCCAGGTCAAGCCAAGTCTGAGTTCCCTGTCAAGCCAAGTCCGAGTTTCCGGGCAAGCCAAGTCCGAGTTCCAGGTCAAGCCAAGCCTGAGTTCCTGGTCAAGGCAAGTCCGAGTCCTCGGTCAAGCCAAGCCCGAGTTCCTGGTCAAGCCAAGCACGTGATCCAGGTCAAGCCAAGACTGAGTTCCCGGTCAAGCCAAGTCCGAGTTCCATGTCAAGCCAAGTCCGAGTTCTCGGTCAAACAAACGCCCGAGTTCACGATCAAGCCAAGACTGAGTTGCCAGTCAAGCCAAGTCCGAGTTCCTGGTCAAGCCAAATCCGAGTTACAGGTCAAGCCAAGCCCGAGTTCCAGGTCAGGACATGCCCGAGTTCCAGGTCAAGCCAAGCCCGAGTTCCCGGACAAGCCAAGTCCGAGTTCCAGGTCTAGCCAAGCCCGAGTTCCCGGTCAAGCCAAGCCCGAGTTCCCGGTCAAGCCAAGTCCAAGTTCCAGGTCAAGCCAAGTCTGAGTTCCCAGTCAAGCCAACTCCGAGTTCCAGGTCAAGCCAAGTCCGTATTCCAGGTCAAGCCACGCCCGAGTTCCCGGTCAAGCCAAGTCCGAGTTCCAGGTCAAGCCAAGTCCGTGTTCCAGGTCAAGCCAAGCCTGAGTTCCAGGTCAAGCCAAGTCGAGTTCCCGGTCAAGCCAAGTCCGTGTTCCAGGTCAAGACAAGTCTGAGTTTCCGGTCAATCCAAGTCCGAGTTCTAGGTCAAGACAAGTCTGAGTTTACGGTCAAGCCAAATCCGTGTTCCAGGTCAAGACAAGTCTGACTTTCCGGTCAAGCCAAGTCCGTGTTCCAGGTCAAGACAAGTCTGAGTTTCAGGTCAAGCCAAGTCCGTGTTCCAGGTCAAGACAAGTCTGAGTTTCCGGTCAAGCCAAGTCCGTGTTCCAGGTCAAGCCAAGTACGGGTTCCCAGTCAAACCAAGTCCGTGTTCCAGGTCAAGCCAAGTCTTAATTCCCGGTCAAGCCAAGTCCAATTTCCAGGTCAAGCCAAGTCCGAGTTCCAGGTTAAGCCAAGCCCGAGTTCCAGGTCAAGCCAAGACCGAGTTCCCGGTCAAGCCGAGTCCGAGTTCCCGGACAAGCCAAATCCGAGTTGCAGGTCAAGCCAAGCCCGAGTTCCAGGTCAGGACATGCCCGAGTTTCAGGTCAAGCCAAGTCCGAGTTCCAGGTTAAGACAAGCCCGAGTTCCAGGTCAAGCCAAGTCCAAGTTCCCGGACAAGCCAAATCCGAGTTGCAGGTCAAGGCAAGGCTGAGTTCCTGGTCAAGGCAAGTCCGAGTTCTCGGTCAAGCCAAGCCCGAGTTCCTGGTCAAGCCAAGCACGATATCCAGGTCAAGCCAAGACTGAGTTCCCGGTCAAGCCAAGTCCGAGTTCCAGGTCAAGCCAAGTCCGAGTTCTCGGTCAAACAAACGCCCGAGTTCACGATCAAGCCAAGACTGAGTTGCAGGTCAAGCCAAGTTCGAGTTCCCAGTCAAGCCAAGTCCGAGTTCCAGGTCAAGCCAAGCCCGGGTTCCCAGTCAAACCAAGTCCGTGTTCCAGGTCAAGCCAAGACTGAGTTCCCGGTCAAGCCAATGACGAGTTCCAGGTCAAGCCAAGTCCGAGTTCCCAGTCAAACCAAGTCCGTGTTCCAGGTCAAGCCAAGTCCGAGTTCCCGGTCAAGCCAAGTCCGAGTTCCAGCTCAAGCCAAGCCTGAGTTCCTGGTCAAGCCAAGTCCGAGTCCCAGGTCAAGCCAAGTCCGTGTTCCAGGTCAAGCCACGCCCGAGTTCCCGGTCAAGCCAAGTCCGAGTTCCCGGACAAGCCAAATCCGAGTTGCAGGTCAAGCCAAGCCCGAGTTCCAGTTCAGGACATGCCCGAGTTCCAGGTCAAGCCAAGCCCGAGTTCCCGGACAAGCCAAGTCCGAGTTCCAGGACTAGCCAAGCCCGAGTTCCCGGTCAAGCCAAGTCCAATTTCCAGGTCAAGCCAAGTCTGAGTTCCCAGTCAAGCCAAATCCGAGTTCCAGGTCAAGCCAAGTCCGTGTTCCAGGTCAAGCCAAGCCTTAGTACCCTGTCAAGCCAAGTCCGAGTTTCCGGTCAAGCCAAGTCCGTGTTCCAGGTCAAGAAAAGTCTGAGTACCCTGTCAAGCCAAGTCCGAGTTTCCGGTCAAGCCAAGTCCGTGTTCCAGGACAAGCCAAGTCTTAATTCCCGGTCAAGCCAAGTCCGAGTTCCAGGTCAAGCCAAGTCCGAGTTCCAGGTTAAGCCAAGCCCGAGTTCCAGGTCAAGCCAAGAACGAGTTCCCAGTCAAGCCAAGTCCGAGTTCCCGGACAAGCCAAATCCGAGTTGCAGGTCAAGCCAAGCCCGAGTTCCAGGTCAGGACATGCCCGAGTTTCAGGTCAAGCCAAGCCCGAGTTCCCGGACAAGCCAAGTCCGTGTACCAGGTCAAGCCAAGCCCGAGTTCCCGGTCAAGCGAAGTCCGAGTTCCCGATCAAGCCAGGTCCGTGTTCCAGCTCAATGGAAGCCCGAGTTCCAGGTAAGCCAAGCCCGATATCCCGGACAAGCCAAGTCCGAGTTCCAGGTTAAGCCAAGTCCATGTTCCAGGTCAAGCCAAGCCTGAGTTCCAGGTCAAGCCAAGTCCGTGTTCCAGGTCAAGCCAAGTCTGAGTTCCCAGTCAATCCAAATCCGAGTTCCAGGTCAAGCCAAGTCCGTGTTCCAGGTCATGCCAAGCCCGAGTTCCCGGTCAAGCCAAGTCCGATTTCCAGGTCAAGCCAAGTCCGAGTTCCCGGTCAAGCCAAGTCCGTGTTCCAGGTCAAGCCAAGTCTGAGTTCCCTGTCAAGCCAAGTCCGAGTTTCCGGGCAAGCCAAGTCCGAGTTCCAGGTCAAGCCAAGCCTGAGTTCCTGGTCAAGGCAAGTCCGAGTCCTCGGTCAAGCCAAGCCCGAGTTCCTGGTCAAGCCAAGCACGTGATCCAGGTCAAGCCAAGACTGAGTTCCCGGTCAAGCCAAGTCCGAGTTCCATGTCAAGCCAAGTCCGAGTTCTCGGTCAAACAAACGCCCGAGTTCACGATCAAGCCAAGACTGAGTTGCCAGTCAAGCCAAGTCCGAGTTCCTGGTCAAGCCAAATCCGAGTTACAGGTCAAGCCAAGCCCGAGTTCCAGGTCAGGACATGCCCGAGTTCCAGGTCAAGCCAAGCCCGAGTTCCCGGACAAGCCAAGTCCGAGTTCCAGGTCTAGCCAAGCCCGAGTTCCCGGTCAAGCCAAGCCCGAGTTCCCGGTCAAGCCAAGTCCAAGTTCCAGGTCAAGCCAAGTCTGAGTTCCCAGTCAAGCCAACTCCGAGTTCCAGGTCAAGCCAAGTCCGTATTCCAGGTCAAGCCACGCCCGAGTTCCCGGTCAAGCCAAGTCCGAGTTCCAGGTCAAGCCAAGTCCGTGTTCCAGGTCAAGCCAAGCCTGAGTTCCAGGTCAAGCCAAGTCGAGTTCCCGGTCAAGCCAAGTCCGTGTTCCAGGTCAAGACAAGTCTGAGTTTCCGGTCAAGCCAAGTCCGAGTTCTAGGTCAAGACAAGTCTGAGTTTACGGTCAAGCCAAATCCGTGTTCCAGGTCAAGACAAGTCTGACTTTCCGGTCAAGCCAAGTCCGTGTTCCAGGTCAAGACAAGTCTGAGTTTCAGGTCAAGCCAAGTCCGTGTTCCAGGTCAAGACAAGTCTGAGTTTCCGGTCAAGCCAAGTCCGTGTTCCAGGTCAAGCCAAGTACGGGTTCCCAGTCAAACCAAGTCCGTGTTCCAGGTCAAGCCAAGTCTTAATTCCCGGTCAAGCCAAGTCCAATTTCCAGGTCAAGCCAAGTCCGAGTTCCAGGTTAAGCCAAGCCCGAGTTCCAGGTCAAGCCAAGACCGAGATCCCGGTCAAGCCGAGTCCGAGTTCCCGGACAAGCCAAATCCGAGTTGCAGGTCAAGCCAAGCCCGAGTTCCAGGTCAGGACATGCCCGAGTTTCAGGTCAAGCCAAGTCCGAGTTCCAGGTTAAGACAAGCCCGAGTTCCAGGTCAAGCCAAGTCCAAGTTCCCGGACAAGCCAAATCCGAGTTGCAGGTCAAGGCAAGGCTGAGTTCCCGGTCAAGCCAAGTCCGAGTTCCAGGTCAAGCCAAGTCCGAGTTCTCGGTCAAACAAACGCCCGAGTTCACGATCAAGCCAAGACTGAGTTGCCAGTCAAGCCAAGTTCGAGTTCCCAGTCACCAAGTCCGTGTTCCAGGTCAAGCCAAGTCTAAGTTCCCGGTCAAGCCCAGTCCGAGTTCCAGGTCAAGCCAAGTTCCAGTTCCCAGTCAAACCAAGTCCGTGTTCCAGGTCAAGCCAAGTCTAAGTTCCCGGTCAAGCCAAGTCCGAGTTCCAGGTCAAGCCAAGTACGGGTTCCCAGTCAAACCAAGTCCGTGTTCCAGGACAAGCCAAGTCTTAATTCCCGGTCAAGCCAAGTCCGAGTTCCAGGTCAAGCCAAGTCCGAGTTCCAGGTTAAGCCAAGCCCGAGTTCCAGGTCAAGCCAAGACCGAGTTCCCAGTCAAGCCAAGTCCGAGTTCCCGGACAAGCCAAATCCGAGTTGCAGGTCAAGCCAAGCCCGAGTTCCAGGTCAGGACATGCCCGAGTTTCAGGTCAAGCCAAGCCCGAGTTCCCGGACAAGCCAAGTCCGTGTACCAGGTCAAGCCAAGCCCGAGTTCCCGGTCAAGCGAAGTCCGAGTTCCCGATCAAGCCAGGTCCGTGTTCCAGCTCAATGGAAGCCCGAGTTCCAGGTAAGCCAAGCCCGATATCCCGGACAAGCCAAGTCCGAGTTCCAGGTTAAGCCAAGTCCATGTTCCAGGTCAAGCCAAGCCTGAGTTCCAGGTCAAGCCAAGTCCGTGTTCCAGGTCAAGCCAAGTCTGAGTTCCCAGTCAATCCAAATCCGAGTTCCAGGTCAAGCCAAGTCCGTGTTCCAGGTCATGCCAAGCCCGAGTTCCCGGTCAAGCCAAGTCCGATTTCCAGGTCAAGCCAAGTCCGAGTTCCCGGTCAAGCCAAGTCCGTGTTCCAGGTCAAGCCAAGTCTGAGTTCCCTGTCAAGCCAAGTCCGAGTTTCCGGGCAAGCCAAGTCCGAGTTCCAGGTCAAGCCAAGCCTGAGTTCCTGGTCAAGGCAAGTCCGAGTCCTCGGTCAAGCCAAGCCCGAGTTCCTGGTCAAGCCAAGCACGTGATCCAGGTCAAGCCAAGACTGAGTTCCCGGTCAAGCCAAGTCCGAGTTCCATGTCAAGCCAAGTCCGAGTTCTCGGTCAAACAAACGCCCGAGTTCACGATCAAGCCAAGACTGAGTTGCCAGTCAAGCCAAGTCCGAGTTCCTGGTCAAGCCAAATCCGAGTTACAGGTCAAGCCAAGCCCGAGTTCCAGGTCAGGACATGCCCGAGTTCCAGGTCAAGCCAAGCCCGAGTTCCCGGACAAGCCAAGTCCGAGTTCCAGGTCTAGCCAAGCCCGAGTTCCCGGTCAAGCCAAGCCCGAGTTCCCGGTCAAGCCAAGTCCAAGTTCCAGGTCAAGCCAAGTCTGAGTTCCCAGTCAAGCCAAGTCCGAGTTCCAGGTCAAGCCAAGTCCGTATTCCAGGTCAAGCCACGCCCGAGTTCCCGGTCAAGCCAAGTCCGAGTTCCAGGTCAAGCCAAGTCCGTGTTCCAGGTCAAGCCAAGCCTGAGTTCCAGGTCAAGCCAAGTCGAGTTCCCGGTCAAGCCAAGTCCGTGTTCCAGGTCAAGACAAGTCTGAGTTTCCGGTCAAGCCAAGTCCGAGTTCTAGGTCAAGACAAGTCTGAGTTTACGGTCAAGCCAAATCCGTGTTCCAGGTCAAGACAAGTCTGACTTTCCGGTCAAGCCAAGTCCGTGTTCCAGGTCAAGACAAGTCTGAGTTTCAGGTCAAGCCAAGTCCGTGTTCCAGGTCAAGACAAGTCTGAGTTTCCGGTCAAGCCAAGTCCGTGTTCCAGGTCAAGCCAAGTACGGGTTCCCAGTCAAACCAAGTCCGTGTTCCAGGTCAAGCCAAGTCTTAATTCCCGGTCAAGCCAAGTCCAATTTCCAGGTCAAGCCAAGTCCGAGTTCCAGGTTAAGCCAAGCCCGAGTTCCAGGTCAAGCCAAGACCGAGTTCCCGGTCAAGCCGAGTCCGAGTTCCCGGACAAGCCAAATCCGAGTTGCAGGTCAAGCCAAGCCCGAGTTCCAGGTCAGGACATGCCCGAGTTTCAGGTCAAGCCAAGTCCGAGTTCCAGGTTAAGACAAGCCCGAGTTCCAGGTCAAGCCAAGTCCAAGTTCCCGGACAAGCCAAATCCGAGTTGCAGGTCAAGCCAAGTCCGATTTCCAGGTCAAGCCAAGTCCGAGTTCCCGGTCAAGCCAAGTCCGTGTTCCAGGTCAAGCCAAGTCTGAGTTCCCTGTCAAGCCAAGTCCGAGTTTCCGGGCAAGCCAAGTCCGAGTTCCAGGTCAAGCCAAGCCTGAGTTCCTGGTCAAGGCAAGTCCGAGTCCTCGGTCAAGCCAAGCCCGAGTTCCTGGTCAAGCCAAGCACGTGATCCAGGTCAAGCCAAGACTGAGTTCCCGGTCAAGCCAAGTCCGAGTTCCATGTCAAGCCAAGTCCGAGTTCTCGGTCAAACAAACGCCCGAGTTCACGATCAAGCCAAGACTGAGTTGCCAGTCAAGCCAAGTCCGAGTTCCTGGTCAAGCCAAATCCGAGTTACAGGTCAAGCCAAGCCCGAGTTCCAGGTCAGGACATGCCCGAGTTCCAGGTCAAGCCAAGCCCGAGTTCCCGGACAAGCCAAGTCCGAGTTCCAGGTCTAGCCAAGCCCGAGTTCCCGGTCAAGCCAAGCCCGAGTTCCCGGTCAAGCCAAGTCCAAGTTCCAGGTCAAGCCAAGTCTGAGTTCCCAGTCAAGCCAACTCCGAGTTCCAGGTCAAGCCAAGTCCGTATTCCAGGTCAAGCCACGCCCGAGTTCCCGGTCAAGCCAAGTCCGAGTTCCAGGTCAAGCCAAGTCCGTGTTCCAGGTCAAGCCAAGCCTGAGTTCCAGGTCAAGCCAAGTCGAGTTCCCGGTCAAGCCAAGTCCGTGTTCCAGGTCAAGACAAGTCTGAGTTTCCGGTCAAGCCAAGTCCGAGTTCTAGGTCAAGACAAGTCTGAGTTTACGGTCAAGCCAAATCCGTGTTCCAGGTCAAGACAAGTCTGACTTTCCGGTCAAGCCAAGTCCGTGTTCCAGGTCAAGACAAGTCTGAGTTTCAGGTCAAGCCAAGTCCGTGTTCCAGGTCAAGACAAGTCTGAGTTTCCGGTCAAGCCAAGTCCGTGTTCCAGGTCAAGCCAAGTACGGGTTCCCAGTCAAACCAAGTCCGTGTTCCAGGTCAAGCCAAGTCTTAATTCCCGGTCAAGCCAAGTCCAATTTCCAGGTCAAGCCAAGTCCGAGTTCCAGGTTAAGCCAAGCCCGAGTTCCAGGTCAAGCCAAGACCGAGATCCCGGTCAAGCCGAGTCCGAGTTCCCGGACAAGCCAAATCCGAGTTGCAGGTCAAGCCAAGCCCGAGTTCCAGGTCAGGACATGCCCGAGTTTCAGGTCAAGCCAAGTCCGAGTTCCAGGTTAAGACAAGCCCGAGTTCCAGGTCAAGCCAAGTCCAAGTTCCCGGACAAGCCAAATCCGAGTTGCAGGTCAAGGCAAGGCTGAGTTCCCGGTCAAGCCAAGTCCGAGTTCCAGGTCAAGCCAAGTCCGAGTTCTCGGTCAAACAAACGCCCGAGTTCACGATCAAGCCAAGACTGAGTTGCCAGTCAAGCCAAGTTCGAGTTCCCAGTCACCAAGTCCGTGTTCCAGGTCAAGCCAAGTCTAAGTTCCCGGTCAAGCCCAGTCCGAGTTCCAGGTCAAGCCAAGTTCCAGTTCCCAGTCAAACCAAGTCCGTGTTCCAGGTCAAGCCAAGTCTAAGTTCCCGGTCAAGCCAAGTCCGAGTTCCAGGTCAAGCCAAGTACGGGTTCCCAGTCAAACCAAGTCCGTGTTCCAGGACAAGCCAAGTCTTAATTCCCGGTCAAGCCAAGTCCGAGTTCCAGGTCAAGCCAAGTCCGAGTTCCAGGTTAAGCCAAGCCCGAGTTCCAGGTCAAGCCAAGACCGAGTTCCCAGTCAAGCCAAGTCCGAGTTCCCGGACAAGCCAAATCCGAGTTGCAGGTCAAGCCAAGCCCGAGTTCCAGGTCAGGACATGCCCGAGTTTCAGGTCAAGCCAAGCCCGAGTTCCCGGACAAGCCAAGTCCGTGTACCAGGTCAAGCCAAGCCCGAGTTCCCGGTCAAGCGAAGTCCGAGTTCCCGATCAAGCCAGGTCCGTGTTCCAGCTCAATGGAAGCCCGAGTTCCAGGTAAGCCAAGCCCGATATCCCGGACAAGCCAAGTCCGAGTTCCAGGTTAAGCCAAGTCCATGTTCCAGGTCAAGCCAAGCCTGAGTTCCAGGTCAAGCCAAGTCCGTGTTCCAGGTCAAGCCAAGTCTGAGTTCCCAGTCAATCCAAATCCGAGTTCCAGGTCAAGCCAAGTCCGTGTTCCAGGTCATGCCAAGCCCGAGTTCCCGGTCAAGCCAAGTCCGATTTCCAGGTCAAGCCAAGTCCGAGTTCCCGGTCAAGCCAAGTCCGTGTTCCAGGTCAAGCCAAGTCTGAGTTCCCTGTCAAGCCAAGTCCGAGTTTCCGGGCAAGCCAAGTCCGAGTTCCAGGTCAAGCCAAGCCTGAGTTCCTGGTCAAGGCAAGTCCGAGTCCTCGGTCAAGCCAAGCCCGAGTTCCTGGTCAAGCCAAGCACGTGATCCAGGTCAAGCCAAGACTGAGTTCCCGGTCAAGCCAAGTCCGAGTTCCATGTCAAGCCAAGTCCGAGTTCTCGGTCAAACAAACGCCCGAGTTCACGATCAAGCCAAGACTGAGTTGCCAGTCAAGCCAAGTCCGAGTTCCTGGTCAAGCCAAATCCGAGTTACAGGTCAAGCCAAGCCCGAGTTCCAGGTCAGGACATGCCCGAGTTCCAGGTCAAGCCAAGCCCGAGTTCCCGGACAAGCCAAGTCCGAGTTCCAGGTCTAGCCAAGCCCGAGTTCCCGGTCAAGCCAAGCCCGAGTTCCCGGTCAAGCCAAGTCCAAGTTCCAGGTCAAGCCAAGTCTGAGTTCCCAGTCAAGCCAACTCCGAGTTCCAGGTCAAGCCAAGTCCGTATTCCAGGTCAAGCCACGCCCGAGTTCCCGGTCAAGCCAAGTCCGAGTTCCAGGTCAAGCCAAGTCCGTGTTCCAGGTCAAGCCAAGCCTGAGTTCCAGGTCAAGCCAAGTCGAGTTCCCGGTCAAGCCAAGTCCGTGTTCCAGGTCAAGACAAGTCTGAGTTTCCGGTCAAGCCAAGTCCGAGTTCTAGGTCAAGACAAGTCTGAGTTTACGGTCAAGCCAAATCCGTGTTCCAGGTCAAGACAAGTCTGACTTTCCGGTCAAGCCAAGTCCGTGTTCCAGGTCAAGACAAGTCTGAGTTTCAGGTCAAGCCAAGTCCGTGTTCCAGGTCAAGACAAGTCTGAGTTTCCGGTCAAGCCAAGTCCGTGTTCCAGGTCAAGCCAAGTACGGGTTCCCAGTCAAACCAAGTCCGTGTTCCAGGTCAAGCCAAGTCTTAATTCCCGGTCAAGCCAAGTCCAATTTCCAGGTCAAGCCAAGTCCGAGTTCCAGGTTAAGCCAAGCCCGAGTTCCAGGTCAAGCCAAGACCGAGTTCCCGGTCAAGCCGAGTCCGAGTTCCCGGACAAGCCAAATCCGAGTTGCAGGTCAAGCCAAGCCCGAGTTCCAGGTCAGGACATGCCCGAGTTTCAGGTCAAGCCAAGTCCGAGTTCCAGGTTAAGACAAGCCCGAGTTCCAGGTCAAGCCAAGTCCAAGTTCCCGGACAAGCCAAATCCGAGTTGCAGGTCAAGGCAAGGCTGAGTTCCTGGTCAAGGCAAGTCCGAGTTCTCGGTCAAGCCAAGCCCGAGTTCCTGGTCAAGCCAAGCACGATATCCAGGTCAAGCCAAGACTGAGTTCCCGGTCAAGCCAAGTCCGAGTTCCAGGTCAAGCCAAGTCCGAGTTCTCGGTCAAACAAACGCCCGAGTTCACGATCAAGCCAAGACTGAGTTGCAGGTCAAGCCAAGTTCGAGTTCCCAGTCAAGCCAAGTCCGAGTTCCAGGTCAAGCCAAGCCCGGGTTCCCAGTCAAACCAAGTCCGTGTTCCAGGTCAAGCCAAGACTGAGTTCCCGGTCAAGCCAATGACGAGTTCCAGGTCAAGCCAAGTCCGAGTTCCCAGTCAAACCAAGTCCGTGTTCCAGGTCAAGCCAAGTCCGAGTTCCCGGTCAAGCCAAGTCCGAGTTCCAGCTCAAGCCAAGCCTGAGTTCCTGGTCAAGCCAAGTCCGAGTCCCAGGTCAAGCCAAGTCCGTGTTCCAGGTCAAGCCACGCCCGAGTTCCCGGTCAAGCCAAGTCCGAGTTCCCGGACAAGCCAAATCCGAGTTGCAGGTCAAGCCAAGCCCGAGTTCCAGTTCAGGACATGCCCGAGTTCCAGGTCAAGCCAAGCCCGAGTTCCCGGACAAGCCAAGTCCGAGTTCCAGGACTAGCCAAGCCCGAGTTCCCGGTCAAGCCAAGTCCAATTTCCAGGTCAAGCCAAGTCTGAGTTCCCAGTCAAGCCAAATCCGAGTTCCAGGTCAAGCCAAGTCCGTGTTCCAGGTCAAGCCAAGCCTTAGTACCCTGTCAAGCCAAGTCCGAGTTTCCGGTCAAGCCAAGTCCGTGTTCCAGGTCAAGAAAAGTCTGAGTACCCTGTCAAGCCAAGTCCGAGTTTCCGGTCAAGCCAAGTCCGTGTTCCAGGACAAGCCAAGTCTTAATTCCCGGTCAAGCCAAGTCCGAGTTCCAGGTCAAGCCAAGTCCGAGTTCCAGGTTAAGCCAAGCCCGAGTTCCAGGTCAAGCCAAGAACGAGTTCCCAGTCAAGCCAAGTCCGAGTTCCCGGACAAGCCAAATCCGAGTTGCAGGTCAAGCCAAGCCCGAGTTCCAGGTCAGGACATGCCCGAGTTTCAGGTCAAGCCAAGCCCGATTTCCCGGACAAGCCAAGTCCGTGTACCAGGTCAAGCCAAGCCCGAGTTCCCGGTCAAGCGAAGTCCGAGTTCCCGATCAAGCCAGGTCCGTGTTCCAGCTCAATGGAAGCCCGAGTTCCAGGTAAGCCAAGCCCGATATCCCGGACAAGCCAAGTCCGAGTTCCAGGTTAAGCCAAGTCCATGTTCCAGGTCAAGCCAAGCCTGAGTTCCAGGTCAAGCCAAGTCCGTGTTCCAGGTCAAGCCAAGTCTGAGTTCCCAGTCAATCCAAATCCGAGTTCCAGGTCAAGCCAAGTCCGTGTTCCAGGTCATGCCAAGCCCGAGTTCCCGGTCAAGCCAAGTCCGATTTCCAGGTCAAGCCAAGTCCGAGTTCCCGGTCAAGCCAAGTCCGTGTTCCAGGTCAAGCCAAGTCTGAGTTCCCTGTCAAGCCAAGTCCGAGTTTCCGGGCAAGCCAAGTCCGAGTTCCAGGTCAAGCCAAGCCTGAGTTCCTGGTCAAGGCAAGTCCGAGTCCTCGGTCAAGCCAAGCCCGAGTTCCTGGTCAAGCCAAGCACGTGATCCAGGTCAAGCCAAGACTGAGTTCCCGGTCAAGCCAAGTCCGAGTTCCATGTCAAGCCAAGTCCGAGTTCTCGGTCAAACAAACGCCCGAGTTCACGATCAAGCCAAGACTGAGTTGCCAGTCAAGCCAAGTCCGAGTTCCTGGTCAAGCCAAATCCGAGTTACAGGTCAAGCCAAGCCCGAGTTCCAGGTCAGGACATGCCCGAGTTCCAGGTCAAGCCAAGCCCGAGTTCCCGGACAAGCCAAGTCCGAGTTCCAGGTCTAGCCAAGCCCGAGTTCCCGGTCAAGCCAAGCCCGAGTTCCCGGTCAAGCCAAGTCCAAGTTCCAGGTCAAGCCAAGTCTGAGTTCCCAGTCAAGCCAACTCCGAGTTCCAGGTCAAGCCAAGTCCGTATTCCAGGTCAAGCCACGCCCGAGTTCCCGGTCAAGCCAAGTCCGAGTTCCAGGTCAAGCCAAGTCCGTGTTCCAGGTCAAGCCAAGCCTGAGTTCCAGGTCAAGCCAAGTCGAGTTCCCGGTCAAGCCAAGTCCGTGTTCCAGGTCAAGACAAGTCTGAGTTTCCGGTCAAGCCAAGTCCGAGTTCTAGGTCAAGACAAGTCTGAGTTTACGGTCAAGCCAAATCCGTGTTCCAGGTCAAGACAAGTCTGACTTTCCGGTCAAGCCAAGTCCGTGTTCCAGGTCAAGACAAGTCTGAGTTTCAGGTCAAGCCAAGTCCGTGTTCCAGGTCAAGACAAGTCTGAGTTTCCGGTCAAGCCAAGTCCGTGTTCCAGGTCAAGCCAAGTACGGGTTCCCAGTCAAACCAAGTCCGTGTTCCAGGTCAAGCCAAGTCTTAATTCCCGGTCAAGCCAAGTCCAATTTCCAGGTCAAGCCAAGTCCGAGTTCCAGGTTAAGCCAAGCCCGAGTTCCAGGTCAAGCCAAGACCGAGATCCCGGTCAAGCCGAGTCCGAGTTCCCGGACAAGCCAAATCCGAGTTGCAGGTCAAGCCAAGCCCGAGTTCCAGGTCAGGACATGCCCGAGTTTCAGGTCAAGCCAAGTCCGAGTTCCAGGTTAAGACAAGCCCGAGTTCCAGGTCAAGCCAAGTCCAAGTTCCCGGACAAGCCAAATCCGAGTTGCAGGTCAAGGCAAGGCTGAGTTCCCGGTCAAGCCAAGTCCGAGTTCCAGGTCAAGCCAAGTCCGAGTTCTCGGTCAAACAAACGCCCGAGTTCACGATCAAGCCAAGACTGAGTTGCCAGTCAAGCCAAGTTCGAGTTCCCAGTCACCAAGTCCGTGTTCCAGGTCAAGCCAAGTCTAAGTTCCCGGTCAAGCCCAGTCCGAGTTCCAGGTCAAGCCAAGTTCCAGTTCCCAGTCAAACCAAGTCCGTGTTCCAGGTCAAGCCAAGTCTAAGTTCCCGGTCAAGCCAAGTCCGAGTTCCAGGTCAAGCCAAGTACGGGTTCCCAGTCAAACCAAGTCCGTGTTCCAGGACAAGCCAAGTCTTAATTCCCGGTCAAGCCAAGTCCGAGTTCCAGGTCAAGCCAAGTCCGAGTTCCAGGTTAAGCCAAGCCCGAGTTCCAGGTCAAGCCAAGACCGAGTTCCCAGTCAAGCCAAGTCCGAGTTCCCGGACAAGCCAAATCCGAGTTGCAGGTCAAGCCAAGCCCGAGTTCCAGGTCAGGACATGCCCGAGTTTCAGGTCAAGCCAAGCCCGAGTTCCCGGACAAGCCAAGTCCGTGTACCAGGTCAAGCCAAGCCCGAGTTCCCGGTCAAGCGAAGTCCGAGTTCCCGATCAAGCCAGGTCCGTGTTCCAGCTCAATGGAAGCCCGAGTTCCAGGTAAGCCAAGCCCGATATCCCGGACAAGCCAAGTCCGAGTTCCAGGTTAAGCCAAGTCCATGTTCCAGGTCAAGCCAAGCCTGAGTTCCAGGTCAAGCCAAGTCCGTGTTCCAGGTCAAGCCAAGTCTGAGTTCCCAGTCAATCCAAATCCGAGTTCCAGGTCAAGCCAAGTCCGTGTTCCAGGTCATGCCAAGCCCGAGTTCCCGGTCAAGCCAAGTCCGATTTCCAGGTCAAGCCAAGTCCGAGTTCCCGGTCAAGCCAAGTCCGTGTTCCAGGTCAAGCCAAGTCTGAGTTCCCTGTCAAGCCAAGTCCGAGTTTCCGGGCAAGCCAAGTCCGAGTTCCAGGTCAAGCCAAGCCTGAGTTCCTGGTCAAGGCAAGTCCGAGTCCTCGGTCAAGCCAAGCCCGAGTTCCTGGTCAAGCCAAGCACGTGATCCAGGTCAAGCCAAGACTGAGTTCCCGGTCAAGCCAAGTCCGAGTTCCATGTCAAGCCAAGTCCGAGTTCTCGGTCAAACAAACGCCCGAGTTCACGATCAAGCCAAGACTGAGTTGCCAGTCAAGCCAAGTCCGAGTTCCTGGTCAAGCCAAATCCGAGTTACAGGTCAAGCCAAGCCCGAGTTCCAGGTCAGGACATGCCCGAGTTCCAGGTCAAGCCAAGCCCGAGTTCCCGGACAAGCCAAGTCCGAGTTCCAGGTCTAGCCAAGCCCGAGTTCCCGGTCAAGCCAAGCCCGAGTTCCCGGTCAAGCCAAGTCCAAGTTCCAGGTCAAGCCAAGTCTGAGTTCCCAGTCAAGCCAAGTCCGAGTTCCAGGTCAAGCCAAATCCGTATTCCAGGTCAAGCCACGCCCGAGTTCCCGGTCAAGCCAAGTCCGAGTTCCAGGTCAAGCCAAGTCCGTGTTCCAGGTCAAGCCAAGCCTGAGTTCCAGGTCAAGCCAAGTCGAGTTCCCGGTCAAGCCAAGTCCGTGTTCCAGGTCAAGACAAGTCTGAGTTTACGGTCAAGCCAAATCCGTGTTCCAGGTCAAGACAAGTCTGACTTTCCGGTCAAGCCAAGTCCGTGTTCCAGGTCAAGACAAGTCTGAGTTTCAGGTCAAGCCAAGTCCGTGTTCCAGGTCAAGACAAGTCTGAGTTTCCGGTCAAGCCAAGTCCGTGTTCCAGGTCAAGCCAAGTACGGGTTCCCAGTCAAACCAAGTCCGTGTTCCAGGTCAAGCCAAGTCTTAATTCCCGGTCAAGCCAAGTCCAATTTCCAGGTCAAGCCAAGTCCGAGTTCCAGGTTAAGCCAAGCCCGAGTTCCAGGTCAAGCCAAGACCGAGTTCCCGGTCAAGCCGAGTCCGAGTTCCCGGACAAGCCAAATCCGAGTTGCAGGTCAAGCCAAGCCCGAGTTCCAGGTCAGGACATGCCCGAGTTTCAGGTCAAGCCAAGTCCGAGTTCCAGGTTAAGACAAGCCCGAGTTCCAGGTCAAGCCAAGTCCAAGTTCCCGGACAAGCCAAATCCGAGTTGCAGGTCAAGGCAAGGCTGAGTTCCTGGTCAAGGCAAGTCCGAGTTCTCGGTCAAGCCAAGCCCGAGTTCCTGGTCAAGCCAAGCACGATATCCAGGTCAAGCCAAGACTGAGTTCCCGGTCAAGCCAAGTCCGAGTTCCAGGTCAAGCCAAGTCCGAGTTCTCGGTCAAACAAACGCCCGAGTTCACGATCAAGCCAAGACTGAGTTGCAGGTCAAGCCAAGTTCGAGTTCCCAGTCAAGCCAAGTCCGAGTTCCAGGTCAAGCCAAGCCCGGGTTCCCAGTCAAACCAAGTCCGTGTTCCAGGTCAAGCCAAGACTGAGTTCCCGGTCAAGCCAATGACGAGTTCCAGGTCAAGCCAAGTCCGAGTTCCCAGTCAAACCAAGTCCGTGTTCCAGGTCAAGCCAAGTCCGAGTTCCCGGTCAAGCCAAGTCCGAGTTACAGCTCAAGCCAAGCCTGAGTTCCTGGTCAAGCCAAGTCCGAGTCCCAGGTCAAGCCAAGTCCGTGTTCCAGGTCAAGCCACGCCCGAGTTCCCGGTCAAGCCAAGTCCGAGTTCCCGGACAAGCCAAATCCGAGTTGCAGGTCAAGCCAAGCCCGAGTTCCAGTTCAGGACATGCCCGAGTTCCAGGTCAAACCAAGCCCGAGTTCCCGGACAAGCCAAGTCCGAGTTCCAGGACTAGCCAAGCCCGAGTTCCCGGTCAAGCCAAGTCCAATTTCCAGGTCAAGCCAAGTCTGAGTTCCCAGTCAAGCCAAATCCGAGTTCCAGGTCAAGCCAAGTCCGTGTTCCAGGTCAAGCCAAGCCTTAGTACCCTGTCAAGCCAAGTCCGAGTTTCCGGTCAAGCCAAGTCCGTGTTCCAGGTCAAGAAAAGTCTGAGTACCCTGTCAAGCCAAGTCCGAGTTTCCGGTCAAGCCAAGTCCGTGTTCCAGGACAAGCCAAGTCTTAATTCCCGGTCAAGCCAAGTCCGAGTTCCAGGTCAAGCCAAGTCCGAGTTCCAGGTTAAGCCAAGCCCGAGTTCCAGGTCAAGCCAAGAACGAGTTCCCAGTCAAGCCAAGTCCGAGTTCCCGGACAAGCCAAATCCGAGTTGCAGGTCAAGCCAAGCCCGAGTTCCAGGTCAGGACATGCCCGAGTTTCAGGTCAAGCCAAGCCCGAGTTCCCGGACAAGCCAAGTCCGTGTACCAGGTCAAGCCAAGCCCGAGTTCCCGGTCAAGCGAAGTCCGAGTTCCCGATCAAGCCAGGTCCGTGTTCCAGCTCAATGGAAGCCCGAGTTCCAGGTAAGCCAAGCCCGATATCCCGGACAAGCCAAGTCCGAGTTCCAGGTTAAGCCAAGTCCATGTTCCAGGTCAAGCCAAGCCTGAGTTCCAGGTCAAGCCAAGTCCGTGTTCCAGGTCAAGCCAAGTCTGAGTTCCCAGTCAATCCAAATCCGAGTTCCAGGTCAAGCCAAGTCCGTGTTCCAGGTCATGCCAAGCCCGAGTTCCCGGTCAAGCCAAGTCCGATTTCCAGGTCAAGCCAAGTCCGAGTTCCCGGTCAAGCCAAGTCCGTGTTCCAGGTCAAGCCAAGTCTGAGTTCCCTGTCAAGCCAAGTCCGAGTTTCCGGGCAAGCCAAGTCCGAGTTCCAGGTCAAGCCAAGCCTGAGTTCCTGGTCAAGGCAAGTCCGAGTCCTCGGTCAAGCCAAGCCCGAATTACTGGTCAAGCCAAGCACGTGATCCAGGTCAAGCCAAGACTGAGTTCCCGGTCAAGCCAAGTCCGAGTTCCATGTCAAGCCAAGTCCGAGTTCTCGGTCAAACAAACGCCCGAGTTCACGATCAAGCCAAGACTGAGTTGCCAGTCAAGCCAAGTCCGAGTTCCTGGTCAAGCCAAATCCGAGTTACAGGTCAAGCCAAGCCCGAGTTCCAGGTCAGGACATGCCCGAGTTCCAGGTCAAGCCAAGCCCGAGTTCCCGGACAAGCCAAGTCCGAGTTCCAGGTCTAGCCAAGCCCGAGTTCCCGGTCAAGCCAAGCCCGAGTTCCCGGTCAAGCCAAGTCCAAGTTCCAGGTCAAGCCAAGTCTGAGTTCCCAGTCAAGCCAACTCCGAGTTCCAGGTCAAGCCAAGTCCGTATTCCAGGTCAAGCCACGCCCGAGTTCCCGGTCAAGCCAAGTCCGAGTTCCAGGTCAAGCCAAGTCCGTGTTCCAGGTCAAGCCAAGCCTGAGTTCCAGGTCAAGCCAAGTCGAGTTCCCGGTCAAGCCAAGTCCGTGTTCCAGGTCAAGACAAGTCTGAGTTTCCGGTCAAGCCAAGTCCGAGTTCTAGGTCAAGACAAGTCTGAGTTTACGGTCAAGCCAAATCCGTGTTCCAGGTCAAGACAAGTCTGACTTTCCGGTCAAGCCAAGTCCGTGTTCCAGGTCAAGACAAGTCTGAGTTTCAGGTCAAGCCAAGTCCGTGTTCCAGGTCAAGACAAGTCTGAGTTTCCGGTCAAGCCAAGTCCGTGTTCCAGGTCAAGCCAAGTACGGGTTCCCAGTCAAACCAAGTCCGTGTTCCAGGTCAAGCCAAGTCTTAATTCCCGGTCAAGCCAAGTCCAATTTCCAGGTCAAGCCAAGTCCGAGTTCCAGGTTAAGCCAAGCCCGAGTTCCAGGTCAAGCCAAGACCGAGTTCCCGGTCAAGCCGAGTCCGAGTTCCCGGACAAGCCAAATCCGAGTTGCAGGTCAAGCCAAGCCCGAGTTCCAGGTCAGGACATGCCCGAGTTTCAGGTCAAGCCAAGTCCGAGTTCCAGGTTAAGACAAGCCCGAGTTCCAGGTCAAGCCAAGTCCAAGTTCCCGGACAAGCCAAATCCGAGTTGCAGGTCAAGGCAAGGCTGAGTTCCTGGTCAAGGCAAGTCCGAGTTCTCGGTCAAGCCAAGCCCGAGTTCCTGGTCAAGCCAAGCACGATATCCAGGTCAAGCCAAGACTGAGTTCCCGGTCAAGCCAAGTCCGAGTTCCAGGTCAAGCCAAGTCCGAGTTCTCGGTCAAACAAACGCCCGAGTTCACGATCAAGCCAAGACTGAGTTGCAGGTCAAGCCAAGTTCGAGTTCCCAGTCAAGCCAAGTCCGAGTTCCAGGTCAAGCCAAGCCCGGGTTCCCAGTCAAACCAAGTCCGTGTTCCAGGTCAAGCCAAGACTGAGTTCCCGGTCAAGCCAATGACGAGTTCCAGGTCAAGCCAAGCCCGGGTTCCCAGTCAAACCAAGTCCGTGTTCCAGGTCAAGCCAAGACTGAGTTCCCGGTCAAGCCAATGACGAGTTCCAGGTCAAGCCAAGTCCGAGTTCTCGGTCAAACAAACGCCCGAGTTCACGATCAAGCCAAGACTGAGTTGCAGGTCAAGCCAAGTTCGAGTTCCCAGTCAAGCCAAGTCCGAGTTCCAGGTCAAGCCAAGCCCGGGTTCCCAGTCAAACCAAGTCCGTGTTCCAGGTCAAGCCAAGACTGAGTTCCCGGTCAAGCCAATGACGAGTTCCAGGTCAAGCCAAGTCCGAGTTCCCAGTCAAACCAAGTCCGTGTTCCAGGTCAAGCCAAGTCCGAGTTCCCGGTCAAGCCAAGTCCGAGTTCCAGCTCAAGCCAAGCCTGAGTTCCTGGTCAAGCCAAGTCCGAGTCCCAGGTCAAGCCAAGTCCGTGTTCCAGGTCAAGCCACGCCCGAGTTCCCGGTCAAGCCAAGTCCGAGTTCCCGGACAAGCCAAATCCGAGTTGCAGGTCAAGCCAAGCCCGAGTTCCAGTTCAGGACATGCCCGAGTTCCAGGTCAAGCCAAGCCCGAGTTCCCGGACAAGCCAAGTCCGAGTTCCAGGACTAGCCAAGCCCGAGTTCCCGGTCAAGCCAAGTCCAATTTCCAGGTCAAGCCAAGTCTGAGTTCCCAGTCAAGCCAAATCCGAGTTCCAGGTCAAGCCAAGTCCGTGTTCCAGGTCAAGCCAAGCCTTAGTACCCTGTCAAGCCAAGTCCGAGTTTCCGGTCAAGCCAAGTCCGTGTTCCAGGTCAAGAAAAGTCTGAGTACCCTGTCAAGCCAAGTCCGAGTTTCCGGTCAAGCCAAGTCCGTGTTCCAGGACAAGCCAAGTCTTAATTCCCGGTCAAGCCAAGTCCGAGTTCCAGGTCAAGCCAAGTCCGAGTTCCAGGTTAAGCCAAGCCCGAGTTCCAGGTCAAGCCAAGAACGAGTTCCCAGTCAAGCCAAGTCCGAGTTCCCGGACAAGCCAAATCCGAGTTGCAGGTCAAGCCAAGCCCGAGTTCCAGGTCAGGACATGCCCGAGTTTCAGGTCAAGCCAAGCCCGAGTTCCCGGACAAGCCAAGTCCGTGTACCAGGTCAAGCCAAGCCCGAGTTCCCGGTCAAGCGAAGTCCGAGTTCCCGATCAAGCCAGGTCCGTGTTCCAGCTCAATGGAAGCCCGAGTTCCAGGTAAGCCAAGCCCGATATCCCGGACAAGCCAAGTCCGAGTTCCAGGTTAAGCCAAGTCCATGTTCCAGGTCAAGCCAAGCCTGAGTTCCAGGTCAAGCCAAGTCCGTGTTCCAGGTCAAGCCAAGTCTGAGTTCCCAGTCAATCCAAATCCGAGTTCCAGGTCAAGCCAAGTCCGTGTTCCAGGTCATGCCAAGCCCGAGTTCCCGGTCAAGCCAAGTCCGATTTCCAGGTCAAGCCAAGTCCGAGTTCCCGGTCAAGCCAAGTCCGTGTTCCAGGTCAAGCCAAGTCTGAGTTCCCTGTCAAGCCAAGTCCGAGTTTCCGGGCAAGCCAAGTCCGAGTTCCAGGTCAAGCCAAGCCTGAGTTCCTGGTCAAGGCAAGTCCGAGTCCTCGGTCAAGCCAAGCCCGAATTACTGGTCAAGCCAAGCACGTGATCCAGGTCAAGCCAAGACTGAGTTCCCGGTCAAGCCAAGTCCGAGTTCCATGTCAAGCCAAGTCCGAGTTCTCGGTCAAACAAACGCCCGAGTTCACGATCAAGCCAAGACTGAGTTGCCAGTCAAGCCAAGTCCGAGTTCCTGGTCAAGCCAAATCCGAGTTACAGGTCAAGCCAAGCCCGAGTTCCAGGTCAGGACATGCCCGAGTTCCAGGTCAAGCCAAGCCCGAGTTCCCGGACAAGCCAAGTCCGAGTTCCAGGTCTAGCCAAGCCCGAGTTCCCGGTCAAGCCAAGCCCGAGTTCCCGGTCAAGCCAAGTCCAAGTTCCAGGTCAAGCCAAGTCTGAGTTCCCAGTCAAGCCAACTCCGAGTTCCAGGTCAAGCCAAGTCCGTATTCCAGGTCAAGCCACGCCCGAGTTCCCGGTCAAGCCAAGTCCGAGTTCCAGGTCAAGCCAAGTCCGTGTTCCAGGTCAAGCCAAGCCTGAGTTCCAGGTCAAGCCAAGTCGAGTTCCCGGTCAAGCCAAGTCCGTGTTCCAGGTCAAGACAAGTCTGAGTTTCCGGTCAAGCCAAGTCCGAGTTCTAGGTCAAGACAAGTCTGAGTTTACGGTCAAGCCAAATCCGTGTTCCAGGTCAAGACAAGTCTGACTTTCCGGTCAAGCCAAGTCCGTGTTCCAGGTCAAGACAAGTCTGAGTTTCAGGTCAAGCCAAGTCCGTGTTCCAGGTCAAGACAAGTCTGAGTTTCCGGTCAAGCCAAGTCCGTGTTCCAGGTCAAGCCAAGTACGGGTTCCCAGTCAAACCAAGTCCGTGTTCCAGGTCAAGCCAAGTCTTAATTCCCGGTCAAGCCAAGTCCAATTTCCAGGTCAAGCCAAGTCCGAGTTCCAGGTTAAGCCAAGCCCGAGTTCCAGGTCAAGCCAAGACCGAGTTCCCGGTCAAGCCGAGTCCGAGTTCCCGGACAAGCCAAATCCGAGTTGCAGGTCAAGCCAAGCCCGAGTTCCAGGTCAGGACATGCCCGAGTTTCAGGTCAAGCCAAGTCCGAGTTCCAGGTTAAGACAAGCCCGAGTTCCAGGTCAAGCCAAGTCCAAGTTCCCGGACAAGCCAAATCCGAGTTGCAGGTCAAGGCAAGCCTGAGTTCCTGGTCAAGGCAAGTCCGAGTTCTCGGTCAAGCCAAGCCCGAGTTCCTGGTCAAGCCAAGCACGATATCCAGGTCAAGCCAAGACTGAGTTCCCGGTCAAGCCAAGTCCGAGTTCCAGGTCAAGCCAAGTCCGAGTTCTCGGTCAAACAAACGCCCGAGTTCACGATCAAGCCAAGACTGAGTTGCAGGTCAAGCCAAGTTCGAGTTCCCAGTCAAGCCAAGTCCGAGTTCCAGGTCAAGCCAAGCCCGGGTTCCCAGTCAAACCAAGTCCGTGTTCCAGGTCAAGCCAAGACTGAGTTCCCGGTCAAGCCAATGACGAGTTCCAGGTCAAGCCAAGTCCGAGTTCCCAGTCAAACCAAGTCCGTGTTCCAGGTCAAGCCAAGTCCGAGTTCCCGGTCAAGCCAAGTCCGAGTTCCAGCTCAAGCCAAGCCTGAGTTCCTGGTCAAGCCAAGTCCGAGTCCCAGGTCAAGCCAAGTCCGTGTTCCAGGTCAAGCCACGCCCGAGTTCCCGGTCAAGCCAAGTCCGAGTTCCCGGACAAGCCAAATCCGAGTTGCAGGTCAAGCCAAGCCCGAGTTCCAGTTCAGGACATGCCCGAGTTCCAGGTCAAGCCAAGCCCGAGTTCCCGGACAAGCCAAGTCCGAGTTCCAGGACTAGCCAAGCCCGAGTTCCCGGTCAAGCCAAGTCCAATTTCCAGGTCAAGCCAAGTCTGAGTTCCCAGTCAAGCCAAATCCGAGTTCCAGGTCAAGCCAAGTCCGTGTTCCAGGTCAAGCCAAGCCTTAGTACCCTGTCAAGCCAAGTCCGAGTTTCCGGTCAAGCCAAGTCCGTGTTCCAGGTCAAGACCAAGCCCGAGTTCCCGGTCAAGCCAAGTCCGAGTTCCCGGTCAAGCCAAGTCCAAGTTCCAGGTCAAGCCAAGTCCGTGTTCCAGGTCAAGCCAAGCCTGAGTTCCAGGTCAAGCCAAGTCCGAGTTCCCGGTCAAGCCAAGTCCGTGTTCCTGGTCAAGCCAAGTCCGTGTTCCAGGTCAAGCCAAGCCTTAGTACCCTGTCAAGCCAAGTCCGAGTTTCCGGTAAAGCCAAGTCCGTGTTCCAGGTCAAGACAAGTCTGAGTACCCAGTCAAGCCAAGTCCGAGTTTCCGGTCAAGCCAAGTCCGTGTTCCAGGTCAAGACCAAGCCCGAGTTCCCGGTCAAGCCAAGTCCGAGTTCCCGGTCAAGCCAAGTCCAATTTCCAGGTCAAGCCAAGTCTGAGTTCCCAGTCAAGCCAAATCCGAGTTCCAGGTCAAGCCAAGTCCATGTTCCAGGTCAAGCCAAGCCTTAGTACCCTGTCAAGCCAAGTCCGAGTTTCCGGTCAAGCCAAGTCCGTGTTCCAGGTCAAGACCAAGCCCGAGTTCCCGGTCAAGCCAAGTCCGAGTTCCCGGTCAAGCCAAGTCCAAGTTCCAGGTCAAGCCAAGTCCGTGTTCCAGGTCAAGCCAAGCCTGAGTTCCAGGTCAAGCCAAGTCCGAGTTCCCGGTCAAGCCAAGTCCGTGTTCCTGGTCAAGACAAGTCTGAGTTCCCGGTCAAGCCAAAGACGAGTTCCAGGTCAAGCCAAGTCCGAGTTCCCAGTCAAACCAAGTCCATGTTCCAGGTCAAGCCAAGTCCGAGTTCCAGGTCAAGCCAAGTCCGTGTTCCAGGTCAAGCCAAGCCTGAGTTCCAGGTCAAGCCAAGTCGAGTTCCCGGTCAAGCCAAGTCCGTGTTCCAGGTCAAGACAAGTCTGAGTTTCCGGTCAAGCCAAGTCCGAGTTCTAGGTCAAGACAAGTCTGAGTTTACGGTCAAGCCAAATCCGTGTTCCAGGTCAAGACAAGTCTGACTTTCCGGTCAAGCCAAGTCCGTGTTCCAGGTCAAGACAAGTCTGAGTTTCAGGTCAAGCCAAGTCCGTGTTCCAGGTCAAGACAAGTCTGAGTTTCCGGTCAAGCCAAGTCCGTGTTCCAGGTCAAGCCAAGTACGGGTTCCCAGTCAAACCAAGTCCGTGTTCCAGGTCAAGCCAAGTCTTAATTCCCGGTCAAGCCAAGTCCGATTTCCAGGTCAAGCCAAGTCAGAGTTCCAGGTTAAGCCAAGCCCGAGTTCCAGGTCAAGCCAAGACCGAGTTCCCGGTCAAGCCAAGTCCGAGTTCCCGGACAAGCCAAATCCGAGTTGCAGGTCAAGCCAAGCCCGAGTTCCAGGTCAGGACATGCCCGAGTTTCAGGTCAAGCCAAGTCCGAGTTCCAGGTTAAGACAAGCCCGAGTTCCAGGTCAAGCCAAGTCGAAGTTCCCGGACAAGGCAAATCCGAGTTGCAGGTCAAGGCAAGGCTGAGTTCCTGGTCAAGCCAAGTCCGAGTTCTCGGTCAAACAAACGCCCGAGTTCACGATTAAGCCAAGACTGAGTTGCCGGTCAAGCCAAGTTCGAGTTCCCAGTCAAGCCAAGTCCGAGTTCCAGGTCAAGCCAAGCCCGGGTTCCCAGTCAAACCAAGTCCGTGTTCCAGGTCAAGCCAAGTCTTAATTCCCGGTCAAGCCAAGTCCGATTTCCAGGTCAAGCCAAGTCCGAGTTCCAGGTTAAGCCAAGCCCGAGTTCCAGGTCAAGCCAAGACCGAGTTCCCGGTCAAGCCAAGTCCGAGTTCCCGGACAAGCCAAATCCGAGTTGCAGGTCAAGCCAAGCCCGAGTTCCAGGTCAGGACATGCCCGAGTTTCAGGTCAAGCCAAGTCCGAGTTCCATGTTAAGACAAGCCCGAGTTCCAGGTCAAGCCAAGTCGAAGTTCCCGGACAAGGCAAATCCGAGTTGCAGGTCAAGGCAAGGCTGAGTTCCTCGTCAAGGCAAGTCCGAGTTCTCCGTCAAGCCAAGCCCGAGTTCCTCGTCAAGTCAAGCACGATATCCAGGTCAAGCCAAGACTGAGTTCCCGGTCAAGCCAAGTCCGAGTTCCAGGTCAAGCCAAGTCCGAGTTCTCGGTCAAACAAACGCCCGAGTTCACGATTAAGCCAAGACTGAGTTGCCGGTCAAGCCAAGTTCGAGTTCCCAGTCAAGCCAAGTCCGAGTTCCAGGTCAAGCCAAGCCCGGGTTCCCAGTCAAACCAAGTCCGTGTTCCAGGTCAAGCCAAGACTGAGTTACCGGTTAAGCCAATGACGAGTTCCAGGTCAAGCCAAGTCCGAGTTCCCAGTCAAACCAAGTCCGTGTTCCAGGTCAAGCCAAGTCCGAGTTCCCGGTCAAGCCAAGTCCGAGTTCCAGCTCAAGCCAAGCCTGAGTTCCTGGTCAAGCCAAGTCCGAGTCCCAGGTCAAGCCAAGTCCGTGTTCCAGGTCAAGCCACGCCCGAGTTCCCGGTCAAGCCAAGTCCGAGTTCCCGGACAAGCCAAATCCGAATTGCAGGTCAAGCCAAGCCCGAGTTCCAGTTCAGGACATGCCCGAGTTCCAGGTCAAGCCAAGCCCGAGTTCCCGGACAAGCCAAGTCCGAGTTCCAGGACTAGCCAAGCCCGAGTTCCCGGTGAAGCCAAGTCCAATTTCCAGGTCAAGCCAAGTCTGAGTTCCCAGTCAAGCCAAATCCGAGTTCCAGGTCAAGCCAAGTCCGTGTTCCAGGTCAAGCCAAGCCTTAGTACCCTGTCAAGCCAAGTCCGAGTTTCCGGTCAAGCCAAGTCCGTGTTCCAGGTCAAGACAAGTCTGAGTACCCTGTCAAGCCAATTCCGAGTTTCCGGTCAAGCCAAGTCCGTGTTCCAGGTCAAGACCAAGCCCGAGTTCCCGGTCAAGCCAAGTCCGAGTTCCCGGTCAAGCCAAGTCCAAGTTCCAGGTCAAGCCAAGTCCGTGTTCCAGGTCAAGCCAAGCCTGAGTTCCAGGTCAAGCCAAGTCCGAGTTCCCGGTCAAGCCAAGTCCGTGTTCCTGGTCAAGACAAGTCTGAGTTCCCGGTCAAGCCAAAGACGAGTTCCAGGTCAAGCCAAGTCCGAGTTCCCAGTCAAACCAAGTCCGTGTTCCAGGTCAAGCCAAGTCCGAGTTCCAGGTCAAGCCAAGTCCGTGTTCCAGGTCAAGCCAAGCCTGAGTTCCAGGTCAAGCCAAGTCCGAGTTCCCGGTCAAGCCAAGTCCGTGTTCCTGGTCAAGACAAGTCTGAGTACCCTGTCAAGCCAAGTCCGAGTTTCCGGTCAAGTCAAGTCCGTGTTCCAGGTCAAGACCAAGCCCGAGTTCCCGGTCAAGCCAAGTCCGAGTTCTCGGTCAAGCCAAGTCCAAGTTCCAGGTCAAGCCATGTCGGAGTTCCCAGTCAAGCCAAGTCCGAGTTCCAGGTCAAGCCAAGTCCGTGTTCCAGGTCAAGCCACACCCGAGTTCACGAGCACGCCAAGTCCGAGTTCCAGGTCAAGCCAAGTCCATGTTCCAGGTCAAGCCAAGCCTGAGTTCCAGGTCAAGCCAAGTCCGTGTTCCAGGTCAAGCCAAGTCTGAGTTCCCAGTCAAGCCAAATCCGAGTTCCAGGTCAAGCCAAGTCCGTGTTCCAGGTCATGCCAAGCCCGAGTTCCCGGTCAAGCCAAGTTCGATTTCCAGGTCAAGCCAAGTCCGAGTTCCCGGTCAAGCCAAGTCCGTGTTCCAGGTCAAGCCAAGTCTGAGTTCCCTGTCAAGCCAAGTCCGAGTTTCCGGGCAAGCCAAGTCCAAGTTCCAGGTCAAGCCAAGCCTGAGTTCCTGGTCAAGGCAAGTCCGAGTCCTCGGTCAAGCCAAGCCCGAGTTCCTGGTCAAGCCAAGCACGAGATCCAGGTCAAGCCAAGACTGAGTTCCCGGTCAAGCCAAGTCCGAGTTCCAGGTCAAGCCAAGTCCGAGTTCTCGGTCAAACAAACGCCCGAGTTCACGATCAAGCCAAGACTGAGTTGCCGTTCAAGCCAAGTTCGAGTTCCCAGTCAAACCAAGTCCGTGTTCCAGGTCAAGCAAAGTCTAAGTTCCCGGTCAAGCCAAGTCCGAGTTCCAGGTCAAGCCAAGTACGGGTTCCCAGTCAAACCAAGTCCGTGTTCCAGGTCAAGCCAAGTCTTAATTCCCGGTCAAGCCAAGTCTGAGTTCCAGGTCAAGCCAAGCTCGAGTTCACGGTCAAGCCAAGCCCGATTTCCCGGTCAAGCCAAGTCCGAGTTCCAGGTCAAGCCAAGACCGAGTTCCCAGTCAAGCCAAGTCCGAGTTCCCGGACAAGCCAAATCCGAGTTGCAGGTCAAGCCAAGCCCGAGTTCCAGGTCAGGACATGCCCGAGTTTCAGGTCAAGCCAAGCCCGAGTTCCCGGACAAGCCAAGTCCGTGTACCAGGTCAAGCCACGCCCGAGTTCCCGGTCAAGCGAAGTCCGAGTTCCCGATCAAGCCAGGTCCGTGTTCCAGCTCAATGCAAGCCCGAGTTCCAGGTAAGCCAAGCCCGATATCCCGGACAAGCCAAGTCCGAGTTCCAGGTTAAGCCAAGTCCATGTTCCAGGACAAGCCAAGCCTGAGTTCCAGGTCAAGCCAAGTCCGTGTTCCAGGTCAAGCCAAGTCTGAGTTCCCAGTCAATCCAAATCCGAGTTCCAGGTCAAGCCAAGTCCGTGTTCCAGGTCATGCCAAGCCCGAGTTCCCGGTCAAGCCAAGTCCGATTTCCAGGTCAAGCCAAGTCCGAGTTCCCGGTCAAGCCAAGTCCGTGTTCCACGTCAAGCCAAGTCTGAGTTCCCTGTCAAGCCAAGTCCGAGTTTCCGGGCAAGCCAAGTCCGAGTTCCAGGTCAAGCCAAGCCTGAGTTCCTGGTCAAGGCAAGTCCGAGTCCTCGGTCAAGCCAAGCCCGAGTTCCTTGTCAAGCCAAGCACGTGATCCAGGTCAAGCCAAGACTGAGTTCCCGGTCAAGCAAAGTCCGAGTTCCATGTCAAGCCAAGTCCGAGTTCTCGGTCAAACAAACGCCCGAGTTCACGATCAAGCCAAGACTGAGTTGCCAGTCAAGCCAAGTCCGAGTTCCTGGTCAAGCCAAATCCGAGTTACAGGTCAAGCCAAGCCCGAGTTCCAGGTCAGGACATGCCCGAGTTCCAGGTCAAGCCAAGCCCGAGTTCCCGGACAAGCCAAGTCCGAGTTCCAGGTCTAGCCAAGCCCGAGTTCCCGGTCAAGCCAAGCCCGAGTTCCCGGTCAAGCCAAGTCCAAGTTCCAGGTCAAGCCAAGTCAGAGTTCCCAGTCAAGCCAAGTCCGAGTTCCAGGTCAAGCCAAGTCCGTATTCCAGGTCAAGCCACGCCCGAGTTCCCGGTCAAGCCAAGTCCGAGTTCCAGGTCAAGCCAAGTCCGTGTTCCAGGTCAAGCCAAGCCTGAGTTCCAGGTCAAGCCAAGTCGAGTTCCCGGTCAAGCCAAGTCCGTGTTCCAGGTCAAGACAAGTCTGACTTTCCGGTCAAGCCAAGTCCGAGTTCTAGTTCAAGACAAGTCTGAGTTTATGGTCAAGCCAAATCCGTGTTCCAGGTCAAGACAAGTCTGACTTTCCGGTCAAGCCAAGTCCGTGTTCCAGGTCAAGACAAGTCTGAGTTTCAGGTCAAGCCAAGTCCGTGTTCCAGGTCAAGACAAGTCTGAGTTTCCGGTCAAGCCAAGTCCGTGTTCCAGGTCAAGACAAGTCCGAGTTTCCGGTCAAGTCAAGTCCGTGTTCCAGGTCAAGACCAAGCCCGAGTTCCCGGTCAAGCCAAGTCCAAGTTCCAGGTCAAGCCATGTCGGAGTTCCCAGTCAAGCCAAGTCCAAGTTCCAGGTCAAGCCATGTCGGAGTTCCCAGTCAAGCCAAGTCCGTGTTCCAGGACAAGCCACACCCGAGTTCACAAGCACGCCAAGTCCGAGTTCCAGGTCAAGCCAAGCATGAGTTCCAGGTCAAGCCAAGTTCGTGTTCCAGGTCAAGCCAAGTCTGAGTACCCTGTCAAGCCAAGTCCGAGTTTCCGGTCAAGCCAAGTCCGAGTTCCAGGTCAAGCCAAGCCTGAGTTCCTGGTCAAGCCAAGTCCAAGTTCTCGGTCATGCCAAGCCCGAGTTCCTGGTCAAATCAAGCACGAGATCCAGGTCACGCCAAGTCTGATTTCCCGGTCAAGCCAAGTCCGAGATCCAGGTCAAGCCAAGTCCGAGTTCCCAGTCAAACCAAGTCCGTGTTCCAGGTCAAGCCAAGCCCGATTTCCAGGTCAAGCCAAGTCCGTGTTCCAGGTCAAGCCAAGCCCGATTTCCAGGTCAAGCCAAGTCCGTGTTCCAGGTCAAGCCAAGACTGAGTTCCCGGTCAAGCCAAGTCCGAGTTCCAGGTCAAGCCAAGTCCGAGTTCTCGGTCAAACAAACGCCCGAGTTCACGATCAAACCAAGCCTGAGTTGCCAGTCAAGCCAAGTTCGAGTTCCCAGTCAAACCAAGTCCGTGTTCCAGGTCAAGCCAAGTCTAAGTTCCCAGTCAAGCCAAGTCCGAGTTCCAGGTCAAGCCAAGCCCGGGTTCCCAGTCAAACCAAGTCCGTGTTCCAGGTCAAGCCAAGACTGAGTTCCCGGTCAAGCCAAAGACGAGTTCCAGGTCAAGCCAAGTCCGAGTTCCCAGTCAAACCAAGTCCGTGTTCCAGGTCAAGCCAAGTCCGAGTTCCCGGTCAAGCCAAGTCCGAGTTCCAGCTCAAGCCAAGCCTGAGTTCCCGGTCAAGCCAAGTCCGAGTCCCAGGTCAAGCCAAGTCCGTGTTCCAGGTCAAGCCACGCCCGAGTTCCCGATCAAGCCAAGTCCGAGTTCCCGGACAAGCCAAATCAGAGTTGCAGGTCAAGCCAAGCCCGAGTTCCAGTTCAGGACATGCCCGAGTTCCAGGTCAAGCCAAGCCCGAGTTCCCATACAAGCCAAGTCCGAGTTCCAGGTCTAGCCAAGCCCGAGTTCCCGGTCAAGCCAAGTCCAATTTCCAGGTCAAGCCAAGTCTGAGTTCCCAGTCAAGCCAAATCCGAGTTCCAGGTCAAGCCAAGTCCGTGTTCCAGGTCATGCCAAGCCCGAGTTCACGGTCAAGCCAAGTCCGAGTTCCAGGTCAAGCCAAGTCCGAGTTCCCGGTCAAGCCAAGTCCGTGTTCCAGGTCAAGGCAAGTCTGAGTTCCCTGTCAAGCCATGTTCGAGTTTCCGGGCAAGCCAAGTCCGAGTTCCAGGTCAAGCCAAGCCTGAGTTCCTGGTCAAGGCAAGTCCGAGTTCTCGGTCAAGCCAAGCCCGAGTTCCTGGTCAAGCCAAGCACGAGATCCAGGTCAAGCCAAGACTGAGTTCCCGGTCAAGCCAAGTCCGAGTTCCAGGTCAAGCCAAGTCCGAGTTCTCGGTCAAACAAACGCCCGAGTTCACGATCAAGCCAAGACTGAGTTGCCGGTCAAGCCAAGTTCGAGTTCCCAGTCAAGCCAAGTCCGAGTTCCTGGTCAAGCCAAGCCCGGGTTCCCAGTCAAACCAAGTCCGTGTTCCAGGTCAAGCCAAGACTGAGTTCCCGGTCAAGCCAAAGACGAGTTCCAGGTCAAGCCACGTCCGAGTTCCCAGTCAAACCAAGTCCGTGTTCCAGGTCAAGCCAAGTCCGAGTTCCCGGTCAAGCCAACTCCGTGTTCCAGGTCAAGCCAAGCCTTAGTACCCTGTCAAGCCAAGTCCGAGTTTCCGGTCAAGCCAAGTCCGTGTTCCAGGTCAAGACAAGTCTGAGTTCCCTGTCAAGCCAAGTCCGAGATTCCGGTCAAGCCAAGTCCGTGTTCCAGGTCAAGACCAAGCCCGAGTTCCCGGTCAAGCCAAGTCCGAGTTCCCGGTCAAGCCAAGTCCAAGTTCCAGGTCAAGCCAAGTCCGTGTTCCAGGTCAAGCCAAGCCTGAGTTCCAGGTCAAGCCAAGTCCGAGTTCCCGGTCAAGCCAAGTCCGTGTTCCTGGTCAAGACAAGTCTGAGTTTCCGGTCAAGCCAAAGACGAGTTCCAGGTCAAGCCAAGTCCGAGTTCCCAGTCAAACCAAGTCCGTGTTCCGGGTCAAGCCAAGACCGAGTTCCAGGTCAAGCCAAGTCCGTGTTCCAGGTCAAGCCATGTCGGAGTTCCCAGTCAAGCCAAGTCCGAGTTCCCGGTCAAGCCAAGTCCGTGTTCCAGGTCAAGACAAGTCTGAGTACCCTGTCAAGCCAAGACCGAGTTTCCGGTCAAGCCAAGTCCAAGTTCCAGGTCAAGCCAAGTCTGAGTTCCCAGTCAAGCCAAGTCCGTGTTCCAGGTCAAGCCAAGACTGAGTTGCCGGTCAAGCCAAGTTCGAGTTCCCAGTCAAGCCAAGTCCGAGTTCCAGGTCAAGCCAAGCCCGGGTTCCCAGTCAAACCAAGTCCGTGTTCCAGGTCAAGCCAAGACTGAGTTCCCGGTCAAGCCAAGTCCGTGTTCCAGGTCAAGCCAAGCCCGAGTTCCTGGTCAAGCCAAGCCCGATTTCCAGGTCTAGCCTAGTCCGAGTTCCAGGTCAAGCCAAGTCCGAGTTCCAGGTCAAGCCAAGTCCGAGTTCCCGGTCAAGCCAAGTCCGTGTTCCAGGTCAAGCCAAGCCCGAGTTCCTGGTCAAGACAAGCCCGATTTCCAGGTCTAGCCTAGTCCGAGTTCCTGGTCAAGCCAAGCACGAGATTCAGGTCAACCCAAGACTGAGTTCCCGGTCAAGCCAAGTCCGAGTTCCAGGTCAAGCCAAGTCCGAGTTCTCGGTCAAACAAACGCCGGAGTTCACGATCAAGCCAAGACTGAGTTGCCGGTCAAGCCAAGTTCGAGTTCCCAGTCAAGCCAAGTCCGAGTTCCAGGTCAAGCCAAGCCCGGGTTCCCAGTCAAACCAAGTCCGTGTTCCAGGTCAAGCCAAGACTGAGTTCCCGGTCAAGCCAAGTCCGTGTTCCAGGTCAAGCCAAGCCCGAGTTCCTGGTCAAGCCAAGCCCAATTTCCAGGTCCAGCCTAGTCCGAGTTCCAGGTCAAGCCAAGTCCGAGTTCCAGGTCAAGCCAAGTCCGAGTTCCCGGTCAAGCCAAGTCCGTGTTCCAGGTCTAGCCTAGTCCGAGTTCCTGGTCAAGCCAAGCACGAGATCCAGGTCAACCCAAGGCTGAGTTCCAGGTCAAGCCAAGTCCGAGTTCCAGGTCAAGCCAAGTCCGAGTTCTCGGTCAAACAAACGCCGGAGTTCACGACCAAGCCAAGACTGAGTTGCCGGTCAAGACAAGTTCGAGTTCCCAGTCAAGCCAAGTCCGAGTTCCAGGTCAAGCCAAGCCCGGGTTCCCAGTCAAACCAAGTCCGTGTTCCAGGTCAAGCCAAGTCTGAGTTCCCTGTCAAGCCAAGTCCGAGTTTCCGGGCAAGCCAAGTCCAAGTTCCAGGTCAAGCCAAGCCTGAGTTCCTGGTCAAGGCAAGTCCGAGTCCTCGGTCAAGCCAAGCCCGAGTTCCTGGTCAAGCCAAGCACGAGATCCAGGTCAAGCCAAGACTGAGTTCCCGGTCAAGCCAAGTCCGAGTTCCAGGTCAAGCCAAGTCCGAGTTCTCGGTCAAACAAACGCCCGAGTTCACGATCAAGCCAAGACTGAGTTGCCAGTCAAGCCAAGTTCGAGTTCCCAGTCAAACCAAGTCCGTGTTCCAGGTCAAGCAAAGTCTAAGTTCCCGGTCAAGCCAAGTCCGAGTTCCAGGTCAAGCCAAGTACGGGTTCCCAGTCAAACCAAGTCCGTGTTCCAGGTCAAGCCAAGTCTTAATTCCCGGTCAAGCCAAGTCCGAGTTCCAGGTCAAGCCAAGCTCGAGTTCACGGTCAAGCCAAGCCCGATTTCCCGGTCAAGCCAAGTCCGAGTTCCAGGTCAAGCCAAGACCGAGTTCCCAGTCAAGCCAAGTCCGAGTTCCCGGACAAGCCAAATCCGAGTTGCAGGTCAAGCCAAGCCCGAGTTCCAGGTCAGGACATGCCCGAGTTTCAGGTCAAGCCAAGCCCGAGTTCCCGGACAAGCCAAGTCCGTGTACCAGGTCAAGCCACGCCCGAGTTCCCGGTCAAGCGAAGTCCGAGTTCCCGATCAAGCCAGGTCCGTGTTCCAGCTCAATGCAAGCCCGAGTTCCAGGTAAGCCAAGCCCGATATCCCGGACAAGCCAAGTCCGAGTTCCAGGTTAAGCCAAGTCCATGTTCCAGGACAAGCCAAGCCTGAGTTCCAGGTCAAGCCAAGTCCGTGTTCCAGGTCAAGCCAAGTCTGAGTTCCCAGTCAATCCAAATCCGAGTTCCAGGTCAAGCCAAGTCCGTGTTCCAGGTCATGCCAAGCCCGAGTTCCCGGTCAAGCCAAGTCCGATTTCCAGGTCAAGCCAAGTCCGAGTTCCCGGTCAAGCCAAGTCCGTGTTCCAGGTCAAGCCAAGTCTGAGTTCCCTGTCAAGCCAAGTCCGAGTTTCCGGGCAAGCCAAGTCCGAGTTCCAGGTCAAGCCAAGCCTGAGTTCCTGGTCAAGGCAAGTCCGAGTCCTCGGTCAAGCCAAGCCCGAGTTCCTTGTCAAGCCAAGCACGTGATCCAGGTCAAGCCAAGACTGATTTCCCGGTCAAGCCAAGTCCGAGTTCCATGTCAAGCCAAGTCCGAGTTCTCGGTCAAACAAACGCCCGAGTTCACGATCAAGCCAAGACTGAGTTGCCAGTCAAGCCAAGTCCGTGTTCCAGGACAAGCCACACCCGAGTTCACAAGCACGCCAAGTCCGAGTTCCAGGTCAAGCCAAGCATGAGTTCCAGGTCAAGCCAAGTTCGTGTTCCAGGTCAAGCCAAGTCTGAGTACCCTGTCAAGCCAAGTCCGAGTTTCCGGTCAAGCCAAGTCCGAGTTCCAGGTCAAGCCAAGCCTGAGTTCCTGGTCAAGCCAAGTCCAAGTTCTCGGTCATGCCAAGCCCGAGTTCCTGGTCAAATCAAGCACGAGATCCAGGTCACGCCAAGTCTGATTTCCCGGTCAAGCCAAGTCCGAGATCCAGGTCAAGCCAAGTCCGAGTTCCCAGTCAAACCAAGTCCGTGTTCCAGGTCAAGCCAAGCCCGATTTCCAGGTCAAGCCAAGTCCGTGTTCCAGGTCAAGCCAAGCCCGATTTCCAGGTCAAGCCAAGTCCGTGTTCCAGGTCAAGCCAAGACTGAGTTCCCGGTCAAGCCAAGTCCGAGTTCCAGGTCAAGCCAAGTCCGAGTTCTCGGTCAAACAAACGCCCGAGTTCACGATCAAACCAAGCCTGAGTTGCCAGTCAAGCCAAGTTCGAGTTCCCAGTCAAACCAAGTCCGTGTTCCAGGTCAAGCCAAGTCTAAGATCCCAGTCAAGCCAAGTCCGAGTTCCAGGTCAAGCCAAGCCCGGGTTCCCAGTCAAACCAAGTCCGTGTTCCAGGTCAAGCCAAGACTGAGTTCCCGGTCAAGCCAAAGACGAGTTCCAGGTGAAGCCAAGTCCGAGTTCCCAGTCAAACCAAGTCCGTGTTCCAGGTCAAGCCAAGTCCGAGTTCCCGGTCAAGCCAAGTCCGAGTTCCAGCTCAAGCCAAGCCTGAGTTCCCGGTCAAGCCAAGTCCGAGTCCCAGGTCAAGCCAAGTCCGTGTTCCAGGTCAAGCCACGCCCGAGTTCCCGATCAAGCCAAGTCCGAGTTCCCGGACAAGCCAAATCAGAGTTGCAGGTCAAGCCAAGCCCGAGTTCCAGTTCAGGACATGCCCGAGTTCCAGGTCAAGCCAAGCCCGAGTTCCCATACAAGCCAAGTCCGAGTTCCAGGTCTAGCCAAGCCCGAGTTCCCGGTCAAGCCAAGTCCAATTTCCAGGTCAAGCCAAGTCTGAGTTCCCAGTCAAGCCAAATCCGAGTTCCAGGTCAAGCCAAGTCCGTGTTCCAGGTCATGCCAAGCCCGAGTTCACGGTCAAGCCAAGTCCGAGTTCCAGGTCAAGCCAAGTCCGAGTTCCCGGTCAAGCCAAGTCCGTGTTCCAGGTCAAGGCAAGTCTGAGTTCCCTGTCAAGCCAAGTCCGAGTTTCCGGGCAAGCCAAGTCCGAGTTCCAGGTCAAGCCAAGCCTGAGTTCCTGGTCAAGGCAAGTCCGAGTTCTCGGTCAAGCCAAGCCCGAGTTCCTGGTCAAGCCAAGCACGAGATCCAGGTCAAGCCAAGACTGAGTTCCCGGTCAAGCCAAGTCCGAGTTCCAGGTCAAGCCAAGTCCGAGTTCTCGGTCAAACAAACGCCCGAGTTCACGATCAAGCCAAGACTGAGTTGCCGGTCAAGCCAAGTTCGAGTTCCCAGTCAAGCCAAGTCCGAGTTCCTGGTCAAGCCAAGCCCGGGTTCCCAGTCAAACCAAGTCCGTGTTCCAGGTCAAGCCAAGACTGAGTTCCCGGTCAAGCCAAAGACGAGTTCCAGGTCAAGCCAAGTCCGAGTTCCCAGTCAAACCAAGTCCGTGTTCCAGGTCAAGCCAAGTCCGAGTTCCCGGTCAAGCCAACTCCGTGTTCCAGGTCAAGCCAAGCCTTAGTACCCTGTCAAGCCAAGTCCGAGTTTCCGGTCAAGCCAAGTCCGTGTTCCAGGTCAAGACAAGTCTGAGTTCCCTGTCAAGCCAAGTCCGAGATTCCGGTCAAGCCAAGTCCGTGTTCCAGGTCAAGACCAAGCCCGAGTTCCCGGTCAAGCCAAGTCCGAGTTCCCGGTCAAGCCAAGTCCAAGTTCCAGGTCAAGCCAAGTCCGTGTTCCAGGTCAAGCCAAGCCTGAGTTCCAGGTCAAGCCAAGTCCGAGTTCCCGGTCAAGCCAAGTCCGTGTTCCTGGTCAAGACAAGTCTGAGTTTCCGGTCAAGCCAAAGACGAGTTCCAGGTCAAGCCAAGTCCGAGTTCCCAGTCAAACCAAGTCCGTGTTCCAGGTCAAGCCAAGACCGAGTTCCAGGTCAAGCCAAGTCCGTGTTCCAGGTCAAGCCATGTCGGAGTTCCCAGTCAAGCCAAGTCCGAGTTCCCGGTCAAGCCAAGTCCGTGTTCCAGGTCAAGACAAGTCTGAGTACCCTGTCAAGCCAAGACCGAGTTTCCGGTCAAGCCAAGTCCAAGTTCCAGGTCAAGCCAAGTCTGAGTTCCCAGTCAAGCCAAGTCCGTGTTCCAGGTCAAGCCAAGACTGAGTTGCCGGTCAAGCCAAGTTCGAGTTCCCAGTCAAGCCAAGTCCGAGTTCCAGGTCAAGCCAAGCCCGGGTTCCCAGTCAAACCAAGTCCGTGTTCCAGGTCAAGCCAAGACTGAGTTCCCGGTCAAGCCAAGTCCGTGTTCCAGGTCAAGCCAAGCCCGAGTTCCTGGTCAAGCCAAGCCCGATTTCCAGGTCTAGCCTAGTCCGAGTTCCAGGTCAAGCCAAGTCCGAGTTCCAGGTCAAGCCAAGTCCGAGTTCCCGGTCAAGCCAAGTCCGTGTTCCAGGTCAAGCCAAGCCCGAGTTCCTGGTCAAGACAAGCCCGATTTCCAGGTCTAGCCTAGTCCGAGTTCCTGGTCAAGCCAAGCACGAGATTCAGGTCAACCCAAGGCTGAGTTCCCGGTCAAGCCAAGTCCGAGTTCCAGGTCAAGCCAAGTCCGAGTTCTCGGTCAAACAAACGCCGGAGTTCACGATCAAGCCAAGACTGAGTTGCCGGTCAAGCCAAGTTCGAGTTCCCAGTCAAGCCAAGTCCGAGTTCCAGGTCAAGCCAAGCCCGGGTTCCCAGTCAAACCAAGTCCGTGTTCCAGGTCAAGCCAAGACTGAGTTCCCGGTCAAGCCAAGTCCGTGTTCCAGGTCAAGCCAAGCCCGAGTTCCTGGTCAAGCCAAGCCCAATTTCCAGGTCCAGCCTAGTCCGAGTTCCAGGTCAAGCCAAGTCCGAGTTCCAGGTCAAGCCAAGTCCGAGTTCCCGGTCAAGCCAAGTCCGTGTTCCAGGTCTAGCCTAGTCCGAGTTCCTGGTCAAGCCAAGCACGAGATCCAGGTCAACCCAAGGCTGAGTTCCCGGTCAAGCCAAGTCCGAGTTCCAGGTCAAGCCAAGTCCGAGTTCTCGGTCAAACAAACGCCGGAGTTCACGACCAAGCCAAGACTGAGTTGCCGGTCAAGACAAGTTCGAGTTCCCAGTCAAGCCAAGTCCGAGTTCCAGGTCAAGCCAAGCCCGGGTTCCCAGTCAAACCAAGTCCGTGTTCCAGGTCAAGCCAAGTCTGAGTTCCCTGTCAAGCCAAGTCCGAGTTTCCGGGCAAGCCAAGTCCAAGTTCCAGGTCAAGCCAAGCCTGAGTTCCTGGTCAAGGCAAGTCCGAGTCCTCGGTCAAGCCAAGCCCGAGTTCCTGGTCAAGCCAAGCACGAGATCCAGGTCAAGCCAAGACTGAGTTCCCGGTCAAGCCAAGTCCGAGTTCCAGGTCAAGCCAAGTCCGAGTTCTCGGTCAAACAAACGCCCGAGTTCACGATCAAGCCAAGACTGAGTTGCCAGTCAAGCCAAGTTCGAGTTCCCAGTCAAACCAAGTCCGTGTTCCAGGTCAAGCAAAGTCTAAGTTCCCGGTCAAGCCAAGTCCGAGTTCCAGGTCAAGCCAAGTACGGGTTCCCAGTCAAACCAAGTCCGTGTTCCAGGTCAAGCCAAGTCTTAATTCCCGGTCAAGCCAAGTCCGAGTTCCAGGTCAAGCCAAGCTCGAGTTCACGGTCAAGCCAAGCCCGATTTCCCGGTCAAGCCAAGTCCGAGTTCCAGGTCAAGCCAAGACCGAGTTCCCAGTCAAGCCAAGTCCGAGTTCCCGGACAAGCCAAATCCGAGTTGCAGGTCAAGCCAAGCCCGAGTTCCAGGTCAGGACATGCCCGAGTTTCAGGTCAAGCCAAGCCCGAGTTCCCGGACAAGCCAAGTCCGTGTACCAGGTCAAGCCACGCCCGAGTTCCCGGTCAAGCGAAGTCCGAGTTCCCGATCAAGCCAGGTCCGTGTTCCAGCTCAATGCAAGCCCGAGTTCCAGGTAAGCCAAGCCCGATATCCCGGACAAGCCAAGTCCGAGTTCCAGGTTAAGCCAAGTCCATGTTCCAGGACAAGCCAAGCCTGAGTTCCAGGTCAAGCCAAGTCCGTGTTCCAGGTCAAGCCAAGTCTGAGTTCCCAGTCAATCCAAATCCGAGTTCCAGGTCAAGCCAAGTCCGTGTTCCAGGTCATGCCAAGCCCGAGTTCCCGGTCAAGCCAAGTCCGATTTCCAGGTCAAGCCAAGTCCGAGTTCCCGGTCAAGCCAAGTCCGTGTTCCAGGTCAAGCCAAGTCTGAGTTCCCTGTCAAGCCAAGTCCGAGTTTCCGGGCAAGCCAAGTCCGAGTTCCAGGTCAAGCCAAGCCTGAGTTCCTGGTCAAGGCAAGTCCGAGTCCTCGGTCAAGCCAAGCCCGAGTTCCTTGTCAAGCCAAGCACGTGATCCAGGTCAAGCCAAGACTGATTTCCCGGTCAAGCCAAGTCCGAGTTCCATGTCAAGCCAAGTCCGAGTTCTCGGTCAAACAAACGCCCGAGTTCACGATCAAGCCAAGACTGAGTTGCCAGTCAAGCCAAGTCCGAGTTCCTGGTCAAGCCAAATCCGAGTTACAGGTCAAGCCAAGCCCGAGTTCCAGGTCAGGACATGCCCGAGTTCCAGGTCAAGCCAAGCCCGAGTTCCCGGACAAGCCAAGTCCGAGTTCCAGGTCTAGCCAAGCCCGAGTTCCCGGTCAAGCCAAGTCCGAGTTCCCGGTCAAGCCAAGTCCAAGTTCCAGGTCAAGCCAAGTCAGAGTTCCCAGTCAAGCCAAGTCCGAGTTCCAGGTCAAGCCAAGTCCGTATTCCAGGTCAAGCCACGCCCGAGTTCCCGGTCAAGCCAAGTCCGAGTTCCAGGTCAAGCCAAGTCCGTGTTCCAGGTCAAGCCAAGCCTGAGTTCCAGATCAAGCCAAGTCGAGTTCCCGGTCAAGCCAAGTCCGTGTTCCAGGTCAAGACAAGTCTGACTTTCCGGTCAAGCCAAGTCCGAGTTCTAGTTCAAGACAAGTCTGAGTTTACGGTCAAGCCAAATCCGTGTTCCAGGTCAAGACAAGTCTGACTTTCCGGTCAAGCCAAGTCCGTGTTCCAGGTCAAGACAAGTCTGAGTTTCAGGTCAAGCCAAGTCCGTGTTCCAGGTCAAGACAAGTCTGAGTTTCCGGTCAAGCCAAGTCCGTGTTCCAGGTCAAGACAAGTCCGAGTTTCCGGTCAAGTCAAGTCCGTGTTCCAGGTCAAGACCAAGCCCGAGTTCCCGGTCAAGCCAAGTCCAAGTTCCAGGTCAAGCCATGTCGGAGTTCCCAGTCAAGCCAAGTCCAAGTTCCAGGTCAAGCCATGTCGGAGTTCCCAGTCAAGCCAAGTCCGTGTTCCAGGACAAGCCACACCCGAGTTCACAAGCACGCCAAGTCCGAGTTCCAGGTCAAGCCAAGCATGAGTTCCAGGTCAAGCCAAGTTCGTGTTCCAGGTCAAGCCAAGTCTGAGTACCCTGTCAAGCCAAGTCCGAGTTTCCGGTCAAGCCAAGTCCGAGTTCCAGGTCAAGCCAAGCCTGAGTTCCTGGTCAAGCCAAGTCCAAGTTCTCGGTCATGCCAAGCCCGAGTTCCTGGTCAAATCAAGGACGAGATCCAGGTCACGCCAAGTCTGATTTCCCGGTCAAGCCAAGTCCGAGATCCAGGTCAAGCCAAGTCCGAGTTCTCGGTCAATCCAAGCTCGAGTTCCCGGTCAAGCCAAGTCCGTGTTCCAGGTCAAGCCAAGTCTGAGTTCCCGGTCAAGCCAAACCCGAGTTCCAGGTCAAGCCAAGTCCGAGTTCCCAGTCAAACCAAGTCCGTGTTCCAGGTCAAGCCAAGCCCGATTTCCAGGTCAAGCCAAGTCCGTGTTCCAGGTCTAGCCAAGCCCGATTTCCAGGTCAAGCCAAGTCCGTGTTCCAGGTCAAGCCAAGACTGAGTTCCCGGTCAAGCCAATCCGAGTTCCAGGTCAAGCCAAGTCCGAGTTCCCAGTCAAGCCAAGTCCGAGTTCCAGGTCAAGCCAAGTCTAAGTTCCCAGTCAAGCCAAGTCCGAGTTCCAGGTCAAGCCAAGCCCGGGTTCCCAGTCAAACCAAGTCCGTGTTCCAGGTCAAGCCAAGACTGAGTTCCCGGTCAAGCCAAAGACGAGTTCCAGGTCAAGCCAAGTCCGAGTTCCCAGTCAAACCAAGTCCGTGTTCCAGGTCAAGCCAAGTCCGAGTTCCCGGTCAAGCCAAGTCCGAGTTCCAGCTCAAGCCAAGCCTGAGTTCCTGGTCAAGCCAAGTCCGAGTCCCAGGTCAAGCCAAGTCCGTGTTCCAGGTCAAGCCACGCCCGAGTTCCCGGTCAAGCCAAGTCCGAGTTCCCGGACAAGCCAAATCCGAGTTGCAGGTCAAGCCAAGCCCGAGTTCCAGTTCAGGACATGCCCGAGTTCCAGGTCAAGCCAAGCCCGAGTTCCCGGACAAGCCAAGTCCGAGTTCCAGGTCTAGCCAAGCCCGAGTTCCCGGTCAAGCCAAGTCCAATTTCCAGGTCAAGCCAAGTCTGAGTTCCCAGTCAAGCCAAATCCGAGTTCCAGGTCAAGCCAAGTCCGTGTTCCAGGTCATGCCAAGCCCGAGTTCACGGTCAAGCCAAGTCCGAGTTCCAGGTCAAGCCAAGTCCGAGTTCCCGGTCAAGCCAAGTCCGTGTTCCAGGTCAAGGCAAGTCTGAGTTCCCTGTCAAGCCAAGTCCGAGTTTCCGGGCAAGCCAAGTCCGAGTTCCAGGTCAAGCCAAGCCTGAGTTCCTGGTCAAGGCAAGTCCGAGTTCTCGGTCAAGCCAAGCCCGAGTTCCTGGTCAAGCCAAGCACGAGATCCAGGTCAAGCCAAGACTGAGTTCCCGGTCAAGCCAAGTTCGAGTTCCCAGTCAAGCCAAGTCCGAGTTCCTGGTGAAGCCAAGCCCGGGTTCCCAGTCAAACCAAGTCCGTGTTCCAGGTCAAGCCAAGACTGAGTTCCCGGTCAAGCCAAAGACGAGTTCCAGGTCAAGCCAAGTCCGAGTTCCCAGTCAAACCAAGTCCGTGTTCCAGGTCAAGCCAAGTCCGAGTTCCCGGTCAAGCCAACTCCGTGTTCCAGGTCAAGCCAAGCCTTAGTACCCTGTCAAGCCAAGTCCGAGTTTCCGGTCAAGCCAAGTCCGTGTTCCAGGTCAAGACAAGTCTGAGTTCCCTGTCAAGCCAAGTCCGAGATTCCGGTCAAGCCAAGTCCGTGTTCCAGGTCAAGACCAAGCCCGAGTTCCCGGTCAAGCCAAGTCCGAGTTCCCGGTCAAGCCAAGTCCAAGTTCCAGGTCAAGCCAAGTCCGTGTTCCAGGTCAAGCCAAGCCTGAGTTCCAGGTCAAGCCAAGTCCGAGTTCCCGGTCAAGCCAAGTCCGTGTTCCTGGTCAAGACAAGTCTGAGTTCCAGGTCAAGCCAAGACCGAGTTCCAGGTCAAGCCAAGTCCGTGTTCCAGGTCAAGCCATGTCGGAGTTCCCAGTCAAGCCAAGTCTGAGTTCCCAGTCAAACCAAGTCCGTGTTCCAGGTCAAGCCAAGACTGAGTTCCCGGTCAAGCCAAGTCCGTGTTCCAGGTCAAGCCAAGCCCGAGTTCCTGGTCAAGCCAAGCCCGATTTCCAGGTCTAGCCTAGTCCGAGTTCCAGGTCAAGCCAAGTCCGAGTTCCAGGTCAAGCCAAGTCCGAGTTCCCGGTCAAGCCAAGTCCGTGTTCCAGGTCAAGCCAAGCCCGAGTTCCTGGTCAAGACAAGCCCGATTTCCAGGTCTAGCCTAGTCCGAGTTCCTGGTCAAGCCAAGCACGAGATCCAGGTCAACCCAAGGCTGAGTTCCCGGTCAAGCCAAGTCCGAGTTCCAGGTCAAGCCAAGTCCGAGTTCTCGGTCAAACAAACGCCGGAGTTCACGATCAAGCCAAGACTGAGTTGCCGGTCAAGCCAAGTTCGAGTTCCCAGTCAAGCCAAGTCCGAGTTCCAGGTCAAGCCAAGCCCGGGTTCCCAGTCAAACCAAGTCCGTGTTCCAGGTCAAGCCAAGACTGAGTTCCCGGTCAAGCCAAGTCCGTGTTCCAGTTCAAGCCAAGCCCGAGTTCCTGGTCAAGCCAAGCCCAATTTCCAGGTCCAGCCTAGTCCGAGTTCCAGGTCAAGCCAAGTCCGAGTTCCAGGTCAAGCCAAGTCCGAGTTCCCGGTCAAGCCAAGTCCGTGTTCCAGGTCTAGCCTAGTCCGAGTTCCTGGTCAAGCCAAGCACGAGATCCAGGTCAACCCAAGGCTGAGTTCCCGGTCAAGCCAAGTCCGAGTTCCAGGTCAAGCCAAGTCCGAGTTCTCGGTCAAACAAACGCCGGAGTTCACGACCAAGCCAAGACTGAGTTGCCGGTCAAGACAAGTTCGAGTTCCCAGTCAAGCCAAGTCCGAGTTCCAGGTCAAGCCAAGCCCGGGTTCCCAGTCAAACCAAGTCCGTGTTCCAGGTCAAGCCAAGACTGAGTTCCCGGTCAAGCCAACTCCGTGTTCCAGGTCAAGCCAAGCCTCAGTACCCTTTCAAGCCAAGTCCGAGTTTCCGGGCAAGCCAAGTCCGAGTTCCAGGTCAAGCCAAGCCTGAGTTCCTGGTCAAGGCAAGTCCGAGTTCTCGGTCAAGCCAAGCCCGAGTTCCTGGTCAAGCCAAGCACGAGATCCTGGTCAAGCCAAGACTGAGTTCCCGGTCAAGCCAAGCCCGAGTTCCAGGTCAAGCCAAGTCCGAGTTCTCGGTCAAACAAACGCCCGAGTTCACGATCAAGCCAAGACTGAGTTGCCGGTCAGGCCAAGTTCGAGTTCCCAGTCAAGCCAAGTCCGAGTTCCTGGTCAAGCCAAGCCCGGGTTCCCAGTCAAACCAAGTCCGTGTTCCAGGTCAAGCCAAGACTGAGTTCCCGGTCAAGCCAAAGACGAGTTCCAGGTCAAGCCAAGTCCGAGTTCCCAGTCAAACCAAGTCCGTGTTCCAGGTCAAGCCAAGTCCGAGTTCCCGGTCAAGCCAACTCCGTGTTCCAGGTCAAGCCAAGCCTTAGTACCCTGTCAAGCCAAGTCCGAGTTTCCGGTCAAGCCAAGTCCGTGTTCCAGGTCAAGACAAGTCTGAGTTCCCTGTCAAGCCAAGTCCGAGATTCCGGTCAAGCCAAGTCCGTGTTCCAGGTCAAGACCAAGCCCGAGTTCCCGGTCAAGCCAAGTCCGAGTTCCCGGTCAAGCCAAGTCCAAGTTCCAGGTCAAGCCAAGTCCGTGTTCCAGGTCAAGCCAAGCCTGAGTTCCAGGTCAAGCCAAGTCCGAGTTCCCGGTCAAGCCATGTCCGTGTTCCTGGTCAAGACAAGTCTGAGTTCCCGGTCAAGCCAAAGACGAGTTCCAGGTCAAGCCAAGTCCGAGTTCCCAGTCAAACCAAGTCCGTGTTCCAGGTCAAGCCAAGACCGAGTTCTAGGTCAAGCCAAGTCCGTGTTCCAGGTCAAGCCATGTCGGAGTTCCCAGTCAAGCCAAGTCCGAGTTCCCGGTCAAGCCAAGTCCGTGTTCCAGGTCAAGACAAGTCTGAGTACCCTGTCAAGCCAAGTCCGAGTTTCCGGTCAAGCCAAGTCCAAGTTCCAGGTCAAGCCAAGTCTGAGTTCCCAGTCAAGCCAAGTCCGTGTTCCAGGTCAAGCCAAGACTGAGTTGCCGGTCAAGCCAAGTTCGAGTTCCCAGTCAAGCCAAGTCCGTGTTCCAGGTCAAGCCAAGCCCGGGTTCCCAGTCAAACCAAGTCCGTGTTCCAGGTCAAGCCAAGACTGAGTTCCCGGTCAAGCCAAGTCCGTGTTCCAGGTCAAGCCAAGCCCGAGTTCCTGGTCAAGCCAAGCCCGATTTCCAGGTCTAGCCTAGTCCGAGTTCCAGGTCAAGCCAAGTCCGAGTTCCAGGTCAAGCCAAGTCCGAGTTCCCGGTCAAGCCAAGTCCGTGTTCCTGGTCAAGCCAAGCCCGAGTTCCTGGTCAAGACAAGCCCGATTTCCAGGTCTAGCCTAGTCCGAGTTTCTGGTCAAGCCAAGCACGAGATCCAGGTCAACCCAAGGCTGAGTTCCCGGTCAAGCCAAGTCCGAGTTCCAGGTCAAGCCAAGTCCGAGTTCTCGGTCAAACAAACGCCGGAGTTCACGATCAAGCCAAGACTGAGTTGCCGGTCAAGCCAAGATCGAGTTCCCAGTCAAGCCAAGTCCGAGTTCCAGGTCAAGCCAAGCCCGGGTTCCCAGTCAAACCAAGTCCGTGTTCCAGGTCAAGCCAAGACTGAGTTCCAGGTCAAGCCAAGTCCGTGTTCCAGGTCAAGCCAAGCCCGAGTTCCTGGTCAAGCCAAGCCCAATTTCCAGGTCCAGCCTAGTCCGAGTTCCAGGTCAAGCCAAGTCCGAGTTCCAGGTCAAGCCAAGTCCGAGTTCCCGGTCAAGCCAAGTCCGTGTTCCAGGTCTAGCCTAGTCCGAGTTCCTGGTCAAGCCAAGCACGAGATCCAGGTCAACCCAAGGCTGAGTTCCCGGTCAAGCCAAGTCCGAGTTCCAGGTCAAGCCAAGTCCGAGTTCTCGGTCAAACAAACGCCGGAGTTCACGATCAAGCCAAGACTGAGTTGCCGGTCAAGACAAGTTCGAGTTCCCAGTCAAGCCAAGCCCGGGTTCCCAGTCAAACCAAGTCCGTGTTCCAGGTCAAGCCAAGACTGAGATCCCGGTCAAGCCAAGTCCGTGTTCCAGGTCAAGCCAAGCCCGAGTTCCTGGTCAAGCCAAGCCCGATTTCCAGGTCCAGCCTAGTCCGAGATCCAGGTCAAGCCAAGTCCGAGTTCCAGGTCAAGCCAAGTCCGAGTTCCCGGTCAAGCCAAGTCCGTGTTCCAGGTCAAGCCAAGCCCGAGTTCCTGGTCAAGACAAGCCCGATTTCCAGGTGTAGCCTAGCCCGAGTTCCAGGTCAAGCCAAGTCCGAGTTCCAGATCAAGCCAGGTCCGTGTTCCAGGTCAATCCAAGCCCGAGTTCCAGGTAAGCCAAGCCCGATTTCCCGGTCAAGCCAAGTCCGAGTTCCAGGTTAAGACAAGCCCGAGTTCCAGGTCAAGCCAAGTCCGAGTTCCCGGACAAGCCAAATCCGAGTTGCAGGTCAAGCCAAGTCCGAGTTCTCGGTCAAACAAACGCCGGAGTTCACGATCAAGCCAAGACTGAGTTGCCGGTCAAGCCAAGTTCGAGTTCCCAGTCAAGCCAAGTCCGAGTTCTCGGTCAAGCCAAGCCCGAGTTCCTGGTCAAGCCAAGCACGAGATCCAGGTCAAGCCAAGACTGAGTTCCCGGTCAAGCCAAGTCCGATTTCCAGGTCAAGACAAGTACGAGTTATCGGTCAAACAAACGCCGGAGTTCACGATCAAGCCAAGACTGAGTTCCCGGTCAAGCCAAACCCGAGTTCCAGGTCAAGCCAAGTCCGAGTTCCCAGACAAACCAAGTCCGTGTTCCAGGTCAAGCCAAGTCCGAGTTCCCGGTCAAGCCAAGTCTGTGTTCCAGGTCAAGCCAAGTCTGAGTTCCCTGTCAAGCCAAACCCGAGTTCCAGGTCAAGCCAAGTCCGAGTTCCCAGTCAAACCAAGTCCGTGTTCCAGGTCAAGCCAAGTCTAACTTCCCGGTCAAGCCAAGTCCGAGTTCCAGGTCAAGCCAAGCCCGATTTCCAGGTCAAGCCAAGTCCGTGTTCCAGGTCAAGCCAAGCCCGAGTTCCTGGTCAAGCCAAGCCCGATTTCCAGGTCTAGCCTAGTCCGAGTTCCAGGTCAAGCCAAGTCCGAGTTCCAGATCAAGCCAAGTCCGAGTTCCAGATCAAGCCAGGCCCGAGTTCCAGGTAAGCCAAGCCCGATTTCCCGGTCAAGCCAAGGCCGAGTTCCAGGTTAAGACAAGCCTGAGTTCCAGGTCAAGCCAAGTCCGAGTTCCTGGACAAGCCAAATCCGAGTTGCAGGTCAAGCCAAGCCCGAGTTCCAGTTCAGGACATGCGCGAGTTCCAGGTCAAGCCAAGCCCGAGTTCCAGGTCTAGCCAAGCCCGAGTTCCCGGTCAAACCAAGCCCGAGTTCCCGGTCAAGCCAAGTCCAAGTTCCAGGTCAAGCCAAGTCTGAGTTCCCAGTCAAGCCGAATCCGAGTTCCATGTCAAGCCAAGTCCGAGTTCCAGGTCAAACCAAGTCCGTGTTCCAGGTCAAGCCAAGCCCGAGTTCCAGGTCAAGCCAAGTCCGAGTTCCCGGTCAAGCCAAGTCCGTGTTCCAGGTCAAGCCAAGTCTGAGTTCCCTGTCAAGCCAAGTCCGAGTTTCCGGGCAAGCCAAGTCCGAGTTCCTGGTCAAGCCAAGCCTGAGTTCCTGGTCAAGGCAAGTCCAAGTTCTCGGTCAAGCCAAGCCCGAGTTCCTGGTCAAGCCAAGCACGAGATCCAGGTCAAGCCAAGACTGAGTTCCCGGTCAAGCCACGTCCGAGTTCCAGGTCAAGCCAAGTCCGAGTTCTCGGTCAAACACACGCCGGAGTTCACGATCAAGCCAAGACTGATTTGCCGGTCAAGCCAAGTTCGAGTTCCCAGTCAAGCCAAGTCCGAGTTCCAGGTCAAGCCAAGCCTGGGTTCCCAGTCAAACCAAGTCCGTGTTCCAGGTCAAGCCAAGACTGAGTTCCCGGTCAAGCCAAGTCCGTGTTCCAGGTCAAGCCAAGCCCGAGTTCCTGGTCAAGCCAAGCCCGATTTCCAGGTCTAGCCTAGTCCGAGTTCCAGGTCAAGCCAAGTCCGAGTTCCAGATCAATCCAAGTACGAGTTCCAGATCAAGCCAGGTCCGTGTTCCAGGTCAATCCAAGCCCGAGTTCTAGGTAAGCCAAGCCCGATTTCCCGGTCAAGCCAAGTCCGAGTTCCAGGTTAAGACAAGACGAGTTCCAGGTCAAGCCAAGTCCGAGTTCCCAGACAAGCCAAATCCGAGTTGCAGGTGAAGCCAAGTCCAAGTTCCAGGTCAAGCCAAGTCTGAGTTCCCAGTCAAGCCAAATCCGAGTTCCAGGTCAAACCAAGTCCGTGTTCCAGGTCAAGCCAAGTCTGAGTTCCCTGTCAAGCCAAGTCCGAGTTTCCGGGCAAGCCAAGTCCGAGTTCCACGTCAAGCCAACCCTGAGTTCCTGGTCAAGACAAGTCCGAGTTCTCGGTCAAGCCAAGCCCGAGTTCCTTGTCAAGCCAAGCACGAGATCCAGGTCAAGCCAAGACTGAGTTCCCGGTCAAGCCAAGTCCGAGCTCCAGGTCAAGCCAAGTCCGAGTTCTCGGTCAAACAAACGCAGGAGTTCACGATCAAGCCAAGACTGAGTTGCCGGTCAAGCCAAGTTCGAGTTCCCAGTCAAGCCAAGTCCGAGTTCCAGGTCAAGCCAAGCCGGGTTCCCAGTCAAACCAAGTCCGTGTTCCAGGTCAAGCCAGGACTGAGTTCCCTGTCAAGCCAAACCCGAGTTCCAGGTCAAGCCAAGTCCGAGTTCCCAGACAAACAAAGTCAGTGTTCCAGGTCAGGCCAAGTCCGAGTTCCCGGTCAAGCCAAGTCTGTGTTCCAGGTCAAGCCAAGTCTGAGTTCCCGGTCAAGCCATACCCAAGTTCCAGGTCAAGCCAAGTCCGAGTTCCCAGTCAAACCAAGTCCGTGTTCCAGGTCAAGCCAAGTCTAGCTTCCCGGTTAAGCCAAGTCAGAGTTCCAGGTCAAGCCAAGCCCGATTTCCAGTTCAAGCCAAGTCCGTGTTCCAGGTCAATCCAAGCCCGAGTTCCTGGTCAAGCCAAGCCCGATTTCCAGGTCTAGCCTAGTCCGAGTTCCAGGTGAAGCCAAGTCTGAGTTCCAAATCAAGCCAAGTCCGACTTCCAGATCAAGCCAGGTCCGTGTTCCAGGTCAATCCAAGCCCGAGTTCCAGGTAAGCCAAGCCCGATTTCCCGGTCAAGCCAAGTCCAAGTTCCAGGTTAAGACAAGCCCGAGTTCCAGGTCAAGCCAAGTCCGAGTTCCCAGACAAGCCAAATCCGAGTTGCAGGTCAGGCCAAGCCCGAGTTCCAGTTCAGGACATGCCCGAGTTCCAGGTCAAGCCAAGCCCGAGTTCCCGGACAAGCCAAGTCCGAGTTCTAGGTCTAGCCAAGCCCGAGTTCCAGGTCTAGCCAAGCCCGAGTTCCCGGTCAAGCCAAGCCCGAGTTCCCGCTCAAGCCAAGTCTGAGTTTCCTGTCAAGCCAAGTCCAAGTTCCAGGTCAAGCCAAGTCCGTGTTCCAGGTCAAGCCACGCCCGAGTTCCCGGTCAAGCCAAGTCTGAGTTCCAGGTCTAGCCAAGTCCGTGTTCCAGGTCAGGACATGCCCGAGTTCCAGGTCAAGCCAAGCCCGAGTTCCCGGACAAGCCAAGTCCGAGGTCCAGGTCTAGCCAAGCCCGAGTTCCCGGTCAACCCAAGCCCGAGTTCCCGGTCAAGCCAAGTCCGAGTTCCAGGTCAAGCCAAGTCCGTGTTCCAGGTCAAGCCAAGTCCGTGTTCCAGGTCAAGCCAAGCCTGAGTTCCAGGTCAAGCCAAGTCCGAGTTCCCGGTCAAGCCAAGTCCTTGTTCCAGGTCAAGACAAGTCTGAGTACCCTGTCAAGCCAAGTCCGAGTTTCCGGTCAAGCCAAGTCCGTGTTCCAGGTCAAGACCAAGCCCGAGTTCCCGGTCAAGCCAAGTCCGAGTTCCCGGTCAAGCCAAGTCCAAGTTCAAGGTCAAGCCATGTCGGAGTTCCCAGTCAAGCCAAGTCCTAGTTCCAGGTCAAGCCACACCCGAGTTCACGACCACACCAAGTCCGAGTTCCAGGTCAAGCCAAGTCCATGTTCCAGGTCAAGCCAAGCCCGAGTTCCAGGTCAAGCCAAGTCCGAGTTCCCGGACAAGCCAAATCCGAGTTGCAGGTCAAGCCAAGCCCGAGTTCCAGTTCAGGACATGCCCGAGTTCCAGGTCAAGCCAAGCCCGAGTTCCCGGACAAGCCAAGTCCGAGTTCCATGTCTAGCCAAGCCCGAGGTCCTGGTCAAGCCAAGCCCGAGTTCCCGGTCAAGCCAAGTCCATGTTCCAGGTCAAGCCAAGCCCGAGTTCCAGGTTAAGACAAGCCCGAGTTCCAGGACAAGCGAAGTCCGAGTTCCCGGACAAGCCAAATCCGAGTTGCAGGTCAAGCCAAGCCCAAGTTCCAGTTCAGGACATGCCCGAGTTCCAGGTCAAGCCAAGCCCGAGTTCCCGGACAAGCCAAGTCCGAGTTCCAGGTCTAGCCAAGCCCGAGTTCCTGGTCAAGCCAAGCCCGAGTTCCCGGTCAAGCCAAGTCCAAGTTCCAGGTCAAGCCAAGTCTGAGTTCCCAGTCAAGCCAAATCCGTGTTCCAGGTCAAGCCAAGTCCGTGTTCCAGGTCATGCCAAGCCCGAGTTCCCGGTCAAGCCAAGTCCGAGTTCCAGGTCAAACCAAGTCCGTGTTCCAGGTCAAGCCAAGCCCGAGTTCCAGGTCAAGACAAGTCCGAGTTCCCGGTCAAGCCAAGTCCGTGTTCCAGGTCAAGCCAAGCCCGATTTCCAGGTCAAGCCAAGTCCGTGTTCCAGGTCAAGCCAAGCCCGTGTTCCTGGTCAAGCCAAGCCCGATTTCCAGGTCTAGCCTAGTCCGAGTTCCAGTTCAAGCCAAGTCCGAGTTCCAGATCAAGCCAAGTCCGAGTTCCAGATCAAGCCAGGTCCATGTTCCAGGTCAATCCAAGCCCGAGTTCCAGGTAAGCCAAGCCCGATTTCCCGGTCAAGCCAAGTCCGAGTTCCAGGTTAAGACAAGCCCGAGTTCCCGGACAAGCCAAATCCGAGTTGCAGGTCAAGCCAAGCCCGAGTTCCAGTTCAGGACATGCCCGAGTTCCAGGTCTAGCCAAGCCCGAGTTCCCGGTCAAGCCAAGCCCGAGTTCCCGCTCAAGCCAAGTCTGAGTTCCCTGTCAAGCCAAGTCCAAGTTCCAGGTCAAGCCAAGTCCGTGTTCCAGGTCAAGCCACGCCCGAGTTCCCGGTCAAGCCAAGTCTGAGTTCCAGGTATAGCCAAGTCCGTGTTCCAGGTCAGGACATGCCCGAGTTCCAGGTCAAGCCAAGCCCGAGTTCCCGGACAAGCCAAGTCCGAGGTCCAGGTCTAGCCAAGCCCGAGTTCCCGGTCAACCCAAGCCCGAGTTCCCGGTCAAGCCAAGTCCGAGTTCCAGGTCAAGCCAAGTCCGTGTTCCAGGTCAAGCCAAGTCCGTGTTCCAGGTCAAGCCAAGCCTGAGTTCCAGGTCAAGCCAAGTCCGATTTCCCGGTCAAGCCAAGTCCTTGTTCCAGGTCAAGACAAGTCTGAGTACCCTGTCAAGCCAAGTCCGAGTTTCCGGTCAAGCCAAGTCCGTGTTCCAGGTCAACACCAAGCCCGAGTTCCCGGTCAAGCCAAGTCCGAGTTCCCGGTCACGCCAAGTCCAAGTTCAAGGTCAAGCCATGTCGGAGTTCCCAGTCAAGCCAAGTCCTAGTTCCAGGTCAAGCCAAGTCCGTGTTCCAGGTCAAGCCACACCCGAGTTCACGAGCACGCCATGTCCGAGTTCCAGGTCAAGCCAAGTCCATGTTCCAGGTCAAGCCAAGCCCGAGTTCCAGGTTAAGACAAGCCCGAGTTCCAGGTCAAGCCAAGTCCGAGTTCCCGGACAAGCCAAATCCGAGTTGCAGGTCAAGCCAAGCCCGAGTTCCAGTTCAGGACATGCCCGAGTTCCAGGTCAAGCCAAGCCCGAGTTCCCGGACAAGCCAAGTCCGAGTTCCAGGTCTAGCCAAGCCCGAGTTCCTGGTCAAGCCAAGCCCGAGTTCCCGGTCAAGCCAAGTCCAAGTTCCAGGTCAAGCCAAGTCTGAGTTCCCAGTCAAGCCAAATCCGTGTTCCAGGTCAAGCCAAGTCCGTGTTCCAGGTCATGCCAAGCCCGAGTTCCCGGTCAAGCCAAGTCCGAGTTCCAGGTCAAACCAAGTCCGTGTTCCAGGTCAAGCCAAGCCCGAGTTCCAGGTCAAGACAAGTCCGAGTTCCCGGTCAAGCCAAGTCCGTGTTCCAGGTCAAGCCAAGCCCGATTTCCAGGTCAAGCCAAGTCCGTGTTCCAGGTCAAGCCAAGCCCGTGTTCCTGGTCAAGCCAAGCCCGATTTCCAGGTCTAGCCTAGTCCGAGTTCCAGGTCAAGCCAAGTCCGAGTTCCAGATCAAGCCAAGTCCGAGTTCCAGATCAAGCCAGGTCCATGTTCCAGGTCAATCCAAGCCCGAGTTCCAGGTAAGCCAAGCCCGATTTCCCGGTCAAGCCAAGTCCGAGTTCCAGGTTAAGACAAGCCCGAGTTCCAGGTCAAGCCGAGTCCGAGTTCCCGGACAAGCCAAATCCGAGTTGCAGGTCAAGCCAAGCCCGAGTTCCAGTTCAGGACATGCCCGAGTTCCAGGTCTAGCCAAGCCCGAGTTCCCGGTCAAGCCAAGCCCGAGTTCCCGCTCAAGCCAAGTCTGAGTTCCCTGTCAAGCCAAGTCCAAGTTCCAGGTCAAGCCAAGTCCGTGTTCCAGGTCAAGCCACGCCCGAGTTCCCGGTCAAGCCAAGTCTGAGTTCCAGGTCTAGCCAAGTCCGTGTTCCAGGTCAGGACATGCCCGAGTTCCAGGTCAAGACAAGTCCGAGTTCCCGGTCAAGCCAAGTCCGTGTTCCAGGTCAAGCCAAGTCTGAGTTCCCTGTCAAGCCAAGTCCGAGTTTCCGGGCAAGCCAAGTCCGAGTTCCAGGTCAAGCCAAGTCCGAGTTCCCGGTCAAGCCAAGTCCAAGTTCAAGGTCAAGCCATGTCGGAGTTCCCAGTCAAGCCAAGTCCTAGTTCCAGGTCAAGCCAAGTCCGTGTTCCAGGTCAAGCCACACCCGAGTTCACGAGCACGCCATGTCCGAGTTCCAGGTCAAGCCAAGACCATGTTCCAGGTCAAGCCAAGCCCGAGTTCCAGGTTAAGACAAGCCCGAGTTCCAGGTCAAGCCAAGTCCGAGTTCCCGGACAAGCCAAATCCGAGTTGCAGGTCAAGCCAAGCCCGAGTTCCAGTTCAGGACATGCCCGAGTTCCAGGTCAAGCCAAGCCCGAGTTCCCGGACAAGCCAAGTCCGAGTTCCATGTCTAGCCAAGCCCGAGGTCCTGGTCAAGCCAAGCCCGAGTTCCCGGTCAAGCCAAGTCCATGTTCCAGGTCAAGCCAAGCCCGAGTTCCAGGTTAAGACAAGCCCGAGTTCCAGGTCAAGCGAAGTCCGAGTTCCCGGACAAGCCAAATCCGAGTTGCAGGTCAAGCCAAGCCCAAGTTCCAGTTCAGGACATGCCCGAGTTCCAGGTCAAGCCAAGCCCGAGTTCCCGGACAAGCCAAGTCCGAGTTCCAGGTCTAGCCAAGCCCGAGTTCCTGGTCAAGCCAAGCCAGAGTTCCCGGTCAAGCCAAGTCCAAGTTCCAGGTCAAGCCAAGTCTGAGTTCCCAGTCAAGCCAAATCCGTGTTCCAGGTCAAGCCAAGTCCGTGTTCCAGGTCATGCCAAGCCCGAGTTCCCGGTCAAGCCAAGTCCGAGTTCCAGGTCAAACCAAGTCCGTGTTCCAGGTCAAGCCAAGCCCGAGTTCCAGGTCAAGACAAGTCCGAGTTCCCGGTCAAGCCAAGTCCGTGTTCCAGGTCAAGCCAAGCCCGATTTCCAGGTCAAGCCAAGTCCGTGTTCCAGGTCAAGCCAAGCCCGTGTTCCTGGTCAAGCCAAGCCCGATTTCCAGGTCTAGCCTAGTCCGAGTTCCAGATCAAGCCAAGTCCGAGTTCCAGATCAAGCCAGGTCCATGTTCCAGGTCAATCCAAGCCCGAGTTCCAGGTAAGCCAAGCCCGATTTCCCGGTCAAGCCAAGTCCGAGTTCCAGGTTAAGACAAGCCCGAGTTCCAGGTCAAGCCAAGTCCGAGTTCCCGGACAAGCCAAATCCGAGTTGCAGGTCAAGCCAAGCCCGAGTTCCAGTTCAGGACATGCCCGAGTTCCAGGTCAAGCCAAGCCCGAGTTCCCGGACAAGCCAAGTCCGAGTTCCAGGTCTAGCCAAGCCCGAGTTCCCGGTCAAGCCAAGCCCGAGTTCCCGGTCAAGCCAAGTCCAAGTTCCAGGTCAAGCCAAGTCTGAGTTCCCAGTCAAGCCAAATCCGAGTTCCAGGTCAAGCCAAGTCCGTGTTCCAGGTCATGCCATGCCCGAGTTCCCGGTCAAGCCAAGTCCGAGTTCCCGGTCAAGCCAAGTCCGTGTTCCAGGTCAAGCCAAGTCTGAGTTCCCTGTCAAGCCAAGTCCGAGTTTCCGGGCAAGCCAAGTCCGAGTTCCAGGTCAAGCCAAGACTGAGTTCCCGGTCAAGCCAAGTCCGAGTTCCAGGTAAAGCCAAGTCCGAGTTCCCAGTCAAACCAAGTCCGTGTTCCAGGTCAAGCCAAGTCCGAGTTCCCTGTCAAGCCAAGTCCGTGTTCCAGGTCAAGCCAAGCCTTAGTACCCTGTCAAGCCAAGTCCGAGTTTCCGGTCAAGCCAAGTCCGAGTTCCAGCTCAAGCCAAGCCTGAGTTCCTGGTCAAATCAAGCACGAGATCCAGGTCACGCCAAGTCTGATTTCCCTGTCAAGCCAAGTCCGAGTTCCAGGTCAAGCCAAGTCCGAGTTCTCGGTCAGTCCAAGCTCAAGTTCACGGTCAAGCCAAGTCTGAGTTCCCGGTCAAGCCAAGTTCGAGTTCCCGGTTAAGCCAAGTCCGTCTTCCAGGTCAAGCCAAGTCCGAGTTCCCATTCAAACCAAGTCCGTGTTCCAGGTCAAGCCAAGTCTGAGTTCCCGGTCAAGCCAAGTCCGAGTTCCAGGTCAAGCCAAGCCCGAGTTCCAGGTCAAGCCAAGTCTGAGTTCCCTGTCAAGCCAAGTCCGTGTTCCAGGTCAAGCCAAGTCCGTGTTCCAGGTCAAGCCAAGCCTGAGTTCCAGGTCAAGCCAAGTCTGAGTTCCCGGTCAAGCCAAGTCCTTGTTCCAGGTCAAGACAAGTCTGAGTACCCTGTCAAGCCAAGTCCGAGTTTCCGGTCAAGCCAAGTCCGTGTTCCAGGTCAAGACCAAGCCCGAGTTCCCGGTCAAGCCAAGTCCGAGTTCCCGGTCAAGCCAAGTCCAAGTTCCAGGTCAAGCCATGTCGGAGTTCCCAGTCAAGCCAAGTCCGAGTTCCAGGTCAAGCCAAGTCCGTGTTCCAGGTCAAGCCACACACGAGTTCACGAGCACGCCAAGTCGAAGTTCCAGGTCAAGCCAAGTCCATGTTCCAGGTCAAGCCAAGCCCGAGTTCCAGGTTAAGACAAGCCCGAGTTCCAGGTCAAGCCAAGCCGAGTTCCCGGACAAGCCAAATCCGAGTTGCAGGTCAAGCCAAGCCCGAGTTCCAGTTCAGGACATGCCCGAGTTCCAGGTCAAGCCAAGCCCGAGTTCCCGGACAAGCCAAGTCCGAGTTCCAGGTCTAGCCAAGCCCGAGTTCCTGGTCAAGCCAAGCCCGAGTTCCCGGTCAAGCCAAGTCCATGTTCCAGGTCAAGCCAAGCCCGAGTTCCAGGTTAAGACAAGCCCGAGTTCCAGGTCAAGCCAAGTCCGAGTTCCCGGACAAGCCAAATCCGAGTTGCAGGTCAAGCCAAGCCCAAGTTCCAGTTCAGGACATGCCCGTGTTCCAGGTCAAGCCAAGTCCGTGTTCCAGGTCATGCCAAGCCCGAGTTCCCGGTCAAGCCAAGTCCGAGTTCCAGGTCAAACCAAGTCCGTGTTCCAGGTCAAGCCAAGCCCGAGTTCCAGGTCAAGCCAAGTCCGAGTTCCCGGTCAAGCCAAGTCCGTGTTCCAGGTCAAGCCAAGTCTGAGTTCCCTGTCAAGCCAATTCCGAGTTTCCGGGCAACCCAAGTCCGAGTTCCAGGTCAAACCAAGTCCGTGTTCCAGGTCAAGCCAAGCCCGAGTTCCAGGTCAAGACAAGTCCGAGTTCCCGGTCAAGCCAAGTCCGTGTTCCAGGTCAAGCCAAATCTGAGTTCCCTGTCAAGCCAAGTCCGAGTTTCCGGGCAAGCCAAGTCCGAGTTCCAGGTCAAGCCAAGCCTGAGTTCCTGGTCAAGGCAAGTCCGAGTTCTCGGTCAAGCCAAGCCCGAGTTCCTGGTCAAGCCAAGCACGAGATCCAGGTCAAGCCAAGACTGAGTTCCCGGTCAAGCCAAACCCGAGTTCCAGGTCAAGCCAAGTCTGAGTTCCCGGTCAAGCCAAGTCTGAGTTCCCGGTCAAGCCAAGTTCGAGTTCCCAGTCAAGAGCCAAGTCAAGACCCAGGTACCTAGTCCCTGTCAAGACCCGAGTTCTCAGTCAAGTACAAGTCCCAAGTCCTAGTCCAGGTTTTCAGGATTTTTATTTTATGTTGACGGCCAGGTTGATATTTTGTCCTCACTCCTTGGCTTCCCTAGTATTCTTAATAAACATTGCCCTGTTCATACTACCTCAGTGTCTGTGTCTTGCATTTGGGTCCGCTCCCAATGCCCCCTTGTGAGATGAGGAGTCCTCCATATGATGAGGGAAGAGCTCAGTTATCCCCTTTGGATCAAGAACGTGATTGCTGAGGGGTAATAACTTCCTAAACCTGATGATGTGAGTACTGAGGTTGCTGTGCCTTCTTCCTAAAGAAAGCAGCAAGAAGAGAGCATCTTCCTTTAACGATGCTCCATATAGATATGTTCTATGGTGTGGAGGGCTTTATCCAAGATGCATAGGACTGTATCCATTACTTTTGGAGGATTTTCCATTCTAGGCTATTGGTGGTTCCCTACCAGGCTGTAATGTCAGTATGCTCTCCACCACACATCAATAGACTTTTGTCAAAGCTTTAGATGTCATGCCTGTGTTATTATATGTGTAGTTAATAAAGAACTTCAGTTCCCAGTGTGCAATGTGGGCTGTTCACACTGGAACTGGATGTGATGGTGGCGAGTTGGTTGCATGCGCTAGTGTTGAGCTGAAACCGTGACTGGAGTATCCTGTAAATAAAATATGTGTTGGTGTCTTTACCCTTGCTGTTTGTCTTTATTAACAACAAGCATAACATGATGTCAGAAGTCAGCATGAGGAAGAAACACCGCGAGCAGATTAAGAAACAGACGCTATATTCTGACAGACAGAAGCTACCTGCCAGACAGCACATTGTGCCCTGAAACTACTGTTGTTCATTGAATTCACCAAGAGAGATTCAGGGAAAAGCTAGAAAATTCAGTCATGGTTAAGCTGAGACCTCCCGCACATATGATGTTTACCAGCACTCTAAATGATAATTGGAAACACTTCAAACAGCAATTCAATATATATTCGGCAGTGAGCAGAGCCGAGGAGGTGAAGGGGGGCAGTTGAAAAATTGAAAGCATCTACCTTTCTACACGCAATCAGCAAAGATGCTTTGGACATCTGCAACGGCTTTCAATTTGTTAAGATAGCCTTCACATTGGAGAATCTGATGACAAAATTCAAAGAGAATTTTGTCCCAAGTAAAAATGTCACATTTGAAAAAAAGGTTATTGAATGTAAGGTATTTTCATGTGAACAGAAACAAGATGTTAGCTTTGACCAATACTCAGCTGAACTTCATACACTGAGTAAGTGCTGTGACTTTGGAGATTTAAGAGACTCGCCAGTTAGAGACAAAATAGTTGGTGGAATCCCAAATGATGCTCTCAGAGAAAGATTGCTCTGTGAAGAAGACTTAATGCTGGAAAAGGCTGTGAATTTGTGTAGGGCAGTGGAGAAAACACAATCTCAAACTAAGGAGCTGCACAGGGCAGAAACAATAGGGCACACTGTGAAAACAGAAGGACAGATCACAAGGTATTTCCCAAAAGCAACCACATAGAAGAGGGGTAGACTCAAGCAGCAAATGCAGTGAATGTGGAGGGAGGCACATCCCAAAGACGTGTCCGGCTTATAGAAAGTTTTGCAATAATTGCAGGAAGAAGATTCATTTTGCAAAGTGCTGGCTATCATGAGAAACTTCCATACTGTTGCTGAAGAAATGGAGGAAGTCTTCATAGATTCTCCACAGACGGTGGGTGCTGGTAAGACAGAATGGTTTGTTCCAGTGATTGTAAATGAGATAGTAATTCCATTCAAGCTTGACACTGGAGCTCAGGTGAATCTGTTAATGAGTGATGATTGCAAGACTCTGAGTGAAGAGCAAGAATTACCCAGTGAAATTAAAACGATGGGATACACTGGAGAAAACATTGTGGTAAAAGGGAGAGGTCTAGTGACTTTTAAGCACAGGGAATAGCACCTATAGGGACAGCTAATGATTGTAGAAGAAAGGAATATAGCCAATATAAGGTCTGAGTAAATGTGAAAAGCTCAACCTGGTGAAAAAGGTTTTTGTCATGGCTTCACAGAACAAAGATGACCACACTTCACACATGAAACAGTAAGCAGATATCTTTGAGAGGCTCAGAAGCTGACCTGATTCAACTTGACAAACTCGTAACAGCATCTATGAGAGCTCCTGAGAGTTTATGCAAGAGAAGCACAAGAAGTTCATCTTCCATAGACATTTGTACCAGCTACACCAGCACGACAATCAGGATGCCAGTGCTAAACAAAGTGATCATGATGAAGCTGTTGCCAGTTTTGCTTACACATCGTGCAGCCTTGTTTCAAAATCTGTCCCTCATCGACTTCCAGTTAAAGAATGGAAATCAAAAATTACTCCATGATTCTCTTTGAAGTTGAAGGAGGGAAATAAAACAGAAGATGGGGAGAGCACACAAACCCCAAGGTCAGAACAACAATAACAGTTCAACCTAAACCAAAAAGAGGAGTTGCTATTGCTGAGATCTTTGAGTTGAAGAGCTGAGAGGTAATATTGCAGCTATATATAATCCTGGTCAGACCCCACTTGGAGTACTGTGCTCAGTTCTGGTCACATCACTACAGGAAGGATGTGGAAAGCATAGAAAGGGTGCAGAGGAGATTTACAAAGATGTTGCCTGGATTGGGGAGCATGCTTTATGAGAACAGGTTGAGTGAACTTGGCCTTCTCTCCTTGAAGCGATGGAAGATGAGAGGTGACCTAATAGAGGTGTATAAGGTGATGAGAGGCATTGATCATGTGGATAGTCAGAGGCTTTTCCCCAGGGCTGAAATGGCTAACATGAGAGGGCACAGATTCAAAGTGCTTGGAAGCAGGTAGATAGGAGATGTCAGGGGTAAGAATTTTACTCAGAGAGTGGTGATTGTGCGGATTGGTCTGCTGGCAACGGTGGTGGAGGCGGATACGATAGGGTCTTTTAAGAGACTCTTGGACAGGTACATGAAGCTCAGAAAAATAGAGGTCTACGGGTAATTTCTAAAGTAAGTATATGTTTGGCACAGCATTGTGCGCTGAAGGGCCTTTATTGTACTGTAGGTTTTCTATGTTCTATGTTTTTATGTTCTATGCTATCTATGATATGCTGTAAACAGAGGAGCTCTGTGAATTGAGACAAAATCAGTAGGAACTTACGAAAGACTCCCTGATCACCTGGATGTAATCCAGGGCTCCATTATCAGGCACATGGGCAAATTATGGTCACAGAGCAAGGACAAAGATGGAGATCAACAAATAGTATCTTGGCAGATGGATGTGAAAGAAATGAACATGTCGATCAGAGTTCTCAGAAAGACACTACGGTATTAGCGCACTGCATCTGTGGAAACAAATAGCAAACCAAAAAGGATCATTATAACAACTCAGAGACTAATTGAGAGTTTGTAAGTGAATAAGGGACTGTATTTGCTCATCACAATTGAAGTTAATGTAAGTACCTTTGTTGGAAAGCATTATTAATTTTTGCAGGTTCATGAGGGCATAGTATTGTGTTTGTTTTCTTTAAGGAGGAAGATATGCATGTACATAATAAAGAACTTCAGTTCCCAGTGTCCAATGTGGGTGGTTCTCCCTGCAACCAGAAGTGAGTTTGCTGATCTGGTCACATGTGCTTGGGTTGGGCTGAAGCCACGAGCTGTTCGCAAGAGATCGTGTGGAGCTACAGCCATTGCCACGAAAATATATATTAACATAACAATGCTGAAATATCACCAACTCCTAAGCCAGGAGAGGCACTGCTGTGTTTTCTTTATGAAGCACTCTGGTTCTGTCGGCTGTGTCAGTCTAGGGAAGGCAATCACGAGACGTGTGAGATAGAGGGGGGAGCCCACCCTGAAATCCCCTGTTTGTGTGAATGCTGTGAAATTCGCTACCCTGTTACAAATAAGTAGCACAAAATAACAGACAGTACACTGCATAAAATTAAAGGATTTGACTTTGTAATTCTTAATTTGACTACTCGAGTAGTAAAGAAAAAGCAAAAAAAAAGAAAAGGGCCCATTTGAATGAAACAGTATAACGTGCACAAGTTGGAGCTCATGGTTTCCCCTTTGCTGATCCTCCATCAATCTCCCAGGGCTTCTTTGAATCACTGTTCCACTCCAGGTCCAGTCCTACAACATCTTCTCTCTGCCGTCTTCTCCCTACATCTCCCGCCAAACGAAAGACACATCTCATCCTGGTATCAGACACACAAAATAAAAACACACTTCCTGCATTCGACGGCTCACATTCTAAAGTACCCATTATCTCTAATCATAACCCAAACACTGCTTCTACCGAAAGACCATTACATCAGAATGAAACCTTTCCCAGGGTGTTACATTTATAATTGCACTTAAGTGCTGGGCCCAGGAGAGACACATTGAACTGATAATACCAAAGAAATTGAAGTTACTGATCCACTCCACCACTGATCCCTAATGAGGACTAGCTCAGGAATGTCCAGTTTCCCCCTCCTGAGGTCAACTATCATCTGCGACAGTAGGCCTTGCTGACACTGAGTGAAAAATTGTGTTGTAGCACCACTCAGCCAGATTTTCAGTTTCTGTCCTATATGTGGATTCAATACCACTTTTGATTTGACCAACAGTGGTGTCATCAGCAAACTCAAATATGGCACTGGAGCCATGTTTAGCTACACAGTCATAATCTTATGGCGTGTAGAACAGAGGACTAAGCACACAGCCCTGAAGTGCACCTGTGCTGATGGAGATCGTGGAGGATATGTTGTTGCCGATCTGTACTGAGTGGGGTCTGCAAGTGTGGGAAGTGTGGGTCTTGTTCCACAAGGATGTACTGAGGACAACATTGTTCTGTTTTGTAACTCTAAAACATAAGAATATTTCTGGAATTAACTGGTTAACATATGAAGAGTGTTTGATGATTTTGGGCCTGTATTTGCTGAAGTTTAGAAGAATGAAGGGGATGCCATTGATGCCTATAAAATACTGAAAGCCCTAAACAGAGTTTCTTTTTATTTATTCGTTTGCAGGATGTGGGCATCGACAGCTAAGCCAGCATTTATTGCCCATCCCTAGATGCCCTTGAGAAGGTGGTGATGAGCTGCCTTCTTGAACCGCTGCAGTCCCTGAGGTGTAGGTACACCCACAGTGCCGTTAGGTAGGGAACTCCATGATCTTGACCCAGTGACAATGAAGGATGGTCAGGATGGTGAGTGACTTGGAGGGGGATTTCCAAGTGATGGCGTTTCCAGGTATCTGCTCTTCTCGTCCTTCTAGATGGCAGTGATCGTGTGCCCGGAAGGTGGAGCGTGGATGTGGAGAGGAAGTTTCCGATAGTGGGATAGTCTCAGACTAGAGGGCACGTGAATGAATATGTGTCTGCTTAAATTCCATCTATAAATTGATCATCAGTAAAGTCATCACTGGTGTGTACTGATTGTGGTTTCTTGATAAAGAAGGATCTTTGAACCTTCCTCGCAGGATACTGGCTCCACTCCAAATCAGGCATGAAAGCTCTTGTTTGATCAGTTGTGCAAAGCCTTGTTTAAGCAGGTCCCAAACCCTCAGGGAGAGAGCCTAATGATTCATAAATGTAAAGTCCTTCCTCTTACACCACTCCTTTGTGATGTATTTACTGGCCTTATATATCGACTTCTCACTTCACTAAATGGCATTGGGTCGTGATCTGCGGATTTAAAAAATATTTTTACTTGTTCAGTGTGTAGACAGTATTGGAAGAGCTGGTATTTCTCTTGAGTATCAGCAAGGTCTGAACCATTGTAATCAGCCATTATTTTGTAAGTACACCCTCTAACTTTAACAAAAACTAAGGCAAATTTTACTCCCATTGTTCGCTACACTTGCCTGTTAGACATCAGTGAGTTTTGTACAGGAACTAAATCTCTTTGAACATCAAAACTGGCCAATTACTCAACATTTCAGTTTCTCAATATTTAACAAATGGCACCTTTTTCTGTCGTGTGCACTAATAGAAGGGCCACTGATAGCAAAGGGTTAGTCTATTAAGTGCAGAGACCAATAGTGACTGATACAAGTAACGATGATGCCAGATAAGAACGGACCTTGGATGTGTATTAACGTATTAGGATGAGATGTAACTAACACATGACTGAAGGAAAGGCACACACAACCATGAATGTCTCTGATGCTGTATGTCTACTTTGTGGTGGAGGAAATTGATATTCGAGTTGGATGGAGTACCAATCACTCACATAGCTATTCATAACTACAACAGAATTCTGTTGGGCCTAGAAATCTAGAGCAACCCAAAATGCTGAGCTCTTTGAGTTAATAAGCCTTGGTGGCGTAAAGAAAGACTTGTGTTTCAGCCGGCAAGACATTCACCACAAGAAACTAATAGTAGTGCTGGAAAATCTGTGAACCCTATAGAATTTTCTCTATTTTTGCATAAATGTGACCCAAAATAAGATCAGATCTTCATGCAAGTCCTTAAACTAGAGAACCCAATTAAATAATTAACACAAAAGACATTATACTTGCTCATTACATGTGTTTGTTGGGAAAAGAATGTAAAGCTCTGGGGTAATGCTATTTCCACAATCAATGAGATGAGATTTGAGGTGTGGATTGTAGAGGTGCCCTGTCCTATAGTTAAAACACACAGTCAGGTTACTGACAGCCTGCTCTTCTCAAGAAAGATCTGTTTATGTGCACCATGCCTCAGTCAAAACAACTTTCAGAGGACATTAGAAGAATTGTAGAGATGCATGAAGCTGGAAAAGGCTACAAAAGCACTTCTAAATACCTAAGTGTTCATCAGTCCACAGTAAGAGAAATTGTCTCCTAATGGAGGAAACTCAGTACTGTTGCTACTTTCCCTAGGAGTGGGTATCCTGCAAAGGTCACACCAAGATCACAACTTGCAATGCTGAAGGAGGTGCAAAAGCACCCAAGGGTAACAGCAAAAGACTTGCAGAAATGCCTACAACTTGATAAGGCCTCTGTTCATGTGTCCACTATAAGAAAAACACAGAACAGGAATAGTGTTCATGGAAGGACACCATGGAGGAAACCAATGCTCTCTAGAAAAGACTTTGCTGCATGTCTCAAGTTTGTAAAGGACCACCTGGATGTTCTACAATGCTTGTGAGATAATGTTCTGTGAATAGAAGAAACAAAAGTTGAACTTTTTGGCAGCAATGCACGTTGCTATGATTGAAGGAAAAGGGACACTGCACACCAAGACCAAAACATAATGGTTCGGATGGTTCCCAGCATGATTTATGTTTGTTGAGGGAAGTATGAATAATGAAGTCAAGATTGTATCAAGACATTTTACAGGAGAATGACAGGGTAGTCAGCCATCACCTGAAGCTTAATAGAAGTTGGATAAGACAACAAAAAATGAGCTGAAAGACAAAGGTAAATCAACAACAGAATGGTTTGAAAAGAAGATTATCCGTGTTTTGAAATGGCCGAGTAAAAGTCCTGACCATAATCCTATAGAAATGTTGTGGAAGGACCTGAAGCAAGCAGATCATGCAAGGAAGCTCACCAACATCCCAGAGTTGAAGCAGTTTTGTAAGGAAAAAAGCTCTAAAATTCCTCCAAGCTGATGTGCAAGACTGATCAACGGTTACTGGAAACGTTTGGTTGAAGTTATGGCTGTACAAGGGTGTCACACCAGTTATTGAAAGCAAAAGTTCACATATTTTTCCAACAAATACATGCAATATTGGATACTCATTCTCACCAAGTAAGTGGACAAGTATCATGTTTTATTTAATTTAGCTCTCTCTATCTAGTTTTAGGATTTACATGAATATCTGATCACATTTTAAGTGATATTTGTGCAGAAATAGAAAAAAAATTCTACAGGGATCACCACCTTTCCAGCACCACTGTGCAGCACATCCACTGCTCTGCCTTCATCAATCTTTTGTCACATCCTCAAATAATTCAATCAAGCTCATGAGGCATAACCTATCCCTCACAAAGCCATACTGACTATACCTAATCAGACTGTATCTCACCAACTTCTTTGTCTCTGAGAATCCTCTGCTATACTTTCGCTACCACTGATGTAAGATCCATTAATGCATAATTCCAAAGAGTATTGTTATTACCCTTCTTGAACAACGGAATAATATTTTCTACCTTTCAATCCTCTGTCACTATTCCCAAATTCCCAAATTTCATTGCCAGAGGTGCAGCAATCTCTCCTCACATTTCCCATAATAACATGAAATTTAACGTGCCAATTTGCATCCCGGTCCTCATTCTCCAATCCTATGACACTTCAGGGCTCTTTTATTCCTGGTATTATCCTTCTATATTTTGTAAATGAAACGGATTCATACGGAGTCCGTAGTTACCTTTCAAACAAACTTTTTCAGTATAACAAGTTGACACCATCAGGGGAGTCACTTGTTTTCGAATGAATTCTCTGCATTTTTAAGCCTTCATTATTCTTATACAATTTTTGTCTACTTCCTCCTTCCACCACCACCTCTGCAACACATACAATCTCTACCCTGTATGTGCTGTTTAGATCAAGAGTGAGATAAGTTTTCTAGAATGTAATGCGATAGTGCCTTTGTGCTATGTAGGCTGCGTGCAGTCCCACTACTACCTTTTAATATCAAGGCAATCTGCTGCAGTTTTAAGTTTGTTGTTCAGATGGTTCCCAGCATGATTTATTATAGGTCACGTTTTTGTGATCACCATTTTCTGGTTGAGCAAGTTTGAAATTGTAACAGAATTCCTTTGCTGGATAACAACCCTGTGGAAAACCCGTTTGTTTCTCTGTTACGTGATCAGCTGTGTTTATCTCTCTGCTGTGATAGACCCAAGAATACTCTGTTCCTCCTGGATGTTAACTGGCGCTCCTACGTTTCCTCTTTTGGGCTTTGACTTAGTCAGTCTCATCACAGTGACTGTTCATTTACACTCCTCCTTCTGGGTGATCAAACCTTCAGGAGGGTCTTTGTTCACATACAATTCTCCCTTAACTTATGTCATCTCCAGGGCGGTTTAGATAACGTAGAGCACTCACACCTTCCTCGTCACTGTCCCAATCCCATATGTAACCAGGTGACCGTTGAAAATCATTTTTTACTGTTAAAGTGCACTTATCTGTTCACCCTTTTAATGCTAAAATAGCTGCCTGGGCCTTTAAGAGAAAAAGATGATGTTATTTTGCATCTGCAAGTAGAAATAATAGCAAACAAGTTCTAAAGAGAATGATACTTGAGTGGTTTTCCCAGATTTGGTAATGAAAGTTTTTTGCAATTAAGGGATTGGTGCTGGATAGTGTGGCTGTGTAAAGTTCCTTATCGGCCTAGTAGTGTGAGCGAGGAAAACTCGTTTCAGGGTCTGGCGTACGTGTGAACGTTAAGCACATGTGTGCCAAAAGTTGCCACTGTCGGATTGGTTTTGTATATTTTGTTTCATTTATTTTCATACAACATACAAAAATGTGGACTGAAATTAAACTGGGATTGTAACAGCAAGAACTGTGTTTTTTTCATTCATTTTGTCATTTTTATTTTGATGCCCTCTTTCTGCATTAAAACATCTAAAACAGGTAAAGGAATCAAAGGCTCGATGAAGTATTTGTTGTCCTGCGTGTGTATTTTTCCCCAGGCTACAAAACTTGTTTATTTCAACTTGAAATTTTACTTATTTCTTAATTAACAAAAAGGACTCTAACCTCTTATACCTATTCCTATAACAACAAAACATAACTAACAAAGCTACCGATGCCACTAATTGTTCGACCAGCTATTCCAACCCAAGGACTGATGTAAACATTTAATCCCCAATGCCAAGCCTCTTCAAGTGCAGTTTTTTCTCGTGATGTCTCCTTGCTTCATTTGCATGGTTCCATCTGTGTTTGTTTTCTTCTGACCACTCCTGTATTAACCCCTCCCTTGATCTACCAGTCAGGGTGGAGGGGCGGAATGGGCGTTAACTCTGTAGCCACAAAGTCTCTCAGAATCTCCTTGTTGTCACATCTTACATGCATGAAGTTGGTCTTAAATGTTTTCACCGCGGAACTGTTGATATTCTCACATTGATTGATATTGGGCGTGTAAGTGTATGGACAATTATATTATGCCTGTTCGGGTATAATTTGAGAACTTGGTGTGGAACAAAGAGCAAACACGAGGAATCTGCAGATGCTGGAAATTCTAACAACAACACACACAAAATGCCGGTGGAACACAGCAGGCCAGGCAGTATCTATAGGGAGGAGCGCTGTCAGGACGAATGGTCTCGGCACGAAACGTCGACAGCGCTTCTCCCTATAGATGCTGGCTGGCCTGCTGTGTTCCACCAGCATTTTGTGTGTGTTGTTGTTTTATGGAACAAAGATCTTATTTTGCAGCGGGTGAGGTATTTGCTGAGGTCTGAACAAGTATTTACCAGGGAATCCTGACAAACCTAATCTATCTGGCTTGCTCTGGTTAAGGCAATAAACAGACAGTCAGGTAGCGAGACATTGCTCCATTGTCTAAGCTGCTGGGTCAATATCCAGTTAGGGACTTAATGTTCAGTTCATTGCTGCAGACCACCGCTCACTTGGGAAAGTAGCCGTATAGAATACGCAGAGCACATGACTTCCTCATCTTCTTCTTGAAATGTTTTCCCATCCTGTCCAGAACAATATTTATCATTTCCTCATAAGAGTCCAGGATCCTTACCTCATTCAGGAACACACATTTTCTCCTGTTTTGCTCACATCAGTCATATCTTAGTAACCCTGTGCTATCACTCACAATTACCCGTTACACCCCTGACATTACACTTCGGGTGCTCAAACTGCTTATAGTTCTGCTCCATCTGGAATGCTCATTGCAGATCTTACTGCCAATATACCCTCACCCCAGGATTTCCTCCAGCTCTCTACAGGATCTATGGCTTTAAGTTCCTTCTCTGCTAATTATTCCTTCAACCAACGTTGAGGTAATTGTGTGACAGTTGGACAGTGAGTAGGGATAGCAAGACCAATTAATTTTGAGATTAACAGCACATGTTTATTATAGGTTCCAATGTTACCTTCTCTCTAGTAGGTGTTGTCACCAGTGCTTGACCGGTCACTTGTGTAATGGCCTCATCACTCTCCAGTTGTACAGTGGTGGAAAATACTATTGCCTGTGGAGATGGTGCAGCAGGTGGTATTGTAGTCATATTTGTATAGTTTGCATGAATTATATTAAACAACTTTCCCCATCACATTGCTACCAGCTGGATATTCCACGTTGGTGGAATCCTCTTCTCTTTTCAGTATTCCATGTCTGTCCTTCTACCCTCCCCATCGCACTATAGTGCTGAATTGTATATCATTTTAACGTGTGTACAGGTATACATGATTAATTCAGTCTTGCTTGGTCCACTACTAGAGCATAAGCCCTGTCCAGACAATATCATCAGTGGTATCTCCACCTTTACAAGAAAACACTTCATACTCTTCTCCCATCGTTTGGGTGATCAGTAGAATTCTAATCTATAGTGTTGGAGTAAATGTTCATTTCTAGAGCGTTACATCCTGTTGCAGGGAGGTGAAAGAAGTGTTTCATATCATGCACTTTAATCTGCAACCAAGTTCACCAGCAGTTCTGGATGGCTCCTTTAAATGAACATGTCAGAGCTGTAAATAAACCCTCATACGTCGACTCTAAAGGGGTCCCAATCATTTCCGATCAATTCCCTGTCTCCAAAGCAGAGAATGTGGCACATTCTCATTCAGAACTTGGTGTTCTCTCTCTGTAATCTGTTGTTCTCTGCATTTTTCAACAATTCTGTTAACTCTCATTTTCATTTTCCAATCTTTTTTATTGATTTTCAAATAAAGAATATACAAATCAGAAGAGGAGTTTAACATAGTCACAGGGAGAAGGTACGAATTCCTTACAAGCAGTGGCGGTTTTCTTATGGTCATATAGAGCAACAGAGTGAATGAAAGGCCACATCCAATGGGATGGACAAGAGACCAGTGTGCAAAAGACAACAAGCTATGCAAATACAACAGATAAAATAAACAATAAATATCAACAATATGTCACGGTCCAGTCCGTGAAGTCTGTATTCCGGTTCATGGTCCAGTCTGTGGATTCCGTATTCCGGTTATACCTTTTTCCCCTTGTTCCGTTGGGCGCCTTGACTGAGGCAGCTGATCCTCATTTCGGGCTTGCAACATAAATAGTTCAGGGGTGCAGCTATTCCTTTGCTGGACCATCCCTGTCAGAAACCCACATCAAGAAGCTCGGCATCAGAAACCCACATCAAGAAGCTCGTTACCACAAACACGAGACCTCAGCCAGTGTGGTAAGTCAGGACCATTATTGAAGCTACTGAGTATCATGGACTCTAGGTTGCCTCTGTGTTCTGTGTCCAAGAAGGGTCCCGGTCCTGGGTTCAAGAAGGGTCCTGTTCCTGTGTCCAAGAAGAGTCCAAGTCTAGTCAAGCCTGTGACTGAGCTCAAGTCCAAGTTTCTGATCAAGTCAAGCCAAGTTTCTCATCAAGCCAAGTCTGAGTTCCAGGTCAAGCCAAGCCCGAGTTCCAGGTCAAGCCAAGTCTGAGTTCCCAGTCAAGCCAATTCCGAGTTCCAGGTCAAGCCAAGTCTGAGTTTCCAGTCAAGACAAGCCCGAGTTCCAGGTCAAGCCAAGTCCGAGTTCCAGGTCCAGCCAAGCCCGAGTTCCAGGTCCAGCCAAGCCCGAGTTCCAGGTCCAGCCAAGTCCGAGTTCCAGGTCAAGCCAAGTCCGAGTTCCAGGTCAAGCCAAGTCTGAGTTTCCGGTCAAGCCAAGCCCGAGTTCCCGGTCAAGCCAAGCCCGAGTTCCCGGTCAAGCCAAGTCTGAGTTCCCGGTCAAGCCAAGTCCGAGTTTCCGGTCAAGCCAAATCCGTGTTCCAGGTCAAGACCAAGCCCGAGTTCCCGGTCAAGCCAAGTCCGAGTTCCCGGTCAAGCGAAGTCCAAGTTCCAGGTCAAGCCATGTCGGAGTTCCCAGTCAAGCCAAGTCCGAGTTCCAGGTCAAGCCAAGTCCGTGTTCCAGGTCAAGCCACACCCGAGTTCACGAGCACGCCAAGTCCGAGTTCCAGGTCAAGCCAAGTCCATGTTCCAGGTCAAGCCAAGCCCGAGTTCCAGGTTAAGACAAGCCCGAGTTCCAGGTCAAGCCAAGTCCGAGTTCCCGGACAAGCCAAATCCGAGTTGCAGGTCAAGCCAAGCCCGAGTTCCAGTTCAGGACATGCCCGAGTTCCAGGTCAAGCCAAGTCCGAGTTCCCGGACAAGCCAAGTCCGAGTTCCAGGTCTAGCCAAGCCCGAGTTCCCGGTCAAGCCAAGCCCGAGTTCCCGGTCAAGCCAAGTCCAAGTTCCAGGTCAAGCCAAGTCTGAGTTCCCAGTCAAGCCAAATCCGTTTTCCAGGTCAAGCCAAGTCCGTGTTCCAGGTCATGCCAAGCCCGAGTTCCCGGTCAAGCCAAGTCCGAGTTCCAGGTCAAACCAAGTCTGAGTTCCAGGACAAGCCAAGCCCGAGTTCCAGGTCAAGACAAGTCCGAGTTCCCGGTCAAGCCAAGTCCGTGTTCCAGGTCAAGCCAAATCTGAGTTCCCTGTCAAGCCAAGTCCGAGTTTCCGGGCAAGCCAAGTCCGAGTTCCAGGTCAAGCCAAGCCTGAGTTCCTGGTCAAGGCAAGTCCGAGTTCTCGGTCAAGCCAAGCCCGAGTTCCTGGTCAAGCCAAGCACGAGATCCAGGTCAAGCCAAGACTGAGTTCCCGGTCAAGCCAAACCCGAGTTCCAGGTCAAGCCAAGTCTGAGTTCCCGGTCAAGCCAAGTCTGAGTTCCCGGTCAAGCCAAGTTCGAGTTCCCAGTCAAGAGCCAAGTCAAGACCCAGGTACCTAGTCCCTGTCAAGACCCGAGTTCTCAGTCAAGTACAAGTCCCAAGTCCTAGTCCAGGTTTTCAGGATTGTTATTTTATGTTGACGGCCAGGTTGATATTTTGTCCTCGCTCCTTGGCTTCCCTAGTATTCTTAATAAACATTGCCCTGTTCATACTACCTCAGTGTCTGTGTCTTGCATTTGGGTCCGCTCCCAATGCCCCCTTGTGAGATGAGGAGTCCTCCATATGATGAGGGAAGAGCTCAGTTATCCCCTTTGGATCAAGAACGTGATTGCTGAGGGGTAATAACTTCCTAAACCTGATGATGTGAGTACTGAGGTTGCTGTGCCTTCTTCCTAAAGAAAGCAGCAAGAAGAGAGCATCTTCCTTTAACGATGCTCCATATAGATATGTTCTATGGTGTGGAGGGCTTTATCCAAGATGCATAGGACTGTATCCATTACTTTTTGGAGGATTTTCCATTCTAGGCTATTGGTGGTTCCCTACCAGGCTGTAATGTCAGTATGCTCTCCACCACACATCAATAGACTTTTGTCAAAGCCTGTGTTATTATATGTGTAGATAATAAAGAACTTCAGTTCCCAGTGTGCAATGTGGGCTGTTCACACTGGAACTGGATGTGATGGTGGCGAGTTGGTTGCATGCGCTAGTGTTGAGCTGAAACCGTGACTGGAGTATCCTGTAAATAAAATATGTGTTGGTGTCTTTACCCTTGCTGTTTGTCTTTATTAACAACAAGCATAACATGATGTCAGAAGTCAGCATGAGGAAGAAACACCGCGAGCAGATTAAGAAACAGACGCTATATTCTGACAGTCAGAAGCTACCTGCCAGACAGCACATTGTGCCCTGAAACTACTGTTGTTCATTGAATTCACCAAGAGAGATTCAGGGAAAAGCTAGAAAATTCAGTCATGGTTAAGCTGAGACCTCCCGCACATATGATGTTTACCAGCACTCTAAATGATAATTGGAAACACTTCAAACAGCAATTCAATATATATTCGGCAGTGAGCAGAGCCGAGGAGGTGAAGGGGGGCAGTTGAAAAATTGAAAGCATCTACCTTTCTACACGCAATCAGCAAAGATGCTTTGGACATCTGCAACGGCTTTCAATTTGTTGAGATAGCCTTCACATTGGAGAATTTGATGACAAAATTCAAAGAGAATTTTGTCCCAAGTAAAAATGTCACATTTGAAAAAAAGGTTATTGAATGTAAGGTATTTTCATGTGAACAGAAACAAGATGTTAGCTTTGACCAATACTCAGCTGAACTTCATACACTGAGTAAGTGCTGTGACTTTGGAGATTTAAGAGACTCGCCAGTTAGAGACAAAATAGTTGGTAGAATCCCAAATGATGCTCTCAGAGAAAGATTGCTCTGTGAAGAAGACTTAATGCTGGAAAAGGCTGTGAATTTGTGTAGGGCAGTGGAGAAAACACAATCTCAAACTAAGGAGCTGCACAGGGCAGAAACAATAGGGCACACTGTGAAAACAGAAGGACAGATCACAAGGTATTTCCCAAAAGCAACCACATAGAAGAGGGGTAGACTCAAGCAGCAAATGCAGTGAATGTGGAGGGAGGCACATCCCAAAGACGTGTCCGGCTTATAGAAAGTTTTGCAATAATTGCAGGAAGAAGATTCATTTTGCAAAGTGCTGGCTATCATGAGAAACTTCCATACTGTTGCTGAAGAAATGGAGGAAGTCTTCATAGATTCTCCACAGACGGTGGGTGCTGGTAAGACAGAATGGTTTGTTCCAGTGATTGTAAATGAGATAGTAATTCCATTCAAGCTTGACACTGGAGCTCAGGTGAATCTGTTAATGAGTGATGATTGCAAGACTCTGAGTGAAGAGCAAGAATTACCCAGTGAAATTAAAACGATGGGATACACTAGAGAAAACATTGTGGTAAAAGGGAGAGGTCTAGTGACTTTTAAGCACAGGGAATATCACCTATAGGTACAGCTAATGATTGTAGAAGAAAGGAATATAGCCAATATAAGGTCAGAGTACATGTGACAAGCTCAACCTGGTGAAAAAGGTTTTTGTCATGGCTTCACAGAACAAAGATGACCACACTTCACACATGAAACAGTAAGCAGATATCTTTGAGAGGCTCAGAAGCTGACCTGATTCAACTTGACAAACTCGTAACAGCATCTATGAGAGCTCCTGAGAGTTTATGCAAGAGAAGCACAAGAAGTTCATCTTCCATAGACATTTGTACCAGCTACACCAGCACGACAATCAGGATGCCAGTGCTAAACAAAGTGATCATGATGAAGCTGTTGCCAGTTTTGCTTACACATCGTGCAGCCTTGTTTCAAAATCTGTCCCTCATCGACTTCCAGTTAAAGAATGGAAATCAAAAATTACTCCATGATTCTCTTTGAAGTTGAAGGAGGGAAATAAAATGGAAGATGGGGAGAGCACACAAACCCCAAGGTCAGAACAACAATAACAGTTCAACCTAAACCAAAAAGAGGAGTTGCTATTGCTGAGATCTTTGAGTTGAAGAGCTGAGAGGTAATATTGCAGCTATATATAATCCTGGTCAGACCCCACTTGGAGTACTGTGCTCAGTTCTGGTCACATCACTACAGGAAGGATGTGGAAAGCATAGAAAGGGTGCAGAGGAGATTTACAAAGATGTTGCCTGGATTGGGGAGCATGCTTTATGAGAACAGGTTGAGTGAACTTGGCCTTCTCTCCTTGAAGCGATGGAAGATGAGAGGTGACCTAATAGAGGTGTATAAGGTGATGAGAGGCATTGATCATGTGGATAGTCAGAGGCTTTTTCCCAGGGCTGAAATGGCTAACATGAGAGGGCACAGATTCAAGGTGCTTGGAAGCAGGTAGATAGGAGATGTCAGGGGTAAGAATTTTACTCAGAGAGTGGTGATTGTGCGGATTGGTCTGTTGGCAACGGTGGTGGAGGCGGATACGATAGGGTCTTTTAAGAGACTCTTGGACAGGTACATGAAGCTCAGAAAAATAGAGGTCTACGGGTAATTTCTAAAGTAAGTATATGTTTGGCACAGCATTGTGCGCTGAAGGGCCTTTATTGTACTGTAGGTTTTCTATGTTCTATGTTTCTATGTTCTATGCTATCTATGATATGCTGTAAACAGAGGAGCTCTGTGAATTGAGAAAAAATCAGTAGGAACTTACGAAAGACTCCCTGATCACCTGGATGTAATCCAGGGCTCCATTATGAGGCACATGGGCAAATTATGGTCACAGAGCAAGGACAAAGATGAAGATCAACAAATAGTATCTTGGCAGATGGATGTGAAAGAAATGAACATGTCGATCAGAGTTCTCAGAAAGACACTACGGTATTAGCGCACTGCATCTGTGGAAACAAATAGCAAACCAAAAAGGATCATTATAACAACTCAGAGACTAATTGAGAGTTTGTAAGTGAATAAGGGACTGTATTTGCTCATCACAATTGAAGTTAATGTAAGTACCTTTGTTGGAAAGCATTATTAATTTTTGCAGGTTCATGAGGGCATAGTATTGCGTTTGTTTTCTTTAAGGAGGAAGATATGCATGTACATAATAAAGAACTTCAGTTCCCAGTGTCCAATGTGGGTGGTTCTCCCTGCAACCAGAAGTGAGTTTGCTGATCTGGTCGCATGTGCTTGGGTTGGGCTGAAGCCACGAGCTGTTCGCAAGAGATCGTGTGGAGCTACAGCCATTGCCACGAAAATATATATTAACATAACAATGCTGAAATATCACCAACTCCTAAGCCAGGAGAGGCACTGCTGTGTTTTCTTTATGAAGCACTCTGGTTCTGTCGGCTGTGTCAGTCTAGGGAAGGCAATCACGAGACGTGTGAGATAGAGGGGGGAGCCCACCCTGAAATCCCCTGTTTGTGTGAATGCTGTGAAATTCGCTACCCTGTTACAAATAAGTAGCACAAAATAACAGACAGTACACTGCATAAAATTAAAGGATTTGACTTTGTAATTCTTAATTTGACTACTCGAGTAGTAAAGAAAAAGCAAAAAAAAAAGAAAAGGGCCCATTTGAATGAAACAGTGTAACGTGCACAAGTTGGAGCTCATGGTTTCCCCTTTGCTGATCCTCCATCAATCTCCCAGGGCTTCTTTGAATCATTGTTCCACTCCAGGTCCAGTCCTACAACATCTTCTCTCTGCCGTCTTCTCCCTACATCTCCCGCCAAACGAAAGACACATCTCATCCTGGTATCAGACACACAAAATAAAAACACACTTCCTGCATTCGACGGCTCACATTCTAAAGCACCCATTATCTCTAATCATAACCCAAACACTGCTTCTACCGAAAGACCATTACATCAGAATGAAACCTTTCCCAGGGTGTTACATTTATAATTGCACTTAAATGCTGGGCCCAGGAGAGACACATTGAACTGATAATACCAAAGAAATTAAAGTTACTGATCCTCTCCACCACTGATCCCTAATGAGGACTAGCTCAGGAATGTCCAGTTTCCCCCTCCTGAGGTCAACTATCATCTGCGACAGTAGGCCTTGCTGACACTGAGTGAAAAATTGTGTTGTAGCACCACTCAGCCAGATTTTCAGTTTCTGTCCTATATGTGGATTCAATACCACTTTTGATTTGACCAACAGTGGTGTCATCAGCAAACTCAAATATGGCACTGGAGCCATGTTTAGCTACACAGTCATAATCTTATGGCGTGTGGAACAGAGGACTAAGCACACAGCCCTGAAGTGCACCTGTGCTGATGGAGATCGTGGAGGATATGTTGTTGCCAATCTGTACTGAGTGGGGTCTGCAAGTGTGGGAAGTGTGGGTCTTGTTCCACAAGGATGTATTGAGGACAACATTGTTCTGTTTTGTAACTCTAAAACATAAGAATATTTCTGGAATTAACTGGTTAACATATGAAGAGTGTTTGATGATTTTGGGCCTGTATTTGCTGAAGTTTAGAAGAATGAAGGGGATGCCATTGATGCCTATAAAATACTGAAAGCCCTAAACAGAGTTTCTTTTTATTTATTCGTTTGCAGAATGTGGGCATCGACAGCTAAGCCAGCATTTATTGCCCATCCCTAGATGCCCTTGAGAAGGTGGTGATGAGCTGCCTTCTTGAACCGCTGCAGTCCCTGAGGTGTAGGTACACCCACAGTGCCGTTAGGGAGGGAACTCCATGATCTTGACCCAGTGACAATGAAGGATGGTCAGGATGGTGAGTGACTTGGAGGGGGATTTCCAAGTGATGGCGTTTCCAAGTATCTGCTCTTCTCGTCCTTCTAGATGGCAGTGATCGTGTGCCCGGAAGGTGGAGCGTGGATGTGGAGAGGAAGTTTCCGATAGTGGGATAGTCTCAGACTAGAGGGCACGTGAATGAATATGTGTCTGCTTAAATTCCATCTATAAATTGATCATCAGTAAAGTCATCACTGGTGTGTACTGATTGTGGTTTCTTGATAAAGAAGGATCTTTGAACCTTCCTCGCAGGATACTGGCTCCACTCCAAATCAGGCATGAAAGCTCTTGTTTGATCAGTTGTGCAAAGCCTTGTTTAAGCAGGTCCCAAACCCTCAGGGAGAGAGCCTAATGATTCATAAATGTAAAGTCCTTCCTCTTACACCACTCCTTTGTGATGTATTTACTGGCCTTATATATCGACTTCTCACTTCACTAAATGGCATTGGGTCGTGATCTGCGGATTTAAAAAATATTTTTACTTGTTCAGTGTGTAGACAGTATTAGAAGAGCTGGTATTTCTCTTGAGTATCAGCAAGGTCTGAACCATTGTAATCAGCCATTATTTTGTAAGTACACCCTCTAACTTTAACAAAAACTAAGGCAAATTTTACTCCCATTGTTCGCTACACTTGCCTGTTAGACATCAGTGAGTTTTGTACAGGAACTAAATCTCTTTGAACATCAAAACTGGCCAATTACTCAACATTTCAGTTTCTCAATATTTAACAAATGGCACCTTTTTCTGTCGTGTGCACTAATAGAAGGGCCACTGATAGCAAAGGGTTAGTCTATTAAGTGCAGAGACCAATAGTGACTGATACAAGTAACGATGATGCCAGATAAGAACGGACCTTGGATGTGTATTAACGTATTAGGATGAGATGTAACTAACACATGACTGAAGGAAAGGCACACACAACCATGAATGTCTCTGATGCTGTATGTCTACTTTGTGGTGGAGGAAATTGATATTCGAGTTGGATGGAGTACCAATCACTCACATAGCTATTCATAACTACAACAGAATTCTGTTGGGCCTAGAAATCTAGAGCAACCCAAAATGCTGAGCTCTTTGAGTTAATAAGCCTTGGTGGCGTAAAGAAAGACTTGTGTTTCAGCCGGCAAGACATTCACCACAAGAAACTAATAGTAGTGCTGGAAAATCTGTGAACCCTATAGAATTTTCTCTATTTTTGCATAAATGTGACCCAAAATAAGATCAGATCTTCATGCAAGTCCTTAAACTAGAGAACCCAATTAAATAATTAACACAAAAGACATTATACTTGCTCATTACATGTGTTTGTTGGGAAAAGAATGTAAAGCTCTGGGGTAATGCTATTTCCACAATCAATGAGATGAGATTTGAGGTGTGGATTGTAGAGGTGCCCTGTCCTATAGTTAAAACACACAGTCAGGTTACTGACAGCCTGCTCTTCTCAAGAAAGATCTGTTTATGTGCACCATGCCTCAGTCAAAACAACTTTCAGAGGACATTAGAAGAATTGTAGAGATGCATGAAGTTGGAAAAGGCTACAAAAGCACTTCTAAATACCTAAGTGTTCATCAGTCCACAGTAAGAGAAATTGTCTCCAAATGGAGGAAACTCAGAACTGTTGCTACTTTCCCTAGGAGTGGGTATCCTGCAAAGGTCACACCAAGATCACAACTTGCAATGCTGAAGGAGGTGCAAAAGCACCCAAGGGTAACAGCAAAAGACTTGCAGCAATGCCTACAACTTGATAAGGCCTCTGTTCATGTGTCCACTATAAGAAAAACACAGAACAGGAATAGTGTTCATGGAAGGACACCATGGAGGAAACCAATGCTCTCTAGAAAAGACTTTGCTGCATGTCTCAAGTTTGTAAAGGACCACCTGGATGTTCTACAATGCTTGTGAGATAATGTTCTGTGAATAGAAGAAACAAAAGTTGAACTTTTTGGCAGCAATACATGTTGCTATGATTGGAGGAAAAGGGACACTGCACACCAAGACCAAAACATAATGGTTCAGATGGTTCCCAGCATGATTTATGTTTGTTGAGGGAAGTATGAATAATGAAGTCAAGATTGTATCAAGACATTTTACAGGAGAATGACAGGGTAGTCAGCCATCACCTGAAGCTTAATAGAAGTTGGATAAGACAACAAAAAATGAGCTGAAAGACAAAGGTAAATCAACAACAGAATGGTTTGAAAAGAAGATTATCCGTGTTTTGAAATGGCCGAGTCAAAGTCCTGACCATAATCCTATAGAAATGTTGTGGAAGGACCTGAAGCAAGCAGATCATGCAAGGAAGCCCACCAACATCCCAGAGTTGAAGCAGTTTTGTAAGGAAAAAAGCTCTAAAATTCCTCCAAGCTGATGTGCAAGACTGATCAACGGTTACTGGAAACGTTTGGTTGAAGTTATGGCTGTACAAGGGTGTCACACCAGTTATTGAAAGCAAAAGTTCACATATTTTTCCAACAAATACATGCAATATTGGATACTCATTCTCACCAAGTAAGTGGACAAGTATCATGTTTTATTTAATTTAGCTCTCTCTATCTAGTTTTAGGATTTACATGAATATCTGATCACATTTTAAGTGATATTTGTGCAGAAATAGAAAAAAAATTCTACAGGGATCACCACCTTTCCAGCACCACTGTGCAGCACATCCACTGCTCTGCCTTCATCAATCTTTTGTCACATCCTCAAATAATTCAATCAAGCTCATGAGGCATAACCTATCCCTCACAAAGCCATACTGACTATACCTAATCAGACTGTATCTCACCAACTTCTTTGTCTCTGAGAATCCTCTGCTATACTTTCGCTACCACTGATGTAAGATCCATTAATGCATAATTCCAAAGAGTATTGTTATTACCCTTCTTGAACAACGGAATAATATTTTCTACCTTTCAATCCTCTGTCACTATTCCCAAATTCCCAAATTTCATTGCCAGAGGTGCAGCAATCTCTCCTCACATTTCCCATAATAACATGAAATTTAACGTGCCAATTTGCATCCCGGTCCTCATTCTCCAATCCTATGACACTTCAGGGCTCTTTTATTCCTGGTATTATCCTTCTATATTTTGTAAATGAAACGGATTCATACGGAGTCCGTAGTTACCTTTCAAACAAACTTTTTCAGTATAACAAGTTGACACCATCAGGGGAGTCACTTGTTTTCGAATGAATTCTCTGCATTTTTAAGCCTTCATTATTCTTACACAATTTTTGTCTACTTCCTCCTTCCACCACCACCTCTGCAACACATAGAATCTCTACCCTGTATGTGCTGTTTAGATCAAGAGTGAGATAAGTTTTCTAGAATGTAATGCGATAGTGCCTTTGTGCTATGTAGGCTGCGTGCAGTCCCACTACTACCTTTTAATATCAAGGCAATCTGCTGCAGTTTTAAGTTTGTTGTTCAGATGGTTCCCAGCATGATTTATTATAGGTCACGTTTTTGTGATCACCATTTTCTGGTTGAGCAAGTTTGAAATTGTAACATAATTCCTTTGCCCGATAACAACCCTGTGGAAAACCCGTTTGTTTCTCTGTTACGTGATCAGCTGTGTTTATCTCTCTGCTGTGATAGACCCAAGAATACTCTGTTCCTCCTGGATGTTAACTGGCGCTCCTACATTTCCTCTTTTGGGCTTTGACTTAGTCAGTCTCATCACAGTGACTGTTCATTTACACTCCTCCTTCTGGGTGATCAAACCTTCAGGAGGGTCTTTGTTCACATCCAATTTTCCCTTAACTTATGTCATCTCCAGGGCGGTTTAGATAACGTAGAGCACTCACACCTTCCTCGTCACTGTCCCAATCCCATATGTAACCAGGTGACCGTTGAAAATCATTTTTTACTGTTAAAGTGCACTTATCTGTTCACCCTTTTAATGCTAAAATATCTGCCTGGGCCTTTAAGAGAAAAAGGTGATGTTATTTTGCATCTGCAAGTAGAAATAATAGCAAACAAGTTCTAAAGAGAATGATACTTGAGTGGTTTTCCCAGATTTGGTAATGAAAGTTTTTTGCAATTAAGGGATTGGTGCTGGATAGCGTGGTTATGTAAAGTTCCTTATCGGCCTAGTAGTATGAGCGAGGAAAACTCATTTCAGGGTCTGGCATACGTGTGAACGTTAAGCACATGTGTGCCAAAAGTTGCCACTGTCGGATTGGTTTTGTATATTTTGTTTCATTTATTTTCATACAACATACAAACATGTGGACTGAAATTAAACTGGGATTGTAACAGCAGGAACTGTGTTTTTTTCATTCATTTTGTCATTTTTATTTTGATGCCCTCTTTCTGCATTAAAACATCTAAAACAGGTAAAGAAATTAAAGGCTCGATGAAGTATTTGTTGTCCTGCGTGTGTATTTTTCCCCAGGCTACAAAACTTGTTTATTTCAACTTGAAATTTTACTTATTTCTTAATTAACAAAAAGGACTCTAACCTCTTATACCTATTCCTATAACAACAAAACATAACTAACAAAGCTACCGATGCCACTAATTGTTCGACCAGCTATTCCAACCCAAGGACTGATGTAAACATTTAATCCCCAATGCCAAGCCTCTTCAAGTGCAGTTTTTTCTCGTGATGTCTCCTTGCTTCATTTGCATGGTTCCATCTGTGTTTGTTTTCTTCTGACCACTCCTGTATTAACCCCTCCCTTGATCTACCAGTCAGGGTGGAGGGGCGGAATGGGCGTTAACTCTGTAGCCACAAAGTCTCTCAGAATCTCCTTGTTGTCACATCTTACATGCATGAAGTTGGTCTTAAATGTTTTCACCGCGGAACTGTTGATATTCTCACATTGATTGATATTGGGCGTGTAAGTGTATGGACAATTATATTATGCCTGTTCGGGTATAATTTGAGAACTTGGTGTGGAACAAAGAGCAAACACGAGGAATCTGCAGATGCTGGAAATTCTAACAACAACACACACAAAATGCCGGTGGAACACAGCAGGCCAGGCAGTATCTATAGGGAGGAGCGCTGTCAGGACGAATGGTCTCGGCACGAAACGTCGACAGCGCTTCTCCCTATAGATGCTGGCTGGCCTGCTGTGTTCCACCAGCATTTTGTGTGTGTTGTTGTTTTATGGAACAAAGATCTTATTTTGCAGCGGGTGAGGTATTTGCTGAGGTCTGAACAAGTATTTACCAGGGAATCCTGACAAACCTAATCTATCTGGCTTGCTCTGGTTAAGGCAATACACAGACAGTCAGGTAGCGAGACATTGCTCCATTGTCTAAGCTGCTGGGTCAATATCCAGTTAGGGACTTAATGTTCAGTTCATTGCTGCAGACCACCGCTCACTTGGGAAAGTAGCCGTATAGAATACGCAGAGCACATGACTTCCTCATCTTCTTCTTGAAATGTTTTCCCATCCTGTCCAGAACAATATTTATCATTTCCTCATAAGAGTCCAGGATCCTTACCTCATTCAGGAACACACATTTTCTCCTGTTTTGCTCACATCAGTCATATCTTAGTAACCCTGTGCTATCACTCACAATTACCCGTTACACCCCTGACATTACACTTCGGGTGCTCAAACTGCTTATAGTTCTGCTCCATCTGGAATGCTCATTGCAGATCTTACTGCCAATATACCCTCACCCCAGGATTTCCTCCAGCTCTCTACAGGATCTATGGCTTTAAGTTCCTTCTCTGCTAATTATTCCTTCAACCAACGTTGAGGTAATTGTGTGACAGTTGGACAGTGAGTAGGGATAGCAAGACCAATTAATTTTGAGATTAACAGCACATGTTTATTATAGGTTCCAATGTTACCTTCTCTCTAGTAGGTGTTGTCACCAGTGCTTGACCAGTCACTTGAGTAATGGCCTCATCACTCTCCAGTTGTACAGTGGTGGAAAATACTATTGCCTGTGGAGATGGTGTAGCAGGTGGTATTGTAGTCATATTTGTATAGTTTGCATGAATTATATTAAACAACTTTCCCCATCACATTGCTACCAGCTGGATATTCCACATTGGTGGAATCCTCTTCTCTTTTCAGTATTCCATGTCTGTCCTTCTACCCTCCCCATCGCACTATAGTGCTGAATTGTATATCATTTTAACGTGTGTACAGGTATACATGATTAATTCAGTCTTGCTTGGTCCACTACTACAGCATAAGCCCTGTCCAGACAATATCATCAGTGGTATCTCCACCTTTACAAGAAAACACTTCATACTCTTCTCCCATCGTTTGGGTGATCAGTAGAATTCTAATCTATAGTGTTGGAGTAAATGTTCATTTCTAGAGTGTTACATCCTGTTGGAGGGAGGTGAAAGAAGTGTTTCATATCATGCACTTTAACCTGCAACCAAGTTCACCAGCAGTTCTGGATGGCTCCTTTAAATGAACATGTCAGAGCTGTAAATAAACCCTCATACGTCGACTCTAAAGGGGTCCCAATCATTTCCGATCAATTCCCTGTCTCCAAAGCAGAGAATGTGGCACATTCTCATTCAGAACTTGGTGTTCTCTCTCTGTAATCTGTTGTTCTCTGCATTTTTCAACAATTCTGTTAACTCTCATTTTCATTTTCCAATCTTTTTTATTGATTTTCAATTAAAGAATATACAAATCGGAAGAGGAGTTTAACATAGTCACAGTGAGAAGGTACGAATTCCTTACAGGCAGCGGCGGATTTCTTATGGTCATATAGAGCAACAGAGTGAATGAAAGGCCACATCCAATGGGATGGACAAGAGACCAGCGTGCAAAAGACAACAAGCTATGCAAATACAACAGATAAAATAAACAATAAATATCAACAATATGTCACGGTCCAGTCCGTGAAGTCTGTATTCCGGTTCATGGTCCAGTCTGTGAATTCCGTATTCCGGTTATACCTTTTTCCCCTTGTTCCGTTGGGCGCCTTGACTGAGGCAGCTGATCCTCATTTCGGGCTTGCAACATAAATAGTTCAGGGGTGCAGCTATTCCTTTGCTGGACCATCCCCGTCAGAAACCCACATCAAGAAGCTCGGCATCAGAAACCCACATCAAGAAGCTCGTTACCACAAACACGAGACCTCAGCCAGTGTGGTAAGTCAGGACCATTATTGAAGCTACTGAGTATCATGGACTCTAGGTTGCCTCTGTGTTCTGTGTCCAAGAAGGGTCCCGGTCCTGGGTTCAAGAAGGGTCCTGTTCCTGTGTCCAAGAAGAGTCCAAGTCTAGTCAAGCCTGTGACTGAGCTCAAGTCCAAGTTTCTGATCAAGTCAAGCCAAGTTTCTCATCAAGCCAAGTCCGAGTTCCCGGTCAAGCCAAGTCTGAGTTCCAGGTCAAGCCAAGCCCGAGTTCCAGGTCAAGCCAAGTCCGAGTTCCAGGTCCAGCCAAGCCCGAGTTCCAGGTCCAGCCAAGTCTGAGTTCCAGGTCAAGCCAAGTCCGAGTTCCAGGTCCAGCCAAGCCCGAGTTCCAGGTCCAGCCAAGCCCGAGTTCCAGGTCCAGCCAAGTCCGAGTTCCAGGTCAAGCCAAGTCTGAGTTTCCGGTCAAGCCAAGCCCGAGTTCCCGGTCAAGCCAAGCCCGAGTTCCCGGTCAAGCCAAGCCCAAGTTCCCGGTCAAGCCAAGTCTGAGTTTCCGGTCAAGCCAAGCCCGAGTTCCCGGTCAAGCCAAGCCCGAGTTCCCGGTCAAGCCAAGTTCGAGTTCCCAGTCAAGAGCCAAGTCAAGACCCAGGTACCTAGTCCCTGTCAAGACCTGAGTTCTCAGTCAAGTACAAGTCTCAAGTCCTAGTCCAGGTTTTCAGGATTGTTATTTTATGTTGACGGCCAGGTTGATATTTTGTCCTCGCTCCTTGGCTTCCCTAGTATTCTTAATAAACATTGCCCTGTTCATACTACCTCAGTGTCTGTGTCTTGCATTTGGGTCCGCTCCCAATGCCCCCTTGTGAGATGAGGAGTCCTCCATATGATGAGGGAAGAGCTCAGTTATCCCCTTTGGATCAAGAACGTGATTGCTGAGGGGTAATAACTTCCTAAACCTGATGATGTGAGTACTGAGGTTGCTGTGCCTTCTTCCTAAAGAAAGCAGCAAGAAGAGAGCATCTTCCTTTAACGATGCTCCATATAGATATGTTCTATGGTGTGGAGGGCTTTATCCAAGATGCATAGGACTGTATCCATTACTTTTTGGAGGATTTTCCATTCTAGGCTATTGGTGGTTCCCTACCAGGCTGTAATGTCAGTATGCTCTCCACCACACATCAATAGACTTTTGTCAAAGCCTGTGTTATTATATGTGTAGATAATAAAGAACTTCAGTTCCCAGTGTGCAATGTGGGCTGTTCACACTGGAACTGGATGTGATGGTGGCGAGTTGGTTGCATGCGCTAGTGTTGAGCTGAAACCGTGACTGGAGTATCCTGTAAATAAAATATGTGTTGGTGTCTTTACCCTTGCTGTTTGTCTTTATTAACAACAATCATAACATGATGTCAGAAGTCAGCATGAGGAAGAAACACCGCGAGCAGATTAAGAAACAGACGCTATATTCTGACAGACAGAAGCTACCTGCCAGACAGCACATTGTGCCCTGAAACTACTGTTGTTCATTGAATTCACCAAGAGAGATTCAGGGAAAAGCTAGAAAATTCAGTCATGGTTAAGCTGAGACCTCCCGCACATATGATGTTTACCAGCACTCTAAATGATAATTGGAAACACTTCAAACAGCAATTCAATATATATTCGGCAGTGAGCAGAGCCGAGGAGGTGAAGGGGGGCAGTTGAAAAATTGAAAACATCTACCTTTCAACACGCAATCAGCAAAGATGCTTTGGACATCTGCAACGTCTTTCAATTTGTTGAGATAGCCTTCACATTGGAGAATCTGATGACAAAATTCAAAGAGAATTTTGTCCCAAGTAAAAATGTCACATTTGAAAAAAAGGTTATTGAATGTAAGGTATTTTCATGTGAACAGAAACAAGATGTTAGCTTTGACCAATACTCAGCTGAACTTCATACACTGAGTAAGTGCTGTGACTTTGGAGATTTAAGAGACTCGCCAGTTAGAGACAAAATAGTTGGTGGAATCCCAAATGATGCTCTCAGAGAAAGATTGCTCTGTGAAGAAGAAAAGGCTGTGAATTTGTGTAAGGCAGTGGAGAAAACACAATCTCAAACTAAGGAGCTGCACAGGGCAGAAACAATAGGGCACACTGTGAAAACAGAAGGACAGATCACAAGGTATTTCCCAAAAGCAACCACATAGAAGAGGGGTAGACTCAAGCAGCAAATGCAGTGAATGTGGAGGGAGGCACATCCCAAAGACGTGTCCGGCTTATAGAAAGTTTTGCAATAATTGCAGGAAGAAGATTCATTTTGCAAAGTGCTGGCTATCATGAGAAACTTCCATACTGTTGCTGAAGAAATGGAGGAAGTCTTCATAGATTCTCCACAGACGGTGGGTGCTGGTAAGACAGAATGGTTTGTTCCAGTGATTGTAAATGAGATAGTAATTCCATTCAAGCTTGACACTGGAGCTCAGGTGAATCTGTTAATGAGTGATGATTGCAAGACTCTGAGTGAAGAGCAAGAATTACCCAGTGAAATTAAAACGATGGGATACACTGGAGAAAACATTGTGGTAAAAGGGAGAGGTCTAGTGACTTTTAAGCACAGGGAATATCACCTATAGGTACAGCTAATGATTGTAGAAGAAAGGAATATAGCCAATATAAGGTCAGAGTACATGTGACAAGCTCAACCTGGTGAAAAAGGTTTTTGTCATGGCTTCACAGAACAAAGATGACCACACTTCACACATGAAACAGTAAGCAGATATCTTTGAGAGGCTCAGAAGCTGACCTGATTCAACTTGACAAACTCGTAACAGCATCTATGAGAGCTCCTGAGAGTTTATGCAAGAGAAGCACAAGAAGTTCATCTTCCATAGACATTTGTACCAGCTACACCAGCACGACAATCAGGATGCCAGTGCTAAACAAAGTGATCATGATGAAGCTGTTGCCAGTTTTGCTTACACATCGTGCAGCCTTGTTTCAAAATCTGTCCCTCATCGACTTCCAGTTAAAGAATGGAAATCAAAAATTACTCCATGATTCTCTTTGAAGTTGAAGGAGGGAAATAAAATGGAAGATGGGGAGAGCACACAAACCCCAAGGTCAGAACAACAATAACAGTTCAACCTAAACCAAAAAGAGGAGTTGCTATTGCTGAGATCTTTGAGTTGAAGAGCTGAGAGGTAATATTGCAGCTATATATAATCCTGGTCAGACCCCACTTGGAGTACTGTGCTCAGTTCTGGTCACATCACTACAGGAAGGATGTGGAAAGCATAGAAAGGGTGCAGAGGAGATTTACAAAGATGTTGCCTGGATTGGGGAGCATGCTTTATGAGAACAGGTTGAGTGAACTTGGCCTTCTCTCCTTGAAGCGATGGAAGATGAGAGGTGACCTAATAGAGGTGTATAAGGTGATGAGAGGCATTGATCATGTGGATAGTCAGAGGCTTTTTCCCAGGGCTGAAATGGCTAACATGAGAGGGCACAGATTCAAAGTGCTTGGAAGCAGGTAGATAGGAGATGTCAGGGGTAAGAATTTTACTCAGAGAGTGGTGATTGTGCGGATTGGTCTGCTGGCAACGGTGGTGGAGGCGGATACGATAGGGTCTTTTAAGAGACTCTTGGACAGGTACATGAAGCTCAGAAAAATAGAGGTCTACGGGTAATTTCTAAAGTAAGTATATGTTTGGCACAGCATTGTGCGCTGAAGGGCCTTTATTGTACTGTAGGTTTTCTATGTTCTATGTTTCTATGTTCTATGCTATCTATGATATGCTGTAAACAGAGGAGCTCTGTGAATTGAGACAAAATCAGTAGGAACTTACGAAAGACTCCCTGATCACCTGGATGTCATCCAGGGCTCCATTATGAGGCACATGGGCAAATTATGGTCACAGAGCAAGGACAAAGATGGAGATCAACAAATAGTATCTTGGCAGATGGATGTGAAAGAAATGAACATGTCGATCAGAGTTCTCAGAAAGACACTACGGTATTAGCGCACTGCATCTGTGGAAACAAATAGCAAACCAAAAAGGATCATTATAACAACTCAGAGACTAATTGAGAGTTTGTAAGTGAATAAGGGACTGTATTTGCTCATCACAATTGAAGTTAATGTAAGTACCTTTGTTGGAAAGCATTATTAATTTTTGCAGGTTCATGAGGGCATAGTATTGCGTTTGTTTTCTTTAAGGAGGAAGATATGCATGTACATAATAAAGAACTTCAGTTCCCAGTGTCCAATGTGGGTGGTTCTCCCTGCAACCAGAAGTGAGTTTGCTGATCTGGTCGCATGTGCTTGGGTTGGGCTGAAGCCACGAGCTGTTCGCAAGAGATCGTGTGGAGCTACAGCCATTGCCACGAAAATATATATTAACATAACAATGCTGAAATATCACCAACTCCTAAGCCAGGAGAGGCACTGCTGTGTTTTCTTTATGAAGCACTCTGGTTCTGTCGGCTGTGTCAGTCTAGGGAAGGCAATCACGAGACGTGTGAGATAGAGGGGGGAGCCCACCCTGAAAACCCCTGTTTGTGTGAATGCTGTGAAATTCGCTACCCTGTTACAAATAAGTAGCACAAAATAACAGACAGTACACTGCATAAAATTAAAGGATTTGACTTTGTAATTCTTAATTTGACTACTCGAGTAGTAAAGAAAAAGCAAAAAAAAAGAAAAGGGCCCATTTGAATGAAACAGTGTAACGTGCACAAGTTGGAGCTCATGGTTTCCCCTTTGCTGATCCTCCATCAATCTCCCAGGGCTTCTTTGAATCACTGTTCCACTCCAGGTCCAGTCCTACAACATCTTCTCTCTGCCGTCTTCTCCCTACATCTCCCGCCAAACGAAAGACACATCTCATCCTGGTATCAGACACACAAAATAAAAACACACTTCCTGCATTCGACGGCTCACATTCTAAAGCACCCATTATCTCTAATCATAACCCAAACACTGCTTCTACCGAAAGACCATTACATCAGAGTGAAACCTTTCCCAGGGTGTTACATTTATAATTGCACTTAAATGCTGGGCCCAGGAGAGACACATTGAACTGATAATACCAAAGAAATTAAAGTTACTGATCCTCTCCACCACTGATCCCTAATGAGGACTAGCTCAGGAATGTCCAGTTTCCCCCTCCTGAGGTCAACTATCATCTGCGACAGTAGGCCTTGCTGACACTGAGTGAAAAATTGTGTTGTAGCACCACTCAGCCAGATTTTCAGTTTCTGTCCTATATGTGGATTCAATACCACTTTTGATTTGACCAACAGTGGTGTCATCAGCAAACTCAAATATGGCACTGGAGCCATGTTTAGCTACACAGTCATAATCTTATGGCGTGTGGAACAGAGGACTAAGCACACAGCCCTGAAGTGCACCTGTGCTGATGGAGATCGTGGAGGATATGTTGTTGCCAATCTGTACTGAGTGGGGTCTGCAAGTGTGGGAAGTGTGGGTCTTGTTCCACAAGGATGTATTGAGGACAACATTGTTCTGTTTTGTAACTCTAAAACATAAGAATATTTCTGGAATTAACTGGTTAACATATGAAGAGTGTTTGATGATTTTGGGCCTGTATTTGCTGAAGTTTAGAAGAATGAAGGGGATGCCATTGATGCCTATAAAATACTGAAAGCCCTAAACAGAGTTTCTTTTTATTTATTCGTTTGCAGAATGTGGGCATCGACAGCTAAGCCAGCATTTATTGCCCATCCCTAGATGCCCTTGAGAAGGTGGTGATGAGCTGCCTTCTTGAACCGCTGCAGTCCCTGAGGTGTAGGTACACCCACAGTGCCGTTAGGGAGGGAACTCCATGATCTTGACCCAGTGACAATGAAGGATGGTCAGGATGGTGAGTGACTTGGAGGGGGATTTCCAAGTGATGGCGTTTCCAAGTATCTGCTCTTCTCGTCCTTCTAGATGGCAGTGATCGTGTGCCCGGAAGGTGGAGCGTGGATGTGGAGAGGAAGTTTCCGATAGTGGGATAGTCTCAGACTAGAGGGCACGTGAATGAATATGTGTCTGCTTAAATTCCATCTATAAATTGATCATCAGTAAAGTCATCACTGGTGTGTACTGATTGTGGTTTCTTGATAAAGAAGGATCTTTGAACCTTCCTCGCAGGATACTGGCTCCACTCCAAATCAGGCATGAAAGCTCTTGTTTGATCAGTTGTGCAAAGCCTTGTTTAAGCAGGTCCCAAACCCTCAGGGAGAGAGCCTAATGATTCATAAATGTAAAGTCCTTCCTCTTACACCACTCCTTTGTGATGTATTTACTGGCCTTATATATCGACTTCTCACTTCACTAAATGGCATTGGGTCGTGATCTGCGGATTTAAAAAATATTTTTACTTGTTCAGTGTGTAGACAGTATTAGAAGAGCTGGTATTTCTCTTGAGTATCAGCAAGGTCTGAACCATTGTAATCAGCCATTATTTTGTAAGTACACCCTCTAACTTTAACAAAAACTAAGGCAAATTTTACTCCCATTGTTCGCTACACTTGCCTGTTAGACATCAGTGAGTTTTGTACAGGAACTAAATCTCTTTGAACATCAAAACTGGCCAATTACTCAACATTTCAGTTTCTCAATATTTAACAAATGGCACCTTTTTCTGTCGTGTGCACTAATAGAAGGGCCACTGATAGCAAAGGGTTAGTCTATTAAGTGCAGAGACCAATAGTGACTGATACAAGTAACGATGATGCCAGATAAGAACGGACCTTGGATGTGTATTAACGTATTAGGATGAGATGTAACTAACACATGACTGAAGGAAAGGCACACACAACCATGAATGTCTCTGATGCTGTATGTCTACTTTGTGGTGGAGGAAATTGATATTCGAGTTGGATGGAGTACCAATCACTCACATAGCTATTCATAACTACAACAGAATTCTGTTGGGCCTAGAAATCTAGAGCAACCCAAAATGCTGAGCTCTTTGAGTTAATAAGCCTTGGTGGCGTAAAGAAAGACTTGTGTTTCAGCCGGCAAGACATTCACCACAAGAAACTAATAGTAGTGCTGGAAAATCTGTGAACCCTATAGAATTTTCTCTATTTTTGCATAAATGTGACCCAAAATAAGATCAGATCTTCATGCAAGTCCTTAAACTAGAGAACCCAATTAAATAATTAACACAAAAGACATTATACTTGCTCATTACATGTGTTTGTTGGGAAAAGAATGTAAAGCTCTGGGGTAATGCTATTTCCACAATCAATGAGATGAGATTTGAGGTGTGGATTGTAGAGGTGCCCTGTCCTATAGTAAAGACACACAGTCAGGTTACTGACAGCCTGCTCTTCTCAAGAAAGATCTGTTTATGTGCACCATGCCTCAGTCAAAACAACTTTCAGAGGACATTAGAAGAATTGTAGAGATGCATGAAGCTGGAAAAGGCTACAAAAGCACTTCTAAATACCTAAGTGTTCATCAGTCCACAGTAAGAGAAATTGTCTCCAAATGGAGGAAACTCAGTACTGTTGCTACTTTCCCTAGGAGTGGGTATCCTGCAAAGGTCACACCAAGATCACAACTTGCAATGCTGAAGGAGGTGCAAAAGCACCCAAGGGTAACAGCAAAAGACTTGCAGAAATGCCTACAACTTGATAAGGCCTCTGTTCATGTGTCCACTATAAGAAAAACACAGAACAGGAATAGTGTTCATGGAAGGACACCATGGAGGAAACCAATGCTCTCTAGAAAAGACTTTGCTGCATGTCTCAAGTTTGTAAAGGACCACCTGGATGTTCTACAATGCTTGTGAGATAAAGTTCTGTGAATAGAAGAAACAAAAGTTGAACTTTTTGGCAGCAATGCACGTTGCTATGATTGAAGGAAAAGGGACACTGCACACCAAGACCAAAACATAATGGTCCGGATGGTTCCCAGCATGATTTATGTTTGTTGAGGGAAGTATGAATAATGAAGTCAAGATTGTATCAAGACATTTTACAGGAGAATGACAGGGTAGTCAGCCATCACCTGAAGCTTAATAGAAGTTGGATAAGACAACAAAAAATGAGCTGAAAGACAAAGGTAAATCAACAACAGAATGGTTTGAAAAGAAGATTATCCGTGTTTTGAAATGGCCGAGTCAAAGTCCTGACCAATATCCTATAGAAATGTTGTGGAAGGACCTGAAGCAAGCAGATCATGCAAGGAAGCCCACCAACATCCCAGAGTTGAAGCAGTTTTGTAAGGAAAAAAGCTCTAAAATTCCTCCAAGCTGATGTGCAAGACTGATCAACGGTTACTGGAAACGTTTGGTTGAAGTTATGGCTGTACAAGGGTGTCACACCAGTTATTGAAAGCAAAAGTTCACATATTTTTCCAACAAATACATGCAATATTGGATACTCATTCTCACCAAGTAAGTGGACAAGTATCATGTTTTATTTAATTTAGCTCTCTCTATCTAGTTTTAGGATTTACATGAATATCTGATCACATTTTAAGTGATATTTGTGCAGAAATAGAAAAAAAATTCTACAGGGATCACCACCTTTCCAGCACCACTGTGCAGCACATCCACTGCTCTGCCTTCATCAATCTTTTGTCACATCCTCAAATAATTCAATCAAGCTCATGAGGCATAACCTATCCCTCACAAAGCCATACTGACTATACCTAATCAGACTGTATCTCACCAACTTCTTTGTCTCTGAGAATCCTCTGCTATACTTTCGCTACCACTGATGTAAGATCCATTAATGCATAATTCCAAAGAGTATTGTTATTACCCTTCTTGAACAATGGAATAATATTTTCTACCTTTCAATCCTCTGTCACTATTCCCAAATTCCCAAATTTCATTGCCAGAGGTGCAGCAATCTCTCCTCACATTTCCCATAATAACATGAAATTTAACGTGCCAATTTGCATCCCGGTCCTCATTCTCCAATCCTATGACACTTCAGGGCTCTTTTATTCCTGGTATTATCCTTCTATATTTTGTAAATGAAACGGATTCATACGGAGTCCGTAGTTACCTTTCAAACAAACTTTTTCAGTATAACAAGTTGACACCATCAGGGGAGTCACTTGTTTTCGAATGAATTCTCTGCATTTTTAAGCCTTCATTATTCTTACACAATTTTTGTCTACTTCCTCCTTCCACCACCACCTCTGCAACACATACAATCTCTACCCTGTATGTGCTGTTTAGATCAAGAGTGAGATAAGTTTTCTAGAATGTAATGTGATAGTGCCTTTGTGCTATGTAGGCTGCGTGCAGTCCCACTACTACCTTTTAATATCAAGGCAATCTGCTGCAGTTTTGAGTTTGTTGTTCAGATGGTTCCCAGCATGATTTATTATCGGTCACGTTTTTGTGATCACCATTTTCTGGTTGAGCAAGTTTGAAATTGTAACAGAATTCCTTTGCCCGATAACAACCCTGTGGAAAACCCGTTTGTTTCTCTGTTACGTGATCAGCTGTGTTTATCTCTCTGCTGTGATAGACCCAAGAATACTCTGTTCCTCCTGGATGTTAACTGGCGCTCCTACGTTTCCTCTTTTGGGCTTTGACTTAGTCAGTCTCATCACAGTGACTGTTCATTTACACTCCTCCTTCTGGGTGATCAAACCTTCAGGAGGGTCTTTGTTCACATACAATTCTCCCTTAACTTATGTCATCTCCAGGGCGGTTTAGATAACGTAGAGCACTCACACCTTCCTCGTCACTGTCCCAATCCCATATGTAACCAGGTGACCGTTGAAAATCATTTTTTACTGTTAAAGTGCACTTATCTGTTCACCCTTTTAATGCTAAAATATCTGCCTGGGCCTTTAAGAGAAAAAGGTGATGTTATTTTGCATCTGCAAGTAGAAATAATAGCAAACAAGTTCTAAAGAGAATGATACTTGAGTGGTTTTCCCAGATTTGGTAATGAAAGTTTTTTGCAATTAAGGGATTGGTGCTGGATAGCGTGGTTATGTAAAGTTCCTTATCGGCCTAGTAGTATGAGCGAGGAAAACTCGTTTCAGGGTCTGGCATACGTGTGAACGTTAAGCACATGTGTGCCAAAAGTTGCCACTGTCGGATTGGTTTTGTATATTTTGTTTCATTTATTTTCATACAACATACAAACATGTGGACTGAAATTAAACTGGGATTGTAACAGCAGGAACTGTGTTTTTTTCATTCATTTTGTCATTTTTATTTTGTCATCTTCCTGCATTAAAACATCTAAAACAGGTAAAGAAATTAAAGGCTCGATGAAGTATTTGTTGTCCTGCGTGTGTATTTTTCCCCAGGCTACAAAACTTGTTTATTTCAACTTGAAATTTTACTTATTTCTTAATTAACAAAAAGGACTCTAACCTCTTATACCTATTCCTATAACAACAAAACATAACTAACAAAGCTACCGATGCCACTAATTGTTCGACCAGCTATTCCAAAGGACTGATGTAAACATTTAATCCCCAATGCCAAGCCTCTTCAAGTGCAGTTTTTTCTCGTGATGTCTCCTTGCTTCATTTGCATGGTTCCATCTGTGTTTGTTCTCTTCTGACCACTCCTGTATTAACCCCTCCCTTGATCTACCAGTCAGGGTGGAGGGGTGGAATGAGCGTTAACTCTGTAGCCACAAAGTCTCTCAGAATCTCCTTGTTGTCACATCTTACATGCATGAAGTTGGTCTTAAATGTTTTCACCGCGGAACTGTTGATATTCTCACATTGATTGATATTGGGCGTGTAAGTGTATGGACAATTATATTATGCCTGTTCGGGTATAATTTGAGAACTTGGTGTGGAACAAAGAGCAAACACGAGGAATCTGCAGATGCTGGAAATTCTAACAACAACACACACAAAATGCCGGTGGAACACAGCAGGCCGGGCAGTATCTATAGGGAGGAGCGCTGTCAGGACGAATGGTCTCGGCACGAAACGTCGACAGCGCTTCTCCCTATAGATGCTGGCTGGCCTGCTGTGTTCCACCAGCATTTTGTGTGTGTTGTTGTTTTATGGAACAAAGATCTTATTTTGCAGCGGGTGAGGTATTTGCTGAGGTCTGAACAAGTATTTACCAGGGAATCCTGACAAACCTAATCTATCTGGCTTGCTCTGGTTAAGGCAATACACAGACAGTCAGGTAGCGAGACATTGCTCCATTGTCTAAGCTGCTGGGTCAATATCCAGTTAGGGACTTAATGTTCAGTTCATTGCTGCAGACCACCGCTCACTTGGGAAAGTAGCCGTATAGAATACGCAGAGCACATGACTTCCTCATCTTCTTCTTGAAATGTTTTCCCATCCTGTCCAGAACAATATTTATCATTTCCTCATAAGAGTCCAGGATCCTTACCTCATTCAGGAACACACATTTTCTCCTGTTTTGCTCACATCAGTCATATCTTAGTAACCCTGTGCTATCACTCACAATTACCCGTTACACCCCTGACATTACACTTCGGGTGCTCAAACTGCTTATAGTTCTGCTCCATCTGGAATGCTCATTGCAGATCTTACTGCCAATATACCCTCACCCCAGGATTTCCTCCAGCTCTCTACAGGATCTATGGCTTTAAGTTCCTTCTCTGCTAATTATTCCTTCAACCAACGTTGAGGTAATTGTGTGACAGTTGGACAGTGAGTAGGGATAGCAAGACCAATTAATTTTGAGATTAACAGCACATGTTTATTATAGGTTCCAATGTTACCTTCTCTCTAGTAGGTGTTGTCACCAGTGCTTGACCAGTCACTTGTGTAATGGCCTCATCACTCTCCAGTTGTACAGTGGTGGAAAATACTATTGCCTGTGGAGATGGTGTAGCAGGTGGTATTGTAGTCATATTTGTATAGTTTGCATGAATTATATTAAACAACTTTCCCCATCACATTGCTACCAGCTGGATATTCCACGTTGGTGGAATCCTCTTCTCTTTTCAGTATTCCATGTCTGTCCTTCTACCCTCCCCATCGCACTATAGTGCTGAATTGTATATCATTTTAACGTGTGTACAGGTATACATGATTAATTCAGTCTTGCTTGGTCCACTACTACAGCATAAGCCCTGTCCAGACTATATCATCAGTGGTATCTCCACCTTTACAAGAAAACACTTCATACTCTTCTCCCATCGTTTGGGTGATCAGTAGAATTCTAATCTATAGTGTTGGAGTAAATGTTCATTTCTAGAGTGTTACATCCTGTTGGAGGGAGGTGAAAGAAGTGTTTCATATCATGCACTTTAACCTGCAACCAAGTTCACCAGCAGTTCTGGATGGCTCCTTTAAATGAACATGTCAGAGCTGTAAATAAACCCTCATACGTCGACTCTAAAGGGGTCCCAATCATTTCCGATCAATTCCCTGTCTCCAAAGCAGAGAATGTGGCACATTCTCATTCAGAACTTGGTGTTCTCTCTCTGTAATCTGTTGTTCTCTGCATTTTTCAACAATTCTGTTAACTCTCATTTTCATTTTCCAATCTTTTTTATTGATTTTCAATTAAAGAATATACAAATCGGAAGAGGAGTTTAACATAGTCACAGGGAGAAGGTACGAATTCCTTACAGGCAGCGGCGGTTTTCTTATGGTCATATAGAGCAACAGAGTGAATGAAAGGCCACATCCAATGGGATGGACAAGAGACCAGCGTGCAAAAGACAACAAGCTATGCAAATACAACAGATAAAATAAACAATAAATATCAACAATATGTCACGGTCCAGTCCGTGAAGTCTGTATTCCGGTTCATGGTCCAGTCTGTGGATTCCGTATTCCGGTTATACCTTTTTCCCCTTGTTCCGTTGGGCGCCTTGACTGAGGCAGCTGATCCTCATTTCGGGCTTGCAACATAAATAGTTCAGGGGTGCAGCTATTCCTTTGCTGGACCATCCCCGTCAGAAACCCACATCAAGAAGCTCGGCATCAGAAACCCACATCAAGAAGCTCGTTACCACAAACACGAGACCTCAGCCAGTGTGGTAAGTCAGGACCATTATTGAAGCTACTGAGTATCATGGACTCTAGGTTGCCTCTGTGTTCTGTGTCCAAGAAGGGTCCCGGTCCTGGGTTCAAGAAGGGTCCTGTTCCTGTGTCCAAGAAGAGTCCAAGTCTAGTCAAGCCTGTGACTGAGCTCAAGTCCAAGTTTCTGATCAAGTCAAGCCAAGTTTCTCATCAAGCCAAGTCCGAGTTCCCGGTCAAGCCAAGTCTGAGTTCCAGGTCAAGCCAAGCCCGAGTTCCAGGTCAAGCCAAGTCCGAGTTCCAGGTCCAGCCAAGCCCGAGTTCCAGGTCCAGCCAAGTCTGAGTTCCAGGTCAAGCCAAGTCCGAGTTCCAGGTCCAGCCAAGCCCGAGTTCCAGGTCCAGCCAAGCCCGAGTTCCAGGTCCAGCCAAGTCCGAGTTCCAGGTCAAGCCAAGTCTGAGTTTCCGGTCAAGCCAAGCCCGAGTTCCCGGTCAAGCCAAGCCCGAGTTCCCGGTCAAGCCAAGTCTGAGTTTCCGGTCAAGCCAAGCCCGAGTTCCCGGTCAAGCCAAGCCCGAGTTCCCGGTCAAGCCAAGTTCGAGTTCCCAGTCAAGAGCCAAGTCAAGACCCAGGTACCTAGTCCCTGTCAAGACCCGAGTTCTCAGTCAAGTACAAGTCTCAAGTCCTAGTCCAGGTTTTCAGGATTGTTATTTTATGTTGACGGCCAGGTTGATATTTTGTCCTCGCTCCTTGGCTTCCCTAGTATTCTTAATAAACATTGCCCTGTTCATACTACCTCAGTGTCTGTGTCTTGCATTTGGGTCCGCTCCCAATGCCCCCTTGTGAGATGAGGAGTCCTCCATATGATGAGGGAAGAGCTCAGTTATCCCCTTTGGATCAAGAACGTGATTGCTGAGGGGTAATAACTTCCTAAACCTGATGATGTGAGTACTGAGGTTGCTGTGCCTTCTTCCTAAAGAAAGCAGCAAGAAGAGAGCATCTTCCTTTAACGATGCTCCATATAGATATGTTCTATGGTGTGGAGGGCTTTATCCAAGATGCATAGGACTGTATCCATTACTTTTTGGAGGATTTTCCATTCTAGGCTATTGGTGGTTCCCTACCAGGCTGTAATGTCAGTATGCTCTCCACCACACATCAATAGACTTTTGTCAAAGCCTGTGTTATTATATGTGTAGATAATAAAGAACTTCAGTTCCCAGTGTGCAATGTGGGCTGTTCACACTGGAACTGGATGTGATGGTGGCGAGTTGGTTGCATGCGCTAGTGTTGAGCTGAAACCGTGACTGGAGTATCCTGTAAATAAAATATGTGTTGGTGTCTTTACCCTTGCTGTTTGTCTTTATTAACAACAAGCATAACATGATGTCAGAAGTCAGCATGAGGAAGAAACACCGCAAGCAGATTAAGAAACAGACGCTATATTCTGACAGACAGAAGCTACCTGCCAGACAGCACATTGTGCCCTGAAACTACTGTTGTTCATTGAATTCACCAAGAGAGATTCAGGGAATAGCTAGAAAATTCAGTCATGGTTAAGCTGAGACCTCCCGCACATATGATGTTTACCAGCACTCTAAATGATAATTGGAAACACTTCAAACAGCAATTCAATATATATTCGGCAGTGAGCAGAGCCGAGGAGGTGAAGGGGGGCAGTTGAAAAATTGAAAACATCTACCTTTCTACACGCAATCAGAAAAGATGCTTTGGACATCTGCAACGGCTTTCAATTTGATGAGATAGCCTTCACATTGAAGAATCTGATGACAAAATTCAAAGAGAATTTTGTCCCAAGTAAAAATGTCACATTTGAAAAAAAGGTTATTGAATGTAAGGTATTTTCATGTGAACAGAAACAAGATGTTAGCTTTGACCAATACTCAGCTGAACTTCATACACTGAGTAAGTGCTGTGACTTTGGAGATTTAAGAGACTCGCCAGTTAGAGACAAAATAGTTGGTGGAATCCCAAATGATGCTCTCAGAGAAAGATTGCTCTGTGAAGAAGACTTAATGCTGGAAAAGGCTGTGAATTTGTGTAGGGCAGTGGAGAAAACACAATCTCAAACTAAGGAGCTGCACAGGGCAGAAACAATAGGGCACACTGTGAAAACAGAAGGACAGATCACAAGGTATTTCCCAAAAGCAACCACATAGAAGAGTGGTAGACTCAAGCAGCAAATGCAGTGAATGTGGAGGGAGGCACATCCCAAAGACGTGTCCGGCTTATAGAAAGTTTTGCAATAATTGCAGGAAGAAGATTCATTTTGCAAAGTGCTGGCTATCATGAGAAACTTCCATACTGTTGCTGAAGAAATGGAGGAAGTCTTCATAGATTCTCCACAGACGGTGGGTGCTGGTAAGACAGAATGGTTTGTTCCAGTGATTGTAAATGAGATAGTAATTCCATTCAAGCTTGACACTGGAGCTCAGGTGAATCTGTTAATGAGTGATGATTGCAAGACTCTGAGTGAAGAGCAAGAATTACCCAGTGAAATTAAAACGATGGGATACACTGGAGAAAACATTATGGTAAAAGGGAGAGGTCTAGTGACTTTTAAGCACAGGGAATAGCCCCTATAGGGACAGCTAATGATTGTAGAAGAAAGGAATATAGCCAATATAAGGTCAGAGTTATGCTTACACATGCTTACACATATGCTTACAGTTTTGCTTACACATCGTGCAGCCTTGTTTCAAAATCTGTCCCTCATCGACTTCCAGTTAAAGAATGGAAATCAAAAATTACTCCATGATTCTCTTTGAAGTTGAAGGAGGGAAATAAAATGGAAGATGGGGAGAGCACACAAACCCCAAGGTCAGAACAACAATAACAGTTCAACATAAACCAAAAGGAGGAGTTGCTATTGCTGAGATCTTTGAGTTGAAGAGCTGAGAGGTAATGTTGCAGCTATATATAATCCTGGTCAGACCCCACTTGGAGTACTGTGCTCAGTTCTGGTCAACTCATTACAGGGAGGATGTGGAAACCATAGAAAGGGGGCAGAGGAGATTTACAAGGAAGTTGCCTGGATTGGGGAGTATGCCTTATGAGAATAGGTTGAGTGAACTTGGCCTTCTCTTCTTGGAGCAACGGAAGATGAGAGGTGACCTAATAGAGGTGTATAAGATGATGAGAGGCATTGATCATGTGGATAGTCAGAGGCTTCTTCCCAGGGCTGAAATGGCTAGCAGGTGAGGGCACAGTTTTAAGGTGCTTGGAAGCAGGTCAAGAGGAGATATCAGGGGTAAGGATTTTACTCAGAGAGTGGTGATTGTGGGGATTGGTCAGCTGGCAATGGTGGTGGAGGCGGATACGATAGGGTCTTTTAAGATGCTCTTGGATATGCACATAGACCTCAGAAAAAAATAGAGGGCTGTGGGTAACCTTAGGTAATTTCTAAAGTACATGTTCAGCACAGCATTGTATGCCAAAGGGCCTGTATTTTACTGTAGGTTTTCTATGTTTCTGTGTTTCTATGTTCTATGCTATCTATGATATGCAGTAAACAGAAGTTCTGTGAATTGAGACAAAATCAGTTGGAACTTACGAAAGACTCACTGATCACAACCTTTTCTCTCTGCCGTCTTCTCCCTACATCTCCCACCGAACGAAAGACTCAGCTCACCCTGGTATCAAGCACACAAAATAAAAACACACTTCCTTCATTGGACGGCTCACATTCTAAAGCACCCGTTATCTCTAATCATAACCCAAACACTGCTTCTACAGAAAGACCATTACTTCAGCAGTGAAACCTTTCCCAGGGTGTTACATTTATAATTGCACTTAAGCGTTGAGTCCAGGAGAGACACACTGAACTGATAATACCAAGGAAATTAAAGTTACTGATCCTGTCCACCTCTGATCCCTAATGAGGACTAGCTCAGGAATGTCCATTTTCCCCCTCCTGAGGTCAACTATCATCTGCGACAGTAGGCCTTGCTGACACTGAGTGAAAAATTGTGTTGTAGCACCACTCAGCCAGATTTTCAGTTTCTGTCCTATATGTGGATTCAATACCACTTTTGATTTGACCAACAGTGGTGTCATCAGCAAACTCAAATATGGCACTGGAGCCGTGTTTAGCTACACAGTCATAATCTTATGGCGTGTAGAACAGAGGACTAAGCACACAGCCCTGAAGTGCACCTGTGCTGTTGGAGATCGTGGAGGATATGTTGTTGTCAATCTGTACTGAGTGGGGTCTGCAAGTGTGGGAAGTGTGGGTCTTGTTTCACAAGGATGTATTGAGGACAACATTGTTCTGTTTTGTAACTCTAAAACATAAAACTAATTTAAAGGAAAAAACAGTGAGTCTGAAATGAGCGCCTAACTTAGTTTTACTTTAAGTGAAGAGCGTACATATCAGGTGGCAGCATAATTAACTATGCCATTCACATTCTTTTGCATATAACACGTATTGAAGAGTTTAAATGAACAAGAATGTTTTTTTTTGTTTGTTTTTTTTAAAAAAAATTTATTAGTTTTTCAAAACATTTTACAAAATTAAAAACCCCAAATCCCAGTGAGGAGCATTAATACAGAGCAAGGTTAAGCATACAATAACAATATGCTACAAAGGAAGAGAATTTAACAAAAAAGCACCTAAATTAAAGACAAGTGAGCTTAGTGTCCTCCCCAAACCCCACAACACAAGAAAAAAACCCAACAATTCCAGACCAACCACCACAGAATATAGAGAGTATAAGTCCGGACAGTCAAACTCCCAGACTGTGAATACACTTAGCAACAGAGGATAATAATGCCTACTACCAGAAAAAAAAGGGAGCTGAAAGCAAGGGACCGAAAAGAAAAAAAACCCTAGTCAAGAGGAAGGTTATGAAAGTACTCGATAAAAGGCCCCCAGACCTTATGAAACTTTAAATCCGAATTGAGAACCGAATAATGAATTTTTTCGAGGTCCAAGCAGGCCATAATGTCATTAAGCCATTGCGCATGAGTGGGCGGGGCAACATCTCTCCATCTAAGGAGGATCAAGCGTCTCGCCAGGAGAGAGGCAAAGGATAGTATTCGGCATTTGGTCGGACCCAGACATAAATCTGTCTCGCCCCAAAAACCAAACAGAGCAATTAAGGGGTTAGGTTCTAGGTGCTGATTCAGAATACCCGATAGTGTAGTGAAGACATCTTTCCAGAATTTCTCCAAGCTAGGACAGAGCCAGTACATATGGATGAGAGAGGCCACGCCCCTCTTGCATTTATCACAGAGCGGACTAATGCCAGGGTAGAATCGAGATAGTTTAGATTTAGACATATGGGCTCTATGAACAATCTTAAACTGTAAGAGACAATGGCGAGCACAAAGAGAGGTTGAGTTAACCGACTTGAGAACTGAGTCCCAGCTCTCCTCGGATAAGGTGATATTTAAATCCTGCTCCCAGGCCATTTTAATTTTATCCACAGGGGCCCGTCGTAAGGCTGCTAGTTTATCTTGGATAATTGAAATTAAACCTTTACCTAGTGGATTAATGGAGAGAAATAGGTCCATAGCATTTTTCGCAGGCATTTCAGGAAAGTTAGGAATTAAAGGAGCAGTGAAGTGTCGGATTTGAAGATATCTGAAAAAGTGAGCATTAGGCAGGTTGAACTTAACAGAGAGCTGTTGAAAAGAAGCAAAGCGGTTATCAATGAAGAGATCTTCAAAATGTCTAATGCCCTTCCTGTCCCAAACATGGAATGCTGAATCGAACGTGGTAGGTAAAAAAAGGTGATTGTGTGCGACAGGGCTAGAAATGGAAAACCCTTGGAAACCATAGCATTTCCTGAACTGAGCCCATATACGCAAAGTGTGTCTAACCAGAGGATTAGCTATTGATCTGGGCAGACTGCTAGGGAGTGCAGAGCCAAGAAGTGCAGATATAGATAATTCTTTAGTGGAGCTCAACTCCATTGCCACCCAGTTAGGGCACTCAGGTTGACCGTGGAAGAAAGACCAGAAGGCAGCACAACGTATATTAGCTGCCCAGTAATATAAGCGAAAGTTAGGTAAAGCCATGCCACCCTCTTTTTTAGATTTTTGGAGGTGGATTTTATTAACTCTAGAGCGCTTATTCTGCCACAGATATGACAAAATAATAGAGTCTAAGGAATCAAAAAAGGATTTAGGAATAAAAATTGGGATAGATTGAAATAAGTATAAAAATTTGGGGAGAACATACATTTTGACAACATTGATACGACCTACCAAGGACATAGATAGAGGTGACCATTGTACCAGATTCTGTTTTGTAGCATATGAAAGATTGACAAAGTTTTCACGAAAGAGATCTTTAAACTTCCTTGTGACTGTAATTCCAAGATAGGTAAATTGATTATGGACTACTTTAAAAGGGAGATCACGAAATATTAGTTCTTGTGCTTCTTTATTAATTGGGAAAAGTTCACTCTTATGTAAGTTGAGTTTATAGCCAGAGATCTGGCTAAACTGGTCAAGAAGTGAAAACATTAGAGGTAAGGATGTAGACGGATATGAGAGAAAGAGTAGTAAGTTATCAGCATAGAGAGAGACTTTATGCTCAACACCCCCTCTCCAAATCCCGGTCAGTTCAGGACATTTTCGAAATGCTATCGCCAGAGGTTCTATAGCCAAATCAAAGAGAAAGGGACTTAAGGGGCATCCCTGACGGGTGCCACGTTTGAGATTGAATACGGGATTTCTGAAAGTTAGTTAGAACAGAAGCAGTAGGACACAGGTACAGCAATTGGATCCAAGAGATGAAACTTTGGCCGAGGTCAAATTTTTCTAAGACTGCAAAAAGGTAGTTCCACTCTATACGATCAAATGCTTTCTCCGCATCAAGGGAGATAACACATTCAGGAGTCCCAGTTGGAACTGAGTATAAGATATTAAATAGACGCCGAATGTTAAAAAAAGGGAGATGGTTTTTAATAAAGCCTGTTTGGTCATCAGAGATAATGGAGGGAATAACGGTTTCTAATCTATGAGCCAACACTTTAGCTAAGATCTTTACATCAACATTGAGCAGAGAGATGGGCCTGTACGAGGAACACTCTGTTGGGTCTTTGCCCTTTTTTAAAAGAAGAATAATAGATGCCTAATTGAAAGAGGGTGGCAATTTGCCGTAGTTAAACGAGTCAGTTAATACTGAAAGTAACTGAGGAGAAAGAAGTGAGGAGAATGATTTATAAAATTCCACAGGGAACCCATCAGGTCCAGGAGATTTCCCTGAGGACAGTGCAGAAATTGCAGAAGATATTTCTTCTAGTGATATTGGCGCATTAAGTTTGGCTTTGAAATCAGATGAAAGTGAGGGGATATTCAGATTCTGTAAAAATTGATCCACAGAGATATTGTCATTCAGGGATTCAGAGGAATAAAGCCGAGAATAAAAATTTTTAAATGCGTCATTAATTTCTAAATGATCCGATGTAAAGTCTCCGTTCTCCTTCCGGATCTTTGTAATATGTTGTTTGGCTTTAGAACGCCTCAGCTGATTGTCTAGGAATTTACCAGACTTATCCCCATGAATGTAAAAGCGGCTCTTGCTTTCGAGAAGTTGGCGTTCGACAGGTTGAGTGGACAGAAGATTAAATTTAGTTTGAAGTTCAACGCGCTTCTTGTATAATTCAGGGTTCTTAGTTTGGGCATATAATTGATCCACATCTTTGATCTGGTTAATGAGGTCTGCTCGATCTGCATGGGATCTTCTATTGAGATTTGCTGTGTAAGAGATTATTTGACCCCTCAAATATGCTTTCATGGCATCCCAGACAATCTGGGATGGCACTTCAGGTGATATATTAGTGTTAAAATAGAAGGTTATCTGGTCTTTAATAAATTTTACGAAATCATCATCCGATAATAAAGCTGAATAGAACCGCCAGTGTTTGTTCCTCTGAGGGAGACCAGGAAAGTTCAGAGAGAGAGTAATTGGGGCATGGTCAGAAATCAGTATACTCTGATAGTCACAAGTGTGGGCAAATGGGATAAGTTGGTTATCGAGTAGGAAATAGTCAATTCTAGTGAAGGTATGGTGAACATGTGAGAAAAAGGAATAATCTCTCTCCGTAGGATGGAGGAAACGCCATATATCAGAGATACCAAAATTAGAGAGAAACGACTGAATAGCTAAGGCAGATTTGGTAGGTGATCTGGTAACAGAGGACGATCGGTCCAGTTTAGGGTCCAACCAACAGTTAAAGTCACCGCCCAATATAAGAGAGTATGAGTTTAGGTCTGGTAGTGAGGAAAAAAACCGTTCAAAGAAGTTAACATCATCAAAGCTGGGGGCATACAGGTTTGCTAGTGCAACTTTAGTGTTATATAGTTTACCAGAAACAATAATAAAATGGCCATTTGTGTCCGATATTTTATTATGGAGTTCAAAAGGAATATTTGAGTTAATAAGAATGGAGACTCCCCTAGCTTTAGCGGCAAAGGATGAATGAAAATGCTGACCCGCCCACTTGGACAGAAGCCGGGAGTTATCAAAACAACGAATATGAGTTTCTTGGAGGAAAGCAATGTCAGCTTTGAGTTGTTTAATATGTGAAAATACCTTCCTCCTTTTAACAGGGTGGTTCAGTCCCTTTACATTCCAGCTCACAAATTTAAGTGCACTAGCCATTATCAATTACTAATGCATAAAAGGCAGCAGGCATATAAAAAATCAAGCGGTACAATAGCAGTCTGGGAGCAGAGATGTAAACATAGATTCGTAAGGTCAAAATATAAACATGTCCTAAACAATAAAGAAATGTTGGAACTGGAAAACTCACCCCACCCACACAACCCAGAACTAGACGGCTACCAAAACAAGTAGCTAGCTCTACCAAAAAAATTAACCCAAATACAACTTCCAGATCTGTGTCATTGACAGCAGTTCTGTATAAATGCTATAACAAACAGTAACTAGTTTATGCACTAGAAAACATAACTACAGATTAGAACACCTTCTGCCGAGATATACAACTTAATACAGAGAAAATCGGAAGAAAACCAAAACTAACCTACCCGCGAAATATTATAGAAGAATAAAGTAAGAGAAGGGGGAAAAAAAAAGGGTAAGAAGGAAAAAGAAAAAAGAGGAAGGGGAAAGTTATAAATTCAAGACGAGTATTTATCAACCGTTTACCGAGAAGGGAGAAAAAAAAAATCAGAGAATGGAAAAAAAAGGGGGTGAAGAAAAGAAAGAGATAAAATAAATAAATATTTAAAACAGAGGAAAAATAAATCAGCAGTTGAACTGTGAACCAACAAACAGGGAGGCCTTCACTAAAGACTTCAAACCTCCAAAACAAGTTAGAATTAGTTGTAGAACTCTATAGGTAAAGTTATACAGAGGTAAAAATAGATTACACACACACCAAATCCCGGGAGAGATTGTCAACAGCCTTTAGAGTTTCAGTGAATAATGTCTGAGTGATTCAAGTGAATTCCAAGTCCAGAGAAAGTAATTTTACTACGAGGAGTACTTATCCACCATTTTAGGAGGCCCGATCAGATTCCGAAGATGACTGGATAGCCGGAAGACTTGCCACAAACGCTTCAGCTTCCCTCGCTGATTTGAACCACTTGAATTCCCCGGTATTAAACTTGATTCTTAGGTCAGCAAGATTACGAAAGGAAGGTTTGAAACCACGATCAAAAAGCACTTTCATTACGCCTTTATACTCAGCGCGCATCTTTAAGGTCTGGGGTGCAAAATCTTCCACAAAGCGAATGGTTGTATCCTGGAAAGAAAAAGAGCCTCTGCGACGTGCCTCCACAATCAGACTGTGTTTTACCTGGTATTGATGGAAACACAAGACTACTGGTCATGGACGGGATCCCAGAATTCCGGGAGGGACGTTAACTCTGTGTGCCCGTTCGAGCTCGGGCGGGTTTGGAAGCAGATCCTTCCCGAATATCTCACAGAGAAACTCGGCGAAAAACTTCACGGTTGACCCCTTCTCAGTTGCCTCTGGCAATCCCAGAATTCTGATGTTGCAGCGTCTGCTGCGATTTTCGAGATCCACCATTTTGGAAAGAAGTTTATTAGATTTTTCCTCTAAGCTGGAACAGAGAGTCTCCAAGTATCGAACCCGACTTTCTAAAGCATCAGAAGTCGAATCGATGCGAGATAAGTGTTCAGCATGTTTGTCCACTTTATCGTTGATCCGATCCAGTTTCTCTTCTAACTGTTTGAAAGCGGTTTTAATTTCCTTTAAGATTTCGTCTCGGAGCTTTTCAAGCGCCTCCATCGTCACGTCCGACGAAGTCGTAGTTTCTTTTCTCCCGGATTTAGAACTCTTGCTAGACATTGTAAGTTAGATATATTCACAGGCAAGTAAGAGATACCGAAATAATTCCTAACTAAGCTTTATAAAATGGAGACATTTAGTGCAAAGGTAGCGACAGTAACGGAACAAAAGTTCGGAGCAGCTAAGCAATCGCCATCTTACCGGAAGTCCCCTGAACAAGAATGTTTAATCAAACAATATATTTACAATACAACACAAATATTACTGAATTATTAAATACACAATACTCATCCTTGCTTAGCTATAAATTCCAACAAAATATAGAATGCATCTCAACTATATACACATATATATAGTTGACATGCATTCAGTTGCTGCCCTGCTGCTGTGAGCCCCATCCAATTGCCACTTCATGTTCTTGATTTGTCTGGCAATGAAAGTTATGGAGATAAAGCACGAGATGGTGTGACAGAGTAGACTCGATGGACTGAATGACCTAATTATGCTCCTGTATTTTATGGTCTTATGAACTATAGCACTCAGGCTACCATAATGATGGTATCCAGAGGTTGGTGATAGAATAAACTTCTGCCTGAGTAAGGACCTGGATCTGCTGCAATTCGCTTACTGCCATATAAGGTCTGTAACAGACTCAATTATGTTGGTTTAACTTGGCTTTGGAGAATCTAGACAAAGTTGAAACATATATCATGCTGCTGTCTATTGAGTAGAGGTTGGTATTCATAACCCCCCAGAATTAGTCACCAAGCTTTTAAACATGGGCTGCTGTGTCTCTCAGCAAATGGATCATCAAGCAGTTTGGGGGCTCTTATCTAAGAAAAGATGTGCTGGCATTGGAGATGGTTCGGAGGAGGCTCATAAGAATATTTCTGGAATTAACGGGTTAACATATGAAGAGTGTTTGATGATTTTGGGCCTGTATTTGCTGAAGTTTAGAAGAATGAAGGGGATTTCATTGAATCCTATAAAATACTGAAAGCCCTAAACAGAGTTTCTTTTTATTTATTCGTTTGCAGGATGTGGGCATCGACAGCTAAGCCAGCATTTATTGCCCATCCCTAGATGCCCTTGAGAAGGTGGTGATGAACTGCCTTCTTGAACCGCTGCAGTCCCTGAGGTGTAGGTACACCCACAGTGCCGTTAGGGAGGGAACTCCATGATCTTGACCCAGTGACAATGAAGGATGGTCAGGATGGTGAGTGACTTGGAGGGGGATTTCCAACTGGTGGTGTTTCCAGGTATCTGCTCTTCTCGTCCTTCTAGATGGCAGTGATCGTGTGCCCGGAAGGTGGAGCGTGGATGTGGAGAGGAAGTTTCCGATAGTGGGATAATCTCAGACTAGAGGGCACGTGTATGACTATGTGTCTGCTTAAACTCCATCTATAAATTGATAATCAGTAAAGTCATCACTGACGTGTACTGATTGTGGTTTCTTGATAAGGAAGGATCTTTGAACCTTCCTCTCAGGATACTGGCTCCACTCCAAATCAGGCATGAAAGCTCTTGTTTGAGTCAGGTGTGCAAAGCCTTGTTTAAGCAGGTCCCAAACCCTCAGGGAGAGAGCCTAATGATTCGTAAATGTAAAGTCCTTCCTCTTACACCATTCCTTTGTGATGTATTTACTAGCCTTATATATCGACCTCTCACTTCACTAACATATTACATGGTAGTAATCCTGAGATTATAACCCTGCTATCTATCTCTTTACCTAGCTCCCAAAAGTCATCTTGTAGAACCTCATCCATACCCCTCTGTATGTCATTAGTACCAATGGGACAACAGCTTCCAGACGATCACACCCTTCTCTCAGAATGTCCTCTAACCACTGTGTTCCTGGCACCAGGAGACAACAGATCATCCTGGTGTTCCAACTTTAGCCACAGAAACATTCATCTGTGCTCCTTACTATTGTACTCCCATCAGTATTGCTGTGGTTGATGACACCCTTCCCTTCTTGGATCAGAGACGGGTATGGTGCCACAGACTTACGTATCACCGGTGCTGGCCTTTGAAAGGTCATTTCCCCCAAAATAGTATCCAAAGCTGCATATGTGTTAATGAGAGCAGTGACCACGGGGTAAACCTGCTCCTTCCACCTATTTTCCTTACTGCTTTATTAGAAAGTCAGAACTTAATACTTAGGGGAAATAAAACAGATTACAACTAATTAAATAAAGTAGATTTGCAGGGCCAGGTGGTGTGTTGTAGTTGCTCGATGTGAGAGCAGGTCGACCCCACTGTTAACCTGAAATTATTAACCTGCTCAGTTGAGGAAAAACACCAGAGACACGAAATTACCTCTGAAACGGTTTTTATTCAGTGAGGAGTTTGCAGCCCCCCGCACTTCGGGCATAAGGTAGCCAACTCCCAATTTGTCGGTTTACAAAGGTCATACTTATACCCAAAAGCAGGGCACTACATTCGCAAATATGGTTACCGATTCAAATTCATCAATTGATTGGCTATTGCATAGCTAAGCACGCGAAATACTCGGAATAAGCATAGACGCAAGCGTAATACTTGGAATGGGTATGGACGCAAGCAAAACACTCGAAATAGGTATATAGCTCAAAATACTTTGCCAAACACATTGTCTTGTGGTCGCAAGGTTCCTCTTCTTTCTGGTTGCCACATGCTGTCTGGCATCTTATTTTAGCTACCTCTTCCCTGTCGTCCTACACTTCCCCAATGACGTATCCTCTCCCTGGTCCTGTCTACGTATTTTGCTACACTTACCCCTCCCCATCCCTTCTACACGTACCCCTTACCCTCTTCACATTCTCACCACCATGAATTCAGGTGATTATATCTGTAGTAAGTGTTGGATCCCTGAGGAGTTCCGACTCAAATATGAACAAGAACTGTTTTCTAAGCTTTAAACACTGCAACAGGGAGGGGAAACTTTACCTGGCACTGTAATTCTGAGTGCAGTCACACCCCTTATATTAACTATAAGGTTCACTGTCACCAGTGAAATTAATTCAGCAACAAGAAGCAAACATAATACCCATAAAGATTCTGCATTGTCTGAGCCTGTGATAGGTTCTTGCTATTGATGTAATTTTAATTGTAAGTTCCAATGCCTGGTGCCTGGGTTCAGGGCATCTCTTTTGCTCTGTGGAGGAATTTTGAGCAGTGGGGATATATCCAGTTGTCACGATCCATCAGGATACCAATCATATCAGCTGAAAAGGAGGTTCTCTGAGGGAATATAAGTGTGGCACAAAGAATGAAGTGTGCTTGAATTTGTAGGACATCAGTACCAGTGCAGGGGGAGGAAAGAACTTTTTTATTTGGTTTTTATTCTTTTTATTTGATAGAGAACCATATCTGTTCCCATGATTACACCAAATACAATTACAATATATTTCTCTACTCTCCCTCTTCTTGAGTTGCTCCATGAATCATCATGCTAGGGTTAGGTTGCATATCCTTCCAATTGTGTGATCAGCTGAAATCTATGGTCCCTATAGGTACTAATGACACAAAATGACATAGATGGCAGTATGGATGGGGCCCTGCAAAATGATTTTAGGGGGCTAGGTAAAAAGATTCAGGGTTGTAATTTCAGGGTTACTACCATGCAATGTATTAGTGAAGTGAGAAAGAGATACATAGTGCCATTAACTAAGCTGCAAAGGAGTGGTGCACGAGGAAGGACTTTACATTTCAAATCATTAGGTTCATGAACAGATGGGACTTACTCAAACAAGACTTTTCACATCTTACTTGGAGGGGAACCAATCTCCTCTTTGGGAGGTTTGTTAGTGCCAGACGGGAGCATTTAAGATTATTAGACCATAAGACATCAGAGCAGAATCAAGCCATTCAGCCCATCAAGTTTGCTGTGACACTCCCATTCCTCTTGCTTTTCACTGATCTTTAACAAATTGTGTTCCTCCTCTTTTTTTATGGTGACCCTGACTTACCTTGTCAGAATCCGTCTTAAAACCGTTGTCATCTACAACATGAAATTTGTTGTTTTGTAGAAGCAATGAAGAGAAATCTATAAAATTGCCATACGTGATAAAATTTAAAAACAGTGTAAGAAAGGTATAATGAGGCAGTGTTCGTTGGCTAATAGACTGTTAAGAAATCTGATGGTGGTAGGGAAGAAGTTCCTGAATCATTATGTGTGACCTTTCAGGTTGCTGCACCTTCTCCTAAAGTTGTTGTCAATGGTGAGGTGGGTTGTGCATATGATGGAGCAAAAAGTAGGAAATAAAAATGTATTGAGTTAGTGTTCATAGGTTCAATGCCCATTCAAAAATTGGACGGCAGAGGGGTAGAAACTGTTCCTGAATTATTGAGTGTGTGCTTTCAGGCTTCTGTACCTCCTAACTGAAGTTATCAATGGGAAGGGGGCATGCCTGGGTGGAAAGGGTGTTAATGATGGATGCCGCCTTTCTATGGTACCGCTCCTTGAAGATGTCTTGTATGCTACAGGGTCTAGTGCCCATGCTAGAGCTGAGTAATTAAACAACTCTATCCAGCTTAGTTCAATCATGCACAGTATCCCACCCCCATACTAGGCAGCAACGTAGCCAGTTAAAATGCTCTTCAATGTACATCTGTAAAAAAAATTGCAAGTGTTTCTGGTGACGTATCAAATCTCCTCAAACTCCTAATGAAATATAGCCACTGTCTTACCACAAACAAGAGAAAATCTGCAAGTACTTGAAATCCATCAAAAACACAAAATGCTGGAGGAATTCAGCAAGCCAGACATTATCTATGGAAAAGAGTACAGTGAATGTTTCAGGCTGAGACCCTTCATCAGGAAGGGTCTTGGCCCAAAGTATCAAATGTAATCTTTTCCATAGATGCTGTCTAGCCTGCTGAGTTCCTCTAGCATTTTGTGTGTGTTGCATAGCCACTGTCTTACCTTCATTATAGCTACATCAATACGTTAGGTTCAGGTTAGGTCCTCAGAGATATTGACACCCAGAAACTTGAAAGGGGATTGGTGTGCGTTCATTGTCTTTCCTTTTCTGAAGTCTGCAATCAATTCTTTGGTCTCGCTGATGCTGAGTGCAACGTTGTTGCTGGTAGTGCCACTCAAGTACCTGGTATATCATGCTCCTCTATGCCTTCTCGTCACCATCTGAGATTCTGCCAATGATAGTTGTATTATCAGCAAATTAATAGATTACATTTGATCTGTGCCTAGCCACACAGTCATGGATGTAGAGAGAGTAGAGCAGTGGACTCAGCATACATCCCTGAGGTGCGCCAGTGTTGATTTGAAGTGTTGCTAGAAGCAGAATAAGGCCATTCAGTCTATTGAGTCTGTTCCACGATTCCATCTCCTGCCTTTTCCCTGTAGCATTTGACATCTTGACTAATCAAGCACCTGTAGTTGCAGTTAAATGTGATCCACAGTAGCAGGGCAGCAGCTGATAGGGTTGAGGGCAAGAAAGATGATGTGACAAATAAAATTGAATGGAAGGACAGCAAGGGACAAGCTAATAAGTATGGTAGGACCAATGTGCTAAAATGTGTTAATTTCAATGCCAGAATTATGGGCAAGAGGCTGGATAAGTCTGTTGCAAATACAGTGACCTAGATTTGTGAAAGACAAGACTGGCTGTTCAATATTCCTGGGTTTTGTTCTTTTAGATGTGATAGCAAAGGGTGATAAAGGAGTGGAGGGGTTGCACTACTGTTTAGGGAGAATGCCAGTACAGTAGACATACTGGAGGGATCGTCTACAGTGGCAATTTGGTTGAGCTCAGAAATAGAAAAGGTGCAATTACACTGTTGGATTTATAATATTTGTTAAACTTAACACCATAGTTGGGCCAGCATGATCGTGTAGTGGTTAGCACAATATTTTACAGTACAGGCAACCTGTTTCAATTCCCACTGCTGCCTGCAAGGAGTTTGTACATTCTCCCTGTGACCATGCGGGTTTCCTCCCGGTGCTCTGGTTTCCTCCCACAGAACAAAGACGTACCGGTTGGAAGGTTGATTGGTCATTGTAAATTGTCCCTTGATGAGGCTTGGATTAAACTGGGGTGTTGCTGGGCAGGATAGATCAAAGGGCCAGAAGGGACCATTCTGTGTTGTAACTCAATAAAATAAAATAAACAGATGGAGCAGGTTTCTTCAGTGCATCCAGGAGGATTCTTGAAAGAGTCTATAGAAAGTCCAATTACACGGGAGATTGTACTCGACCTAGTTTTTGGGAAACAATTTGGACCAGGTGACAGTGGGTGCACATTTTAGATATATTGACCATGATTCATGTTTTGACAGTTATGAGTAAGGATAAAAACTGACCTTGCTGGAAGAAGTTAAATTGGGGGAGGGATAATTATGAAAGGATATTAAAGAACTAAGCAGTGTTGACTAGGAGTAGCTGCTGTCAATAAACCCATATCTGTCATATGGGTATTCTTCAGAGAGCAGCTGTTAGAATTCAAGATTGGCATGTTCCAGTAGAAGGTAAGGATAAGGATGCCAATGTAACAGAATCATTGTTGTCCTGAGATGCCCTAAATTTAGTCAGAAAGCAAAAAGGGAAAGGTATGAGAAGTTCAGAATCAGAATCAGTTTTATCATCACAGATGTATCTTGTGAAATTTGGTGTTTCGTAGCAGCAGTACAATGCAAGACATAAAAGAATTACAATTAAGTTACAACAAGAAATAAAATAAATAAATCATGTAAAAGAGGTGGTGTTTGTGGGTTCATGGACTTACCAGCAATCTGACAGCATTGGGGATAGGTTGTTTTATGTTGGTCTCATGTCAGTCAAAGTGTTTCCCCTTGGTGAGCACTGAAGGAATGTATTCTTTAAGGACCTTCACCACCTCCTCCAGCACCAGGCACATTTTCCCCATTCGTCCCTGAGAGCCTCTACCCACACACTGGCCATCCTCCTGTTTTTCACATACGTGTGGAATGCCTTGGGGTGCTTACCCTGAACTGACTTCCCGTTTCCTTTCCCTCATCTGATGGTCACCCAGCCAACTGCATCCTGCAACGTCAGTGTGACTGCTACTCTGTGGCTCCTGTCGGTCAAAGTCTTAGCCTCCTGAAGGTTCTGTATTCATCCAACTCCAATTCCCTAACATAGTCCGTAAGGAGCTGAACATTTTCAAAGCATTTAGGCCTTAAGAAAATGAAAGTATTAAATTTATTATGAAACTGCATTGGCGAATATACAAGGCCAATTGACCAAGAATCAAGCATCGAGCAAGTTCTTTCAACTCTGGAGGCTCATTCATGTGGACCTGCTATCTTCATCCTCACAGTTAGTTCATTCACTCCACCAGTGGATCTGAAAAATTGTGCATAGGTGTTGCTGCCCTATCTCTCTGTATATCTGTGATTAATGGAGCAGGTTCACCCAAATTGATTCCAACATGGAGAGCTTGTTGCAGAATCGACTGGGCCTAAACTCACCTGAGTTTAGAAAACCCAGAGGTGATCTTCCTGACATGTCCAGGATTAATGCCGTGCTTGACAGGGTAGATGTGAAGATGACTTGTGTATCTAGAACTAAGTGATCACTACCTCAAGATAATAGATTGGGACAGAAAAAAGGAGAAATTTCTCCATTGAGAGGATGCTGAATCCTTGGGATTTTCTGCCAAGTATGGCTGTGAAGACTCTGCTGAAACATAATTCAGGATAAATCTTTAGGAGTGTAAATAGTGAATGAAGGAAGACATGGTTTCCTGGTGCAGGAGAGGAGGAGTATAAGCTCAACCTTATGGATTGGCAGTACAAGTGGAAGGCCCATTCCTAATGTTCTCTTTGCCCCTCATTTCCCCCTCCACTTTCTCTACACCTGTTTCATTTCTAATTTATCCCAGTTCAGAAAAAAGTTCATCAACATGAAACATAGTAAATCATTTCCCTTTGCACACAGATGCTACCTAACCTGCTGGTTATTTCCAACATTTACTGTTTTTCCACCAGATTTCACCCAGGTGCACTTAAAGTGTATTCCTTTCAGAGAATAATTCATTCAACATAAGATCATAACTAATTACAGGAAAAGGCCATTCAGTCCCTCATTCTCAAAGGTACCACGGCATCACTCCCCATGCTACATTGACAACTGCTTTGGTGCTGCTTCCTGCACCCATGCGGAGCTTGTTGACTTCATCAACCTTGTCTCTAACTTCCATCCTGCCCTCAAGTTTACCTAGTCTATTTCTGACACCTCCCTCCCCTTTCTCGATCTCTCTAACTCTGTCTCTGGAGACAGCTTATCTACTGACGGTTATTATAAACTCACTGACTCAGAGCTACCTGGACTATACCTCTTCACACCCAGTTACTGGTAAAAATGCCATTCCTTTCTTTCAATTCCTCCATCTCCACTGCATCTACGTCCGTTCTTACCAATGTACAGGAGGCCACACCGGGAGCACCGGATAGAGTAGGTAACCCTAGCAGATTCACAGGTGAAGTGTCGCCTCACCTGGAAGGACTGTTTGGGGCCATGAATGGTAGTGAGGGAGGTGGTGTAGGGGCAAGTGCAGAACCTGTTCCAGTTGCAAGGATAAGTGCCAGGAGGGAGATCAGTGATGAGGGACAAACAGAAAAGGGAATTGCACAGGGAGTGTGTCATGGTCCGGATCGGTTCCCCTTTAAATTTAGTTAGGTTGCGATCTGGACCATTGACGCCTTGTTCCCTTTTAATTTTGTTTCACGCATCCCTTGAGCTTGGCAATCAAGGTAATCTACCCTCGACCCGAACCGGCAGCTTATAAGCCCTTGGCTTTAGCCGTTCAGGGCGAGAGTGTTAAGCCTTCACGAGTCGCTGCTGCTGCTACGACAAGCCAGAGTGATCCAGCCCGCATCGGAGTACCAGCAATTCACCTTCCGTCGCCAGAGTGATCCAGCCCGCATCGGAGTACCAGCAATTCACCTTCCGTCGCCAGAGTGGGTCCAGGCAAGGTCAATCTACCAGGGGTGAGTTGAAGGCAGAGTCCTGACTCGACATTCATGCCCCTTGTCTGTGTCTACCCCCGAAGAAGAGCCCCAGCTCGGTGCCTGAGCTGAAGGTGGAGTCCCGGCTCAATGTCATGCCCAGTGTTTGTGTCTACCACCTGAAGAAGAGTCCTGGTTCGGTGTCTGAGTGGAAGGCGGAGTCCTGACTCGATGTTCCTGCCCGTTGTCCATGTCTACCCTTCAAAGAAATCCTGGCTCAGTACCTGAGTGGAAGGCGGAGTCCTGACTCGATGTTCCTGCCCGTTGTCCATGTCTACCCTTCGAAGAAGTCCTGGCTCAGTACCTGAGTGGAAGGCGGAGTCCTGACTCGATGTTCCTGCCCGTTGTCCATGTCTACCCTTCGAAGAAGTCCTGGCTCAGTACCTGAGTGGAAGGCGGAGTCCTGACTCGATGTTCCTGCCCGTTGTCCATGTCTACCCTTCGAAGAAGTCCTGGCTCAGTACCTGAGTGGAAGGCGGAGTCCTGACTCGATGTTCCTGCCCGTTGTCCATGTCTACCCTTCGAAGAAGTCCTGGCTCAGTACCTGAGTGGAAGGCGGAGTCCTGACTCGATGTTCCTGCCCGTTGTCCATGTCTACCCTTCGAAGAAGTCCCGGCTCAATACCTGAGTGGAAGGCGGAGTCCTGACTCGATGTTCCTGCCCGTTGCCTCCGTTGGGCGGGTCTGGCCGGACTGCCGCTGCCCGGCGGGGGTTCCCCCCTTTCTACCCATTGCTCCCCAAGGGCCGTGGCGGTCCCAGTCCCCAGGGTCCGAGTCCAAGGTCCACGGCTGTCCATGTTCAGCCTGTCCAAGTCCAAAGTCCGCGGCTGTCCATGTTCAGCCTGTCCAAGTCCAAGGTCCGCGGCTGTCCATGTTCAGCCTGTCCAAGTCCAAGGTCCGCGGCTGTCCATTTTCAGCCTGTCCAAGTCCAAGGTCCGCGGCTGTCCATGTTCAGCCTGTCCAAGTCCAAGGTCTGCGGCTGTCCCATTCCCTTGTTTCCAAGTCCCAGGTCTGTGGCAATCCAAGTCCCTAGTCCCCTAGTCCAAGGTTCGAGTTTCTCTTTGTCCTCGATTTCCCGATCTTCTGTGTAGTGAGTAATAAACGCTATTTTATTGTACCTAAGAAAGACGTGTTTGTGTCCTGCGTGTGGGTCCTCTCCCAGCACCCTTGTCCCCACCGCGTCACAGAGCGATCCCTGCGGAAAACAGAAAGTGGCGGTAGGTGGGAAGGGAAGGATGTGCTAGGTGGGCCCGTTGGAGATGGCAGACTTTACAGAGATATTTGTGCTGGAAACGGAGACTGGAGGGGTGGTAGACAACATCCACTGACCACTCTCATTAATCTAACTCGTCACCTGGAGAAAAATCTCTATCAAGTTAGTAAGACATGACCTTCCCTGCACAAGCCATGCTGGCTCTTTCTAATTAGGCCATGTATTTCCAAATGCTCACATTTCCTATCCCTAAAAATTTTCTCCAGCAATTTCTCTACAACTGACTTGAGACTCGCCAGCCCATAGTTCCCAGGATTTTCCTTTGATCCCTCCTTAATTAGCAGCACAAAATTAGCCACTTGCCAGTCCTCTGGGACTTAGCCTGTGGCTAGGGATGACATGAAGATACCAATCAAGGTCCCAGTAATCTCATCTCTTGCCTCTTTCAATAAACTGGGGAAATCCCATCAGGTCCTTGAGAGGAAAACAGAAAATGTACAGAGCATTAAATAAAAGAATAAAAAGTACTGGAAAACTCATCAGGTCAAGCATCAGCTTTGGAAAGAGAAACAGATAATGTTTCAGGTCTAGCATCCTTCGTTAAAACTACTTAAGTGAAATAGGTTAGTGAAAGTAGCAGGAAGAGAAGGAAAGTGCAAGTGCTTGAACAATATAAATGTCTTTCATAGAGTGAAATAAAATGGTTGTTTAGGGGTATTTGAATTCCTTTGTCTGTGTAATGTTGAAGCCTGGAGAGTGGAGGCAGGAGGTTTGTCTTAGAGCTGCGAGGGCCGTCTGTATACGTGGTTGTCTGAGAGGGAGGAAATGGACTTGTTTTCTCTGTTGTTGCTTTCTTGCTTGGTATGTCCTGTTTTATTGTGTTCTGTGTTGTTCTGCCAGACATTGTGGCCACGTTATATTGTCGCCGGAATTTCAAATAAATCGAGGAAGCAGCTCACACTCTCACCTGAGCTTCAGGTTGAACTGCATGCAACCAAGGAAGACAGTTGAGAAAGGAGGAGTTTCACTGGAGAATTTATTTGTGGTTTGCAGGCCAATAGCTGGAGATAGTAAAGTAACATAATCCCTGTTCCATACTTCTCCATTTCCAGGAATGAGAACATCATTGGCGTCAGTGCTAAAGCAGATCCGTATCTGACATTGTTGAGCTCGCTTCTGAGTCACAAAGGCTGAAAGGGGCCTCATCAGAAAATGAGAGACCATGCCTTCCCTTGACCTCTTTTCCTATTGTGCCTCCTCTGTGGTTATGTGATGGTTTTCTCGTCATTTCAGGAAAATGTATTTTATTTGTCACACCTGAGCTTTCTTTCAAATCTGTAGAAAAGTACAACTCGTCCAACCTGACTTCACAGTGCTACATGCAGAAGTATTGAAGAAATTTGAATGTTCAAGAGCCCTGAAATAAAGCTGTTATGTGTTGACAAAGAGTAATATATATTAAAAAATCATGCAGTTAAAAATGTTCACAGCATATTGTTGTGATTTACATTAAACAAGAATGAAAACTGAATTTGACCCTGAAAACAAACTTTGCTTGAAATGATTGTACTTTGTTTTCACTGTTGTACTGCCCAGTTTGAGCCACTGGTAGATCCTGTGGCAAATTCCATGAGGTATTCATTTTTCTCTCTGTTCTAGGTCACACCTGGATCACAGAAGAAGCCAGTGTTGATATGTCAGTTAAACCTGGTGCCTGGTTTGTTTGCATTTTATCTGTGGAGAGATCACAAATTGCTGATTCCAGTGGGTAACCATCATTAGAAGAGAGAAATGTGGGAACGAGAAATGTTGGAAATTGTAGGGAATAAGGAGGAGTGCGGGAATGTGTTCTGGTGGAGATCGAGAATGGAACGACATAGATGGTCCCAGTGGTGAGGGCTTGGTATTTGCAAATGTTCAGGCTGAACGAGGGCAAAAATGATGAGATGAATGGGGACAGGAAAGGGAAACACAACACTGGACTGATAAGACAAAATTCATAATTATAAACACGAGAAAGTCTGCAGATGCTAGAAATTCAAAGCAACACACACAAAATGCTGTGAAACTGAGTAGGACAGGCTATATCTACGGAAATTAATAAACTGCCGATGTTTCAGGCTGAGACCCCTTTTCAGGACTGAAAAGGAAGAGGGAAGATGCCAGAGTAAAAAGGGTCGGGGAGGGGAAGGTTACAGGTAAAGCTAGTGGGTAGGAAAGGTAAATCTAATAGGAGAGGAGAGTGAACAATTGGAAAAAGGGAAGGAAGAGGGGACCCAAAAGGAAGTGATAGGCAGGCGAGAAGAGGAAAGAAGCCAGAGTGGAGAATAGAAGAAGAAGGAAAAGGGAAGGAATTTATTGTTACCAGAAGGAGAAATCAAAATTCACCCCATTATGTTGGAGGCTACTCTCCTGTGGGGGCGTGGCTTATTCTCTTTGTCAAAAGCTGCTTCCACCATGATTGGATGGTTTAGAAACAGCAGCTGCTTTTCCCATTGGTTGGCCACCTGATGTTAAGTTTCAAATATCTCAGATATAAATTAGCACGTGGGACAGGCTTGCTCTCTTCTCCTTTGTTTAAGGCAAGAGGTGCACGTAACCATTGGGAAGATGTGCTCTGCGTGCACTTTTAACTAAGTATGTTTGTTGAATACTCAGCTTTGGAGTTTCTGTAACTTGGGGGAACATGAATGTTTGGTTAAAGTTTCACTGTTTAGAAATAAATGATTAATATACTTATTGCAGTCAGTGTTTTCTGTCTTGGCAGACCTGCAGACCTGATTCAATGCTACATTCTTTGAACAGAAATGCATTTCTTTAAAAGGCTATTCAAAAGAGAAGACCCTCCCATATGAGAGACGCAGAGTCCCAGGGTGGACAGGTAATAATGCAGGCTTTGGAAGTCTCGCTAACTTACTGATGGTTATGGAATGCAGGTGGATTGGTCAGAACAGTTAGATTTTGCCAGGGTTGAAATGGGACATCACATTCTTCCCATATTTTAATCATTGGGTTTTCTCAGGAGGAAGGATAGCAGCGGGATGCTCTCTGGCTCCTTACAGGGATTATAAGGCACCAGTATAAAATGAGAACATCTCTAAAGAATGAGGTTGAGGCCCTAAGTCATCGCTGTATTATGCTGAGAGAATCAATGTTAATGGCCCAGACTTAAGCTGCAAGTTAGAGGCTAAGAACATAGAGATAGCTTGTCAGCTAATGAAGCTACAACACTTAGACACTGCATGCCAAGCTGGTTGGCAGTTTGACCTTGTTAAGGTTCGATCTTTAATGAGGCAGGGTGACGATCCTGTTCTGGGGCTGGGGGGATATGGAGATCTCTCTCTCTCTCTCTCCCCCCCCCTCTCCCTCCCTCCCTCTCCCCAGCATTTCTTACTTCAATTTGAACTTCTAAACTCACACCAGTTTATCAATCCTAATAACCTTCTGGAAGTTGGTTCCCTTCTGTTTACGTTGACTCCTCTACAAGCCCATCTTGGCTTCCAGTGTCACTGCTTGCCATGTCTTCATTACACAACTAGGTAGCTTGTTCCATGTGTCCACAATTCATGTGTAAAGAACTGCTTCCTGATGTTGGTCTGAACTCTCCCCTTAACCAGTCTCCACCTTGAGCCCCATGTCCGTGATAATGCATTAATTTTGAACTAGCAGCTGGCACCCACATTACTTATACCCTTAACTATTTTGAACGCTTCTATTATTCTAAGTCTACTTAAGGCTAAAAAGATTTAATTCTTTCAATCTTTCTTCACAGCTCATACCCTGCAGAACTGGAATGAGTCTAGTCACCCCTCTCTGGACTTTCTCCAGTGTCTTTACATCCCTCACAGAATTGGAGTCCAAAATTGTACACAGTACTCAAGATGTGGCCTCACAAGCCCATTAAACAGCTTAAGGAGAAAAACTCTAGACTTGAACTCCATTGAGCGCATTATATAGCCTAACATTCTACTAGTCTTCCTAATCACCTCTGTGCATTGTCTGGATGTTAATATTGATGAGTCTACCAGGATGCCTCTCACTTTCGAACACAAGATCCCCTGTTATATATTTATATCTTATATTTCTACTTCCTATATGTAATAATTTACATTCACTTACATTAAATTTCATCTGCCTTTTATCTGTCTGCATCTGGATTTTGTTTGGATCTAACTCTGTTGACCCTGCTGCCCAAATGTTATCAGCCTCTCCCCATAAATTTATGTCATTGGCAAACTTCACTAGTTTATTTATTGTGCGCTTATCCAAATCATACTGGAAGGTCAAAAGTTCTCCTTAACTCGGCAACAACATGTTGAAATGACTGGGTTGTGGGGACTTTGCCCTCATAGAGTATTGAACTGGCTGAGTAGAGGTCCATTCAGGAGATTTATCATGTGCGTCAGTTTACCTGCATCATCACCAAGGCAACTTTACTGGGCTTGGAAAGTCAGCTCACACTGGGTTTTGATATTTCTACAGCTGCTGAGCTCACCAGAGTACCTGCCAGGTGGAGGAATGCCCGGTGATCTAGTATGGACGTGGGACATCGGAGTTGGTCCTGGTCCAGATGAGGGAAAGGCAGAATTAGTGGCTGAGATTGTCAGGGCAGCAGGAAAGGAGGATTGTGAGATTCTGGCAGTGGGACGGACATGGCCAAAAGCTGCAGAATTGTGTTGATGAGAACGCTAATGACTGTCCGCTGACACCGCAAGAAGGTGAATTGCAAACATCTGACGCATTTTGTCTGTGGTGAGCTGCTGAAGAGTTGTTGTGAGCGATTACGCCTGTTCCTTCAGCTGAGTCTGGGCTCATTAAACTGAGATTATTTGCCAAATTGCTTCAGTAACTTCTTCCAGAACTGATTCAATTTTGCCTGTAACTTATCCACTACCTGGCTAATGAATCTCAGGGCCAACTTCAGCTGTCCTCTCTGGGTTCATTTTTTCTGGTTGTGACTTGCTGTCAGAGTGTTTAGATATGGCCCAAGGGCAGAGAAAGAGACAATGAAGTGGGTCAACAGTTCACTGACTTTAATGAGAATTGTAAAATTTTAAGAAAATAATAAATGTTATGCCAACATGGCTGCTAAATAAAACTCTCAAACTGAAAGTAAAATATCAACACCACAGCTGAAAGCAATATTGAATGAATAGCACTCCTTTTCAGCGTCATTCGAAACAGTAGTTCTCTTTCCCAGGCAAGAATGATGGTAAGCAGTGAGCATAACATTGCTGTGCTTTGCTTGTCTTGACAAGACTACAATTAAAAGAATGGAGATAGATATCACTGCAAACTGGGATCACCTGCCAAAGGAATTTTAGTTTCAGGAAAAACATAAGGACTGGAGAAGCAGAAACAAGAGAAAATCTGCAGATGCTGGAAATCAAATCCACAAAATGCTGGAGGAACCCAGCTTTTATGGAAAAGAGTGAATACTTGGTGTTTCAGGCTGAGACTCAAAACATCGACTGTTTACTCCTTTCCATGGATGTTGCCTGACCTGCTGAGTTCCTCCAGCATTTTGTGTGTAGGACGGAAGAAAAGATGTTTTGAAAAAATGGAAATTAATATAATGATTTAAAGTTGACTTTGCTCTTTATGACAGATAAATCCAGAAAAATGATTATTGGACCCATGTGCTTGCTGATGGCTGCAGGTTAACTTTGGTCTGGAAATACAGGGGCATCTACCTGGATACAGACATTATCACTGAAGGCAATGTTATTTGATAGCTTCACCTGTCCACAGAGCATAAAACCTGTCAGTAAAGGGGCAATAGGTTTCCATAACACGCATCATCTTTTCTTGTGGAATTGTATAGAAGATTTTGTCGCCATCTACACTGGACATCTTTGGGGTCAAAACAGTTCATGCATGTGCTGATAAAGTGTGCAACACTGCAAAACCAAACTCCTTCACTGGGAGGAATTGCAGCAGCATCTCTTAATAGATCACAAATCAATTCTACCTGATCACTTTCTGGAAATGAGAAATGCACTTTGCTCCCTGGAGAAAGGACGATGTAGAACGGACCTTCTCAGCTATGCATGGAGCCCATGTCTGAAACTTAATGAGAATCAGCAATAAAAAACGTTGTTGGCTCGAAGTAGATCAGTAATGCAACCAGTTTCCAGTTGCATTGTCCAAACACAAACAAAAAATAATTCAATCGAGCATTAGCACTTCATGATTAGGATCTGATATTGTACAACGAGGGACTAAATCAAATCGACAGATTTTCCAAAATTATAGTCTAAAGATACGTAAAACTCTTTTGACCACTATTACAATACACAATGCTTTTAATTTGAAACTTGGAATGCTGACGTCTGTTTAGACCTGGATGCCCTCCAATTCGATGTAATTACTATCAGAATCAAAAACTAATTTCTGACCCCATGTTTGTGTGATATACATTGGTGGTGAGGACAACTGGCAGAGACAACACAGTAGCTGTTCCACAGTCAACTCACCATTAAACTGAAAAGCAACAGCATTGCAAGTGATAAAATATTGTATGAAAAATTCTTTGGGATAATCAGTGACTTTGCCATTTAGAATTATCAATATGTAATTTTCTGAATTTAGAAGAATATATTTGTGAAAATAGCAGAACCAAGTGCATCTGATTTCTAGTCCATTACAGCTCAGTTTATGCTCGACAATTAAAAATGAGTTACTGTAAGTTAAACAATCATGCTTTGTTAATTCCTTTCTTACAGTCGGAGGAACAGTTTGTTAAATTGCTACGAATCTGAAATTCACAAGTATTATGACACTTGTAAATTTATAATGGAAAATGTCAAATCTACAAGGCATTCTCAGATGGATGTCATTTTAAAGACTGTACATTTAGCTGTATCAGTTTGTCGACTGCCCTTTTCTTTTCAGGAAGTCTTCTGGTGATCACACAAATAACCAATGGAGTTGACATTTCCTTCCATGAGGTGTTACACCACAGAAGCATTCACCTTGTTGAAGGATGCTCTGTTATCAGCCACTGGATACGACCGAAACGTCAACTGTACTTTTTTCCATAGATGCTGCCTGGCCTGCTGAGATTCTCCAGCATTTTGTGTGTGTTGTTCGGATTCCCAGCATCTGCAGATTTTCTCTTGTTTGTGACATAACACATGCAACCTGGCTTCATCTCCTGAGAAGTAATAGTATGTAAATCCTGCCACAGCAGTCATTTTCCAATCTGTGATTCTAGTTTTGTCAGGAAATGTCTCTTTGTACACGTGATGACCCTCTAGATTAAGCACTGGAATAAGCACTGAACATTTCTTGTTCATCACTGGGTCACTTATTCCACAAATCTGACCTTCAGCAGGTTATGAATCTTGTACCTGAGACAATAAAGATCAGTCATACGCCAAATGATGTTTCCTATGACATACCATTGGCGCCATTCATTATTAAGCAGGAATTGCAGTTAACATTCGAGGCTTAGCACAGCTGAAACAAGTGCAACCCCCTCCCCAGGCTCATATACAAACAAGGCTTGTTAGCCGGCTCTGCTAACAGCCACGGGACTCAGTGGTGAGAAGGCCACCTATCATAAACAATATACATCTAGGGTCGATACGATTTGGGGTTCAGACAAACAGAAACGTCACGATGTTCTGATTAAAGAAACCTCAATTTGAGCCAATGTTGTGTAAATACTGCCCATGCACAACTGTCGATCAGCAAAAAATAACAGATCATATACAGTATAAAATTTTAAATTTAGTATATTTACAAACTTAGGCTTTATGGAACAGTTAGTAGGAGAAAGAAAAGAAATAACAAAGGGCCTATTACAGTTAACCCAGACCAAATGTGCACATACAGTTGGAGCTCATCTTGAAGTTGTCCTTCTCACTCATATGCTGGACCCACAATCTGCAGGAGCACACACCACATTCAGAACTTCGATGGAAATCCATCTCCAACCAACCAGAGTATTGGCCTTTTCTCCTTGGAGCCATTCATATGGACAAAGTATTTTGTGCAATGGGGACTCTCCTTTCAATGGTATTCTCAGCCATCTTCCCTCCTGTACTCCGCAGTTCCTGCCAAAAAAAACTGTCCATCACAAATCTCTCTCCGCTCCACTCTCTCAAACTTTCTCCTGATTGGCTGACACAGCATTTAAGTTGAAGGACATAGCCCCTTATCTTTTAGCCAGAACTGATACATCCTCAAAGGAGAACACAGTGCTTTTAAAGAACTGCTAAAATGAAATACCTACTGCATGGCAGTAAAAATCTTAGCCAGGGCATTCCATATTTCTCTCTACTTTTTCTCAGTCTTGTTCTTCCATACTTTCCAGTGCAAAATGATTTCAGCAGATGTCAGGTAAGATCAGTTTAATTTTCTACAACTTAATGAAGAGCAACATCTAAGGTTTAAGAAATTCTAATAGAAACATAGAAAACCTACAGAACAATACAGGCCCTTCAGCCCACAAAGTTGTGCCGAACATGTGCCTACCTCAGAAATTACTAGGCTTACCCATAGCCCTCTATTTTACTAAGCTCCATGTACCTATCTAAAAGCCTGTTAAAAGACTCTATCGTATTCGCCTCCACCACAGTTGCCGGCAGCCCATTCCATGCAGTCACCACTCTCCGAGTAAAAAATTTACTCTGTACCTATTCCCCAGCACCTTAAACCTGTGTCCTCTTGTGGCAAACATTTCAGCGCTTGGAAAAAGCCCCTGACTACACACACGATCAATGCCTCTCTTCATCTTGTAGACCTCTATCAGGTCACCTCTCATCCTCCTTCGCTTCAAGGAGAAAAGGCCAAGTTCACTCAACCTATTTTCATAAGGCATGCTCCCCAATCCAGGCAACATCCTTGTAAATCTCCTCTGCACCCTTTCTATGGCTTCCACATCCTTCCTGTAGTGAGGCGACCAGAACTGAGCACAGTACTGCAAGTGGGGTCTGACCAGGGTTCTATATAGCTGCAACATTACCTCTCGACTCCTAAATTCAGTTCCACGATCGATGAAGGCCAATACACCATATGCCTCCTTAACCACAAAGTCAACCTGTGCAGCTGCTTTGAGCGTCCTGTGGACTCGGACCTCAAGATCCCTCTGATCCTCCACACTGCCAAGAGTCTTACCATTAATACTATATTCTGCCATCATATTTGACCTACCAATATTAACCACTTCATACTTATCTGGGTTGAACTCCATCTGCCACCTCTCAGCCCAGTTTTGCATCCTATCAATGTCCCACTGTAACCTCTGACAGCCCTCCACACTATCCACAACACCTCCAACCTTTGTGTCATCAGCAAACTTACTAACCCATCCTTCCACTTCCTTATCCAGGTCATTTATAAACATCACGAAGAGTAAGGGTCCCAGAACAGATCCCTGAGGCACTCCACTGGTGACCGATCTCCATGCTGAATATAACCCAAGTACAACCACTCTTTGCCTTTTGTGGACAAGCCAGTTCTGGATCCACAAAGCAATGTCCCCTTGGATCCCATGACCCCGTACTTTCTCAATAAGCCTTGCATAGGGTACCTTATCAAATGTCTTGCTGAAATCCATATACGTTACATCTACTGCTCTTCCTTCATCAATGTGTTTAGTCACATCCTCAAAAAATTCAATCAGGCTCATAAGGCACAACCTGCCCTTGACAAAGCAATACTGACTATTCCTAATCATATTATACCTCTCCAAATGTTCATAAATCCTGCCTCTCAGGATCTTCTCCATCAACTTACCAACAGTGAGGTAAGACTCATTGGTCTATAATTTCCCGGGCTATCTCTACTGCCTTTCTTGAATAAAGGAACAATGTCTGCAACTCTTCAATCCTCCGGAACCTCTCCCGACCCCATTGATGATGCAAAGATTATCGCCAGAGACTCAGCAATTTCCTCCCTCGTCTCCCATAGTAGCCTGGGGTACATCTTGTCTGGTCCCAGTGACTTATCCAACTTGATGCTTTCCAAAAGCTGCAGCATTTCCTCTTTCTTAAAATCTACATGCTCAAGCTTTTCAATCTGCTGCAAGTCATCACTACAATCACTAAGGTCCTTTTCCATAGTGAATATTGAAGTACTCATTAAGTACCTCTGCTATTTCCTCCGGTTCCATACACACTTTCCCACTGTCACACTTGACAGATCCTATTCTTTCACGTCTTATCCTCTTGCTCTGCACTTACATGTAGAATGCCTTAGGGTTTTCCTTAATTCTGCCCACCAAAGCCTTCTCATGGCCCCTTCTGGCTCTCCTAATTTCATTCTTTTTTTAAATTTTTATTTTTATTGAAGGAATGACACAATACAGAATACATAATGCATTACATTTTCCTCCATTTTGCTTTTATATCTTAGCCCTGAGTGGAATTAAAATGTGTGGCCACTGGGAGATCCTGCTTTCTCTGGCAGACAGAGCGTAGGTGTAGGTGGACATTTTAATTCCACGTCCCTTTCCCATTCTGATACGTCTATCCATGGCCTCCTCTACTGTCAAGATGAAGCCACACTCAGGTTGGAGGAACAACACCATATATACCGGCTGGGTAACCTCCAACCTGATGGCATGAACATTGACTTCTCTAACTTCCGTTAATGCCCCTCCTCCCCTTCTTTTTCTTTCTCTCTCTGCCTATCACTCTGCCTGTTCTCCATCTCCCCCTGGTGCTCCCCTCATCCTTTCTTTCTCCCTAGGCCGCCCGTCCCATGATCCTTTCCCTTCTCTAGCTCTGTATCCCTTTTGCCAATCACCTTTCCGGCTCTCAGCTTCACCCCACCCCTTCCGATCTTCTCCTATCATTTTGCATTTTCCCCTCCCCCTCCTACTTTCAAATCTCTTACCATTTTTCCTTTCAGTTAGTCCTGATGAAGGGTCTCAGCCCGAAATGTCAACAGCGCTTCTCCCTATAGATGCTGCCTGGCCTGCTGCATTCCACCAGCATTTTGTGTGTGTTGGAGAGAAGGAACACCTGTCACAGCCAGCGTCTGTCCTGGGATATATGTCATCAAGCCTGGCTTTACTTAAATGTACCCTGTGTAAAACTTTAAATTGTATGAGCCCCAGTCGAGCACATGATGATGAGGAATGAACCCTATTCAATGCTTTTGCCCAATATTCCTCAGCCAGATCCATACCAAGGTCATCCCCCCACCTCGTCTTAGTTTTGTTTAAATCTTGAACTTCCAAAGACATCAGCTGAGAGTATAAAACTCATCAGCCCTTTATTATTAAAGCTAAGAGTGAGTTTTTCCCACAACATAGCAGGTGGTAGATCAGGAAAAGAGGGAAATTTTTCCTTGACAAAATGGCGAATCTGCAGATATTTTAAGAAATGATTATGCGGAAGGCCATATTTACTGCGCAGGTTATCAAAACTATCAAATATATTACCAGTGTACAAATCCTTAATGCGCAGAAGACTGTTCAAACCCCATTGTATAAAAACTGAATTGAGTGTGGAGGGAAGAAATAGATGGTTTCTATGAATGGGACCCAAAACTGAAGCTGATGTGAACTTATAGTGGCAGCAAAATTAATTAAACTTTTTGAGGGTGGAGAGCACGACTGGGTTAGATGTGAATTGAGAGGATTTCAATGGCAAGGAAGAATACACTAAAACTTGGAGAGACGAGGAGTGGCAAGACCGTGTCTCAAGCAGGCACCAGTTTATATCTGGCCGGTGAAGCCAAAATAATACCTTCTGAATGTTCGATGCCCAATAATAATGAATAAAGCTAGGAAGGCCCATTCCACCTACATCACAACCTCTTTGGAGAAGGCGCTTATTAATACTTGGGACCTTATTTTCCCAAATAAAGGAGGTTATAGCTTAGTCGACTGATTTGAAAAATAACTTAGATATGAAAACTGGCAAGCACTGGAACAAGTAAAGAAATCTGGGAAGTATAGTCATTTTCAATGATTGAATTCTCCCAGCTATAGTAAGGGGTGTAGTGTTCTCGCTCAGGTGTAAGAGAACGCTGAACTAAACACCAAGGTAAACCGTAGTCAATGAAAACAGGATTGCAGTAAGATTAACCATTTACTGTTCACTCTTCCACATTAACGTATGGTGAAAACTGTTGATAAAACAATACAAGATTTGTACAGTGTTTGGTTCCTTCTTGATATCACATTTACATCGTAAATACTTGCAAAAGTAAACTACAACAACTACATTACATTAAAATGCAGCATACAGTCAGAATCTACCTACGCCATTGACTGCTTTAAATACACTTCAACACAAACTGTCCGCAACTCTTTAACTAACGAAAACATAAACCTTATCGACCATCATTACTTTTAACAGAATCAGCGTTAACATTTTAATTCAACATATCGATTATCTCATGAACTTACGGCGTTGCTTCACTATGTTTCTAGTGCGTAGAAAGACAACTTTTCTTGCGCTGATCCTACACATGTGAGCCCCCTCCTTCCCGTTTCTCCAAACCAGTATTTTCCCACAAGACGCAGCGAAACCGGATGTGACGTCATCGCATGCCGCAATATATCTCAGACAACAAATTTACTTTAAACAATCCTAACTTTAACTAAAAAATGCTAACAAATAAATTACTAAAGCGAAAATATTATAAACTAAACAAATGCCATAAAGGCAACACAAGGGGTAAACTGCACCATCTCTCAAAATCAGCCTTCAGTTGGCTAACCTGAGGTCTGTAGTTAGCATCAAACAGAGATGTAAAAGAGCGAGTAACTTGTATTCCTAGGTATACAAAACCATCTTGAGATAAAGGAAAATGTAAAGATTCCTGTTGGATCTGTAGGGCCAAGTTATTAATGGGAAAGCATTTGTTTTTTTGAAGGTTCAGTTTTTAGCCAGAGAAGGCTCCAAATTGACCTAATAATGACACAATAGCAGGACTGCTACCTACAGGCTCGCTAACATAAAGTAAGAGGTCGTCAGCATATAGGGATACACGGTGTTCCATGTCCCCTCTCCTAACACCTTGAAATAATGTCGCTGACTTAAGTGCAATAGAAAGAGACTCAACTGCAATTGCAAAAAGAAGAGGAGACAATGGACAGCCTTGGCGAGTACCACGTGTTAATGGGAAATAGTCAGGTCGAAAATAATTCGTCTGTATACACACTAAAGGCGAGTGATATAATAGCTTAACCCAGGCTACAAATATTCTGCCAAATCCAAATTTCTCCAAAACATTAAACAAGGATACCCACTCCACTCTATCAAACGCCTTCTCCGCGTCCAAGGAGATAACAACCTCCGGACTTGGAGAATCACTGGGTGAATAAATCACATCAGCCAGTTGATGGATATTAAAAAAAGAATGCTGATTTTTAATAAAACCTCTTTGATCATCTGAGATTATCTTGGGAAGGGGGCATTCTAAGCGGCACACAAGCATTTTAGCCAAAATTTTTACATCCACATTCAAAAATGAGATGGGGCAATATGATCCACATTGAGTTGGGTCCTTGTCCTTTTTAAGAAGAAGTGAAATAGATGCCTGTGAAAGAGTAGGGGTAAGGAACCTGTTCTCCAAAGATTCCTGAAACACTTCTAGAAGAACCGGTATGAGCTTATCTTTAAATTTCTTATAAAATTCTATCGGATAACCATCAGGACCTGGGGACTTACCACTCTGCATAGCCATAATGGCATTACTAATCTCTTCCTGCCCAAGAGCCCAATCTAAATTCTCCACCTCCTCTGGTTCAAGTTGGTATTTCCAAATTATCTAAAAACGTTCCATATTTGTTATATCTGAGGGAAACTGAGGTGTACAGAGAGAAATAAAATATTGCAAAGATATTATTAATCTCTTTTGGATTGCTTGTCAAGTTTTGGTGCGTGTCTCTTATCTGGGGAATAAGTCGTGATGCAGCTTGACGCTTCAACTGATGAGCCATTAGCCAGCTCGCCTTGTCACCATATTCATAACAGAGGCCACGTGTCTTAAGAATTAATTGTTCTGACAGGTTTGTAGATAGAAGATTAAACTTCGCTTGCAAATCAGACGGGCTTTTATATAATTCCGCAGAGGGTGCCTCAGAATATTGCCTATCCAGGTCCAAAATAGATTGTGATAACACTTGCATTTCCTTCCTACCCTCTTTATTGGCATGTGAAGTATAAGATATTATTTGACCCCTCAAGTCAGCTTTTTTAAAGTTTCCCAAAGTAAAGAGTACAATACCGACTCAGTTTTGTTAGTCTCGAAGAATGTGTCAATGTTAGCCGATATATAACCACAAAATTTCTCATTGGAAAGCAAAAGGGGATTAAGTTTCTACAAAGGCCATTCTCTAATGTTTAAAGAAAAACATAGGTCTAGTTTCACGGGTGAGTGATCAGATATAACTATAGCAGTGTACTCAATTTGTCTAATCATTGATATCAAGGAGCTATCTACAAACGTTTGTATAAAGAAATAGTCTAGCCTGGAATAGGAGTGGCGAACATGAGAAAAGAAAGAGAATTGCCTAACTGATTGATTCAAATATCTCCAAGGATCCATATAACCATTTTGTTTCATAAACATCGAGAAGTCCTTTGCCATATCAGAAGATGTTCCTCTAGAGCTAGACCTATCAAGCAGTGGGTCAATAGCACAGTTCAGATCTCCTGAAAAGATTAGCTGGTGTGTATTCAGATTAGGTATTAATGACAAAACCTTATTTGCAAAGTGGATGTCGTCCCAATTAGGGGCATAAATATTTACCAAAATGACAGGTATCTGAAAGAGAGATCCAGAAACTATAATAAAGCGACCATTAGGGTCACTGATTACATCAGATGGTGCAAACTGCGTTCTTTTGGCGATTAATATTGCCGCCCCCCCCCCCGGACCTACTATTAAATCTGGAATTAAAAACCTGACTAATTCATGCTTTATGAAGTCTATTATGGTCTTTCACTCTTAAGTGTGTCTCTTGCAGAAATCAACCAAAGGAGTTGAATGACTTCAGACCTGTTGCCTTGACGTCGCACGTGATGAAGACCATGGAGCGGCTGATAATACAGAATCTGAGGCCACAAACCAGGCACGCCCAGGATCCTCTTCAGTTTGCGTATAAGGAGAAGGTGGGAGTGGAGGATGCTATCACGTATTTGCTGCACAAATCACTCTCTCACCTAGAGGGGGTCAGTTGTGCTATGAGGATTACATTCCTTGACTTCTCTAGTGCATCCAGCCCAAGATCTTAAGGCACAAACTAACGGAGATGGGAGTAGACTCTCACATGGTGGATTGGATAGTGGACTACTTGACAGATAGACCTCAGTATGTGCGGTTGGGAGACTGTAGGTCTGACACGGTGGTCAGCAGCACAGGGGCGCCGCAGGGAACCGTACTCTCTCCGGTCCTGTTCACCCTGTACACATCAGACTTCCAATATAACTCGGAGTCCTGCCATGTGCAGAAGTTCGCTGATGACACGGCCATAGTGGGGTGTGTCAGGAATGGATAGGAGGAGGAGTATAGGAAACTGATACAGGACTTTGTGATATGGTGCAACTCAAACTACCTGCGTCTCAATATCACCAAGACCAAGGAGATGGTGGTGGACTTTAGGAGATCTAGGCCTCATATGGAGCCAGTGATCATTAATGGAGAATGTGTGGAGCAGGTTAAGACCTACAAGTATCTGGGAGTACAGTTAGACGAGAAGCTAGACTGGACTGCCAACACAGATGCCTTGTGCAGGAAGGCACAGAGGCGACTGTACTTCCTAAGAAGGTTGGCGTCATTCAATGTCTGTGGTGAGATGCTGAAGATGTTCTATAGGTCAGTTGTGGAGAGCGCCCTCTTCTTTGTGGTGGCGTGTTGGGGAGGAAGCATTAAGAAGAGGGACGCCTCACGTCTTAATAAGCTGGTAAGGAAGGCGGGCTCTGTCGTGGGCAAAGTACTGGAGAGTTTAACATCGGTAGCTGAGCGAAGGGCGCTGAGTAGGCTACGGTCAATTATGGATAACTCTGAACATCCTCTACATAGCACCATCCAGAGACAGAGAAGCAGTTTCAGCGACAGGTTACTATCGATGCAATGCTCCTCAGACAGGATGAAGAGGTCAATACTCCCCAATGCCATTAGGCTTTACAATTCTACCGCCAGGACTTAAGAACTTTTTAAAAGCTATTATTAATGCTTTTGAGATAGTGATTTAGATGCATATCATATTTTTTTTACTGAGTTAAGTATTGTATGTAATTAGTTTTGCTACAACAAGTGTATGGGACATTGGAAAAAAGTTGGAATTTCCCCATGGGGATGAATAAAGTATCTATCTATCTATCTATCTAATTGTTTCAGATGAGAGAAAATTTAGCTCTTTTAACAGGACCATTGAGCCCCTTTACATTCCAAGAAATAAACCTCCCAGGGTGGCCTCCATCAGCAGCACTCATGTTAACCATATCAAAAGACACACAGGGTCCACAATCCAAAACAGTGTGAGGGCACAAGCAGCACACAATAACGCACAATGAAAAGAAAGTCTGGCCAATCCGTAACACACAAAAGAATAAGCTGCCATGGTAATCCCCCAAAACACTCCCCCCACCTCTTTACACAAACAAAAAAAAAAATTAACCTCCGAAGCCTAGATCTACCTCCCCAACTGAGGATGATCGCAGGCATTACCAAACAAAAAAATTCCAATGCATTTCCCATACAACCAAACGTTCAATCTAATCTCAGGTGGCTTCCCTCCTTAGAAGTTAAATCAACACTTATTCTACCTTTAATATATATAACACAAGCAAAGCATTAAAAACACAAAAAAAAGGAAACAAAATCCCAGAGATACAAATCCCAAATATTTACATTTTCCTGGTTGAAAGTTTTTGTTAATCAGATTCCGCAGCATAGCAGTTTGACCCGATCGTGTTCCACAAATTAAACTGGAAAAAATGAACAAAGAAGTGAATTGCGAAAATTAACAGTTGGCCTCGGCAGGAGGACCCTTCAATGCTGCATGAATAACCTAAAAAAAAGTCATTGCTCTTCTCGTTCTTCTTCTCCCCAGCGCGAATGGTAAAACTCTTCGGCCGCCTCTGATGGGAATGCTTTTCCGCTTCTTCCTAGTAGCCTTATAATCTTCTAGATCTCTAACATTACCTAGCTCTCTGAACCTTTTGCTGTAAGCTTTTCTTTTCTTCTTGAATAGATTTGTACACCATGGTTCCTATACCCTACTGTAACTCTCCCGTATCATTGGAACGTACCTATACAGAACTCTACACAAATATCCCCTGAATATTTGCCACATTTCTTCTGTACTTTTCCCTGAGAACATCTGTTTCCAATTTAAGCCTCCAATTTCCTGCCTGATACCCTCATAATTCCCCTTACTCCAATTGAACACTTTTCTAACTTGTCTGCTCCTATCTCTCTCCAATGCTATTGTAAAGGAGACAGAATTATGATCACTATCTCCAAAAAAATGCTCTCCCACTGACACCTGACCAGGTTCATTTCCCAGTATCAAATCAAGTACAGCCTCTCCTCTTGTAGGCTTGTCTACATACTGTGTCAAGAAACCTTCCTGAACACACCTAATAAACTCTAGCCCATCTAAACCCCTTGTTCTAGGGAGATGCCAATCGATATTTGGGAAATTAAAATCTCCCATCAGGACAACTCTGTTATTATTACACCTTTCCAGGATCTGTTTCCCTATCTGCTCCTCGATATCCCTGTTACTATTGGGCGGCCTATAAAAGTCACCCAGTTAAGTTATTGACACCTTCCTGTTCCTAACCTCCACCCACAGAGACTCTATAGACAATCCCTCCATGGCGTCCACCTTTTCTGCAGCCGTGACACTATCTCTGATCAACAGTGCCACGTCCCCACCTCTTTTGCCTCCTTCCCTGTCTTTTCTGAAACAACTAAAATCCCCACTTGAAGTAACCATTCCTGTCCCTGAGCCATTCAAGTCTCTGTAATGGTCACCACATCATATCTCCAAGTATTGATCCACGCTCTAAGCTCATCTGCTTTGTTCACAACACTCCTTGTATTAAAATAGAACTAGTCAAGTGCTCTTGACCCTCATTTATTCACCATCCCCATTGATGACTTGCAGAAAGGGGTATGAGTAAAGTCTTCAAGTTTACTGAAAATACCAAAATAGATGGGAGGACATGCTGTGATGAGAATATTCTGATGGCTCAACAAGGTAAACATAGACTGACTGAGTGATGAAAACCTGACAAATGGAAGTGCAAGGCAGTGCACTGTGATTGGAAAAATCAAAGGGCAGATTGTTACCTGTGGAGAGGAGTTGCAAATCATTGAATAACACATGCTTTTGTGCATGAAATATTAAAAATTAGCATGTGTGCACTGGAGTTAGGTGCAAATGACATATTGTCCTTTACCACTAGATGGGACTTTAAAAATAATAAAGTATTTTTACAATTGTATAGAAAGTTAGCAAAGCCTCAGTTGGAGAACTATGTACAGCTTGAGCTCCCTAAAGGGATATACTAGCACTGAAGTGAGTTTAGCTGAAATTCGCAAGGCTAATCCCAGGATAAAGTTACACTATTGTCAATGGCTGAAGAGATTAGCTTTGTAATTTTTGGAGTTTAGATAATTTTAAAGTGATCTTACTGAAATGTCCTAAGGGAAAATGACAGACAAGATACTGAGGTATTTCCCTGAATGAGAGAATCTCACATGAGAGGACATGGTTACTAAATGCTGGGCTATCATTTAAATCAGAGGTGCATAGGAAATTATTCACCCAGAAATGTTGAATTTTTGTATTTCTCTATCTTGAAGCACTATGGGAATATAACAGTCATTTGAAGATAGACTGGATTATTTTTCAACAGTCAAGGAATTGAGGACTATGTAGAATTGGTACTCAACAGACATGGGGCCTGGGGTTGATGAGCCATGATTATATTGAATGGAAGGTAGGTTTAAGGAGCTGAATGGCCTAATTCTGCTTCTACATTTGTGTATACTTAAACCATGTACTTATTAGGAGCAAGAGAAGACCCTTTGGCCCATTGAAGCTGTTCTGTCAATCACTTATATCAAGGCTGATCTACTTCAGTTCTTTTTTTCTGCATTATCCCCATGTCCCATAGTTCCTGTATATCAGAAATCTAGCAATTTCCATTTTGAAGTAACCCAGTGACCAAGTCTCTTACAGCCCTTTGTGGAGAGTTCCAAAGACTTGCCACCCTTTGCATGAAGAACTTTCTCCCCATTTCCATTCTGAGTAGCCTATTCATTATTCTGAGACTCTGGTTCATAATCTACATTCAACGTACATTAATCCCGCAAAGAATTATGTAGGTTTTAATGAGATCAGTTTTCGTTCTTCTAAACTCTGGAGTAAGCATGTCCAGTCTAATCAATCTGTGTTCATTCTGAAAAAGTGAATTCTCAGAAACTGGTCTTGTGAATCTTTGATACACTCCCTCTGTAGCAAGACTACCCAACTTTTCTGTAGGTATGGAAAGAAAAACTGTACGGAATATTTCAGATACAGGTTCACCAAGGCCTTAGAAAATTCTATAAATTATGCGCACAATCATCACACCATCAAGAAGTTCCTTGTTAAAAATAATTCCATTAATATCTGCAGAAAATACAGTGGCATGCAAAAGTTTGGGCACCCCTGGTCAAAATGTCTGTTACTGTGAATAGCTAAGCGAGTAAAAGATGACCTGATTTCCAAAAGGCATAAAGTTAAAGATGACACATTAATTTAAGCAAGATTACTTTTTTATTTCTATCTTTTACAGTTTCAAAATAACAAAAAAGGAAAAGTGCCCAAAGCAAAAGTTTGGGCACCCTGCATGGTCACTACTTAGTAATAACCCCTTTGGCAAGTATCAAAGCTTGTAAACGCTTTCTGTAGCCAGCTTTCAATTCTTGTTTGGGGGATTTTCGCCCATTCTTCCTTGCAAAAGGCTTCTAGTTCTGTGAGATTCTTGGGCCGTCTTGCATGCACAGCTCTTTTGAGGTCTATCCACAGATTTTCGATGATGTTTAGGTCAGGGGACTGTGAGGGCCATGGCAAAATCTTCAGCTTGTGCCTCTTAAGGTAGTCCACTGTGGATTTTGAGGTGTGTTTAGGATCATTATCCTGTTGTAGAAGCCATCCTCTTTTCATCGTCAGCATTTTTTTTTAAACAGACGGTATGATGTTTGCTTCCAGAATTTGCTGGTATTTAATCGAATTCATTCTTCCCTCTACCAGTGAAATGTTCCTTGTGCTACTGTCTGCAACACAAGCCCAAAGCATGATCGATCCACCCAGTGCTTAACAGTTGGAGAGGTGTTCTTTTCATGAAATTCTGCCCCCTTTTTTCTCCAAACATACCTTTGCTCATTGCAGCCAAGAAGTTCTATTTTAACTTCATCAGTCCACAGGACTTGTTTCCAAAATGCATCAGGCTTGTTTAGATGTTCCTTTGTAAACTTCTGACACTGAATTTTGTGGTGAGGATGCAGGAAAGGTTTTCTTCCGATGATTCTTCCATGAAGGTCATATTTGTGCAGGTGTCGCTGCACAGTAGAACAGTGCACCACCACTCCAGAGTCTGCTAAATCTTCCTGAAGATCTTTTGCAGTCAAACACGGGTTTTGATTTGTGTTTCTAGCAATCCTATATGAGCAGTTCTCTTGGAAAGTTTTCTTGGTCTTCCAGACCTCAATTTGATCTTCACCGTTCCTGTTAACTGCCATTTCTTAATTACATTACGAACTGAGGAAACGGCTACCTGAAAATGCTTTGCTATCTTCTTATACCCTTCTCCTCCTTTGTGGGCATCATTTATTTTAATTTTCAGAGTGCTAGGCATCTGCTTAGAGGAGCCCATGGCTGCTGATTGTTGGGACAAGGTTCAAGGAGTCAGGATATTTATAAAGCTTTGAGAATTGTATCACCTGGCCTTTCCTAATGATGGTTGTCAACAAGCCATAGCCCAAACAAGCTAATTAAGGTCTGAGACCTCAGTAAAAGTTATCTGAGAGCTCAAATCTCTCGGGGTGCCCGAACTTTTGCATGGTGCTCCTTTCCTTTTTCTCACTCTAATATTGTACAAAACAAAAATAATACACTAATCTAACTTAAAATGTTGAAAAAATGTTTCATCTTTAACTATATGACTTTTGGAGATCAGTTCACAGTAACAGAAATTTTGACCAGGGGTGTGCAAACTTTTGCATGCCACTGTATGTATTCTTTTGTGTTTTGCTTAAAATTTTTGTCTCGAAAACTTAAATCCTGAAATACAGCACATGAATTTAGAAGGATGAGAGGGGATCTGATTGAAACATATAAGATTATTAAGGGATTGTACACGCTAGAGGCAGGAAACATGTTCCCAATGTTGGGGGAGTCCAGAACCAGAGGCCACAGTTTAAGAATAAGGGGTAGGCCATTTAGAATGGAGTTCAGGAAAATCTTTTTCACCCAGAGAGTTGTGGATCTATGGAATGCTCTGCCTCAGAAGGCAGAGGAGGCCAATTCTCTGGATGCTTTCAAGAAAGAGTTAGATAGAGCTCTTAAAGATAGCGGAGTCAAGGGATATGGGGAGAAGGCAGGAACGGGGTACTGATTGTGGATGATCAGCCATGATCACATTGAATGGAGGTGCTGGCTTGAAGGGCCGAATGGCCTACTCCTGCACCTATTGTCTATTGTTTATTGTCTATTATCCCTTCAGACAACTTAGAAACAATGCAATGGTCAGGAGTTCATCATCTGCTAATTTTAATGATAAATGTTTAAATCCTCACTCCAGGAAACATTTGATTCCTTTAATTCACTTGCAGACCAAAATATGATTCATAAACTACAATGGAAACAAAGACAGAACTGAACCACCCAATAAGACTGCAAAGGGTTAATAGCTTTCAACTCTGACCAGACTGGGACTGAAGGTGAACAGAAACAGCAGATATTGTATAAAGATGCCGCCTCGAGAAGGGAAGATCCCCACAATACAGACCACGTCTTGTTTTCACAGCAACCATTCGGCAAGAGGTACAAAAGTCTGAAGCCTCACACCACTAGATTTAAGATTCAACCACTTGGTTCTTGAACAAACTGGCAAAATCCTGATCACTATACTTTCGTTACTTTGACTATTTCGCACTAAAATTGACTTCTTTTTATTCTATGTTCTTTCTGGTCCATAAATTATGTTTAAATTAAGTTTTTTTTGCAAATGTTACTTTTATACCATATGCACGTGATGCTGTTGCCAGGAAGTTTTTCATTGCATCTGCGCATTCATGTATTTTGCACATGAAAATATACTTAACTTTGCTTTTGGTTGGGTGATAAAGATAAACCTTCAACAAATATGTTCTGGAAAAGGCACACCCACATTCACACATTCTCAATTCCTACATTCCTTTCACTGCATTGCCAGTTTTGTTGCCTGTTTAGTTTTGGTTGTTATTTTAAATTTTGTAGCCTGGGAAAACACTTGAAGGTCATTCTCTTTAGAACATAGTAACCTTTCTTTCTACTCCACCCATGCAAAACGACATTCCGTTTTCTCTAAAGTGCCCAGGCAGCCATTTTAGCATTACCAGGGTGAATATATAAGTGCACTTTAACAATAAAAAATGACATTCAATGGTCCCCTGGTTACATTCTCCCTGCATAAAAGTAAGCGTCCTTGATTACCCGCTCATTGTAAAGGTACTTTTAACCTCTTTGACTGCTTCTCTGAATGGAACTGAACTTATAGACTAGCTAGTATTTGTGACACTGCTGCAGGATTTATGGAGGCTACATCTAAAATGGACCTTGGTTCATGTTGTGGGTTAGAGTGCTGTCTGGTATTTATTCTTTTATTCCTGCGGGGTGCTACAACAGGAAGACTAATAATGTCTGATCCTGTATCAGCAGTCACAGGCCCTATTGGCTCAGTTCCAGAAGTTTAGCTGTCAAGGCTAGGGTGGAGATTATATACACCCTGTTCTGACACATCTTCTCCAAATATCACGCCATCCTCTGAATCCTCAGAATCTGATTCCTGTCCCAGGGGAGGACTAGTCTGAATAACAGGGGTTTCTAGTCACCTTTGGAGACTGGAGAGGGAATATTCTCACAGGGCCTGATGTATACCCTGTTCACCCTCTTGATGGGCGCTCTCTCCAAAGGTTCCACAGTGTATGTGTTGTCTAGCACCTCTATCACCCTGTAGACAGTTGATTTCTGAGCATCCTGGATCTTATTACGGCCTAATGGTCTGTTCCAGAGGTAAACTAGTAAACTAGTGCATTTACGCCAATCTGGAGACAATGAATTTTATCCTCCTGTAAGGCAATGCATTCTGCTGCCTTCTGCTCAGAGTACTCTTTTGCTCTGGCATGAGCATCACTCAGTTGTTTCTGGTGTATGGCTAACCAGTCATATTTCCTGTCTGCAGACTGTTCCTGCCCCAGCAGAGCATCCACGGGCAAGTGGGGATCAACACCAAACGGTAGGTAGTAAGGGGAATATCCAGTGGTTGCGTGAGATGTCACATTACACGCATTCACTAACTCTGGTAGATGCTCTGGCCACCTGTGTATCTTTTCGAGGACAACGCATGCAAAAAATCATGCATCGTCCCGTTTAAAAGCTCACACTGAGCATTGTCAGTAGGATGATGGGGTGTGGTATGACTTTTCTTTACCCCGTATAGTTTGCAAAGCTCAGTTATGACCCTGCTACGGCCCTGGTCAGAACGTATCCTCTGGGGAACACCGTACTCCATAAACCATTCCCTCAAGAGCACCTTTGCTGTGTGGTATCCGCCTTTTGATCGAGATAGTAATAGAATACAAAGCTGTGCAAAGTGGCAGATGGAGTGCAAAGTTCAAAGAACATTTATTATCAAAGTATTAATATATTATATTTATACATATTCAGATTTGTCTCCTTACAGACAGCCACAAAGAAACCTAAAAGAACCCATTAAAAAGGTCCCAATATGCAGGGAGAAAAAAAAACCGTGCAAACAGTAAAAGTAAGCAAATAGCATTCGGAACAAAAGAGAGTCCACAGACATGAAGCCCAGAGCAGCCGGAGCAGGCCACAGCCTCAGGTTCAGTTCAGTGCAGAGCCAAGTAAATATAACAGAGCAGCAAGCAGAAACAGCCCGACTCTCACCTCTTGTCACGACAGCCTGCCTTCCCAATCCACCTGGCCATAATTGTCCAAGTATCAGATCGTTCCTTTCACCAGGACCCAGACTCTGTCACATCAACATACCCTGAGTATGGGACCCACTGCCAAGCTTCAGCCCTTACCCAAGCTCTCCAAATCAGCCTGGTACTTAGATCCATCAAACCTCACTCTTGGTCTAGATGGACAGACCTTGAATCTGCCTCTCCTCCGCTCCACTTTGCCTGCAATATGCCTCAACATCACCCTGACTTTGCCTTGAAAATGTCTTGCCCTCTCCTTGATTACACCTTGCACGCACATGCCTTGACCTTCGATTCAGCCTCACTTTTCCATTGTATACCCTGATCGTTTACCATGAATTTTATAAGAAAATGTGTTGTTAATGAAGTATTTAGTTGTATATTTTGTTTTATTTAGCATCAGCGAGTGACCACTGGGCTTCTGCAGTGCCATCCTAAACCAGAAGCCAATCCAGCAAAGTGATTCACTTTGGATGGTCAAATTTGAAGGCAGAATAAGGGTTACTGGCAGGTTCCTAGCAGTGTGGTGGAACAGAGGGTTCTTGGTGATCCCTCAAAATTGCACTGCCAGTTGATACAATGGTTAAGAAGGCACATGATGTGTTTATCTTCATTATTTGGGGAGAGGGGGTTGAGTTCAAGAGCCATAGGGTAATACTGCAGCTCTATAAAATCCTGGTCAAACCACACTTCAAGTATGGTGTTCAGTTCTGGAGTCTCATTAAAGGAAGGACATTTACACTTTAGAGAGGGTGCAGAGAAGATATACCAAGTTACTGCCTGGATTGGAGAGCATGTCTTGCAAGGATAGGTTGAGCTAGCTAAGGCTTTTCTTTCTGGTGCAAAAGAGGATGAGAGGTGACTTGATAGAACAGTACGGAGTGATAAGAGTGGATAGCCAGCGATTTTTTTTGCAGGTTGAAAAGGACCAACAGAAAGAGGCATAATTTTAAGGTAATTGGAAGAAAGTATAGGGCAAATATCAGAGGTAAGTTTTTTTTAAAATACGCAGTGTAGTGGGTGCACTAAACACGCTTCCAGAGGTAGTGTTAGTGACAACTACATTAGAGACTCTTACTTAGGCACATAGACAATAGGATAATCAAGGGCTATGTGGGACGGAAGGGTTAGATTGATCTTAAAGTAATTTAAAAGATCAGTACAATATCGTGGGGTGAAGATCCTGTACCGTGCTAGAACGTTCTATACTCTATGAGACGACCCCCTGATGTGTTTTGCAGTTCCCACAAAATTATCAGAAGATTCTCCTGCAACAGTTGATTAAAAAAATAGAAAACCAATTATATTTAGAATGTTTTACTGGGTATTGTTAGCTTCCTTCTATCCATTTGGTATCTCGACACTCCTTAGTATTAAGCCTTTACTGCGGAACTATTCCAGCCGGATGTGCTACTTGCAAGAGAGTTACAAGATATCTATGCCTAGGCAGGGTCATGCCCTTAGGACTGTAAGACAGAGGAGCAGAATTAGGCCATTTGTCCCATCCAGTCTGCTCTGCCATTCAATCAGGCCGATCCGCTTTTTTCCCCTCCTCAGCCCCACTTCCCAGCCTTCTCTCCGTAACCTTTTGATCAGCTCTGCCTTATATACACCCAACAACCTGGCCTCCACAGCTGCCTGTGGTAACAAGTTCACCATCCTCTGGCTAAAGGAATTTCCCCACCTCTTTATTTTAAATGAACGCACCTCTATCCTGCAGCTGCGCACTCTTATCCTAGACTCCCCCACCATGGGAAGCCATGTCCTTCCTATCTCCTTGAGTGAACGAGGATCTGTGCACCATCATTCAGTGTTCCATAGAGCAGTGGTTTTTCAACAATGAAGATCAGTGAGCTTCTGCATATGAGTGACTGGACCACTCTACCCATCTTTATCAATGCTGTATTTCAAGATCTAGTGTCCACAAGAGCATAATGGAGACACTGATATTTCAACTCAATGCGAAGAAAAACTCTGTCTGTATTTTTAACAGAGGCTCTTGGGTAGGGTGGGTGTGGATCATTGGGTAATGCTTGGGAAGCTGGGGGGAAATTTTAGAACCATGGGGAATGCTGCATAGTCTCACAGGTACGTGCAAACTCGATACAAGCAATACTGGAGATGACGATTGAACCAGCATTGTTGGAACTGAAAAGCAGCAGCTCAAGTGCTGAATTCCAATTCCACTTGCTCTTTGAAAGATGTGCAGAAAATATTGCCTGCAATATTACAAATTGTAGGAAATGTAAGTTCATCGTATCTAATTTGCTCAATAGAAACCAATTCAGCTCCAGGTATCATCTAATCTCATGCTGGACTAATGGATGATCCAAATTCACAGAACTACCAGGGCTAAGCATTCAGTATGAGCACACAGGTGAGTGACACAGTGGCAAGAAAATGGGCTTCTGACCACATTGATTAGTGTCTGAATACTTAATGTCTTAGTCTGGGGAAACAATAGAGAGCCTAGGTTTCTTACCCCATCTCATTTTGAGGATTGGATTCAACACTTCAATCAGATCTACTGCCCTTTGTTGTAGTGACAAGCAGTAGCCTTCTCACTTTAGCATTCAAGTTTCTGGAAGAACACAGCAGGGGTATAAAAAAAAACCATCAGCAAAACCAAATCAGCGATAATACCCAGCAAGTGGTGAGCAGTGAAAGATAACAAGAGCAGTCAGTGAGGATCAGAGTCAGTGAAAACCACCTCTGAGGGCTCCACCCAAGAGAGTGAAGATGGTGCTATCACTACCCACAGGTTGGGACAGGAGGCTGAATTTCATGAAGGGCAGAGAACCATGACTGGTCCCAAATATACAAAGACACAAGGGAGATGGCAGATGCTAGAAATCTGGATCAACACATACAGAATACAGGAGGAACTGAGACATACTGCAAATTCGTCCAGCATTTTGTGTGTGTTGCAAAGGAATTTGAATTTGAATTTGCTTATTATTTTCACATGTACCAAGATGCAGTGAAAGCTTGTCTTGCATACTGTACACAAAGATGAAATCATTATACAGTGGAATGAGGTAGAACAAGGCAAAGCAGTAACAGAAGGCAGGTAAAGTGTAATGACTACAGCGAAAGTGCAGTGCAGATAAAAAGGTGCAAGATCATAACAACATATTCTATAAGGTGAAGAGTCCATTTTAACGCAATAGGGAACCAATTAATATTCTAACATCAGCAAGGTAGAAGCTGTCCTTGAGCCTGGTACACGCTTTCTGGCTTTTATACTTTCTACCAGATGGAAGAGGGGAGAAGGGAAAATGTCTGGGATGGGTGGGAACTTTGATAATGCTGGCTGAGTTACTGTGGCAGTGATTAGTGTAGACAGTACACGGAAAGCAGAAATGGGCTGAACTGTATCAATACATCTGCAGTTTCTTGCTATCATGTGCAGAGCAGTAGCCATATCAATATATTATCTATCCAGAAAGGATGCTTTCTATGGTGCATAGATAATGGCAACATTTTTTTTACACACACACACACACACGCGACTGCAAAACCCCCCCACCCAGGTCAGGCATCATCTATGGAAATGAACAAACAGTTAACATTTCGGGCCAAAACAATTATTTAGGACTGAAAAGGAAGAAGGAAGATGCAGGAATAAAACGGTGGGGGCGGTGGGGGGAGGATAGCTAGAAGATGATAGGTGGGTTGAAAGGTTAAGGGCTAGAAGAGAAGGAATCTGACAGGAGGGGAAACTGGACAATAGAAGAAAGGGAAGGAGGATAGGCAGGTGAGAAGGGATGAAAGGTCAGAGTGGGACAAAGAAGAGGAGAAGCAGAGGGAAATACTTTTTTATTGGAAGGAGAAAATGATATTCATGCCATCAGACTGGAGGCTACTTAGATGGAACACAAGGAATTATTCTTCCACGCTGAGGGTAGCTTCATCCTGGCGCAAGAGGAGGCCATGGACCAACATGTTGGGATGGGAATGGGGATCGGAATTAAAATCTTTTGCCACTGGGAAGTTCCGTTTTTGGGAGATGGAGCAGAGGTGCTCGACAATATGGCTCCCCAATTTATAACAGGTCTTACCAATACAGAGGAGGTCACTTTGGGAGCACTAGTCACAATAGATGATCAGTTAAAGATGCAAAGTTGTGTGATGCCTAGTTGTGTATTTGATATTTCAGTAGTATCTGAGTAACATTGTAAATAAATTGTCTGAGGAGCCTTCAGCCCCTGTGCAGATGGAGCATGGCCACAACACATTAGGTAGCTCTGAACAGTCCCAGGTAGATGTCTTCTTTGTGTCGAAGACATTCATAGTCAGATCCACATCCTCTCCATGCCAAAGGCAGTCCCAATCAGATCTATGGTTAGAATACCCACGTTCTTCTCCAACCACTGCATCTTTCAAGCCTCAAGTAACCTACAGGAGAGCCAGATGACAGGCATCGGGATATGGAAGTTGAATGTCAAGCTGAGGACAAGAAAACATCGAGGGACTAGAGTAACTGCGCAGGTTGGAAAACCATGAAGGACCTCTTTGACTCTCCACTTCATTGGTAGGAAGCAACCAAGGAGAACATCAAGAGGTTCCTCAAAAGTGTTTAGAAAGCAAAATGGAATCAGAGGGAATTGTGCCAACTCTAGACAGACATGCAGCAACATTTCCCCCTTTCCACTGAGAGGGGTAGATGTGAGAGAAGTTCTTCTAAAAATGAAGAGACAGGACAAATACATATAAAACACGTTCTCCAAAATGGGTTTTGGGAAGGAAAGCAGAAATTGGATGAAGCTGTTTCATGCAGATATCCTTAATTCAGTCCAAATGCATGCATTGGGGACATAACCTCCCCATAAAGTCTGGAGTCTGGCAAGGTTGTCTACTCCCCCCCCCCCCCCGTTGTGTTCATGTTTTGTGTAGAACCCTTTGCTGAATCCATCAGGAAGGATGAGAGCTTAAGAGAGATAACATTTCCAGACGGTGGAGGAGCACATTTCGAAAGCTCACAATGTATGGATGAGGTTGCTGTCTTCTGCTCAGATCCATAGTCAATTCAGAAATTGATCAGCATCGGTGACCAGCATCAGGGGCCAGAGTCAACTGCATGAAGAGCGAGGTCATGCTCTTTGGCAGCTGGCCTGACTATTCTACATTGGCTTTACTGTCAGGACCGACTACCCGAAGGCGTTGGGCATTTTGTTCAGAGAGGCTGAGACATGTAACAAAAATTGGCTGGAGTGGATAAGGCAGGTCGAACAAAAACTGGGTCTGTGAAAATGACTTTCCCTGTCAATAACTTGAAGAAGTTGGTTGTGAAGTGTGATAACCTCTTAGGGCCACTGTACTTGGCACTGGTGTAGCCTGTTCATCACTTCCCTGCCTCAACAACCACCTAGGGAGTCCAATAGATTATGAAACACCAATATCCAGATAACGGGGTCACAAATGCACCCAGCATTACTGTCATCCTGATTACCACCTTTGTGTGTAGCTATGTCAAGTTGTGTTTGGACCCAAATCCATGGGCACCAAGTGTCACTACAAGCTGAGGTTCTACCTGCCACTGGTGTCCGGAGAATAGGTCCGGACCCATTGCAGAGTGAAGGTCCAGCCATCAGGAAGTGGTCAGCATGGTGTTACGAACCCCGTAACTGGGTCACTTACCAGCAAAGATAGAGAGGTCCGCTGAAGTCTGATGGTATTATTTTTAAACGTTTTTATTTATAAAGGGGCACAAAAGTAAGGTTAATACAAACATTCAGATAATATACGTCATCAATACTCAATCTAAAGCACGGGTATAGTAATAATCAACAATTCGAAGTAGCTCTATCGTTTGTCTAGGGGTAAAACCATTGTCCGATGGAAATATAAAAAGTCTCGCCAGTTCATGAAGGCTTTTAGCCGTTTGAGGGACCGCTGGGTGTTCACGGGTTGGAGAGAGAAAATAAACTTGCCAGTCTTTTGGACTCAAAGCGTTGAATCGGGAACATGAGTTCCCCGTTGTCAATTCGAACTCCTTTTCGGGGTTATCAGCCATTTGGTTCCCAAGCTAGGGGAACCGAATCACACGTGGCTCCCGAACAGCTTCACGTCCTTACGGGAGCGATGAGCGACGGTGTCTCCGTCTGGTGCGTCGCTGGGGTTCTGCCTCCTGCAGTCCCTTTTTATCGTGACTGGCAGATTTGTAAATGTCAATCAAGGTAGGGTGATACAATCCCCCTCCACATTGCCCAAGGGTGTCCATGTCCCTGAGAGCTGGCACGTAGCATCGAGTCACAATTCACACAAGTGAATTCTAAGAAGAATGGTCAAATCCGTTGCATTGTCTCTCATTTCCTGGGTCCAAGACCCGAATTAATAGCGATCTTGCAATTCTCAGGAAGGAGGGGGCTGGTCCTGCACCCTTCGGCCCCTCAGAGCTGTGGTACATTCGTAACAATGGAATGTCCTACCAATTCCGCAGGACAGGCACTCTGGAGACTGCCGGGTGAATGTCAAGGATCCTTTTGCTCCCATACACGGAAAGGCTCAGCTGGGTGGGGAGGTGCCCAAACAATGAAAGGATTTATCAACACAGGGTCTACTTGAGTAGTTTGGTGCTACGTTTTCTTATTCTTTTAAGGTTCACACTACTAAATTAACAACCATAATTGTAGAAGTTTAGCATTTTTCTCTTGTGTATAGTTTAAATTATGAATGGTCTAGTTTTGTAACAATAAAACAATCTACAGTAGTAGCAGTTACCTTGAATGTTAGGCAGACAGAACAATTTCAGCAGGTACTAGGTGATTAATTCTACAACAGAAAACCATGGACTCTAACACTTCAGCTTGTTTGGCCCAATCACACCAGGTTACTGAGCAAACCCTACAATTGTCATCAGTTTATTTTTGTTAATACTTCACAGATGCTCTATTTTTCAAATAACTTAATTACTTATTGGAATTAATAAATCATAGTTTTGGTTACCTTTCCAATGGAGTGTCTTTAAATAGCTCAATGGGATTCAGAGATAGAATGACGACATTTTTCATCTTAGAAAGTAAATGGATGCCTCTGTGCTCAGTCTCTGGATACTGGCTCAAGTTGCCAGTGAACCCCTTCATGAAGTAATAGATCTGTTTGTCTGGGTTTAGACGAGCAGCAGACTCCACTGAACACATCGCCAATGGCGTCAGCTTTAAATTGTCAGTTGATTCCAAAAACATAATGCCAGCTTTGAAAGTTTTGTCGGGAATCACTGCATCAGGTTTATCTGTTACCTGAGATAGTTTCAACATGTCGTCATTAACGGACCGATAGTATCTGTAGTACATGTACAGAGTACTACAAATCACCAACATGAGGACAACCAGACAGCCCTTATGCAAGGAAAGCATGATCCGAGTCTGAAATGTCTCCTTCAAGGCTCCTGAGAAACAAATTGCAGGATAAATATTCAAACTGAATCACATTACTCACAGAAACACATACCTGTTGCACGAAAGACCATTTGTTGCTGGCTTTTTGCAAGAGTAATACAACCTCTTACCATCATCACAGACCCCTGCAAGTTCTTTCTTTTCAGATATTTATCCACCCCTTTCTGCATGCACAATAGAATTGACCTCCATGGTGTAGCCAGCAGTCAACTCCAGACACTAAACACCTGCTCTGGGACAGCATTCTTCCTTCTAAACATAGTTAATAATTGTACTGAAGTTAATAAGAGGTTCTGCATTTCCATTGCAAGAACGTAGAAAACCTTTCGCTGATCTCTACAAAACTCATTATATTCTGTCTGCAGGGAATAATGAGAAAGAGAAACCAGGAACTCCTACACCTAATGTCCATCATATAATTGGAACTAACAGTATTTGAGTTGACATTAAAGAGATATAGGCAAAAACAGAGTCAGCCAACACAGACCACGTTATTGATAGTTCAGATCCAATACATTTGGTGAAGCTTTGGAGAGAACAAACAGCAAGAGTCACAGGGGAATGGTTATGGTTAAGGATTATATTGTGTCTCAAATGGCACTTAATTTCTTAATGAATTCTGTGACACCTTCCACAGCTCTCTGTGGCAAAGAATGCCAAAGACTTACACCTTCTCAAGGAATGGACAAATATTGATTTGGCTGGGGGAATGGCTCAGGGATGGCTGGTGGAAAGTGGGAAAATCATATTGCAGGAACTTTGCTTGCAAGGAACACGCTGAGACTGTAAGTGTCCATTGCAACTCTCACAAATTCAGACAACATCACTCTCTGTTTAAAGTACAAATATTGTTTAAATTTTAAATGGCAGCAGCCGCAACACCATAAAATTATTTTTTAAAAACTGATTTCTGAAATTGAATGTGTGAACCTGAGGCATGAGATTCCTTTGCAGGTAAGTCTACAGTGATCATCTTCGGTCTGAAAAAATTAACTGCATCTTTCAAATGGTGAAAATGAAGAACAACAGTGAGCTGAAGATTTTGAATAGGAAATGGAAGTTTGTAAAACAAAATGATGTTAGTCTGGGATGAGGGAACACCTTGAAAAAGTACAGGGAATGAGTCTACAGCCATTTTGTGAGAACTTAGTCAGAGTACCAGTTCACAGGCTTGAGGGTAGATAATGGTGAAAAACACATTTGTCTGGAAAGTACTGGGTAGATTTTTGAAGGGATCTTGAACAGTAAAGAAAAGGTAAATTTTTTGTGCAAGTCTGAATCTTCTCCTAGATTGGGTTACAGAGCGAGAAAAGCAGTCAGGAATCTGTGGTTCCCTCCAATAGTATTGTGGAGTGGATTACTGGTTGACAAGTATAATTTCATTAACCATTTTCTTTCTGGATTTTATTTTTCTTTATATAATCTTAAGAGTAATTTGTTATCACCTTTAGTTAAGTGGATACCTCTTGCTGTTGAATCAGAAAAGAATAAGGCACGAATTTTAAAGTATTTTCAGTATAGTGACCTAATTGACATTGTTTAAGACATTCATATAGTTCAGTCAATACTTTCATATATCATCGATGCTGATTAGTCCTGATCAACATGCAAATGAAGTTTTCACTTAGATTCCAACAGTCTGTCCTCACTGGGGTTAAACTACAGTAACTATCCTGTAATTATTCATTTAATTATTTGCTCCATTTTAAAAATTAAAACGAGCAATCCTCTGGTGGTCTGGCACCATGCCTGAAACTAGGCAGGACTCTGGTAGTGAAACAATTCCAGGACGGAGTTCCTGGAATTGTTTCACTTGCTTCTATTAAAAGCTTGGGATACATTATACATCTTACTGGCAATTTCAGTAGTTTCAAAGCCACTGATGTTTTCCATCGTACCATGTTTGTCCACTCCAAACGTTCACCCTTATTCACCTTAATAACACATTCAGCATTCTCCCCCCTTCCGCCCATATGCACTGCCACCATATACAGTTACCTCTGTGCCTTTTAATAGGCCCCACTATTTCCTCAGTTACTTTCCCGTTGTTTGTAAAAAAAAACATCTTTGTTGTTTTGCATTTCACACACCAACTTGCCCCTCTTTGCTTTCTTAATTGTCCTTTTAATTTCAACCCGTGTCAGACATAAACTTCCCTTTCCATTTCCAAGAAGCCTCTCTCCACGTTGTTTCTGATCTGTCATACCCCGCCATTCTCTTTGGGACTGTGCTGCAGCTGAACCTTTTGAGCCTCCTGGAGGCTGCTTAGCAAGAGCCCATAGAAATACAGGGAAGTTACTGGCATGGGTGGAGCATTGGCTGGTCAGCAGAAAACAGAAAGTGAGAATAAATGGATCCTATTCTGGCTGGCTGCTGGTTACCAGTGGAGTTCCACAAGGGTCAGTGCTGGGACCGCTGCTTTTTTTGATGCATGTCAATGATTTGGATTATGGGATTAATAAGATTTGTGGCTAAATTTGCTGATGATACCAAGATAGGTGGAGGAGTGGGTAGTGTTGAGGAAACAGAGAGCTTGCAGAGAGACTTAGATAGTTTAGGGGAATGGGCAAAGAAGTGGCAAATGAAATACAATGTTGGAAAGTGTATGGTGATGCACCGGTGGATGAAAAAACAGGCAGACTGTTATTTTGATGGGGAGTGAATTCAAAATGAAGAGGTGCAAAGGGACTTGGGAATCCTTGTGCAAGATACCCTAAAGGTTAACCTGTAGGTTGAGTTGGTGGTGCAGAAGATGAATGCAATGTTGGCATTCATTTCTAGAGGTATAGAATACAAGAGCAGGGATGTGATGTTGAGGCTCTATAAGACACCCGTGAGACCACACTTGGAGTATTGTGTGCAGTTTTGGCCTTATTTTAGAAAGGATATACTGACATTGGAGAGGGTTCAGAGAAGATTCACTAGAATGATTCCAGGAATGAAAGGGTTACCGTATGAGGAACGTCTGGCAGCTCTTGGGCTGTATTCCCTGGAGTTCAGGAGAATGAGGGGGGATCTCACTGAAACATTCCAAATGTTAAAAGACCTGAACAGATTAGATATGGCAAAGTTACTTCCCATGGTAGGGCAAGAGCACACAACTTCGGGATTGAACGACGTCCATTTAGAACAGAAATGCGAGAAATTACTTTGGTAAATCTGTGGAATTTGTTGCCACGAGCAGCTATGGAGGCCAAGTCATTGAGTGCATTTAAGGCAAAGATAGATTCTTGATTAGCCAGGGCATCAAAGGGTGTGGGGAAAAGGCAGGGGAGTGGGGATGACTGGAAGAATTGGATCAGCCCATAATTGAATGGCGGAGCAGGCTTGATGGGCCTAATGGCCTGCTTCTGCTCCTATATCTTATGATCTTAAAAAAAAAAGAGCAGGGATTTTACCAGGTGCTGCGATTAAAGGGTTGATGCACCATCAATAACTCTCTGAGACGTGAGACGAGATATAGGCTTTTATTGATTGGAAGAAAGAACAAGCAGCAATTGACCACCATGCTACATCCTGGAGACTGAGGGCAGGGCTCAGGCCCCAATCGCCTTTATACCGGGGTCCGTGGGAGGAGCCACAGTCAGTGGGAGGAGCCACAGGAGCAGTCAGCGTGGGGGGGTGTAGTTCACCACATGGGTATGTGCTATAACGACAAGCTTGTGTTGTTTTTACTGGAGTGGCACAGACTGAGGGGAGACCTGTTAGACGTTACAGGAACAGGAAATAGGAAATAGAAAAGGCTTCCCAGAAGGGCAGTGTTATGATAATTGTAGGGGATTTTAACATGTGAGTGGATTGGGAAAATCAGGTCGGCACTGGATCTCAAGAGAGCGAATTGGTAGAATGTCTACAAGATGGCTTTTTAGAACAGCTTGTTGTTGAGCCCACTAGGGGATTGTCTGTACTGGATTGGGTATTGTGTAATGAACCAGAGGTATTTAGAGAGATGGAAGTGAAGGAACCCTTAGGAGGCAGTGATCATAACATGATTGAGTTCACTGTGAAATTTGAGGAAGAGAAGCCGAAATCCGATGTGTTGGTATTTCAGTGGAGTAAACGAAATTACAGTGGCATGAGAGAGGAACTGGCCAAGGTTGACTGGAAAGGGACACTAGCGGGAAGCACTGCAGAGCAGCAGTGGCTGGTGTTTATGCGAGAAGTGAGGAAGGTGCAAGACAGATATTTTCCAAAGAAAAAGAAATTTTCAAATGGAAAAAGGATGCAACCGTGGCTGACAAGAGAAGTCAAAGCCAAAGAAAAAGCAAAGCAGAGGGCATACAAGGGAAGCAAAACTTAGTGGGAAGACAGAGGATTGGGAAGTTTTTAAAAGCTTACAAAAGGAAACTAAGAAGGTCATTAAGAGGGAAAAGATGAACTATGAAAGGAAGCTAGCAAATAATATCAAAGAGGATACTAAAAGCTTTTTCAAGTAAATAAAAGACAGGTGAGAGTAGATATAGGACCGATAGAAAACGATGCTGGATAAATTCTAATGGGAGATAAGGAGATGGCGGAGGAACTGAACGAGTATTTTGCATCAGTCTTCACTGAAGAAGACATCAGCAATATACCGGACATTCAAGGGTGTCAGGGAAGAGAAATAGGTGCAGTCACAATTACGACAGAGAAAGTACTCAGGAAGCTGAATAGTATAAGGGTAGATAAATCTCCTGGACCAGATGGAATGCACCCTCGTGCTCTGAAGGAAGTAGCAGTGGAGATTGCGGAGGCATTAGCAATGATCTTTCAAAAGTCGATAGATTCTGGCCTGGTTCCAGAGGACTGGAAGATTGCAAATGTCATTCCACTATTTAAGAAGGAGGCAAGGAAGCAAAAAGGAAATTATAGACCTGTTAGCTTGACATCAGTGGTTGGGAAGTTGTTGGAGTCGATTGTCAAGGATGAGGTTACGGAGTACCTGGAGGCATTTGACAAGATAGGCAGAACTCAGCATGGTTTCCTTAAAGGAAAATCCTGCCTGACAAACCTAGTGCAATTTTTTGAGGAAATTACAAGTAGGCTAATCAAGGGAGATGTAGTGGATGTTGTGTATTTGGATTTTCAGAAGGCCTTTGACAAGGTGCCGCACATGAGGCTGCTAAACAAGATAAGAGCCCATGGAATTACAGCAAAGTTACATACGTGGATAGAGCGTTGGTTGATTGGCAGGAAACAGAGAGTGGGAATAAAGGGATCCCATTCTGGTTGGCTGCCGATTACCAGTGGTGTTCCGCAGGGGTCCGTGTTGGGGTCGCTTCTTTTTACATTGTATATCAATGATTTGGATCATGGAATAGATGGCTTTATGGCTAAATTTGCTGATGATACAAAGATAGGTGGAGGGGCCGGTAGTGCTGAGGAAACAGAGAGTCTGCAGAGAGACTTGGATAGATTGGGGGAATGGGCAAAGAAGTGGCAAATGAATTACAATGTCGGAAAGTGTACGGTCATGCACTTTGGTAGAAGTAAATGGGCAGATGATTACTTAAATGGTTAGAAATTTCAAGGTTCTGAGATGCAACGGGACTTGGGAGTTCTCGTGCAGGATACCCTTAAGGTTAACCTCCAGGTTGAGTCGGTGGTGAAGAAGGCGAATGCAATGTTGGCATTCATTTCTAGAGGAATAGAGTATATTAGCAGGGATGTGATGTTGAGGCTCTATAAGGCACTGGTAAGACCTCACTTGGAATACTGGGTGCAGTTTTGGGCTCCTTATTTAAGAAAGGATGTGCTGATGTTGGAGAGGGTTCAGAGAATATTCACTAGAATGATTCCGGGAATGAGAGGGTTAACATATGAGGAACATTTGACTGCTCTTGGACTGCGCTCCTTGGAGTTTAGAAGAATGAGGGGGGACCTCATAGAAATATTTTGAATGTTGAAAAGCATGGACAGAGTTGATGTGGCAAAGTTGTTTCCCATGGTGGGGGTGTCTAGTACGAGAGGACATGACTTGAGGATTGCAGGGTGCCCATTCAGAACTGAAATGCGAAAAGAATTTTTTAGCCAGAGGGTGGTGAATCTGTGGAATTTGTTGCCACGGGTGGCAGTGGAGGTCGGGTCATTGGGTGTATTTAAGGCAGAGATTGATAGTTATCTGAGTAGTCAGGGCATCAAAGGTTATGGTGAGAAGGTGGGGGAATGGGACTAAAGGGGAGATTGGATCAGCTCATGATGAAATGGCAGAGCAGACTCGATGGGCCGGATGGCCGACTTCTGCTCCTTTGTCTTATGGTTAATAAGATTATGAAAGGCCCAGACAGACAATTTCTTTTCTAAAGGGATGAAACATCTAATATCAGAAGGCATGCATTGAATGTAAGAGGGGTTAATTTCAAATGAGATGTGAGGGGCAAGTTTTTACTCAGAGTGGTGAATGGTCTGGAATGCACTAGCTGGTATGGTGGTAGAGGCAAATACACAAGAGACTTTTCAGAGATACATGAATATGAGAAGAATGGAAGGATATGGGCATAGTGTAGGCACAAGAGATTTGTTTAGTGCACCATTTGATTACTAATTTAACCGTTTCAGTACAACATTTGTGGCTGAAGGGCCTGTCACTGTCCAGTACTGTTCTACTTTTGAAGTTATATGTTCTATATTCTGAAAAGTGAGATGATCTACTGGTGGGCAATATTATTCCAAGATTACTGTAGTTAATGCTCACATTTTGTGGGAAAGAGTCCCAAAAGCTGATGAAATTTGAGAATAATTGTCTTAATCTTCAATGTTTTATACTCTGGTGTAGGGAGAAAAGGTAACTGAGCTGTAACATTAATGTTGAAGAAACTCTCACTGAATGGATTAACTTGTTTTTACGTTGTCATATCACTAACTGGTCTGCTTTGCACAAGTCTGATAATCGCCTCTTGTTCTGATAGAAAGAGGAAAGTCTGCAGGTGTTCCAGCAACTCACCAAGATGAGCAGATTATTCTGAGCTGTTGAGACCATCTGTGGCTCCAACACCAGTAAACACAAAGTACACAGCAGATGCTGTGGTCAAATCAACACGTACAAACAAGCTGAAGGAACTCCCTGCTTCCCCTCCCCCACCCCTTCATCTTTCCTCTCATTGGTTTTTCACCTGGCACCTTCTTTATAGAGCCCCTGCCCCCTCCTTCCTCAGTCCTGACGAAGGGTTTCGACCCGAAATGTTGACTGCTCGTTTCAACAGATGCTGCCCGTCTTGCTGAGTTCCTCCAGCTTGTTTGTACGTGTGGCTCTAACACCATTTTATAGTGTCATTAACAACATAGTTACATAGAAATCAGGTGCAGAATGAGCACCTCTGCTTCTCTGAACTTTCTCCACTATGTAATGCAATCATTGCTGATTACCTATCTCAAAACTCTTTTGCCGCTCCTTCCCTATCCCCCCTTTTATATTAAAATAATTGACCTTGTACTACTAAAATATCTACAGCCCTGTGTGGTAGTGAATCCCACAAGCATCCTCCATGATACCCAAACAGAATAAAGTTTCAATCAGATTCCCTCTCATTTTCAAAATTCTTGTGAACCCATTTGACCCAATCTCGCCTTGTTTCACATTCTTGCCATCGCAGTGTGTAGTACAGTGAACCTTAATTCCTTCGATGACAAACAAAACCTCTCTTAGGAAGGAGATCAAAACTAAATGTTGTACTACAAGGGTATCCTTGCCAAGAAATGGTCAAGACATGCAAAAGGATACCTGCAAAAATCAGTGAATGTATCTGTTATGTAACTTCAACACAAAACTAATTCGAAAAAAAGACACAGGAGTCTAAAATGGGGTTCTGAGTTTTGAGTTTACTTCAAGTGAGACGCACATATATCATGTGGCAGCGTGATAATGTATGCAATTTATATACAGTAACACCCCACGAGATTTGAGCTCTCGGATAACTTTTGCCAAGGTCTCAGACCTTAATTAGCTTGTTAGGGCTATGGCTTGTTTACAATCATCATTAGGAAAGGCCAGGTGATGCAAATTTCAAAGCTTTATAAATACCCTGACTCCTCAAACCTTGTCCCAACAATCATCAGCCATGGGCTCCTCTAAGCAGTTGCCTAGCACTCTGAAAATTAAAACAAGTGATGCCCACAAAGCAGGAGAAGGCTATAAGAAGATAGCAAAGTTTTTTCAGGTAGCCGTTTCCTCAGTTCGTAATGTAATTAAGAAATGGCAGTTAACAGGAACAATGGAGGTCAAGCTGAGGTCTGGAAGACCAAAAAAACTTTCTGAGAGAACTGCTCGTACGATTGCTCGAAAAGCAAATCAAAACCCCCATTTGACTGCAAAAGACCTTCAGGAAGATTTAGCAGACTCTGAAGTGGTGGTACACTGTTCTACTGTGCAGCGATACCTGCACAAATATGACGTTCACAGAAGAGACATCAGAAAAAAACCTTTCCTGTGTCCTCACCACAAAATTCAGCATCAGATGTTTGCAAAGGAACATCTAAACAAGCCTGATGCATTTTAGAAACAAGTCCTGTGGACTGATGAAGTTAAAATAGAACTCTCTGGCTGCAATGAGCAAAGGTACTGTATGTTTGAAGAAAAAAAAAGAGTGCAGAATTTCATGAAAAGAACACCTCTCCAACTGTTAAGCACAGGGTGAATCGATCATGCTTTGGGCTTGTGTTGCAGACAGTAGCACAAGGAACATTTCACTGGTAGAGGGAAGAATGAATTTGATTAAATACCAGCAAATTCTGGAAGCAAACATCATACCGTCTGTAAAAAAAAGCTGAAGATGAAAAGAGGATGGCTTCTACAATAGGATAATGATCCTAAACACACCTCAATATCCACAATGGACTACCTCAAGAGGCGCAAGCTGAAGGTTTTGCCTTGGCCCTCACAGTCCCCCGACCTAAACATCATCGAAAATCTGTGGATTGACCTCAAAAGAGCAGTGCATGCAAGACAGCCCAAGAATCTCACAGAACTAGAAGCCTTTTGCAAGGAAGAATGGGCAAAAATCCCCCAAACAAGAATTGAAAGACTCTTAGCTGGCTACAGAAAGCGTTTACAAGTTGTGATACTTGCCAAAGGGGGTGTTACTAAGTACTGACCATGCAGGGAGCCCAAACTTTTGCTTCGGGCCCTTTTCCTTTTTTGTTATTTTGAAACTGTAAAAGATAGAAATAAAAAAGTAATCTTGGTTAAAATATTAAAGAAATGTGTCATCTTTAACTTTATGCCTTTTGGAAATCAGGTCATCTTTTACTCGCTTAGCTATTCACAGTAATATAAATTTTGACTAGAAGTGCCCAAACTTTTGCATGTCACTATATTTATTCATATATATTCATATACTTTTTAAACAAACAAAAATACTTAATCAACATATATTTACAAGATTACTCACATATTAAAATACACACTCTTCCCTGCTTAGCTATAAACTTCAACTCAACGTAGAATGCATCTGAACTTGTATACACAGAATACCGTACAACTACTATGTAATGACACCCACAGCATAGTAAAATTAAATTGTTCCATTCAGGCCTAAAGGTTTAATAACAAACAAGAGAAAATCTGCAGATGCAGGAAATTCAGACCAACACACATAATGAAACAGAGACATGTCTTTCTCTCTTATTAGGGAGAGAGAGAACCTGTGGTATGTCGAATACCAGCTGAATGAGTAGTCTTTGGGGTGCTGCAAGTCTGTGTCTTTGCTGTTGCTTTGCTGCACACTTGAGTGTTCAATGGCGGGTGCCGATACTTTTATTTTGCCGGTGGGGGGGGGGGGGGGGAGGATTGTTGCTTGCTGCCGCTTACACAGGAGGGAGGGGAGCTGGGGGGATAACTTTGGGGTTCTAACATTTAATTGTTATTCATTCTTTGGAGTACTCCTGTTTTCGTGGATGCTTGCGAAGAAACAGCATTTCAGGATGTATATTGTATACATTTCTCTGACATTAAATGTAGCTTTGAAAATACTTGGGAGCTCAGGCCAGGCACCATCTACGGAAAAGAGCAAACAGTTGACATTTCGGGCTGAGACCCTTCTTCCGGATGAGGGTCTTGGCCTGTAATGTCGACTATTTACTCTTTTCTGTAGACGCTGCCTGGCCTGCTGAGCTCCTCAAGCATTTTCTCTGTGTTGCTGAAGATTTAATTGCTGTGGAGGATTTCTTACTCTTGTTGGATAATGTCCCTCTTGACGGTGGGGGGGGGGGGAGGGGGGGTCACTGCTTGTCTGGTTACACTTGTGCCTGTGAAACAATCTCAGGTTCTGGGGTCTCCTCCATGGTGGCTATAGGAGTTGACTCTGAGGCTGCAGGAAGTCTTTCTGACAGCTCTGGCCAACTCTCTTCTCTAACAATTGACTCTGCTCTCAACTGATCAATGTGTGGTCTCAGATGGTATTAGATGCAATCCTCATTGTGTAGGGGAGTGGTCCACTTCTGTCCTTAATCATTCGGGAGGACCCACTTTTGATCTCCCCATAGCCTTTGCATAACATTCCCTTACTGCTACAGAGAAGGATTACATACATATTGACAGAGAGACCTTAAATCTGTTTGGAGTGTAAAACATTTCAACCAGTACTTGTATGGGAGAGAGTTTACCCTTGTAACTGATCATCAACCACCAGTGTCCATTTTCAATCAGCATCAACATGAATACAGAGATGGGCTGTTTCTTGGAGGACGTAGTTACAAAATTGAATTCAAGAGGACAATTTATCATAGAAATGCTGATGGATTGTCTCATTTACTCTAGGAAAAAGAAATAACAGAAAAATTAACTAAAAGGGGGCACTCCTCTTAACATATTCTCCCTAACCCATATCAAGAGTCTCCCTATTAAGGTAGTGATGACCCAAGTTGAAAGCAGAAAAGGGGCCCATACTGTCTGAGGTCGACATGGGCACCCAAAATGGCTGGAATATGCAACAGAAAGTGCAGTTTGCCCATTTTTACCAGCACCGAATGAACATGCCCTTGCCAGGGCTTACCTTGTGCGGGAATTGAGAATTATACCATCTCCAACCTGAGAACTAAAGTTTTGGAGCTACATCTCGGTCATCTAGGTGTGGCTAAAATGAATGCACTAGCCCGAAGCTTTGTCTGGTGGCCTGGAACAGATCAGCAGAACGAGCAGCTTGCCGGGCACTGTATGGGCCGCCAACACGTACTAAAGATGCCGAGAGCAGCACCTCTCCATCCCGGGAAATGGCCTGCAACGTCCTGGCAAAGGATTCACGTGGATTTTGTCAGACCATTCATGACCATGGTCAATTTCAGTCACCCGTACTCACTCTTTACGAACCCGTGAATCCTTCCGTTTTCTGACTTTTTTTTTGAAGTTTGATCGTTTCTTCCATTCCAAAGAAACGGTGTTACTCTGCTTTTTGTAACTCAATCTTCTGCACAAGCTGGCTGCAGTTTTTTCATTCGCTGTTCCTCACTGCGCTGAGTTTTTTAAAACTCAGCTGATTAGTTGCACTTCAACAAGTTGATAGCCATCTCAGCTTCATCAAAAAATACCTCGTCACCAACGTTATATTTTGTAACTTCAAAACTAATTTAAAAGAAGACACAGGAATCTGAAACATGGGTTTAACTTTGAGTTTACTTTAAGTGAGGCTCCCGTGTATCACGTACGGTAGTGTGATGACGTATTTATACGTGTAACCTAGAATGAATTATTTAAACGAACGAGAATGCTTAATCAATCAACAACATATTTACAATCTCACTCGAATATTATTGAAATATTAAATACACAACAGTATCCACTTCTGGATTCCAGGTGCTGGAGAGATCCAATTGCTCAGGAATGACTTGCTGAGTTTTATAGCAAACTTACTTAGCAAGTTTTGTTATACCAACAACACTGTATAGCTTGCACATTAATGGCAGTGAAAGTGATGAGAATTATTCTTTATATCTGCGACTTTATCCCTTCACTCAGTGGCTTTTTAAAGACAAATCTACAACTCTGACAATCGTATAGCGACTGCCATTTTTCTACTTACTCAGAATAGTTCCTTCCATGAATATTACCTTCTGATAACAGCCTTCCAATGGTGGGACTCCAAGTAGTTCACTGGGGTTTAAGGGTAGAGTGAGAATATTCCTCACTGAGGGGAGGAAAGGAATGACTCTGTACTCAGGCTGTGGATGCTGGCTCGGGTGACTGCTGAACCCCTTTGTGAAGTAATAGATTGGTTTGTCTGGGTTTAGACGAGCAGCAGACTCCACTGAACACACTGTCAATGATACTGGCTCTACATTATCAGTCACCCCCACAACCACAGGTTTTGTGGTTGGCAATGAAAGTCTGTAAACATTAGCACCAGAATTACCCTCTACCAAGGATACTCCTGAGTTTTGTTCTGAATATAATAATTACCTTTGGCTCCATAAATATAATCCCTGGTGTTTCCTTGGATTAGGAACCTCTGTAACTTCTTTGTCTTTTTTCTAGGATAGTTTAAAGATTTAATTTTGAATGGATAGGTAAATGTCCATCTTCTTATAACTATACAGGACACCAAATCTATAATGAAAATGAAGAAGCAGCCCTCGTACAAAAAAATATGTAGTGATGCTGAGATATTCCTTCTGATTACCTGAGAAACACAAAAGTGAAGGACTTACTTTGGCCATGAGTGGTACACATGTTTGCACTGAAAATAATCAGTGTCAATTTGTTTTCATAGAAGAACCAGGATGATAGCTACAAATTTGGTCTTTTTTTTCCCTGAGCCCTAGAAAGATGGAAAAGAGAAATCAGCAGATCTCATTCCTGCTCTAGCCCACATTGACTGGAAATCTGGTTAAAGACTGGGGGCCCTGCAAGAAAATGAATCTCAGGCTTAGATCTGGTGATATACAAGTACTCTGATAACAAATTTACATTGAGTTTTGAACTTTGAATGTTTAGCTTTGATAGATTTGCTCAGATTTGGGAATGGTAAGAGTTATTAAAATGTTATATTTCATGATAAAACCCAAATAATCACCAAAATAGTGGACTGCAAAACATTTATAGTTAAGGATTATACTGCCTTATAAAAGTCATTCCATAAGGTTCCGAGGCCCCTAATGTTCATTATCAATTAAAAATAGTCCATGTATGTAGGGCAAATTAGAGTAATTTCTTAGTGATGACTGAAGAGCATAGGGTCAATTTTTATATAAGGAATTAATCTCTCAAAGATCATGCAATGACTTAACTATCTCACTACATTTATCGCAAGGTGATCATACACTAAAAATTCAATGAGTTAAAGATTCGAGCAACACGCACAAAGGGCTCGAGGAACTCAGCAGGCCAGGCAGCATCTATGGAAAAAAGTAGTCGATGTTTTTGGCCTAAACCCTTCGGCAGGACTGCAGAGAAAAAAGCTGAGGAGTAGATGTTAAAGATGGGGGGAGGGGAGAGAGAAAGACAAGGTGATAGGTGAAACCTGGAGGGGGAGGAATGAGGTAACGAGTTGGGAAGTTGATGAGTGAAAGACACAGAAGGCCATGGAAGAAAGAAAAGGGAGGAGGAGCACCAGAGGGAGGTGATGGGCAGGTAAAGATATAAGGTGAATGAGGGAAAAGGGGATGGGAAATGGTGAAAGAGAAGTGGGTTGGGGGACATTACCAGAAGTTTGAGAAATCCTCATAATGTCCTCATGCCATCAGATTGGAAGCTACCCAGATGGAATATAAGGTCTGTTCCTCCAACCTAGGTGTGGCCTCATCATGACAATGGAAGAGGCCATGGTTGAACATATCAGAATAGGAATGGGAAGTGGAATTTAAATGGGTGGCTACTGGGAGATCTCACTTGTTCTGGTGGACGGAGCATGGAAGCAGTTTCCTAATCAACATTGGGTCTCACCAATATACAGCAGGCCACACCAGGAGCATTGGGCACAGTATACAACTGCAACAAACTCACAGGTTAAGTGTCGCCTCACCTGGAAGGACTGTTTGGGGCCTTGGATGGAGGAGGGAGGAAGTGTAGGGGCAGGTGTAGTAGCACTTGTTCCACTTGCAAGGGTAAGTGCTGAAGGGAGATCAATAAATAAAGAGGGATGAATGAACAAGGGAATCGAAAGCAGAAAGTGAGGGGGGAGGGAAAGATGTGCTTGGTGGTAAGATCCTATTGGAAATGGCAGAAATTTTGGCAAATTATGTGCTGGACACAGAAGCTAGTGGGGTGGTAGGTAAGGTGGTAGGGTGGCGGGAGGATAGGGTAAGAACAGATGCGCATGAAATGGAGGAGATGCAGTGGAGGACAGCGTTGATGGTGGAGGAAGGTAAGACCCTATCTTTGAAAAAGGAAATTTCTTTTGTTCAAGAATGAAAAGCATCATCCTGAGAGCAGATGCAATGGAGATGGAGGAATTGAGAGAAGGGGATGGAGTTTTTCCAAGTAACAAGGTGGGAAGAGGTATAGTTCAGACTGCTGTGAGAATCTGTGGGTTTATAATAGACATCAGTAGATAAGCTGTCTTCAGAAATAAAGTGAGATCAAGAAAGGAGAGGGAAGTGTTGGAAATGGACCAGGTAAATTTGAGGGCCGGGTGGAAGTTGGAGGCAAAGTTAATGAAGTCAGTGAGTTCGGCATGGATGCAGGATACAGTACCAATGCAGTCATTGATCTACTGTAGCAAAAGTGCAGGACAGTCACCAGTGTAGGCTTGGTACATAGACTGTTCCACGTGGCTGACAAACAGGCAGGCATAGCTGAGACCCACATGACTGCCCATGGCTACACATCTTGTTTGAAGGAAGTGGGAAGAGCCAAAGGAGAAATTATTAAGAGCGAAGACAAGTTCTGCTAGGCAAAGGAGAGTGGTGGTGGAGGGAAGCTGGTTAGGTCTATTGTCCAGAAAAAAAAGTAGAGCTTTGAGGCCTTACTGGTGGGGATAGATATGTCAGGGACTGGACATCATTAGTAAAAATAAGATGATGGGGCACAGGGAACCTGAAATCTTTGAAAAGATCAAGAGCATGTGAAGTGCCACGGAAATAGCATTAGAGATTGTGGTGGCATTAGAAATAATCTTTCAAAAATCATTGGACACTGGCACCAGAGGACTGGAAAATTGCAACTGTCACTTCACTCTTTAAGAAAGGAGGAAGGTAGCAGAAAGGAAATAATAGACCAGTTGGCCTCATGTCAGTGGTTGGGAAGATGTTAGAGTCATTTGTTAAGGATGAGTTGATAGAGTGCTTGGTGACACAGGACAAGATAGTACAAAGTCAGCATGGTTTCCTTCAGGGAAAATCTGCCTTACGATCCTGTTGGAATTCTTTGAGGGGATTACAAGTAGGATAGATAAAGGGGATGTAGTGGATGTTGTATATTTAGACCTTCAGAAGGCCTTTGATAAGGTGCCACACATGAGGCTGCTTACCAAGTTAAGAGTCCATAGTATTACAGGAAAATTACTAACATGGTTAGAGCATTAGCTGATTGGTAGGAGGCAGACAGTGAAAATAAAAGGATCCTTTTCTGGCTGGCTGCCAGTGACTAGTGGTGTTCTGGAGGGGTCGGTGTTGGGACCACTTCTTTTTATACTGTATATATATGATTTAGAAGATGGAATAGATGGCTTTGTTGCCAAGTTTGCAATATTATGAAGATTGATGGAGGGAAAGGTAGTGTTGAGGAAACAGGTAGGATGCAGAAGGACTTCGACACATCAGGTGAATGGACAAGAAAGTGGCAAATGAAATGCAATGTTGGAAAATGCATGGTTATGCACTTTGGAAGTAGAAATAAATGTGGGGACTATTTTCTAAACGGGGAGAAAATCCAGAAACCTGAGATGCAGAGGGACTTGGGAGTCTGTTTACAGAACACCCTGAAAGCTAACTTGCAGATTGAGTCGGCGGTGAGGAAGGTAAAAGCAATGTTAGCATTCATTTCAGGAGGTCTGGAATACAAGAGCAAGGATGTGATGCTGAGGCTTTATAAGGTACTGGTGAGGCCTCACCTTGAGTATTGTGAACAGTTTTGGACTCCATATCTAAGAAAAGATGTGCTGGTATTGGAGAGGGTTCAGAGGAAGTTCAGAAGGATGGTTCCAGGAATGAAAGGATTATCATACAAGAAATGTTTAATGGTTCTGTTCCTGTACTTGCTGGAATTTAGAAGGATGGGGGAAGGGGATCTTATTGAAACTTTTCGAATGTTGAAAGGCCTAGACAGAGTAGATGTGCAATGGATGATTCACGTGGTGGAGGAGTCTAGGACAAAAGGGCGCTGCCTCAAGATAGAGGGACATCCAATTAAAACAGAGATGTGGAGAAATTTCTTTTGCCAGAGGGTGGTGAATTTGTGGAATTTGTTGCCATGTGCAGCTGTGGAGGCCAGGTTGTTGGGTGTATTAAGGCAGAAATTGATAGGTTCTTGATTGGAAATGGCATCAAAGGTTACAGGGAGAAGGCTGGGAACTGGGGTTGAGGAGGAGATAAAAAAAGGGATCACCCATGATTGAATGGTGGAGCAGAGTCGAAGGAGTAGATGGTCAAATTCTGTTCCTAAGTCCTATGGTCTTAAGTAGGCAGGAGGGAGAGGTATGCAGATATGAGTTTAGTGGGGCAGGAACAAGCTGAAACAATGGGCCTACCTGAACAAACAGGTTAGTGGATCTTGGGTAGGAGGTAGAAACAGGAGGTGCAGGGTGCAGGAACCCTGAGGTTGGTGGCAGTGGTGGGGTTCCCCTGAATTAATATGGTCAGTGATGGTGTGGAAGACAATGGTCCTTAGTGGTGTCCTGTTCGAAGGACCAATCAGAGGAGGTGTCTGAGAGTTGGCGCTGGGCCTCAGTAAGGCAGGGGTCAGTACGCCAGACTTTTACAGCACCTCCCTTATCTGTGGGTTTGATAGTGAGGCTAAAGATTGCTGGAATATTAAGCCATAAGAATACAAAACTACAAAGACAAGCTTGCAGGTAAGTCAAATAGTCAGAACTGTGCTGGACAGATTACCATCCAATTAGAATGAAGAACAACTGTCATGATTTTTCCAACTGGAAAGGTTTTTTGAGAGCTACATTGACCCAGTGTAAGAATCTTTACTTGTTTTACACATTCAGTATTTTCTTTTTAAAGAGAACTATTCCAAAAGCCCAAAAGAATGAATGCTCAAATCTAAAGAGGAAAATATAAAGGGAAGGACTCCAGCAAGATAAAGCAGTGGTCCAATCTCAAGTACAGTATACAATCTGGGACACCACTGAGATCATGTCCTGGCAAAAATGAGCATATTTTAGAGTAAACTAAAGTTCTAAAAACAAAAATGATAGGTATCACTAATATGGACCTGGCTAGTATTAGCTCAATATAGAATATTAAAGCAAAATTTGATGAGGCCTTTAGTTATATGAAATAAAATTATTGATCGCAGAACGAACCAGCAACCATTGGTAGGCTCTAACAAAGAGCAAGACCTCATGAAGTAAATCTCATTGCAGGGGCCAATGAGATAACATGGCTGGTTTATTTCTATTGTTCCTGGTTGTTTGTTTTGCATGTCTCTTAGAGCACAACAAACGAGAAATGCATTGTGGCCTGCAGATAACAGAAATATGAGATAAAGCAAAGAATGTTTAGAATCAGGTTTGTTATCACTGACCAACATTATGAAATTTGCTATTTTGCAGCGGTTGTATAGTATAATACATATTATGTTCTATAAAATACAATTTTATACGTAAAATCAAATAAGTGGTGCAAAGCCAGCATTGAAAGTGACACTGAATTTTATTATCCATTCCTGTCTTCCATTTCATCTGCAAGACCTAAGGTGGAGCATATTTGATGGGTCACAATGCACATCCCCAAAGAATGGGCAAAGTACACCAAACATTGCCCTCATCAATGTTTTTCACCCTTTGCATGCCACCTCGGCTGAACAGAAAAGCACTTTTTGTAATAGACTAAGACAACTGCGCTGCTCCAAAGAGCGTTATATGAGGTCATTCTTACTCTCGGCCATTAGACCCAATAATGAGTTAACCTATAGCCAGGGAAGTGATGACCCCTTCCTGTTAGACTGTTTGTGGTAACTTATTTTTATTCTTTATACTTCTCTTCTAATATTTATACCTGTGCACTTGTAATGCTACTGTGTCACTGTAGTTTCCTTTGGGATCAATAAAGTACCTATCTATCTACACACACAAAACGCTGGTGGAACACAGCAGGCCAAGCAGCATCTATAGGGAGAAGCACTGTCGACGTTTCGGGCCGAGACCCTTCATCAGGGCTAACTAAAAGGGAAGATAGTAAGAGATTTGAAAGTAGTGGGGGGAGAGAGAAATGCGAAATGATAGGAGAAGACCGGAGGGGGTGGGATGAAGCTAAGAGCTGGAAAGGTGATTGACGAAAGTGATACAGAGCTGGAGAAGGGAAAGGATCATGGGACAGGAAGCCTCGGGAGAAAGAAAGGGGGAGGGAGGAGCACCAGAGGGAGATGGAGAACAGGCAGAGTGATGGGCAGAGAGAGAGAGAGAAAAAACAAACAACTAAATATGTCAGGGATGGGGTAAGAAGGGGAGGAGGGGCATTAACGGAAATTAGAGAAGTCAATGTTCATGCCATCAGGTTGGAACACTACCCAGCCGGTATATAAGGTGTTGTTCCTCCAACCTGAGTTTGGATTCATCTTGACAGTAGAGGAGGCCATGGATAGACATATCAGAATGGGAATGGGCCGTGGAATTAAAATGTGTGGCCACTGGGAGATCCTGCTTTCTCTGGCGGACCAAGCGTAGGTGTTCAGCGAAATGGTCTCCCAGTCTGCATCGGGTCTCACCAATATATAAAAGGCCACACCGGGAGCACCGGACACAGTATACCACACCACTTTCTGGTTTCCGTAGTGCTTGGTAGTGGGATCCCACACATCTTTCCCTCACCCCCTCTTTCTGCTTTCCGCAGGGATCGCTCCCTACGCGACCCCCTTGTCCACTCGTTCCCCCCCCCCACCCCCCATCCCTTCCCACCGAGCTCCCTCCTGGCACTTATCCTTGTAAGCAGAACAAGTGCTACACCTGTCCTTACACTTCCTCCCTCACCACCATTCAGGGCCCCAGAAAGTCCTTCCAGATGAGGCGACACTTCACCTGTGGGTCGACTGGTGTGGTATACTGCGTCCGGTGCTCCCAGTGTGGTCTTTTATATATTGGTCAGACCTGACCAATATATAGTGAAGTCATCTTTCATAAACAATGTGTGTCTAGGGTTGATATGATTTGGGGTTCAACCAAACAGGAACCTTTGGTCGTGATGTTCCGTGGCTGACTCACATTCCTAAGTTGGACAACATGGGTCATTACCTTAGCCAAAGAGAAGGCCACCTTTCATGAACAATGTACGTCTAGGGTCAGTATGATTTGGGGTTCAACCAAACAGGAATGTTGTGACGTTCCACGGCTGACTCACATTCCTAAGTTGGACAACACGGGTCCTTACCCTAACCAAAGCCAAAACACACTTTCCAGCATGGCACACTGCTTTTACAGAAAACTGCTAACATAAACTACCTCACAGCATAGCAGTAGAAATCTTAACCAGGGTGTTACACTTGTTATGATACTAGCCCCCTCCTTTGCGAGAATCGCAAGAGCCCTAGTGAAGGGGGGGGGGTCAATGACCCAAGAGAGAGAGACGTGCTGAATAGACACAGGAAATGGGAGAGAGAGGGAGACGTGCTGAATACCTTTTCCGGGATGCAGAATAAAGCAACCCTGACCATTGTCTCATGAAGACCACGTGTAAAGCCCTTGGGCAAAGTGGGCTGGTTGAGAGAGAGATTGACACCGGCGATCCCGTGAGGAAGTATAAAGGAGGGTCTGGGGGGGGCGACCCCTTTAGACGCACCAAGGAGACACAATAGCGATCCCGTCGTAGCGGGAAGCCATTTTGAAGGAAGCCACGTGCGTTAGATTCCGAATCGGGAGTCTGTGGCTGGAATCACGGACAATCGCTTTTAACTAACAACAGGAAAGCCTGCTCTCCTGATTCCACAGCTTTGCTTCGTAAGGACCTGGGCAAGTGTTCCTTTTCTCACCAATCTCTCTCTCTCTCTCCAACACGGGAAACTCAGCAGTTCCCAGAAGGCTGAAGCCTGCCGACTTTTGAATGACTGTTATACTTTTCCAAATGGACAAGATATTATCCCCTAGACAACGATAGAGCTTAATTCTGATTGATCATTACTATACCTGCGTTTTAGATTGAGTATTGACGACTTATGGTATCTGAATGTTTGTATTAACCTTCCTCTTTGTGCCCCTTTATGAATAAAAACGTTTTAAAATGGTACCATCAGACTTCAGTGGACCTCTCTATCTTTGCTGGTAAGTGATCCAGTTACGGGATACGTAACAACGTGGGGGCTCGTCCAGGATTTGAAACCTAATTGGGAGGGCAGTGAATCGGGTTTGTAAGTCAAAATAAATAAATAAATAAACAAATTTGGATCTGCTACACGGGTAGCCAGACGGGAAACCAGCAAAGATGGACGTGGGTGAATTTATGAAAAACCCGACTGTGGAGGCGCTAGAGGCGGCCACCAAATCAGACTTGTTAAATTTGGCGAAGGGATTGGACCTCGCAGAAGTGAGGTCGTCCATGAAAAAGCGGGAGGTGCGAGGGGCCATAACTCAGTATTACATTGGGAAGAAAGTGTTCGAAGCTGAGGTCTTGGAAAATATCCCTGAAAAAGTACCAGCGAGTGGAATGGATCAGCTAGAGTTGGAGAAATTAAGGATGGAACATGAATTTAAAATGAAGCAGCTGAGAAAGCGAGCAGTTTAAATCTGGCCAGTATTGATTTGGCCGAGACGGTCCTACCGACCCTGTACCATGGGGGTTCTGAGGGTGGTAAACCGAAGAGTAGTAAAGTGAAAGGGGTTAAGGGAGAGGAGCGAGATCTTCCCTTAGCAAAGAGAAAGGTCCTAGAGGTAGGAAATAAAGATGAGAGACGGGAAAAGCTGTTAAAAGGTCCAGAGTTGGACATGGATGATCTGTCGGGGGTGGCAGCCCTGTTTGAAGAAGTTGAGAGTTATCAAGGTGTTCCCAATAATGAGATGAAGGCAGTCCTAGATGAAAAGGATGCCATTACCTTGGAGAGGTCTGCTGGGTTGGCAGACGAGGTTGTTTCAGCCCGCGGGGTTGAGTTTACTCCGGAAGGGAGTTGCCCAGAGAGGAACTGGGAGGATCAGGAAAATTTAGAATCTGAAAAGGGTACGGGTATTGAAAGCCTGGGAGAGGCAGATGTCCCGTTTGAGTGTGTCCAAGATGTGGATGCACGTGGTACTGAACCTAGTAATGGAGCTCAGAAAAAGTCTGAGGTATTTGATTCAGTTGAAAAGGAATGCAGACCCTGTGGGTCAGATGGACTGGGTTTAGTGAAGACAGGGTTAACCCTGGTAATTGGTGGAAGGGAGGGTTCCCAGGTGTTGGTACACGAAGGGGTGGTGAACCTTAAAGTGGAACTTGACCATGGGGGGATTAAACATCATTATTGAAGGGAACGGGAAGTTTGTAGTTCCCAAATCGAATGAAGAAAATTTAAAGTTTAGATTGGTGTCACAAGAAGCAACCAAGCTACAGAAACGAGGGCTTGGTAACTCGGTGCCTGCGCATCGATTACAGGTTGATTTGGAATATAAAGGTGCCCCACACGCTGTTGTTATTCAAGAGCGCGCTGTGAAAAAGCCGGAATTTAAATGCGGCCTGAGGGAAAGGTTCGAACTGAAGCCCATCGGCCTGCATGGTCCTGACAAAAGGGCTAGCCGCCTGGGTAAAATTACAGAATTGGGTGGAAATGGTCTGAGTGGTGTTGATAAGATGACCCCGATGAACGAGACGGGCAGGAGTTCACCACGCCAAATTACTCAAGTTCCCCACGGGGGGACTCCCTGAAAAAGAGGCGACAGTTAATTGAAGTCTGATGCTACAAGATTTTTAGTACGGTACGCAATGTTAAGATATTAAAGAAAGGGACACTGTAATCGTTAACTGTTTAGATACTGACTTGAATGTATAACAGTAGTACTCTGTGAAAAGAAAAGCTTGTGTATGGTGGTAGGTTCCAAATATCCTGTAAGACGCTATACCACTGTTTTTAACCGCTGGTAAAAAACGTTTAAGAGGGGAGGTGTTATGATACCAGCCCCCTCCTTTGCGAGAATCGCAAGAGCCCTAGTGAAGGGGGGGGTCAATGACCCAAGAGAGCGAGAGACGTGCTGAATAGACACAGGAAATGGGAGAGAGAGGGAGACATGCTGAATACCATGTCCGGGATGCAGAATAAAGCAACCCTGACCATTGTCTCATGAAGACCACGTGTAAAGCCCTTGGGCAAAGTGGGCTGGTTGAGAGAGAGATTGACACCGGCAATCCCGTGAGGAAGTATAAAGGAGGGTCTGGGGGGGACGACCCCTTCAGACGCACCAAGGAGACACGATAGCGATCCCGTCGTAGCGGGAAGCCATTTTGAAGGAAGCCACGTGCGTTAGATTCCAAATCGGGAGTCTGTGGCTGGAATCACGGACAATCGCTTTTAACTAACAACAGGAAAGCCTACTCTCCTGATTCCACAGCTTTGCTTCGTAAGGACCTGGGCAAGTGTTCCTTTTCTCACCAATCTCTCTCTCTCTCTCCAACACGGGAAACTCAGCAGTTCCCAGAAGGCTGAAGCCTGCCGACTTTTGAATGACTGTTATATTTTTCCAAATGGACAAGATATTATCCCCTAGACAACGATAGAGCTTAATTCTGATTGATCATTACTATACCTGCGCTTTAGATTGAGTATTGACGACTTATGGTATCTGAATGTTTGTATTAACCTTCCTCTTTGTGCCCCTTTATGAATAAAAAGGTTTAAAAATGGTACCATCAGACTTCAGTGGACCTCTCTATCTTTGCTGGTAAGTGATCCAGTTACGGGATACGTAACACACTAGAATTCTATTGTATTTATTTTTACCTGTACATGCCTGCAAGAAAATGAATCTCAAGGCAGTATATGTTAATATATGTGTACATTGATAATAAATTTACATTGAATTTTAGACCTTGAGAAAATGTTAAGAAGGAGAAAGATTACCATTCACACCTGTTGTGAATAAACATAGTAAACTTTAGCATGAATGAGACCGTCTGAATTTATGACCTTACTCAGCTGAAGGGGAAACTATAAATCAGAAGTATTCTTGATTCGCAGGACACCATTGTCAGATGCTCATAACTTCTTGATGTAGATTGTTGGTTGGCAAGGCATGCATTGACAATACAAGCACAGAAGCATTTGGGTCAACACAGTGGTTAACATGTTATTACAGTGGCAGTGACCCAGATTCAATTCCAAATTCCACCGCTGTCTGAAAGGAGCTTATATGTTCTCTCTATGACTGTGGGATTCCTCCTACATTCCAAAAATGTATATGTCAGTAGGCTAATTGATCACATAGGTCTAATTAGGTGGTGAGGCTGGAAGAGTCTGGATCTCTAAATCTAAATCAAATCTCAAGTATCTTCCTCTTGACTAAATGCTTTGCCTTTCATGTCAACTGTAGTTCCTTTACCCTAACGTCCTTTCCCTGTCTCAGAGGGACAAACCCATCCACAATCCCATGCAAGTACTCCCTGGCCACAGGAGTAGTACCAGATGATCGGTGGATGGCAAATATTCTTCTGTTGTTCAAGGTAATAAGGATAATCCTGTGTATTAGGGAACCCTGGATACACCAGTGAAAGCTACATCAATAGTGGGCAAACTAATGAAGAGGATTCTCAAGGACAGCATTTGGAGAAGCATAGTCTGATGAAGGATACTCAGTATGGCTTTGTGAGGGGCAGACTGCGTCATTAATCTGACTGAGCTTCTTGAAGAGGTGACAAAACAAATTGATAAAGGCAGAGTGGTGGATGTGGTGTCTATGGATTTTAGTAAGGCAGTTGACAACAGTCTCCATGGTAGGCTCATTTAGAAAGTCAGGAGGCATTGGATCCATGGAAACTTGACTGTGTGGATTTGGAATTGGCTAGCCCACAGAAAACAAAGCAGGATAATAAGATGGACATTGGTGGCTAGTGGTGTTCAGCAGGGATCAGTTCTCGGACCCCTGTCTTTGTCAATTTTATAAATGATTTGGATGAGGAAATGGAGAGGTGGGTGAATAAGTTTGCAAATAACATGGAGACTTGTGGTGTGGATGGATTGGGAGGTTTCAACAGATATGAACAAGATTCAGAGCTGTGATGAAAAATGGCACATGGAATTCAATCCGGAAAAGTGTGAAGGGATGTACTTTGGAAGACCAAACTTCAAGGTAAAGTACAAGGTTAATGGTAGGTTCCTTAGCAGTGTAAAGGAACAGATGAAACTTGGGGTCCAAATCCACAGGTCTGTCAAAGTTGCTGCTCAGGCTGATAAGTGGTTAAGAAGGGTGGCACAATAATGTAGTGATGTAGTGATGCACGATGTTTTGCTGTATCGGTGACCCTGATTCAATTCCCACTACTGTCTGTAAGGAGCTTGTACAACCTCCCTGTCTCCCTGGTGCTCTGGTTTTCTCCCACATTCCAAAGATTTTGGTAAGTTAATTTGTCATTGTAAATTGTCCCACAATTAGGCTAGGGTTAAATCCAGAGTTCACAAACACAAGAAAATCTGTAGGTGCTGGAAGTCTGAGCAACACACACAAAATGCTGGAGGAAATCAACAGGCCAGGAAGCATCTATGGAAAAGAGTAAACAGTCAGCATTTTGGGTTGAGACCCTTCTTCAGGACTGAAAAGAAAGTGGAGAAGTCAGAGTAGTATGTTGTGGGGAGAAGAGGATGAAATACAAGGTAGTAGGTGATAGGTGAAACCAGGAGAGGGGGAGCCAGAGCCATTTTGGCCAGCCTTACCCATTTCCACCTCTCAACGATGGGATCATACCATTGGACTTTGAGAGGCCCCTCATTTGGGATTCTCCCATTACTGACAACATCTCAGCATCTGCTCTGTTATGCCCTCTTCAATAGGTTGCCTATTATTCTTCAAAGCTCCAAAGTTACTGGATGGGGTGGAAAAGTAGAATCTTAGGCCAATGATCTTTCATCCTTGTCGGTGACTGGAAAAGGCTGCTGGATCCTGGTGATGGCACTTCAATGGACTTAAACTTGTAGGGGTTGGAGGGATGGATATGGCCCGTGCAAACAAAGGGGTTTAGTTTAATTTAGCATTGTGTTTGGCCCAGAGTCTATGTTCTTGTATGATGAAACTTGGTGACCACATTTAATGCCCACTGTCCTAGTTGGGGGTAGGGGGAATAACACTCCGTGTAATACCGAGAGGGCTCTGCATAGATGAATCCTGAATGCGCGTTGCTTCATTTAAATCATGCAGCTAAAACACCGACTGGAATCGTTTCGCAGATTCATTTCGCTGGGATATAGCTTTGATTGCAAGAAGCCTACGTACAGTACCGGAAAAGTTCCTTTAACACTTCAATATGCATTGCAGCTTCTTGGTGGGCTTATTAAATGGTGCAGTGTTTCAGAGTTTATGCCTCCTGGGGGCTTGCAAGATCCCGCTCTCAGCTGCCTATATCCCGCCTCCTGTCCAGTATTCGCCTCCAGGCTCCTCGCCGACCACAGCGTCCCCGCCGCCAGGCAACCGCTTGCTCCCAGCGTTCTGTTTCTGCGGCAACATACGCTGGGCGTCCGGTTACGATGGCAACCTGCACCGGGCTTGGGGGTGGGAGGGTGGTGGTTTGCTGGCGATGGGAAGGGTGCAAGGATCGACTGACTGAAGCTGAGCTGGCGAGTGGCCGCAGCGGGCTCCCGTGCAGCCGACAGTCCCCATGAGTTCGCCGGGGGTCGAGGTCAAGCTGGAGGCTGTGATCCAGGTAGGCGGCCAACTTCAGGGCAAAATTTAATCCGGTGGCCGGCTCGTTGCAAACGGCAAATGGCCAAAGCCTGCGATCCCAGCAAGTTCCATTTTCTGTATTGCATTGCGAGTAACTTGTGCATTTGTACAGTCCAGTGGCAAAATAGTCTTGCTCCCACACACCTTGAAAGCCCCCCTCAATGACGGGCTTCGTTTCTTGCCGATGGACGGTACTGGCCGTTGCTTGGATTTGCAAAGTATATATGAGAGATTGGACAAATGTGAACTGTTTTTTCTGGCGCTGTGGGGGCTGAGGGACCACCTGAATGAAAAGTTTATAAAATTTGGAGAGTCATGGATGGGGTAGAACATTTTTTCTCACTGTGGTAATATCAGATACTGATGCCACAGTTTTAAAACGAAAGGAGGAAAGCTAAAATATTTACGAAGCAAGGTCTTTTTTTTACCAGTGGTAGGGTCCTAAAATGCGCTGTCATGAGAAGTGGTTTAAGCAGACGGGACAGCAATATTTAAGATGCACTTAGATAAGACAGGCAAATTTGCAAGGAATTGAAGGATATACAGACAAGAGAAAGTCTGCTGATGCTGGAAATCCAAGCAACACACACACAAAATGCTGGAGGAACTCAGCAGGCCGGGCAGCATCTGTGGGAAAAAGTACAGTCGACGCTTCGGCCCGAACCGGCGACTGTACATTTTTTCCATAGGTGCTGCCTGGCCTGCTGAGTTCCTCCAGCATTCTGTGTGTGTTGAAGGATAGATGGTAGTCTCTGTGCAGACCAATGGAGTTTGATTGTTATCAAGGTCTGCATAGACATTGTGAGTTGTAAGGCTTGCTGTTGGTAAAAGATCTACTGTTCAAAGAGGTTTACTGGCACACAGTGAAGACATTGGAAACTTCCACCTGTTTCTGAGATCCAGTGAAGGGTCCTGGACCTGAAATTGTTTTTCTTTCCACAGATACCACCTGATCACTGATTATTTCCAGCATTTTCTACTTTTATTGTAGGTAACTACCCCACCATTGTCAATCTATCCCAGATGGCCTGCCTTTTGAAGATTTTCCATTGAACCTCACTTCCTGTTTCGAGATCGAAAGACAAAAATGCAAAGCCCTCAGATCTCCTCTCTTAAAATTGAATCATGATATTATTTTCCACATGGTTGCAGGCCATTCTGTCCATTGTCCCTGCTGTTACATAGAAACATAGACATCTCCAGCTCATTACAGGCCCATTGACCTACAATGTTGTACTGACCATGTAACTTACTCTAGAAACTGCCTAGAATTTCCCTAAGAGTCTCTTAAAATACCCTATTTTATCTACCTCTACCACCCTCGCTGGCAGTACATTCCACACACCTATCACTCTCCGTGTGCAGAACTTATCCCTGACATCCCCCTTGTACCTACTTCCAAGCACCTTAAAACTATGCCCTCTCGTGATAGCCATTTCAGCCCTGGGAAAAAAGCCTCTGACTATCACCATGATCAATGCCTCTCATCATCTTATACACCTCTATCAGGTCACCTCTCATCCTCCGTCGCTCCAAGGAGAAAAGGTCAAGTTCACTCAATCCATCCTCATCAGGCACGTTCTCCAATCCAGACAACTTCCTTGTAAATATCCTCTGCATCCTCTCTGTAGTTCATGGGAGTAAGCTGTCCATCATCGGTAGTCCATCAGAATGACTGACTACACTTCACAAAGCTCATCAATGGGTGGTTGGGAGTTCCTGGGAAGGTGGAAATATGCAAATGCAAGCCCCTGTATTTGCTACTGCGGGTCGTCATAGAGGTCTACACAAAGATCATACCTTTGGTCCATTGGGTCTGTCCAGACTGCCAGGCATCCAGTGACATTTATCCCACATTTATTCACTAACCTACCCATTTTACAGTCAGCATGTCCTTTGGGTATGGGAGGAAATTGGAGCACCCAGAGGAAACCCTTGCATCCCAGGGAGAATGTGCAAACACCCGTTCAGGATTGAGCCAAGGATGCTGGTGCTTTGAGGCAGTAGCTCAATCGGCTGTAACACAGCGTTACCCAAACATGGCACACAAACGGGACACCGATATCAGCGCACCTCACCCCTCAACATGATGCACTCTGACCAGGGAACAGTTTAAGTACTCCGGAAGACACGGGCTGTGTTTGACACACCAACATTGAAAATCTATCAGGCAGCATCATGTAAAATGAAGCAGAATTAACATTCAATCAACCCACACAAAATGCTGGTGGAACACAGCAGGTCAGGCAGCATCTATAAGGAGAAGCGCTGTCGACGTTTCGAGCCGAGACTCTTCGTCAGAATTAACATTGCCAGTCTTGGTCCATATGCATTTTCTGACTTTCCATATGAAACACATCACACTTCTTGCATTGCTTTTAATTGCCCCAATGACAACTCATCTCCATGACAACACTGTCTTTGCCTTAACACATTCTCTTTGTTCTATTTGTCCCTTCTTTACTCACCTGGGAGTTGTGAGTTCCTGGGAAGGTGCAAATATGCAAATACAAGCCCCTGCATTTGCTACTGCGGGTCGTCATAGAGGTCTACACAAAGATCATACCTTTGGTTCATTGGGTCTGTCCAGACTGCCAGGCATCCAGTGACATTTATCCCACATTTATTCACTAACCTACCCATTTTACAATTTCTCTTTCCTGGTTTTGACCGAGTCTTCAATCTGAAGCATTAACTGTTTATCTCCCAGCTGCTGGGATAAAAGTACCATTACAAATTCACAGTTAACTCTAAACCTGGAGGCTAGTAGGTTGTGGAGAAGTCTATAGTGCATGTACCTGAATCTGTGACTGTAAGTGCCCTCTGGTAAAGATTAGAGTGACTGTGAGGATCAGTAACGTAATAACTCAATGATTACTCGTACAGTAATTACTTCAATGACATTCAGGTCCTGAATGAAATGGCTCGACTGGTCCCACTAATGTTCCTAGAGACCAAATTTAAAAACAAGAGTTACATCTAGCACTGAAAATTAACAAAACTGCCAATGCTGGAGATGTGAAATAAAAACAGAAAATGCAGTGGAGAGAAGGAGTTGAGATTTCATGGTCACAAGAGATTGTGCAGATGCTGGAAATCCAGAGCAGCACACAAAATACTGGATGAACTCAGCAGGCCAGGCAACGTCAATGGAAAGCAAACATCAGTCGACCTTTCAGGCCAAGATGCAAAACTTCAACTGATGTTTCATGGTAATCAGAAGTGGGAAAAATTTAGACGAGGCATGTTGGAAGTGGCAGAGAGAGGGAAGGAAAGGAGAGAATAAAAGGGATGTCTGATAGTGGGGAGACCAGTAGAAGATAAATGAAGGGTTCTGAAGGTTTGTCAATGGGAGATAATCCTAGGAATTGTATACCCATTGCAACTGTAGAAACATTGAAAACTGTATTGCGGTTGTGAAAATCAGAAATAAGGGAACACTGGGGAAATTCGTCAGGCAGTATCAATACAGGGAGAAAATGGTTTGATTTATCATGGTTCATAGCCTATAATCTTCCATCCAGGTTTGCTGGCCTATGATATGCTGATCAATGTTTCTCTGTTGACTACAGTACTGGAATGCCATGCCTGTGAAGATGTACAGCTCACCACAAGCCAATTATAGGAACCTGGGAATAGGAAGAGACCATTTCACCTATCAAGGCTGTTCAGTCATTCAGTGACTGAGTTGTAATTTAACACATGGTACTCCTTTCCCCCTTCTTTAATATCTGTGCCTAGCGAAAATCCAGCAGCAAAATTTAAACTTACTGTTTCACTAATCCCAAATGCTGCCTGCAGAGGATTAAATATTTCCACCTTGCTATTTACGTAGAAGCGATTCTTAGCGATTTCAGTCCTGAAAGGTCTGTCCATAATTTTTAAATGACACTCCTGAGGCCCAGTACAGTATACCCTGCTGCAGCTCACACTGGCCACAGAGGAGAACAGGCAGGTGGGTCCTAGCAAGGAAAGTCTCTATTTGGTCTATAATAGTTTTTACTGGAATAACCTCAGCAATCCCATTCCACCTTTCCTTGCTTTCCTGTACCCCTACAATTATTCTCTCCCACACATGCCCTTTGAATCTTTTGAAGTTCAAATTCAAGAATGTTATCATGAGCATACGTAGCTTTTATTGCAGCACCAGCCACAACAGAGTATGGCACAAACATGGGAAATATAAATATAAACTGCTGTAAATTATATGTCACTTAAATATCACAATAAGTAAATATAACATAATGACATTAGTGCAAGCTGATTTCAAGGTAGAGTGATTTTTTTTTACCATTAACCTAACAAAGTGATAATTTACTGTAACCAATCAACCTTCCAGCATTAGATAGTGAAGTAGTAGTGAACCCAAATAGCCATACAGGGAGCGTGCATACTGCACATGGACTCTAGCAAAGGTTTGAATCGAACTTGGGTTTCTGTGGCTACGAGGTCGCAGCACTCACTGCTGCTACCTATATGAGACCATTCTCTCATGTAGTTAACAGTTCATTTTCTTCCTTCAAACTTGTTTTTATTATCCCTCTTAACATAAAACGAAATTCCACTTCTTGTCCTTGTCCAATCTCATTGCTAGGCGTTTATAATTAGTAGAAGAGTTGGGATGTCAGGTTGCAGCTGTATGAAACACTGGCCAGCCTACACTAAAGACACTATGTACAGTTCTGGTCACTGCACAACAAGAAGAAGGATATGGTAACATTAGAAAGAGTGTAGAAAAGATTCACATGGACCTTGCCTGGAATGGAAGAGTTTTTACTATTAGGAAAATATTGGATATGCTGGGGTTTATTCTTACTGGAATGTCTTTATACAAGTTTATAAAACTGAGGGGCATAGACAGAGTAAACAGAGTCTTTTTCATAGGGTGAATGACTCTGAAGCTAAAGGGTGTAGGTTTAAGTTGGGGGGGAGGAATGTAAAGGAGATTTGAGCAGGTTTTTCACACAGAGGGTGGTGGGTATGTGGAATTTGAAGAGGTGTGTACAATTACAATATTTAAAAGAGATTTGGACAGATACTTGGATAGGAGAGGGGTAATGGAATATGGGCTAAATGCGGAATTAGTGTAGATTTGCATCACATTTGCCATGGGCAAGATGGCTGAAGGTCCTGTTCTGTGATGTACTACTCGATGACTCTAAGAATTAAACAAGTACTTGGGGATTATCACATCCAAGTTTTCCATAAAGACAAAACTAGTTGGTACGGTGTATATAAGGAACATTAATAAAATGTATAAAGTGTGGAATTGCAGACTTCCCACTTCTGCTGCAGTTACATGTTTGACCGCAGTGATAGAATCCCAAACTTCTCAGTTCTGCTTTTCTCTGAATAACGGGAATAAAGAATACCTTTAAATGAGAGAGAGTGGTTGCGGTAATTCCTGCTGTCTACTCTGCCAGTGATCCAGCTGAGGTGTGACCTTTGTACTGACCTTACTTCTTAATGGCTGAGAGGTGTGGTGATTCACTGGTATTAACAATAGAAACTGCAACCTTCCCCTTGATCTAACAGCAAGGTTTACATTCCCCGTCTCTCTGATCTGAGGAAATAGTAAATCAACTGTGTTCCCTTATTCTTGCCTGTATCTTGGAATCACAAGTTACACAAACATGATCTTAGGTCCATCAAGTCCATGTTAATTATCACCCACCCATCGACACAAATCGCTTTTTGTTAATCACCACATTCCAATTAACTTGCTTCGCCTCACAGATTCTACCATTCACCCAGGAGTGATTTGCAGTGACCAGTTGATCCATGTCATCTGGATATGGGAGGAAACCTGAGCACTCTGGGAAATCCAGGGAGTTTGTGCAAATCCCACCCATTACCTGAGGTCAGAATTGAACCCTGGCCACTGGAACTGTGAAGTAGCAGCTATACAAGCAGTCCACACCACAATAGTAGTTATGGTTTTCAATACTATATGTGCTGTGGGGAAAGGTTCACTGCTATCTACCTTATCTATTGTCTAGTAATGTACACCTCTGTAAGCTTCCCTCTGCTGCCTCTGTTCCAAGAGAAATACTCCAAGCTTATCTACGCTGTCCATGTGACTGAAAAAAGTTAAGTATGATATTCCTTCCTCTTAAGTTCACACATCCACTTTTCTTTCGTGAACAGCCAAGGCAATGACAACATGTTGGCAATGGGACCAGGTTGTCTACTCCGGAAAGCTTCAGTGATGGCTTTGGAGGTGTTTGCTCTGGACGTGCATGGCTCTCAGCTTACTATTCTGTTATTGTTTCAGAAACTCGAAGAGACTGTCCTGAATCCAGAGGTGCCCGAAGAGGACAAAAGTCTGACAGTGTGTGGTGAGGGGCAGGACTCTGTCCCAACTCCAGTCACTGCTCGAATCCGAGAGATTATTACCAAGAATCTATCCGAGGAAAGCATGGAAGGTTAGTGGGCACTGTTCTAACTAAGTCAAGTCATGTGGACAAGTACAGGGAGGTACTGATACAATGAAAAATTTGCTTGCAAGAACATCACAGACAACACACAGAGCAAAAAAAAGAGACACATCCATGGTGGTGCAGGAGGTGGTCTATAGTGTTCCATTTCTGAGGTAAGATTAGTTACCTCAGGCAGGTTGGTTTAGGAAAGTAGCTGTTCCTGAACCTGATGATGTGGGACTTCAGGCCTCTGTACTTCCTGCCTGTTGGTACCAGTGAGGAGAGGACATAACCTGGATGGTGGTGATACTTGATGATGGTTGTTGCCTTCTTAAGGACTTCCTTCTGGAGATGTTGTGAATGGCAGTGGTAGGGGAAGAACCATGCCTCCGATGGACCTCGTTGTGTCTACTACTCTGTAGTGTTGGTGGTCCGTCATTTCCGATGATGACATAACCTGCACAGGAGGAGTTTTATAGTGAAAAAGCCATTGCACTGGGGCAGTTCCACCGTCTTGGCCCAATGGTACGCAAAATCGTCATGGCTAGAGAATTCTTCAGCTGCAGTGGACAGGCATGATGCCTTGTGTGCCTTGTCATGCCCTTCACTCTCCACAAAGTGTTGCAGCACCGTCTTCTTGGCTGTTGGATCTTGTAGTTGATTTCACTGTTGGAACTAGCTTCACCTGCTGGGGTAGGCATATCCCTATCTCACGGGGGTTGGAGGTTCCAGGCTATCCTCACCTGGTTTAGCCTGCCTGTAGATGTGGTGTGCCAGGTTGTGGCTATTGTGAACAGTTACTTGGAGATACAGGTAAGAACTGGGTGTCAGGTGGGGACCGAAGGTGACCGAGCTGCCCCTGGAGTGGAAGATGTGTTATGCCTGTGCCACCCCCCCTCCTTTTTGAGAATCGCAAGATCGCTATTAAGTCAGGGCAGAAGACCCAGGAAATGAGAGAGAGACGTTTGGAATGTCCTGGCCCCAGCGATACAAAGCCACGGAACAGGTCATTGTCTTTTGGAGACGGGATTGTGTATTGAGTACTGTACTTCATGGAAAGCCCTCAGGCAACGTGGGCTGGTTGGGGGGATGGCATCATTCCACCCTGATTGACATCTGAGACCCTGTGAGTCAGGATAAAAGAGAGACTGGGGAACGGCCCTTGACACGCACCAGGAGAAACGCTAGTTCCGTGACAGCGTTTAATAGCAATAGCCAGTGGAGGGCCCACGTGTGTCCTTTCCCGTTGCCCCGGGATTGAGGCCCTACCACGGAAGTCGGCTTAGCTAAGGAAGAGATCACCACCGACGCCATTTTGAAAGATCGACACCATAAAACAGAAAACCGGGCAAGTTCTAAAAACCTCGTCTCTCTCTCCAACCAAAAGCTGCAGCTTGAATGAACTTGAGTAACTTTTATATTTCCATCGGACAATACATTATCCCCTAGACAACGATAGAGCCATTTCTTATTGATTATTATTATACCCGCGCTTTTAGATTTAGTATCGACGACGTATATTATCTGTATGTTTGCATTGATATTATTTTTATGTATTTTATCAATAAATACAGTTAAAAATAGTACCATCAGACTTCAACGGACCTCTCTATTTTTGCTGGTAAGTGACCCAGTTACGGGGTACGTAACAGATGACAAACCTGCCACCGGAGGTGCTACCCCTCCCTGGATACTCCATACACTCTACTCTGTAGTAGAAAGAAAGCATGTTACCAGTACGCAACAGGGTAGTGGTAAATAGGTTATTGGGTTACTGTGGGATTGAACGTGACCGTCAGCGAACATTATCATAGAGTACTATTCTTCTCCTTCACTTGATGCACTCTGCTCTAACTGTGGGATATCCAGGTACAGCGTGCAGAAGGCATTGTGAGGACAAACAGGCAATTCGGAGTGAAGCTGAAGACAGAATCAGATGCATGATATTTGTGGCAGTGTTTGCCTGCCATTACTTCCTATAGGGTGAAACCTAACAGCATAAATGGGAGTGATTCCTCACTCCTTGATGAACCTTTACGCTTGCTTTGAATGGGAGAATAACACTAGATCTGTGTGAATCCCCATAGCATCTGGTGACACTGAGATCTCTGTCTTGGAGGGCAGTATCCAAAAGTTCTTCAAGAGGGTAAATCATTGCACACACAGCATCAGGTCCCGGTGGTGCACCTGGGCCTGTATGAAAATCTGTGCCAACCGCCTGGCAGGGGTGGTCATGGATATCTCCCAACTCTTGCTGCTGCAGTCGGAGGTTCCTGCCTGCTTCAAAAGGGCATCGATCATTCTGGTGCCAGAAAGGAAGGATGAATTGCCTCAATGATTATTGCCCGGTCTAGTACTCACATCTACCTTAATGAAGTCATTCGAGAGTTGGTTATGGCTAGAATTAACCCCTGCCTGAGCAAGGACCTGGACCCATTGTAATTCATCTACTGTCATAGTAATTCTACAGTGGATACAATCTCAGTGGTTCTTCACTCTGCTTTGGGCAGCAACAAGACTTACATAAGGCCACTGTTTATCAATTACAGCTGAGCTTTCAGCATCATAATTCCTTCAGCACCAATAACCAAGTGTCAAAACCTGGGCCTCTGTACCTCCCTTGCAACTGGATCCTGGACTTCCTTATTGAGAGATCACCATCAGTTTGGAAATGACATCTCACTGACATCAACACTGACTTAATGATGAGTGTTTGGCCCACAGTTCCACTTTCTCTACACTCAAGACCTAAACACAGCTTCATGTCTAATTTCAGTGATGACACCACTGTTGTTGGTAAAATCTCAAGTGGCAACAGGAGGCATAAAGATAGATCAGGTTGGTTCAGTGATACTCCAACAACAACCTCACACTCAACATCAGCAAGACTAAGGAATTGATTGTGAACTTCAGGAAAGGGAACTCAAGAGAACACACCAGTCCTCATTGAGGGTTCAGTGGTGAAAACGGTGAGCAGCTTCAAGTTCAAGGCATCAGCATTTCAGAGGATCTGACCTGGGCCCGACACAAAAAAGACATGGCAGCAGCTGTACCTCTTTGGGAGCTGGAAGATGTCACCAAAGACTCATAAAAATTTCTATAGCTGTAAGATGAGACTGTTCTGACTAGTTGCTTCACAGATTTGTATAAAGCCTCCAATGTATCTGCCTTTCCCATCATCTGGTAGTGAGCTCCACACATCTAAAAAAAAACTACCTCAGACATTCACCTACACTTTCATCCATTCACCTTAAATTATGCCCCCTTGTATTAGCCATTTGCGAGCTGGTGCTGATTCTCCACTTTACGTTTTTTTTAATCATCTTACACATCTCTATCAAGTCACCTCACAACTCTCCAGAGGTTGTTCAACCTTTCATCATTAGACATGCTGTCTAATCCATGCAGCATCCTGGCAAATCTCCACTCCCACTCCCTGAAGTTTCCATAACCTTCCTATAATGAGGTGACCAGAACCGAACACAATTCTCCAAGGGTGGTCTAACCAGAGTTTTATAAAACTGCAACACTACCTTGCAGTTCCTGAACTCAATTCCCCTGACTAATGTAGGCTAACACACCATATGCTTTCTTAACCTATTAACTTGCACAAAAACTTTGAGGGATCGATAGACCAGGGCCCCAAGATCCCTCTGTCCCTCCAAACTCCTAAGAATCCTTCCATTAACCTTGTATTCTGCCTTCAAGTTCAAGCTTCCGAAGTGTATCACTTCACAATTTTCCAGATTGAACTCCATCTGTCACTTCTCAGTTCAGCTCTCCACCCTACCCTGTCTTGTAACCTATGACAGTTTACCGCACCATCCACAATTCAATCAGCCTTCGCGTCATCTGCAAAGTTACCTGCACACCCTTCCACTTCCTCATCCAAGTCATTAATAACATTCAAAAGAGCAGCGGTCCCAGAAAAGTATGAAGCAGAATACCACTGTTCTCTACTAGATAATTTCAGGGACGTCAGGGTGGTTATAAAAGTGGTAGGGGATGGTATTGCTAATCAGAAATATTTCACAGCTGCAGAAAGTGAGGACATTGTGGAGGGATTGTCTTCCAGGTTGGTGTGAGTGGAAGTCAGAAATGGTAAGGGAGCAATCACTTTATTGGGCGTATTCCATAGAAACGCCAATAGCAACAGAGATACCAAGGAGCAGACTGGGAACAGGTTTTGTAACAATGCAACTATAACAAGTTTGTTGTCATGAGTGACTTCAGCTTTAACAGGCATCTCTTTAGTGCAAAAGGTTTTGATAAGGTGGAATTTGTTAGGTGTGTCCTGAAAGGGTTCCTGATTCAATATGTCATTAAAGTAGAGGAAAGGCCACATTGGATTTGGTGCTAGACAATGAAGGTGTCAGATCTCTCAGTGGGTGAGTGTTTTGGAGACAGTGACCACAACTCCCTGACCTTTATCATAGCCTTGGAAAGGGATAAGATGGTACAGGAAAGTATTTAACTGGGAGAGGCGGAATTATAATGGTATTAGGCAGGTGCTGAGTGTAGTCAAGGAAATGTTCAACAGAAATGTGGAGGTCTTTTACGGAGTTCCTGCATGGAGATCTGGATAGATAAGTCCCATTGAGGCAGAGAAAAAATAGTTGGAACCACAGTTGACAGGAAGGAGCTTAAGAATAGAGGAATTTCTCGCAGGTCAGTGGCGGTTATTTAAAAAGGGAGCTTCGAGAGCGTTCGTCCATTGTATGTGGCCTATCAGCGGTGTGAACAGAGCTCTACCAAGAGGGATTTCTCACAGGTCAGTGGCGGTTATTTAAAAAGGGAGCTTCGAGAGCGTTCGTCCATTGTATGTGGTCTATCAGCGGTGTGAACAGAGCTCTACCAAGAGGGATTTCTCACAGGTCAGTGGCGGTTACTTAAAAAGGGAGCTTCAAGAGCACTTGTCCTTTGTATGTGGCCTATCAGCGGTGTGAACAGAGCTCTACCAAGAGGGATTTCTCACAGGTCAGTGGCGGTTACTTAAAAAGGGAGCTTCAAGAGCACTCGTCCTTTGTATGTGGCCTATCAGCGGCTATAACCGGAGCAACATTCATGAGTTAGATAGCAGGGAAGGTTCAGGCATAAAAGGGAGGCTCTACCTAGCGGAGTGGTCATCGACGGAGTGGTCTGAGGCAGAGTGCTAGGGCTTTGGCTCATTCAGGCTTCAGCGATAATGGGTCGAGGCAAGGTAAGTTACCTGTGAGGAATAGAAACAGAAAGTATGTCTGTGAGGCCGGTGTTCTGTACTGGGTGTCAGATGTGGGAAGTCCGGGAGACTCCCAGCCTCCCAGACAGTCACATCTGCACCGGGTGCGTCGAGCTGCAGCTCCTTAGGGACCGGGTTAGGGAACTGGAGATGCAGCTCGATGACCTTCGTCTGGTCAGGGAAAGTGAGTCGGTAATAGAGAGGAGCTATAGGCAGGTAGTCACACCGGGGCCTCGGGAGACAGATAAGTGGGTCACAGTCAGTAGAGGGAAGGGCAAGAGTCAGATACTAGAGAGTACCCCAGTGGCTGCCCCCCTTAACAATAAGTACTCCTGTTTGAGTACTGTTCAAGTCAAATAAAAAGTTGCCTACAATGTAAGCTGGAAAGTTTCCTATCTCATCCAGGCATGCTTGGGCATGCTTAGGCGGCACGGCTGCTGCATGGCAGGACAGGTTGTAGTAATAATTATTGCATTCAGGACTGTAAGGATGGGATTTGCTATCACCAAACACAAATTTCTATAAAGGATTTTGATATTTGAGACAGATGCTTCCCAGAATAATTGACGCCAAGATTAAGAGAAGTATTTTTGTTGGTCCACAAATCAAACAGATCATCAATGACAGGCAATTTGAAGAATTTTTAGTGGGACCGGATAAAATCACATGGAAGGCATTCAAGAAAGCTGTTGAAAATTTTCTCAGCATCTACAGAACACCAAACTACATGCAGCTGGTTGAAAGCATGCTTCAAGCATATAAAACCATGAAATGCAACATGTCACTAAAGATTAATTTTCTCCATTCCCATTTAGACTTCTTCCCTGCAAATCTTGGTGCTGTTAGTAACAAGCATGGTGAAAAGTTTCACCAGGACATTGCGGTCATGGAGAAAAGATCCCTCCATCAGTGCTGGCTGATTATTGTTGGACACTGAGGCGAGAGGCCTCAGACACTGATTACAAATGAAAATTGTTAACAAAATAATTTTATCTTAGTTGAACTATTGCAAAGCATCAGCACCATTATGCAATTAAACACATTATATTCAATAAATGTTAATTTGTTGTTTCTCCAAATTCCTACGTGATATAAGTATTCTGAAATTATATTTGTGTTCATCTTCAAGAAGTCTATCACAAACAAAAAAAATTCTGAGGAAACAACACTTTTGAAAAAATTTGTTGTCCAGTGATATCAAGCGTATGAGGAGTATTCCGGGTTGGATAATCCAGGGAGGGACGACCAAGTCTTCCTGAAAATACTGAACAAAGGCCTGTGTTCAGCCCACCAGGAATTTTTAGATTTAGGCAAAACAGTGGGTTTGACCTACTCTGCAGTAGTTTTGTGGGCTAGTTAGATAGACCGAAGGAAGTGCAAGAGAGATCGGCTACGGGTGTGGCCATTTGGGACATGGTTGGAGGCACTGTCCAAAACAGAGGATATCACAGCAGACACATAATCTCTCACCCCACTGGCACCCAGTCTGACCAATCTGACTGTCAATCAGATCAAAGAGCTAGTAAAGGTGGCTCCTAGGTCAGAAAAAGATGTGGCGGCAGGCCCCACTGCCAGCGCTGGTGACCTGCGGATGTACACAACAGCATTGTTAGGGGGACGGCAATATGATATGTTAGTGGACACAGGGGCTTCAGTATCGATTATAGACCTACCCTTGCCAACAACTGAACAAGCCATTGATATTAGGGATGTAGGAGGGAAAGCAGTGAAAGTGAGTCACAAATACTGGAAATCGGGGGAGTGCAGCTCCCAGTGTATTTCTGGGTATGTCCAAGTATTGAGGGCACTATCCTTGGAATAGACATCCTAAGGGAAGCAGGAACTGTTATAGATTCGGGAAAGGGAGAAATAATATGGACAAGTCAGGGGCAGTGAATGTGTACAACCAACAGAATACACAACCTGGCTCGCATAGTCGCAGCTGCCCCGATCACCAGAGACTGGAGCCATGATGGTGTCTATGGGTTACTTTGTCAGCAGTTCCAGCAGTGTGGGCTCCACACAAGCAAGATTGTGGTTCAGTAAAGATAAACCCAGTTAAAATAGAGGAGGCAACACCAGAGAATCTGCAGATGCTGGAAATAAATAAAAACACAAAATGCTGGATAGATCCCATAGATGCTGTCTGGCCTGCTGAGTTCTGCCAGCATTTTGTGTTTTTATTAGAGGAGGGTCTGTATAAACTCCGTAAGCAGTACTCTATAAAAACTGACACACTGACAGCTGTCCAGGGTATAGTGAAGGAACAGAAACACCAGGGGATACTCAGAGAGATTGCAGCCACTACTAACTCGTCTATATGGCTAGTAAAGCCCAGTGGAGCATATCCATTAACAGCAGGCTATACCGCCCTTAAGACCATGCTGAGATTGCATCCCATAGTAGTGGGCCCTGAAACAATCCTGAATGGCTTGTTTCCAGAACATAAAGTTTTTCCACGGTGCATTGGACTTCATCAACTGTGGGATTGTGTTTAAAAGCCGAGAGGTAATGTTACAGCTATATAGGACCCCACTTGGAGTACTGTGCTCAAGTCTGGTCACCTCACTACAGGAAGTATGTGGAAACTATAGAACGTGTGCAGAGGAGGATTGGGGAGGATGGATGTTGCCTGGATTGGGGAGCATGCCTTATGACAATAGTTTGAGTGAACTTGGCCTGTTCTCCTTGGAGCGATGGAGGATGAGAGGTGACCTGATAGAGGTGTATAAGATGATGAGAGGTATTGATCGTGTGATAGTCAGAAGCTTTTTCCCAGGGCTGAAATGGCTATCACGAGAGGGCACAGTTTTAAGGCGATTGGAAGTAGGTACAGAGGAGATGTCAGGAGTAACTGTTTTACCTAGAGTGGTGAGTGTGTGGAATGGGCTGCCGGCGATGGTGGATACGATAAGAGTTTTTTAAGAGACTCCTGGATAGGTACATGGAGCTTAGAAAAATAGAGGGCTATGGGTAACCCTAGGTAATTTCTAAAGTAACACATGTTTAGCACAGCATAGTGGGCTGAAGGGCCTGTATTGTGCTGTAGTTTTCTACGTTTCATTGTGACTAATATACTTCAGAGCTAGAAGGTGGTGTGGAGAAAGCCTCGGTGAGTAGCACTTAGAAAAACCACAAGGCATTCTACACATATGTAAAGAACAGGAGGATGGCTAGAGTGAGGATAGGATTAATGAGGGATAAAAAAGAAAATGTGTCTGGTGTTGGAGGAGCTAGGGTAAGTAGTTAATTTACTCACTGTTGAGAAGGATACTGACAAATGTGAGAACACCTTGAAAAAGGTTGATTTACTGGAACAAGTTGACATTAAGAAAGAGGATGAACTTTGGAAAAACACCAGGATAGGTTAGTCCCTGGAGCCAGACAGGATATAGTGCAGGCCACTGCAGGAAGTGAGGGAAGAGCTTGCTGTGTCTTTGGTGATGATCTTTGGGTCCTCTGGCCACGGGAGTAGTATCAAAAGACTGAAAGATGGTAAATGTTATTCCTTTGCTAAATAAAGGTAATAGGAATAGCCCTGGGAATTATGGAGCAGTGAGTCTAACAGTGTTGTTACGGTTAAGAAAGAAGACAGCTATCAAGCCCAGCATCCATGGCATTGGGTTTGCCAGCTCGTCAGTCAACTCTCTGAACTTCTCGTGGGGAATCAGTGAATGTCTCACGATGATCCATTTGGCACTTGCCAACAACCAGATAGCAACCATCATCAGTGCTTATGCACCAACTCTGGACTTGCACGAGTATGAAAAAGAGGCCTTCTATGCTTGCCTAGATGCGACAGTGTCAAACATCCCCAAGGATGAGGTAATTCTTTTAGGGGTTGGGACTTCATGCTTTGGAAGAGTAGCGTAGGAAAGGAAGGAATTGGCAACTTCAACTTAATTGGAGTACTGCTTCTCTCCACATGTGCTGAGCACGATCTGATCACCAAAACCCTTTTGCATCAGAAAAACAAATTCAAGGCATTGTGGCAGCAGCCCCGATCTGAGCAGTGGCATCTCATTGACTGTGTCATTGTCCAAGTTAGGGATCGGCACGATGTGAATATCACAAAGGCCAGGAATGGCCCCGAAGACAGCTGGACAGATCATTGACTGATCCGCTCCAACAAGCGCCGGGCCGGATCAGGAAGACTGGGTGCGGGTTGAATCCAGGCAGCGGGGTCCAGGCCCCATTGCGTATCAAAGCGACTGAACCCTATGTTTGGATGATGATTTAGGCACTGGGCTGGATTGAAAAGGTCAGGGTGTCAGGGGCCGAGGTTCAGCTTGCTGCTCCATGATGTTTACTCGGCTCTGCACTGAACTAAGGGTCTGTGCACGGACTCTATTTGTGGACTTCAGTTCTGAATGCTATTTGCTTGCTTTTATTGTTTACAAGATTTATTTTTTCCCCCTGTGCATTGGGTGCTTAATAATCTTTTTTCCAAAAATTGGTTTTTTTGAGTTTCTTTGTTCTGTGGCTGCCTGTAAAGCGGTGAATCTGAAGGTTGTATAATGTTTATATACTTCGATAATATATGTACTTTGAACTTTGTACTGTCCTTTTATATTTGACCTCCCAAAGTGCAACACATCACATTTCTCTGTGTTAAACTCCATCTGCCACGTCTCTGCCCACACGTGCTTTGATGACAAATCTACTTTGAACTTTTTGAACTTTGAATCGTGTCCATCAGACTCATGAAAAAGAGAAATGTTCATAAGAAGAGACCAGGCCAAGACTAAAACGCAAGAGCCTGGTTGACACTGCCACCCAAAAGCACCTTCAGGCCTCATTTGGGGAAAACCTCCAACAGGATTATCTGGAAGATATCGAAGAGCATTGGGGTCTGCTTAAGTCCACCACCTTTCATACCTGCAAAAACATCCTTATGGTACAAGTCCAGGAAACATCAGGAATGGTTTGATGATAATGACAGGGAGATAGAACAATTTATCTCCAAGAAACAGAAAGCCTTTTCTGCCTTGGCAGAATGACATTGGCAGCAGAGCCAAAAGAAGACTTTACTCCAGGGCCAAGCCAAATGTCCAGCACCGGGCGAAGGAGCTAAAAACTTCTTGGCGGAGTAAGCAAGCCCTGGAAATGTAGAAAATGGAAGATTCTGGTGACACAAGAGGCTTTCATGGTGCTGCCAAGGCAAGGCAGTCTATGGACCAGCGGTGGGGGGAGTGGAGGGAGGTAGAGAGGGGTGGAGAGAGGGGAGGTGGAGGGAGGTTTGGATGAGGAGGTTGGGGGGGGGGGGTGGTTGGAGAGGGGGACAGTGGAGGTCCGAGGGTCCAGGGGGGAAGGGCTGTAGGGACGGGGGACAGAGAGGACAGGGGAGAGAGGGGGGGATTAATCAGAATGAGGTTCAAAATCACTTAAGTGCCTGAGTGGGAGGTGGAGAGGGAGTTTTGGATTTGACAGAATTTTTTTTATTATTTAGCTTTTATTATTTAGACATACAGCATAGTAACAGGGTCTTCCAGCCTAACTACACCCATGTGACCAATTTCACCAATTGACGAGTATGTCTTCGTACCATCGAAGGAAACCCATACGGTCACAGTGAGAATGTACAAACGGCTTACAGGCAACAGCGGGAATCGTTATTGTTGACCCTTCTCTGCTGTTATTTTCTATTTTTCTTTTACCATCATGACATCCTGTGGTGGGTATTTCTCAGAGATAATGATCATACAAGGTGAAACGTCAGGCATCCCATATTTATCGTTGAAAAGATCAACTCTTCAAGGTGCTAGGTGTTACTACAATAATCTGGGCATTGAATGAAGTAAGTGTTGTGGGCAGATCAGTTCTCACCCAGAAACTGAAAGTGTCTTTTATGGTTTTCTCAAATGGAATCCTAGAAATCTCACCAATAGGTCAACTGCAACACAATGATTTAACAAGATCTTACGTTTCAACACTGAACGCTGGGACATACTGGGTTGACCTTAAAGAGCTGGCATGAATTTATCAGTGTGCTCCCTCCATGCAGACCCCTTATAAATCAATCGCCCAGTTTAAAGTGGGGAAAATTCAGTACAACTAGCTAACCGTAGGATAATGCACCAGCCATCTTGTTATTTTTGCTCTGCCTTCCTGAGCTACTGAACAAGAGAAGTTGTAAAAACTGCTGATGTGGGCAGTGGCCTGATCTGTTATAACAGCTAGTGGAATACTGTGATGTACCATTGAAACAAAGATACAAATTCCATTCACACTTCTATTCCCAAGTGCAAATTTCATTACCAAACACATCTTTAGCCTCAATGCCAATTCGAAACAAATCCATCGAAACAATTTGATTGCTATCCCAACCTTAATGCCAAGTTTACTTCAATCACTATCTCAGCCTAAACCTTAAATCCACCCTAACACCCGAATTCCAGTCCCAAATGTATTTCTATGTGTCCAAACTCCAAATGGTTGGCCTGGTGGTGTAGTGGCATCAGCACCGGACTTCGAGGTGAGTGGTCCTGGGTTCGAATCTCGCCGGCTCCTGCACACTTTCCATCTGTACTGGGTTGAGTGTCGAGCTTGCAACTCGGCTTTGTGGAAAACACACAAAATGCTAAGGTAGCGGCAATGGTTGCCGCCTGATGTGCCACAAGGCACAAAGAGGACCAGCTAACTCCGAATGCCATAGCAGCCATTGCTTGAATCTTAGGGTTCCCATAAAATATAGGAGCAGAATTAGGCCATTCGGCCCCTCAAGTCTCCTAAAATCCATCTTATATCTCAAATCCACCATGTAGCCATCCCAGCGTCGACTCAAATCTAAAACAAATGTAATCTTATATTAACTAAACGGAACTTACCTTGCGGACCTGTCTCCGGTTTTTTGAGGTTCTGCATAAGTATTTGTTTTGTTTTCTTTAACTGAAATCATATCATCTTTTTCCAACTGTATAAAATCTGCAATTAAGAAGCAAATTAAATGAAATGCCAACTGAGTGAAAGAAATATAAAAACAAGGTTAACGTTTCAACTGTTTAGAAAATCCCATGCACAATTTAGAAAATGATATTCTCAATGTAATATTATCCATTACAATCACACCTATCGAGCATACTGATGACTTGGCATATAAAGGGATTGCCTATGTAGTAATGAGCCATGGAACACATTCAATGTGGGGCACCAATTCAGTCAGGATGTAATACAATCTATATATTGCTCTGAAAATATTGAGTTCTTGCTATGGATCATAAAGCTCTGTGCACCAGCTCCTTTGTCCTCTTAAACCCTATACTTTGAATATCTGTACCACACAGGTTGGTGTAGGGGAGTTTCCTGGAATCCCTGTGCTCTCACAACATTTCGATGGGACTAATGCTGGAACCTGCACCTTTTGTTGTGGATCTCAAGTACAATAACAATGTAACATGAGCAACCAAATGCAGCCTCGGGGTGCTCAGATCAACTGGCCAACATACAAATGTATATACATACAAATAAAAGAGAAAAAAGATATATATAGTGAGGTAGTGTTCTTGGGTTCAATATCCATTCAAAAACCTAATGGCAGAGGGGAAGAAGCTGTTCCTGAATCATTGAGTGTGCCTCTTCAGGCTCCTGTACCTCCTCCCTGAAGGTAGCAATGAGATATTTGTGAATGTCTTTGGTGACATACCAAATCTCCTCAAGCTCCTAATGAAATATAGTCACTGTTGTGCCTTCTTTGTAACTGCATCTATACGTTGGGCCCAGGATAGATCCTCAGAGATGTTGTCACCCAGGAACTTGAAAGTGCTCACTCTTTCCACCTCTAATGTCTTGATGAAGACCATGTGTTCCCTCGGCTTACCCTTTCCTGAGTCCACAATCAATTCTTTGGTGGGACTGATGCTGAGTGAAAGGTCGTTGCTGCGACACCACTCAACCAGCTGATCTACCTCACTCCTGTACACCTTCTCATCATTTGAGATGCCGTCAGCAATAGCAGTGTCATCAGAAAATGGCACTTGAGCTGTGCCTAGCCACACAGTTACAAGTGTAAAGACAGCAGAGCAGTGGGCTAAGCACTCTTCCTTGACGGGTCATCTGTGTTGATTATCAGCAAGGTAGAGATATTAGTACCAATCCGCATAGACTGGGGTCTTCCAGTCAGGCCCAGGTTTTTGACTAGATCTGTGGAATGATTGTGTTAAACCGGCTAGTTAATGTTGAAGTGTAGACCACTTCTGAAAGAATTAGCTCTCTCTTTCAGCTAATATCACCTGGACCTAGACTCTCCAACCAATGGAAGTTTATTGTTTCCATTTATCCCATCAACTCCACTCATATTGCCAGCAGCACCAAAGGAGTCACTGGTTTTGTCCTCTGTAGGTTAGCACACCTTGAAATATGCACAGTTAAAAGGCATGCTTGAGGTCAGACACTGGTGCACCTGAGTGTTCACTGATTACCATCGAGCACAGTGACACAACACTGGCTTACTACAGCCAGGGTGAGGGAACAATTTCCATTTGGTCCTTCAGCCTTATACCCTGGAGGACTGGTGTGTGGATGGTGATCACCTGCATAAGATCACTGGTGGTTCAAAAGGTCAGTGCACGTGACGCTTAAAAACTCACTTTACATTTACGATGTCATATTTTGATGCATTTCTTGATTTACTTCTACATTTTAAATATTTATTTTGTAATTATTGAAATCCACCTGAATAGCTTTTAAATGTTTAACCATTATACAGAGTTAAAAATCCTTTGACAATGGCAATTAGTAGTGTGGATGAAGAGGTAAAGATCTAGGATCCAATGATTGAGCCTGGCTTGCTGCTCAGACCCCATCCATTTCATGGACCCCTGTTGTAGAGGATCAGCTTGAAGTGGCCACCATTTCTAGAAGATGGCTGTCCTGGTAGAGACCATGGCAGTGAGTCCAGGGAGAAGGCCTGCTTGATTTAGCCCAACACTTTGAAAACTTTTACTGTCATCCTCAAAAGTGACAGTTAATCTCACCCTGCAAGTGGAATCCATGTATCATTCTGCAACGTTCACGCTGCACTCCTTCCAAAGCCCAGAAATTCTCACCGAACCCCAAGACTAATTAGGAGTTTGTTTAGATTTAAATTAATGATGGCCCCCTTTGTAAAAGTCCTGGAGTATGTAATATGTTTTAACATGTATATCCATGACATTTTACAGGACCATCTCTTTATGTTACCACTCTTTCTATTTTTTTAATTGATTTTTTAATGCATTTTCTACAACACTACAAATAAAAAAGACCCAAACCAAAATAAAAAATTAATACAGTGCAAAATAAACATACAATAATAATATAATACAAAAAAGATAATTGAGAAAGCACCCAAATTGAAGTCATGTAAAGTTAGTATCCTCCCCAAGTCCCACAACAAAAAAAAACTCCAGACCAACCACAACAAAATATAGCGGATATAAATCAGGACATTCAAACCCCCAAAACTGTAAATACACTTGAAAACAGAAGATAATAATGCCTACTACCAAAAAAAAAGGAAGAGCTGAAAGTAAGGGACTGAAAAAAAAACCTTAATTAAGAGGAAAGTTATGAAAGTACTCAATAAAAGGTCCCCAGACCTTATGAAACTTTATATCTGAATTAAGAATTGAATAATGAATTTTTTCAAGGTCTAAACAGGACATAATATCATTAAGCCATTGAGCATGCGTGGGCGGGGCAACATCTCTCCATCTAAGGAGGATTAGAGATCTAGCCAGGAGAGAAGCAAAAGATAATATTCGACACTTAGTCGAACTCAAACGTATATCTGTCTCACCCAAAAAACCAAACAGAGCAATTAAAGGGTTAGGTTCTAAGTGGTGATTCAGAATACAGGATAAAGTTATAAAAACATCTTTCCAAAATTACTCTAAACTAGGACAGGACCAGTACATATGAATAAGAGAAGTCTCGCCCCTTTTGCATTTATCACAAAGAGGACTAATATTAGGGTAAAATCGAGATAATTTAGATTTGGACATACGGGCTCTATGAACAATCTTAAACTGTAAAAGGAAATGGCGAGCACAAAGAGAGGTTGAATTAACCGATTTGAGAATCAAGTCCCAAATCTCATCAGATAAAGAGATATTTAAATCATGCTCCCAAGCCATTCTAATTTTATCTACAGGGGCACACCGTAAGAATGCTGATTTATCACAAATAAATGATATTAAACCTTTACCCAGTGGATTAATAGAAAGAAAGAAATCCATAACATTTTTCTCGGACATTTCAGGGAAGTTAGGAATTAAAGGATTGATAAAGTGTCTAATTTGGAGATATCTAAAAAAAATGGGCATTAGGCAGATTGAACTTAGCAGAGAGCTGTTGAAAGGATGCGAAGCGATTATCGATAAAAAGATCTTCAAAATGTCTACTGCCCTTCCTATACCAATCATAGAATGTTGAGTCATACATAGTAGGTAAAAAAAGATGATTATGTAAGATAGGACTAGAAAGGAAAAAACCATAAAAACCATAAAATTTCCTAAACTGGGCCCATATTCACAAAGTGTGTCTGACAAGAGGATTAACAATTAGTCTAGACAAACTACTAGGGAGTGCAGAGCTAAGAAGTGCAGAAATAGATAAATCTTTAGTGGAATTCAACTCCATTGCCACCCAATTAGGGCTCTCGGGTTGGCTATGAAAAAAAGACCAAAAGGTAGTGCAACGTATGTTAGCTGCCCAGTAATATAAATGAAAGTTAGGTAAGGCCATGCCACCCTCTTTTTTAGATTTTTGAAGATAAACTTTATTAATTCTAGAATGCTTATTCTTCCACAGATATGACAAAATAATAGAGTCTAAGGAATCAAAAAAGGTTTTAGGAATAAAAATTGGGATAGATTGAAATAAATATAAAAATTTAGGGAGAACATACATTTTAACAACATGAATACAACCTACCAAGGACATAGATAGAGGTGACCATTGTGACAGACTCTGTTTTGTAGTATATAAAAGATTAGCAAAATTTTCACAAAAAAGATCTTTAAACTTCCTTGTAACTGTAATCCCAAGGTAAGTAAATTGATTATGAACTACTTTAAAGGGAAGGTCACGAAATGCTAATACTTGTGCTTCTTTATTAATCGGGAAAAGTTCACTCTTATGTAAATTAAGTTTATAGCCAGAAAACTGGCTAAATTGATCAAGAAATGAAAACATTGGAGGTAAGGATGTGGACGGATTTGAAAGAAAAAGTAATAGATCATCAGCATAAAGAGAAACATTATGCTCAAAACCCCCCTCCAGATCCCGGTCAGTTCAGGACAGCTTCGGAATGTTATCGCCAGAGGTTCTATAGCCAAATCAAAGAGAAAGGGACTTAAAGGGCATCCTTGACGGGTGCCACGTTTGAGGTTAAATAGCTGAAAATTAGTCAAAACAGAGGCAGTAGGACACAGATAGAGCAATTTGATCCAAGAGATAAAACTTTGACCAAAGTCAAATTTTTTTAAAACTGCAAAGAGGTAGTTCCACTCTATACGATCAAATGCTTTCTCCGCATCAAGAGAAATAACGCATTCAGGAATCCCAGTTGAAGGTGAATATAAAATATTAAATAAACGCCGAATGTTAAAAAAAGGAAGACGGTTTTTAATAAAACCAGTTTGATCATCAGAAATAATAGAGGGAATAACAGTTTCTAATCTATGAGCCAAAACTTTGGCCAAGATTTTAACATCAACATTAAGCAAAGAAATCGGCCTTTACGAGAAACACTCTGTTGGGTCTTTACCCTTTTTTAATAAAAGAATAACAGATGCCTCATTAAAAGAGGGTGGCAATTTACCATAATTAAACGAGTCAGATAGTACTGAGAGTAACTGAGGAGAAAGGAGTGAAGAGAACGATTTATAAAACTCTACGGGGAACCCATCAGGTCCAGGAGATTTTCCTGAAGACAGTGCAGAAATTGCAAAAGATATTTCTTCTGATGATATAGGCTCATTCAGTTTTTCTTTAAAATCAGATGAAAGTGAAGGAATATTCAGATTATTTAAGAAAAGATCAACAGAAATATTCTCATTCAGAGATTCAGAGGAATAAAGCCAAGAGTAAAAATTTTTAAATACGTCATTGATTTCTAAGTGATCCGATGTAAAATCCCCATTCTCCTTCTGGATCTTTGTAATATGTTGTTTAGCTTTAGAACGCCTCAGCTGATTAACTAGAAATTTACCAGATTTGTCACCATGAATATAAAAGCGACTCTTACTTTCAAGAAGTTGGTGTTCAACAGGTTGAGTAGACAGAAGATCAAATTTAGTTTGAAGTTCTACACGCTTCTTGTATAATTCAGGATTATTAGTTTGAGCATACAATTGATCTAATTCTTTAATCTGATTAATTAGGTCTAATCGATCTATACGGGACTTTCTATTAAGATTTGCTGTATAAGAGATTATTTGACCCCTCAAATATGCTTTCATGGCATCCCAGACATTCTGGGATGACATTTCAGATGATGTATTAGTGTTAAAATAAAAAGTTATCTGATCCTTAATAAATTTTAGAAAGTTATCATCCGATAATAAAGTCGAATTAAAACGCCAGTGTTTATTCCTCTGAGGGAGACCAGGAAAGTTTAAAGACAAAGTAATTGGGGCATGGTCAGAAATCAGTATACTCTGATAATCACAGAATAGACAAATGAAATAAGTTGATTATCAAGTAAAAAATAGTCAATTCTAGTAAAGGTATGGTGAACATGTGAAAAAAAAGAATAAGCTCTCTCAGTAGGATGAAGAAAATGCCATATATCTGAGATACCATAATTAGAGAGAAAAGAGTGAATAGCTAAAGCAGACTTAGTCGGTGATCTAGTAACAGAGGACGATCGATCCAAATTAGGATCTAACCAACAATTAAAGTCGTCAACCAGTATAAGAGAATATGAATTTAAATCTGGTAGTGAGGAGAAAAAACATTCAAAAAAATTAACTTCATCAAAATTGGGAGCATACAGGTTTGCTAGTACAACTTCAGTATTATATAATTTACCAGAAACAATAATAAAACGGCCATTTGTATCAGATATCTTATTATGGAGTTCAAAAGGAATATTTGAATTAATAAGGATAGAACCCCCCCCCCTAGCTTTGGCGGCAAAGGATGAATGAAAATGTTGACCCACCCACTTTGACAAAAGCCGAGAATTATCAAAACTACGAATATGAGTTTCCTGAAGGAAAGCAATGTCAGCTTTGAGTTGTTTAATATGAGAGAAGACCTTCCTTCTTTTAACAGGATGATTCAATCCCTTCACATTCCAGCTCACAAATTTAAGTGTATTAACCATTATCAATTGTTAGTGCATAGAAGGTAGTAGGCATATAAAAAATCAAACAGTACAATAACAGTCTGGGAGCAAAAATGTAAACATAAATCAGTAGAATCAGGACACAGACATGTCCTGAATAACAAGGGAAAACAAAAAAAACAGTGAGTAGTGTTGGAACTGGAGAATCCACCCCACCCTCGCAACCCAAAACTAGATGGCTATCCAAAAAAGTAGCTAGCTCTACGAAAAATATTAACCCAAAAATGACTTCCAGTTCCGTATCGTTGACAAAGGTTCCGTATACATAATATAGCAAATAATAGCTAATTTATGCACTAGAGAGCAAAATTACAAATAGGAACAACTTCATCAGAAAAGGTATAAAACTTAATATAAAAAAATCAGAAAAAAAACTAACCTACCCGCGAGAAACTATGAAAAATTGAAAGAAAAAAAAATAAAAAGGGGGGAGGGGGAAATTATAAATTTAAAGAGAGTACTTATCAGCCGTTTACAAAAAAAAAACAAATCTTATACTATAAATCAACCAACAGGGAGGCCTTCAATAAAAAACTCCAAGCCTCCAAAACAAATTAAGATCAATTGTAGTTCTCTATAGATAACATTATACAGAAGTAAAATAAATTACACAGGTAAAATCTAAAAGTCCGCAGGGAAACATTAAATTTAAATCATCTATTTAGGAAAAACGCACCAAGTCCAGGGAGAGATTAACTAGAGCCCTTAGAATCTCAATAGTTAATGTCTGAATTATTCAATTAGAGTCTGAGTTGGGGAAAAAGAACTTTACTTCGAAAAGTACTTATCAGCCATTTTAGAAAGTCAGACCGGTTCCGAAGAAGTCAAGATGGCTGGAAGATTTCCAAAAAACAACTCAGCCTCCTTCACTGATTTAAACCACTTATTTTCTCCAGTAGTAAGCGTAATTCGAAGATCGGCTGGATTACGGAGAGAAGGTCTGAATCCACGATCAAAAAGCACTTTTATTACACCTTTAAACTCAGCACGCATCTTCAGAACCTGGGCGGCGTAATCTTCCACAAAACGAATATTCGTGTTTTGAAAAGCAAAAGTACCTCTGCGGCGTGCCTCCATAATCAAACGGTTTTTCACCTGGTATCGATGAAAGCATTAAATAATTGTCTGTGGATGGGAACCCAAAATTGCTCGAGGAACATAAATCCTGTGAGCCCTTTCTAGCTCAGGTGGAGTCGGAAGAAATTCTTTCCCGAAAATCTCACAGAGAAAAGAAGAGAAAAATTCAACGGAAGAGCCCTTTTCGGTGGCCTCCGGCAAACCGAGAATTCGCAGATTGCAGCGTCTGCTCCGATTTTCGAGATCCACCATTTTGGAAGTAAGTTTACTGTTCTCCTCCGCTAGGTTGGAGCAGAAAGTTTCGAGATGTTGAACACGGTGTTCTAAATCTTCAGAGGTTAGGTCGATGCGAGATAAATGTTCAGCATGGTCATCCACTCTGGCATTAATCTGATCCAATTTTGATTCCAGCTGATTGAAAGAAGTTCTCAATTCAGTCTTGATATCCGTTAAAGTATCTTGTCGATGTTGTTCCAAAATAGCGAGAATCTCAGCCGACAGAGCCGTGGAAGTTTCTTTTTTCTCGATTTTAGTACCTTTTGTAGCCATTATGAGATAGGTGTATTCGCAGGCAGATAAAAGGAAACTAATAAAATAACAAACTAAGGTTTAAAAAGGGAGACACATAGCGCAAAGATAGGAAATATAACGGAGCAAAAGTTTGAAGCGACTAAACAATCGCCATCTTACCAGAAGTCTTCACTCTTTCTATTTTATCATCATACAAAAAGTTCTCAATTCTATCCCCTTTAGGTCCAAAGTTGCTGATCTCAAATTTTCCTACATTACATTGGATTTACCACCATTTTCCTATTCAAAAAATAGGGATTTTTCACGTTACGTTGCCATTATCATACTTTACGTCCACAACATATCTGCAGCCCTTGGATTCAGAGAGTACCTCTGCTCCTAATCATTGTCCTAATAAATAATGTAGTCTAGATATTGTCCGAAAGAGGATCAAACCCAGTGGTTGGGCCTAACCTGATTATTGAATAACCTACTCTCTCCTTAGCATTATGGGGGCAGCCATTAGGACCATCACAGGGGCTGCTGAGCGAGCCTCCAGATGACTAACGATCAAGAGGTGTGACCCGTGGACCAACGCAGCTGGGACACAAGCCAGAGCCTGATCAACCCTGGCTGGGTGGCCTGGGTGAGAGTGTCTGACATCGAAGCATCCGAAACACCTGATGACCCTGGGTCACATCCCTCTTGTGTCCCAGCATACACCCTCGGATGTACCTCAGCATCAAAGCAGGCCTCAACTCCTCCTTTAGAATCAGCATCAGTACGCCAGGCCTGTGCCAATCCCAGCCCAGCACCTTCTATTATATGCATGGAGCACACCGATAAAGAAAGAATGCCTTCCTACCATACAAAGTACCTGCTTGTGTTTGAAGATCGGTGGTTGTAATGTTACATGATATAACAGAATATTTTATGTCTATAATTGAGAAATAAGACAATCAGTACAAGGAGTCCACACTACAGATTGTGTTGAATTTTGTTTAACTTCACCTCTATTCTTCTCTGAGTTGATATTATTTCCACATCCATAATCCATACCACTCAGCACTGTGGCTCCTTTTGATAGCAAACTCTACTCCATCAGCCTCCAGGTTGTTTCTCCTGAATTATTTACTAGATTATTACCATTTACTTAGAGCTATCAGCTTAATGGTCTCGAGTTTTAAACTCTCCCACATGCAGTAATTTTGTTACCTCTATCTTTTTCTACTTTTAACAGGCTGTATTGGGTAACATCATTCCTCTTTAGATTTACAGAAAAAGGCTGTAATTATTATACTCTTGAAGTTCTGGTAAATATCATTTACACCTTCTCCAGTGCCTTTATCGCCCCTCGTAATAAACTCAGGAGGTTCTGCAGATGCTGGAAATCTTGAGCAATACACACAAAATGCTTGAGGAACTCAACAAAATCAGGCAGCATCTGTGGAGGGAAATAAACCGACGACGTTTTGGTCCAGGATCCTGCATCAGGACTGGGAAGGAAGGGAGAGGAAGCTAGAATGAAAAAGTAGGGGAGGGGAAAGGAGTACAAGCTGATGTGAAATCAGGTGATTGGAGACGGGGGAACAAAGTGAGAAGCTAGGAGTGATAACCAGAAAAAGTAAAGGCTGAAGGAGGAATCTGAAAAGAGAGGAAAGTGGACCAGGAGAAAAGGAAGGAGGAGGGGTATCAGAGGCAAGTGATGGGCAGGTGAGGAGAAGAGAAGGGTAAGAGGGAAGCCAGAATGGGGAATGGAAAAAGCGATAAGGGGGAGGAGCCCAAGACTGGCTAAAAGATCTCAGCCCAAAAGATTGACATTTTATTCCCCTCTACAGGCGCTGCCTGACATACTGAGTCCCCTCAGCACTTTGGGTGTGTTGGTAAGGAGTTCCAAACCCTGTCCATCGATGGTCCCTTGGGCAGACCCAGCTCTCCACTTGGAGTTAGACCACCCTCCCTGTCCCAATATATCAACCACTGAAAATTACCGTAAGTCTTCTCTCGCTGTTTCCCCTCTGACATGATCAGTTTATAGGAGCCGCTGAACTTCCCTGTCTCCTCTCCACGGTGTTCCAACGGGACCTTGAACGTTATCTCATTGGAGCCGGCTTGCAGAGTAATGCATCCCTCACCTGGGTAACAAAACACAGGGCAAATCCCCAGGGTTAAATGCAGCAGAGTGGGATGGAAGATTCACTTTGGGGAGATCGCAAGGGAGTGGCTCTTTCAAAGGAGCAAGAATATGTGATAGATCAAATGGCCTCGTTCTATGCTGTACAGTTATACAAGACCTGAGCAATTTGCACAAATCATATCAAAGATTGCTATTTGTATTGATAATCAACAAGGAGGCCACCCAATCCACCTTGCAAATGATCTAATATTCATTTCACTCCCTTGCTCCTCCCCCTGCACTTCTAAGATGCATTTACCCAATTCCTCTCTGAAACCTCCTTTTCCATCTCCCTGCTCCACTCTTTGTTCCAAGTTGTTGTGAGGAGGAGGTTTCCCTTCTCTTTTCATTTAAATATTGGATCTTTGGATGCACACATATACCTGTCTGGACACACCCCCCCCCCCCCTGTTGTCTGCTCCTGTGGCTCCTCCCACAGACCCCGGTATAAAGGCGATTGAGGCCTGAGCCCTGCCCTCAGTCTCCAGGATGTAGCATGGTGGTCAATTGCTGCTTGTTCTTTCTTCCAGTCAATAAAAGCCGATATCTCGCCTCACGTCTCAGAGAGTTATTGATGGTGCATTACCCAGCCATCACTCAACCGGTACAAAGCACGGCATTTGTGTGTCCATCCATCTTCATCCACTCTCTCTCTTTTGTTCCCCTCACAACTAAATACACTGCTTTGGATACTTCTGGGTGGATGGGGGGTGGGGTGATCTACCAGGGGGGAGGTTCATCAACCAGAGTCCTGGAACTGAATCTTACCTGAGGCTCTGAAAGGAAGGGGGAGGGGGAAGAGGACTGCAGTAGTAATAGAGGATTGCCCAGTTAGAGGAGCAGACAGCAGATTCTGTGGACGTGAAAGGGACAACTGGATGGTAGGTTGCCTGTCAAGTACCAAGGGCAGGGACTTCTTAGATCAAGTCAACGGCTTTCTAAAGGGGGGAGAGTTCCCCAGAAATCGCAGTATATATCGGAACCACATAGGAAGGAAAAGGGATGAGGTCCTGAAGAGAGAATATGGGGAGTTAGGTAGAAAGTTGAAAAGCAGGGCCTCAAGGGTAGTAATCTCTGGATTGCTGCCTGTGCCACGTGCCAGTGAGGATAAGAATAGGATGATCTGGTAGATGAATGAGTGGCTGAGGAATTGGTGCAGTGGGGGGGGGGGGGGGCGGTGGTGTTGAGATTTCTGGATCACTGGGACCTCTTCTGGGGAAGGTTTGGCCTGTACAAAAAGGACCCATTTCACCTGAACTCAAGGGGCACTAATACCCTTGAGGGCAGGTTTGCAAGAGCAGTTGGGGTGGGTTTAAACTAATTTGGCAGGGGGATGGGAACTGAAGTGATAGGACTGAGGATGGGGCAGTTGTATTACAAGTAGATGCAGTGTGTAGTGAGTGTGAGAAAGGCAGATGACAGGGCAAAATTATAGTCAGAGGGACAGGTCGATGGGAGTACATTGTTTAAATGGTTTGACACAGACTAGATGGGCCAAAGGGCCTATTGCTGTGCTGTACTTTTCTATGAATCTATGAGCTAAAGTGTAACGTGAGGGTAAAATCGAAAAGGGTGATGAATACAGGACTGAAGGTGTCTTATCTGAATGCATGCAGTATATGGAATAAGTTAGCAGTTAGAGTTTCACAGGTATGAACTTGCGGGCATCACTGAGCCATGGCTGAAAGAAAGTCATGATTGGGAATTTAACATCCAAGAATGCATTTTGTATCAAAAGGACAGGCAGGTAGGCGGGGAGTGGGGGGTGACTCTGTTGGTAAAAAAAAATGAAATCAAATCCTTAGAAAGAGGTGACATAGGATCCGAAGATGATGAATCCTTGTGGGTAGAGTAAAGGAACTACCAGGGTAAAAAGACCCTGATGGGAGTTATATACAGGTCTCTGAACGATAGCCAAGATGTGGGATATAAATTACAACAGGAGATAGAAAAGGCATGTAAAAAGGACAATGTTATGATAGTCATGGGAAATTTCAATATACAGGTAGTTTGGGAAAATCAGGTTGGTGCTGGATCCCAACAGAGAATAATTTGTGGAATGCCTTTTTAGAGCAGCTTGTAGTTGAGCCCACTAGGGAAAACGCAATTCTGCATTGGGTGTTGTGTAATGAACCAGACTTGATTAGGGAGCTTAAGGTAAGGAACCCTTAGAAAGCAGTGATCATGTTAAGACAGAATTCGTCAGGCAGTTTGAGAGGGAGAAGATGAAGTCCTATGTATCAGTATCTCAGTGGAGGAAAGGAAATTACAGAGGCATGAGAGAGGAGCTGGCCAAAGTTGATTGGAAGGGGACACTAACAGGGATGATGGCAGGACAAAAATGGTTGGATTTCTGGAAGCAAATCAGAAAGCGCAAGATAGACACATCCCAAAGAAGTATCCTAAAGAGAGGGTGATGCAACCGTGGCTGACAAGGGAAATCAAAAAACAACATAAAGGAAACATAATATTGCAAAAATTAGTGCAAATTTAAAATATAATAGTTAGAGCCTATGATATAAAAGAGATACATAAAGTTGTTTTAGATATATAAAGAGGAAAAGAAAGGTGAGATTGGATATCAAACTGCAGGAAAACAACACTGGAAAGGTAGTAACTGGAGACAAAGAAATGGCAAATGAACTTAAAAAGTATTACGTGTCAGTCTTCACTGTGGTAGATACTAGCTGTATGCCGGAAATTTGAGAGTGTCAGAGAGCAGAAGCGAGTGCAGTTGCTATTACTAAAGAGCAGGGAAGCTGTAAGGTCTGAAGGTAGATAAGTCATTTGGACCAGATGGACTACACCCCATAGTTCTGAAAGTGATAACTGAAGAGATTTTGGAGCAAAACAACATGGGGTTTGGGTAAAAACCTGTCATTGGGAGTGCTCTTACCTTCTAAGCAGCTGGAGTGGAACTCAATGAAGAACTTGGTCTTAGATTTTGTTTTCAGAGTGGCTTCGCAGTGGAGGAAGTTGATAGTGCCCGCTGAGTCAGCATTGTTTGGGTCTGAGAAGTAACGTGACAAGTTAGTGTGGTATCAGTTATTAACATCACTCAGTCACTCCAACACTACTATCGTTGCTCTGTGATTGGTCTTTTCTAAACGGACAGAGGCAGAACATTAATGTTTATCTCTCCCTCTTAACACTCCCCTCCATCAGTTCACCCTCTGCTGTCTGTCCCCACACTCTGTCATCGGCCATCTATCTTCTGTAATTATCTCCTCGATGGTGGGTGGGCAGTTTTAACAACCCGTTGTAGTGTCTCCCTGTCTGCCACAGTGCAATTTCCGTACCATGCAGTGATGACCATTTTAGGATGCTCTGTACTGCGTTTCTGTGGAAGGACGTGATGTGCACAGTACAGCTCTCTTCAGTTTTCTCAGAAAGAGGCGCTGGTAGGCTTTTCTGACTGCGTAAGATGTGTTCAGGACCATGAGAGATTGTGTGTGATGTGCACTCCCGGGAGTTTGAAACCGCTTGCAGTTTCCACTGCTCTGTCGCCGATGTAAGGAGGGGTGTTAGTGGTGCAAGTTCTCCAGAATTTGATAACCATCTCCTTTGTCTTGTTGACATTGAGGAAGAGGTTATTTGCCCAGCACCAGATCTCGAGCTCTTCCACCTCCTCCCTGTAGGCCACCTCATCGTTGTCGGTGATGAGCCCCAGCACTGTGTCATCGGCGAACTTGACAATGTGATTACTCAGGTGTTTGGCTGTGCAGTTGTGGTGAACTACATATACCTGTCTGGACACACCCCCTGCTGACTGCTCCTGTGGCTCCTCCCACAGACCCCGGTATAAAGGTGATGGAGGTCTGAGCCCGGCCTCTCAGTCTCCAGGATGTAGCATGCTGGTCAATCACTGCTTGTTCCTTCTTCCAGTCAATAAAAGCCGATACCTCGCCTTTATGTCTCAGAGTGAGTTATTGATGGTGCATCAGCAGTCGTGTGAGCAGAGTGTCCAGCAGTGGGCTCAGCACACAGCCCTTGGTGGGCAACCATGTTGGGCATGATGGGGAGGGAGGAGGGAGGTGCATCCTGACTATCTGTGCTAACTGGCTGGCCAGTTATTTTGTTACATGTTAGGTAGGTGCCTCAGTCATGTTGAACTTTGGCACTGAACATACCACGGTGGCACTTAAAGGAGAAATAAGTTACCTTGGCAGCTACTAACCAGTTTTAGAAACGAACTGTATTGACACGCCCACCTCAAAGGTTGCAAACACCGGGGAATGGTCGCTGGTGACGATATCTGTGGTGCACCCTGTGATCGAGAACCAACAGTTTTGTCACATTCACTACTCTGTGCACATATTAAAATAACAGCAGGACCCCAGGCCCTGTGATCTCCCGTTAAATTCCGTGCAAACCATTGTTGTACAATTGAGCATCAATTTAACCTACTGTAGAGTGAAAGTGCACCCATTTCCACGCCTGTCAGTGCCTGGGAGAAAAATCTCTGGTTTTCCAGCAAGATTTTCACTGAATCAATCAATAGCATTTACTTAAAGCACAGTCACCATGCACACAATCGTTGACATCTTCCCCCCATCGCCGAAAACATCTATCAGAGGTTATGTCTCAGGACGGTGATATCCATCATTAAGGACACCCACCATTTTGACCACACTCTTTTCTCGCTGATGCTATCAGGTAGGAGGTACAGCAGCCTAAAGACTCACACCTCAGTGTTCAACAGCAGTTTCTTTGCACTGATTCATTCTAGCTATGCATCAAACTTGTGATACATTACAATCAGTCCTTTCATCCAACTCATTCATGCAGATTGTAAGTAGCTGAGGCCTAAGCTTTGATCCTTGATCCACCTTATTATCTGATAATGTGAATACGAAATATGAGTTTATCTATACCTCCACCCTTCTCCCTTCACCTGCCCCCTTTATTTTCCTCTCTATCACCCACTTGCTGCTGTCTCCTAACACCACCCCTCCCCTCCTGTCCCCTCCACCTGCCCATCACCCCCCTCCTCATCCAAATCCATGTACCACCTGCCAGCTCCTGCCTCGACCCTCCATGCAGGCTGTCCTCCGCTCTACACTTTCAGTCCTAATGCAGTGTCTTGCCCCAAAACACCAGCCGTGCTTTTGCATTCTCAGATGCTGCTGACCTGCTGAGTTCCTCCAGCAGATTTCTTAGTGCCCCAGATCCCAGCGTCTGCAGCCACTTGTGCCTCTAATTTCAAATAGTGCTTGTTTATTGTCCCTGAAACAATGCAGCATTATGATCTCTTGCATAGTGTCCTTTGGAGTGACTTTAGAGTATTTCATCTATTAAATCAACAGACTGCAAAGAGTAACGAGAGAGGCAGCAACACCACTACCACCGGGATTATTCTCAACACGGGTACTCCCAAGGTTGTGTCCTCAGTCCCCTGCTCGACTCCCTGTACAGCCATGACCACGTGGTCAGATCCTGCTTTAAACCTATCTACAGGTTTGTAGATGATATCACTGTAGAGGGCCATATTTCAAATAATGATGAGTCACAGTACAGGAAGGAGATAGAGAGCTTGGTGACATGGTGTGATGACAATAACCTTTGCTTCAATGTCAACAAACCAAAAGAGCTGTTCGTTGACTTCAGGAAAAGGCGGGGGTGAGTGGGTGGGTGCACATGCTCCTGTCTACATTAACAATGCTGATGAGAATCACCAACAGCCTGTCCTGGGCCAACCACACAGATGCCACGGCCAACAAAGCTCACTGATGCCTCACCAGGAGGCTAAAGGAATTTGTTATGTCCCCATGGTACTTACAGATGTTTATCGATGCACCATTAAAAGAGTCCTATCTGGATGCAAAAAGGCAAGATGCCGCTGAGCTGCAGCCTCTGCTGAGTCACAGCTCAGGTTTAGTAGTTTGTTAATTATTTACTTGTTCAAATTTTCATTTTCTCAGGTTTGCATGGAGGACTTTTGGAAGAGGGAAGTTAGGGGTCAGTTTAGGTTTTAGTAACTGAGAAGTGGGGCTATTAGAGGTCAGGGTGGAGCCGAAATCGCCGCTCCTCGTTCTAAGACCAGCGATGTGGATGTGCGACATTCGTGGTCAGATGTTGGATGTGAATGAGGGTCTTCCAGGTCAGCGAGTTCTGGAATTCTGTTCAGGCAAGAGGAACAAGTTCCGATCACCCCCAGGGTTCATGACTTAGCGGGTCTGGAGTTCGCGGCCTAGCGTTTGGTGATCGACATGCCCGAGTGTTGTGGGCCGAGAGTAAATCAGAAATCCATGAGTCAGGGCTTGTTGTCCGGAGCTAAGTCTGAATCCCCGTGAGTCCGCTGGAGAGGTTGAAGCTTGAAGTCTGAAGCTCTATGTCCATTAGAATGCGGAGGTCTCTCCTGGAGTTAAAGGATTGTGTATGTAAGTGCGTAGGTGGGAGGGAGGAACAGGGCTTGTTTTTCTGTTGCTTGTTGTGTTCCGTGTTGTTCCGCCGAGTATTGTGGGCATGCTATGTTAGCGCCGGAATGTGTGGCCACACTTACCGGCTGCCTCCGGCACACCCTTCTTTGTCTTGATGTATACATGTACCAGTTATCTGGAATCTTTAATATTGGTATGGCAACTGCTTTGCCCACGAACAAAGGAAACTGCCGAGCATTATGAACACAGCTCAACACATCACAGACACCATCCTCCCCCCCATGGACTCCGTCTAATCTTATCGCTGCTTCAGTAAAACAGCCAGCACAATCAAAGGCCCCACCATCCCAGACATTCTCTCTTCTCCCCTCTCCTATCAGGCAGAAGTTACAAAAACCTGAAAGCACATACCACCAGGCTCAAGGACCACTTCAACCCTGCTGTTATAAGTCTAGTGAATGGTTCCCTACTTGAACTAAGTGGATTCTTTACCTCACAATCTACTCATTATAATCTTATTGTCTACCTACACATCCACTTTCTCCTTAGCTGTTACTTTTTATTCTGCATTCTGTTACTGTTTTAGACCATAGGACATAGGAGCAGAATTAGGACATCTGGCCCATTGAGTCTGCTGGGCCATTCAATCATGGCTGATCCTTTTTTTTCTCCTCCTCAACCCCAGTTCCCAGCCTTCTCCCTGTAACCTTTGATGCCATGTCCAATCAAGAACCTAACAATCTCTGCCTTAAATACCAATGACCAGGCCTCCACAGCTGCATGTAGCAACAAATTCCACAAATTCGTCACCCTTTGGCTAAAGAAATTTCTCCGCATCTCTGTTTTGAAAAGGTGCCCCCTCTATCCTGAGGCTGTGCCCTCTTGTCCTAGACTCTCCCACCATGGGAAACATCCTTTCCACATCCACTCTGTTGAAGCCTTTCAACATTTGAAGGGTTTCAATGAGATCCCCCCGTCATCCTTCTGAATTCCAGCGAGTACAGACCCAGAGCCATCAAACACTCCTCGTATGATAACTCTTTCATTCCAGGAATCATCATTGTGAACCTCCTCTGGACCCTCTCCAATGCCAGCATATCTTTTCTAAGATGAGGAGCCCAAAACTGTTCACAATACTCAAGTTGAGGCCTCAACAGTGTCTTATAAAGCCTCAGCATCACTTCCATGCTCTTGTATTCTAGACCTCTTGAAATGAATGCTAACATGGCATTTGCCTTCCTCACTACCAAGTCAACCTGCAAGTTAACCTTTAGGGTGTTCTGCACAAGGACTCCCAAGTCCCTTTGCATCTCAGATTTTTGGATTTTCTCCCCATTTAGAAAATAGTCTACACATTTATTTATATTACCAAAGTGCATGACCATGCATTTTCCAACATTGTATTTCATTTGCCATTTTCTTACCCATTCTCCTAATCTGTCTATGTCCTTTTGCATCCTACCTGTTTCCTCAACATTACCAGCCCCTTCACCAATCTTTGTATCATCTGCAAACTTGGCAACAAAGCCATCTATTCCATCATCTAAATCATTGAGATACAGTATAAAAATAATTGGTCCCAACACCGACCCCTGCTTGTACTTTGTACTACCTCAAAGCACTATTGTAATGAATTGATACGTATGAACAGAGTGCAGGACAAGCGTTTCACTGTATATTATTACATATTACAGTACTAAACCAATTCTAATTCCAATATTATCCTACCTGTCACATCTCCAAAACATGAAGCTCATTCAGGGCAACATTTCTGTCGTAGCATGATTTGTCTTAACCATGTTAAGCTTTTCCAACTGTCCTGTTAGCGGTCCTAATAATGAACTCCAGCATTTTTCTGACAGCTGCCCTGAAGAGAACTGATTGGTTTAGTTCCCCCTTTTTCTTGAATAAAGGTATTACATTTATGGAACAGTGCCATAGAACTGCTGTCTCACAGCTCAGTGGCATGGGCAGACCTAGGTAGTGACTTCAGGCACTGTCTGTGCAGAGTTTGGATATTCTCTCCACAGTCACATGGGTTTGCAGCCATTTCCTCCTACATCCCAGTAGATTAACCAGTAACTGAACATCACCACCTACCTTCCTGTCGCTGAATCAATTCAGCATTCATACCATCACTTTTTCCTTGAATTTATAACCTTCCTTTGTACAAGCCTCTTGCTTAGGACCTTATCAAAGTGTTCAAATCTACAGCACAGCACAGCCATTTTCTGCTGTACATCAGTTAACCTGTACCTCAGAGAATTCAGTCAAGTCAGTAAATGGCAATAAAAAGGTTCAAAGAAGAATGCCAGAAGTGTGTGAGGCGATAAATGACAAGGGTGAAGAGTATGGGATGAATGGACTACTGTCCCTGGGTGGGGGGGGGGGGGGTATGGAACCATGCACTTAATGGACGACCTTCTGTGTCATTATAAGCCTAAGATAAAATCTCTAGAAGTACTCTACGTTCGAGGGATTTGTCATAGGATATGGGGTGAGACCAGGAATGTGGTTTATTGTATTGCTCTGGTTATTCCAAGAATTCACCACACTCTCTGTGAAAAACCTGTCCCCAGGTGCTCTTTAAATTATTCTCGTCACCTTAAAACTCTCCCCTACCCTGGGAAAAGGAATGTGACTAACCTCCGTGTGTGCCCTCAAAATTCTATACATTACTGTCAGCCCCCTCTCCTTATAACTGAAAAATCTCTAGTCCCAGCAACATCTTTGTGAATCTTTTCTGTATCTTATCACAAACTTTCTTGAAAATTAAAATAAAAACAGAAGCTGAAATAAAAACAGGAATTCCTGTCAATGCTCGCAACATCTTTTCGAGTAATAGAATCACAGAGTCACAGAGCCTGGAACAGGGCCTTTGGCTCAATTTCTGTTCAAGCTAGTCCCACTTGCCCCATTTCCATCTAAACCTTTCTGATCCATGTTTCTGTCTTGTTTTGTTTAAAAGTTGTAATTACATGGCTGGAAACAATCTGTGTGCTTCTGGAACGAAAAGTGTTTCAGGTCTGAGAAACCTCTTCAGAAATGAGAAAGGGAAGGAGCAGTTTAGTCTAGGTAGCAGAGAAAGCAGGGAGGGTGACAGGTGGAACAACAAATTTCTCTGAAAAAGGTTGTCCAAGAAAATCAAAAAATCTCGAAGTTCAAATCCATGGCATGAAAAAGAGGCCATTCATCCCATCATAGTAATGCCACACCATTGTGCATCACCTACTGTCATGAGTCGGTGCACTCGGAGAAGGTCCCTGCTTGGTAATAAACGAGACTGAATATCTCTCAAAGTGCCACCTCCTTCATAGCTATACGTATTCTTAATTCTTCATGACTTTTATCCAGCTGCTTTAATGGATTTAATCAATACTGAGATTTATTGAAAACCTATTCCATGGATATTTAATGAAGTATAATATATCTCTTCTTATCTGTGATCTCCTTGGGTGATAGTAAGATTCATGGTTGGCTCCTCCCATTAGGTGCCTAACGACGCCACTTCTTTCAAAAGTTCTACTTCTTTCAAAACCATGCCCGTGCTGAGAAATTAGCATTGCTCATGAAAGTCATTAGGTACAGGAGAACATACGTAAGAAAATAGGGGCAGAGTCAGTCACTCAAAGGGTTATACAGCACGGAAACAGCCCCTTCCGCTCGGCTCGTGCTTGCTGACCAAGTTGTCTACCTGAGCAAGTCCCAATTGTCTGCATTGGTCCATAGCCCTCAAAACCTTTACTATCCATGTTACTGTTTAAATATCTAAATAAAATCCTAAGCTGGCAGCTCATTCCATATACCTACAATTCTTTATGTCAGGGTTCCCAACCTGGGGTCCATGGACCCCTTGCTTCATTGTTTTGATCCATGGCATTTAAAAGGTTGGGAACCCCTGCTCTCTCTGAAGGTGGTTATCCTTCAGGTCTCTTATAAATCTTCCCCCTCTCACCTGCCAATTTTAGGCTCCCCTACCCTGGGGAAAGGACTGTTATCACTCTCCTAATGATCTGACATTCCTCCATTTTCTAGAGCAAGAAGTCGTAGCATGTCCAACTGTGGGGCAGCACAGTAGTGTGGTGATTAGTGTAACACCATTACAGCTCCAGTGACCCGGGTTCAATTCCTGCTGCTGTCTGTTGCCTCTCAAATCTCAACACTATATTCCCGATGATCCTGCATTTTCTCTACTTCTGACGGAAGGAAGAGAGTAATTGTGATCTATCTCCTTGGATCAGGGAAGGTGGAGGAGAGATTTGCAGTCATGGAGCCATACAGCACAGAATCAGAACCTTTGGCCCACCAAGTCCTCACAGATCATCAAACACCATACATATGAAACCATAAGACCATAAGATATAGGAGCAGAAGTAGGCCATTTGGCCCATTGAGTCTGCTCCACCATTTCATCATGCCTGACCTATTTCCCTCTCAGCTCCAACCTCCTGCCTTCCCCCATATTCCTTTGTGCCCCAATTAATCAATAACCTCTGCCTTAAGTATACCCAATGACATGGTCTCCACAGCTGCCTGTGGCAAAGAATTCCACAAATTCACCACTCTCTAGCTAAACATATTTCCCCACATCTCTATTCTAAATGGACATCCCTCTGTTCTGAGGCTGTCTTTTCTGGTCTCCACCACCCCCACCATCCACTCTATCAAGGACTTTCAACATGCTGCCTCACCTGCTGACTTCCTCCAACATTTTGTGTGTGGTCCTTTCAACATTCAAGAGGGTTCAATGAGACCCCACCCCCCCTCATTTTTCTGAATTCCAGTGAGTACAGGCCAGAGCCATCAAACACTTCTCTTATGATAAGCCTTTCAATCCTGGGATCATTTTTGTGAACCTCCAGTGTCAGCAGTTCCTTTCTTAGGTAAGGGCCTAAAACTGTGCACAATACTGCAAGTGAGGCCTCCCCAGTGCCTTATAAAGCCCCAACATTACATTCTTGCTTTTATATTCTAGTCCTCTTGAAATGAATGCTAACATTGAATTGGCTTTCCTCACCACCGACTCAACCTGATATTAATCCAATACTAAACCATTATTTTTTATACTCACTACATTCTCTTCAACTCATTATGCCAAACTATATGTCCTGAATTATTTTGAGACTGTAACTCCAGTGTTAGAAAGGAAAAACAACCAATTCGATAGCCAAGCACAAGCACTGACATAATAGACCAAACAGGTACCCTCTATGGAATATAATTCAATGATAGCATATTTGTTTGTTTGAGCAAATGGCAAGCTTGAGAAGTGGAGGAATACGAACGGTTTCTTTCACTTATCAAAATATTCCTGCCAGCTGGACGTGCCAAGAGAACCATTGGAGTCTGGGATGTGAATCAAGGACTTTTTATTTTCAACAGCAGAGTTATTTTAGCTCCTCTCTTGTTACTGGCGTAACACCATTATGAGTCTGACCTACAGACAGACCATTGATGAGCAGGGTAGTGAGAATGACAGGAGGCAGGATCCTTAGATGTTCACAACTTGGAGAGCTTATAGAAGCGTTGGAAAGAGAGACGTCCAATAGAGTATGCACAAGCTGGTTACTTCTCTCAAAGTGTGGTTGCAAGATGAAGAATTGATGGCTCAATGTAGACAAGAGTGCAGATAAGAAATCTGATTTCCCCAAGGTGTAGCAAATGATTGTGGCTAATTATCTAAAACAAAATCAATTACCTGGCTGAGGGCTTTTATGATCAGCTTCTTGAACAGACAAGAAACTGAACTTTGTTTTGGACTTCTTTTTATTTTACTCCGTTTCAATCTGTCAAGTTGTTTACTTTGTTGGTGATTTGTTCGCAAATGTAAGTTATGCATGATTTATGTTAAATTTAAATTTATGTCAGTGTATTAGACCATAAAACATAGGAGCAGAATTAGGCTATTATGACTGATGACTGGATTATGACTGATTTAATATCCCTCTCGACCCCATTCTCCATAATCTTTGTTTTCTGACTAATGAAGAACCTATGAACCTCTGCTTAAAATATACAAGTATATTTCTCCTCATTTTGTAATGCACTGTACTGCTGCTGCACAAGGCTCATTTTCATGCCATCTATACTTTTTGCATATATATCTTATAACAACAATAAACCTGAACTTGGGATGCTTAACATAGAATATAAAACACAGAACAGAGAACAGTGCAACACAAGAACAGACACTCAGCCCATGATGTGCCAAACTAATTAAAGTAATAATTTAACACCCATCTAAACTAATTCCTTATGCCTACACAATAACCATATCCCTTAATTCTCTGTATGTTCATGTGACCATCTAAGAGCATCTTAAACATGACTTTGTGTGCGGTAGGTCTGTGGTGAACTACATATAGCTGTCTGGACACGCCCCCTGCTGACTGCTCCTGTGGCTCCTCCCACAGACCCCCGTATAAAGGTGATGGAGGTCTGAGCCCGGCCTCTCTGACTCCAGGATGTAGTATGGTGGTCAATCACTGCTTGTTCCTTCTTCCAGTCAATAAAAGCCAATATCTCACCTTTACGTCTCAGAATGAGTTATTGATGGTGCATCAATTTTATTGACTGGAAGTTTTAAAATATGGAAACCGTTTTACGTCCAGAAAGATTGGATTTGGACCCCCAAGACCCTGAAGCAGCTCTTGCCTTTGAACTCTGGCTTGCATGCTTCCACTCACACTTGGAGGAGGTTCGTGCAACTGACCCCGCAGTTATGCATCGAATTCTCCTCTCGAGGGTCACCCCAAAAGTTTATTCACTTATCAGGGACGTGTCGACCTACGAAGGGGCACTGGACGCCCTCAAAAGACAGTACCTGCAGCCGGTGAACACCGTCTACGCAAGACATCGCTTAGCTACCTGACGACAGCGGCCTGGAGAATCGAGCGCCCAATTTCTCCGAGCCCTACAGACACTCGTCCAAACTTGTGACTGCAAAACACTCACAGCGGACCAGCATGCGGAGCTGCTAGAACGAGACGCCTTTGTTACAGGAATTAGGTCAAGGTACGTGCACCAGCGGCTGCTGGAAAATGCCGATCTTACCTTACGCTCGGCGATCGAGACGGCCGACACGCTGGAGGCTGCTCTGCACAACGCTGACACTGTCCAGTCGCGCGATCCCCTGCCGGTTCCGTGGACACCTCAGACCCCGCCGCTGCCGGTTCCCGCGAGCGAATTCGCCAACGCCGCTGCCAGTCGCGATTCCACGAACTTCCCGAACCGGACCACGGCTGCGGCCAGGCGAAAGCCTGAGCTGTGTTACTTCTGCGGACTCGAAAAGCACCCCTGAAAATGCTGCCCGGCCCGAGAAGCGACCTGCTCCAGCTGCGGGAAGAAGGGCCATTTCGCCAAGGTCTGTAAGTCTAAACCACGAGCGGGGTCGGGCAACGCTGCACATGAGACATGGGGGCCGCCATCTTGCATGCCCGGATGTGGGCGGCCATCTTTGTCGGCGTCAGCATGCCCCACACCCGACCCGTCTGAGACACGGGGGCCGCCATCTTGCATGTCCGGATGTGGGCGGCCATCTTTGTCGGCGTCAGCATGCCCCACCCCCGACCCACCGGTGTTTACCGGGCACCAAGACGGCTCAACTCTGGCCACCGTAACCCTCCACCAAAGCGCCCCACACCAACTTGCAAGGTCAATGATGGACATCCTGGTGGAGGGGCACAGGACTAACTGCCTGTTTGACACAGGCAGCACTGAGAGTTTTATTGACCTGGACACAGTGCAATGCTGTGGACTCGTGACACGGCCGGTAAGTCAGAGGATCACCTTGGCTTCTGGGTCGCATTCCACAGACATCCGGGTGGGTTGTGTAGCGACATTGGTGGTGCAGGGCACAGAATATCGGAACTTTGTGCTACTGGTCATGTCTCGACTGTGCGCACCTGTGCTATTGGGCCTGGACTTCCAGAGCCATTTCGAAAGTGTGACTATGGCATATGACTGGCCCCTCCCACCACTCTCTGTCAGGAATCCTCAGTTTGGTGGGACTTCGTCACATACCCTGCTACTGACCACACACACACACACCGACCCACACATCCCACCCTGCACCATGCCGACAGCTGCGCTACTGACACCACTTGCAGCCTCTCCACCTACAACTATGATATCCTGTACTGGCCTGGCAGACTCAATGAGCCCCCTGATGCCCTATCCTGGGGAATGTGTGCTAGCGCACAGCTCGACCAGCTATACGCCCTTCATGCACATCTTTGCCATCCGGGGGGTAACCCGATTTTACCATTTTGTGAAAGCCTGGAACCTGCCGTACTCCCTGGAGGACATCAGGATGATGACCAGAGACTGCCAAATCTGCGCTGAGTGAAAACCGCACTTCTACCGTCCTGAAACGGCGCAACTTGTCAAGGCCACCTGCCCTTTTGAGCGACTGAGTGGTGACTTTAAGGGCCCCCTTCCCTCCACCGACCGCAATGTCTATTTTCTCAATATTATCGACGTGTACTCGCGGTTCCCCTTTGCCAGTCCCTGCCCGACACCACTACCATGTCCGTCATAAAAGCCCTGCACCAGCTCTTCACTCTGTTCGGATATCCCTGCTATATCCACAGTGATAGAGGGTCCTCCTTTATGAGTGACGAGCTGCACCAGTACCTGCTGGCTAGGGGCATTGCTATAGTAGGACCACGAACTATAATCCCTGGGGAAATGGACAGGTGGAGAGGGAGAATGCCACAGTGTGGAAGGCCACACTTTTAGCCCTTAAGTCAAAAGGGTTGCAGGTCTCTCGATGGCAGGAGGTCCTCCCTGAGGCACTTCACTCTATCCGCTCCCTGTTATGTACGTCCACCCATGCCACCTCTCATGAGCGCCTATTCTCTTTTCCCAGGAAGTCTGTCACTGGGACCACCCTTCCAGTTTGGCTGACGTCCCCAGGGCCAGTGCTGCTCCGGAAACGTGAGGAGTAATAAATACTCCCCGCTGGTCGAGAGGGTTCACCTTCTACATGCGAACCCCCAGTATGCCTACGTGATCTTGCCTGATGGGCGGGAGGACACGGTCTCCATCCACGACCTGGCGCCCACAGGAGCAGCAGACCACTACCCCGAACACTCCACGGTAACTATGAACCCTGTACCCGAGGTGACACCGCACACACCAAGCCCTACACAGACTCCTCACGACACTCATATACCGGGCGCCTCGTACGCATATATACCAGGCACCTCGCGTGAGGGATCACTGACGCCTAGTGGGCTGACACCTCCAGTTAGGCCGGAACCAGCACAACCTCCGTCTCCGGTGCAAGCACCACCGGCATCTGTGCAATCACCACCACCGGCATCTGTGCAATCACCACCACTGGCACCTGTGCAATCACCACCACCGACATCTGTGCAATCACCACCACCGGCATCTGTGCAATCACCACCACCGGCACCTTTGCAATCACCACCACCGGCACCTGTGCAATCACCACCACCGGCACCTGTGCAATCACCACCACCGGCATCTGTGCAATCACCACCACCGGCACCTGTGCAATCACCACCACCGGCACCTGTGCAATCACCACCACCGGCATCTGTGCAATCACCACCACCGGCATCTGTGCAATCACCACCACCGGCACCTGTGCAATCACCACCACCGGCATCTGTGCAATCACCACCACCGGCATCTGTGCAATCACCACCGGCATCTGTGCAATCACCACCTCCGGCACCTGTGCAATCACCACCACCGGCACCTGTGCAATCACCACCTCCGGCACCTGTGCAATCACCACCTCCGGCACCTGTGCAATCACCACCTCCGGCACCTGTGCAGTCACCACCACCGGCACCTGTGCAATCACCACCTCCGGCACCTGTGCAATCACCACCACCGGCACCTGTGCAATCACCACCACCGGCACCTGTGCAATCACCACCTCCGGCACCTGTGCAATCACCACCTCCGGCATCTGTGCAATCACCACCTCCGGCACCTGTGCAATCACCACCACCGGCACCTGTGCAATCACCTCCACCGGCATCTGTGCAATCACCACCTCCGGCACCTGTGCAATCACCACCACCGGCACCTGTGCAATCACCTCCACCGGCATCTGTGCAATCACCACCACCGGCACCTGTGCAATCACCACCTCCGGCACCTGTGCAATCACCACCTCCGGCATCTGTGCAATCACCACCTCCAGCACCTGTGCAATCACCACCTCCGGCACCTGTGCAATCACCACCACCGGCACCTGTGCAATCACCACCTCCGGCACCTGTGCAATCACCACCACCGGCACCTGTGCAATCACAGCCGTTGCTACGTAGATCGCAGTGACAGATTCGACCACCTGTTAGACTTAACCTGTAAATATACTTGTAAGAAACTTCGCCACATGGGGACTCTTTTTAAAACAAAGGGGGGGTGAATGTGGTGAACTACATATACCTGTCTGGACACACCCCCTGCTGACTGCTCCTGTGGCTCCTCCCACAGACCCCTGCTGACTGCTCCTGTGGCTCCTCCCACAGACCCTGCTGACTGCTCCTGTGGCTCCTCCCACAGACCCCTGTATAAAGGTGGTGGAGGTCTGAGCCCGGCCTCTCTGTCTCCAGGATGTAGTATGGTGGTCAATCACTGCTTGTTCCTTCTTCCAGTCAATAAAAGCCGATATCTCGCCTTTACGTCTCAGAGTGAGTTATTGATGGTGCATCAAGGTCATCAAGTTAAGTCAAGTTTATTGTCATTTCGACCATAAACTGCTGGTATAGTACACAGTAAAAACAACGTGCCTCCAGGACCCTGATGCTACATGAAACAACACAAAACTACACCAGACTATGTGAGACAGCACAAGACTACACTAGACTATGTAAAATGATGTATGATGTAGATGTCAGTCTAGACTCTGAATATTGAGGAGTTTGATGGCTTGGGGGAAGAAACTTTTACATAGTTTAGTTGTGAGAGCCCAAATGCTTCGATGCCTTTTGCCAGATGGTAGGAGGGAGAAGAGTTTGTGTGAGGTGTACATGGGGTCCTTCACAAAGCTGTTAGCTTTGTGGGCGCAGCGTGTGGTGTAAATGTCTGTAATAGCGGGGAGAGACCACGATGATCTTCTCAGCTGACCTCATTATCCACTGCAGGGTCTTACGATCCGAGACGGTGCAATTCCCGAACCAGGCAGTGATGCAGTTGCTCAGGATGCTCTCAATACATCCTCTGTAGAAGGTGGTGAGGATGGGAGCGGGTGAGGGGGGGGGGGTGTGAGATTGACTTTTCTCAGCCTTCACAGAAAGTAGAGACGCTTCTGGTCTTTCTTGGCTATGGAGGTGGTGTTGAGGGACCAGGTGAGATTCTCCACCAGGTGAACACCAAGAAACTTGGTGCTCTTAACGATCTCAATGGAGGAACCGTCAATGTTCAGTGGAGAGTGGTCGCTCTGTGCTCTCCTGAAGCCAACAACCATCTCTTTTTTGTTCACATTCAGTGGAATGGGGATGGTTCTCAAGGGCCTGATGTCTACCCTGTTCACCCTCTTGCTAGGCCCACCCTCCCAAGTTTCCACAGTGTATGTGTTGCCTAGTACCTCTGCCATCCTGTAGACGGTCGAGTTCCAAGCATCCTGGATCCTATTACAGCCTAATGGTCTGTTCCCCAGGTAAACAAGCGCATTCACATCAACTTTGAGACAGGAAACTTTGTCCTCCTGCCAGACAATGCATTCTGCCGGCTTCTGTTCGGAGTATTCTTTTGCCCTGGCATGTGCATCCCTCAGTTGCTGTGGTGTACAGCTAGTTAGTCATGTTTCCAGTCCACAGTCTATTCTTGTCCCAGCAGAGCATCCACGGGCAAGTTGGGATCCACCACAAACAACAGATAGTAAGGTGAATACCCGGCAGTGGCATGAGGGGTCGTATTATATGCATTCTCCAACTTGGGTAGATGTTCTGGCCATCTGCGCTGCTTTCCTGGAGACAATGTATGCAACAAATCATGCATGGTCCAGTTGAAACGCTCGCACTACGCGTTGCCAATAGGATGATGAGGTGTGGAACGGCTTTTCTTTACCCCGTATAGTTTGCAGAGCTCAGCTATGACCTCACTTTCGAAGTTATGGCCCTGGTCACAATGCAATCCCTCAGGAACACTGTACTTCATGAACCATTCCCTCAAGGGCACTGTTGCTGTGGTATCTGCCTTTTGATCCCGAGTCGGAAACGCTTGGGTGAATTCAGTGAAAACGTCCGTGACCACTAAGACATTCTCACGCCCGACAGTCACCAGCTCCAACACAGTGAAATCTACAGCCTCAACTTCAAGCGGCCTAGAAGCCAGAAACGACTTCATGGGGGACGGATCCTAGGCTGCGGCATCTTGGTTAGCACACAACGTGGACAATTTTTGATCCACCATGCCACATCCTCGTGTATGCCCACCCAAAAGCATCAGCTTCTCAACAACAAAGTTCTATGCTTTGATGTCATGTACATATTCTAATACTTTGCTCCTCAAACTGATAGGTACCAGAAGCTGGTAACACTCCCCAAGCTTTTCATCCTCAACTACCCATACAGCAACCATTTATGCTCCCTGATACTGTCCCAGTGCTTTAACAGAGATGAAACAGGTTTAGGCAGAGTTTTACACTCCTGGCAACTCAGCTTTCTTTTCTGATCCCATAACTCTCTTAGGACACTTAACACAGGGTCTTGCTGCTGAAAAGTATGCAAGTCCCTATTAGAATAAACCTGGGAGGGTTGGAGTGTTCCCTTGCATTGGACCACTTACATCACTTGTACCACTTCCCAGGTTCGAATTTGCTTAACCCTACAGCTTTTGAGACCAGCAGTAACCAGTACCAGGTCAAGAGCAGTGCCACGATTGATCAAACTACAGATCACCACAGACCCATCAAACTCTGCATCCTCTGAGACAGGCTCAGGCTCCCCTGCAAATGGCTGCCTCGAGAGTGCATCAGCCACGGTTTGGCTCTGACCCGGACGATACTGGACATCAAAGTCAAACACTGACAGCTGTGAGATCCATCTCTGCTCCACTGCTCCCAATTTGGCAGTTTTCAGGTGCGATAAGGGGTTATTGTCAGTGTTTACAGTGAATTTCGAACCCTACAAGTATCCATGAAACTTCTCTACTACAGCCCACTTAAGTGCAAGCAGCTCCAATTTCATGCTGCTATAATTTCTATCATTCTTTTCAGCATTCCTTAATCGCCGGCTTGCATATGCAATAACCTTCTTTGCCACTCCCTGCTGTTGGTATAACACAGCCCCTAGCCCATGATTGCTGGCATCGGTCTCCACAATAAAGGGCTGGGAGAAATCGGCAAAGCCAAGGATGGGGGAGCTGGTCAGTTTCTCTTTGAGCAAGTCAAAGGCAGTTTGACAGTCTTCTGTCCAAGACTGTTGTAACAGCCAGTTTGTTTTACTTGGACTCCCTACATTAGTACACAAATTCACTACATCATGCAGAGGACTGAAATCTTTGAGAATCCCTGAATCCATCGATAATAACTGCAAAAGCCCAGAAATGATCTTAAGTCCTTAACTGTAGATGGTACTGGCCACTGCTGAACAGCTGAGACCTTCTCAGGATCTGTGCCTATCCCCTTGGCTGATATATGGTGTCCTAAGAACTTGACCTCTGACTGCAGAAAATGACACTTCTCCAATTTTACCTTCAGATCATTCTCCTTGAGGCACTTAAGCACAGTGTTGAGTCTCTCCAAGTGTTCCTGGAAAGTCTGTGAATACACCAGAATATCATCTAGGTACACAAGCATGATTTGGAAGACTAAGTCATTCATGGTTCCCTGCATGAGCCTTTGAAAAGTCGCCGATCCATTGCAGACCCCAAACAGCATTTGAAGATATTCATATAGACCAAACAGGGTCAAAAAAGGAGTCTTATGCCTATCATGCTCCTCTACTACCACTTGGTGGTAACCACTTGCGAGGTCTATTGTTGAGAAAATTTGCACACCCCGCAGGGCATCAGAACTCTCATCAATACGTGGGAGTGGGAACGCGTCCTTTCTGGTCTTAGATTCAGTCTCCGATAATCTACACAGTCTTATACTCCCATCAGCCTTCCGGACCAACACCACAGATGAGGCATACGCACTATTGCTCTCCTGAATCACATCCTTCTTCAACAACTTTGCAATGTGCTCTTTCACTTCATTGTACTGATTCGGCGGAACATGACGGTATGGCTGTCAAACAGGCTTGTCATCAATTAACTGAATTTCATGCTTGACTTTGTCAGTGTACCCAAGGTCTTCCTCTTCAACTGCAAAGATATCCAGGTACTTAACCAGTAAAGCTCTTAGCTGAGCTTGTTGTTCTTCACTACCCCCAATGTCGAGCTTGTCTAGAATTGACTTCAACTTGTGATTACTACACTGCTCCTTTAAACCCACAGTCACGTGATCAATGCCAGCTGAGATCCGCTGAAACCTTACTGCACATTGCTGATCACTATCTATGCACTCCACCTTTGACAGGATACCCAGCTAGGTCCTAGGTGTGCGCCATACATCCTCTCGAGAGAGGTTTAAAATCTGTACTGGCACTATATGATTAGCAGACTCAATGAGCGCAGGAATGACTACAATACCTCCAGGTAAAGGGCTGTTAAGTGGCTCAAGTAACATTTTATGGTCACTGCCAGCATCACCAGTGGCCTTGCTAGCTGCAATGGTTACTACAGTTCCAGCAGGTATGTGCTCAGTATCTTTTCCCAATACTTGGACTACTGCTTTCTTTTCAGTAGTGTGCATCTGTACTTTCTGGAAAACATCTCTGCAATCAGAATCCAGCTTCCCTTCTAGGGTTGTGTCAAACTCTACAAAGACAAGTTGCCTACACTGGCTGATAATGTTCATGTCTACAATAGATAGGATAGGTGGTTCGGTGCCAACGGGATCCCTGACTACTAGAAAGCTACAATTTGGTATCTTCATGCCCACTGCTTGAACCTCTAGGTCTAGATACCCAAGGTAGGGAGTATCAAGACCGTTTGCAGCTGTTAAACTAAGCCAGCCAGCAGTGGACAACAGCCAGGACAGCAGTCCTCTCCATTCAAGTGTTCTCAAAAGAACTGCTCGGTCAGGGTGCTTTCTTAACGACCTGTGTTCGACAGACAATGGAGAGCGATACCTGCTATTTCAAGTTTAACAGCTGGACATGTTCCTATGGCGAATTGCAGCAACTGGTCACGGGATAGTGGCACATCCGCTGTACCTATGAGGTTCCGCCGAATTGCCCGACTCCCAACCTCTTGAGGGCGGGAGGATGCAGACTCCACTTCCCTTGCACCCCTCTTCCATGGGCAATTCTTGGCCAAATGCCCTCCCAGCTGACTCTTGAAACATATTGGTTGCCCATTTTCTGTGAACCTAGTGTGTAAATTATGTCTGCTGTTAGTAGTGCATTTAAAATCCCTCTGTACAGTGAGATCTTTCACTGCTCGAGTCAATTCACAAAGGGCTTTGCCCTGCTCTGCGACTACTTTAAGGACGTCATCTAGTGCGACAGATTCAGATTCCCGAGCTTCAAGAATCGATCACTGTGCCTGGCTACTGCTACACTCTGACTTTCCAGACTTTGTATTTCCCAGGGCCACAGACGAGCCTCCTCTCGCACTTCTATCATTGAGGACACAGGGTGGTTCTGCACAAATCCGTGGAGCTCTCTTATGAGGGAAGAATCCCTGATCCCCTCTATAAATTGATCTCTTTGTACCACCCTCTTATTGGTCACGGCATCAGGGGAGTACTTCAGTATCAAGTTAAGAGCTTGGGCTAGGGCATGTGAAAACTCTCTTCCATCTTTACCCTCATGTTGGTTGCAACTGTAGAAGCTATGACCACAGCTGGGATGCACTACGCTTGTCTCTAAAAGCTTCCCTGAGATAGGTGAACAAGTCATCAGCCGGTCTTCCTCAGCATCACTGCGCATACGTGCTTCCTCTAAGGCTGCACCCCTGAGCAGGGACATGACAAAGTCATACTGATCCTGGTCAGACTAATTTCTGCTATGAAGTGCACATTGTACTTCTTCAATAAAGTCATCAACAGGCCTCCCAGCTTTCTCAACAACCCCCATCAATGGAACGATGTGTCTTTTCCCTTGGGCCATATACATAGGACCTTTTGCTTAATGTATCTATGGTTGCCATGGCTTCATCAAACCTACTACGCAATTCCCTAATTTGCTCATTTAAATCAAATTCAACTGGTGTGTCCTCTGAGCGTAACATAGTAAAAGCTCAAGTCTTTAAAGTTTTCACAATAAGCATGCAGATGGATGCCTAAGTACGCTTTTAACGATAATGAATAAGATTTGATGGTCACCCAGTAACATAAGACTTAGATAGACAGAGTTTTGCATAGCAGGGGCTGTGGGGAAAAGGGTGGTAAGTGGAACTGAGTTCATGGCCAGACCAGCCATGATCTTATTGAATGGCAGAGCAGGTTCAAAAGGCCAGGTGGTCTACTTGTGCTCTTAGTTCTAATGTTCTTGTGTTCATCACACCCTTGGTCCAAAGAGGCACTGAAAAGCTGAATTCCATAGGAGGGTCAGGAATAACTGTCTTTGATATCGGCAGAATTTGACCTAGTTTAGCCAATAGGAGCTGGAACACTCAGAGGAAGTCTATATGGTCACAGTGAGAATGCAGAAACTCCACAAGGACAGCGCCTGAGGTTTATAGGATTAAACCTAGGGTCTAGGATTGCGAGATTGTGAATGAGCTACCAGGATGATCCAAATCTCTCAGGCATCCCCACTCCCCTGCCTTCTCCCCATAACCTGTGATGCCCTGGCTAATTAAGAACCTATCTGTCTCTGCCTTAAATGCATCCAATGACTTGGCTTCCAGAGCCACTCATGGCAAGAAATTCCACAGACATACCACCCTCTGACTAAAGTAATTTCTCCACATCTCTGATCCTTCAATCCTGAAGTCAGGTCCTCTTTTGCTAGACTCCCCTACCATGGGAAATAACTGCCACATCTAATCTGTTCAGGCCTTTTAACATTTGGAATGTTTCAGTGAGATCCCTCCTCATTCTCCTGAACTCCAGGGAATACAGCCCAAGAGCTGCCAGACGTCCCTCATATGGCAACCCTTTCATTCCTGGAATCATTCTTGTGAATCTTCTCTGATCGATAGGAGAAGGTAGCTTAGTTAGGCATGGACTAGATGGGCTGAAGGGCCTGTTTCTGTGCTGTGCTTTGCTCAGACTCTATGACACTGTCTAAGAACCTGCCTGAAAAGCTAGTTTTATTTTTACATGTATATTTAATATTGATACTTTTTCACGTGAGATTACACCAGTGAGGAAATGCTTTTTTCCTGACAGTTAAAGACAGATACAAAAGGTGAAACTATTTTTGAAAAACAAAATTCCGCTGGAAAATATCATAGCTTGTGTAAGGAAGCATCCTTCTTTGATGGTAGGATGACATAGAGGATTCATTACTCATTTAAAATGCAGTGCTTGTTGTATTTTGCAAACAGGGTTTCATCCACCATCAGCATTGGTTATAAAAACAAAATATTGTGTATTTTTGTTGATGATTGGAAGAATATTATATCAATAAAGTATCTCATTCAGAGCTTAAAAACAGTTTTATATTTCATAAACACCTATAAAATTAAGTTTAGCCTATAATACCTATAACATGTTAAAACCTAAAGATTGACTATATATTAAAATAATACTGAAAAAAAATTAGTAACTAATGGAATCTGTGGAGGCTGAGGGCCTGAGGGAACTAAAGGTCACATAGGTAAGTAAACAGAGAAGTATTGTAAGATGGAGAGGTGCCTTTGACCTCCTACATGGGTTCGGGGTGGACTTGATGCTCTGCCTGGTGCTCTCTCCCTGGCTCTGTGCTGTGGCACACTGCTGGATAAATGCTTCAGCAGCCATTGTCTCCTCTTCATGAGGTTGTTTCTCTCCATTAATTTTGAAATGCCACGGATCCATTCCCTGGCCTCGTCGGCGTTGGTGGCCACCAGATCTAAGTTCTTCCGGCTGCCTTTAAATACAATGCTGAAGCATTGGTCGGTTGGTATGTCTGTGGCATTCCGCTGCATTCCCTGCGTCTGATGACCAGCTTTCAGCTCCTTGATATCATTAATTGAGACTGCAAGGGAGGGAGCAAAACAGCAGCAGAGATCAGAACAAGAGATTCAGACACATTCATAAGCACAAGAGATTCTGCAGAAGCTGGAAATTCAGAGTAACACACACAAAGTTATTTATTCACAGTACTCTATCTATTTAGAGATACTCTGTAGAACTGGCCCTTCTGCCCCAGAAAGCTACATTGCCCAACAGCCCACCTATTTAACACCAGCCTAACCGCAGGAAAATTTCCAATCACCAATCAGCCTTTTTTGAACTACAGGAGGAAACCCACATGGTCACAGGGAGAATATACAAACTCCTTACACACAGCACTGGTATTGAACTCTGAATTATTACCTGCCCTCTCCCTGCCCCCCCATCCCTGACCGAGCAGCAACAGCATCGCACAAACCCCTCTGCTATTGTGGTGCCCTAAGATGCCGGAGGAACTCTGCAGGTCAGGCAGTATCTATGGAGAGGAGTAAAGAGTCAACACTTCAGGCCAACATCCTCCATCAGGATGAATGCTGCAGACAGGTGTGTGTGTGTGTGTGTGTGTGTGTGTGTGTGTGTGTGTGTGTGTGTGTGTGTGTGTGTGTGTGTGTGTGTGTGTGTGTGTGTGTGTGTGTGTGTGTGTGTGTGTGTGTGTGTGTGTGTGTGTGTGTGTGTGTGTGTGTGTGACAAAGGAGCTTTGGAGGAGAATATTGCAACATGTGGATCATATCGTCTAAAAGTTCTTCTGCCTGTGGAATGCTGAAGGAATTGGAGAGTTGTTATCCTGAGCAGTACGCACACACACACACACACACAATGCTGGAGGAACACAGCATAGCAGGTGGCTTCTATGGAGGGAAATGAACAGTTGATGTTTGACATTTTGGGTCAAGACCCTTCATCAGGATCGGTGGAGATTGGGTCAGTGTGTTCCTCACTGTGGTGTGGTGAATAACACTGTTGCTGCCTTAGCCATTTTTAACTGGGCCCGAGTGCACCCTGTCAAGAGCCTGGGGCTGGAGTAACTCTGACCCTTGGACACGGGGCAGGAATCGGTTCTACAAGCACCTGTGTGAGCCTACAGCCTGGAAGGGCACCCTTGCTCTCACTTTCTCCCCCGGATGTCCCAGTCCACCAGGCAGGTTGCACAACCCCCAGGCTCACAGATATTAGCGCATGCACATTGCCACCCTTCCACCCCACCCATGGGTGCTTCTTGCACCACTTAATGAGCTGTGGATGCTTGATGACACAGAAGAAACTGCTTAAGCTAATACTCTTTCTTTGTCGTCAGAGAAAGCACACTGAGTGTTGAAGTTGGGGCATTCTGTTGCAGTGGGAGAGACTGCATTTGCAGTACTGTGTACAGTTTAGGCAGTGAATCTGCAGATGCTGGAAATAAATAAAAACACAAAATGCTGGCAGAACTCAGCAGGCCAGACAGCATCTATGGGAGGAGGTAGTGACGGCGTTTCGGGCCGAAACCCTTCAACAGGAGTGACTCCTGATGAACAACAGTATTGTGCCAAATTTTTAACCTGTTCTAAGATCAATATAACCCTTTCCCCAGATAGAGCACTCCCTTTTTCTATCATTCATGTGCTCTGTACAGGTATTTCTTAAATTTCCCCAATGTATCTGCCTCTACCACCACCCCTGAGGTGGTTCCATACACACTCCTCTCTCTGTGTACACTCCCTGGTATTAGCCATTCCCACCCTGGGAAACTATCTCTGGCTATCCACTCGATCTATGTTTGTTATGAACTTGTACACCCCTCTCAAGTCTCCTCTCACCCTCCTTCACTCCAAAGGGAAAAGCCCTCACGTGCTCATCCTCTCCTCATAAGACTACATGAGGATGGGTTAAACTAGTCCAGGTAGCATCTTAGTGAATCTCCTCTGCACAGCCGATACCAGGAAGTGGGGAAATTCGAAGCTTCTGATTGAACTTGGAGGAAATCCATGGTGTCTTGGGGAGAATGTACAAACTCCTCACAGAGAGCAGTGGAACTGTATCCTGATTGGTGATCGCTGGCCCTGTGGAGTGCTGCACTAATTGCTTCTTTACTGCCCCGTACCAGAGGTGAGGGGCAGTTAGATAATGAAGGTGGGTGGGAGACTGCAGGTAAACAAAGGTTCTGTAATGTCATGACATGTCATTGAGAGATCTGCACAGAATCAGGCCCTTGGACCCATCATTTCAATGATGTCATCCATACTAGCCCCAGTTATCAGCATTTGATCAGTAGCCTTCTACAACTTAGATATTCTAGAGCCTCAAAGTCTTTGGAACACAGACCCCTTTACATTAAAAACTTGATACAGCAATTGTGCCTATACATTTATTCTCAAACTCTTACACGTACACACAGACACATCTATTTAAACTAATAGTTTTACCTTCATTCGCTTCACAGTCTTATGTGTTCCTGCTAGGGCCAAAGGATTGCTCTTTCCATTTTCCTTTCATTGACCGAGCCTCAGGCACTGGTTCACTAAACCTGAGAACTCTTCTGCGAGTTCTCCATTGTCCCCTTCTACTTCTCTGACCTAGAAAGACCTGTTCCCTTTGAAGTTTTGTCTTCCACCTCCTCATTTCCTTCCCCTCTCCAACTATCTTCTTCGCCAGGGATCTCTTTCTCTTGTTCAATTTTATTCCCCTTCTCCTGCCCACTTGGACATTGGTGGAGTCACCCCACACACCCCCCAGCCTCCCTTCATTGTTTTTTTCCTCCTGATCTCTGATGGTTCGTTTGTCGTTTTCCTCCCTCTCCTCCTCTCGTTTCTCATGTTCGTCCACTGATTCAGTTGTCTTTGTTTGGGTAAGTTCAGGACTTCGATCTGCCAGTCCCTGTGACGACATCCCCTGCTCATTTCCTCCATCCTCTGACTGAATATACCCCTGCTCCATACTCTGGCTTCTAACCTTGTGGCTTCAGATCCACAGTGTAAATTCTATTGACTGGTAGTCCAGAGTGAGCAGCACTGCCCCCCGGCTCCACTTCCTCAGTGCTGGAATCTAGTGTCTGGGCTATGCCGACTGTGGGCTTGGCTGTCACAGCTTGGGGGCGCTTCTTGCCAAACCTCAGGCAGCCCACCAGCTGAAGACGGTGGCAATACCACCAAAGACCACCAGCCTATATAACCATATAACCATATAACAATCACAGCACGGAAACAGGCCATTCCAGCCCTCCTAGTCCGTGCCGAACTCTTAATCTCACCTAGTCCCACCTACCCGCACTCAGCCCATAACCCTCCACTCCTTTCCTGTCCATATACCTATCCAATTTTACCTTAAATGACACAACTGAACTGGCCTCTACTACTTCTACAGGAAGCTCATTCCACACAGCTATCACTCTCTGAGTAAAGAAATACCCCCTCGTGTTTCCCTTAAACTTTTGCCCCCTAACTCTCAAATCATGTCCTCTCGTTTGAATCTCCCCTACTCTCAATGGAAACAGCCTATTCACGTCAACTCTATCTATCCCTCTCAACATTTTAAATACCTCGATCAAATCCCCCCTCAACCTTCTACGCTCCAATGAATAGAGACCTAACTTGTTCAACCTTTCTCTGTAACTTAAGTGCTGAAACCCAGGTAACATCCTAGTAAATCGTCTCTGCACTCTCTCTAATTTATTGATATCTTTCCTATAATTCGGTGACCAGAACTGTACACAATATTCCAAATTTGGCCTTACCAATGCCTTGTACAATTTTAACATTACATCCCAACGTCTGTACTCAATGCTCTGATTTATAAAGACCAGCGTTCCAAAAGCCTTTTTCACCACCCTATCTACATGAGACTCCACCTTCAGGGAACTATGCACTGTTATTCCTAGATCTCTCTGTTCCACTGCATTCCTCAATGCCCTACCATTTACCCTGTATGTTCTATTTGGATTATTCCTGCCAAAATGTAGAACCTCACACTTCTCAGCATTAAACTCCATCTGCCAACGTTCAGCCCATTCTTCTAACCGGCATAAATCTCCCTGCAAGCTTTGAAAACCCACCTTATTATCCACAACACCTCCTACCTTAGTATCATCAGCATACTTACTAATCCAATTTACCACCCCATCATCCAGATCATTTATATATATGTTACAAACAACATTGGGCCCAAAACAGATCCCTGAGGCACCCCGCTAGTCACCGGCCTCCATCCCGATAAACAATTATCCACCACTACTCTCTGGCATCTCCCATCTAGCCACTGTTGAATCCATTTTATTACTCCAGCATTAATACCTAATGACTGAACCTTCTTAACTAACCTTCCATGTGGAACTTTGTCAAAGGCCTTGCTGAAGTCCATATAGACTACATCCACTGCCTTACCCTTGTCAACATTCCTCGTAACTACTTCAAAAAATTCAATAAGGTTTGTCAAACATGACCTTCCACGCACAAATCCATGCTGGCTACTCCTAATCAGATCCTGTCTATCCAGATAATTATAAATACTATCTCTAAGAATACTTTCCATTAATTTACCCACCACTGATGTCAAACTGACAGGTCTATAATTGCCAGGCTTACTTCTAGAACCCTTTTTAAACAATGGAACCACATGAGCAATACGCCAATCCTCCGGCACAATCCCCGTTTCTAATGACATCTGAAAGATCTCCGTCAGAGCTCCTGCTATCTCTACACAAACTTCCCTCAAGGTCCTGGGGAATATCCTGTCAGGACCCGGAGATTTATCCACTTTTAAATTTCTTAAAAGCGCCAGTACTTCCACCCCTTTAATTGTCATAGGTTCCATAACTTCCTTACTTGATTCCCACACCTTACACCATTCAATATCCTTCTCCTTAGTGAATACCGAAGAGAAGAAATCGTTCAAAATCTCTCCCATCTCCCTCGGCTCCACACATAGCTGACCACCCTGATTCTCTAAGGGACCAATTTTATCCCTCACTATCCTCTTGCTTTTAATATAACTGTAGAAGCCTTTCGGATTTACTTCCACCTTATTTGCCAAACCAAACACGTAACTTCTTTTAGCTTTTCTAATCTCTTTCTTAAGTTTCCTTTTACATTCTTTATATTCCTCGAGCAATTCCTTTACTCCATGCTGCCTATATCTATTGTAGACATCCCTCTTTTTTCGAACCAAGTTTCTAATATCCCTTGAAAACCATGGTGCTTTCAAACCTTTAACCTTTCCTTTCAACCGAACAGGAACATAAAAATTCTGTACCCTCATAATTTCACCCTTAAATGACCTCCATTTCTCTATTACATCCTTCCCATAAAACAACTTGACCCAATCCACTCTCTCTAAATCCCTGCGCATCTCCTCAAAGTTAACCTTTCTCCAATCAAAAATCTCAACTCTAGGTCCAGTCCTGTCCTTCTCCATAATTATATTGAAGCTAATGCTATTGTGATCACTGGACCCGAAGTGCTCCCCAACACATACATGTCAGCTGACCTATCGCATTCCCTAACAGGAGATCCAACACTGCCCCATCTCTAGTCGGTACTTCTATGTATTGTTGCAAAAAACTATCCTGCACACATTTCACAAACTCTAAACCATCCAGCCCTTTTACAGAATGAGCCTCCCAATCTATGTGTGGAAAATTAAAATCTCCCACAATCACCACCTTGTGTTTACTACAAATATCTGTTATCTCCTTACACATTTGCTCTTCCAACTCACGCTCCCCATTAGGTGGCCTATAATACACTCCTATCAGTGTTACTACACCTTTCCCATTCCTCAATTCCACCCAAATAACCTCCCTAGAGGAGCTCTCTAATCTATCCTTCCAAAGCACCGCCATAAGATTTTCTCGGACAAGCAATGCAACACCTCCTCCTCTGGCCCCTCCTACTCTATCACACCTGAAGCAACTAAATCCAGGAATATTTAGTTGCCAATCACACCCTTCCTGCAACCATGTTTCACTAATAGCTACAACATCATAATTCCAGGTATCAATACACGCTTTAAGCTCATCCACCTTTCTTACAATGCTCCTAGCATTAAAATAGATACATTTAAGATACTCTCCACCTCCTCCTCTCTTTTCATCCCTAGCAATGCATTCAAATTTATTGTCCTTTTCTTTCTTCTCCCCTACATCTTCGGGCTGAGAGCATCCCTTCTCCATCACCTGCCTTTCCTCCCTCACACACTGTCTACTTACTTGCTCTACTGGTGAACTAACCTCCTCTCCCATAGTTTCCTCAAATTGATTTCTGCCCCCCCCCATCTTACTAGTTTAAAGTCTGCCCTGTAGCCCTAGCAAACCTCCCCGCTAGGATATTGGTCCCCCCAGGATTCAAGTGTAACCCGTCCTTCTTGAACAGGTCACGCCTGCCCCAGAAGAGGTCCCAATGATCCAGAAACTTGAATCCCTGCCCCCTGCTCCAATCCCTCAGCCACGCATTCATCCTCCACCTAATTCCATTCCTACTCTCACTGTTGCGTGGCACAGGCAGTAATCCCGAGATTACTACCTTTGCGGTCCTTCTTCTTAACTGCCTTCCTAACTCCCTATACTCTCGTTTCAGGACCTCTTCCCCTTTCCTACCTATGTCATTGGTACCTACATGTACCACGACCTCTGGCTCGTCACCCTCCCACTTCAGGATATCTTGGACGTGATCAGAAACGTCCCGGACCCTGGCACCAGGGAGGCAAACTACCATCCGGGACTCCCGATCACCTCCACAGAACCGCCCGTCTGAACCCTTGACTATCGAGTCCCCTATTACTATGGTCCTCTTTCTTCTATCCCTACCCTTCTGAGCTACAGGGCCGTCCTCTGTGCCGGAGGCCCGGCCACTGTCACTTCCTCCAGGTAGGCTGTCCCCCCCAACAGTACTCAAATATGAGTACTTATTGTCAAGGGGTACAGCCACTGGGGTACTCTCTAGTACCTGCCCCTTCCCCTTCCTGACCGTGACCCACCTATCTGCCTCCCGTGGCCCCGGAGTGACCACCTGCCTGTAACTCCTCTCTATCACCTCCTCACTCTCCCTGACCAGGCGAAGGTCATCGAGCTGCAGCTCCAGTTCCCTAACTCGGTCCCTCAGGAGCTGCAGTTCGACACACCTGGCGCAGATGTGGACGTCTGGGAGGCTCGGAGACTCCAGGATCTCCCACATCCAACACCGAGAACAACAAGCTGCCCTCACACTCATACTTCCCGAATAACTGAAAATAACAAGGAGAACTAAATGATAAGCCTACTGTGCCCTCTTCCACCTAAGCCCTCTGAGCCCAAGCCCTACACTCTGCTCCCGGCTCACTCCGCTGCCTGCTGCTTAAGGCTGTGTTCTTTTTATATCTTCCCTCCTTCCCAGGCCTCCTTCATGCACCTGCACAGTCCCGCCTCTCAGAACTCCGATCTGAGAAGCAGTTTGAAAATGGCCGCCGCCGCACTTCTTCTCAAAGCCTCGCTGTCCTCTTCCAAAAGAGGATAGTTTATGGAATTCTGTTAACTTTGTGAGTTATTCCGAGAAAATGTTGTAAAAGCAGCTCAGCATATCAAGGAAAGTATCCTCTCCTCGTGTACTGCACTCAACCTGCAGTTTCTTGTGGTCAGGTACTGCACCGTAACCACTTCACAATCTACCTCATGATGATCAAACACGTGACTACAGGAAGATGCAGGTTGTTATGCAATTGGTCGATGCCGTCTAAGCTGGTCCCATTTGCCTACATTTGGGGGATGTCCCTCTGAACATTTCCTATCCGAGTTCCCATCCAAATGACTTTTAAATGTGGTGGTCCCCACCTCTACCACTTCCTCTGGCAGCTCAGTCCATGTAATCACCTTCCCCTCTGTGTGAACAGCTGACCTCATGATGTTATCCTGTCAACCCCTCGACCTTCTGTGCTCCAAGCAAAAAAATATGTCCGATCCTATCCAGTCATTCCTTATAACTCTAATCCTCCTGTTCTGGTCACAGTAAATTCCTTGTAACTTGAATTTAATGACTTCCTTCCCATTGCAGGATGACCAGAACTGTACACAGTACTCCAAATGTGGTTTTCCCAACATCTTCCACAGGTTTTACAAACATTTGTGTTGATTTAGAGATACAACACGATGATGGGCTCTTCCACCCAATGAGTCCATCAGAATCAGAATCAGGTTTATCAACTCCGGCATGTGACAGGAAATTTGTTAACTCAGCAGCAGCAGTTCAATGCAATACATAATCTAGATAAAAATAAAATAGTAATAAATAAAATAAACAAGTAAATCAATTATATATATTGAACAGATTTTTTAAAATGTGCAAAAACTGAAACACTATATACTAAAAGAAAAGTGAGTTAGTGTCCAAAAATTCAAAGTTCATTTTGGAATCGGTTGGCGGAGGGGAATAAGCTGTTCCTGAATCGCTGAGTGTGTGCCTTCAGGCTTCTGTACCTCCTCCCTGATGGTAACAGTGAGAAAAGGGCATGCCTTGGGTGCTGGAGGTCCTTAATAATGGACGCTGCCTTTTTGAGACACCGCTCCCTAAAGATATCCTGGGTAGTTTGTAGGCTAGTACCCAAGATGGAGATGACTAGATTTGCAACCTTTTGCAGCTTCTTTCTGTCCAGACTGCCCAATCAGACAGATGTCATACATAACGGCCTTTGCAACTGATAATAGTGCTGCTTCGATGAGAAGAAGATACAGAGGATTCATTACTCATTGAAAAATGCTCTGCCTGACATACTTTGTGTCATCCATCTTGTGAATATTGGGGCCATTCTATTTCTGTTTTGTGTGTGGGCTTGACAACATCCTAACTGCAAACATTTCACTATTTGCTCTGGTACTCTGCTTTCCTTTGCCCAGCAACTCTCACTTAAAGTCACCTTCCACAGTGCAGCACCAGCAAATCTTCCCACAAGGATATTACTCCCTCTCCCATTCCTGTGAAAACTGCCCTGCCTGTACAGTTCCCACCTTCCATGGAAGAGAGCCCAATTATCTAAAATTAAGAAGCCCTACCCACTGCACCATCACCTTAGCCAAATGATAAACTGTCTTACCTTCCTATTTTGGCCTCACTGGCACACAGCATGAGTAGCAATCATAAGATCACAACCCTGGAACTTGTGCCCTTCAACCTTGCACCTTACCCTCTGAACTCACTTCACTTTTCCTCGCCATGACATCAGTATGATGTGACTACAACCTCTGGCTGCTCACCCTCCTATTTAAGAATTCTGTGGATTCAATCAGCTATGTCTCTAACTATGGCATCTGGGAGGCAATTTACCATTCAGTAATCCTTGTCTCATCCACAGAACCTCTTGTGTGTTTCCCTAAGCACTAGACCCCTAGCTCTACAGCTCACCTCTTTTTCTCCCTTTCATTCTAAGCCACAGAGCCAGACTCAGTGCCAGGGGTCTGACTAATGTGTTTTTTCTTTGCTAACTCATCCCCTCTAACAGTATCTAAAGTGGTATTCCTTTTATTGAGAAAAACAGCCACATACGTACTTTGCTTTGGAAGCCAATCTCCTTTCCCCTTCTGTCAGTCACCCAATTGCCTATGTGCTGCACCTTAGGTGTAATGATTTCCCTGTATGTCCTGTCAATCAGCCACTCAGCCTCCCAAATGATCTGCAGCTCTTTCAGCTGCAGCTCCAGTTCCAGAACAGAATCAAGAAGAAGCTGAAGTTGGATGCACTTCTTACAGGTGTAGTGGTTGGGTTCACTGGAGGTCTCCCTGCCTTCTATCATCCCACAAAAGGAATATTCTACTGTCCTGCCAAGCATTCCCACTGCTTTAACAGTGAATAAGAAAGGAAAAATAAAAAGAATGTTACTCAAAATCTTTCCATAGCTTCTCCTTGCTGAATCCTATGTGAGTCAAAGACTTATCCCTCTACTCTAACACTGGGCCACTCACATAATATTTGGTCTGCTGAAACCTAACTTCATCTTTATAGTATTTACCAAGTGTCCAATTAACCAACTAATTGTGGCCTGCCCCACTCACTTCCTTTCAAACCTTATAAGGCGCTGGTAAAGAACGATTTGCTGCCATCATTGATGTGATTAATTTGTTTCCCTTTATTTTATAAAACGAAGCATATTTTATTGAAAAACAGCTTGTATCTCTTTTGAAGGAATGTATGAAGAAACATCTCAGCTCCACACCATGGCCTCCATGCAGAAGAGATGTCTCCTGGTCTTAATATTTACAATAGCATAGGTGATGTACAGATGCTGGTAATTGGACAGCTTTCATTTCACTCAAATCTACACCTTCAGAATCTCTTAGGTGAAAAACAATTCCAGACATGAAATCCAGCATTATGTTTGTAGAAGCGACACACACAAAATGCTGCCTGGCCTGTTGCGTTCCACCAGCATTTTGTGTGTGTTGCTTGAATTTCCAGCATCTGCAGATTTCCTCGTGATTATGTTTGTGGAGTTGACTGACAATGTAGAGCTGACGCCATTGATGGTGTCCAAAACCCAGACAAACCAATGTATTATTTCATGAAGGGATTTAGTGGCAACTTGAACAGGTATCCACAGCCTGAACAAAGAGGTACCTGTTTGCACTCCTCAGTGAAGAATGTCATTATTCTATCATTAAATCCCATTGAATGCTTTGAAGACACTCAAGTCAAATCAAATCAAGTTGTGTTTATTATGCACTTCACTGCACAAGTACATTGAAATGCAGATGCAATGAAAAACTTGCTCACAGTAGCAGAGATTGGACAGCAGCTAAAGCATAAATTTACATAAATTGGTGAAAAATATTCAACCAAAGACAAGTCTATGGTAGTGAGGATTGTCACTTTGTCGTGATGGAGAAGCTTGTGTGGTCCTGAGATCCCGAGAGCGATGCTGTCTGGAGCTCTGCTCCTGGTAGGGTCACCAATAGCGCTAAGGTCGAGGGTGAGGTCCCTGACAAAGAACAATCCAACCAAGACCTCAACGGTGGAACAGGCCGACGGTTACTTCAAACTCAATGGCTGTGAAGGCGGATGAAGGCTGCAACAAATCCATCAGCTCCAATTGTCGTGGTTTCCATGCCATTGGAATTAGTTGGTTGACTTGTGAAGTATCGTGTACTTCTTGGAGTGCAACATCAAGTACACATTAAACAAATACACGCACATGCGTCTTAGCTCTGTGATAGATCAATGGAATGAAGACCATCATCCTCAAGCTCGAGGGATAGCCATGACAACGACGACGAGTGTAACCAGATGATCATTGAATATCATTTTTTATGGTTAAAATGCACTAATGCGTTCACCCTAGTAATGATGACATAGCTGCCCGGGACCTAAAGAGAAAATGGTGATGTCATTATGCACATGTGGAGTAGAAAGAAGAGTAACAATGTTCTAGAATAAATGTTAAGTGCTGGGAGCTGCTTTTCCCAGGTTTGGTGAGAAAAGGTGAATATTATTTGATAATATCCATGTAAATTCATTTATACTTTGTAAATCTAGAATATCAGTAATTTTACATGCTTTACATGTGGATGCTTTAGATTTCGCAAGTAAGGCATCGGCGCTGGATAGCGTGGTTGTGCAAAGTTCCGTATTGGCTTAGTAGGTCAGTCTTTCTAGTGAATTTAACCACAGGGCAATATACTGCAAAAATCTTTGTAAAAGTGTATTTTTGTCTAACTTTATTGTTTCATGACCGAATGTGAACATAATGGAGTAATGTGGAAGTATTAATTTCTCTTCACATAGTGTGAGCAAAGAGAATTCTTTTGAGTCTAGCCTACACATGTTTGGAAGTTAAGCACATGTGTGCCATTGTTAGTATACCTCTCAGTTAAGAAGTGATGTACTTATTCATATTTTTGATGTGTATAAGTCAGAGGGCTGGTGGGGTTCAAATTTTGTTTCTATTGTTTTTATAGAATTGCCACATCCATATTAGTTTTGTATATTTTTTATTTATTTTCATACTGCATATATAACTAGTTGATAGACATCTTTAAACTCATTTTGTTGTTTTTATTTTGAGACACTCTTTCTGCATTAAAACAGATAAAGGAATTAAAGACCTGATAAACTATTTGTTGCCCTGAGTGTGTATTTTTCCCAGTCTACAAAATTAGTGCAAGAAGTGGTCTGTAGTACTCATCACTGAGGTCTGGTTGATTGAAGAAAAGTGGGTGTTCCTAAATCAGATGAAGTGGGACTTCAAGCTCTGTACAAGTGAAAAGGGGGCATGGCCTGGATGGTGGTATCCATGGTGATTTTTGGCACTCACTTGTTTGAGAGTGAGCACAAAATTTGAAAGTGATCCGGCTCTTCTGGAACTTTTCAGTGTGCGTAAGATATTGTGTGCAGTCGCATGTTTGTGAAAAGCGAATGAGAGGTTTAGGGTCCAAGAGGGACCTTTTAGAACTTTATAATAGGCTTGAGATATCTCTGAGTGAGGCCTTTCAAAACTATTCACTGAGGTTAGATGGAACAGCCATTGTGTGAGTGCACCAAATTAGAGGTGTTGGCTACGGTAAGCTTATTCAAAGTTTATTTCTGTCTTTGTCTATTATTGCTTTGCTAGAGTTGTGACAATGGATCCAGGGTTAGTGGTCTGTTCTTCATGCCATATGTGAGAGATCTGGGAGACTTCCAGTCACACTAATAGCTGCTGTATATCTGCTTGAAGTACACACATCTGCAGCTCCTTACAGACCGTGTTAGGGAACTGGAGCTGCAGCTCAGTGACCAATGGCTAACTGGGTGAAAACACAGATGTGACTGGCCTGTTTCCACACTTTGACTAGTGGAAGGAGATGTCGACTCCATTGTTTGTTGGAGTGAACACCAAAGTACTTCAAAGTCTCTATTATTATTGTTGTTATTATATATTACTTGATAGTTGATTTTGATTTTGCAATTTTCGATTGCGTTTCCAGATGCCACGTTAACTGTTTTCAATTTATACCAAACTGCAAAAGTACAAGATTTGCAGCAATGACATGAATTGTTACACTTCCTGTATGATATGCCTTACCAACTGTGATTAGTGATCTTAGCTCTCAGTTTAAATATCAAATATAAACTCAGTAGTAATGGACAAAAATTAAAGTCACTTTATCCTGTTACTGTTGAAATTCTGTGTTGCGGTCATGAATAGACATTCATATCTGGAGACTGCCCAGCAATTTGAAGTGAACTGGAAGCCAGTGACTTGATGTTCTTCGTCCTCTCAAATCATATCCCCACATTGTAAAGTTAAAAATGATCACTTTTTTAATTAGCCCTTTCCTCCGCAAAAATATTTCCCAATGCAGAAAACTTTATTTTATAATTTGTCCCTATTAGTAACTTCTGGCTTGAGAGGGAGTTTGATGATTCTTGAGTTGGAGGAACTGGAATAAACAACGCTGCAGATTGTAACATCGAATCAGTGAGCTGTTGGCCTCCCCTCTGACTGTGGCAGGAGTGATATCTCTCCATCTCTCTCATTAGTGAGAGAGATGCGTGTTGTGATGTCAAAGTGTTGGCATGGATAGTAGTTTTTTTGACGGACTCCAGATCATGGTCTTTGGGGTCTTGTTATTACCCCAAATGGGTGGTGGTGGGGGGGGGGGGGGGGGGGGGTTGATGTTTTTGTTGCAGAAAGTGGGGGGAGGGGATGATTTCAGGTTGTATACAGTACTGTATAATGTACATTCTCTGATATTAAATTGAACCATTCAACCTTTGAAATTTAGTTATGTTCTTCATGGAAATCTTCCTATGTGCTTAGCCACTCTTGACTCTGTCAGCACACAATTATAATTATCCTTCTTCCAAATACAAAACCAATTAACATTATGACAAATCTAAATGCAGCAAAACACAGTGAATGATTTTCTCAAGAGTTTGTCTTTTTGTTTCTCAACTAATTCACATGAATGTTTTGTCAAATCCTGCTGCTTTCTGCTCTGTGATGACTTAAATGTGAGACACCTCCTGCATGGTCTCTGCCATCTGATCTCAATGCAAGATTACATTTTACAAACCTGCAGTGGGAAATTGATATTTCTGTCTGATTGATATTTGGCAACTGAACTGCATGGTATCTAGATTGGATGAGATGTTCTTTGAAGACTATGTATGACAATAAGTGTTTCATGGATTACAAATATGCTCAAAGGATTTTCTTATAAATTATAAAGTGAAATTTTGGGAAATGTGTCTACTTCATTTTGTCAATCATTGTACAATATCAAGTCTTAACTGACGCGGTACTATTTCTGGATTGAATTAAATTTTTGTATGTGATTGGACAATGCAGTTAGAAAAAGTTTTCAATTAATGATCCACTTCCAGCAACAATACTTTTTTTTCTTTCTGGAATTCATATAATTCCAGACATGTGCTCCATATGTAGCCGAGAAGGCCCGTTCTATATTCCCCTTTTCCCAGTGAACGTAGTACCTCCCCCATGCTGGATATGAGATTGGATAGAAACGTTTTGTGCTCCATATAGAGATGCCATTGCATTCCTTGCCAATGAAGGTGGCTGGTTTACTAGTATTGCATCATTTCTTCAGCACACGGGTGATCAGTCGAGGACCCTGTTGACCCCAAATATTGAAAAATTGTAATGGGCCACAAAATCTTCCATGCAATTCCATAAAAATGTATGATGCTTATGATGGAAACCAAGTGCCCCATTACTGACTGTTTCTGTGCTCTCTGGACATGTAAAGTTGGCAAACGGCGTAGAGCTCAGTGATATAATGTCAGTATCCAGGTAGGTTCCCCCATATTTCCAGAGCAGTGCCAATCTGCAGCCATCAGCAAGTATATGTGTCCAATACCTCTCCTTTTCTGGTTTTACCTGTGGTATAATGGATAAAGACAATGTTGATATTTTATGTTAATTTTTATTTTTTCTAAAACATCTCTTGTCCAGACTCTGCCTCTTGCTGAAGCTAATGACAGTTCAGTCAGACAGCCCAGTGTGCAGTGGCTGCAGCCAACACACAAAAACACTACAACCAGTATACTGAGGGAATGTGTGAAATGTTCACTCCACACAATCCCACACTGAAGAAGAGGAATGTTTCATCCAAAGACCCTTGTAAATATACTCCAGAGCTGTCCCTCAATCCAGATTAATTTGGTGGTTCCACTCCTTGGGAAAGAAATTTAACCTGTCACCTTTGTTACTCACTGAGAAAGAAAGTTGTAGTATTGTAAAGGTAGAAACAAGTCATTCAGCACATCTCATCCATCAGCTGACTGCACTCATTTATAGTAATCCCATTTGGAGTCATACAGTCCAGAATTAAACAGTTTTACAGCACATAAACAGGTTCTTTAGCCCAAATCTGCCTAACTGACCTCATCCCATTTGCCTGCATTTAGCCCATATCCCGCTATCAGGGGATCCCAACCCTTTTTATGCCATGGACCTCTCCATGGATCCCAGGTTGGGGATCCCTGCCTTTCCTGTCCAAGTTACCTGCGTTTGCTCTGTAGCCTTCTCCATCTTGACAATTCAAGAGTTTGTCTAGACACTTCTTGAATATTATGAGAGTACTCCATTACTTTCTTATTCCAGATTGCAACCACAGTCTTAACATAAACTCATGCATTTCCTCTGTCTAATACCAGTTTATTTTATGTAGTTTTTACTATCTGCCCTCACTATTCCCCTTATTATTTTGGATATCTTCATCATATCACACGTCAACCTCAGAATTTGAACTGTCTACAGTACACACCATTCACACTAGATTTAGACATGAAGTATACACACAGACTGACAATGTCCCCTGTGAATGCTGATTTGGATTGCTGAAGCTGGTCACATTTTTCTGCCTTAGAAAAGTTGTTGGCAATTCACAGTCCACCACAAGATTAGTTGCACTATAAAGAGGGTAATTTGGACATCTGGAAGTTCTCACCATGTGAGCTATACAGAACTTTAGATGCTTGCTGGAGAGCAAAGAAACTATTGCTCTACACCATTTTTGGCCTTTTCTTTTTATGTAGTATTATGTCTTATTATGCACTATGTATTTCTTTTCTAATTTATCATAATATCATAACTTATCAGAATTTATCATACCTACTGCTGCTGAAAAACAACAGATTTCATGACACTTGTCAGATGTAATAAAACTGATTCTGATTCTGTGTCCATACTTCCCATCCCTACTCACACCATCAACCCCTTCTCATCTGGATCCACTTACTACTGACAAGCTCTCACAAGAGCGCCTCTACTCTTTTAGAAGTTTTGACAGATTCAACACATCATCAAAACCCTTGACAAACCTCCCAACCCACACAGTGGAGAGTGGCTTGACTGGTTATACCACAGCCTGCTATGGAAACACCAATTCTCAGGAATGGAGACATCTACAGTAAGTGTTGGATGCAGCCTAATCCATCGAAGGCAAAGCCCCCATCACCATCCAGTACATTTACAAACAGCGCTGACACAAGAAAGCAGCATCCATCATCAAGAATGTCCACCATCCAGGTCAGGCACTTCTCTCAGTTCTACCATCGGGCAGGATATGCTGTAGCCTTAGGTTCCATGCCACCATGTTTAGGAACATTGTTACCCTACAACCATTGAGCTCCTGAAACAGTGTGGATCACTTCACTCACCCTAAATCTGAACTTATTCCACAACCTACAAACTCACTTTCAAGGAGCCTACAAATCATGTTCTCACAGCAGAGACACGTAGACATCATTGAGTTAGACTGGTGGGAATAAGTTAAAAGGAGATCATTTTTTCTTCAACTGTTTGGTCAAAGCACGACTGCACAGGTGCATGGACATCATCGAATTAGACAGGTGGGAAGAATTTAAGAAGACAGCTTTATAGAGCAGGTGTCAGAGTAGAGGGGAATCATAGTAGAAAGGTGTTGGCTCATTGGGGTTTCAGTGATAACATGTCGATGCGAGTTAAGTTGCTTGTGAAGAATAGGAACAGGAACTATGTCTGTGAGGTCGGTGTTCTGTACTGGGTGTTGGATGTGGGATGTCCGGGAGACAACATCACATCTCAGACCATGTGAATCAGATGGCCCAAAGCCTGCCAGATAGCAGAGTGGCAAAGATTTGATGAGGACAGAGATCTAGTGTTGGAAACAGTGGCCAAAGGTGGTGTGGAGAGGAGATTGCAGATAGATAGATAGATAGATACTTTATTCATCCCCATGGGGAAATTCAACTTTTTTTCCAATGTCCCATACACTTGTTGTAGCAAAACTAATTACATACAATACTTAACTCAGTAAAAAAAAATATGATATGCATCTAAATCACTATCTCAAAAAGCATTAATAATAGCTTTTAAAAAGTTCTTAAGTCCTGGCGGTAGAATTGTAAAGCCTAATGGCATTGGGGAGTATTGACCTCTTCATCCTGTCTGAGGAGCATTGCATCGATAGTAACCTGTCGCTGAAACTGCTTCTCTGTCTCTGGATGGTGCTATGTAGAGGATGTTCAGAGTTATCCATAATTGACCGTAGCCTACTCAGCGCCCTTCGCTCAGCTACCGATGTTAAACCCTCCAGTACTTTGCCCACGACAGAGCCCGCCTTCCTTACCAGCTTATTAAGACGTGAGGCGTCCCTCTTCTTAATGCTTCCTCCCCAACACGCCACCACAAAGAAGAGGGCGCTCTCCACAACTGACCTATAGAACATCTTCAGCATCTCACTACAGACATTGAATGACGCCAACCTTCTTAGGAAGTACAGTCGACTCTGTGCCTTCCTGATTGTTACAATCAACGTATCCAGATCAGAATAATAGTCACTATATAAAGCATTAATATGAATACATTGTGGATTGCATTGTAGTCAAAGAAGTATTATGCAGTTTTAGAATTTTAGAAATCTACAATTTAATTTTGACCCTCAGATCCTGAATCACTCTGAACTTCTTTTTTGGACTGAATTAAATTTTGGTATTCATTAGTAAAATACAATTGGAAATAATGTTCAATTGATCCAGACAAACCATTCTATTACTTCATGAAGGGGTTCAATGGCAACTTGAACAGGTATCCACAGCCTGAACAAAGATGCATCTCTTTGCTCTCCTCAATGAGGAATGTCATTATTCAGCCGTTAAAACACACTGAATGCTTTAATGACACTCAAGTCAAGTCAAATCAAGTTGTGTTTATTATGCACTTCACTGCACAATTACATTGAAATGCAGATGTAATGAAAAACTTGCTGGCAGAACCGTAGATTGGACAGTAGTCTGAACATAAATTTACATAAATTGGTAAAAAAAATCAAGTAAAAGCAGGTCTGTGGAGTGCATGAAGTGGTCTGCAGTACCCATCACTGAGGCAGGATTAGGGCTGTCTGGTTCAAGAAATGAATGGCATAGAAAAGTGGATGCTCATAAATCAGGTGAAGTAGGACTCCAAGCTCTGTACGAGTGAAGAGGGCGCACAGCCTGGATGGTGGGGATCCATGGTAATTTATAGCTATTTATAGCCCAGGGTCTGCTATAATTACAGTGATAGGTAAGCTTGCTTTGGTCAAACTGCGAAGACGCCTGATATAGCATACACCAATATGGGCACATGGGTGCATTGTTCAGACAGTTTCGATAACAGGGATCAGTGTTAACACAAATCCTCATGTAACAAGCCCTGGCACTGACTGGACTAGGACATCGTTGCCCACATCGCTTCCTGTGTTCCCTACGCCACTGCGCACAAGTGGAAGAATTATAAGGCATGGGGACTACATGCTGCGCAGGGTTTGCCCTTGAGCACAGGTAGCAATTCTGTCTTTCCATCGTGCTTGCTGTATACATTGCCCATTGGTACCATGTGTTCTCTTGTTGTGGCAAAACGGTGTGTGTGCTACTTCTCTTACTGCGTGCCCCCGAATTTCCCAGGGTTACATCATTCCCATGCCATATCCTCCATGTTGATGGTTTCCAAATCTGCGCTATAGTAGGCAGGTGTGTTATTCTGTGGGGCAAAACTGATTGTACCCAAACCATCCCCATTATCTGGAGGAATACTACTATCCACAACTTCATTCTCAGAGTCATCAGAATTACCAAAGACTTCCCTTACCACCTGGTCAAATTCCTGTGCTGCAGTGTCGGCTTCTTGTTCCTCCTGGCTGGTCTCTGCAATCTGCTCCTCCTCACCACTTACCTCGGGTTCCGCCTCTAACTGTACCTGCGGAACTGCCCTAGTGCAGTGGTTGAGATGATACCAAGTGGAACGCCCTTCCACCTGAACCGCAGTGGGTGATGCCTTGATTACCGTGAAAGGCCCTTCCCTTCTTGGTTCATTCCACTTCCTTCGAAACGCTCACACGTAGACCTGATCTCCCGGTTGGATTGGTCCTTCCCTTTGGACAGTCTCCGGCTCTTTCTGTTTTTCCTGTGTATAGATAGACTGATGTATCATAGTTAATTGCCGCATATATTGTCTTAGTTCAAGTTCCAATTGCTCTAAACTGGGTCCCTTATATGGTCCTCTCCATTGGGGCACTGGCATGGGCCTTCCAGTTAGCATTTCATGTGGTGTCAAGCATGTTACCCGATTAGTCTGCATACGGTAACTCATTAGTGCTAACGGTAATGCATCAACCCAATTCAGTCTAGTCTCTGCACAAATTTTGTTCAGCTTGGCCTTCAGAGTGCCATTGATTCTTTCCTCCATGCCCTGTGATTGTGGGTGGTACACACATCCAAACCTTTATTTTATTCTCAGTACTTGTAATACCAATTTGACCACCTTTTGGATGAAGGCCGAACCATTGTCCGAGCTAATTTCCGTAGGTATTCCAAATCTTGGGATCACTTCATTTGTCAGGAACTTTACCACTGTTCCTGCCCCTTGATCCTTCGAGGGTACTGCGTCTACCCATCTGCTGAACCTATCAATTACCACCAGAATGTATCTTTTCCCTCTTACCGTCTTTATCATATCTACGTAGTCGATCACCAGATGTCGAAATGGTCCTTCAGGCATGGGTATGTGACCTATTGGGGTTGCAATCCCCCTTCGAACATTATTCTGTGCACAAACCTCACATTGTGCTAAAACATAGTCTACCGAAGCCTGTAAGTAAGGTGACCAGAAACCATCCTTTTTTATTTTCCTTATTACTTCCCCCCTTGCACAATGGTCCACTCCATGTGCTTCTGAAATTAAGATAGTCAACAAAGGAGTAGGTGCTACCCACAAACCATCCTCCATGCTCCACAAGCCTTCTGAGTTCTGCTTGGCCCCCCGTCACCTCCACATCGTCTGTTCTGCCAACGTTGCCCTACTTTGCATTTCAACCAGGTCCTCTATCATGGGTTCCAGCTCTAGGCTTACCTGGGGTGTAATAACAGCCGATATACACCCAGATGCTTTCCTGGCCGCTTCGTCTGCAGCTTGATTTCCTTTTGTTATCATACCATTCCCTTTCTTATGTGCCTGGCATTTCACTATAGTCAATGCTTGGGGTTTCATAAGTGCTTTTATTCAGTCTGAAATTTGCTGACAATGCTGTATGGGGTCTCCATTACTTTTCCTGAAACCTCTCTGTTTCCACACTGCCCCAAACAGATGACATACCCCATGGGCATATGCGGAATCAGTGTAAATGTCTACTTTCTCACCTTCCATCATCTCACATGCTGCTGTCAAAGCCTTGAGTTCTGCTAATTGGGCGGAGCACGGTTGTGGACAAGCTTCCACTCTGATGGTCTTGAAGCTTGACTGGTCCTGCTGTACCACTGAGAATCCTGCATGATTTCCATCATAATCCCTATAGCAAGAACCATCTACAAACAAAACCTTTTTATCCGAATCCTCTAGTGGCTCTGACTGTAAATCTGCTCTCAGCTTGGCAAATGTCATCGTTTTCCCTACACAATCATGGGGTTCTCCTTCGCAGCTCAAAGGGACATAATCAGCTACGTTGCTGGTGGTACATCTTTGTATGGTTACATCCGGAAATGTCAGCAGCATCTGATACGCTGCTATCCTGGCTGGTGTTAACACAAATTTCCCTCTATCCAGCAATTCTGCTACCTTGTGGTGTGTGTACAGTATCACTGGATAACCCATAGTTACAGATGATGCCTTCTCATACGCATAGTACAGTGCTGCCAATCCCTGATAACAAGGTGGATACCCCTGGGCCACCTCGTCCAGTTTTGCACTGAAGTACACTATTGGCTGCTTCACTTTCCCTGTACCTGTCACTTGTGTCAGCACTGCTGCGGCATAGCCTTCCCGTCGATTAGATACATACAGATGGAAAACCTTTTCATAGTCAGGCAATGCTAATGCCGGGGCTGACTGCAATTCCTGTTTAATAGTGTTGAAGGCTATCTCCGCCTCCTCATTCCACTGCAGGCTAGTACTCAAATTGGTATGTCCTGCTTCTTTCATTATCTTTCTCAGTGGTGCTACAATCTCAGCATATTCTCCAATCCAATCTGAGCTATATCCTGTCATTCCCAAAAACGTCATCATCTGCCCTACTGTCTGGGGCTTTGGAGCCTTCATTATCGCCTCAATCTGACTCAGCACTATTGCCTTCACACCTTTAGATACCATCCTTCCTAAGTATTCCACCTGCTGCTTGCAAAATTGCAGCTTTTTCTTAGATACTTTATGTCCTCCATACGCCAGTTTCTCTAAAAGTATCACAGTATCCCATTCACACTGCTCTTCACTTTCAGAGCAAATCAACAAATCATCCACATACTGTATCAGTGTACTTTCCAGCAGAATGCCATCCAAATCTGCCTTCAATACTTGATTAAAAACATGTGGTGAATGCTTAAATCCTTGTGGCATTCTAGTGTAGGTGTACTGTTTGCCTCTGTATGTAAATGCAAACAAATACTGACACTGTTCGGCTAGGGGAATGCTGAAGAAAGCCGAACACAAATCAATTACTGAAAAGTAGCTCGCTTCTGGCGGGATATTAGTCAGCAGTGTGTGTGGATTCGGGACTACTGCTGCCAAATCCTTCACTACCTCATTCACTGCTCGTAAGTCATGCACCAGTCTCCACTTAGACCTGTCCGCTTTTGGGACAGGCAACAGCGGAGTATTGCAGGGGCTGTTTACCCTCTTAAGTACTTCTGCCCCTAACAGTCCCTGTATTGTCGGCACTATACCTTCCTCTGCTACCGGTCTTAAGGGATATTGTGGTCTCCTAGGTGGAACTGCTCCTTTCTTTAACCTTACCTCCACCGGACTGGCTGTTTTTATTTTCCCCACGTCCATGTCATGTTGCGACCACAGAATAGATGGCAACTTGTCCAATATTTTATTTTTCTGTCGATCCTCTGCCTTCCCCAATAACGGCATGTGTGGCTGAGGAGTTACTTCAACTTCCTTCATAGTTCCTGTCACACCTATGTTTACCCCTATCTTAATGTAGTTGTTGTCTCCGGATATCCATACCTCAGGCATAACCTTTCTCCAAACCGTTACGGTGCTTACCTGCTTTACTAGGGGTCCCAGGTCTTTAGACTGGTATCCCTCATTTACCAGCAGGGTTATGTTGGGTACAGCTTCCGGTATCCTGTACCATTCTTTCAAGAAGGTATTCCACCTGACTTGCAGGGCCGCCCCCTGCTTCCCAATTACTATGGCTTCCCCTTTTAGGTGTTGTCGAATATCTGTCCTCATGTTCCATCTCCTCTCTACCTCCTTATTCTGAGCCTCATCGAAAATTACAGTACAATGTAACTCAGATTTGGGCGCTACAGCCTCAGGTAATATGGCCTGCACGCCCTGTTTCCACTTTTCCCAGGTATCCCAGATCTGATCTTCTATGTCCCCTATCCAAAAAACATTGGCTCTCTTATCTTCTCGCATTATTAATTGAGCCCCTGCTCTTTCCACACTCAGCCCATTTCTGGTGCATTCTAATTTTAATTCCAGTTTCAATAGAGCATCTCTGCCTAGCAAATTAATCAGAGTTCCTTTAGATACTAGTACTGGCAAAACAATTCCTTTATTTCCCATTTTCAAATGCACTGGAGCCATGCACGGTGTCTACTGTGTTTTCCCCGAGAACCCTACCGTCTTTATAAACTTTCCTGACATGGGAAGGTGAAGGGCATACTGTGGCTGTACGCAAGTGTACGTGGCTCCAGTATCTATCATCATTGGTGTCAGTTGCCCTTCTAACATAACCTAAACCATAGGTTCCTCCTCTGCCTCCCTCGTTATCATTGGGTTATGTCCCTTCCCACTCGAGTTCTCGGGGCATCCCTAATACCAGGCATAGGGGTTTACAGGTCCGCTCGGACTCCCAGGAGCCAGCATGTGGCCAAACTGTGGCTCCCTTGCCATCGGCTCCTGCTGATACGAGACGGGCCATGGTTTAAATGGGCAGTCTCTCTTCATGTGTCCAGGCTGGTTGCATCCCCAGCACAATCTTTCTGCCTCTCTTTCCCCCTGTCTCCTCTCTAATCCTCTTTGCCCATAACTCCTCTGCCCCCCTCCTTGGTAGTTCCAGTCCTGTCTGGGCTGTTGCTTAACTCTGCTCTGTCCCCAATAAGGTATCTGTGGAAATGTTCCGCCGGAGACATTCATTATTGGCATGGGGTTTTCTGGCCCTTGACTGACAGAATGACCGGTTCCTCCATCTAGTGGTGCTTCATTCACTTTAATGGCTGTACTCACACTAGTGATGGCTGGCAGCATCTTTTTGCTTTTTTCTTTTTCCTTCTTTTTCAGTTCTTCGAGCTGCATTTGCAATAGCTTTCGCTGCACCTCTTCTTGCTGCTCAGCCAGCTTTCGTTTGTCTCTCCGATATTTCTCCACTGCGTGGACTACGTGATCACTGAATTCTTGTGGGGTCAGCGACGACAGCCCAACCACTTCCTCCAATTTAGATTTGACTTGCGGAGGCATTGCGTCCAGAATGCTTTGTCGGAACAGTGAGTTCAGAAACAAGCTATTTTCCACTTCTTGCTCAGTCTCCAGTCTCCACCTTTTCAACTGGTTTTCTACATAGGCTGCTGGGTTTTCAGTGTCTCCCAGTGGTTCCCCCTTTAAGGCTTTGGGGTCCACTCTGGGTTGATAAAGCTTCCTGAGGGCCTGCCATAACCTCTGCCTCACTGGATCAAAATTGGTCCCATCAGTCTGTGGGCTGTCCACATTCTGTAAGCCAGCCATTTCCATCAGTTCTTTTAGCTTGGAAGTTCCCATCAACCTTATCAGCAGTGCCTTCAAATCTCCCATAGCCAACAATCATCCTGTTGTTTCCTCCTCAAAGGCTCTAATCCACTTTCCTGCCCCCTCGTGCAGACAAGGCAGAGTATTTTTCAGCCCTTCCAGGTCCTGGGATCCCCAAGGGATATACTGTACTTGTCCTGATCCCTTTACCAGCAGTGGCAGCATTTCCTTCTCCCCGTTCCATGTAATCAAGCTTCCTTCCTCACTTGGTTCTTCATCTATTGCTGGCCCTAGTACTACTGGCTGCCACTCATACCTTCCTGGGGTATACCTTCTTCCTTGCTCCTTCCCTCCTCTAGTCCCCTCTTCCATCTCCAATATCTGCTTCTCTGTCCTCTCTCGTGCTTCCTCCAAACTCTCATCTCCTACCTTCCTCCAACTTCCTCTCAACTCACTCCGTTCTTGCCGTCTAGATGATTCCTGTTCTCTTCTAGTCTGTCTGTCTCTACAGTATAACCGATACTCTTCATAATCCCTCTTCTCTCTCAGCTGCTGTAGCCTTTCCACTTCTCTTTCCATCTCCCTTCTTTCCTGTTCTTTCCTTATCCTTTCTCCCTCTATCTCATTCTTCAGCACCTCTCTCACCCTCTCATATTTCCTTCTTTCCTCCTCAGGGTCCCAGACCTCTACTTCCCCCTGCAGGCTTACTGTTCCTGATATCATGGGGCATTGCTTGGGTGTTCCCTGCTCATGATAGGGAGGGGGTCTTTCTACTTCTTTCAGATCCAGGTATAGAGCTGAAGCTGGGCTTCTGTTAGGTTTTTCCTCTCCCCCACCCGACTGTTTTACCTGTTCCCTTTTGTCTTTTTCATTTATTATCAATATCCTGCCTGTCTTTCTCAATCTCTCTCCCTCCATCCTAAAAAGTTTCAATACTTCCATCTCCTGCTCTCTCCTTTCCTCCCTTTTCTTAGACTTATCGTTTGGTTTATGATTTTTAATTAGTGCTTCCATCTCTTCACACAAGCTTACATCGGATGTCTCTTCTTTTGGCCATTTCGTGTGCAGGTTTTTTGTTCTTTTTTCCCATTTCTCTGAAATTGCAGTAATCTCACCTCTACTTACCGGGAATTTTCTTGCACAGTCTGTCTACTGCTGTTCCTTTTTCTTCTGCCATGTTATTTTCTCCTTCTCTTAGGTACTATTTCTTAAAAGTCTCACAGTTCAAATATTTCCCCGATCCTATCTTTACGCCTAGCCCTACAGTTTATTCTACCAGTGTTTAAGCAATTTATCAAATTCTTCTTACCTTCTATTCCGTTCTGCCCGAACAGCCCTCAACCTAGGGCAGTACTCACAGAACTTTCTCTTCACTTTCCCTGCCCGTTCAGCCCTTCGCTTCATGCGAAGCGGTATCCACAGGGACTTACCAACACCACGTGGAATTTTCTTTACTCAACTTCTTATTACCTTATTCGTACTTACCCCCACTGCAGTGTTCTCAATCAATCCTCTGAGCCTCCTGTCAAACCCTCAATTCTGCCAGATTCTTTGGATCGGAGAAACCCTTCGGCAGTTGCTACACACCTCTGAGTCCCTGAGACCACCAAAACCAACAGAATTTTAATCCAAATTGTCACAAGAAGCGCTTACCTTTTTTTGGGTTTACCTGTAATTCTGTATGCTCTGTGAGGGCTCCCGAGGGACCGGGAAATGGCCTCAGCCCGCCAAAACTTTTCCGTGGGTCTCTTTCCGGTCCCTGTTCGGGCGCCAATTTTGTCGTGGTTACTTGAAATGACCTGGAGACACAGACAATTCTTCAAGAAAATTAAACCTTTATTTACAAACAAAGGCTGAGGCAATCAATGAACTTGTCACCAAAAGCCCCCCGAGCTCCGGTGTACAGCATTCTTTATAGTAATTTCTTATCTCAGTTACATTTCGGTTTCATCAGCATACCCAATCAAGTTTTAATTGCATATCATCTATATATTAACTAATCAATCGCTCTTGCCTAGCTCGCGGTGCGCCACCATTATGTTTCACCCGTTCGCATTGGGGCCCTATTCCTGGCCAAGGTTATGTTTTCCAGACAACCTCCCTCACATTACATTCCTGCTCGCAGCATCCTGTCCGCCACCGTTATCTCTTACTAAACAAAGGCTGAGTGTAATACATGGAGTACATTTCAGCTAATAGTGCTGCTAGCTAAACAGGTGTTCTGTAAGTACCACAGTATGCAGCTAAGAGAGTACAAAGTATCTAGTTAAAACAATACATAGCAAAATGTGTCTAGTAAAATAATACATAGTAATATTCAGTACCTAGAAGTGATTACGTAGTATAGTAAATAGCTAATACATAGTGATTATATTTCAGGTATATATAATGATTATGTCAGGTATATTTCTCAATAAGATCAAAAGTTTTTGCAAACAAGGTACCGAAAACAATGTGTGACCAAAAGACCGAGCTTGCTGTTATATCTCTTCTTGTCAGCCATCCAGGCAGATAGCCTTCAGGAGCAATCATATACTCAGATAGTATGTATGTTTGAAATAATTTGACAGAATATTTACCATTATGTTCGCAATAGTTTGACAGACGAAGGATCAATCATCTGGCCAATGCATGATCTTCTATTTTGCTTTTATAAATTGGAGAAATGGTTTGAGTGAGTATTGGCACTGAGGGAAGAGTAGAATTCATGGCTTCAGTTGTTGGCCGGGGGTCAATATAGTTCTGTTGGTATGCAGAGACAATCAAACATGAGCTTTGATTAATTAAGAACTGTGTCGTGAGTTTTTCAACCTAGACCTGCTGATGAATTAGTCAGCAGGAGATGTTGTTTCTGATCTGCAGTGACTATGACCTGCTGATAATTGTGCTCACCTCCAAGCTGTAGTCAATGACCAGTAGACTGACGTGCAGTTATCCAAATGGTCTAGCAGAAGACAGTATGCAGGCAGTGAAATAGCATCAAACATTGACCTGTTGAATTGGATTCAGATCATTTTTGAAGCTGGAGTTGGCCACAATCATCAGGATACTTCAGTCAATGCAGACCTGCAACAACTCCTCCAAAATGCCATAACTAGTCTATTTGGTTATGGTGGATGTAAGTGTTGACAGACAGTAGCCATTGAGGCCATCAGACTCTTCATGGGCATGGGTACGCTAGATACCCTTTTGAAGTAGGTGGGGAACTCAGACCACAGATGCAAGAGGCGCAAGTTGCCCTTGAAAAAATGCAGCCATTTGGTTTGCACAGATCTTTCAGCAGTCAGCCAGGTACACCATCTGGGCCTGACTACAGAAGCAGTCACCCACCACACAGCCCAGCTGTATTTGCACCCCATTCAAGTCAAAACCTCTATAATCTACTCCGTTACTTTATTCAACTTTGCTTAAGTCACAAAGAAGAAAGTTTATTGATTCTATTCACAGTGCTCAATCTTCATGAATATATACCAGTGACCATTGTTGAAACATACATCCTACACATGCAGAATGGAGATGAAAATAAATACCAGCTACATTGGAACATACAGGACAATTTATAACTGTTGGAATCAAGTAGAAAAGTAAAGAGGTCCTGCTGAGATTTTCTAGGGGCTGATGTATTTTGTCACTCAAACCTTGGGTCGGGAATTGGCCTATCATTCTGATTAAAATTACACAAGAGAGTTCTGAGAGTCAGAGATAGCCCAGGTGGTCAGAGACATTTTCCTAGGTTGGAAACGGCAAGAACAAGTGCAATATATCTTTGAGGTGAGAAGTGGAAAACATTGAAGCATCTTCTTTACACAGAGGGGGTTTAGGTCTCACATATATCTGCTACCAGGGGACATGGTGGAAACAGATATGATAGCAATCGTTGAGAAGCTTTTAAACCGAGACATAAACAGAGGTAATGGATGGATGAGGATCACGTGAAGACAGGTGAGATTAGTCTCAATTGGCATGATGTTTCCCAGAGAATCATTGTGCTGAATGGCCTGTTCCTATACTGTCCTGTACTATGTTCCATGTTCTATGTTCAAATCTCAGCATTACATTAGATTCATCACTTTCTAAACTTAAATTCGCTGGACCAAATAACCACAGCATAAAAGATTGTTACTTATATTTTCACCAGTTTATTTCTTCGAGCTCAGCTGGTGAGGGAACTTGGTCCCGACAACAGGGGGGAAGCGTTCTCATCCCTCTGGTGGTTCAAACAAGTTCACTGTTCAGCTTCCAGAATTGTTAAAATTTATAAGGCCACCGATACAAAAGAACAATCAGCTTGATAAACATTCCAGCCAAGTCAATGGACTATTGATACAAAAGATAGACACACCAGCAACTTTAATTAAAAAAGGAATGTCCTACCTGGTTTGTTGGAGCCAAAACTTAATTACAAAGATAAGAGCATCCACCAAGTTTATGCTTTAATTAAGAAAGGAATGTTCTGTCTAATTTCCATCAGGTACCGCCTTTTGTCGAAACCAAAAGGTGTGAAAAATCAGGGGATATCTTTTGTGGATCTGTGTGAACTTTAACACGTATCTTGCTCCAAAGAAGCAGCTGTGAGCCAATATTCAAACACGCTGCAGTCACTCACAAAATACACAGGCATAATCAGTACTTACCCCATTATTTACAGGTATCTGAGAATCCCCCAATTCCCTTAAAACTTTATCAAGTTCTGCCTCAAATGTGGCTCTTCATTAAATGGTCCAAAAAGAACCTGATTTTACTCAACGTATGACTGAGACACTTGGGAAAGGGAAATAATTCAGAAAGTGTTTTAGAAAAAGCACTTGAGTTGGGAGTCATGTTGAGCTGTATTGTGTCTTTTTTTGGCAATCATACTCAACAACGACTGGCAGCAACGGGATGTGACATGAAAGATAACTTGATATATGGCAGAAAATTTCCATTCATTTTTATTGTCACGTGATTATCACATAATCTGCTGAAAGCAACAAAAATGACATTTGACAGTGCATTGTAGGTTCCCCATTCCATTGTCCATAGTCTGCTATTGTCAAATGAAGATCTCAAGAACATCTGTGTGACAGTCACTGATATATCTGGAGCTTCTCGTGCAGTACAAAGTGAACTGTAAGCCTGTGTGTTCTCTGACTTTATGGTACTCATGCTTTACAGTCATATCCCTGCATCCAAGAGTCAATTTGGTTTTCCCAGTGATTTCCTCAGCATTGATATTTTCCTTTGCATAGAAATAATCTCATCTTCCTTGTTAACTCTTTTTTTAAACTATCCTTCCTTGAATTATGTAAATTATTCAAGTGCAGTTTCCTATGCACTTGGCCATTCTCTAATAATGCAGAATCATCATTCTTCTAAATACAAAAGTATTAAACAGTTTGATAAAAGTAAATGCAACAATGCAAAGTCCCTGATTACCTGAAACCTTTTTCTTTCTCATTCAATATTTTTCACCTGAGAAGCTTGTCAAATGTTGCTGCTTTGTTGTTCTACGGGGAGCTGACTGTGGATCAGCTGCTTCATGGTCACTGGCAAATACTTTCACTGCCCAGTTACATCACATAAAACTAGGGTTGGAAATTGGTTTTCAATTCTGATTAGTCTTTCCATTGAATCATTGAAAGAAGGGTATCCATTTGTCAGAATTCCTAGTTTAATAATGAATACACACTTGTCAATCTAATTATGTCATTCATTGTACAATATCAGATCCAAAATCATTCTGTACTATTGCTGGATTGAATTAAGTTTTTGTATGTATTTGGACAATGCAACTGGAAGAAATGTTCCATTAATGATCCACTTCCAGCAGCAACTTTTATTTTCTTGTGTTTATTCATGAAGTTCCAGACATGTGCTCCATACGTATCTGAAAAGACCTGTTCTATATGCTCCTTTTTCCAGGGAGCAAAGTACTTCTGCCATGCTAGATATGGGACTGGATAGAAACGTTTTGAGATCCATATAGAGATGCCATTGCATTCCTTGCCAATGAAGGTGGCTAGTTCAGTGGTATTGCACCATCTCTTCAGCACACGGGTGATCAGTTGAGGACCTTGTTGACCCCAAACATGAACAATGTAATGAGCCACAAAATCTTCCATGCAATTCCACAAAAAGGTATGATGCTTCTGATAGAAACCCATTGCTCCATTACTGAAAACATTTGGGCTTTGTGGACAGGTAAAGTTATCAAACGGCATAGACCTCAGTGATATAATGTCAGTATCCAGGTAGATTCCTCCATATTTCCAGATCAACGCTAACCTGCAGCCATCAGCAAGTACATGAGTCCAAAACCTCTCCTTTTGTGGATTTACCTACAGTATAAATGACAAGAAAAGTTTAATCCATTAACTGAGTATTTCAGTGATAATAAAGAACTGTATTTAGCATCAGGAAGAGAAATATAGATGTAGAAATAATGAGAAAGGAAATTAAGATAATAGTCAACTACAAAGGAAGTTCTAGTTGGGTGTCTCACAAAGGAGGAACACCAGCTCTTCTGCTGTCAAAGGCACATAGTGAAGGCATTATGAATTCTATTAATATCAGTATCAGAATCTGGTTTATTATCGGCATATGTTGTGAAATTTGTTAAATTACCAGCAGCCGCAATACATAATATTGAAGAAAAAATAAATCAATCAATCAATTACAGTATATGTATATTGAATAGATTAAAAATTGTGCAAAAGCAAATAATATATGTAGGACTCTCAGTACCCATAACAGTGGTGTTAACTGTTTAGGCTAACAAAATGGCTTTTCTGTTTGTTATAAAAAAAATTGCTTCTCTGTAATGCGGTGATGGGTTTCTGTGTCTGGTATGTTTGGGTTATGACTGTAGATAAGGGGGGAACTAACCAATGGAGAATTGTTATGCTATCTTGTATGTGTGAGCTGAGCGGGAGTTCACGGTCTTTTCCGGGAGGAGGACGAGGAGGACGGACGTGTGAGGAGCAGACAGCAGTTCCAGGGCAATGGATACTGGACGTTGGCGGTTCAGACGGTGAATGAAGGCTCAGAAGGTCATAGTGGATGGAACGGGAGGCCTGAGCTCCAACCTATTAAAATATTATGTGCACAAACTGATAAACTTACTTATTTGGTGCCTTTAGATTATCTCTTTCTACTAACCCATCACCAAGAGATAACTACAAAGTTGCAATTATTTAATCGCTTTTGGGTGCATTGTCTGATATTTGTATTGCGAGCGTGTACTGGGGGGGCATTACTCCGTATATACACCAAAGTATTGCACTATTGGCGGGGTGACGGCGGTTCACCCTAGGCAAACAGGGGCCAACTTGGGCTACATTTGTGGGGGTTTCTTGTCTGGGTTAGAATTTGTCACATACGGGGTAATTCGCCCCGGTTTAAACGACGGGAGATGGATTCGGATAAGATTGAACTCCGGTGTGAGATCGAGGACATAGCAGTTAATCATGCCTGAGTATTAAGTGGGGTGCACATGCGTACCTCAGATGAAGTGTTAATTCGATGTTTGAGTACGGTTAGAGATATGTGTTAGTGCAGATTGGTGCTGACGTCTCAGTGGTGGGACTGCCACCATCTCTGTGACCTCAGTGACAGGGGCGTGCATATTGTCACAGAGGAAGGGTTTGATGGGTTTGATGGGACACCTGAGGAGTTGCCAGCAGCTGGGTCGGAGATTTTCGAGAGCGGGTCCTATCATTTTTGAAGGATGAAGGATGAGTGTGTCGTGAAACTTAGAGGAGACTCAGTGAGGGAACGGCCTGGAGTCTCTGGGAAAACACGTTCCCAGCAATGTGCCACGGGACCCCTGAGTGGAGAAGAGCCAATCCCAGAAGGATTGGTGGGACCCAGATCCAGTGTGTCAATCCAGATAGAGGGAATAGATGCAAAAGCCATACTAGACATGGGGTCGCAGGTCACGCTATTGTACCATTCGTTCTACGATCAGTATTTGTCACATTCACCCCGACATCCTTCAATGCCCTGGAAATTTGGGGTATCAGTGCTGGTCAGTACCCATACAATGGTTATTTGTCCATGAGGCTGAAGTTCCTCGAGGCCGAGGTGGGAGTGTCTGAGGTTCATGAGGCCTTGGCACTGGTTTGCCTGGACCCAGTTGTGACTAGAGTTGTGTCAATTCTGAAAGGGACCACCACCCCTATTGTGCAGAAACTCCTGGGGGCCTGCAAGGAGAAGGCGCGTGAGGACTGTCGGTGCACCCGGTGTTCCAAGCTGCCTTTAAAGATGTGGGTGGTCGCCACGGGTGGGACATGGTATTGGAAAGAGGAACTGTATGGTGTGCCCAGTCGAAGCCCAGGGTGGTACGGCCCAGTGAAGTAGCGAGAGTGGTGGGGATCCCCAGATACCCCAGAGTGCCTGAGGGTGAAGCCTTTTTAGTGGACAGCCTGGAGGATCTCGAGGGGGAATCGAGATTCTCAGCTGGGGTGCTGGTGAGGCCTGAGCTACAGAAGCTCTCGGTGGTGAAGGCACGCCGGGTGGCGGTGAACATCAGGAACACCACACAACTGGAGATCACTTTTAAACGAGGAATGCCCCTGGCGCATTTGTTCCCAGTGACGGTGATGCATAGTGCCCCCGTGAGGCTCGCGGGAGGAGAACCATTGGAAAACAGGGATAAATTGACCGCTGGGGCGTTTAAATTTTTGGCCTCGCTTGTGCCAGAGAGTTGGAAGCGGAGGATCGTGGAGAAGATGTTGATGCTGAAAGATGTTTTTTCCCCAAGATGAGTTTGACGTGGGCTGTTCCAGGAGCACTCGCCACACCATCCGGGAGACTTAAGACACCTCGTTTCGAGAAAGGTCACATAAACTGGTCCCTGCAGAAGTGAACAATGTGTGGCTGCATTTGAGTTAAGCTGAAGAAAGCTGAGATAATTTCGGAGTCCCGCAGCCCTTATGTGTCCCCGATAGACATGGCCAGGAAGAAAAATGGGAAGATTCATGTGTGTGTGGACTATAGGACCCTGAATAGGTGCACCATCCCTGACCAGTATACGGTCCCCAGGGTCAAAGACATGCTGGCCTGTCTGAGTGGGGCAAAGTGGTTCAGTGTGTTGGATTTGAGGAGTGGATATTACCAGATCCCAATGAGTGAGGTGGATAAGGAGAAGATGGCCTTTATATGTCCTCTGTTTTCTTACCAGTTCAAAAGGATGCCCCAGGGCATATTGGGGGCCCCGCCACCTTCCAGAGGGTCATGGAGAAGATCGCGGGGGATATGGACCTGCTTGAAGTGCTGGTATATTTGGACAACCTGATAGTATTTCGATCCCCCTTGGAAGAAAATGATGCGAGGCTAATGAAGGTGCTAATGAGGCTAATGAAAAGCCACCGGTGCTGGCTTTTGCGGAACCCCGGTTGCCCTATGTGCTACACACCAATACTAGTCGGGAGGGGTTAGGGGTGGTCTTGTATCAGGATCAGGGTGCCGGGCTGAGGCCGGTAGCATTTGTCAGCCGGAGTTTCTCACCCTCCGAGAGGAACTACCTCAGCCACAAGTTGGAGTTTCTGGCATTGAAATGGGCGGTAGTGGATAAGCTGAGTGACTATCTCTACGGGGCTGAGTTTGAGGGACAGACGGACAACAACCCGCTTACCTACATCCTGACCTCGGCGAAACTGGACGCCACCGGTCATCGTTGGTTGGCCGTCCTGTCTGCAAATGACTTTCACCTGAAGTACCGGCCGGGGAGCCGGAATGTCAATGCAGATGCTCTGTCTTGATGGAAGCATGAGGACCTGGAGGGGGACGAGGAGTGGGAGAGCATTCCTGCATCCGGAGTGAAGGCCATGTGTCAGTTTGCTATAACCGCGCAGGCCGAGGAAAAGGAGCGGCCAGAGTGTGTGGTGGACCCATTGGGGGCATCCGATGATGCCCTACCCCTAGTTGACTGTGACATGTCAGCTCTGAAGACCCCACAGCTGCCAGAGTTGAGTCCTGGGGAAATTGCAACTGCTCAGCGAGATGACCCTGGCATTGACGCTATTTGGGACGCAGTTGAAAAGGGGGACGTGGCCTGGGTGGAGAAGACACAACACGGCTCAGTGTCTCTGTTACTGAGAGAGTGGCCTCGGTTGAGGTTGAAGAACCAAATGTTATACCGGGTAACGTCACCCCCGGACCGACCTCGGAGTTGGCAGCTGGTCCTGCCTGGGAAGTATCGGAGGGTTGTGATGAGGTCACTGCATGATGACTCTGGGCACTTGGGGGTGGCGAAGACCTATGGATTGCTGAAGGACTGGTTTTATTGGCCCTGAATGAGGTCAGAGGTCGATGAGTATTGCAAGTCCTGCATACGTTGCATACGCCGGAAGACGCTGCCTGTGCAGGCTGCTCCGTTGTCGCACTTGCAGAGTGCGGGGCCTTTGGACCTGGTGTGTATGGATTTCCTGGCCATAGAACCTGATACCAGCAACACGGCGAATATCCTAGTCATCACCGATCATTACACCAGGCATGCTCAAGCATTCCCCACCAAGGATCAGAGGGCGACTACAGTGGCAAGAGTGCTATGGGAGAAGTATTTTGTGCATTATGGCCTTCCCCGACGGATACACAGTGACCAGGGACAGGACTTTGAGAGTAAGCTCATCTATGAGTTACTGGATATGCTGGGGATTGAGAAATCGAGGACCACCCCCTATCATCCACAGGGCGATCCCCAGCCAGAGAGGTTTAATCGGACTTTTTTAGACATGCTCGGGACTCTGGAGATCAGCAAAAAGAGTCGATGGAGTCAACATATTGGACATCTGGTTCATTGCTACAACTGGCCCTTCCCCCACTGGGTTAGAGGGGGTAAGGGGGGCTAGTGATGGGCTGTTGGGAGTAGCACAGGGCATTGGCGAGGAGGATGTGGGGCCCGAGCAAGAGATAGAGGGTTGCGAGGTGCAGAAGGGTTTGGGTGACCGCTTTCAGGAGGGTTCGCCTCATAGTTTCCATGAGTATTCTGTAGTGTCCGAAGTGGAGGAGGTAGAAGAGGGAGTGCGCAGGTATCAGAGAAGTAGGCGCCCCCCAGATAGGTTGGTCTATGTTGCACCTGGGGAGCAGGGTGTGATCTCCACTGTTTTAGGGAGTTATGTCACTGCTTTCTGCACCTGGGTTGGGCTTTGTGCTTTGCAGGAAGGGTTGGCAAATTATCTGAGCGTCATGAGGGCTTGACTAAATTTAGTAGGGGGAGAATGTAGGACTCTCAGTACCCGTAACAGTGGTGTTAACTGTTCAGGCTAACAAAATGGCTTCTCTGTATTGTTATAATGAAATGGCTTCTCTGTAATGCTGTAATGGGTTCCTGTGTCAGGAATGTTTGGGTTCTGACTACCGATAAGGGGGAAAATAACCAATGGAGAATTGTTATGCTATCTTGCATGTGTGAGCTGAGCGGGAGTTTGTGGTCTTTTTCAGGAGGAGAACGAGGAGGACGGACGTGTGAGGAGCAGACAGCAGTTCCAGAGCAATGGATACTGGATGTCGGTGGTTCGGACGGTGGCCGAAGGCTCAGAAGGTCGTTGTGGATGGAACCGGAGGTGTGAGCAGCTCGCATTATTATTTTAGGCACTGTTATAATTGTTGCCTCTTTGAAGCAAGTGGGAACTTCCACCCTTAGTAGTGAGAAGTTGAAAATGTCCTTGAATACTCCCACCAGTTGGTTGGCACAGGTTTTCAGAGCCTTACCTGGTACTCCATCAGGACCTTCAGTCTTGCAAGTGGTCACCCTCTTTAAAGACAGGGGTTAAAACTAACTCTCATATCCTAATTGGTATTTGAATGGTCTTGAATTTTTTTAACTTATATTTTTCAATATATACACAAAAAGGATGGGAGAATGTTGAGTTCTGTCAACTAAGACTATGTAAGCATTTAGTAGGGATGTGCTTTTTCCCTTGTACGCACGTACACACTGGGTGAGAAAGGGGATTGTGGGATGAAAACGTGGAGGCCCTCAGGTATTGAACTGAGACACTGAAAATAAAGTTGCTTAAACAAAATAAAATCATATCTTTGTTGTTCGGGCATTAACACTGACCTTGGCATCAACAACTTCCCTAAAATATTCACTCACTGTAACGTGCTGGAAGATATTTAAATACTAACTCTGTGCTCCAGAGGACTATGCTGTGACTAACTGAAGATATTACGACTCTTTATGAAGTAGATTTGCAGTACTTGTGTCTTGTGTGCTGTTTCTTTAAGAAGTTTTCTGAGTTGTGTGGATATGTGGGCTCCCACTGTCATCCATCATCTTTTGACTTTAGGTTTTGGACCACATGTTGGAAGTTTCATTATGGAATTAACTCGAACACCTATTACCACCAGTAATCATCTTCCATCATACAGCACCTTTGCATGTACATAGAAGAAAAATTTCTGCACTTTGGTCATGTGAGAAGGGAAGTCATTATTTATAAAAGTTCCTTATCTATCTTCCAGGTGCTCAATTACTCCTTCAGGTCAAGCAACAAATTATCTGTATTTCTACCAATTTTAGTGCACTGCATCAGGATTCTTGTCTTTCTACACTGGAGAATCCAAAGCCAGATTAGGCAAGTGACTGTTGTACAGCGTATCTCTGCTGTCTTCGATTGAGACCCAAGATGTCAAGTTTAAATTTTTAATCACATTAATTTTCTCCACTTGCTTTGTACAGCACTGCCTTGTCTCAAAATACACCATGTTCCTTTCCCTTTGGTGTCCATTAGCGTGTCTGCCTTGCCTCCAACATCTGGCCTGCAGTAAAATGCTCTCAGATACAACACACTGGTTAAAAAGTAAATAGGCAAAGCAATGTTTCTGTTGATTACCTTTTGATACCAGCTTTTCAATGGAGTGTCTTCGAACAGTTCAGTGACATTCAAGGGTAGAATGGTGATATTCCTCACTGAGGAGAGCAAAGGGATGACTTTGTACTCAGGCTGTGGATACTGGCTCAAGTTGCCACTGAATCCCTTCATGAAGTAATAGATTGGTTTGTCTGGGTTTCGGAGAGCAGCAGACTCCACTGAACACACCACTAATGGTGTCGGCTCTACGTTGTCAGTCGACTCCAGAAATATAATCCCGGGATTCTGGTATAAGAATGCAAGATCAGGAACATCTTTTTCAGAACCATATCCGTCTTTTAGATGCAATATTCCAAGCATGTACCTTTGAATGGAATAATAGCCTTCTAAATCCCAGCATCTGTACAACACACCTGCAGTTGCAAATATTAAGACAAGGAAATATCCTTTCTGCATGGAGATCATAATGTGGAGCTGAGATGGTTTATCAAATGTTTCTGCAAAACAAAAATGCACGTTCTGTTTTCAATATTGACTACATGAACTAAGACATATTTAGATTTATAGAAAAGGAAGACAAATTAATCCTGTTATTGATGGCAGAAATCTTTCTTTAAAAAAAAACAAGTTTAAAAGAAACTGGCAAATTATGAATCCCCAGCATTTACTGTTCTGAAATATTGGGATCTAGAATTAAGGACCCAAAGTCAAAGTTATCATGAAAGTTTTGAGCTGATCAGACATAGGATTTATAACATAAAAATAGACAAAGCTGCAGGTCACATGCAACTGTGGAAACAGAGCTCACGATCCAGGTTGAAAACCCTGTGGTGAACTAGATATACCTGTCTGACTGCTCCTGTGGCTCCTCCCACAAACCCATTGTCAGAAATGCAGTGAGAGAAAAGTTAGTTTTATGTGTTTAGAAAGTGCAGGGGTGGGATGGAGTGGACTCTGACGTGCATTAGACAATGGAAATAACATTTGACAAAAGAGAAATAGGGTAGGGCCAAGATACTGACTCTTCCTCTCTCACTATACTGTACTTCCTTAGAAGGTTGGCATCATTCAATGTCTGTAGTGAGATGCTGAAGATGTTCTATAGGTCAGTTGTGGAGAGCGCCCTCTTCTTTGTGGTGGCGTGTTGGGGAGGAAGCATTAAGAAAAGGGTCGCCTCACGTCTTAATAAGCTGGTAAGGAAGGCGGGCTCTGTCGTGGGCAAAGTACTGGAGAGTTTAACATCGGTAGCTGAGCGAAGGGCGCTGAGTAGGCTACGGTCAATTATGGAAAACTCTGAACATCCTCTACATAGCACCATCCAGAGACAGAGAAGCAGTTTCAGCGACAGGTTACTATCGATGCAATGCTCCTCAGACAGGATGAAGAGGTCAATACTCCCCAATGCCATTAGGCTTTACAATTCAACCGCCAGGACTTAAGAACTTTTTAAAAGCTATTATTAATGCTTTTTGAGATAGTGATTTAGATGCATATCATATTTTTTACTGAGTTAAGTATTGTATGTTATTAGTTTTGCTACAACAAGTGTATGGGACATTGGAAAAAAAGTTGAATTTCCCCATGGGGATGAATAAAGTATCTATCTATCTATCTATAACCTACTCCCTCCTGAACCCGCAGCATTCCTCTCTGAAAGGACAGTGATAATACCATTCTTTTCCTGATAAAGTGCTACGGGTCTAGTTCAGTGAATTGTTTGCTAACTTGCAGAGATCAAATGTCAGCTCTCAGGCATGTCATTACACATCCACTGGATCATGACACAATCATACCGTCACCAATCATCAAGCAATCGAAGCCTCTTCCTCTCTCTTGAACTGTGTGTGTGTGTGTGTGTGTGTGTGTGTGTGTGTGTGTGTGTGTGTGTGTGTGTGTGTGTGTGTGTGTGTGTGTGTGTAAATACACATGCATATCACTACATATGTAAATACCTTTGAGTCAGAGTGTTTGTGTGTGTGTGCATGTCTATGTCTGTACGTGTCCATTTTCCTGTGTGTGTTGTGTATGTGTAGCTGTGTCCATCCTAAGATTGCAAATGTTATCTCTGATTCTGTCAGTGAATTAACCGTGACAATTGCAATGGATTTTTTTGTAACTGCTCCCAGATACCGGATGCAACACCGGCAGAGATTTCCACAGTCATTACTTGCCATCCCCACTTCATCTCTAACCTGTTGATCATGCTGGCAGTCCACATGCAGAGGAAATACCTTCTTATTTCAACTTTTCTAGCTGACATGAAAGCCTTTGTCTTAAAGACAGCCTCTCTCACAGCTATCGCTACACTGAAAATATCACACAAAATTCCAGCTGAGTCACAGCATTAGGGACAGTTCTGATGAAGATTTGCTGTCATGATGCCACAAATGGTTGGCATGGATCTCCATCCATCATCCCATGGGATTAAGAGGAATAGACAGAGTGGACAGCCAGCGCTTCTTCCCCAGGGCACCACTGCTCAGTACAAGAGGACATGGCTTTAAGGTAAGGGGAGGGAGGTTCAAGGGGGGTATTAGAGGAAGGTTTTTTACTCAGAGTGGTTGGTGCGTGGAATGCACTGCCTGAGTCAGTGGTGGAGGCAGATACACTAGTGAAGTTTAGGAGACTACTAGACAGGTATATGGAGGAATTCAAGGTGGGGTTTATATGGGAGGCAGGGTTTGAGAGTCAGCACAACATAGTGGGCCGAAGGGCCTGTAACATGCTGTACTATTCTATGTTCTATTACCAAGGCAAACATGAATACCACTCCCAACCTGCACTGGCTTGTTAACTGTACAGACTGTGTTTGGTGCTTGAGAGATAAAAGAGATGATGAAAATCTGAAATACAGCTTAACATACCAGGGGAACGTGGGTCTGGCAGTACAAGTAGAGTGGAAACCAGAAATTAATGATCCAATTCAGTGAAGCATCAGTATTACTTCAATAATCCTGATTGTTCTAATTTCTTTAATACTTTTAATGAGAAACATGGTGAAAGAAAACAAAACAAAACCAAAGCTATGTCTGAGTCATATTAATATACTAAACATCTTTTTCTTAATGACATGTTTTTTGTGCTTTTTGTTTTTGTGATGTCTAGACATCAACATTCAAAATTGATATTAGAGTATTCCTGATTGTCAAAATGTTTTTCTTTGCCAAACGTTGTAAAAACAGATCAGGTAATTCCTCAAATTTGAATCTATCCCCAGTTTGCTCACTGGCTGATGGTATCCAAAGAGATCAAGTTCATGAAAATTAAAACACATTTTCCCAAAATGAAAAGAAATCCCAACATAATTCAGAGAAAACATATTAAAATTCATTGGCACCTACCTGTTTTAAGTGGGATTCACTCATGCCACTCTGTGTGAATGAAAGGGTGTTCCAGGAGTTGTTTGACTTTATATCTGAAGTATAAATCTTGTTAGCATATTTGACACACCCAGTGTGCTCTGCTTGTAACTCAGGTGAGGGGAGGCCAGCTAATGGTGGAAAATGAAAAGCAGAAACAAAGCAACTCACACAAGATGCTGAAGGACTCAGCAGGTCAGGCAGTATCTATGGATCTTTTCCCACTGATATCAGTTCTGGCCATTACAGGGTTGTAGAATTGTGCATGTGGAAACAAGGTCTTCAGCCCACTGAGTCCCGAGTCGGCTCGTCATATTTGCCCTCCTCCAGACAGATCAGTTGCAAATACAAGCCCTTAACACTGACACCATCTATGTTATTCACTCTCTCCACCTGACCGCATCAGACACTCCTCACATTTTTATACAATTTCAAACATTGCTTACAGTCTCATGATTTGGTTCTTCCAATAAAAATTATCTGCTATAAATAACAAATCTGTTACGCCTCTACAGCTGAATTCCAGCTAAACAAATCACCTGATGCATCAATGCTGGCTTTATTTGCCTTTATAGGTGTAAATGATGGTTGAGATAAAATTGATACCTCACGGAATTTGCCACAGGCAATATTTTAATGAGAAACACAGTAAAAGCAAACACAAACAAAACCTAAGCTATATCTGAATTATATTAATATACTAAACTTTTTTTCTAAATAAACATGTTTTTTCATGCTCACTAAGTACACTGCAGATGCTGGGGTCAAAGCAACACACACAACAAGCTGGAGGGACTCAGACCTGCTGAGTTTCTCCAGCTTGTTGTACATGTTTTTTGTGCTGTCTGTTTCTCCTATATCGGGGCTTCAACACTCAAAATTTATATTTCTGTATTCCTAATTGCCATAATGTTTTTCTTTGCCAAACATTGTGAAAATCGATCAGAGAATCATTCATGTTTGAATCTATCCACCGATTGCTCAGTGGCTGATAGTATCAAAAGAGACCATTGATGAAAAAGGAAACACATTTTCCCAAGATGAAAACAAATCCCAACATAGTTACAAAGAACACGCATTCAAATTCATTGGCACCTACCTGTCTTAAATGGGATTCACTCATGCCACTCTGTGTGCATGAAAGGATGTTCCGGGAGTTGTTTGACTTTATATCTGAAGTATAAATCTTGCTTGCATATTTGACACACCCAGTGTGCTCTGCTTGTAATTCAGGTGAGGGGAAGCCAGCTATTGGTGGAAAATGAAAAGCAGAAACAAAGCAACTCACACAAGATGCTGAAGGACTCAGCAGGTCAGGCAGTATCTATGGAAATGAATAAACAGTCAATGTTTCATCCCGAGACCCTTTCAGGACTGCATAGGAAGGGTGGGAGATACCAGAATAAAAAGGTGTGGGGAGGGGAATGAGGCTAGCTAGAAGGTGATAGGTGAAACTGGGTCGGTAGCAATGATAAAGGGCTGGAAAGGAAGGAATCTGATAGGATAGGACAGTGAAGCTCAGGAGAAAAGGAAGGAGGATGTGATAGGCAGCTGAGAGGAGGAAAGAGGACAGAGTGGAGAAGAAGAGGAGAGGAGGAGGGATTTTTTTTACCAGAATTAGAAAATGATATTCATGTCATTGGGTTGGAGGCTACCCAGATGGAATATACATAAGGTGTTGCTAGCAGCTCAGAGAACATTTCCAATCAACAGAATTCAATGAGAACTGGGAATGTGAAAATAGAAAATGGGAAAACAGAAACAGGATTTGGGAATGAGAAAACAGAAAATGGTGATGTAAGACCACTTATTCCTCTCCATAGATGCTGCCTGACATGCTGGTTCCTGCAGTATTTTGTGTGTGTTGCCATAGTCATGAAAGGTTGTTGATCTGAAACACTAACTCTGTGTCTCTCTCCACAAAAGCTGCCAAACCTGCTGAAGATTTCCGTCATTATCTCCTTTGTTTCAGATTTCTTGCATTTCAGGTTTTTCACTTTGATGATCACAAATATCACGAGGTCAAAGATTTAGCGAATAATGGTTCAGGTTGGAAAACAAAACAACATGAGCTGGCAGAAACAGGAGCAATTCAATGTTAAGCGAGAATGATCGGTGTGAAAGGAATTTTTAATCAGATGTGAAGTAACTATCAGGATATCAGGCAGGAACTTGTAAGGATCAATTGGAAATAGATTTTCTCAGGGAAACGTACCGAAGATATATGGTGAATGATCAGATGATATTTGTGTGGGGTTCTGAGTAGTTTCCTTGCAATGAGACATGGAAAGAATGGTAGGGTACAAGATCCATGGTGCACAAAGGCTGTTGTAAATCTAGTCAAGAAGAAAAGAAGAGCTTATGAAAGGTTCAGAAACCTAGGTAATGTTAGGAATCTAGAAGATTATAAGGCTGGCAGGAAGGAGCTTAAAAATGAAATTAGGAGAGCCAGAAGGGGCCATGAGAAGGCCTTGGCTGACTGGATTAAGGAAAACACCAAGGCATTCTACAAGTATGTGAAGAGCAAGAGGATAAGATATGAGAGAATAGAATCAATCAAGTGTGATAATGGAATAATGCGTATGGAACCGGAGGAAATAGCAGACGTACATAATGAGTACTTTGTTTTAGTATTCACTATGGAAAAGGATCTTGGCGATTGTAGGGATGACTTCCAGTGGACTGAAAAGCTTGAGAATGTAGATATTAAGAAAGAGGATGTGCTGGAGCTTTTGGAAAGCATCAAGTTCGATAATTCACCAGGACTGGACAGGATGTACCCCAGGCTACTGTGGGAAGCAATGGAGGAGATTGTTGAGCCTCTGAGGATGATCTTTGCAACATCAATGGGGACGGGAGAGGTTCCGGAGAACTGGAGGGTTGCGGATGTTGTTCCCTATTCAAAACAGGGAGTAGAGATAGCCCAGAAAATTATAGGACAGTGAGTCTTATTCAGTTGTTGGTAAGTTGATGGAGAAGATCCTGAGAGGCAGGGTTTTTATAAATGACCTGGATGAGGAACTGGAGGGATGGGTTAGTAAATTTGCTGATGACACATAGGTTGGGTGTGTTGTCGATAGTGTGGAAGGCTGTCAGAGTTTACAACGTGATATTGATAGTATGCAAAACTGGGCTGAAAAGTGGCAGTTGGAATTCAACCCAGATAAGTGTGAGGTGGTTCATTTTGGAAGGTCAAATATGATGGCAGAATCTAGTATTAATGGTAAGACTCTTGGCAGTGTGGAGAATCAGAGGGATCTTGGGGTCTGAGTCCAAAGGACACTCAAATCTGCTATGCAGATTTACTCTGTGATTAAGAAGACGTATGGTGCATTGGCCTTCATCAATCGTGGGATTGAGTTTAAGAGCCAAGAGGTATTGTTGCAGCTATATTGGACCCTGGTCAGACCCCACTTGGATTACTGTGCTCAGTTTTGGTCGCCTCACTATAGGAAGGACGTGGAATCCATAGAAAGGGTGCAGAGGAAATTTACAAGGATGTTGCCTGGATTGGGGAGTAGGCCTTATGAGGATAGGTTGAATGAACTCGGCCTTTTCTCCTTGGAGAAACAAAAGATGAGAGGTGATTTGATAGAAGTGTACAAGATAATGAGAAGTATTGATTGTATGGATAGTCAGAGGCTTTTCCCCAGGGTTGAAATGGCTAGCACAAGAGGGCATAGTTTTAAAGTGCTTGGAAGCTGGTACAGAGGAGATGTCACGGGTAAGTTTTTTTTACGTAGAGAGTGGTGTGTGTGTGGAATGGGCTGTCGGTGACGGTGGTAAACATGAAAACCAAAAACAGGTGCTGCAAGTCTGAAATAAAACCGGGAAATGCTGGAAACCACAGGTTAGGCAAGCTCCATGGAAAAAGAGATTTTATTAGCATTTCAAGTGGAAGAACCTTTTGTACAACTGGAAAATAGAGAAAACGGGTTGGTTTTAAATTGCCAGGATAGAGACATTATTTTGTTAAAGACATCATCTGGGTGATGGGTCTTAATGAGCAGTGCCACAAAGTCATGATGTGTCTGAAATATTAATCATTTCCACAAGCTGTTGGTTTACACTGTTTCACAAATCTGATGGCTATTCCATTAAGCCTATGATCATCACTAAAGACCTGATAGTGAATGCATTCAGCTCTAATTGGTCACTGCCTAGGAGGCCCCGAGGCTCACAATATATTAAATAATCGGTAAAACGGAGAGAGTATTAACGATAACATAGAACTCTTGCAGACACTGCAATCCATGACACAACAACCCATGTAATCCGGAAACGCAAGAAAGTAAGGATCGATAAAAATCCCTACAATGTCAAAGGTCACTCTGAGTACAGAACAGGTAATCCGTGTTCCTGCGGAGTCTGAGGAAATTCCAGAACAAGTTTGTTCACATGAAATCACGACCCACAGACACCAACAATAAATCTGAAATACTCGACCCAGGCAACTTTAACGTTGCCCTTTAAAGTCCCCTTCAAAGTGACAGTACTTTGGAGATTTTTCTACAGAGAACCGTTGTTGTTTTTGAAATGAACGGACACATCCACAGCTGTGTCTCTGTCATTCTTAATGAAGACAAAATCTAGAATCCAGGCATGACCTTCCTCATCAAGGAATTGCTGTTCTTTTCGGACAGTAAAGCCAAACAAGCACCGTTTATTACAGAGCATATCCAGGATCTTATTATGATGCTGGATGTTTGGTAGCTTCACGGACAGGCATGCTCTTGAAATGTTTCTGATGGTTTCTCTGGCCAGACCACATTTCCTGCATTCTCTAGACTCCGTGGGTTCTGGCCAGAGTGTGGATGTTCTTAACTGTGTCCAAGTTTGACCAGAGGATCAGGCCAGTTATATAATTAGACTGCCTAAAAGGCATAAAGCACCTCAGCTAGCTATTGGACTGGGAGTTGTTACAAAAGCAACAAAATTCAATCCCTTGATCACCTTGCCACACCACTGACTGACAATTATTCCTATTTACTTCTATATCGATATTGTCCTCCTCACTTCTCACCACATCTCCTAAATGGCTAGTGGCATTAAGATATTTTAATTGTTTGTATCTTCCAATTTTCTCACCCATGTGGATTCCAGCAAATCTGATACTCAATCTTACCATACCAATCTTTGAATTCATAAAATTCTCATATTTTTTAATCTTGCCCCATGGAAATTGAGTTTTGAATTTGGGGGATTTTCAAGCTATCATCTCTATACCTAGAATATAAGATACCATCATTACAACTGAAGAGGAGTTGTAAAACGTCCTTCACGAGGCCCCAGACTCTTCCACCCAGTTTGGATAGAATGTTCTGGAAAGCCTGACGAAGTATCAATGAATCATAAAGTCATAGAGATGGAGTAGGTCTTAAAAATGCAAATCTTTTGGGCAGGTTGGAGCCTAGTGCTCAGGATGTTCATACCCCATTCCTTGAGTTTAATTATCCTGTCTTGTCTGGAACACCCAATCCAGGGGTTGATCCTAGCACCAAAATACTTTTCTATGTTACAAGGAATAAATATACTTCACCTCCATTAAAAAGTTTATAGACATAATTAAATAGGAATGTTTTTACCTTGCATTCCATATAAAAGCCATCAGTCTTGTTGAGATTAACCTCAAGGCCAGACTTCATACAGAAGATTTCCAAGACTTTGAGGTTCCTGACCAAGCCCTTGTGAGAATCACTCTGCAGCACAGCATCATCAGCAAAGGCTGGGGCTGTACATGACTTATTGCCAGTAGATGGCACCAGACCCATCCCTATCTGATGAATATAAAAGAATGCATTAGTAGAAACAGACAACCTAAAGGCGCCAAATCAGTAAGTTTATCCGTTAGTGCACATAATATTTTAATATGTTGCAGCTCACGCCCCCGGTTCCATCTATATCCACCTTCCGAGCTTCGGCCACCATCCAAACCGCTGCTGTCCAGTATCCGCCGCCCTGGAACCGCTGTCTGCTCCTCGCACGTCCGTCCTCTTCGCACACCTCCCGAGAAAGACCACGAACACCTGCTCAGCTCACACATACAAGATAGCATAACAATTCTCCTTTGGTTAGTTCCCCCCCTTATTTGCAGTCATAACCCAAACACTCCAGACACCAAAACCCATTACAGCATTAAGTAATATTACAGAGAAGCTATTTTGTTAGCCTGAACAGTTAACACCACAGTTAGTGATACTCAGAGCCCTACAAGTGTCTGAAACCATGTTAGATAATATTGGGGAAAGAGGGTCTGCTTGATTTACTCACTTTAGAATAACAATGGGTCAGTCCCAGCCTTGTCATTCTCAACAAGAGAACTGAAACCTGTATTTAGGTCTGTAATGAGGCCCACAAAATGGCACCAACACCCATCCAGTGCAAAGCTTCAACAATAAGCTTATAAGCAGAATATAGTATTAATGGCAAGACTCTTGGCAGTGTGAAGGATCAGAGAGATTCTGGGGTCCGAGTCCATAGGACACTTAAAGCTGCTGGCATACGGTGCATTAGCCTTCATCAATGGTGGGATTGAGTTACATAGAAAACCTACAGCACAATACAGGCCCTTCGGCCCACAAAGTGGTGCCACACATGTCCCTACCTGAGAAATTACTCGGCTCACCCATAGCCCTCTACTTTTCTAAGCTCCATGTACCTGTCCAGGTGTCTCTTAAAAGACCCTATCATATCTGCCTCCACCACCACTGCCAGCAGCCCATTCCACGCACTCACCACTCTCTGCGTAAAAAACTTACCCCTGACATCTCCTCTGTACCCCTGACTCCCCAGCACCTTAAACCTGTGTCCTCTTGTGGCAACCATTTCAGCCTTAAGAAAAAGCCTCTGACTATCCACATGATCAATGCCTCTCCTCATCTTATACACCTCAATCAGGTCACCTCTCATCCTCCATCGCTCCAAGGAGAAACGGCCGAGTTCACTCAACCATTTTCATAAGGCACGCTCCCCAATCCAGGCTACTTCCTTGTAAATCTCCTCTGCCCCCTTTCTATGGTTTCCACATCCTTCCTGTAGTGAGTGGGGTCTGACCAGGGTCCTATACAGCTGCAACATTACCTCTCGGCTCCTAAATTCAATTCCACAATTGATGAAGGCCAATACCCCGTATACTTTCTTAACCACAGAGTCAACCTGTGCAGCTGCTTTGAGCGTCCTATGGACTTGGACCCCAAAATCCCTCTGATCCTCCACACTGCCAAGAGTCTTACCATTAATACTAAACTCTGCAATCATATTTGACCTACCAAAATGAACCACTTCAGAGTTATCTGGGTTGAACTCCATCTGCCACTTCTCAGCCCAGAAAACTTAGAAAACTTAGAAACTTAGAAAATAGAGGGCTATGGGTAACCCTAGGTAATTTCTAAAGTAAGAGCATGTTCGGCACAGCTTTGTGGGCCGAAGGGCCTGTATTGTGCTGTAGGTTTTCTATTTTTCTTTGTAACTGACAGAGTCAGAAGTCTTCAAAAGGACAAAAAAGACCAAGGTAGCAGTCCTGAATGACTGGCGTCCTGTTGCACTTACCTCACTAATAAGCAAATGTCTTGAAAGACTGGTCAAGCACTACATCTGCAGCATGCTACCACCCAAACTGGACTCCTACAATTCTCCTACAATGATCAACAGATGACACAATAGCCACTGCTCTACATACAGCCTTTCCACATCTGGAGAAGAAGAATGCTTATGTGAGATTGCTGTTCCTGGACTACAGTTCAGCATTCAATACCATAGTTCCACCCAGGCTTGACAAGAAACTCAGAGACCTCAGCCTTCACCCTGCCTTGTGCAGCTGGATCCTGGACTTCCTGTCAGATCACTGGCAGGTTGTAAGAGTGCTCTCCCTCACCTCCACCACTCTCAACACATGAGCCCCTCAGGGCTGTGTCCTAAGCCCCCTCCTTTACTCCCTGTATACCATGACTGCATCGCCAACCACAGCTCCTATCTGCTAACTAAATTTGCCAACACTACGTTGATTGGCCTAATCTCAAACAATAAGAAGGTGGCCTACAGGGAAGAAGTCATCTCTCTGACACAATGGTGTCAAGAAAACAACCTCTCCCTCAATGTCACAAAAACAAAGGAGCTAGTTGTGGATTACAGGAGGATTGCAGATGGGCTAACCCCTATTGTCATCAATGGATCTGGGGTACAATTGAGAGCATCCTGACTGGCTGCATCACTGCCTGGTATGGAAACTATACCTCCCTTAATCGCAGGACTCTGCAGAGAGTGGTGCAGACAGCCCAGAGCATCTGCAGTTGTGAACTTCCCATGATTCAGGGCATTTACAAAGACAGGTGTGTGAAAAAGGCCCGAAGGATCATTGGGGACCCAAATCACCCCAACCACAATCTGTCCCAGCTGCTACCATCTGGAAAACGGTAACACAGCATAAAAACAGGAGCATCAGGTTCTGGGACAGCTTCTTCCAACCAGGCGATCAGACTGATTAACTCACTCTGATTTGAGTGTATTCTATTTTACATTGACTGTTCTATTTATTATAAATTATTATACATTACTATGATTGCATATTGCCCATTTAGACAGAGACATAACATAAATATTTTTACTCCTCCATGTATGTGAAGGATGTAAGAAATAAAGTCAATTCAATTGAATTATGGTTCCACCATCAAATTGCTTAAAATAACAATGTTTTCGTTAAAGCCAGGTATTGCTGGAATGAATTCTTTCTTTAGACAGTGCTGGACACCTGTATTCATCAAACGTTTGGCCAGAATTTTCAATAATAATCTCAAAAGAATCAGACCAATCATTATAGGACTATTTTTTGTTTTTCACTGTGGTCAGACTTTGGAGTAAGGAGCATTCTGTGCTTTTTCATTGAGGTGGGTGTACCACCCATCTTCATCCAGGAGGAAATCATAATAGACAGCTCATTGGTGCCCATCTTCTGAATCTCAGCCAATACAAGGCAATGAGGGCTGGCTGTAGCATACCTCTGTTGGAAAAAGAGAGAGAGAGCTACCGCTTCTACCTCTTCCAACGATCCTGAGTGAGGCACAGAGAGATCTGTATTTACTGACAATTACCTTTATTGTTCAAACTAACAAGTACGTGAATTCATGCACTAAATACCTTATGTGCACACCCGCTAAGTATCCCTGACTCTCTTGGATAGTCAAAGAATAGCAAAGGTATTACTCAGGCAGAGGAATTTACGCTGGCCAGGCGTTCCTTGTTCCTCATGGTCCCGATTCACACTCCATGTGCTTCACGCAGGGTTCTTCTCGCTTGTATCTGCGATGGTTATTCTTCAAAGTTACTGCCACCAGCACACACAAAGTATCCACTTTCATATCCATTGCTTATCAATTCAAATGTCGCATTCCCGTGTCATTGGCCGCAGGTCATGTGTCTGGCCTTTAACACCTGGTCATTGGCTCTGGTCCAAGCCAGCATCCATCTATTGTCTTCTTCCCATTAAGGGACAGTTGCTGACTCATGGCTCTTTGTTCTCAGTCAGCAATGAGCTTGAATCGCCTCAGGCATTCACAATCCTGCATGTTATAGCCAACCAAAGAACACCTCACAAATAACTCCTTATTTGGAAATGAGCTCCAGTCCAGCAGATTACCTGAAGAGTGCCTTCTTTAAAACACTAATCAAGCCCAGCATGTCAAGCTCACAAAATGAAGAATAGAATGTTCAAAATGGCAGCCTCCATCCCCCAAGCACACAGCAAGAACAAAGACTGCTTCCACTGTCCTTGATTCATTTGAATTCACTGATTTGAAGATTGTCATTCTTTCTGGCCAACACCTCAATACACTCAACAACCTGTATGGAAGTAATGGCATGTTAAAATCCGAAGCCTGCTCAATACAAGGACTAAAGACTGTCCAGTCTGCCTTATTGTTTGGTTTTACAAAAATAGACATAAAATACCTTTCTAAATCTTCAGTCCTGTTGGGATAGCTGACCTCTGATCCATTCTCGAGCTAAACTCTTCCTATTTCTCTTGCACAATTTTAAAATCACTTGCATGTCGCTTTGCATATCTTCTTGTGTTTGAGTTCAGATTAGTCTTCTTAATTATTTCTTTCTAATGTAACCAGGTGTTGTTTGAATATCATTTATTATACTTAAAGGACACTTACGTAGTCACCCTAGTAATACTAAAATAGCTGTCTGTGCCTTTAAGAGAAAATGGTGATGTCATTATGCACAGGTGGTTCTAGAAAGGAAGTCGAAAGCTAATCGTAGGTGAGGAAAGGTGAACAATATTTGATAAATCTATGTAAATTCGTCTACACTCATTTGTAAATCTGGTATATCAGTAATTTGCATGTTTTACATGTGGATACTTTAGATTTTCGCGAGTGAGGTGTCAGCGCTGGATAGAGAGGTTGTGTTTTTTAGTCTTTATCGTAATTTAAACTCCAAGACAATATACTGTAAAAGTTTTTGTAATAGCTTATTTTGTCTTTCTTTATTGTTTCATGACGTGTTATAGAGTGAGGGAGGAGAACTCGTTTCAGGGTCTAGCCTATACGTGTTTGGAAGTTAAGCACGCGTGTGCCTCTTATTTAAAATAAGATGTATTTATTCATATTTTGATGTGTATAAGGTACAGGGTTGGTGGGATTCTAATTTTGTTAGTATTTTTTAAGAATTATCACTACCGTATTGGTTTTGTATATTTTGTTATTGTTACGTACCCATGACACGTGACGGTGGTACCCTTGTCACGTGACTGGGGTTGAAGTTATACTGGACTTGAGGTAATGGTCTTGTGATGGTGGAGTGATGTCATTTTCCCGCCAGTAGAGGTCATGTGACAGGTTTTTTTTACAGGGTATAAAAGGAGGACCCCTCCCTGTGAGGAGGGGCAGTTCGTGGCTGGATTTGCCATTTTGACTTCATGCCACTGCGTGGTCCAATATTATGATGCAGTTTGGTGGAAAGACGGAGTTTTATTTAATGCCTAAAGTTTAAAAGGTCATTGCCGGCAGTTTCTTTATAATACTGCCAGTTAAAAATCAGTGGAGAGTGAAGATCGGAGTTCGGAAGTTAAAAGATCGAGGAAAGTCGATTTCGATGGTGAAACAGGTTCGACCTTGTTTGATCCTCATTCAGAAGGAATTCGTTGGCTGTCCCCATGTTAATCCCTGCAAATGGTAGCAGAAAGGATTGGGAACAGTTTTGTCAAGGAAAGGTCAGTGCCTTTAAGCCATTTCATTTCCATCTTCGTAAATTCTTCGGGAAAAGTAGTTCAACTGGGAACTGCAACGACACGTCGTGAAAGAGAATTTAAATCATCTAAAAAGTCTCTCCTTTAATGGACTGTAAGCATTTTGAACTTTTGCAGTACTACTTTGAAGAACTGTTTTTGCAACATCGCTTTAAGAACTGTTTAAGCTGCCACACAGCAGCTGATTTCCGGCTACATTAGTTGTTTGTTTACTTTTGGGGGTTTGTTTTTCAGTGTTTAATAAACGTTTTGTTTGTTATAAAACCCTGCCTCACTCATATATTTATTGTTGCTGAGTCCGTGACAGTTATATTTATTCCATACTGCATACGTAACAAGGGTGTGGACTGAAATTAATCTGAAATTGTAACAGCAGAAACTGTATTGTTTTAAAAAAATCCATTTTGTCCATTGTATTTTGATACTATCTTTCTGCATTAAAACATCTAAAACAGATAAAGGAATTAAAGACTCGAGTAAGTATTTGTTGTTGTGTGCTTTTCCCCCAGGCTACAAAACTAGTTTGGAACCTTTGGGCTGTAACCTCAACTTTTAATTAAAATGCTATTTTGTTCTTGTTGAGGGCCATTGAGTCATCGTCGACTCATGGCAACCCAATGGATAGTGTAGTTCTCCATCAGGTTTTATCTAAAATCTTACAATAGTTACTTCTGGTGTGGCTTCAGGGTGATCTCTGTTACACAGCTTGATGGAGACTATTAGATATTCCAGTTTCAGCCTGCTACAGTTGAGAATCACAACTGCATCCAAGGTCTATACAGTTAATAAAGTTGTTTTAATGCGATTGAACTATTTATCTCTGCTTAAAACCGACAGAAACAATGCCGCTTGTAGCCTTACTTCTGGCCTGACTGTGGCTGCCGGTCCGGGCTACAAGTGTGATTTTAAAAACGGTGATTTTGACTCTCGGTGCCAAATATATTTCTGGAAAACATACAGTCTTTACTTAAATAAAACTGACAATCTCAAAGTTAGGGTGCTGTGTCAGAGGGACATTAGGACCATGTGCGCCCACTGTTTCACAGAATCTTGGTTACCGCCTTGCATACCGCACAAAGAATTCAATTGCAAACATGAGGAAATCTGCAGATGCTGGAAATTCAAGCAACACACACAAAATGCTGGTGGAACACAGCAGGCCAGGCAGCATCTATAGGGAGAAGCACTGTCTACGTTTCGGGCCGAGACCCTTTGTCAGGATTAATTGAAAGGAAAGATAGTAAGAGGTTTGAAAGTAGGAGGGGAAGGGGAAAATGCGAAATGATAGGAGAAAGGCCACACCGGAGCCACTGAACGCAGTATAACACACCAGCCGACTCACAGGTGAAGTGTCGCCTCACCTGGAAGGACTGTCTGGGGCCCTGAATGGTGGTGAGGGAGGAAGTGTAAGGGTAGGTGTAGCACTTGTTCCGCTTACAAGGATAAGTGCCAGGAGGGAGATCGGTGGGAAAGGATGGTGGGGCGGGAGGGGAGGAACGAATGGACAAGGGAGTCGCAACAACTCTCTGATACCTCCTCTTATTTACCCCTTGATCATGACCCCACTAAGGAGCACCACGCCACTGTCTCCTATATCATCACCAGCCTTATCAACTCTAGGGATCTCCCATCCACTGCCACCAACCTCATAGTTCCCACACCCTGCACTTCTTGTTTCTACCTCCTACCCAAGATCCATAAACCTGCCTGTCCAGGTAGACCCATTGTCTCAGCTTGCTCCTGCCCCTCCGAACTCATTTCTGCATACCTTGACACTGTTTTATCCCCCCCTTGTTCAATCTCTTCCCACCTATGTTCGCGACACTTCTCACGCTTTGAATTTTTTCAATGATTTTAAGTTCCCTGGTCCCCACCGCCTTATTTTCAACATGGACGTCCAGTCCCTGTATACCTCCGTCCCCCACCGGGACGGTCTCAAAGCTCTCCGCTTCTTTTTGGATTCCACACCTAACCAATTCCCCTCTACCACCACTCTCCTCCGTCTAGCGGAATTAATTCTTACTCTCAATAATTTCTCCTTTGGCTCCTCCCACTTCCTCCAAACCAAGGGTGTAGCCATGGGCACCCGTATGGGTCCCAGTTATGCCTGCCTTTTTGTTGGCTTGGTGGAACAGTCCATGTTCCAAGTCTATACCGGTATCTGTGCCCTTCTTTTCCTTTGCTACATTGACGACTGCATTGGCACTGCCTCCTGCACTCATGCTGAGCTCGTTGACTTCATTAATTTTGCCTCCAACTTTCACCCTGCCCTCAAATTTACCTGGTCCATTTCCGACACCTCCCTCCCCTTTCTTGATCTTTCTGTCTCCATATCTGGAGATGGCTTATCTATTGATATCTACTATAAGCCTACAGACTCTTACAGCCACCTGGACTATTCCTCTTCCCACCCTGTCTCTTGCAAAAGTGCTATCCCCTTCTCACAATTCCTCCGTCTCCGCCGCATCTGCTCTCAGGATGAGGCTTTTCATTCCAGGACGAAGGAGATGTCTTCCTTTTTTAAACAAAGGGGCTTCCCTTCTTCCACCATCAACTCTGCTCTCAAACGCATCTCTCCCATTTCCCACACATCTGCCCTCACTCCATCCACCCACCACCCCACTCGGGATGGGGCTCCCCTTGTCCTCACCTGCCACCCCACCAACCTCCGGGTCCAACATCTAATTCCCCGTAACTTCCACCACCTCCAACGGGATCCCACTACCAAGCACATCTTTCCCACCCCCCTTTCTGCTTTCCGCGGAGTTCGCTCCCTACACGACTCCCTTGTCTATTTGTCCCCCATCCTCCCACCGATCTCCCTCCTGGCACTTATCCTTGTAAGCGGAACAAGCGCTACACCTGCCCTTACACTTCCTCCCTCACCATTAATTCCACGTCCCATTCCCATTCTGATATGTCTATCCATGGCCTCCTCTACTGTCAAGATGAATCCAAACTCAGGTTGGAGGATCAACACCTTATATACCGGCTGGGTTGCCTCCAACCTGATGGCATGAACATTGACTTCTGTAACTCCTGTTAATGCCCCTCCTCCCCTTCTTATCCCATCCCTGATATATTTAGTATTTTCCCCCCTCCTTTTTTTTCTCTCTTTCTGCCCATCACTCTGCCTGTTTGCCATCTTCCTCTGGTGCTCCCCTCATCCTTTCTTTCTCCCTAGGCCTCCCATCCCATGATCCTTTCCCTTCTCCAGCTCTGTATCACTTTTGCCAATCACCTTTCTAGCTCTGAGCTTCACCCAACCCCCTCCGGTCTTCTCCTATCATTTCGCATTTTCCCCTTCCCCTCCTACTTTCAAGTCTCTTAGTATCTTTCCTTTCAGTTAGTCCTGACGAAGGGTCTCGGCCCGAAACGTTGACAGTGCTTCTCCTTATAGATGCTGCCTGGCCTGCTGTGTTCCACCAGCATTTTGTGTGTGAAGCAATTCAATTGACGGGTTCACTTATACACCGTCAAAGTAGGACTGTTGAGTCTCTCAAAAGCAGAGATGGATGTGTATGCCTCATGATCAACTCCTTTTGGTGCACAAATGTATCAGTGATGTCCAAATCCTGCTCACCAGACCTGGAATATCTGGCAGTGAAGTGTCGTCCATTTTACCTGCTGCCGGAGGTTTCAGTGATCATTTTGGTACGGTGTACATTCCACCTCAGGCCAATGTCAAACAGGCTCCAAATAATCTGAGCAATGTGATCATCATGCCCGAAAAGGCACACCCTGATGCCTTCACCATCATTTTGGGAGGCTTTAACCAGTCCAAATTGAAAAAGTCACAAAATAATTATCATCAACAAATCACTTGCAGTACCAGAGGAAACAACATACAGCACCATTGTTATACCACCATCAAGAGTGCTTACCATGCTATTCCACATCCACACTTTGGTAAGTCTGATCACCTGGCTGTATCTCTATCCTCTGAGTATTGGCACAGACTGAAGACTGCAGCACCATAGTGAGGACCAGGAAGGTATGGACAAGCGAAACACAGGAGCACTTACAGGACTGCTTTGAATCAGTGGACTGGACTGTATTCAGGGATTCATCTTCGAATCTGGATGAGTAATGCAGTTGTTACCGACTTCATTAAAACCTGTGTGTGTGGGTGAGTGTGTGCCTAAGACATCTTGTTGTATGTTCCCAAACTAAAAGCCACGGATGAACCAGGAAGTTCATTATCTGCTGAACTCTAGATCTGGTGACACACGACTGTTCAAGAAAACCGGGTATGACTTGCCAAGGGCTATTTCAAGAGTGAAGAAACAATTCTGAGCAAGGTTGCAGGTGATAACTGGTGCATGTCAACTCTGACAGGGTTTTGTAGTCATTACTTCCAACAAAGCATAACCCAATGGCATGAATGGCAGTGATGCTTCACTACCAGATGAGCTCAATGTCTTCTGTGTGAGACTGAAGGACTAACAGCAGGAGAGACTGGACCAGCCTCTGCCTCTGAATGGCATATTGATTCAGAGGAAGAGGAGATGGGGGAATGGTACATGCTGCCTTTTGTTAACTCCCCACTGACTGAGGAACAGAATCCTAACCCCTCTCACGCTGTATCAGGTGAAATTGGGAGTGCTATCTGTGGACACCTTGGGGTTCAGTGGGACCTTGCAAGGGTTGAAGCGGGGCTCAGCCAAGGGACAGAGGGGTCCGAGTTGCAGGAGGGCATGAGTTATAGACCAGGGGAGGCCTTTCCAGGAAGACCAGAAGTATCCCAAGTAGTGTTGGAACCTGAAGAAGTAGATGAGGTCTCAAAGAATCAGGAGACCACTGGATAGGCTGGCCTATGTAGCACCGGGAGAACAGAGTGTGGTACCTACTCTCTTGCGAAGCTACAGTATGTCACTGTGTTTTACACCTGGGTTGGATTTTGTGCTTTGCAAATAATCTTAATGTCATGAGGATATGACTAAATTTGGTGGTGGGAGAGTGCAACACCTTGGCAAAGGTTTCACTGCTAATGCAATGGTGTTTCTGTAGAAGCAGTGTTTAGGTTATGGTTAGAGATAACAGGTGCTTTGTAATGTGAGCCGTCCAACGAGGGGAAGTTGTTTTCATGCTATTTGCTTGACACCCAGGCAATCTGGGTCTTGGCGGAAGATGGAGAGAGAAGATGCCAGAAAGGAGAGGTTGCAGACTCCAGGAAGGAGTGGACTTGGAGTGGTGCCGAGTCGTCAAAGCCCGGGGAAATCGATGGAGTATCAGTGGAAGGGAAACCATGAGCTCCAACTTGTGCACATTAGACTGTTTCATTAAAATGGGACCTTTTCTTTTCATTTTACTTTACTAACCCTTTCGTCAAATTAAGAATTATACATCTAAATCGTTTAATTGCATATGGTGTATAGTCTGGTATTTTCTGGTACAAATTTGTAACAGGGTAACACATTGTGCAGCATCCACACAGACAGGAGGATTTGCACCTCAGTCTCACACATTTGGTGGGGCCAGAGATTGTCTTCCCTGGACCAACACAGCCGACAGAACCTGAGGGTTACATCTATTGTTTAATATATTGTGGGGCCGCAGGGCCTCTTAGGCAGTGACCAAGTAGAACTGAATACATTCACCATCAGGCCTTTAGTGATGATCATAAGCTTAATGGAGTGATGATAATGCCGGAAATATTCAACAAGTTTGGCAGCTTCTGTGGAGAGAGACAGAGTTAGTCTTTCCGATCAATGACCTTTCATCACTATGGCAACACACACAAAATACAGCAGGAACTAGCATGTCAGACAGCATCCCTGGAGAAGAATAATCAATCTTACTCATCATTTTCTGTTTTCTCATTCCTAAATCCTGTTTCTGTTTTCCCATTTTCTATTTTCACATTCCCAGTTCTCATTGAATTCTGTTGATTGGAAATGTTGTTTGAGCTGCTAGCAACACCTTATATTCCATCTAGGTAGCCTCCTAGATGGCATGAATATCATTTTCTACTTCTGGGAAAAAAAATTCCCTCCTCCTCTCCTCCTCTTCTCCACTCTGTTCTCTTTCCTCCTCTCAGCTGCCTATCACATCCTCCTTCCTTTTCTCCTGAGCTTCACTGTCCTATCCTATCAGATTCCTTCCTTTCCAGCCCTTTATCATTGCTACCAACCCACTTTCACCTATCACCTAGCTAGCCTCATTCCCCTCCCCACACCTTTCTATTCTGGAATATTCCATCCTTCCTTTCCAGTCCTGAAAGGGTCTCGGGAGGAAAGATCGACTCTTTATTCATATCCATAGATAATGCCTGACCTGCTGAGTCCTTCAGTATTTTGTGTGAGTTGCTTTGTTTCTGCTTTTCATTTTCCACCAATAGCTGGCTTCCCCTCACCTGAGTTACAAACAGAGGTCACTGGGTGTGTCAAATATGCAAGCAAGATTTATACTTCAGATATAAAGTCAAACAACTCCTGGAACATCCTTTCATTCACACAGAGTGGCATGAGTGAATCCCACTTATAACAGATAGGTGCCAATGAATTTTAATATGTTTTCTCTGAATTATGTTGGGATTTCTTTTCATTTTGGGTAAATATGTTTTATTTTTCATGAACTTAATCTCTTTGGATACCATCAGCCAGTGAGCAAGCTGGGGATAGATTCAAATTTGAGCAATTACCTGATCTGTTTTTACAACGCTTGGCAAAGAAAAACATTTTGACCATCAGGAATACTCTAATATCAATTTTGAGTGTTGATGCCCAGACATCACAAAAACAAAAAGCACAAAAACCATGTCATTAAGAAAAAGATCTTTAGTATATTAATATGACTCAGACATAGCTTTGGTTTTGATTGATTTTGCTTTCATGGTGTTTCTCATTAAAAGTATTAAAGGGATTAGAATGATCAGGAGTATTGAAGTAATATTGATGCAACATTGAATTAAAATTTCAGTTGGACAGTTTTACGTTTTGTGGCAGAGCTGTGCATTTCTGATGAAAGGTCATCCGCCCATAATATTAACTCAGATTCTCTCTCTAAACTGCTGCCCTACACACAGTGTATTTGCAACATTCTCTTTCATGTCAATATTTTAAATACTAGTGAAAGCTCTGATTTGCTCACTTAAATCAAACTGTGCCTGAAATGTTTGGGGTATAATATTTCAGTTTCACTGTTTTGTTGTCTGTGGTACTGATAAGCCTGTGGCAAATTCCTTGAGTTATCAATTTTATCTCCACCATCAGTCACACCTGCGGTCATTAGGTCGCATTTGGATTTACCAGTTGGTGGATGATTTTCCTCACGCCGCTCTGTCCCAACACTTGTCAACAACATCCCTCGTCTTGTCCAGCTTGGTCCAATCCTTGATGTTATCCAGTCACGTTGTTCTTTGCCTTCCTCTTCCTTTCTTTCCCTCCACCTTTCCATATAGCAAGTCCAACAAGATGTTATCTCTCCACATAACGTGTCCACAAAAAGCAACTTTTAACTTCATAATCTTCACCAGCAATGTCCATGGTCTTTCAACTTCAGACATAACCCTCTCATTTGAAACTTTCTCTACCCAGCTGATCTTCAACATTCATTGATAGCACCGTATTTCAAAAACATTAATTCATTTCATGTCATCCTTCTTCAGGGTCCATGTTTCTGATCCATACCTCAGCACTGACCATACGTAACACTCAAGGAAGCGGGTTCTACTTTGGATGTCTACCTTCCGATTGCATGGTAGATCTTTTAGCTTTATGAACTGGGTCTTTGCCCATACCTATTTTTTTTTTATCTCAACTTCACATCTCCCGTCATCTGTCAGACAACTGCCAAGATATTCAAACTTTCGCACCTGTTGAATGTCTTCTCCATTCACTTGTAACGATACCATCATGAATGAGTCTTCAGTGTTTGTTTTGCTTACCACCATTGTTTTTGTTTTCTTAGGGTTGATTTTAAGTCCGCATTCAAGGCTTTTCTCATTCACTTTATTCAGCATAATTTGCAGTTCTGTCAGCTAACAACGTGGTGTCGTCCGCATACCTGATGTTATCCACCTTCCGGCCTCCGATTGGAATACTGTACCTGTCTCCTGATGGTCACTTTCCCAAATAATCCATTCTCCGCAGAGATTGAACAAATCCGGCAAGCCAACACAGCCTTTCGAACAAATATTAGAACTTTTTTGGTTCATCCGTACTGAGCAAATCAAAGTCTATTTTGTTTGATGGTTTGGCCTTTCTCAGCTTCTTCAAATGCACACTCATGTCCAATACCACAGGAACGTGATCTGTATAACAGTCAGCACCAGGGGACGTTTTCACCTGCTTCACTCCATTCCTCAACCAATTGGGTACAAAAATGTAGTAAATTTGGATTTTTACTGAACCATCAGGACTGGTCCACGTGTACAGTCTCCATTTTGGCAAACTGTACCAGGTGTTCGCAATCATTAGTTTGTTAGATTTTGCAAATTCAACCAGTCTTTCTCCGCGGTCATTTCAATCCCCAAGCCCAAAGGGTCCTACAGTCAGAACTTCTCTTCCGCTGCCAACTTTGGCATTAAAATTGACAAGAATCACAGTTACCTTGTTGTTTTTAGTTTTTTTCATTAGCTATTCAACTTCTCCATAGACCATATCGACTTCATCATCGTCATGGTCTGTGGTTGGCATATAGCCCTGTATGATGTTAATGTCAAATGCTTTTGCTCAGATTTTAATCATCAACATTCTTTTTTTGATGGATACACTGCCTTTGATAGTTCTCGCTGTTTCCTTGTGTACCAAGATTCCAACTCCGTGCTTACGCTCACTTTCTCCTGAACGGATCAGTTGGTATCCATCATCCCTTCCTCCCCCATCACTCAGCCAGACCTGGAGCGCCTGACGACGCAACCCGCCAATCAATCCCCGCAGGACGCGTCCACCAACCTCAAAGAGCTGCCAACAACACACTGCATCAATGGAAACCTGGAAAGATGCACAAATTACCGAGGAAGTGTGGGAAAAGAGCTGGGCTGCTGGTCAGATTGATGCGGAGGGGCTTTAGGGTTCCTCTGCCCACCATCCTACTAGCTAATGTGCAAGCCATAGAGAACAAGGTGGATGATCTTAAAGGGAGACTCACCTACTGCAGGGAGATGCAGAACTGCTGTGTATTCTGTTTCACAGAGACCTGGCTCTCCCCTGCCACCCCCGACTGTGCCATCCAACCAGAGGGATTTTCAATCCATCGGATCGACTGCATGGCATCTTCTGGCAAGATGAAGGGCGGTGGAGTCTGCCTTCTGATCAACACTGTGTGGTGCTCGGACACAGTTGCACTGACAAGCTCCTGCAGTCCGGACCTGGAACATCTGTCGGTGAAGTGTCGTCCCTATTATCTGCCACGGGAATTCACCTCGGTCATACTGACAGAGGTTAACATTCCCCACCCAGGCGAACGTGGAGTGTGCTGTGAATACACTGTATGCCAACATCAGTGAACTTGAGACCAGGTATCCAGAGGCTTTGTTCATTACAGCTGGGGGCTTTAACCAGACCAACCTCAGAAAAGCACTGACAAAGATATACCAACATGTCTCCTGCTCCACTAGAGGCCCGAATATACTTGACCACTGCTACACAGCGGTCAAGGATGCCTACCATTCCGTTCAATGACCTCACTTCGGAAAATCAGACCATCAGGCCATACTCCTTCTCCCAGCTTACAAATAGAAACTGAAGCGGGAGGTCATGGTGTCAAAAGTGGTGTCGCGTTGGACAGAGGAAACGGATGAGGTTCTCCGTGACTGCTTTGAATCGGCGGACTGGTTAGTGTTCAAGGACTCGGCAGCTAACCTTGATGAGTATGCTCAGCTGTCATGGACTTTATCTGGAAATGCGCAGAAGACTGTGTGTCTCGCAAGATGATCCGGGTATTCCTTAACCGGAAACCTTGGATGAATTATGATGTCCACTCCCTTTTGAAGGCTAGAGCTACGGCTTTTAGGTCCGGAGATACCGGTCGCTACATGGAATCCAGGCGTGAACTCCGGAAAGCCATTAAGGGTGCCAAGAGGCAATATCGAGCCAAGTTGGAAGCCCAGGCTAACCAGAGGGATGCCAGTAGACCATGGTAGGGTCTAAATGAGATCACTGGGCGCAAAGAAAAGGCTGGAAATATCAATAACTGTAGCGCTTCTTGTCCTGATGAACTTAACGTATTCTACACAAGATTCAAACAGAAGAAGAGTGTCCAGCCCCCTCTGGATGAACTGGACCTGGTGGCATCAAGATTCATCATCACCGAGGAAGACATTAGAAGAGCCTTCCTGAAGATAAATCCAAGGAAGGCAACGGGGCCAGATGGCATCCCGGGATGGGATGTGCAAGCGAGCTAGCTGGAGTGTTTGCTGACATCTTCAACTGCTCCCTGCTTCAATCTAAGATCCCCTCGTGTTTTAAGAAGGCAACGAAAATCCTGATGCCGAAGAAAAGCAAGGTGGCATGCCTGAATGACTACCGACTTATGGCTCTAACATCAATTGCTACGAAGTGCTTCGAGCGATTGGTTATGGCACACATCAACTACCGGTCAACCTCGACGCTTCGCAATTCGCCTACCAGAGCAACAGGTCAATGGCAGATGCCATCTCTCTGGCACTACATTCCTCCTTGGAACATCTGGAGAATAAAGACGCATATGTAAGGCTCCTTTTTATCGACTACAGCTCTGCCTTTAATACCATCATTCCAAATAAACTGATTCCTAAGCTCCGGAACCTGGGTCTTAGCACTCAGATCAGCAGCTGGATCTTCAACTTCCTCACAGACAGGACCAAGGCTATAAAAACAGCGGACAAACTCTCCTCTACAATCACTCTGAGCACCGGTGCCCCACAAGGCTGTGTACTCAGCCCCCTGGTGTACTCACTGTACACCCATGGTTGTGTAGCCAAGGTTCCATCAGACTCAATATATAAGTTTGCTGATGACACCACAATTGTAAGCCATATCTTGGGGAATGATGAGTCTGAGTACAGAGAGGAAATTAAGAACCTGGTGGCATGGTGCGAAGACAATAACCTATCCCTGAATATCAGCAAGACGAAGGAATTGGTTGTTGACTTCAGAAGGAGTAGCGGACCACACAACCCATCTACATCTGTGGTGCGCAGGTGGAACAGGTCAAAAGCTTTAAGTTCCTCAGGGTGAATATCACAAATGACCTGACTTGGTCTAACCAAGCAGAGTCCACTGCCAAAAAGGCCCACCAGCGCCTTAACTTCCTGAGAAAGATGAAGAAATTTGGCCTGTCCCCTAAAACCCTCAGTAATTTTTATAGGGGCACTGTAGAAAGCATTCTTCTAGGGTGCATCACAACCTGGTATGGAAGTTGTCCTGTCCAAGATCAGAAGAAGCTGCAGAAGATCGTGAACATAGCCCAGCACATCACACAAACCAATCTTCCATCCTTGGACTCACTTTACACTGCATGCTGTCGGAACAGTGCTGCCAGGATAATCAAGGACACGACCCACCCAACCAACACACTTTTTGTCCCACTTCCCTCTGGGAGAAAGTTCAGGAGCATGAATTTGGGAACAGCTTCTTTCCAACTGTGATAAGACTGCTGAACAGATTCTCACCCGAATCTGGGCCATACCTTCCAAATATCTGGACCTGACTTGCACTACCTTACTTTCCCTTTTCTATTTTCTAATTATGATTTATAATTTAAATTTTTATTAAGCGCAGAAACAAATATCACTGTGATGATTGTACACTCTAGTATCAATTGTTTGGTGACAATATAGTATAAAGTTTTGAACCATCCCCCCTCTGTCCATCTCGTTTCACATAGTCCAAGTATGTTGATCTTCAAGTCCTTTCATTTTCATAGCCACATTTTATAGTTTACCTCATATAAGAAGAGATCTAATATTCCATGTAGCTAACCTGACATCAGGTTTTCCGTTGATGACGACCCTAGTAGCCTCATTCCTACCGTTGCTGGATGCGACTCCACTACTGTTTATTCGTGGCTCTGTTAATGTCGTTGTTTTGATCCTTGATTGAGACTGACATACTGGGAAATCGTGCACTTGGCAGGTTACAGCAGTCGTTTGCCTTTGCCTTCTGCCGTGTGAGATTAAAGAGAACACCACCTCTTTTCTTGGTAGATCATCTGCTTGCAAAGCAACCATTGTCTCCAAGGTCATAGCTCTTCCGCATTCCCTGCTAGTCTGCTGCTGGGTCCACTGTTGGCCATCGCTCGTAACCCCGAACAAGGGATCCTCACCAGGTGCTACCAACCGGGTCAGCTGGCTGTGAGGCGTTTTGCCATGCCGTGCTCCGGGCTGGGTGTTGCGGTGGCCGGCGGCCATAGTGGGGACACCGGGGATGGAGCAACACGGCCTGGGCCTGGGCTCGAATTGACAGCACTGGTGGTGCTCGTCCAACTACATCTACAGTAGATCACAATAAGGCCAGCACTGATATATCAATGAAATTAAAAAAGCAAACACGAGGAAATCTGCAGATGCTGGAAATTCAAGCAACACACACAAATGCTGGTGGAACACAGCAGGCCAGGCAGCATCTATAGGGAGAAGTACTGTAGTCCTGACGAAGGGTCTCGGCCTGAAACGTCGACAGTGCTTCCCTAGAGATGCTGCCTGGCCTGTTGTGTTCCACCAGCATTTTGTGTGTGTTGCTATCAATGAAATGCTTGGTTTAGCTGCAATTCATTTGTGGAGGTGTAATTACTTTGATGTTTACAACAGGCATTTTTCATTGGAAGAACAGAATATGGGTATGTAAGAAATGTCTGAAATTGTTTAGAAAGGTGAGGAGTGTAGGAATGTGGTCAGGTTCACACTGAGAGTAAACAACATAGATGGTGCCGGTGTTGAGGGCTTGTTATTTGCAACAGATCTGTCTGGAGGAGGGCAAATATAATGAACTGACTGGAGACTCAGTGGGCTGAAGACCGTGTTTCCACATGCACAATTCTACAACCCTGTAATGGCCAGAACTGATGCCAGTGGGAAAAATTGTTCATCTGCAATCACACGTTGAGTCCCAAGGCTTAAATGTGACCTTGACTTTTCTTGGCCTCTCGCTGAAACAACTTTATCTTTCTCTCACTCTCTCACTCTCTCTCTCTCTCTCTCTCTCTCTCTCTCTCTCTCTCTCTCTCTCTCTCTCTCTCTCTCTCTCTCTCTCTCTCTCTCTCTCTCTCTCTCTCTGAGTTGCCCTACCCTTCAACTCCACTCACTACAATCATTTCTTCCTTCATTTGCGATGTCAAAATTCACAACAGGTTACATATCTTAACAACCTTCTGAGAGTTGGTTATCTTGTGTTAACACTGACTCCCATTCCCCCACACCATCACTGCTCTCAGTCTCCCTGCTTGTTCTGGCTTCACTACCCTCTGATCTTTCACTTTCTCAATTGTTCAACATTTCCCAGAGTTCTCAGCTTCATTTTCCAAAGCTCCTCATATCAATAAACTCCAAGACTTACATGGTGTTGAGTTCTTCTCCCTCCGTACCCAACTCCACACCTACTTCCTTTGCCACCAGAATATTCTGTTTACAATTTTTCCTTCCTCCAGAACCTTCATTCCATTCCTTCCGGCCTCTTATTCTTTATAGATCGATTTAATACTGACTACCAATATGAAATAGTTACTCTATCTGACTAAACCCTCTCTGAATTCAATGTTAACCACTGAGCGGAGTAACATTTCTACTCAAAAGACGAGGGCTGAGCTGATGGTGGGCTTCAATAGATGAAAGTATGATGCACAAGACCAATCCCAAATTCGTCTTTTTGCACTTTTGGTAACATTGAATTTACAGAAGCTGATTGGTAGCTCTTAGAATTCACCACACACCTCCCCTGGGCCACTACCCGACACAAAGCATTTGGCCATCGTCACTGACTTCATTTTTTGAGATCTTTCCTCCACAGTGTCATAACTCCCCAAATGTGCACAGCTCAGTACATTGTATTTTCCAGTCCTAAAAAAATTAGCTGGAAAACAGAAACTTGGTGCCATCCTTTGATTGATCATATTATAGTCTGCAAGGTGCAACACTAAGTTAAACTTGCAGCTGAACAGTTTTCCAGTTGTGGCAGAGCTGGACATTTCTGATGAATGGTCATTAGTCCATAACATTAACTCAGGTTCCTCTCTCTACACTGCTGCCGTACATACAGGGTATTTCCAACATTCTCCTTCCTGTCAGATTTCCAGCAACTGTGGTGTTCTGTCTCCTTGTTCCTGCACTGTCTTTCCCCTCTCCCCATCCTCTCTCCTCTCCTTCTATTCACACGTCCTCACAGAGATCCGCTGTGATTCACCAGCCACCAATACCCTCGCAGCTCACACCACCATGGTCCATGTAGCTCTGTCTCTGTTGGTCTGCACCCTATCACTGTCACTAACTTTGTCCTCTCCACCCCTCACTCGGCTCTGCAACTTGAAACATCTCTGATTTTGATCTTCTCTGAGTTCAATGAAGCGTCACTGAATTGGATCATAATTTCTGGTTTCCACTCTACTTGTACTGCCTGACCCATGTTCCCCTGGTACGTTAAGATTTATTTCAGATTTTCATCATCTGCACACTTTTGTCTCTCAAGCACCAAACACACTCTGCACAATTAACAAGCCGTTTCTTGTCAGTGCAGGTTGAGAATAGTACTCAAGTTCTCACCAGCATATTCTCATGTTTTGCCTTGAGCATGATGGATGGAGGCCCAATGTCAGCCATTTGTGGCATCAGGACAGCAAATCTTCAGCAGAATTGTCCCTTATGCTGTGGCTCAGCTGGAATTTGTGTGATATTTTCAGTGCAGTGCTTTTTGTGAAAGAGGTTGCCTTTAAGATAAAGGCTTTGATGTTATATTAGAAAAGCTGAAATAAGAAGGTATTTCCTCTGCACATGGACTGCTAGCAGGATCAAGATATTAGAGTTCAAGAGGAGATGGCAATTAGTGACTGTTGAAATCTCTGCCAGTGATGATTTGTGATGGTATGGTTGTGTCATGATCCAGTGGATGTGTTAGGACATGTCTGACAGCTGACATTTGTCCTCTGAAAACTGGCAAACAGTGCTCTGAAGTGCAATTTTGATAGATGAATAAATACATAGATAGATACTTTGTTGATGCCAAGGAGATTACATTGTCACAGCAGTATTACAAGTGCACAGATATACAAATGTTAGAAGTGAAATAAGAAAGTATAAAAAATAAGTTACATCAAACAGTCTAACAGCAGGGGTAATGACTTCCCCTGCTATAGTCTGACTCATTATAGAGCCTGAACACCGAGGGTCAAAATGACCTTAGGTAGCACTCTTTGGAGCAGCACACTTGTCTTAGTCCCTAACTAGAAGTGCCCCTCTGTTCAGCCAAGGTGGCATGCAGAGTGTGGGAAACATTGTCCAGAAGTGCTAGGATTTTCCATAGGGTCCTTTGTTCTACCAAAGCCTTCAGTGGCTCCAGTTTGAAACCTATAACAGAGCCAGCCTTTCTAATCAGTTTATTAAGCCTGCTGACATTGCTCGTGTTGTTGACATTGCTCCAGCATGCCACCATCCAGAAGATTGTCTGAGCAACAACAGACTGGTAGAACATGTGAAGGATAAGCCGGCATGCCCCAAAGAACCTCAGTCTTCTCAGGAAGTAGAGGGAAAACTGGCCATACTTATACACAGCCTCTGTGCTGGTGCTCCACTCAAATCCGTCATCTAGGTGCACACCCAGGTACTTGTAGGTCCTCACCACATCCACATCCTCACAAGACAGCAGTGCAGGGTTAGTCTTCGTAAAGTCTATGACCATCTCCTTTCTATTATTGATGTTGAGCTGCAGATGATTCAGCTTGCATCATTTGACAAATACCTCCATCAGAGGCCCTGTATTCATCTTACTGCCCTCCCCTTAGGACCTAATGTTATACAATCAGTGACATAATTAGATTAAAAGATTTTCTTAACTTGACAGATTGTCCAAATAGCACTATTCATGCAATTAATGAAAATAATGGGAAATTCAAAGTTCTGTACACTATCTGGTCAGAGGTATTGAGTGCATTGATAAAGATTACTAACATTTTGGCGACTTATTTGAAAACCAGTCTGAATTTCTGTGGGGCATACTATAGACTGTAATATTTGATTATTGGAAATTTCATCTTTAATTTTTACCATTAATGTCAAATTTATTTGTGCTACAACATTAACATTTGATTAATGGAACTTGTAACTTTAATTTTTATCATTATTGTTGAATTTGTTTACAATACAAGAATTGATCATCTCCTGTGATCTTTGGTGGATCTTCCAATAATGTCTGTCTCCCTCACTCACCTCCAGATTTCCTCAAGAACTAGATGGATCAGGGTGTCACATTATATCTAATCTTGTTGATTTAGAACACAGAACATTGAACTCATAACAATACAGCACAATATATGGCATCTGGCCCCATTGTTGTTCCAATCCTTTAATGTACTTGAAGAACAATCTAACCCTTCCCTCCCACATTACCCTCCATTGTTATTTCCTCCATATGCCTATCTAAGAGTCTCTTAAATGCCCTTAATGTCTTTTATCTGCCTTTACCACTACACCTGTTAGTGTGTTCAATGCATTTACCACGTTCTGTGTAGAAAGTTTGCCTCTGACTTTCCCCCATACACTTTCCTCCCAATATCTTAAAATTATGTCCCATTGTATTGGCACTGTCCACCCTAAGCAAAAGTCTCTGTCTGTCTACTTGATCTATCCCTCTTATCATCTTTTACAACTCTTATCAAGTTACCTCTCATTCTCCTGCTCTCCAAAGAGTATAACCATAGCTCGCTCAACCTATCTTCATAACACATATTCTCCAATCCTGGTATCATCATGAATAAACTCCCTGTCACACTCTCTGAAGTCTCCACACCTACATATGAAAAACAATGGGAAGTTAGAGGATTGGAAAGCTTTTAAAATCCATCAGCTATCAACTAAAAGAGTAATAAAAATGGACAAGATGGAATACAAAGAGGTAAGCTAGCAAATAATATTAAAGGTGATACCAAAAATTTCTTCAGATACATAGTATAAAAGAGAGATGAGAGTAGATATCAGACTGCTGGAAAATGATGCTGTAGATGTAGCACTGGGATATAATGAAATGGCAGAGAAACTGAATAAGCATCTGCCATGGGCCACTGCCTACTCTCTCTTATAAATGCCATCATAATATCTCCTGGCTATTCACATACATTTCCATGCCCAGGTTTGCTGTGGACTCTCCTTGGACAGTCTATCAGCTCAGTGTGTTTTTGTGTTTGCCAACGTAATTCAGAGAGGAAGGTAGGAAAATGAATACAACCTGAGAGATGGAGCTGATGGACCAAATCATTTTCATTCGACCACTCAAAAGCAGCTGCATATCTGTTGAGATGGCGAGGGGATTGGGCTGATGGTATAAGTAAAAATACCATCAGTTTGACTCATGTTGTAAACTGAACTCTTCATGACGCACACCGTGAGTACATTTGGGAAAAAAAAGCACAATTCCTTCAGAGGAAATCTGAAACTCCAATCTAGTATGTGAAAAAGTCTTGAATAATGTCTTTGAACCTTCTGGTAAAATATTCTTGTTATGAAAAAACAACATTTAACATTCAACATTTAATATTATTCTCAAATGTCCCAATCTACCTGCTAGAGTGATTTTCAGGTTTAGCACATTTAAAGTTAGCAAGTGACCTCTCAACCACCAATCGTCAATTCTGAATGTAAGTTGTAGATTTGATTTAAATGAACAAGATGTTCCTAAAAGTTTTGAATCACAGACCAGATAATGCCGATTAAAATTACTTCAGATGTCTATGGTGTCGGTGTGAAGCGTGCGTGTGGTTTTTTTTAAAAAAGCATTGTAAATATGGAATTGTTCTTTGACGTTTAACACATAAAATGTGAGTAGCGCTGGGCATAGGCAGACGTTTCAACCAAAAGTGTCTCCATGTGATGCCTGCTGTATCTTGTTTTGATTGATAAAGAAGCTGGTTTGTACTACCAGTAGCTTTCTGCGGTGACTTCATTCACACAACGACATTTGGTGTCAGGAGTGGGGTATCTCCGAGTGACCGACCCGTCGTGAGCCCAGCGATCTTAGCAGTCCAAATGGGTGAGCATTTTTAAAATCAGCCCTCGCTCTTGGAACCGGTCAGGCCGGTCGTGCACAGGAACACGGAGAGCAGAAATGGTAGATCTAAAAGAACCATGTGCGCGTGCATATGTGTTTCTTTGGGTGTTAATTTGGCAAGACGGAGCCCACCAGTTACGAATGGTTGTTAAAGGTTCGGGACGCCAGTGGGGGGGGGGGGGGGGGGGGGTGGGGCTGTATACTTGTTTCGGAGGCTGCATTTTAGTATACAGTACATGCTTCGCGAGTGTGTTGCAAAGGAATAGAGCAAGCAGCTTGAGTTCAGGCACTCAATAGTGGCAGAATGCAGAGTACATAGAGTATGTGCTGTTTAACTGGTACCCGCCACTCATATTTTGCCTACTGTGGGAATTAATGTGGAGATATTTCAGGGAGAGGTTTTACCCAGATGTATCTGTCAGGAATGAGGTCAGGCACGACAGGTCGAAAACCCTGATGATCCGAGCAAGACCTTGAATGATTACAGCCATTCATAAGTCCTCCAGCCCTGGGGAGAAACAAAATATTGTCAGAGTTGCCCTGAATGAAAGTTGCAAGTGGGAATTCGGAACTCTGGCGCAATCTCAAGGAAATGTTTGAAATTCAACGGATATCCTGAAGATATGTGTTAACTAAAAGCGAAGTGCCCAAGGAATATGTGGGACGGGATGGCCCAGGGGGTGTGGGATGGTAAATGGGCATCAACCGGGAACGCCAATAATGAAATAAGATATTGCTCTTTTAAAAGGGGAAGTGATTCAGCGAGTCACTGGGGAACGATAATGGCAGTGATTCAAAACACTGATGAGACAGCCATGGATTATGCAAAACGTAAATATCAAGTTATGACGGCTAAACAAGGTTGGATAATCGAGGTAGGGACCACCCAGTACTCGTGAATATGCTGTAGGATGTCCTGCGGTCAGCCCACCAAGAAGTTTTAGATTAAAGCAGGGGTTCCCAACCTGGGGTGCCCGCACCCCCAGGGGGTGTGAGATGGAATTTCAGGGGGTGCGACAGAGGAGTGGCTTGTGTCCTTGAGTGACGAGTCACGAGTCATCACTCAGCCAGCTGTCAGTGTGCCTTGAGAAGTGGTGGTAACATTTGTCCCAAGCACACTCCAGTCTCCCGCTGCCCGAGTCCAGAGAGACGTAAACTCACTCCAGTCTCCCGCTGCCCGATTTCAGAGAGACGTAAACTCACTCCAGTCTCCCGCTGCCCGAGTTCAGAGAGACGTAAACTCACTCCAGTCTCCCGCTGCCCGAGTTCAGAGAGACGTAAACTCACTCCAGTCTCCCACTGCCCGAGTCAGCGTTGAGTGGACTCATCAGTGTTACCTGGGAGTTACACCTCAGAGTTGAGGAGTCTGATCAGTGTTACCTGGGAAGTTACACCTCAGAGTTGAGGAGTCTCATCAGTGTTACCTGGGAGTTACACCACAGAGTTGAGGATTCTCATCAGTGTTACCTGGGAGTTACACCTCAGAGTTGAGGATTCTCATCAGAGTTACCTGGGAGTTACACCTCAGAGTTGAGGAGTCTCATCAGTGTTACCTGGGAGTTACACCTCAGAGTTGAGGATTCTGATCAGTGTTACCTGGGAAGTTACACCTCAGATGTGAGGAGTCTCATCAGTGTTACCTGGGAGTTACACCTCAGAGTTGAGGATTCTCATCAGTGTTATCTGGGAGTTACACCCCAGAGTTGAGGATTCTCATCAGTGTTACCTGGGAGTTACACCTCAGAGTTGAGGATTCTCATCAGTGTTACCTGGGAGTTACACCTCAGAGTTGAGGAGTCTCATCAGTGTTACCTGAGAGTTACACCTCAGAGTTGAGGATTCTGATCAGTGTTACCTGAGAGTTACACCTCAGAGTTGAGGATTCTGATCAGTGTTACCTGGGAGTTACACCTCAGAGTTGAGGATTCTCATCAGTGTTACCTGGGAGTTACACCTCAGAGTTGAGGATTCTCATCAGTGTTACCTGGGAGTTACACCCCAGAGTTGAGGATTCTCATCAGTGTTACCTGGGAGTTACACCTCAGAGTTGAGGATTCTGATCAGTGTTACCTGGGAGTTACACCTCAGAGTTGAGGATTCTCATCAGTGTTACCTGGGAGTTACACCTCAGAGTTGAGGAGTCTCATCAGTGTTACCTGGGAGTTACACCTCAGAGTTGAGGATTCCATTCAGTGTTACCTGGGAGTTACACCTCAGAGTTGAGGATTCTCATCAATGTTACCTGGGAGTTACACCTCAGAGTTGAGGATTCTGATCAGTGTTACCTGAGAGTTACACCTCAGAGTTGAGGATTCTCATCAGTGTTACCTGGGAGTTACACCTCAGAGTTGAGGAGTCTCATCAGTGTTACCTGGGAGTTACACCTCAGAGTTGAGGATTCTCATCAGTGTTACCTGGGAGTTACCCCTCAGAGTTGAGGATTCTCATCAGTGTTACCTGGGAGTTACACCTCAGAGTTGAGGATTCTCATCAGTGTTACCTGGGAGTTACACCTCAGAGTTGAGGATTCTCATCAGTTTTACCTGGGAGTTACACCTCAGAGTTGAGGATTCTCATCAGAGTTACCTGGGAGTTACACCTCAGAGTTGAGGGTTCTCATCAGTGTTACCTGGGAGTTACACCTCAGAGTTGAGGATTCTGATCAGTGTTACCTGGGAGTTACACCCCAGAGTTGAGGATTCTCATCAGAGTTACCTGGGAGTTACACCTCAGAGTTGAGGATTCTCATCAGTGTTACCTGGGAGTTACACCTCAGAGTTGAGGATTCTGATCAGTGTTACCTGGGAGTTACACCTCAGAGTTGAGGATTCTCATCAGAGTTACCTGGGAGTTACACCTCAGAGTTGAGGATTCTCATCAGTGTTACCTGGGAAGTTACACCTCGGAGTTGAGGATTCTCATCAGTGTTACCTGGGAAGTTACACCTCAGAGTTGAGGATTCTGATCAGTGTTACCTGGGAGTTACACCTCAGAGTTGAGGATTCTCATCAGAGTTACCTGGGAGTTACACCTCAGAGTTGAGGATTCTCATCAGTGTTACCTGGGAGTTACAGCTCAGAGTTGAGGAGTCTCATCAGTGTTACCTGGGAGTTATACCTCAGAGTTGAGGATTCTCATCAATGTTACCTGGGAGTTACACCTCAGAGTTGAGGAGTCTCATCAGTGTTACCTGGGAGTTACACCTCAGAGTTGAGGATTCTCATCAGTGTTACCTGGGAGTTACACCTCAGAGTTGAGGATTCTCATCAGAGTTACCTGGGAGTTACACCTCAGAGTTGAGGGTTCTCATCAGTGTTACCTGGGAGTTACACCTCAGAGTTGAGGATTCTGATCAGTGTTACCTGGGAGTTACACCCCAGAGTTGAGGATTCTCATCAGAGTTACCTGGGAGTTACACCTCAGAGTTGAGGATTCTCATCAGTGTTACCTGGGAGTTACCCCTCAGAGTTGAGGATTCTCATCAGTGTTACCTGGGAGTTACACCTCAGAGTTGAGGATTCTCATCAGTGTTACCTGGGAGTTACACCTCAGAGTTGAGGATTCTCATCAGTGTTACCTGGGAGTTACACCTCCGAGTTGAGGATTCTCATCAGAGTTACCTGGGAGTTACACCTCAGAGTTGAGGGTTCTCATCAGTGTTACCTGGGAGTTACACCTCAGAGTTGAGGATTCTGATCAGTGTTACCTGGGAGTTACACCCCAGAGTTGAGGATTCTCATCAGAGTTAACTGGGAGTTACACCTCAGAGTTGAGGATTCTCATCAGTGTTACCTGGGAGTTACACCTCAGAGTTGAGGATTCTGATCAGTGTTACCTGGGAGTTACACCTCAGAGTTGAGGATTCTCATCAGAGTTACCTGGGAGTTACACCTCAGAGTTGAGGATTCTCATCAGTGTTACCTGGGAAGTTACACCTCGGAGTTGAGGATTCTCATCAGTGTTACCTGGGAAGTTACACCTCAGAGTTGAGGATTCTGATCAGTGTTACCTGGGAGTTACACCTCAGAGTTGAGGATTCTCATCAGTGTTACCTGGGAGTTACACCTCAGAGTTGAGGATTCTGATCAGTGTTACCTGGGAGTTACACCCCAGAGTTGAGGATTCTCATCAGAGTTAACTGGGAGTTACACCTCAGAGTTGAGGATTCTCATCAGTGTTACCTGGGAGTTACACCTCAGAGTTGAGGATTCTGATCAGTGTTACCTGGGAGTTACACCTCAGAGTTGAGGATTCTCATCAGAGTTACCTGGGAGTTACACCTCAGAGTTGAGGATTCTCATCAGTGTTACCTGGGAAGTTACACCTCGGAGTTGAGGATTCTCATCAGTGTTACCTGGGAAGTTACACCTCAGAGTTGAGGATTCTGATCAGTGTTACCTGGGAGTTACACCTCAGAGTTGAGGATTCTCATCAGAGTTACCTGGGAGTTACACCTCAGAGTTGAGGATTCTCATCAGTGTTACCTGGGAGTTACACCTCAGAGTTGAGGAGTCTCATCAGTGTTACCTGGGAGTTATACCTCAGAGTTGAGGATTCTCATCAGTGTTACCTGGGAGTTACACCTCAGAGTTGAGGATTCTCATCAGTGTTACCTGGGAGTTACACCTCAGAGTTGAGGATTCTCATCAGTGTTCCCTGGGAGTTACACCTCAGAATTGAGGATTCTCATCAGTGTTACCTGGGAGTTACACCTCAGAGTTGAGGATTCTCATCAGAGTTACCTGGGAGTTACACCTCAGAGTTGAGGATTCTGATCAGTGTTACCTGGGAGTTACACCTCAGAGTTGAGGATTCTGATCAGTGTTACCTGGGAGTTACACCTCAGAGTTGAGGATTCTCATCAGTGTTACCTGGGAGTTACACCTCAGAGTTGAGGACTCTCATCAATGTTAGCTAGAAGGTTACTTCTCAGAATTAAAAATCATCTCATGTTGTTGTTGTTCGTCCTTTGGAGTCAAAGATGACCATGACTTCTGTCAAGTGGAGGTTTTGTGACTGTGGATCCGGAAGTGACTGGTGAGGCCAATCCGGGCCCTGAAAGTTCACCCACATGTGGGACACATGAGGGTAGGTGCTGCAGTGGAAGTGGAGGTAGCTTGAGCCTTGCTTGAGCGTGTTTCCTCTGAGCCTCTGCGGTGCGTCTGATTTCTGCTGCATACGCTCCTTAGTGGTCCTGCTCCACCAGGTTGGGCGGTCCAGAGCAAGCGATTCCCAGCTGCTGGGATTGATGTTGAGGTCTTTGAGGGACACTTTGAGGCAGTCTTTGAAATGTTTCTTCTGCCCTCCAACTGAGTGCTTGCCCTGGCTCAGCTCTCCATACAGCAGCTGTTTTGTTAGTCGACTGTCAGACATCCTGACGACATGGCCAGCCCATCTGGCCTGGGCTTTCTGTAGGAGGGTGTAGACGCTGTGGGTGCTAGCCCACTCCAGGACCTCCGTGTCTGAGACTTTGTCCTGCCATCGTACGTGGAGAAGTCTGCAGAGGCAGATCAAGTGGAAGTGGTTGAGCTGATTAGCGTGTCTGCTGTAGACAGTCCAGGTCTCGCTGGCATAGAGGAGGGTGGTGAGAACCACTGCTCAGTACACCTTCAGCTTGGTGGTAAGGCTGAGTCCTCACTGCTCCCATACATTCTCACAGAGTCTACCAAAGGCGGCACTGGCTTTGGTAATTCTGTTGATGATCTCTGCATCTATGTTCACCGCTTGTGATAGAGTACTACCCAGATAAGTAAAGCTGTCGACTGCCAGTAGCTTTCTGCCCCTTTACTGTGATGTGTGGTTCCTGGTAGGGCTTTCCGGTGCTACGTATTCAGGCAACAATAAATATATGTGAGTTAGGCAAGGGTTTTTATAACAAATAACATGCTTATTAAACACTGAAAACAAACCCCCAAAAGTAAACAAAACACTAACGTAACCGGAAATCAGCTGCTGTGCGGCAGCTTAAACAGTTCTTAAAGCGATGCAGCTCAAACAGTTCTTAAAGTGATGTTGCAAAAACAGTTTTTTAAAGTGGTATTGGCAAAAGTTCAAAATTCTCACAGTCCATTTAAAAGGAGAGACTTTTTAAGACAATTTAAATTCTCTTTCACGTCATTTTTCTTTCAGTCCCCGAAGTCGAACTTTTCCCACGAAGAATTTTATAAAACAAAATGGCTTAAAGGCACTGACCTTTACTTCCACACTGTCCTCAATCTTTTCTGGTATTTCCCAGAGATTAACACGAGAACAGTCAACAAATTCCTTCTGAATAAGGATCAAATAAGGTCGAACCCGTTTCACCGTCGCAAATCGATTCTCCTCGATCTTTAACTCCCGAACTCCGATCTTCACTCTCCACTGATTCTCAACTAGCAGTATTTGTAAAGAAACTGCTGGCAATGACCTTTTAAACTTTAGGCATTAGATAAAACTTCACCTTTCAACTAAACTGCGTCATCACATTAAAACACGCAGTGGCATGAAGTCAACATGGCAAATCCAGCCACGAACTGCCCCTCCTCACAGGGAAGGGTCCTCCTTTTATACCCTGTAAAAAAAACCTGTCACATGATCTCTACTGGCAGGAAAATGACATCACTCCAACATCACAAGACCATTACCTCAAGTCCAGTATAACTTCAACTCCAGTTACGTGACAAGGGTACCACTGTCACGTGTCATGGGTACGTAACACCTGCCTCCAAAAAAACATTTTTGGTCTGACAAGAACAAACATTTTAACAATTACTTACAAGAAAAACAAATGTATAAATTTTATAACATACACGATATACAATACCATCATATAACAGCTTACAACTCACAATACAGTAGGAGTGTTACAATAAAAAAAACCACTCCAAAAAAAAATTACATTGTACATTCAACATCGAGATAGACAATCAGCAACCACATTATCTTTACCTTTAATATGAGTTATCACAATATTGTACTCTTGTAACATCAAACTCCAATTTAATAATCTTCTGTTTTTGTTTTTCATCTTACTCAGAAAAACTAACGGATTATGATCAGTGTAAACAATAAGTGGATTTTGAGTTGTACCAACATATACCTCAAAATATTCTAAAGCTAAAGCAAGAGATAACAATTCCTTCTCTACTGTGGAATAGTTTCTTTGATGCTTATTAAATTTCTTTGAAAAGTAAGCTACTGGATGATCAACCTCATCACCCTCATTCCTTTGCATTAATACTGCTCCTGCAGCCTCATCACTAGCATCTACAGCTAATGAAAAAGGTTTTCCAAAGTCAGGTGCTTTAAGCACAGGTTGTTGACATATCATTGTTTTCAATTTTTCAAATGCTTCTTGACAAAGGCACTGTCCACACAAACTTCACATTCTTCTGCAAAAGGTTAATTAATGGAAGGGCAACATTAGCAAAATTCTTACAGAATTTTCGATAATATCCTACCATTCCCAAGAATGTTCTGAGAGTTTTTTTCCCGTTGGAGTGGGAATCTCTAAAATTGCCCGAACTTTTGCCTGAACAGGAGCTACCATACCTTGACCCACAACATAACCAAGGTAAGTCACAGTGGCATGTCCCAATTCACTCTTAGCTAAATTAATAGTTAAGTTAACTTTTGAAAGCCTTTCAAACAATTTCTCCACCACAATAATGTGTGCTTCCCAAGTATCATTTCCTGTCTCTAAATCATCAATATAAGTATCAGTATCTTTCAATCCCTGAATCACAGAGTTAATCATCCTCTGGAAACTACCTGGGGCATTCTTCATCCCAAGTGGAAGAACATTATATTCATATAACCCAGATGGAGTTACAAATGCAGAAATCTCTCTACCTCTGTCTGTTAATGGAACACACCAATACCCTTTCAATAAATCAATCTTTGTAAGGAACTTTGCTTTTCCAACTTTATCTACACAATCATCTACTCTAGGAATTGAATATACATCTGTTTTCATTACAGCATTCACCTTCCTATAGTCCGTACAAAACCTAATACTACCATCTGGTTTTGGCACCATAACACATGGCGAACTCCAATTCGAGTTAGAATGTCTAATAATATCATTCTCTAACATATATTTAATTTCTTTCTCAGCAAGTTCACATTTTTCAATGTTCATCCTATATGGATGTTGTTTAATAGGTTTGGCATCTCCAACATCTACATCATGTGAAGCTATAGTAGTCCTTCTCGGAACATCTGGAAACAAATCCTTATATTTAAAAATTAATTCCTTCATCTGTTGTTTCTGCTCTAGCTGTAAGTGTGCTAATTTCTCATCAATATTTTCCAGAATGGTTGAATTTTGTAACCTAACAGAAACAATGTTGGATTTAGAATGAAATTCAGATGGATGATCTATCATGTTCCTAGTTAAATCAAACTCACTCTCACTAACCACAACAGTCACAGTATCAGATTGTTTCTCATAATACGGTTTAATCATATTTATATGGCAAAGTTGTGTTGACCTTCTACGATCTGGAGTTTTTATCACGTAATCCACATAATTGATTTTAGACACAATTTCATAAGGACCATGAAATCTAGCTTGTAAAGGATTTGTCTGCACTGGGAAAAGAACCAACACCTTATCTCCAGGCTTGAACATCCTCATCCTAGCTTCCTTATCATACCAAGTTTTCATTTTCTCCTGAGCCAACTTTAAATTTTCCTTGGCTAAGCTACAAGCTTTATGTAACTTGTCCTTAAATTTCAAAACATAGTCCAACAAATTAGTGTGTACTTCCTTACTAATCCACTGTTCTTTTAATAAAGCTAAAGGTCCTCTAACTCTATGCCCAAACACAAGTTCAAATGGAATATAACCTAAAGATTCCTGTACTGATTCCCTTACTGCAAATAAAAGTAAGTTTATACCCTCATCCCAGTCACTTTCATTTTCCACACAATATGTCCTAATCATATTCTTGAGGGTAGAATGAAACCTCTCCAAGGCACCTTGCGATTCTGGATGGTATGCAGACGAAGTGATTTGCTTAGCTCCTAATTTATAAACTATCTGTTGAAACAATCCAGACATAAAATTACTGCCTTGATCAGTTTGTATTTCCTTAGGTAATCCAAAATAAGTAAAGAATTTTATAAGAGCCTTTGTCACAGTTTTAGCTTTTATATTCCTAAGTGGTACTGCCTCTGGAAACCTAGACGAAGTACACATAATAGTCAACAAGTACTGATAACCAGTTTTTGTCTTTGGTAATGGACCAACACAATCTACAATAACTTTAGAAAACGATTCACCAAATGCTGGAATAGGTTGTAATGGAGCTACTGGTGTAATTTGATTTGGTTTACCCACAATTTGACAAGTATGGCATGTTTTACAAAATATCGCCACATCTTTTCTTAGACCAGGCCAGTAAAAATGTTTTAAAATCTTGTCCACAGTTTTCCTTACCCCTTGATGTCCACCTAAAGGCACACTATGAGCTAAAGTCAAAATCTCATTTCGATAAACTTTAGGGACAACTACCTGGTAAACAAAATTACATTCCTCACTTGCAGGAATTGTAGGTGACCTCCACTTCCTCATCAACACTCCTTTTTCCAAATAATATCCTACTGGCACCTTCTCAATTTCACTATCTAGTAAAGCTTGTTCTCTTAATTTTATAATCTCAGGGTCTCTAATCTGCTCTACTATCATCTCCTTCTGAGACAGATAAATCTTCATAGTCAGACTTACTCCCAGAATCTTGTTCAAACAACGAAGGTAAAAAAGTCTCTGACTGTGGTGAACTACATATACCTGTCTGGACTGCTCCTGTGGCTCCTCCCACAGACCCCTGCTGACTGCTCCTGTGGCTCCTCCCACAGACCCCTGTATAAAGGCGATTGAAGCCTGAGCCCGGCCTCATTTCTCCAGGATGTAGTGTTGTTCATTCTTCCAGTCAATAAAAGACGATATCTCGTTTCTTACGTCTCAGAGTGAGTTATTGATGGTGCATCACTGACACATCCTCAAAACACGAATCCTGAGTTGAACAATCATGAGTAACAACCTCATTCTGCACATCAATCTTTTTAGCCATAGCTCTAGTCACAACACAGGAAGAATCTGTGTTAGATTTCATCTCTAGTTCCTCTGACTCCATTGTCAAATGCACTTCAGGAAAAACTTGTCCACCTGCCAAGTCATTACCTAACAATAAAGAAATACCCTTCACAGGTAAGCTATGCTTTAATCCTACTTTAACAAATCCTGTAATTAACCCTGACTTTAAATTTACTTTATGTAAATGTACAGGCATAAAATCACTCCCAACACCTCTTATGTAATTTACCTCACCAGTATCAGACTCCTCATTAAACTTCAATACACTGTCTAACATCAGTGATTGAGAAGCTCCAGTATCCCTAAGGATTTTTATTGGCACCAGAGTAGATCCTTCTTTCAAGGATAAAAACCCTTCAGTTATAAAATGATCATATCCCCTTTTAACTTGGTCAGACTCTAACAAAACCTTATTTGTGTTTATCAAACCCTGTAATTTTACAGGTGCTTCAGTATGTTACACACAAGCATCTGGAACTGCTTCCTTCTCTTTCTTTTTCAATCTGAAACAGTTAGCTATTACATGGCCAGGCTTCTTACAATAGTTACAAATAAGACCAAACTGTCTTTCCTTCACAGGTTTTCCTTCCTCCTTACCTTTCTCAGTAACATCTGATTTAATTTTTGATTTACCCTGAGTCTCCATGTTATTTTTCCTCTTAAAAATTCTGCCCTGAGGAAATTTATTCTTATGGATTAAAACATATTCATCAGCTAATCTAGCAGTGTCCTGCAATGTATCAGTATCCCTCTCATTTAAGTAGGTCCTTATTTCAACAGGAATGCTTCTTTTAAATTCCTCCATTAAAATCAGCTCTCTCAATGTATTATAGTCCCCATTTACATTTTTAGAAGAAACCCATCTCTCAAAACACACAGCTTTATAATAGGCAAATTCCACATAAGTCTTTTCCACAGACTTCTTCAAACTTCTGAATCTTTCTCTATACGCTTCTGGGACTAATCTGTATGCTTTGAGAATATGCATTTTCACAATATCATAATCAAGTGCTTGTGCAGCAGTTAAAGCTGTATAAACTTGTTGTGCTTTACCTTTAATTACACTCTGTAACAACACTGACCATTTATCTCTCGGCCACTCTGACATCCGAGCAATAGTTTCAAAATGTTGGAAATATCTTTCCACCTCTGTTTCACTAAATGGAGGGACCAATTTAATTTCCTGACTAGCAACAAATGGCTTTTTAGAACCAGAAGACTGATTCCCAGACCTTAATTCCACCATTGCATAATCAAATTCCCTCTTTTTTTGAACAGCTTCTAACTTACAACGCTCCAACTCTGCTTTACTTTGTTCCAACTTCATTTGTTTGATTTGCAACTGCATCTCTATATTACTTATTGGAAACGATTCTAAAATCGATTCATCAAAAACACCCAAATCCACATAGTATGACGCGATTTTTCTCTGTATTAGAGCCTTTGATGTAGTCTGCAAAATACCTTTAAGTTGCAATTTACTAGCTATCTCAGATACCTCCGTTTTTTTTTGCCTTCGCTAACAACTCCGCGCCTGGCGAAGCCAGAAACTCATCAATATTCATCGTTGCCGAATACCACTCACAAGCCAATCAAACAAAAGAATCGAGTATTCCCCATTTCCAAAACACCGACTCAAAATTCAACAAGCATTTAAACTCAAACGATCCAATCCAGACGCAGCCCCCATATTTATGTTACGGATTCAGGCAACAATGAATATATGAGTTAGGCAGGGGTTTTTATAACAAATAACACGTTTATTAAACACTGAAAACAAACCCCCCAAAAGTAAACAAAACACTAACGTAACCGGAAATCAGCTGCTGTGCGGCAGCTTAAACAGTCCTTAAAGCGATGCAGCTCAAACAGTTCTTAAAGCGATGTTGCAAAAACAGTTCTTTAAAGTGGTATTGCCAAAAGTTCAAAATTCTCACAGTCCATTTCAAAGGAGAGACTTTTTAAGACGATTTAAATTCTCTTTCACGTCATTTTTCTTCAGTCCCCAAAGTCGAACTTTTCCCACGAAGAATTTTATGAAACAAAATGGCTTAAAGGCACTGACCTTTTCTTCCACACTGTCCTCAATCTTTTCTGGTATTTCCCAGAGATTAACATGAGAACAGTCAACGAATTCCTTCCGAATAACGATCAAATAAGGTCGAACCCGTTTCACCGTCGAAAATCGATTCTCCTCGATCTTTAACTCCCGAACTCCGATCTTCACTCTCCACTGATTCTCAACTAGCAGTATTTGTAAAGAAACTGCTGGCAATGACCTTTTAAACTTTAGGCATTAGATAAAACTTCATCTTTCAACTAAACTGCGTCATCACATTAAATCACGCAGTGGCATGAAGTCAACATGGCAAATCCAGCCACGAACTGCCCCTCCTCACAGGGAGGGGTCCTCCTTTTATACCCTGTAAAAAAAACTGTCACATGATCTCTACTGGTGGGAAGATGATGTCACTCCACCATCATGACCATTACCTCAAGTCCAGTATAACTTCAACCCCAGTCACGTGCCAAGGGTACCACTGTCACGTGTCACGGGTACGTAACACCAGATGCAGGCTGGTACATAACTTCGGTCTTTTTTGGTGCTGATTGTAAGTCCAATGTTGTCACAGGCTCGTGAGAAGCAGTCCATTTCTCGCTGCATCTTCTGCTCTGTGCTGACGTTGAGGGCACAATCTTCAGCAAATAAGAGGTCTCTGACAACGCTCTCCTTTACCTTTGTAACAGCCAGTAGATGCCAGAGGTTGAATAGCCCACCGCCAGTCCTGTATCTGACATGTATACCATCCTGACAATCGTGGAAGGCATCATTCAACATAGCAGAGAAGACCATGCTAAAGAGTGTAGGGGCAAGAACGCATCCTTGCTTCACACCGTTCGTCACTGGGAAGGCTTCTGACTCGTCACCATCATCCAAACCTTTCATGATCATGCCATCGTGGAACTGCTGAACAATTGTGAAGAACCTGCTAGGGCAGCCAAACTTCTCCATTATCTTCCATAAGCCATCTCTGCTGACCGTATCAAATGCCTTGGTCAGATCAACGAAGGTCATAAAGAGGTCGCTGTGCTGCTCTTGACATTTTTCCTGGAGTTGGTGTGCAGCAAATACCATGTCGACAGTTCCATGCTCTGCACGGAAGCCACACTGGCTTTCTGGGAGGAGACCTTGCTCAAGGTGTTGGGGAAGGCGATTAAGCAGGACGTAAGCCAAGATCTTCCCAGCTATGGACAGGAGGGAGATGCCTTGGTGATTGTCACAAGACTGGCGGTTGCCTTTCCTCTTGTAGATGTGGACTATGCTGGCATCTTTCAACTGTTGCAGGACCTTTCCTTCGTTCCACATAGACAAAGAGTTCAGTCAGCTTCTGCATCATGAATGGGTCTCCTGCTTTGTAGTCTTCAGCAGGGATTGCATCTGATCCTGGTGCTTTGCCACAAGAAAGTTGCCTGATGGCTTTTCTGTCTTCTTCTTCTGTGGGGAGGTTGTCAAGGTCCAGGTTGATCTCCACCTGAGGTAGGTGAGCAATGGCCTCATCATTGATTTCGGCAGGGCGGTTGAGGACCTGGTTGAAGTGTTCAGCCCATCTCTACAAAATCTGCTTTTTCTCTGTCAGCAGCTGAGTTCCATCTGAACTGAGGAGGGGGGAGGAGCCAGAGGACAGGTCCATACAGAGCCTTCAAAGCGTCATAGAAACGCTTGGTGTCGTGACTGTCTGCGTAGCCCTGGATCTCATCAGCCTTATTGCTGAACCAGACGTCCTGCATCTCAGGGACTTTCTTCTGCACTTTCCGTCTTGCACTGGTGAAGGCATCTATCTTTGCTTGTGATGTGGGATCATTCTGGTGCGCTCTGAACAGTTGGTGTTTCTCTGTCAACAGTGCCTGTATCTCCTCGTTGTTCTCATCGAACCAGTCTTGATGTCTATGGATTGCTGGTCCGAGGTGTTCGAGAGCGGTAGAGTAGACTGCATCTATGAAAGCCGTCCACTGCTCTTCAATGCTGGTGTGGTCATCCTGGGGTGTGTCAAGCAGCCTGCTATCTAGGTCTTCACGAAATTCTTCTGCAACTACGCTGCTCTTCAGCTGGGAGACATTGAGCCTCTTTGCAGTCTTCTGACCTTGGGGTCTTCTCACAGGCAGGATGCGAAGTTTAAACTTGGACACTATGAGTCGATGATCCGTCCAGCAGTCGGCACCACACATGGCCTTTGTCACTCTCACGTCTCGTCAGTCCCTCTTTCTGCTGATGACATAGTCAATCAGATGCCAGTGCCTAGAGTGTGGATGCATCCAAGATGTCTTGTTACGGGTAGGGAGGCGGAATAGGGTGTTGGTGATGACAAGGTCATGCGTAGCGCATGTCTTGAGGAGCAGCAGGCCATTGCTGTTAGACTTGCCAATACCATGTCTTCCAAGAATCCCTTCCCAGGTCTGGTCATCTGTCCCCACTCTGGCGTTAAAGTCCCCGAGGATAATAAGCTTTTCTGACTGTGGGACTGCTGCTATGAGGGTGTCAAGTTCCTCATAGAACTTATCTTTGATATCATCTGGGTTGGTCATCGTTGGGGCATATGCGCTGATCAGCGTTGCACTCCTCTTATTGCTAAGTGGGAGCCGAAGTGTCATCAGGCGATCGTTGATGCCCTCTGGAAGCTTGGCAAGTTTACGAGTGAGGTCGGATCGGATGGCAAATCCAACGCCAGCCTCTTGTCATTCAGTGCTGCTGCGACCGCTCCAGAAGAAGGTGTACCCACCACCACGTTCTGTAAGCTGGCCCTTGTCTGCTAGGCGTGTTTCGCTGAGTGCTGCAATGTCCACGTTATAGCGGGCTAGTTCTTTGGCGACCAGTGCTGTTCTTCTTTCTGGTCTGACAGCCTTGGTGATGTCAGGCAGAGTTCACACGTTCCACGTGCTAAGGTTGAGCACCTTCACTTTCGTCTTCTTTGTAGTTTGACCGCTGAGTGGGATCCCCACCAGCCGCAGTGTGCTGGCCAGGGTAAGATGAAGCAGGTTATGTTTGAGGCACCTTTTCTAGCCCCTTCCTCCATGGAGGTGAGCAGAGCGATTCCTAAAGAGGACTGCTCAGACAGCCAGGGGGCTGCCGAGCTCCACTGCTGCTTCATTCCAGCGGAGAACGACCCAATGCCCTGGGCCGCCTGTGTGCAGGTTTGTGACTACAGCTTCCAGTGTATCCACACCTGCTGCTTAGCCACTCGCCCATCGCCACAGGACTTGAAGTTTTTTAGCAGAATGGGGGTTGGAGTCGTGACTTGCGCTTGACTTGGATTAAAGTGAGGGAGAGTTGCGCAAATCGTCAGCCTCACTTTCTCGTCCTGACCTATCTGTATCCAGTTGCAAGACGGAGTCAAGACGGCTGGAGATAAGTCGGGATGCAGTGGATGGCCAGCAGTGTCCTGTGTCTCACTGTGCCCTGATTGTGCTCCACAATGCTTTGCTGGGTCCGCCTTTCTACTCGTTGGACCGCCAAGTGGTGGTCTCCTCCGAGTAGTCCGCCGAATTCAGTCTTTGCATGTGTAGGTAGACAAGCCCTAACTCACTGAGGGTTTGAGGCCCATCGGCTACTCTCACCGGGTTTTGCCGGGCAGTCGAAGCCGTTGCCCGAGGTGGCCGCTGTTGCATGCAAACAGCTACGAGGAACCACTGGTGAGAGCTGAGTGTCAGGTGAGGACTAATGTGGACGAACTACTCAGAAGAGTTCGACATGTTCCCCGTCAGAGGTACTACCTCTCCCTGACACCCCATACACCCCAGAGTTAAAAATCATCTCATAATGTCAAAATCTTTATACATCCCGAATCAACCATCAAGTAACGACTTCGCGTTAAAACCAAACCCGCAGATAGTAGGTAAATTATTCAATTATAAAATTTTAAAAAGCCGCATTTTGATAAAAAGCAGCTGAAGTCATTTATTCGTATTTGTCTCAATGCATTAAAGAAGGTGTTTTTTTTCTCTTAAAAGTTTTTTTTTCTTGAATCGTTGATAATTTTCAATTGTGTTAGTTGAGGAGGTATCATGGTTAGCACCGAGGACTTTGAATCGTGTGATGGGAGTTCATATCGCCGGTAATCATCGCAAATAGGTGTGTAAATTCAGTAGAGAGTGGCCTAATAAGTCGTGTCGCATCTTGGCGTAACAGCAGATAACATCTAATATAATATTCAAAAGCGTATTTCTCGCGATACTTTGCTATAGACGTGTCTGGTTGAGTAAAGCGGTCATCCCTGACTTAGTCAGATAGTTTTTCTCATATTAGCTCATATTTTTCTCTTTACCCTTAACCCTTCATCATGTCAAAAAGAAGGAAATGGAATGATGACTATGTGTGCTTTGGTTTCACTTGCACAACAGGAAATGATGCTTGCAAAAACCCCAGTGCATTCTTTGTAGCGTTGTGTTTTCCAACTCAAATCTGAAGCCATCCAAGCTTCAAGAGCACTTCAAGAACAAGCATGGCGGAGCTGATGTTGAAGGACATGATGTTGGGTCATTGAAAATCAAAAGAGCTCGTTTTGATTCACAAGGAACTCTTCCAAAATTAGGTTTCATTTCTGTTGAAAAACCACTACTTCTTGCTTCATACCAACTGGCATATAAAGTGGCCAAATCCAAGAAGCCCCATACAATTGCGGAAGATCTCATCAAGCCACGTGCATTGGAAATGGCAACAATTATCCTGGGCAAAGAAGCAAGAAAAAAATTTGAACAGGTGCCCCTATCAAATAATGTCATTCACAACCGAATCAGTGATTTGAGTGAAGATATTTTGGACCAAGTCATCTCAGATGTCAGAGCTAGTCCTCTTAAAATCTCTATTCAGTTGGATGAGTCAACTGATGTCTCCAGTTGTATTCAACTCATCACATTAGGGAGGTATGTCAATGATGGTGCTGTGGAGGAAGATTTCCTGTTTTGTAAAGATCTGAAAACAAACACAACTGCAAAGGATGTGATGCAGCTGGTGAAAGACTTCTTTGCCAAACATGATTTAGATATCAAAGTCATTGGTTCTGTGTGCACTGACGGGGTACCTGCAATGCTTGGAAATAAATCTGGCTTTTCTGCATTGATGAAAAAGGAGATTCCAGACTTGCAGGTTACCTATTGTTTTCTTCATTGACATGCTTTGGTATCAAAAACATTTCCTCCAAATTTGAAGAAAGTCCTTGAAGATCATCAACTGGATCGGGGGCGTGCTTTGAACCATCGCATCTTCAAATCATATTGTGAGGATCTGAGAAGTGAGCATTCAGTTTTGCTTTTCCACACAGAAGTCCGTTGGTTGTCACGAGGACAAGCTTTAACCCGCTTCTTTGAACTGCGGGAAGAAATCAAAGTTTTTCTGGAGGAGCGTGAATGTGTTCTGGTTGGGGCAATGGAATCACAGGAATTCACCCAAATGCTGGCTTACTTAGCTGACATTTTCACTCTTATGAATGACCTGAGTGTTTCTCTTCAAGGAAAAGGGGTAAACATATTGAAAGCTTGTGAAAAGTTCAATGCCTTCAAAGAAAAGTTACGTCGTTGGTGTCGAAGGATGGAAAGAGGCAGTCTCTCAAATTTTCCTTCACTAGAAGAGATGGTTGATGATGCTGGATCCATAACTCCTACTGTGCGTGAAGAAATTGTGGCTCATTTGGAAATACTGTCAGAATCGTTTGATGGATATTTTGCTGCTGGAGACTTGAAGATTTCGGAAGATGGATCATGAATCCATATTCCTACAATTTGGAGAAAATGCCAGATGATGAAGAGCTGAAGGAAGATCTATTGATTTGCGGACAAATCAAACTATTGAAATGCAATTTAAAAGCAAGACTTTGGAGGAGTTTTGGTGTGCAGCACTGGATATGTTCCCAAGACTTGGTGGAAAAGCACTCAGTGTCCTCATTCCATTTGCAACAACATAGTTGTGTGAATCTGGATTCAGTTCTGTTTTGTCAATCAAGACAAAATCTAGAAATTGCCTGAATCCACAGGCAGACCTGCGGATATTGAGAAATATACCTGATATAATCATTATATACACCTGAACTATAATCACTATGTATTAGCTATTTACTATACTATGTAATCACTTCTAGGTACCGAATATTAATATGTATTATTTTACTAGGCACATTTTGTTGTATGTTGTTTTCACTAGATACTTTGTACTCTCTTAGCTGCATATTATGACACTTACAGAACACCTGCTTGTTTTGCAACACTATTAGCTGAGATGTATCCCATGTATTACACTCAGCCTTTGTTTAGTACGAGATAACGGTGGCAGACAGGATGCTGCGAGCAGGAATGTACTGTGAGGGAGGTTGTCTGAAAAACATAATCTTGGCCACGAATAAGGCCCCAATGCGAACGGGTGAAAAACAATGGTGACGTACCGCGGGCTAGGCAAGAGCGATTAATTAATTCATATATAGATGATATGCAATTAAAATTGATTGGGTATGGCGATGAAACCAAAATGTAACTGAGATAAGAAATTACTATAAAGAATGCTGTACACCGGAGCTCGGTGGGCTTTCGGTGACAAGTTCATTGATTGCCTCAGCCTTTGTTTGCAAATAAAGGTTTAATTTTCTTGAAGAATTGTCTGTGTCTCCAAGTCATTTCAAGTAACCATGACAAAATTGGCGACCGCGGCAGGACCGGAAAGAGACCCGCGGAAAGGAAACGGCAGATTGGGGACGCTTCCCAGTCCCCTAGGGACCCCCACAAGGCTAACAGAATTAAGGGTGCACCCAAACAAAAGGTAAGCGCTTTTTGCGACAATTTGGACTAAGAATTCTGTTGGCTCTGGGGAGGTCTTGGAGTCTCAGAAATGTGGAAACACTGCCGAAGGGTCTCTCCAGTCCAAAGAATCTGGCAGAATTGGGGGTTAACAAAGGAGGCTCAGAGGATTGATCAAGAACACTGCAGTGAGGGTAAGTACAAATAAGTTAATAAGAAGTTAAGTTAAGAAAAATTCCACGTGGTGTTGGTAAATCCCTGTGGATACCGCTTCGCACAGAACGAAGGGCTGCACGGGCAGGGTAAAGTAAAGTAGAGTAAATCCCTGTGGATACCGCTTTGCACAGAGCGAAGGGCTGCACGGGCAGGGTAAGGATAAGTAGAGTAAATCCCTGTGGATACCGCTTCGCACAGAGCGAAGGGCTGAACGGGCAGGGTAAGGAAAAGTAGAATAGAATTAGAGTAGAAAATCCTCGTGGATACCGCCTTAAGAGATAAGGGTCTGAACAGACGAGGTGCAAAGAGCAAGTTCTGTGGGTACCGCTCTGAATAGAGGTCTGCACGGGCAGAACAGAATAGACTAGGCATAGAATTAGAGTAAATATTATCCAGTAAACAAACGGTGAATCTCTGAAATACCTTAAAAAGAGAGAATAACGTGACAGGTGAAGGAATGGCAGTAGAGATTCTGAGCAAAAAATTCCCGTTAATTAAATATGAGATCACAAAAACTTCAGAAAAATGGGAAAAAAGAACCAAAAACCTGGTCACAAAGTGGCCAAGAGAAGGAACGTGTGATGTAAGTCTCTGTGAAGAAATGGAGGGACTAATTAAAAAATTACAAACCAAAAGATAAATCTAAGAAAAGAGGGCAAAAAAGAGAACGAGAAATTGAAGTGCTAAAACTCTTCAGAATGGAGGGAGAAAGGCTGAGGAGGACAGGTAGAATATTGATTACAAACGAGGAAGACACTAAGGTGCTGGAAAAACAGCCTGTTAGAGAGAGAGGAGGGTACGGTGAGAAGTAGGCTTCAGCTCCGTACCCGGATGCGAAAGAAACAGAAAAACCCCTCCCTATAATGAGGAAGGAACCCCTAAGCAGTGCCCCCTGCTGACGGGAACAGTAAACATGCAGGGAGAAGTCCCAGTTTGGGATAATGAGGAGGAAAAAAAAACAATAGGAGAAGGAAAAAAGCGGCGATATAGAACGAGATAGAGGGAGAAAAGATAAAGATAGAACAGGAAAGAAGGGAGATGGAAAGAGAAGTGGAAAGGCTACACCAGCTGAGAGAGAAGAGGGATTATGAGGAGTATCGGTTATACTGTAGAGACAGACAGACTAGAAGAGAACAGGAATCATCTAGACAGCAAGAATGGAGTGAGTTGAGAGGAAGTTGGAGGAAGGTAGGAGACGAGAGTTTGGAGGAAGTACGAGAGAGGACGGAGAGGCAGATATTGGAGATGGAAGAGGGGACTAGAGGAGAGAAGGAGCAAGGAAGAAGGTATACCCCAGGAAGGTATGAGTGGCAGCCAGTAGTACTAGGGCCAGCAATAGATGAAGAACCAAGTGAGGAAGGAAGCTTGATTACATGGAACGGGGAGAAGGAAATGCTGCGACTGCTGGTAAAGGGATCAGGACAAGTACAGTATATCCCTTGGGGATCCCAGGACCTGGAAGGGCTGAAAAATACTCTGCCTAGTCTGCACGAGGGGGCAGGAAAGTGGATTAGAGCCTTTGAGGAGGAAACAATGGGACGATTGTTGGCTGTGGGAGATTTGAAGGCACTGCTGATAAGATTGATGGGAACTTCCAAGTTGAAAGAACTGATGGAAATGGCTGGCTTACAGAATGTGGACAGTCCACAGACTGATGGGACCAATTTTGATCCAGTGAGACAGAGGGTATGGCAGGCCCTCAGGAAGTTTTATCCACCCAGAGTGGACCCCAAAGCCTTAAAGGGGGAACTACTGGGAGACACTGAAAACCCAGCAGCCTATGTAGTGTTACGTATCCCGTAACTGGATCACTTACCAGCAAAGATAGAGAGGTCCGTTGAAATCTGATGGCACTATCTTTTAGAGGTTTTTATTTATAAAGGGGCACAAAAGTAAGGTTAATACAAACATTCAGATAACATACATCGTCAATACTCAATCTAAAGTGCAGGTATAGTAATAATCAATAAGAAATAAGCTCTATCGTTGTCTAGGGGTAATATTTTGTCCGATGTAAATATAAAAGTCTCTCGAGGTCACTGCAGTTCCACCAGCTGCCGTCTTTTGGGTGTCGCGGTAGTGCACTTTGTTGGAGAGAGAGAGAGATAGGTATAGAATGAAACAGTTACCCGGCGGATTTTCCAACCTTTATGAGTTCGATCCGTCGGAGTCTCGTTGGGGAGTGGCCGTTCACTTGTGGCCTCTCCTGTAGCTAAAGCCGTTCTTCCGTGTTGAGGTCGCCAATCCCAGGCAAGGAAAGGAGGCACACGAGCCCCCCACCGGCTGTCGCTATTAAACACTGTCACAGGATTTCTAGCGTGTCTTCTGGTGCGTCTGAGGGGCCGTCTTTACAACCCATCTTTTAACTGAACTCACGGGGTCTCAGATGTCAATCAGGTTGGGATGATGCAATCTCTCTCCGTCTCTCCACCCACGTTGCCCTGAGGGTATACACGTAGTACAGTTCCCAGTTCACAAAGGTGTCTCCAAGAGACAATGACCACAGTTGCCAGCTTTTGCCTCGCCGTGAAACGAGGGACACCACACGTATCTTTCTCTTCTCTTGGGTCATTGACCCCCCCCCTTCACTAGGGCTCTTGCGATTCTCACAAAGGAGGGGGCTGGGATCATAACACCTCCCCTCTTAAAAACGTTTTTACCAGCGGTTAAAACAGAGTGGTACAGAGTCTTACAGGGTTTTAGGATCTAACATAGTACAAAAGCTTTTCTTTTAACTACAGAGCTGTACCGTCATACATTTTTCAGCGTCTAAACAGTTAATGATTACAGTGGCACTTCCTTTAATATGGTAACATCTTGTCCCTGACTAAAGGCTGGTAGTATCAGATTTCAACAGGCAGGGTTCCAAGGGGGTTGTCTTTGTTATTCACAGGCTTTGTCAAAATCCCGTACAGCCAGTTTTTCTATTTAAAAATGGCACCCCCATTAACCGTCACCTCTTTTCCGGTGAGTTCCTACGTGGGGGACCTGGGTAATTTGGCGAGGTACTCTCCCGCCTTTCCGTTCCATAAGGGTTATTCTCTCAACACCGTGTCCCAAACTTAAAACATCGTGTGAATTTCCACCCAATTCTTTAATGTTACACAGGTAGCTAACCCTTTTATCAAGACCATGTAGGCTGATGGGTTTCAGTTCGAACCTTTCCCTCAGGCCGCATTTAAAATTCGGCTTTTTCACAGCGCTCTCTTGAATAACAACAGCGTGTGGGGCACCTTTACATTCCAAATCAACCTGTAATCGATGCGCAGGCACCGCGTTACCAAGCCATCGTTTCTGTAGCCTGGTTGCTTCTTCTGACACCAATCTAAACTTTACATTTTCTTCATTCGATTTGGGAACTACAAACTTTCCGTTCCCTTCAATAATAATGTTTATCCCCCCATGGTCAAGTTCCACTTTAAGGTTCACCACCCCTTCGTGTACAAACACCAGGGAACCCTCCCTTCCCCCAATTACCAGGGTTAACCCTGTCTTCACTGAACCCAGTCCATCTGACCCACAGGGACTGCATTCTTTTTCAACTGAATCAAATACCTCAGACTTTTTCTGAGCTCCATTACTAGGTTCCGTACCACGTGCATCCACATCTTGGACACACTCAAACGGGACATCTGCCTCTTCCAGGCTTTCAATACCCGTACCCTTTTCAAATTCTAAATTCCCCTGATCCTCCCAGTTCCTCTCTGGGCAACTCCATTCCGGAGTAAACTCAACCCCGCGGGCTGAAACAACCTCGTCTGCCAACCCAGCAGACCTCTCCAAGGTAATGGCATCCTTTTCATCTAGGACTGCCTTCATCTCATTATCAGGAACACCTTGATAACTCTCAACTTCTTCAAACAGGGCTGCCACCCCCGACAGATCATCCATGTCCAACTCTGCACCTTTTAACAGCTTTTTCCATTTCTCATCTTTATTTCCTACCTCTAGGACCTTTCTCTTCGCTAAGGGCAGTTCTAACTCCTCTCCCTTAACCCCTTTCACTTTACTACTCTTCGGTTTACCACCCTCAGAACCCTCGTGGTACAGGGTCAGTAGGACTGTCTCGGCCAAATCAATACTGGCCAGATTTAAACTGCTCGCTTTCTCAGCTGCCTTTCTCGACAGGCTGCGAATGCTCGCGCCTGTGGTACAGACTGGAGATGCGAGGGGCGGGGCTGCAATCCTCCCAGGCTGTTTGGGCCGTGTCATCCTTGTCCAAACCTGCCCCCCGGCTAAATCATTTCCAAGGAGGACGTCCGCGTCAGTTCTCGGGAATTCTGATGGCACCCCTATTTCGACTGGTCCAGATACCAGCTCACAATCCATAATTACCTGATGTAGGGGCACCATTTCTATTCTTGTACCTATCCCCTTCACGGCGACCATTCACCTTCTCTGACCGAAATCTAGTATCTCACGGCGGATCAACGACAGCTCCGCCCCGGTGTCTCGCCAGATTCGGATGGGAATGGGTGGGTCTCCCCCCTTCACGGACACGGTTCCGGGTGACAGCCAAGTCTCTGACCCTTCTCGTACTCTGTCTACCCGGGGCTCTCTCGTCGATTTACTGATTACCACCACACACCCGATAGGGACCGCTGCTCTCCCTTTTTCTGGCTCCTTTCTCGGAGTAAAGCACCTAGATGCAATATGTCCTCCCTTCCCACAATTAAAACAGGTCAAGCCCGGAAATCTCGGGCCGCCTGGCCTTTCCCCCTCAACCTTACCACAAGCTCCCGGCGGGACCTCTGCCTCAGCCGGCGGACTTTCTTGGTCGTTCCCACGGTCTCTCGGGTAACCTTTTGGCGAGGAAAACTTTGTCCTGTGGGTTAGGGCATATTCATCTGCGAACCTAGCAATTTCCGAGATGGATTTATTTGGCTTCTCATTCAACTACATCCGGATCTCCTCCGGAACACACCCTTTTAATTCCTCAATCAAAAATAACTCCCTGATACGCCCATAGTCCCCATCCACCTGTTCCGCGGTGCACCAACGGTCCAAGAGCACACCCTTTTCATGGGCTAGCTCGGTATACGTTTGATTCCACCCTTTTCGTAAATTTCTGAACCTTTGTCGATAAGCTTCAGGCATTAGCTCGTAACTCCGGAGAATGGCCTCCTTTACTTCGGCATAATTCTCCGCTTCCCCCTCCCCGATGGACAATGCCACATATGCTCGTTGTGCCTTCCCTTTTAACACACTTTGTAACAACGCCACCCACTGCTCTTTGGGCCACTTCTGATTTACTGCCACCTTTTCAAAAAGCAAGAAATAACTATCAACATCCGACTCTTCGAATGGAGGTACTACCCTCAACTCCCGACTAACATTAAACCTTTCCTCTCGATCTAACCCTAGATCTCTTCGCTCTTTCCTTAACTTCTCCATCTCCAAGTCATGTTCCCCCTGTTTCTCTTTCTCCTCATACTCTCTTTGCTTTTCAGCTCGGTCCTGCTCTCTCTCGGCCCGTTCCTTCTCGTTCTCGGCTGCTTCTAGCTCTTTTAGCTGAATTTCATGCTGTCTTTGCCTCTCAGCTTGGTCCTGCTCTTTTTTCACCTCTAACTCCTTTATGTGGAACGCCTGCTCCCTTTCTTTCTTGGCCCTTTCATTCTCTCTCTCAGCTACTTCCAGCTGCTTTATTTTAAATTCATGTTCCAACCTTAATTTCTCCAACTCCAGCTGATCCATCCCACTAGCTGGTACTTTTTCAGGGATATTTTCCAATACCTCAGCTTCAAACACATTCTTCCCAATGTAATACTGAGTTATGGCCCCTCGCACCTCCCGCTTTTTCATGGATGACCTCACTTGTGTGAGGTTCAATCCCTTCCCCAAATTTAACAAGTCTGATTTTGTGGCCGCCTCTAGCGCCTCCACAGTCAGGTTTTTCATAAATTCACCCACGTCCATCTTTGCTGGTTTCCCGTCTGGCTACCTGCGCAACCAGATCCAAGTTTGGACTTACAAGCCCGATTCACTGGCCTCCCAATTTGGTGTCAAATCCCGAGACGAGAATCCCAAGTTGTTACGTATCCCATAACTGGATCACTTACCAGCAAAGATAGAGAGGTCCGTTGAAGTCTGATGGCACTATCTTTTAGAAGTTTTTATTTATAAAGGGGCACAAAAGTAAGGTTAATACAAACATTCAGATAACGTACGTTGTCAATACTCAATCTAAAGCGCAGGTATAATAATAATCAATAAGAAATAAGCTCTATCGTTGTCTAGGGGTAATATTTTGTCCGATGTAAATATAAAAGTCTCTCGAGGTCACTGCAGTTCCACCAGCTGCCGTCGTTTGGGTGTCGCGGTAGTGCACTTTGTTGGAGAGAGAGAGAGATAGGTATAAAATGGAACAGTTACCCAGCGGGTTTTCCAACCTTTATGAGTTCGATCCGTCGGAGTCTCGTTGGGGAGTGGCCGTTCACTTGTGGCCTCTCCCGTAGCTAAAGCCGTTCTTCCGTGGTGAGGTCGCCAATCCCAGGCAAGGAAAGGACGCACACGAGCCCCCCACCGGCTGTCGCTATTAAACACTGTCACAGGATTTCTAGCGTGTCTTCTGGTGCGTCTGAGGAGCCGTCTTTACAACCCCTCTTTTAACTGAACTCACGGGGTCTCAGATGTCAATCAGGTTGGGATGATGCAATCTCTTTCCATCTCTCCACCCACGTTGCCCTGAGGGTATACACGTAGTACAGTTCCCAATTCACAAAGGTGTCTCCAAGAGACAATGACCACAGTCGCCAGCTTTTGCCTCGCCATGAAACGAGGGACACCGCACGTATCTTTCTCTTCTCTTGGGTCATTGACCCCCCCCCCTTCACTAGGGCTCTTGCGATTCTCACAAAGGAGGAGGCTGGGATCATAACAGTAGAAAACCAGTTGAAAAAGTGGAGACTGGAGACTGAGGAAGAGGTGGAAAATAACTTGTTTCTGAACTCACTGTTCCGACAGAGCATTTTGGATGCAATGCCTCCGCAGGTCAAGTCTAAAATGGAGGAGGTGGTTGGGCTGTCATCACTGACCCCACAAGCATTCAGTGATCACGTAGTCCACGCAGTGGAGAAATATCGGAGAGACAAACGAAAGCTGGCTGAGCAGCAAGAAGAGGTGCAGCGAAAGCTATTGCAAATGCAGCTCGAAGAACTGAAAAAGAAGGAAAAAGAAAAAAGCAAAAAGATGCTGCCAGCCATCACTAGTGTGAGTACAGCCATTAAAGTGAATGAAGCACCACTAGATGGAGGAACCGGTCATTCTGTCAGTCAAGGGCCAGAAAGCCCCATGCCAATAATGAATGTCTCCGGCGGAACATTTCCACAGATGCCTTATTGGGGACAGAGTAGAGTTAAGCAACAGCCCAGACAGGACTGGAACTACCAAGGAGGGGGGCAGAGGAGTTATGGGCAAAGAGGATTAAAGAGGAGACAGGGGGAAAGAGAGGCAGAAAGATTGTGCTGGGGATGCAACCAGCCTGGACACATGAAGAAAGACTGCCCACTTAAACCATGGCCCGTCTCGTATCAGCAGGAGCCGTTGGCAAGGGAGCCACAGTTTGGCCACAAGCTGGCTCTTGGGAGTCCGAGCGGACCTGTAAACCCCTATGCATGGTATTAGGGGTGCCCCAAGAACTCAAGTGGGAAGGGACATTACCCAATGATAATGAGGGAGGCAGAGGAGGAACCTATGGTTCAGGTTATGTTAGAAGGGCAACTGACACCAATGATGATAGATACTGGAGCCACGTACACTTGCGTACAGCCACAGTATGCCCTTCACCTTCCCATGTCAGGAAAGTTTATTAAGACGGTAGGGTTCTCGGGGAAAACACAGTAGACACAGTGCACAGCTCCAGTGCATTTCAAAATGGGAAATAAAGGAATTGTTTTACCAGTACTAGTATCTAAAGGAACTCCGATTAATTTGTTAGGCAGAGATGCCTTATTGAAACTGGAATTAAAATTAGAATGCACCAGAAATGGGCTGAGTGTGGAAAGAGCAGGGGCTCAATTAATAATGCGAGAAGATAAGAGAGCCAATGTTTTTTGGATAGGGGACATAGAAGATCACATCTGGGATACCTGGGAAAAGTGGAAACAAGGCGTGCAGGCCATATTACCTGAGGCTGTAGCGCCCAAATCTGAGTTACATTGTACTGTAATTTTCGAAGAGGCTCAGAATAAGGAGGTAGAGAGGAGATGGAACATGAGGACAGATATTCGACAACACCTAAAAGGGGAAGCCATAGTAGTTGGGAAGCAGGGGGCAGCCCTGCAAGTCAGGTGGAATACCTTCTTGAAAGAATGGTACAGGATACCGGAAGCTGTACCCCACATAACCCTGCTGGTAAATGAGGGATACCAGTGTAAAGACCTAGGACCCCTAGTAAAGCAGATAAGCACCGTAACGGTTTGGAGAAAGGTTATGCCTGAGGTATGGATATCCGGAGACAACAACTACATTAAGATAGGGGTAAACATAGATGTGACAGGAACAATGAAGGAAGTTGAAGTAACTCCTCAGCCACACATGCCGTTGTTGGGGCAGGCAAGGGGTCGGCAGAAAAATAAAATATTGGACAAGTTGCTATCTATTCTGTGGTTGCAACATGACATGGACGTGGGGAAAATAGAAACAGCCAGTCTGGTGGAGGTAAGGTTAAAGAAAGGAGCAGTTCCACCTAGGAGACCACAATATCCCTTAAGACCGGAAGCAGAGGAAGGTATAGTGCCGACAATACAGGGACTGTTAGCGGCAGGAGTGCTTAAGAGAGTAAACAGCCCCTGCAATACTCCGCTGTTGCCTGTCCCAAAAGCGGACAGGTCTAAATGGAGGCTGGTGCATGTCTTACAAGCAGTGAATGAGGTAGTGGAGGATTTGGCAGCAGTGGTCCCGAATCCACACACACTGCTGACTAATATCCCGCCAGAAGCAAGCTACTTTTCAGTAATTGATTTGTGTTCGGCTTTCTTCAGCATTCCCCTAGCCGAACAGTGTCAGTATTTGTTTGCATTTACATACAGAGGCAACCAGTACACCTACACTAGAATGCCACAAGGATTTAAGCATTCGCCACATGTTTTTAATAAAGTATTGAAGGAAGATTTGGATGGCATTTCAAATTTGGAAAGTACACTGATACAGTATGTGGATGATTTGTTGATTTGTTCTGAAAGTGAAGAGCAGTGTGAATGGGATACTGTGATACTTTTAGAGAAACTGGCGTATGGAGGGCATAAAGTATCTAAGAAAAAGCTGCAATTTTGTAAGCAGCAGGTGGAATATTTAGGAAGGATGGTATCTAAAGGAGTAAAGGCAGTAGCGCCGAGTCAGATTGAGGCGATAACGAAGGCTCCAAAGCCCCAAACAGTAGGGTAGATGATGACGTTTTTGGGAATGACAGGATATAGCTCAGATTGGATTGGAGAATATGCTGAGATTGTGGCACCTTTGAGAAAGATAATGAAAGAAGCAGGACATACAAATTTGAAGAACGGCTTACAGTGGAATGGAGAGGCGGAGATAGCTTTCAATACTATTAAGCAGGAATTGCAGTCAGCACCAGCATTAGCTTTGCCTGACTACGAGAAGGTTTTTCATTTGTATGTATCCAACCGACAGGAGGGTTATGTCACAGCGGTACTAACACAAGAGACAGGCACAGGAAAAGCAAAGCAGCCAGGAAAGCGTCTGGGTGTACATCAGTTATTATTGCACCCCAGGTAAGCCTAGAGCCGGAACCCATGATAGAGGACCTGGTTGAAATGCAAGGTAGGGCAACGTTGGCAGAACAGACGTTGGAGGTGATGGGGGGGCCAAGCAGAACTTAGAAGGCCTGTGGAGCACAGAGGATGGTTTGTGGGTAGCTCCTACTCCTTTGTTGACTATCCTAATTTCAGCAGCACATGGAGTGGACCATTGTGCAAGGGGGGAAGTAATAAGGAAAATAAAAAAGGATGGTTTCTGGTCGCCTTACTTACAGGCTTTGGTAGACTATATTTTAGCACAGTGTAAGGTTTGTGCACAGAATAATGTTCGAAGGGAGCTTGCAACCCCAATAGGTCACATACCCGTGCCTGAAGGACCATTTTGACATCTGGTGATCGACTACGTAGATATGATAAAGACGGTAAGAGGGAAAAGATACATTCTGGTGGTAATTGACAGGTTCAGCAGATGGGTAGAGGCAATACCCTCGAAGGATCAAGGGGCAGGAACAGTGGTAAAGTTCCTGACAAATGAAGTGATCCCAAGATTTGGAATACCTATGGAAATCAGCTCGGACAACGGTTCGGCCTTCATCCAAAAGGTGGTCAAATTGGTATTACAAGTACTGAGAATAAAACAAAGGTTTGGATGTGTGTACCACCCACAGTCACAGGGCATGGTGGAAAGAATCAATGGCACTCTGAAGGCCAAACTAAACAAAATTTGTGCAGACACTAAACTTAATTGGGTCGATGTTTTACTGTTAGCATTAATGAGTTACCATATGCAAACTAATCGAGTGACATGCCTGACACCGCATGAGATGCTCACTGGGAAGCTATCATACCTGTGATTGGGGTAAGCAAAAATGTTGAATGGATAAATTATATATACTACAATCAACAGAGTTTCATCAACTACACCGATGATGCACTGGAGGCCTTAGGGTAACAGCTGGATGCAACTAGCAGGATGGCGTGGCAAAACAGACAGGTACTGGATTGGCTTTTGGCAGAAAAAGGGGGGGTGTGTGTGTGATGTTTGGAGATCAATGCTGCACTTTCATACCGAACAATACTAGCCCAGAAGGGTCTTTCACCAGAGCAATGAATAAATTAAAGGATCTGCGGAAGAAGGTCAAACAGAATGCAGGATTTGTGCATCAGTGGTTTGACTGGTTAGAAAGCTAACTAGGGGGATGGGGTGCGTGGCTGATTAAATTGGCAATGACTGCAGGCATTGTGCTGATAAGTTGTGCATTTATTATGTGCTGTTTTTTTTTCCATGTCTCAAAACTTTGATAATGCGTGCGACAGCAAAACAATTCCCGATGCTCCTGGAAATTATTGAATCTGACCCTAGACAAGGAGAAAAGCCGATGATGTACTGTTACAGTCTGCACGATGCATCAAGCGGACTGGAAGGTGTTAATAATGTGGACACTAGTCTGTAAGGGTGTCTGAGTCTTTTTTTCCTGTCTCAGCTATGGAGGGACAGGTTTTTGGCTCAACAGCCTAGGATAACAGAGAGAGATCATTTTGAGCTCCGAGTATGGAAATTGTAGTTGACCCAAATTTGGGATTAAAATGCTGGACTTTATTTTGGCTTTGGTGCACGGCCTCTGAGTGTTCTCTTTCTGTGTGAGACCCTGTGGGTCTCAAAGGGGGGATTATATTGAGAAATATACCTGATCTAATCATTATATATACCTGAACTATAATCACTATGTATTAGCTATTTACTATACTATGTAATCACTTCTAGGTACCGAATATTAATATGTATTATTTTACTAGGCACATTTTGCTATGTGTTGTTTTCACTAGATACTTTGTACTCTCTTAGCTGCATATTATGACACTTACAGAACACCTGCTTGTTTTGCAACACTATTAGCTGCGATGTATCCCATGTATTACACTCAGCCTTTGTTTAGTACGAGATAACGGTGGCGGACAGGATGCTGCGAGCAGGAATGTAATGTGAGGGAGGTTGTCTGAAAAACATAATCTTGGCCACGAATAAGGCCCCAATGCGAACGGGTGAAAAACAGTGGTGACGTACCGCGGGCTAGGCAAGAGCGATTAATTAATTCATATATAGATGATATGCAATTAAACTTGATTGGGTATGGCGATGAAACCGAAATGTAACTGAGATAAGAAATTACTATAAAGAATGCTGTTCACCGGAGCTCGGTGGGCTTTCGGTGACAAGTTCATTGATTGCCTCAGCCTTTGTTTGCAAATAAAGGTTTAATTTTCTTGAAGAATTGTCTGTGTCTCCAAGTCATTTCAAGTAACCACGACATGGACTGCAGTTAGCAAGAAAGTTCCACGTTTTGACAAAATCATGAATGAGAAGCAGGAGCAAAGAAGTCATTGAATTTTATGTTCACAATTGGGATTGATTTTACTGTTTACAAATTTTTCTGAATAAATTAGAATCTAATTGCTCAATTTATATTTGCATTTTATGCACTGAGTTAAAAGCTTATTTTTTTAAGTTCAATTCGTTCACCCGCAGTATTGTATGTGGTTCAATTCGTGGTTCAGAAATTAGAAATTAGACTTATTCATCTTCAAATGTGATAATTACTTTTGTAGGGGGTGCGAACATTAATCAAACATTTCCTAGAGGTGTGGGGCATATAAAAGGCTGGGAACCACTGGATTAAAGAATAGCGGAGAGGTCAATACTTTTGGGGACCATTGAGTTAGACTGGAGAAAGTGCAAGAGAAATTGTAAGAGGGTTTCATGAATGCAGCTGTTGCGATGTCACAGAAGGTTTCTTTTGTGTGCCTGCAGCCAGATCAAAGCAAGGAACAGATGGAATAGATGTGGGAGGGTAAAGGAGTTGATATAGTACAGCTGTGGCCTATTGGAATATGGTTGGAGGCAATGCACAAAAAAGGTGTCGGGGAGTGGGGGGAAGAAACACAGGTGAAGGTCACAGCAGACACACAATCTCTCACCCACTCAGCAACCAGACTGATAAATCTGATTGTCAATCAGATCAAAGAGATGGTGAAGTCAACTTCTCGGATGTCTTAAAAAGTTGCGGCGATGGCCCCCACTGCCAGCACCCCACAAATGTATACACCAGTATTGTTAGGCGGCTGGCAATGCGCTTTGTTAGATGACAAGGGGCATCGGTATCAATAACTGACCTACCCTTGCCAACAACCAGACAGGATATTTATATTACTGATGTATGAGGGAAAACGGGGAAAACAGAAAGATCCAAGTCGCAGGTACTCGGATGCGGGAGAGTGCAGCTCCCAGTGTATTTCTGGGTCTGTCCAGATAATGAGGGCACTATCTATGAACTAGATATCCCAAGGAAAGCAGAGGCCAGTATAGATTCAGGAAGGGGGAGAATTATTGTTGATAAGACAGGGGAAGTGAACATGTCTAAACAACAGAGAATACAACATAGACAGCGTAGCTGCACTGACAGCTGTTCTGTGTATAGTGAAGGAACGAAAACACTCAGAAACTGTGTCAACTACTAACTTGCCTATATGGCCAGTAAAAAAGCCCAAAGGATCATATCGGTTAACAATAGAGTATACCGTCCTTAATAGCACTACGCTGAGAAAGCATCCCATTGCGAGCCCAGCAACAATCCCGAATGGCCTGTCTCCACAACATAAACTTTTTTGATTCCTGGATTTCACTAATGGGTGTTAGGGGCTCTCCTCGGCCTGGGTTGATGTATTACCGGGAGTCCTGATGAGATTGCGGGTAACCCCAAACTGCACGTTGGTTCTCAGCTGCTATGAATTATTGATGGAGCAAGCAATGCCACTCCCTTATGGGGTAATTACGGGCTGAGGTGAGTCTGGGCCTTACCGGGATAGAATGACACAGTATGTGAAAGATTTGTGTAATCAACTTAAAGTGTTCAAGGATCGAACAGAACAATAGCAGCACACTACTGATCAGAGAGAGCCGGAGGGAAAGGAATTCCCAACCCCACTCCTGTTTCCCTTTCTAACCTTATCATCTCCGTCTGTTGCTCCTCACCCTTTTCATTCTTCCATGGTCTTCTGTCCTGTCCTATCAGATTACCCCTTCTTCAGCTCTATCTCTTTCACAATCAACTTTGCATCCCGACTACACCCCCTTCCCCAATTTTCCGGTCACCTGCCACTTCCTACCCTCACCCCAGTGTAGTGTGGCTGACATGCCTCCTTCATTATTGCTTGAAAAGTTGGACCTATCCTCAAAATGTGGACATCCAGGAATTTAAAGCAGCTCACTCATCCCACCATTGACTCTAGAATGAGGACTGGTGCATGAACTTTCAAATTCCTCTTCCTGAAATCCAGTCAATGCTTTGGCTTTACTGACATTGAGCACGCTTGTTGTTACAACACCTCTCAACCAGCTGATCTGTCTCATTTGAGATTACCTCCTCAGAGCCACCTGAGTCCTTGCTAAAATCAGTTGTGTCATCTGGGTGCTAATCGATAGAGTTTGAGAAGTAGATAGCCACACTATCATGAATGAAAGGAGAGTAGAGCAGCAAGCTGAGCATCCATCCTTGAAGTGCTTTTGTGTTGATTGTTAGTGACGTGGAGATGGTATCACTGATCTGTATTGACTGTTGTCTCCTATTAAGGAAGTTAAGGGTCTGTTTACAGATGTAGGTGTAGGTGTAGGTTTGTTGATTCATACTGAGGAGATAGTGAACACAAAGCTGCTATTGACAAACATGAACTTAATGTATGCTTTGCTGCTGTCTAGGTGCTCCAGAGCAGACTGAGTTGCAAGTGAGATTGCACCTGCAGTAGATATATTGTGATAGTAGACAAATTTCATTGGGTCCAAATCCTTGCAATGGCAGGAGTTAATTCTGTCTATCACAAACCTCTGGAAGCACTTCATTGTGGCAGATGTACACTAATTGCTACCTGTCAATAGTTGTTAAGGTTTCACCCTATTCATCTTATGCACCTTTATAATTCTTTGGTTTTGAAGCAGCTGGGAACCTCAGTTTACAGCAGTAAGAGGTTGAATATATACTAGAAAATGTTATTGGTGTCAGCTAAGGTTGACTCATCCTCCTCTTGGTGTTCTCAGTGTGGGATGAAGTTCTGTTATGTTTCCCAAGTCACTGCCATGAACATCTGCATTGTGTCTCCACCATGTTACTGCTCACATCCCTTTCCAACCTACTCTGGCTAGCTCCTACACTATCTTATGACTCTTTAGTTACCCTTACTCAACTCTAATTCTGTTATGTCTATTTTCAGCCTCTCCTTCTTAAACTGTGGATGCAACCTCATTTATTATGGTCACTGCAGCATCAGAGTTCCTTTACCATAAGCTTTCTATTCATGTCGGTCTCGTTTCACAGCAGCAAATCGAGCACTGACTGTTCCCTACTGAGCTCTACTGCAAGCTGCTCTGAAAAGCCATCCAAAGTTATTTCTCCTGTGGGCAACCAGCAACTTGATATTACTAGTTTACATGTGTATTAAAATCCCCCTTTGTCACAGTGTTAGTGTTTGTTCTACATACCTGCTCTATCTCCTGGTGTATTCTGTACCCCAATTCTTCAATGTCTATCCATAAAGGGTATTTCAACTTTGTGGTCTTCAGCTCTACCCATAGAAGTTCTACATCTTCTGATCATATGATTGCTTCTTGCCACTGAATTAATTTTAAATTTTACAAGTAGAGTTACTACTCCCCCCCCCCCTCACTTCTCACCTGCTCATCTTTTAGACAGGATGCATATCCTTGGATATTCAGCTCTCTGCTCTTATCCTCTTTCAGCCATGACTCCATGATCACCATGACACCATACCAACTTTTTGAATTGTACTATAAACTCATTTACTTCAGCTCAGATACTGCGCTCTTTCAAATGCAACACTCGCCGTCATGTATTCACTGACTCCCAACACAAAGACATCCCCATGTTGCCTGAAATTAAATTCCTAACGCTGTGGCTTATTTTTTTCATTATGAAGACCTTAACCTCTTCAATGCTCTGCATTAGCTTGATTCACAATGTTTATACTGCAGTTACTCCTTCCCACCCACCATTTATTTTAAAGTCCTGTCTACAGCTCTAGTTATGTTATTGTCCAGTATTTTGATCTCAGCATGATACAAGATTCATGATTCATGATCCTAATAGAACAGCTATTTCCTGCCCCTGTATTGATGTGAGTGTCCTAAAATTTAAAACCCACTTTATTCCTTGGGTCCCACTCATAACCAGTCAGCAGAACCTTTTGTTCTGTCTATATCATTGAAGCATGGCAACTGGATACTTTTCTTCCTGCTCAAAAATCTTCTACTAAGCAGATGAGATGTCCCGAACCCAGGCACCATGGTCAATGAATCTTGGTCCCAGTGACAGAAAACTCTGTCCGTTCCTGAGATTATACCACCTGCAATTACAACTACATTTCTTTACTTTCTCCCCTCGTGAATGGCTCCCTGAACCACAGTGCTCTGGTTAGGTTGCTCAGCCTTTCAGTTGCCCCCATATTCAACTGCACAGGAAAAATATTTCAAACCTGTTAGAAAACTCTCACATGTAGGCTCCTTCAACATCTCCTGGATTCTCTACCTCCCTCACTCACAGTCACACCCATCTGGCCCTGACCACTTCCCGTTGCATTGCAGTGTTAGAATCTGTTTTTCCTAAGCAGTTAGAGGAATAGGTGGAGAGAACAGTTTAGCCATTTGGAAGTTCCCTCACTAACATATATGCAGCTTGGATACTGTTATGGAGAGAATGATCATTCTAAGTCCAGCTCCAGAGATGGGTCTGTGGCACCATATCTGCCTCTGTGACTAAGAAGGGAAAGGTGACATCAGGCAGAGCAATATCAAAATGAAACTTGACTCTAAGGAGCACAGATAGACGTTACTGTCACCACAGTCAAGACTTCAGAATGATGTGTTGCCTTCCTGGTCTCGCAGTGGGTAGAGAATATTCTAACAGAGGAGGGGTGAGCACTTGGAAGCTGTAGTCCCGAATGGTACCAAAGACATTGGCTGGAGTGTGGATGAGGTCCTGTCAGATGATTTTAGGGAGCTAGGTAGAAAAATAAATAGCAGGGTTATAATCTCGGGATTACTAAAAATAGATTTGTGCTATAAAATATGTCGTAAAGGAGTGGTGTGAGAGGGAGAGCATCATATTTTTGAATTATTAGGCTTTCTTACATAGGCATCTTACTCAAACCTCTCTACCAAACCCTGTCCTTTCAGAGACTACCCACTCTAATAGTGGCTGCTCCACTGAACCTGCCTCACTTTTAATCAAAACTTTCTCCGACACATTCAGACTCAGGCTCCTCCCACCCACTGCTAATGTGCTGATAAAGAATAATCTGCTCCAATGATATGATTGTATACTGCTCCCATTCCTTATAAAAAAAATTACATTCAACAAAAGTTAATACATTCATGAATAGTTACATTGTTAATATTAAAAGGGTTCGTATGCATTTATTATACAGGACACAAGAATTGAGATTATGTTTGTTGGGTCAATTGACAACATTGAACTGAAGCTGTTGAGCATCTTTCATTGGAGTCTGCTACTCATCTGATATTCTGCTGTGGGAGAGAGAACAGTCAGAGGTTGTGGTACATATTGGCACCAATGACATAGGTAGGAAAAGGGAAGAGGTCCTGAAAAAAGACTACAGGCAGATAGGAAGGAAGTTGAGAAGCAGGACCGCAAAGGTAGTAATCTCAGGATTACTGCCTGTGCCACGTAACAGTGAGAATAGGAATAAGATGAGGTCGAGGATAAATGTGTGGCTGAGGGATTGGAGCAGGGGGCAGGAATTCAGATTTCTGGATCATTGGGACCTCTTTTGGGGTAGGTGTGACCTGTACAAAAAGGAAGGGTTGCACTTGAATCCCAGGGGGACCAATATCCTGGCAGGGAGGTTTGCTACTGGGGAGAGTTTAAACTGGAATTGTTGGGGGGGGGGGTGGGAACCGAATTGAAGAGACTGGAGAAGCTTGTAGACAGTACAAGAGGGAGGATAAGCAGGTGATAGAGAAGGGACGTGCTCAGACCAAAGGTTTGAGATGTTTCTATTTTAACACAAGGAGTGTTGTGAACAAAGCGGATGAGCTTAGAGCGTGGATCAGTACTTGGAGATATGATATGGTGGCCATTACAGAGGCTTGGATGGCTCAGGGACAGGAATGGTTATTTCAAGTGCCGGGTTTTAGATGTTTCAGAAAGAACAGGGAGGGAGGTGAAAGAGGTGGGGGTGTGGTGCTGTTGATCAGAGATAGTGTCACGGCTGCAGAAAAAGAGGATTGTCTACAGAGTCCCTGTGGGTGGAGTTTAGGAACAGGAAAGGGTCATTAACTTTACTGGGTGGTTTTTTATAGGCCACCCAATAGTAACAGGGATATCGAGGAGCAGCTGGGGAAACAGATCCTGGAAAGGTGTAATAATAAGAGTTGTCGTGATGAGAGATTTTAATTTCCCAAATATCAATTGGCATCTCCCTAGAGCAAGAGGTTTAGAAGGGCTTGAGTTTATTAGGTGTCTTCAGGAAGGATTCTTGACACAGTGTGTAGATAAGCCTACAAGAGGAGAGGTTGTACTTGATCTGGTATTGGGAAATGAACCTGGTCAGGTGTCAGATCTCTCAGTGGGGGAGCATTTTGGAGATAGTGATCATAACTCTATCTCCTTTACAATAGCATTGGAGAGAGTTAGAAAAGCATTTAATTGGAGTAAGGGGAATTATGAGGCTATCAGGCAGGAAATTGGAGGCTTAAATTAGAAATAGATGTTCTCAGGGAAAAGTATGGAAGAAATGTGGCAAATATTCAGGGGATGTTTTTGTAGAGTTCTGTATAGGTACATTCCAATGAGACAAGGAAGTTATGGTAGGGTACAGGAACCGTGGTGAACAAAGGCTGTAATAAATCTAGTCAAGAAGGAAAGAAAAGCTTACAAAAGGTTCAAAGAGCTTGGTACTGTTAGAGATCTAGAAGATTATAAGGATACTAGGAAGGAGCTTAAGAAGGAAGTTAGGAGAGCCAGAAAGAGCCATGAGAAGGCCTTGGTGGGCAGGATTAAGGAAAACCCCAAGACATTTTACAAGTATGTGAAGAGCAAGAGGATAAGACGTGAAAGAATAGGACCTATCAAGTGTGACAGTAGGAAAGTGTTTATGGAACTGGAGGAAATAGCAGAGGTACTTAATGAATATTAAGTATTCATGATGGAAAATGATCTTTGTGATTGTAGTGATGACTTGCAGCAGACTGAAAAGCTTGAGCATGTAGATATTAAGAAAGAGGATGTGCTGGAGATCTTGGGAAGTATCAAGTTGGATAAGTTGCTGGGACCTGACGAGATGTAACCCAGGCTACTGTGGGAGTCGAGGGAGGAGATTGCTGAGCCACTGGTGATGATCATTGCAACATAATTGGGACAGGAGAGGTTCCGGAGGATTGGAGGGCGGCAGATGTTGTTCCCTTATTCAAGAAAGGGAGTAGAGATATCCCAGGAATTTATAGACCAGAGAGTCTTACCTCAGTGGTTGGTAAGTTGATGTAGAAGATCCTCAGAGGCAGGGTTTATGAACATCTGGAGAGGTATATTATGTTTAGGAATAGTCAGCATGGCTTTGTCAAGGGCAGGTCATGCCTTACAAGCCCAATTGCATTTTTTGAGCATGTGACCAAACACATTGATGAAGGAAGAGCAGTAGATGTAGTGTATATGGATTTCAGCAAGGCATTTGACAAGGTACCCCATGCAAGGCTTATTGAGAAAGTAAGGAGGCATGGGATCTAAGGGGACATTGCTTTGTGGATCCTGAACTAGCTTGCCCACAGAAGGCAAAGAGTGGCTGTAGATAGGTCATATTCTGCATGGAGGTCGGTCACCAGTGGGGTGCCTCTGGGATCTGTTCTGGGACGCTTACTCTTCATGATTTTTATAAATGACCTGGATAAGGAAGTGAAGGAATGGGTTAGTAAGTTTGCTGATGACACAAAGGTTGGAGGTGTTGTGGGTAATATGGAGGGCTGTCAGAGGTTACAGCGGGACATTGATAGGATGCAAAACTGGGCTGAGAAGTGGCAGATGGAGTTCAACCCAGATAACTCTGAAGTGGTTCATTTTGGTAGGTCAAATATGATTGCAGAGTTTAGTATTAATGGTAAGACTCTTGGCAGTGTGGAGGATCAGAGGGATTTTGGGGTCCAAGTCCATAGGACGCTCAAAGCAGCTGCACAGGTTGACTCTGTGGTTAAGGAGGTATAAGGGGTATTGGCCTTCATCAATCGTGGAATTGAATTTAGGAGCCGAGAGGTAATGTTGCAGCAATATAGGACCCCACTATATAGACCCCACTCACTAGAGGAAGGATGTGGAAACCATAGAAAGGGGGCAGAGGAGATTTACAAGGAAGTAGCCTGGATTGGGGAGCGTGCCTTATGAAAATGGTTGAGTGAACTCGGCCGTTTCTCCTTGGAGCGACGGAGGATGAGCGGTGACCTGATTGAGGTGTATAAGATGAGGAGAGGCATTGATCGTGTGGATAGTCAGAGGCTTTTTCTTAAGGCTGAAATGGTTGCCACAAGAGGACACAGGTTTAAGGTGCTGGGGAGTCAGGGGTACAGAGGAGATGTCAGGGGTAAGTTTTTTACGCAGAGAGTGGTGAGTGCGTGGAATGGGCTGCTGGCAGTGGTGGTGGAGGCAGATATGATAGGGTCTTTTAAGAGACACCTGGACAGGTACATGGAGCTTAGAAAAGTAGAGGGCTATGGGTGAGCCGAGTAATTTCTAAGGTAGGGACATGTGTGGCACCACTTTGTGGGCCGAAGGGCCTGTATTGTGCTGTAGGTTTTCTATGTAACTCAATCCCACCATTGATGAAGGCTAATGCACCGTATGCCAGCAGCTTTAAGTGTCCTATGGACTCGGACCCCAGAATCTCTCTGATCCTTCACACTGCCAAGAGTCTTGCCATTAATACTATATTCTGCTTATAAGCTTATTGTTGAAGCTTTGCACTGGATGGGTGTTGGTGCCATTTTGTGGGCCTCATTACAGACCTAAATACAGGTTTCAGTTCTCTTGTTGAGAATGACAAGGCTGGGACTGACCCATTGTTATTCTAAAGTGAGTAAATCAAGCAGACCCTCTTTCCCCAATATTATCTAACATGGTTTCAGACACTTGTAGGGCTCTGAGTATCACTAACTGTGGTGTTAACTGTTCAGGCTAACAAAATAGCTTCTCTGTAATATTACTTAATGCTGTAATGGGTTTTGGTGTCTGGAGTGTTTGGGTTATGACTGCAAATAAGGGGGGGAACTAACCAAAGGAGAATTGTTATGCTATCTTGTAAGTGTAAGCTGAGCAGGTGTTCGTGGTCTTCTCGGGAGGTGTGCGAAGAGGACGGACGTGCGAGGAGCAGACAGCGGTTCCAGGGCGGCGGATACTGGACAGCAGCGGTTTGGATGGTGGCCGAAGCTCGGAAGGTGGATATAGATGGAACCGGGGGCGTGAGCTGCAACATATTAAAATATTATGTGCACTAACGGATAAACTTACTGATTTGGCGCCTTTAGGTTGTCTGTTTCTACTAATGCATTCTTTTATATTCATCAGATAGGGATGGGTCTGGTGCCATCTACTGGCAATAAGTCATGTACAGCCCCAGCCTTTGCTGATGATGCTGTGCTGCAGAGTGATTCTCACAAGGGCTTGGTCAGGAACCTCAAAGTCTTGGAAATCTTCTGTATGAAGTCTGGCCTTGAGGTTAATCTCAACAAGACTGATGGCTTTTATATGGAATGCAAGGTAAAAACATTCCTATTTAATTATGTCTATAAACTTTTTAATGGAGGTGAAGTATATTTATTCCTTGTAACATAGAAAAGTATTTTGGTGCTAGGATCAACCCCTGGATTGGGTGTTCCAGACAAGACAGGATAATTAAACTCAAGGAATGGGGTATGAACATCCTGAGCACTAGGCTCCAACCTGCCCAAAAGATTCGCATTTTTAAGACCTACTCCATCTCTATGACTTTATGATTCATTAATACTTCGTCAGGCTTTCCAGAACATTCTATCCAAACTGGGTGGAGCAGTCTGGGGCCTCGTGAAGGACATTTTACAACTCCTCTTCAGTTGTAATGATGGTATCTTATATTCTAGGTATAGAGATGATAGCTTGAAAATCCCCCAAATTCAAAACTCAATTTCCATGGGCCAAGATTAAAAAATATGAGAATTTTATGAATTCAAAGATTGGTATGGTAAGATTGAGTATCAGATTTGCTGGAATCCACATGGGTGAGAAAATTGGAAGATACAAACAATTAAAATATCTTAATGCCACTAGCCATTTAGGAGATGTGGTGAGAAGTGAGGAGGACAATATCGATATAGAAGTAAATAGGAATAATTGTCAGTCAGTGGTGTGGCAAGGTGATCAAGGGATTGAATTTTGTTGCTTTTGTAACAACTCCCAGTCCAATAGCTAGCTGAGGTGCTTTATGCCTTTTAGGCAGTCTAATTATATAACTGGCCTGATCCTCTGGTCAAACTTGGACACAGTTAAGAACATCCACACTCTGGCCAGAACCCACAGAGTCTAGAGAATGCAGGAAATGTGGTCTGGCCAGAGAAACCATCAGAAACATTTCAAGAGCATGCCTGTCCGTGAAGCTACCAAACATCCAGCATCATAATAAGATCCTGGATATGCTCTGTAATAAATGGTGCTTGTTTGGCTTTACTGTCCGAAAAGAACAGCAATTCCTTGATGAGGAAGGTCATGCCTGGATTCTAGATTTTGTCTTCATTAAGAATGACAGAGACACAGCTGTGGATGTGTCCGTTCATTTCAAAAACAACAACGGTTCTCTGTAGAAAAATCTCCAAAGTACTGTCACTTTGAAGGGCACTTTAAAGGGCAACGTTAAAGTTGCCTGGGTCGAGTATTTCAGATTTATTGATGGTGTCTGTGGCTCGTGATTTCAAGTGAACAAACTTGTTCTGGAAAATCCTCAGACTCAGCAGGAACACGGATTACCTGTTCTGTACTAAGAGTGACCTTTGACATTGTAGGGATTTTTATCGATCCTTACTTTCTTGCGTTTCCGGATTGCATGGGTTGTTGTGTCATGGATTGCAGTGTCTGCAAGAGTTCTATGTTATCGTTAATACTCTCTCCGTTTTACCGATTATTTAATATATTGTGAGCCTCGGGGCCTCCTAGGCAGTGACCAATTAGAGCTGAATGCATTCACTATCAGGTCTTTAGTGATGATCATAGGCTTAATGGAGTAGCCATCAGATTTGTGAAACAGTGTAAACCAACAGCTTGTGGAAATGATTAATATTTCAGACACATCATGACTTTGTGGCACTGCTCATTAAGACCCATCACCCAGATGATGTCTTTAACAAAATAATGTCTCTATCCTGGCAATTTAAAACCAACCCGTTTTCTCTATTTTCCAGTTGTACAAAAGGTTCTTCCACTTGAAATGCTAATAAAATCTCTTTTTCCATGGAGCTTGCCTAACCTGTGGTTTCCAGCATTTCCCGGTTTTATTTCAGACTTGCAGCACCTGTTTTTGGTTTTCATGTTTTGTTAGAAACATAGAAAAACATACAGCACAATAAAGGCCCCTCAGCCCACAAAGCTGTGCCGAAAATGTCCCTACCAGGCTTTACGCATAGCTCCATGTAGCCATCCAGAGTCTCTTAAAAGACCCTGTTGTATCCGCCTCCACCACCGTCACTGACAGCCCATTCCACACACTCACCACTCTCTACGTAAAAAAGCTTACCCGTAACATCTCCTCTGTACCAGCTTCCAAGCACTTTAAAACTATGCCCTCTTGTGCTAGCCATTTCAACCCTGGGGAAAAGCCTCTGACTATCGATACAATCAATACTTCTCATTATCTTGTACACTTCTATCAAATCACCTCTCATCTTTTGTTTCTCCAAGGAGAAAAGGTCGAGTTCATTCAACCTATCCTCATAAGGCCTACTCCCCAATCCAGGCAACATCCTTGTAAATTTCCTCTGCACCCTTTCAATGGATTCCACGTCCTTCCTATAGTGAGGCGACCAAAACTGAGCACAGTAATCCAAGTGGGGTCTGACCAGGGTCCTATATAGCTGCAACAATACCTCTTGGCTCTTAAACTCAATCCCACGATTGATGAAGGCCAATGCACCATACGTCTTCTTAATCACAGAGTAAATCTGCATAGCAGATTTGAGTGTCCTTTGGACTCAGACCCCAAGATCCCTCTGATTCTCCACACTGCCAAGAGTCTTACCATTAATACTAGATTCTGCCATCATATTTGACCTTCCAAAATGAACCACCTCACACTTATCTGGGTTGAATTCCAACTGCCACTTTTCAGCCCAGTTTTGCATACTATCAATATCACGTTGTAAACTCTGACAGCCTTCCACACTATCGACAACACACCCAACCTTTGTGTCATCAGCAAATTTACTAACCCATCCCTCCAGTTCCTCATCCAGGTCATTTATAAAAACCCTGCCTCTCAGGATCTTCTCCATCAACTTACCAACAACTGAATAAGACTCACTGGTCTATAATTTTCTGGGCTATCTCTACTCCCTGTTTTGAATAGGGAACAACATCCGCAACCCTCCAGTTCTCCGGAACCTCTCCTGTCCCCATTGATGTTGCAAAGATCATCCTCAGAGGCTCAACAATCTCCTCCATTGCTTCCCACAGTAGCCTGGGGTACATCCTGTCCAGTCCTGGTGAATTATCGAACTTGATGCTTTCCAAAAGCTCCAGCACATCCTCTTTCTTAATATCTACATTCTCAAGCTTTTCAGTCCACTGGAAGTCATCCCTACAATCGCCAAGATCCTTTTCCATAGTGAATACTAAAACAAAGTATTCATTATGTACGTCTGCTATTTCCTCCGGTTCCATACGCATTATTCCATTATCACACTTGATTGATTCTATTCTCTCATATCTTATCCTCTTGCTCTTCACATACTTGTAGAATGCCTTGGTGTTTTCCTTAATCCAGTCAGCCAAGGCCTTCTCATGGCCCCTTCTGGCTCTCCTAATTTCATTTTTAAGCTCCTTCCTGCCAGCCTTATAATCTTCTAGATTCCTAACATTACCTAGGTTTCTGAACCTTTCATAAGCTCTTCTTTTCTTCTTGACTAGATTTACAACAGCCTTTGTGCACCATGGATCTTGTACCCTACCATTCTTTCCATGTCTCATTGCAAGGAAACTACTCAGAACCCCACACAAATATCATCTGATCATTCACCATATATCTTCGGTACGTTTCCCTGAGAAAATCTATTTCCAATTGATCCTTACAAGTTCCTGCCTGATATCCTGATAGTTACTTCACATCTGATTAAAAATTCCTTTCACACCGATCATTCTCGCTTAACATTGAATTGCTCCTGTTTCTGCCAGCTCATGTTGTTTTGTTTTCCAACCTGAACCATTATTCGCTAAATCTTTGACCTCGTGATATTTGTGATCATCAAAGTGAAAAACCTGAAATGCAAGAAATCTGAAACAAAGGAGATAATGACGGAAATCTTCAGCAGGTTTGGCAGCTTTTGTGGAGAGAGACACAGAGTTAGTGTTTCAGATCAACAACCTTTCATGACTATGGCAACACACACAAAATACTGCAGGAACCAGCATGTCAGGCAGCATCTATGGAGAGGAATAAGTGGTCTTACATCACCATTTTCTGTTTTCTCATTTCCAAATCCTGTTTCTGTTTTCCCATTTTCTATTTTCACATTCCCAGTTCTCATTGAATTCTGTTGATTGGAAATGTTGTCTGAGCTGCTAGCAACACCTTATGTATATTCCATCTGGGTGGCCTCCAGCTCAATGACATGAATATCATTTTCTACTTCTGGTAAAAAAAATTCCCTCCTCCTCTCCTCCTCTTCTCCACTCTGTTCTCTTTCCTCCTCTCAGCTGCCTATCACATCCTCCTTCCTTTTCTCCTGAGCTTCACTGTCCTATCCTATCAGATTCCTTCCTTTCCAGCCCTTTATCATTGCTACCAACCCACTTTCACCTATCACCTAGCTAGCCTCATTCCCCTCCCCACACCTTTCTATTCTGGTATATTCCATCCTTCCTTTCCAGTCCTGAAAGAGTTTCGGGATGAAAGATCAACTCTTTATTCATATCCATAGATAATGCCTGACCTGCTGAGACCTTCAGCATTTTGTGTGAGTTGCTTTGTTTCTGCTTTTCATTTACAACCAATAGCTGACTTCCTCTCACAGGAAGTTACAGGAGTTACAAGCAGAGCACACTGGGTGTGTCAGATATGCTAACAAGGTTTGTACTTCAGATATAAAGTCAAACAATTCCCGGAACATCCTTTCATTCACACAGAGTGGCATGAGTGAATCCCACTTAAAACAGGTAGGTGCCAATGAATTTTAATATGTTTTCTCTGAATTATGTTGGGATTTCTTTTCATTTTGGGAAAATGTGTTTTATTTTTCATGAACTTAATCTCTTTGGATACCATCAGCCAGTGAGCGAACTGGGGATAGATTCAAATTTGAGCAATTACCTGATCTGTTTTTACAACGCTTGGCAAAGAAAAACATTTTGACCATCAGGAATACTCTAATATCAATTTTGAGTGTTGATGCCCAGACATCACAAAAACAAAAAGCACAAAAAACATGTCATTAAGAAAAAGATGTTTAGTATATTAATATGACTCAGACATAGCTTTGGTTTTGTTTTGTTTTCTTTCACCATGTTTCTCATTAAAAGTATTAAAGAAATTAGAACAATCAGGAGTATTGAAGTAATACTGATGCTTCACTGAATTGGATCATTAATTTCTGGTTTCCATTCTACTTGTACTGCCAGACCCACGTTCCCCTGGTATGTTAAGCTGTATTTCAGATTTTCATCATCTCTTTTATCTCTCAAGCACCAAACACAGTCTGTACAGTTAACAAGCCAGTGCAGGTTGGGAGTGGTATGCATGTTTGCCTTGGTAATAGAACATGTTATATATCTCCCAGCCTCTGAGGGAACGAGCCGAGAACGAGAGAGAAGGAGCCGAAAAGCAAAGAGAGTATGAGGAGAGACGAGAACAGAGGGAACGTGACTTGGAGATGGAGAAGTTAAAGAAAGAGCGAAGAGATCTAGGGTTAGATCGAGAGGAGAGGTTTAATGTTAGTCGGGAGTTGAGGGTAGTACCTCCATTCGAAGAGTCAGATGTTGATAGTTATTTCTTCCTTTTTGAAAAGGTGGCAGTGAATCAGAAGTGGCCCAAAGAACAGTGGGTGGCGTTGTTACAAAGTGTGTTAAAGGGGAAGGCACAACGAGGAAGGGGAAGCGGAGAATTATGCCGAAGTAAAGGAGGCCATTCTCCGGAGTTACGAAGTAGTACCTGAGGCGTATAGACAAAGGTTCAGAAATTTACGGGAAGGGTGGAATCAAACGTATACCGAGCTAGCCCATGAAAAGGGTGTGCTCTTTGACCGTTGGTGCACCGCAGAACAGGTGGACGGGGATTATGGGCGTATCAGGGAGTTATTTTTGATTGAGGAATAAAAAGGGTGTGTTCCGGAGGAGATCCGGATGTATTTGAATGAGAAGCCGAAGAAATCCATCTCGGAAATTGCTAGGTTCGCAGATGAATATGGCAGATCAAGATGGCGGCGCGACGACGCAGGGCGCAGCGGCCACTCCAGTAAGGAATATCCGTTATCTGTAAGTAGGGGCCGTGCACAATCCTGATTTGATTGAGACGGATGTGTGAAGCACGGAGGAACATCTGGCGAAACTTCTGACATGCCTGTGCTGCTGACGCTGCTACTGAGCGATCGGAGAGATCTCCAGAGAGGAAGGCCCCGAATCCTCGGCTTTGCCTGTTGCTTGGTGGCCGGAGCCGGGGTTGAAGCACTCGGCAGAGATGGTGCTCGGTGCTCGGTGTCGGAGGGCTGGTCGGAGGCACGAAGTTGTCGGAAGTTTTCGGACGGACTCACAGTTGGCTGTGCTCGGGTGCTTCCAGAGGCTGCATCGGGAAGTTTTGCCACGTTGGAGGTTTCTTCCTTCTGCCATCTGCGTGAGATGATGGGCTATCTGGGACTTTGAGACTTTTTTTTTACCGTGCCCATGGTCTGCTCTTATCAAATTATGGTATTGCTTTGCACTGTTGTAACTGTATGTTATAATTATGTGGTTTTTTTGGTCAGTTAGTCTTGGTCTGTCTTGTGTTTATGTGATATCATACTGGAGGAACATTGAATTTCCCCTTGGGGATGAATAAAGTATCTATCTATCTATCTAACTCACAGGACAAAGTTTTCCTCACCAAAAGGTTACCCGAGAGACCGTGGGAACGACCGAGAAAGTCCGCCGGCTGAGGCAGAGGTCCCGCCGGGAGCTAGTGGTAAGGTTAAGGGGGAAAGGCCAGGCGGCCCGAGATTTCCGGGCTTGAACTGTTTTAATTGTGGGAAGGGAGGACATATTGTCTCTAGGTGTTTTGCTCCGAGAAAGGAGCCAGAAAAAGGGAGAACAGCGGTCCCTATCGGGTGTGTGGTGGTAATCAGTAAATCGACAAGAGAGCCCCGGGTAGACAGAGTACGAGAAGGGTCAGAGACTTGGCTGTCACCCGGAACCGTGTCTGTGAAGGGGGGAGACCCACCCATTCCTGTCCGAATCTGGCGAGACACCGGGGCGGAGCTGTCGTTGATCCGCCGTGAGATACTAGATTTCGGTTGGAGAAGGGGAATGGTCGCCGTGAAGGGGATAGGTACAAGAATAGAAATGGCGCCCCTACATCAGGTAATTATGGATTGTGAGCTGGTATCTGGACCAGTCGAAATAGGGGTGCCATCAGAATTCTCGAGAACTGACGTGGACGTCCTCCTCGGAAATGATTTAGCCGGGGGGAAGGATAGGACAAGGATGACACGGCCCAAACAGCCTGGGAGGATTGAAGCCCCGCCCCTCGCATCTCCAGTCTGTACCACAGGCGCGAGCATTCGCAGCCTGTCGAGAAAGGCAGCTGAGAAAGCGAGCAGTTTAAATCTGGCCAGTATTGATTTGGCCGAGACGGTCCTACCGACCCTGTACCACAAGGGTTCTGAGGGTGGTAAACCGAAGAGTAGTAAAGTGAAAGGGGTTAAGGGAGAGGAGTTAGAACTGCCCTTAGCGAAGAGAAAGGTGCTAGAGGTAGGAAATAAAGATGAGAGATGGAAAAAGCTGTTAAAAGGTCCAGAGTTGGACATGGATGATCTGTCAGGGGTGGCAGCCCTGTTTGAAGAAGTTGAGAGTTATCAAGGTGTTCCCAATAATGAGATGAAGGCAGTCCTAGATGAAAAGGATGCCATTACCTTGGAGAGGTCTGCTGGGTTGGCAGACGAGGTTGTTTCAGCCCGCGGGGTTGAGTTTACTCCAGAAGGGAATTGCCCAGAGAGGAACTGGGAGGATCAGAGGAATTTAGAATTTGAAAAGGGTACGGGTATTGAAAGCCTGGGAGAGGCAGATGTCCCGTTTGAGTGTGTCCAAGATGTGGATGCACGTGGCACTGAACCTAGTAATGGAGCTCAGAACAACTCTGAGGTATTTGATTCAGTTGCAAAGGAATGCAGTCCCTGTGGGTCAGATGGACTGGGTTCAGTGAAGACAGGATTACCCCTGGTAATTGGGGGAAAGGAGGGTTCCCAGGTGTTGGTACACGAAGGGGTGGTGAACCTTAAAGTGGAACTCGACTATGGGGGGATAAACATCATTATTGAAGGAAACGGGAAGTTTGTAGTTCCCAAATCGAATGAAGAAAATTTAAAGTTTAGATTGGTGTCAGAAGAAGCAACCAAGCTACAGAAACGAGGGCTTGGTAACTCGGTGCCTGCGCATCGATTACAGGTTGATTTGGAATGTAAAGGTGCCCCACCCGCTGTTGTTAATCAAGAGCGCGCTGTGAAAAAGCCGAAATTCAAATGCGGCCTGAGGGAAAGGTTCGAACTGAAACCCATCAGCCTGCATGGTCCTGACAAAAGGGCTAGTCGCCTGGGGAAAATTACAGAATTGGGTGGAAATGGTCTAAGTGGTGTTGATAAGATGACCCCGAGGAACGAGATGGGCAGGAGCTCACCACGCCAAATTACTCAAGTTCCTCACGGGGGGGGGGGGGGGGGACTCACCGGAAAAGAGGCGACGGTTAATGGGGATGACATTTTTAAACAGCAAAGCAAGTTGTACAGGGTTGTGCCAAAGCCTGTGCATAATAAAGACAGCCCCTTTGGAGACCTGCCTGTGAAGTGAAACGACCGAAACGATTAGTATTCGCATAAACTTTTGTAGATGCACCTAAGCTAAGATCACACCTCCTTAGTTTTGTTGCTGAAGAAAAAAAATAAATAGGTGGTTATTGAATTAAATTCTGATGCTACAAGATTTTTAGTACGGTACGCGATGTTAAGATATTAAAGAAAGTGACACTGTAATCGTTAACTGTTTAGATACTGACTTGAATGTATAACAGTAGTACTCTGTGAAAAGAAAAGCTTGTGTATTGTGGTAGATTCAAAAATCCTGTAGGACTCTATACCACTGTTTTTAACCGCTGGTAAAAAACGTTTAAGAGGGGAGGTGTTATGATACCAGCCCCCTCCTTTGTGAGAATCGCAAGAGCCCTAGTGAAGGGGGGGGGGTCAATGACCCAAGAGAGAGAGAGACATGCTGAATAGACACAGGAAATGGGAGAAAGAGAGACGTGCTGAATACCGCGTTCCACCGGGATGCCGAATAAGGCGACCTTGACTATTGTCTCATGAAGACCACGTGTAAAGCCCTCGGGCAAAGTGGGCTGGTAGAGAGAGAGGGCTGGTTGGGGTAATTTTAGTATTAGATCGCTCGCTTGCCTCTTTTTGGCTTTTTTCCTGGGGTTTTGAGGGTGGTGGGAGGGGGATTTTTTCTTTTTTTTCTTTTTTTCGCTTGCTTTTTGCTTAGTTTTATTTCATGGGCTTATATGAAACTACAAAAATGGTTGCAGTGCTGTGACTTCCGGTTTCCCTTTGAACTTACTTCCTTCTTCCGGGTTCATGAGTTCACTTTTCTTTCAAACCTATATGTTAACTGTAATATATATTGTCAATATGGATAAGACTATTAACTTTGTTTCTTGGAATACTAATGGTTTAAATCATCCGATCAAACAGAAAAAAGTATTCAAAGTATTTCATAGAATGAATGCTAATGTTATTTTTGTACAAGAGACTCATGTAAGGAAGGTGGATAGTCAGCGGTTGTTTAGGTTTTGGAAGGGCCAACAGTATCACTCAAATTTGCAAGCCAAAGTGAGAGGTGTTTCTATTTTTATAGACTCATCAACTGCTTTTATACATCATGAAACAATTTCAGATCCGCAAGGTAGATTTTTGCTTATTACTGGTTTACTTTTTAATCAAAAAGTTGTTTTAGTTAATGTTTATGCTCCAAATACTGACTGTCCTGAATTTTTTAAATGCTTATTTACATCCTTTCCTAATCTGAATCAATATAGAATGATAATGGGTGGGGATTTTAATTGTTGTCTAAACCCTTTGATGGATAGATCCAAGCCCTCTCAAACTGTTCCGAATAAATCAGCTTCTCTTATTAATTCTTTTATGATTGATTCAGCTATTTGTGAAATTTGGCGTTTTCTACACCCTAATAACAAAGAGTTCTCATACTTTTCCCATGTGTATCATAATTACTCAAGAATTGATTACTTTTTCATTGATCAGCATTTACTTACAGATGTTATGGATTGTAAATATGACTCTATTGCTATATCTGATCATGCACCTTTGAAGTTATCTATTAAGGTGACGGATTCATATATTAGTACTAAAGGTTGAAGGTTTAATCCTGTTTTACTGCAGGACTCTGACTTTGTTAACTTTATTAAACAGCAAATTGATTTGTTTTTCTCAATAAATTCTACAGCAGACATCTCTAGTGGAATTTTGTGGGATACTTTTAAGGCATATATTCGTGGACAGATTATTTCATATTCTGCCGGAGTTAGGAAACAAACTAATTCTAAAATATTAACATTAGTTGATAAAATTAAGGCAATTGACAAGATCTACTCATTGACCCCTAGTAAAGAACTTTATAAAGAAAGAGTGGAACTTCAAATGGAGCATAGTTTATTATTAACCTCCTCGATTGAAAGTCAGTTAATTAAATCGAAAGCTCAATTCTATACATATGGAGATAAGTCTGGTAAACTACTAGCTAACCAATTGAAAATTGTTTCGGATAAGCGACAAATTACTAAGATTCGCAAACAAGATGGTACTTTGACGATTGATCATAAAGAGATAAATAAAGCCTTCCAAGATTTTTATAATTTCTTATATCAATCAGAATGTACTAAGGACTCTTCTATAATGAATGAATTCTTAAGGAAATTGAATATTCCAAAAGTAACTGTTGAGGATAGTGTATTTTTGGACACACCTATTACGGAGTCTGAAATAGAAAATACTATTTTCTTAATGAACTCGGGTAAAGCTTCTGGTCCAGATGGTTTTTCTGCAGAATTTTTTAAATCCTTTTCTTCCATACTTTCTCCTTGGCTTTGTAAAATTTTTAAAGGTGCATTAAGTATAGGTAAACTACCACAATCTTTTTATGAAGCTTCTATTTCCTTAATTCTTAAAAAAGATAAAGACCCTACTGAATGTGCATCCTATCGGCCTATATCTTTGCTGAATACGGATTTTAAGATTTTTAGTAAAATTTTGGCTATTAGATTAGAAAATATATTGCCTCGGATTATTTCTGAGGATCAGACTGGATTTATTAAAAATCGCTATTCATCTTTTAACATTAGAAAATTAATTAATATTGTTTATACCTCTTCATCTAAAATCCCAGAATGTGTCATCTCTTTAGATGCCGAAAAACCATTTGATAGAGTCGAATGGTCATATTTATTTAATACATTGCAACATTTTAATTTTAGTTCAAAATTTATATCATGGATTAAATTAATATATCAGAAACCTTTAGCTTCGGTCTTCACCAATAATCAAAGATCACCTTTTTTTCAGTTATTTCGGGGTACAAGGCAAGGTTGTCCTTTAAGCCCTTTATTATTTGACATTGCTTTAGAACCCTTGGCTATAGCCATTTGTGAATCACCCAATATTTTAGGTATTACCCGTGGGGAGACAATGTATAAGGTATCATTATATGCGGATGATTTGTTATTATATATATCTGACCCTGAAAGATCTATTCCTGCTATTTCTTCTTTGCTTGCTCAATTTAGTAATTTTTCTGGATATAAATTGAATTTTAATAAGAGTGAACTTTTTCCATTAAATATGCATACTTCAATTTATAATCAGGTACCATATAGAATTGTTACAGATTATTTTACTTATTTAGGTATTAAAATTACTAAAAAACATAAAGATTTATTTAAAACTAATTTTTTGCCTTTAATAGATCAAATTAAGCAACTTGCTAATAGGTGGTCCCCACTATCTTTGTCTTTGGTAGGCAGAATTAATGCCATTAAGATGATGATACTACCTAAATTTCTATATCTATTTCAAGCATTACCAATTTTTATTCCTAAATCTTTTTTTGATATGGTTGACTCTAAAATATCTTTGTATTTGTGGCAGAACAAAAATCCTAGGCTAGGTAAAAAATATTTACAGAAGCCTAAGAAGGAGGGCGGCTTGGCTCTACCAAATTTAAGATTTTACTATTGGGCAGTTAATATACGGTATTTGATATTTTGGACACAAGAATCGACTACAGTTGCTGGCCCACAATGGGTAAATTTGGAATGTAAATCTGTGCAAGATTTCTCATTGATCTCAATCTTAGGATCTTCACTTCCTTTTTCGTTATTCAAAATGAATAAACAGATAACTAATGCTATAGTCAAGTATACATTACGAATCTGGTTTCAATTTCGTAAATTTTTTGGTTTGAATAAGTTTATGCTGTCAAGTCCTATAATATCTAACTACTTTTGCCAACCATCATCTATAGATCAAGCTTTTCTTTTATGGAAAACAAAAGGTATAACATGCTTTCGTGATCTGTTTTTGGATGATAACATTATGTCCTTTGAACAGTTATCTAATAAATATAATTTATCTAAAACCCATTTTTTTAGATATTTACAAGTTAGAAATTTTCTATATAATGAACTAAAGTCTTTTTCGAAAGAATGTCCATTGGACATTACAGAAAGAATTTTAGCTCTCAATCCTTGTCAAAAGGGCTTAGTAGCTATCATTTATAATATGATTATGAATGTACAACCAGATATATCAGAAAAAATTAAGAAGGAATGGCAGGAAGAATTGCATTGCCCTATATCTACTGAGCAATGGGAAAAATTTTTATCATTGGTAAACTCATCCTCTATCTGTGCTAAACATGCTCTAATACAATTTAAGGTTGTACATAGAGCTCACATGTCTAAAGATAAACTTGCTCGATTTTATTCTTATGTTAATCCAACCTGTGATAGATGTCATTCTGATATTGCTTCGTTGACCCATATGTTTTGGTCTTGTCCTTGTTTACAAAACTATTGGAAAGATATTTTTAATATTATTTCAAGAGTCTTAAATATTAATCTCCAACCACATCCTTTTACCGCAATTTTTGGTCTACCAATGATAGATAAGAAGCGTTTATCGGCTTCATCCCAACGAATGATTGCATTTGTTACACTAATGGCTAGAAGATCTATTTTACTGAATTGGAAAGAAATTAACCCTCCAACTGTATTTCAGTGGTTTTCTCAAACTATTTCCTGTTTGAGTTTAGAAAAAATTAGAAGTGTGGTTTTTGATTCTTCAGTTAAATTTGAGGAAACTTGGAGACCATTTATTCAACATTTTCATATGAATTAAATGGTCTGATCCTGAACCTTATTGTTACTATCCTGAATTGTGTGGATGGAGGTTGGGAGTCATCGGCACTACTGTATGTATTTAACATTATACAATTGCCCATGTTGGTTAGTTTTTAGTTTTTTTTTAGTTGTTTTTTTTTGGGGGGGTTCTTTTTTTCTTAATTCCTTTACATTATACTATGAGTTTGGGAGACGTTATGTATTGATTAATACATATTTGATTGTTAATTAATCTATTATGTACTCTCAAATGTTTTGTAATTATATTTTACTTATGTTTTTCTTAAAAATTAATAAAAAGATTTGAAAAGAAAGAAAGAAAGAAAGAAAGAGAGAGAGATTGACACCTGCCATCCCGTGAGGAAGTATAAAGGAGGGTCTGGGGGGGACGACCCCTTTAGACGCACCAAGGAGACACGATAGCGATCCTGTCATAGCGGGAAGCCATTTTGAAGGAAGCCACGCGCGTTAGATTCCAAATCGGGAGTCTGTGGCTGGAATCACGGACAATCGCTTTTAACTAACGACAGGAAAGCCTGCTCTCCTGATTCCACAGCTTTGCTTCTGTTACGTATTCAGGCAACAATAAATATATATGAGTTAGGCAAGGGTTTTTATAACAAATAACACGTTTATTAAACACTGAAAACAAACCCCGTCAAAAGTAAACAAACTCAAACGTGACCGGAAAACAGCTGCTGTGCGGCTGTTTAAACAGTTCTTAATAGCGTTGCAATCCAAACAGTCCTTAAAGCGGTATTGAAAAAAAACAGTTCTTTAAAGCGGTATGCCGAAAGTTCAAAAGCTCACAGTCCTTTTAAAAGGAGAGACTTTTTAAAGCGATTTAAATTCTCTTCCACGTCGTTGTCCTTCGATTCCCCGGCGTCGAACTTTCCCACGAAGAATTTTATAAAATATAACGGCTTAAAGGTACTGACCTTCCTTCCACACTATTCTCAAATCCTTTCTGGTCAAACCCAGGGATTAACAGCAAGAATAGTCAACGAAATCCCTCCGAATGAGGATCAAATAAGGTTGTAACCAATCCACCGTCGAAAATCGATTTCTCCTCGATTTTTATCTTCCAAACATTTATCTTCACTCTCCATCAGCAAAGAAACCGCTGGCAATGACCTTTTAAACTTTAGGCATTACATAAAACTTCATTTTCCAACTAAACTGCGTCATCACATTAAATCACGCAGTGACATGAAGTCATCTTGGCAAATCTAGCCACGAACTGCCCCACCTGACAGGGTGGGTCTTCCTTTTATACCCTGTAAAAAAAACCTGTCACATGACCTCTACTGGCGGGAAAATGACGTCACTCCACCATCACAAAACCATTACCTCAAGTCCAGTATAACTTCAACCCCAGTCACGTGACAAGGGTACCACCGTCACGTGTCACGGGTACGTAACACTTCGTAAGGACCCGGGCAAGTGTTCCTTTTCTCTCCAATCTCTCTCTCTCTCTCTCTCCAACACGGGAAACCTAGCGGTTCCCAGAAAGCTGAAGCCTGCCGACTTTTGAATGACTGTTATATTCCCAAATGGACAAGATAATATCCCCTAGACAACAATAGAGCTTAATTCTGATTGATCATTACTATACCTGCGCTTTAGATTGAGTATTGACGACGTATGTTATCAAAATGTTTGTATTAACCTTCCTTTTGTGCCCCTTTATAAATAAAAACGTTTAAAAATGGTACCATCAGGTTTCAGTGGACCTCTCTATCTTTGCTGGTAAGTGATCCAGTTACAGGATACGTAACAATGTGGGGGCTCGTCTGGGATTTGAAACCTAATTGGGAGGGCAGTGAATTGGGTTTGTAAGTCAAACATAAATAAATAAATAAATTGGATCTGCTACACGGGTAGCCAGACGGGAAACCAGCAAAGATGGACGTGGATGAATTTATGAAAAACCCGACTGTGGAGGCGTTAGAGGCGGCCACCAAATCAGACTTGTTAAATTTGGCGAAGGGATTGGACCTCACAGAAGTGAGGTCGTCCATGAAAAAGCGGGAGGTGCGAGGGGCCATAACTCAGTATTACATTGGGAAGGATGTGTTTGAAGCTGAGGTAGTGGAAAATATCCCTGAAACAGTACCAGCGAGTGGAATGGATCAGCTAGAGTTGGAGAAATTAAGGTTGGAACATGAATTTAAAATGAAGCAGCTGGAAGGGGCTGAGAGAGAAAGGGAGCAGGCGTTCCACATAAAGGAGTTAGAGGTGAAACGGGACCAGGAGCTCCAACTAAAGGCGTTAGAGGTGGAAAAAGAGCAGGACCAAGCTGAAAAGCAAAGACAGCATGAAATTCAGCTAAAAGAGCTAGAAGTAGCTGAGAACGAGAGGGAATGAGCCGAGAACGAGAGAGAACGAGCCAAAAAGCAAAGAGAGTATGAGGAGAGACGAGAACAGCGGGAACATGACTTGGAGATGGAGAAGTTAAAGAAAGAGCGAAGAGATCTAGGGTTAGATCGAGAGGAGAGGTTTAATGTTAGTCGGGAGTTGAGGGTAGTACCTCCATTCGAAATTATGCCGAAATAAAGGAGGCCATTCTCCGGATTTACGAATTGGTACCTGAGGCGTATAGACAAAAGTTCAGAAATTTAAGGAAAGGGTGGAATCAAACGTATCAAACCGAGCTAGCCCATGAGAAGGGTGTGCTCTTGGATCGTTGGTGCACTGCGGAACAGGTGGATGAGGATTATGGGCGTCTCAGGGAGTTACTTTTGATTGAGGAATTTAAAGGTTGTGTTCCGGAAGAGACCCGGATGTATTTGAATGAGAAGCCGAATAAGTCCATCTCAGAATTTGCTAGGTTCGCAGATGACTATGCCCTAACCCAGAAGACAAAGTTTTCCTCGCCAGAAAGTTATCCGAGAGACCGTGGGAACGGTAGGGAAAGCCCGCCGGCTAAGGGAGAAACTCAGCCGGGTGCTAGCGGAAGAAGTGAGGATAACAGGCCAGAAAACTGGAGATTTCCTGGTTTGACCTGTTTTAATTGTGGAAAGGTGGGACATATTGCATCTAAATGCCCTGCTCCGAGGAAGGAGCCAGAAAAAGGGAAAGCAGCGGTCCCTATCGGGTGTGCAGTGGTAATCAGAAAATCGGGGAGTCAGCGGGAGACGCTCATGGAGTGAGTACTGTTTCAGATCCGCTCCATAATCTTTACTTATTTTAACCTTTGATCACCCTTATTCAACTTATTGTTACCTACACCAAAATACTTTTGCTACTTTCTCGGGCTTATTGTTAAGATTTTATCGTGAATTTTGGAAGATATGCAAACAGAAATGGCTCTTAGATCCAAAGGACGAGAACCGGGGCGAAACCCGAACGGTAATGGAAAGAAGCCAGCTCAACCTCAACGCACTGAGTTAACTTATGAACTGCTTATGGAGCTTTTGGATAAAAAAATTTGAGGAACAACGTCAGGCTTTTCAACGAGACATAAAGGTTTTTCAAGATTATATGGTTAAGACGGATTCAGTAATTAACCAGCAGCAAGCGCTTATCTCATTGCTGCAAGAGGAAGCGCGGAAACGAGATTTGACAATTGAAAAATTGCAACAGGATTTAATTTCGACTATTAAATTGGTGGAGACACTTAAAGCCAAGAGTGTCGATTTGGAGAATCGGTCCAGAAGACAGAACCTACGCATACTTGGTCTCCCAGACGGCATAGAACAAGGCGATCCTTCGAAATACTTTGCTCAATTTCTAAAAGATGCGTTTCCGTCGGTTTTTCCAGTAAACCCTCCGCTACTTGACCGAGCACATAGAATTTGGAGTCGATCACCGACGGTTTCAGATAAGCCCCCGGTGGTAATCGTCCGATTTCATTACGTACACGATAAAGAACAACTCATTCGTGAAGCTCGAAGGGCTGGGATGATTAAATTTCGTGATTATTGTTTTCGTTTGGTCCAGGATTTCAGCCCAGAAGTCATGAGAAAAAGGCTGCTTTTTAAACCTCTGATGTCTGAATGTTATGAGAAAAATCTAAAACCTGCGCTCTTATACCCGGCGAAGCTCAGGATCTCCCCCCCGAATGCTCCGCGTAAAGTATTTTTGTCTACCTTTGAAGCGAAAAAGTATTTGGAAGAGAACTTCCCTACTGATACAGTTACTACTCTCCAGTAAATGAGTGATTCTGATCGTGAAAGATGGTTTTTGATTTTTTAAACCAGGGTTAGTCTCTGGTTATTGGTGTAGGTTTATCCTATACTTCATATTTAAGTTAAAGTGTGTTTTCGTTATATTAATCGCTCTGTCTTATACACTTTAACTATTATACTATATTTTTGTCTATTATTTTTGTTCCCTTGAAGGTATATTTTTAACCTTTCGAAGTGAATTTTTTCTTTAATATCAAGATAATGGTTTTTCGTAAAGTATTGGTTTAGTTTAAGATGGCGTTATTGTTTCTTTTTTCGTCTTCTTCCTATAATGCATCGCTTATCATAGTTTAAATACTTCTTGATTTGTTTGGGTTATAACCCGATTTATAAACTTTTAATGATTTTATTCCCTTTTTCTTTACAACTCAGCATATTAAGAAGCGCAGTTTTTAGTACTGCGATCATAATTCTTAAAGTTCGGGTGGTTTTTTATATATATCCGTTAAACACGGAGTGGTCTGCCGCTGATATGGGGGTAGAGTTAGTTTCATTTTTTCTTTTTTCTAGCCATATTTTGGCTTTTTTTCTTTTTCATACGGGGGTGGGGGTTGGTCTGTTTTCTTTTTCAATTTTTTTCTTATCAATTTGTTTTAGTTTTTTTACTCGGGCTGTTCATGAACTACAAATATGTCTACGATGTCGTCACTTCCGGGTCCGCTCTTTATTTTTGTCCCTCTTCCGGATGCATGAGTTTATAACATGGTTAACCCTTTATATACCAAAGGGATGACTTTAGAAACATGGTTCAAACCATTAACTTTGTGTCTTGGAATACTAATGGATTAAACCATCCGATTAAACGAAAGAAGATTTTCAAAGTATTCCAAAGACTTAATGCTCATTCGGGGCACTAGACAAGGTTGTCCTCTTAGTCCATTACTATTTAACATCGCTTTAGAACCTTTGGCAATTGCCATCAGAGAATCACAGGATATTTTGGGTATTAATCGTGGAACAGATATTCATAAGGTATCTTTATATGCAGACGATTTATTATTATTCATCTCTAATCCTGAGAAATCTATTCCAGCAGTCTTATCATTGTTGGCTCAATTTAGTGAGTTTTCTGGGTATAAGTTAAATCTTAATAAGAGTGAATTGTTTCCTTTGAATAGACAGGTCCCAAATTATGGTATTTTACCTTTTAAATTAGCTAACGATTCTTTTACTTATTTAGGGATTAAAATTACCAAAAACCATAAAGAATTATTTCGGTTTAATTTTTTACCCTTAATTGATCAGATTAAAGGTTTGTTTACTAAGTGGTCACCATTATCTTTATCTCTGATAGGTAGGATTAATGCTATTAAGATGGTTATTTTACCTAAATTTTTATATGTTTTTCAAGCGGTACCAATTTTTATTCCGAAATCCTTTTTTACTAATGTTGATTCAAAAATTTCTTCATATATATGGCAGAATAAAAATCCCAGGTTAGGTAAAATATACTTACAGAAGACAAAGAAGGATGGTGGGTTGGCATTACCCAATTTCAGATTTTATTATTGGGCAGTTAATATTAGATATTTGATATGTTGGTTGAAAGAATGGGATGGTCCTTTTGGCCCTCATTGGGTGAGTTTGGAAACCAAATCGGTTTCTGCTTATGCTCTGGGTTCTATCTTAGGGACATCTCTCCCTTTTGCTCTTTCTAAATTGCCGAAGCGAATTGACAACCCGATAGTTAAATATACCTTACGTATATGGTTTCAATTTCGGAAATTTTTCGGGTTGACTCAATTCATGTTAAATAGTCCTATTGTATCTAATTGTTTTTTCCATCCCTCAATTATAGATCATGCTTTTTTGGCTTGGAAAACTAAGGGATTATTAAGATTTTCCGACTTATTTTTGGACAACTGTTTTATGTCCTTTGAGCAACTAGCTAATAAATATAATTTGCCTAGATCTCATTTTTTTAGATACTTACAGGTTAGGCATTTTTTAAGTACGGTACTTCCTTCGTTCCCAAATTCTCTGTCTTCAGATACTTTGGAAAGTTTGTTTGAATTAAACCCTTTTCAAAAAGGGCTTATATCAAAACTTTATAATATAATTATGAAGATACGTTCAGTGCCCTTTGATAAGACCAAAAATGATTGGGAAAGAGAACTTAATCTTATTATTCCTATTGAGAATTGGGATAGAATTCTTAAATTAGTTAATACATCATCTATATGTGCCAAACATTCATTATTACAATTTAAGGTTGTACATAGGGCCCATATGTCCAAGGATAAATTAGCTCATTTTTATTCTCATATAAACCCTATTTGTGACAGATGTCATTTAGAAATCGCTTCTTTAACTCATATGTTTTGGTCATGTCCACTTTTGAGAAAATATTGGAAAGATATTTTTGATATTATTTCGGCAGTATTGAACATTGATTTACAACCCCATCCTATTACCGCAATTTTTGGTTTACCGATGATGGACTTACTTCACTTATCTCCTTCCGCCTGTCGAATGATTGCTTTTCTCACTTTGATGGCTAGAAGATCTATTTTGTTGAATTGGAAGGAAATTAATCCTCCCACGGTATTTCATTGGCTTTCTCAAACTATGTTATGTCTAAATTTAGAAAAAATTAGAAGTGCTGTATTTGATACTTCTATTAAATTTGAAAAGATATGGAGACCATTTATTCAATATTTTCATATGATGTAATGGCCCTGTGCCAGGCTTATTGTTTTTTTTTCAGCTTTAATCGTATGTATGTTGAGAGGATCGGAGTTGACGTCATTGATGTTTATGTATACTCGTGAGATACTATGAACAGCCCTTTTTTTTTCTCTTTTTAAAAGTTTTTTTTTTCTTCTTTGTTTTTTTTTTTCTTTTTCTTGATACTAGATTAGTAGATTAGCTAACTTTCTTAGATAGATTTTTTTTCTCTTTTTTACACTATATATTATGAAATATCTAAACTTACCTTGTTCATATATATACTATATGGTTTATGTTTTGGGAAACTTACTTATGCTCTATTCATTGTTTATGTATTACTTTATGTATAATGGGAGTCTATATATTTGTAATCCCTTACCATTATTTGAATTGTATCTCATTCATAATATTCTAAATATTAATAAAAAGATTGAAAGAGAGAAAATCGGCAAGAGGGTAGGCAGAGTGCGAGAGGGGTCTGAGATTTGTCTGTCACACGGAACCGTGTCTTTGAGGGAGGGGGACCCACCAATTCCCGTACGGATTTGGAGAGACACGGGGGCGGAGCAATCATTGATTAGCAGTAAGGTGTTAAAATTCGGACCTCAGACGGGAGAGGTAGCCCTGAGAGGCATAGGAAAATGGACCGAAGTGGTGCCTTTGCATAGGGTCCTTTTAGATTGTGAGTTGGTGTCGGGACCAGTGGAACTGGGGGTCCTGCCGGAGTTGCCGGGGGAAGGCGTGGACGTCCTTCTGGGTAACGACCTAGTGGGTGGGGAGATGGGTGCAGCCGTGAAGCTGACAACCCAGCCTGCGTGGGTTGAGGCCCCTCCGTCAGATCCTAAGATCTATCCCGCATGCGCGGTCACTCGCAGCATGTCGAAAAAGGCAGCTGAGCCCAAGAGCAGTTTAAATCTGAGCAGTTTTGATTTGGCCGAGACGTCTTTACCGACCCTGTGCCACGAGGGTTCTGAGGGTGGTAAAACGAGGAGTAGTGAAGTGAAAGGGGGTAAGGGAGAGGAGATAGATCTTCCCTTAGTGAAGAGAAAGGTCCTAGAGGTAGGAAATAAAGATGAGAAACAGATAAAGCGGTTAAAAGGTCCAGAGTTGGACATGGATGATCTGTCTGGTTTGGCAGACCTGTTTGAAGAAGTTGAGAGTTATAAAGGTGTTCCCGATAATGAGATGAAGGCAGTCCTAGATGAAAAGGATGCCATTACCTTGGAGAGGTCTGCCGGGTTGGCAGATGAGGTTGTTTCAGCCCACGGGGTTGAGTTTACTCCGGAAGGGAGTTGCCCAGAGAGTAGCTGGGAGGAGCAAGAGAATTTGGAATTTGTAAAAGGTACGGGTATTGAAAGCCTGGAAAAGGTCAATGTCCCATTTGAGTGTGTCCAAGACGGGGATGCACGTGGTCCTGAACCTAGTCCTGGAGCTCAGAAAAGGTCTGAGGTATCTGATTCAGCTGAACAAGACATCCGTCCTTTTGGGTCAGATAGACTGGGTTCAGTGAAGACAAGGTTAACCCTGGTAATTGTGGGAAGTGAGGGTTCCCTGGTGTTTGTACACGAAGGGGTGGTGAAACTTAAAGCGGAACTCGAACATGGGGGGATAAATATTATTATTGAAGGGAACAGAAAGTTTGTAGTTCCCAAACCGAATGAAGAAAATTTAAACCCTGCAGATCACTTACAGAGTAAGGCGGGAGCTGCTGGGGCCCCACACACTATTGTTATTCAAGGGTGTGGTGTGAAACAGCAGAATTCAAAATGCTGTTTGAACAAAGAGGGATCGCTTGCAGATCTTAAATTGAAAACTAATAGCATGACGGTTCCTGAAGAGAAAACTAAAGAATTAGGTGGAAATGACCTAAGTCTGGGACACGGTGTTGATAAAATAACTCCTATGAACGAGGCGGGCGGGAGTTTCCCTCGCCAAACTACTCGAATTCCTCCCGTAGGAACTCACCAGAAAAAAGGTGATGGTTAATGGGGGCGCCATTTTTAAATAGAAAAACCGGCTGAACGGGATTTTGACAAAGCTTGTGAGTAACAAAGACAACCCCCTTGGAACCTGCCTGTTAAGTTGAAATCTGAAGCTACCAGCCTTTAGTCAGGTACAAGAGGAAAAAATATTAAAGGAAGTACCACTGTAATCGTTACCTGTTTAGATGCTGAATTAAATGTATAACTGTATAGCTCTGTAGTGAAAAGAAAAGCTTGTGTATTGTGTTAGATTCTAAAATCCTGTAAGACTTTGTACGAATCCATTTTTAACCGCTGGTAAAAAACGTTTTTTAAGAGGGGAGGTGTTATGATCCCAGCCCCCTCCTTCCTGAGAATCGCAAGATCGTTATTAATTCGGGTCTTGGACCCAGGAAATGAGAGAGAATCCTCAGAGAGACAATGCAACGGATTTTGACCATTGTTTCTTGGAGACACCCTTGTAGATTGCGACTCTATACTACGTGCCAGCTATCAGGGATACATGGACACCCTCGGGCAATGTGGGGTGGGGATTGTATCACCCCACCTTGATTGACATCTACAACTCTGCAAGTCAAGATAAAAAGGGGACTGCAGGAGTGTGGTGAACTACATATACCTGTCTGGGCTGCTCCTGTGGCTCCTCCCACAGACCCTGCTGACTGCTCCTGTGGCTTCTCCCACAGACCCCTGCTGACTGCTCCTGTGGCTCCTCCCACAGACCCCTGCTGACTGCTCCTGTGGCTCCTCCCACAGACCCTGCTGACTGCTCCTGTGGCTCCTCCCACAGACCCCTGTATAAAGGTGACTGTGGCCTGTTGCCCTGCTCATTCCCCAGGATGTAGTGTTGTTCATTCTTCCAGTCAATAAAAGCCGATACCTCACTTCCTACGTCTCAGCGTGAGTTATTGATGGTGCATCAAGGAGGCTGTACCCTAGCGACGCACCAGAAGGAGACACCATCGCTCATCGCTCCCGTGATAACGGGAAGCTATTCGGAAGCCACGTGTGGTTTGTTTCCCCTAGCCTGGGGAGCGAGTGGCTGATAACACTGAAAAGGACTTCGAACTGACAACGGGGAACCCACGTTCCCGATTCAATGATTTGCGTCCAAAAGGCTGGCAAGTTTATTTTTCTCACCAAAAATCTCTCTCTCTCCAACACGTGAAACCCAGCCGTCCCCAAAAGGCAAAAAGCCTGCATGAACTCGAGAGACTTTGATATTTCCATCGGACAATAATTTACCCCTAGACAAAACGATAGAGCTACTTCTTATTGTTGATTATTACTATACCCGCGCTTTAGATTGAGTATTGACGACGTATATTATCTGAATGTTTGTATTAACCTTACTTTTGTGCCCCTTTATAAATAAAAACGTTTAAAAATAGTACCATCAGACTTCAATGGACCTCTCTATCTTTGCTGGTAAGTGACCCAGTTATGGGGTTCATAACACGATCGAGACAGAGAGAGAAGCATTGATTGCTTGATGATTGGTGACGGTATGATTGTGTCATGATCCAGTGGACGTGTAATGACATGCCTGAGAGCTGACATTTGATCTCTGCAAGTTAGCAAACAATTCACTGAACTAGACCCGTAGACTTTGTCAGGAAAAGAATGGTATTATCACTGTCCTTTCAGAGAGGAATGCTGCGGGTTCAGGAGGGAGTAGGTTATAGTGAGAGAGGAAGAGTCATTATCTTGCCCCTACCCTATTTCTCTTTTGTCAAATGTTATTTCCATTGTCTAATCCACGTCAGAGTCCACTCCATCCCACCCCTGCACTTTCTAAACACATAAAACTAACTTTTCTCTCACTGCATTTCTGACAATGGGTTTTCAACCTGGATCGTGAGCTCTGTTTCCACAGTTGCATGTGACCGGCAGCTTTGTCTATTTTTATGTTATAAATCCTATGTCTGATCAGCTCAAAACTTTCATGATAACTTTGTCTTTGGGTCCTTAATTCTAGATCCCAATACTTCAGAACAGTAAATGCAGGAGATTCATAATTTGCCAGTTTCTTTTAAACGTGTTTTTTTTAAAGAAAGATTTCTGCCATCAATAACAGGATGAATTTGTCTTCCTTTTCTATAAATCTAAATATGTCTTAGTTCATGTAGTCAATATTGAAAACAGAACATGCATCTTTGTTTTGCAGGAACATTTGACAAACCATCTCAGCTCCACATTATGATCTCCATGAAGAAAGGATATTTCCTTGTCTTAATATTGGCAACTGCAGGTGTGTTGTACAGATGCTGGGATTTAGAAGGCTATTATTCCATTCGAAGGTACATTCTTGGAATATTGCATCTAAAAGACGAATCTGGTTCTGAAAAAGATGTTCCTGATCTTGCATTCTTATACCAGAATCCCGGGATTATGTTTGTGGAGTCAACTGACAACGTAGAGCCGACACCATTAATGGTGTGTTCAGTGGAGTCTGCTGCTCTCCGAAACCCAGACAAACCAATCTATTACTTCATGAAGGGATTCAGTGGCAACTTGAGCAGGTATCCACAGCCTGAGTACAAAGGAATCCCTTTGCTCTCCTCAGTGAGGAATGTCACGATTCTACCCTTGAATGTCACTGAACTGTTCGAAGACACTCCATTGAAAAGCTGGTATCAAAAGGTAATCAACAGAAATATCTGATTTTGTTTGGTAAGCTCAGTGTTTGACTCAAATTAACTTATTTTTAAATGAATGTAGAGCATATATGTCAAACTCAAGACCCACGGGCCAAATTCGGCCCGCGGTGGAATTATCTTTGGCCCACGAGATAATATCTAATTACTATTAAAGCTGGCCCCAGTAATCAAAGCGCCTATGGCATATGATATGGCTAATGCTGAGTTTATTCAGGTACCAGGTTTTCAGGGTTTTTAGGGTTTATTCGGCAGTCTTCTTCATAAGAAACGGAATTTGTAAAGTGAAACACTTTGTAGTTATAGCAGAGACTGAGACACATGAGAGCAGGCTGAAAAAACAGAGGCAACGAAAGCTGCATTCGCACGCGTCCGACTGATCTGGCCCGCATGAAGCTGCATTTTGCTCAATCTGGCCCGTGACCTAAAGTCAGTTTGACACCCCTGATTTATTGTAGAGTATCGGTAGGACTGATGGGAAATAAATATCTAGGGCAGAAGTACTGGATGCAGTGAAAGGCATTGCCACATTGACAAACATTGCCTCGCCTATTCTTTACGTTTAAACCAGTGTGTTGTATCTGAGAGCATTTTACTGCAGGCCAGATGTTGGAGGCAGGGCAGACATGCTAATGGACACCAAAGGGAAAGGTACATGGTATATTTTGAGACAAGGCAGTGCTGTACAAAGCAAGTGGAGAAAATTAATGTGATTAAAAATTTAAACTTGACACCTTGGGTCTCAATCGAAGACAGCAGAGATACACTGTACAACAGTCACTTGCCTAATCTGGCTTTGGATTCTCCAGTGTAGAAAGACAAGAATCCTGATGCAGTGCACAAAAATTGGTAGAAATACAGATAATTTGTTGCTTGACCTGAAGGAGCAATTGAGCACCTGGAAGATAGATAAGGAACTTCTATAAATAATGACTTCCCTTCTCACATGACCAAAGTGCAGAAATTTTTCCTCTATGTACATTCAAAGGTGCTGTATGATGGAAGATGATTACTGGTGGTAATAGGTGTTCGAGTTAATTCCATAATGAAACTTCCAACATGTGGTCCAAAACCTAAAGTCAAAAGATGATGGATGACAGTGGGAGCCCACATATCCACACAACTCAGAAAACTTCTTAAAGAAACAGCACACAAGACACAAGTACTGCAAATCTACCTCATAAAGAGTCATAATATCTTCAGTTAGTCACAGCATAGTCCTCTGGAGCATAGAGTTAGTATTTAAATATCTTCCAGCACGTTACAGTGAGTGAATATTTTAGGGAAGTTGTTGATGCCAAGGTCAGTGTTAATGCCCGAACAACAAAGATATGATTTTATTTTGTTTAAGCAACTTTATTTTCAGTGTCTCAGTTCAATACCTGAGGGCCTCCACGTTTTCATCCCACAATCCCCTTTCTCACCCAGTATGTACGTGCGTACAAGGGAAAAAGCACATCCCTACTAAATGCTTACATAGTCCTAGTTGACAGAACTCAACATTCTCCCATCCTTTTTGTGTATATATTGAGAAATATAAGTTAAAAAAATTCAAGACCATTCAAATACCGATTAGGATATGAGAGTTAGTTTTAACCCCTGTCTTTAAAGAGGGTGACCACTTGCAAGACTGAAGGTCCTGATGGAGTACCAGGTAAGGCTCTGAAAACCTGTGCCAACCAACTGGTGGGAGTATTCAAGGACATTTTCAACTTCTCACTACTAAGGGTGGAAGTTCCCACTTGCTTCAAAGAGGCAACAATTATAACAGTGCCTAAAATAATAATGCGAGCTGCCTTGATGGCTATCACCCAGCAGCACTCACATCAACTGTGATGAAATGCTTGGAGAGTTTGGTCATGACTAGACTGAACTCCTGGCTCAGCACACAGTAGGTCAATGGCAGATGCAATCTCAATGGCTCTTTACATGGCTTTAGACCACTTGGACAACCCGAAACCTATGTCAGGATGCTGTTCATCGACTATAGCTCAGCATTTAATACCATCATTCTCACTATCCTGATTGATAAGCTATAGAACTTGGGCCTCTGTACCTCCCTCTGTAATTGGATCCTCAACTTCCTAACAGGAAAACCACAATCTGTGCGGATTGGTGATAATACCTCCTCCTCGCTGACGACCAACACTGGTGCTTAGCCCAATGTTCTACTCTCTCTATACCATAACTGTATGGCTAGGCATAGCTCAAATACCATGTATAAATTTGCTGATGATACATCCACTGTTGGTAAAATATCAGATGGAGATGACAGGGCGTACATGAGCGAGATATACCGTCTAGTGGAGTAGTGTTGCAGCAACAACCTTGCACTCAATGTCAGTAAGACGAAAGAGCTGATTGTAGACTTCAGGAAGGGTAAGACGAAGGAGCACATACCAATCCTCATAGAGGATCAGAAGTGAAGAGAGTGAGCAGGTTCAAGTTCCTGAGTGTCAAGATCTTTGAGGAGCTAACCTGGTCTCACCATATTTCTGCAGCTATAAAAAAAGGCAAGACAGTGACTACACTTCATTAGAAGTTTGAAGGGATGTGGGACTACTGCACAGGACTGAAAGAAGCTGCAGAGGGTCATAAATTTAGTCAGCGCCATCTTGGGTACTAGCGTACAAAGTACTCAGGACATCTTCAAGCAGCGGTGCCTCAGAAAGGTAGCGTCCATTATTAAGAATCCCCAGCACCCAAGGATGCCCTTCTCTCACTGTTACCATCAGGTAGCAGGTACAGAAGCCTAAGGGCACACACTCAGTGATTCAGGAACAGCTTCTTTCCCTCTGCCATGTGATTCCTAAATGGACATTTAACCCATGAATGCTACCTCACATTTTTTAATATATATATGTAGCCTCCGTGACCCCAATTGGCCCCCGTTCGCCTAGGGTGAACCACCATCGCCCCACCAATAGTGCAATACGTCGGTGTAAATACGGAGTAATGCCCCCCCCCCAGTAAAAGCACGCAATACAAATATCAGACAATGCACCCAAAAGCGAGTAAATAGTTGCAACTTTGTAGTTTTCTCTTAGTGGTGGGTTAGTAGAAACAGATAATCTAAAGGCACAAATAAATAAGTTTATCAGTTTGTGCACATAATATTTTAATATGTTGTAGCTCACGCCTCCAGTTCCATCCACAACGACCTTCCGAGCCTTCGGCCACCGTCCGAACCACCGACATCCAGTATCCATTGCTCTGGAACCGCTGTCTGCTCCTCACACGTCCGTCCCCCTCGTTCTCCTCCTGAAAAAGACCATGAACTCCCGCTCAGCTCACACATGCAAGATAGCATAACAATTCTCCATTGGTTATTTTCCCCCTTATCGGTAGTCAGAACCCAAACATTCCTGACACAGGAACGCATTACAGCATTACAGAGAAGCCATTTTGTTAGCCTGAACAGTTAACACCACTGTTACGGGTACTGAGAGTCCTACATTCTCCCCCTACTAAATTTAGTCAAGCCCTCATGACGCTCAGATAATTTGCCAACCCTTCCTGCAAAGCACAAAGCCCAACCCAGGTGCAGAAAGCAGTGACATAACTCCCTAAAACAGTGGAGATCACACCCTGTTCCCCAGGTGCAACATAGACCAACCTATCTGGGGGGCGCCTACTTCTCTGATACCTGCGCACTCCCTCTTCTACCTCCTCCACTTCGGACACTACAGAATACTCATGGAAACTATGAGGCGAACCCTCCTGAAAGCGGTCACCCAAACCCTTCTGCACCTCGCAACCCTCTATCTCTTGCTCGGGCCCCACATCCTCCTCACCAATGCCCTGTGCTACTCCCAACAGCCCATCACTAGCCCCCCTTACCCCCTCTAACCCAGTGGGGGAAGGGCCAGTTGTAGCAGTGAACCAGATGTCCAATATGTTGACTCCATCGACTCTTTTTGCTGATCTCCAGAGTCCCGAGCATGTCTAAAAAAGTCCGATTAAACCTCTCTGGCTGGGGATCGTCCTGTGGATGATATGGGATGGTCCTCGATTTCTCAATCCCCAGCATATCCAGTAACTCATAGATGAGCTTACTCTCAAAGTCCTGTCCCTGGTCACTGTGTATCCGTCGGGGAAGGCCATAATGCACAAAATACTTCTCCCATAGCACTCTTGCCACTGTAGTTGCCCTCTAATCCTTGGTGGGGAATGCTTGAGCATGCCTGGTGTAATGATCGGTGATGACTAGGACATTCGCCGTGTTGCTGGTATCGGGTTCTATGGCCAGGAAATCCATACACACCAGGTCCAAAGGCCCCGCACTCTGCAAGTGCGACAACGGAGGCAGTGTCTTCCGGCAATACTCGTCGACCTCTGACCTCATTCAGGGCCAATAAAACCAGTCCTTCAGCAATCCATAGGTCTTCGCCACCCCCAAGTGCCCAGAGTCATCATGCAGTGACCTCATCACAACCCTCCGATACTTCCCAGGCAGGACCAGCTGCCAACTCCGAGGTCGGTCCGGGGGTGACGTTACCCGGTATAACATTTGGTTCTTCAACCTCAACCGAGGCCACTCTCTCAGTAACAGAGACACTGAGCCATGTTGTGTCTTCTCCACCCAGGCCACGTCCCCCTTTTCAACTGCGTCCCAAATAGCGCCAATGCCAGGGTCATCTCGCTGAGCAGCTGCAATTTCCCCAGGACTCAACTCTGGCAGCTGTGGGGTCTTCAGAGCCGACATGTCACAGTCAACTAGGGGTAGGGCATCATCGGATGCCCCCAATGGGTCCACCACACACTCTGGCTGCTCCTTTTCCTCGGCCTGCGCGGTGATAGCAAACTGACACATGGCCTCCACTCCGGATGCAGGAACGCTCTCCCACTCCTCGTCCCCCTCCAGGTCCTCATGCTTCCATCAAGACAGAGCATCTGCATCGACATTCCGGCTCCCCGGCCGGTACTTCAGGCTAAAGTCATTTGCAGACAGGACGGCCAACCAACGATGACCGGTGGCGTCCAGTTTCGCCGAGGTCAGGATGTAGGTAAGCGGGTTGTTGTCCGTCTGTCCCTCAAACTTGGCCCCGTAGAGATAGTCACTCAGCTTATCCACTACCGCCCATTTCAATGCCAGAAACTCCAACTTGTGGCTGGGGTAGTTCCTCTCGGAGGGTGACAAACTCCAGCTGACAAATGCTACCGGCCTCAGCCCGGCACCCTGATCCTGATACAAGACCACCCCTAACCCCTCCCGACTAGTATTGGTGTGTAGCACATAGGGCAACCGGGGTTCCGCAAAAGCCAGCACCGGCCCCTGAATCAGCGTCTCCTTAAGGGACCGAAAAGCCGCCTCACATCGGTCATCCCATCTCTGTCTGAAGGGCTCTGCCGGGTTCAAATATTCTCCAGCCTTCCGTCCTCCTCTCCCTTTCCCTTTCTGTCCCAGAGGGGGTTAGCCATGCAGAGGCTGGTTCAAGGGATGGCTCACCTTGGCATAGCCCTTCACGAATCTCCAGTAATATCCACAGAACCCCAAGAACGAGCACAGAATGCTCACAGTCTGGGGTCTCGGCCAGGTGGTCGCTGCTTTGATTTTACTCGGGTCTGTAGCTACCCTGTTCTGTGAGATTATATGTCCAACATACCTAACAAACATCTGGCAAAACGGGCACTTGTCCAGTAAAGTTTTAACCCTTCATCCTTCAGCCGGTTGAGCACCTTCAGTAGCCTCGCTTCGTGTTCTTCCAAGGTGGATCCAAATACTATCAGGTTGTCCAAATATACCAGCACTTCAAGCAAGTTCATATTCCCCACGGTCTTCTCCATGACCCTCTGGAAGGTGGCAGGAGCCCCCAATATGCCTTGGGGCATCCTTTCAAACTGGTAAAATCCCAGAGGACATATAAAGGCCATCTTCTCCTGATCCGCCTCACTCATTGGGATCTAGAAATATCCACTCCTCAAATCCAACACACTGAACCACTTTGCCTCACTCAGACAGGCCAGCATGTCTTTGACCCTGGGGACCGTATACTGGTCAGGGATGGTGCACATATTCAGGGTCCTATAGTCCACATACACATGAATCTTCCCATTTTTCTTCCTGGCCATGACTATCGGGGACACATAAGGGCTGCGGGACTCCAAAATTATCCCAGCTTCCTTCAACTTACACAAATGTTGCCGCACATCATCCACATCTGCAGGGGCCCATCATCGCGACCTTTCTCGCAATGGGATGTCTTCAGTCACCCGGATGGTGTGGCGAGTGCTCCTGAAACAGCCCAAGTCAAACTCATCAACATCTTCTCCACCATCCTCCGCTTCCAACTCTCTGCACAGGTGAGGCCCCAAAGTTAAACGCCCCAGCGGTCAACTTATCCCTGTTTTCCAATGGTTCTCCTCCCGCGAGCCTCACGGGGGCACTATGCATCACCGTCACTGGGAACAAATGCGCCAGGGGCATTCCTCGTTTAAAAGTGATCTCCCGTTGTGTGGTGTTCCTGATGTTCACCGCCACCCGGCGTGCCTTCACCACCGAGAGCTTCTGTAGCTCAGGCCTCACCAGCACCCCAGCTGGGAATCTCGATTCCCCCTCGAGATCCTCCAGGCTGTCCACTAACAAGGCTTCACCCTCAGGCACTCTGGGGTATCTGGGGATCCCCACCACTCTCGTTACTTCACTGGGCCGTACCACCCTGGGCTTTGACTGGGCACACCATACAGTTCCTCTTTCCAATACCGTGTCCCACCCGTGGCGACCACCCACATCTTTAAAGGCAGCTTGGAACACCAGGTGCACTGACAGTCCTCACCCGCCTTCTCCTTGAAAGCCCCCAGGAGTTTCTGCACAATAGGGGTGTTGGTCCCTATCAGAATTGACACAACTCTAGTCACAACTGGGTCCAGGCAAACCAGTGCCAAGGCCTCATGAACCTCAGACACTCCCACCTCGGCCTCGAGGAACTTCAGCCTCATGGACAAATAACCATTGTATGGGTACTGACCAGCACTGATACCCCAAATTTCCAGGGCATTGAAGGATGTCAGGGGTGAATGTGACAAATACTGATCATAGAACGAATGGTACAATAGCGTGACCTGCGACCCCGTGTCTAGTATGGCTTTTGCATCTATTCCCTCTATCCGGATTGACACACTGGATCTGGGTCCCACCAATCCTTCTGGGATTGGCTCTTCTCCACTCAGGGGTCCCGTGGCACATTGCTGGGAACGTGTTTTCCCAGAGACTCCAGGCCGTTCCCTCACTGAGTCTCCTCTAAGTTTCACGACACCCTCATCCTTCATCCTTCAAAAATGATAGGACCCGCTCTCGAAAATCTCCGCCCCCAGCTGCTGGCAACTCCTCAGGTGTCCCATCAAACCTTTCCGCTGAGACAATATGCACGCCCCTGTCACTGAGGTCACAGAGATGGTGGCAGTCCCACCACCGAGACGTCAGCACCAATCTGCACTAACACATATCTCTAACCGTACTCAAGCATCGAATTAACACTTTGCCTGAGGTATGCATGTGCACCCCACTTAATACGCAGACATGAGTAAATGGTATGTCCTCGATCTCACATCAGAGTTCAATCTTATCCGAATCCATCTCCCGTCGTTTAAACCGGGGCGAATTACACCATATGTGACAAATTCAAACCCAGACGAGAAACCCCCACAAATGTCACCCCAGTTGGCCCCTGTTTGCCTAGGTTGAACCGCCGTCACCCCCGCCAATAGTGCAATACTTCGGTGTAAATACGGAGTAATGCCCCCCCAGTACACGCTCGCAATACAAATATCAGACAATGCACCCAAAAGCGATTAAATAGTTGCAACTTTATAGTTTTCTCTTAGTGATGCGTTAGTAGAAACAGATAATCTAAATGCACCAAATAAGTAAGTTTATCAGTTTGTGCACATAATATTTTAATAGGTTGAAGCTCAGGCCTCCAGTTCCATCCACTACGACCTTCTGAGCCTTCATTCACCGTCTGAACCGCCAACATCCAGTATCCATTGCCCTGGAACTGCTGTCTGCTCCTCACATGTCCGTCCTCCTCGTTCTCCTCCTGAAAAAGACCGTGAACTCCCGCTCAGCTCACACATACAAGATAGCATAACAATTCTCCATTGGTTAGTTCCCTCCTTATCTACAGTCATAACCCAAACATACCAGACACAGAAACCCATCACCGCATTACAGAGAAGCTATTTCATTATAACAATACAGAGAAGCTATATTGTTAGTCTGAACAGTTAACACCACTGTTACGGGTACTGAGAACCCTACATATATTATTTCTGTTTTTGCACAATTTTTTATCTATTCAATATACATATACTGTAATTGATTGATTGATTGATCTTTTCTTCAATATTATGTATTGCGGCTGCTGGTAATTTAACAAGACTCAGAACACATGCCGATAATAAACCAGATTCTGATACTGATATTAATAGAATTCATAATGCCTTCACTATGTGCCTTTGACAGCAGAAGAGCTGGTGTTCCTCCTTTGTGAGACACCCAACTAGAACTTCCTTTGTAGTTGACTATTATCTTAATTTCCTTTCTCATTATTTCTACATCTATATTTCTCTTCCTGATGCTAAATACAGTTCTTTATTATCACTGAAATACTCAGTTAATGGATTAAACTTTTCTTGTCATTTATACTGTAGGTAAATCCACAAAAGGAGAGGTTTTGGACTCATGTACTTGCTGATGGCTGCAGGTTAGCGTTGATCTGGAAATATGGAGGAATCTACCTGGATACTGACATTATATCACTGAGGTCTATGCCGTTTGATAACTTTACCTGTCCACAAAGCCCAAATGTTTTCAATAATGGAGCAATGGGTTTCTATCAGAAGCATCATACCTTTTTGTGGAATTGCATGGAAGATTTTGTGGCTCATTACATTGGTCATGTTTGGGGTCAACAAGGTCCTCAACTGATCACCCGTGTGCTGAAGAGATGGTGCAATACCACTGAACTAGCCACCTTCATTGGCAAGGAATGCAATGGCATCTCTATATGGATCTCAAAACGTTTCTATCCAGTCCCATATTCAGCATGGCAGAAGTACTTTGCTCCCTGGAAAAAGGAGCATATAGAACGGGTCTTTTCAGATACGTATGGAGCACATGTCTGGAACTTCATGAATAAACACAAGAAAATAAAAGTTGCTGCTGGAAGTGGATCATTAATGGAACATTTCTTCCAGTTGCATTGTCCAAATACATACAAAAATTTAATTCAATCCAGCAATAGTGCAGAATGATTTTGGATCTGATATTGTACAATGAATGACATAATTAGGTTGTCAAGAGTGCATTCATTATTAATTCTGACAACTGGATACCCTTCTATTCAATGATTCAATAGAAAGACTAAACAGAATTGAAAACCAATTTCTAACTCCAGTTTTACGTGATGTAACTGGGCCAATGCATGATCTTCTATTTCGCTTTTATAAATTGGAGAAGTGGTCTGAGTGAGTATTGGCACTGAGGAAACAGAAGAATTCACGGCTTCAGTTCTTTTGTATCAATAGTCCATTGACTTGGCTGGAATCTTTATCAAGCTGTTCTTCTGTATCAGTGGCCTTATAAATTGTAACAATTCTGGAAGTTGAACAGTGAACTTGTTTGAACCGCCAGAGGGATGAGATCGCTTCTCCCCCTGTTGTCGGGACCAAGTTCCCTTGCTAGCTAAGCTTGAAGAAATAAACTGGTGAAAATATAAGTAACAATCTTTTGTGCTGTGGTTATTTGGTCTGGTGATTTAAGTTTACAAAGTGATTCTTTTCAAATCTTTTATTATTATTATTATTCAAAAATAACACAAGTACGTCGAAGTAACAACACTTACAATGCCTCCAAAAAAAAAGAAATTATCTTAAAGATTGAAAAATTTTTTGTGAATAAAAAAAACCCCTGCTAAGCAAGAATAGTGAGAAAAAAAGAAACCCATTGAGGGCACAACCCCGGAGCCATGCGTCATACAGAAAGCTGCTAAAAGTAAACATCAAACTGCCAACAAGAAAGAAAGATATATCAGAAAAAAATTTACACTTAGATCATGGAGGAAATCAATCAGTTAACTGAAATGATAATAACGAGCAAATGAGCCCCATCTCTTCTCAAAATCAAATAAAGGTTCAAAGGTTCGACTTCTAATTTTCTCCAAATTAAGACACAGCATCACTTGAGAGAACCATTGTGACAAAGTAGGAGCTGATATATCCTTCCATTTCAGCAAGATGGCCCTCCTAGCTATCAATGTAACAATTGCAATAACATGTTGGTCAGACACAGAAATACCATGGATATTTTGAGGAATTATTCCAAAAAGCACAGTCTATTTATTAGGTTGTAAGTTGATTCTGAGTGCTTTAGAAATTGTCAATAAGACTGACTTCTAAAACTGTTTTAATATAGAACATGACCAGAACATATGTGTCAGTGTAGCTATCTCAGTTTTACATCTATCACAATACTTGTCAACATTGGGAAATATTTTAGAAAGTCTCTCCTTCGTCAAATGGTAACGATGCACAATTTTAAATTGAATCAGTGAATGACTAGCACAGATCGAAGAAGAGTTAACCAACTTCAGAATCCATGTCCAATTCTCCCATATAAAAGTCAAATTGAGTTCTTTCTCCCAATATTGTTTAATCTTAAATAAAGGACGCTTATCCCATTGTAATAATAAATTATAAATTCTTCCATAGAACCTTTCATCGAAGGGTTCATATTCATAATAGTATCTAACAAGTCAGCCTCCAATATGTAAGGAAAATTACTTAAATATTTTTGTAAAAACTGTCTAACTTGAAGGTATTGTAAAAAGTGTGAATATGAGAGAGAATATTTATTGATTAATTGTTCAAAAGACATTAATCTGCCTTCTTTAAATAAATCCAAAAAAGAATTAATACCTTTATTTTTCCTAAGTAAGACAACTGGATCACTCCAGGAAGGTTTAAAAAAGTAATTATGATAAATTATACTACAATGTTTAAGATTAAAAAAATTGCAGAACTGGAGCCCAATTTGTAAAGAGTGCTTAACCACAGGATATAGGTTTATATTAGCATCTTTAGCTAATTGTATGGGTAGAACAACTCCTAATAACAAAGTTAAATAAAACTGTTTCACAGCTCTCAGTTCCAGGTCTACCCAAGTAGGCTGATCATTCTTATCACCCCAATATAACCAAAAGGACATATATCGCAAATTACCAGCCCAATAATACATTCTTAGATTAGGCAAAGCGAGACCTCCATCCTTTTTCAACTTTTGTAAATGACATTTACTAATTCTGTTATGGTTCAGTCCGGAACCCGCATTTCCGGTCTTCATCTGGTCCGCGGACTCCGGACTTCGGGTCTTGTAGCCGTCCCTCCTTTCGCCACTGAGCCCAATTAGTCACATCTGTGGATTACCTTGACTTATTGGGGCTCAAGGAGGAGCACCTGATGCCCATCGGCTGGCGGTGTAAATAGGGGGATCTGGGACTGAGTAGAGATGGGGGGGTTGTTCTGCCTATCCTGTTCCTCTGGTTACCCTGGCTTGGAGATCCCCTTGTTAAAGATGAGTTCTTTGAGTAAGTCTGGCAGTCACCCTGGACCTAGTTCCCTTCCTATCCCTTGCCTCCATCAGACAAGCCTGGCTCGACTGCCGTTGCCCAGCGAGGGATTCTGCCCCTTTCCATCCCTCGCTGCCGACGGGTTGTGCCCTGCAACCTACCCAGGTGCCCCGCGACCTGCTCAGTGCCTCGTGTTCCTGCCTGGGAGGTCCAGGCCCTGCCCAGGAGTTATGCAGCCCGCTCAGACGCCTCTGCCCCTACCTATCCCTCGCTGCCGACGGGTTGTGCCCCGCAACCTACCCAGTGAGCTCCGAGATCCTCCTTTGCCTGAACTCTGGGATCCTACCTTGCCTGAACTCTGGGATCCTCCTTTGCCTGAACTCTGGGATCCTCCCAGAACCCCAGAATCACCTTGAACGTCATGACCCTCACGCACACCACGGTCACCACATCTTGTCTATCATTTAGTTGTTCCTATCCTGCCCCTAGTACTTCAGTGCCTGTGTCCTGCACTTGATTCCAGTCTCCTGTCCCCTTATGACAAATTCTTGGTCTTTTATTATCCCAAATAAAAGATAGAATAATAGAATCAATCCGATCAAAAACACTTCTTAGTCAAAAGAAACAGGAATATTTGATTCTAAATAAGTGATTCTAATGAAAGGTGTAATGTTGAGATTTGAACATAGAACATGTACTGTACAGGACAGTACAGGAACAGGCCATTCAGCACAATGTTTCTCTGGGAAACGTCATGCCAATTGAGACTAATCCCACCTGTCTGCATGTGATCTGCATCCATCCATTACCTCTATATATGACAACACACACAAAATGCTGGTGGAACACAGCAGGCCAGGCAGCATCTTTAGGGAGAAGCACTGTCGACATTTCTGGCCGAGACCCTTCGTCAGGACTAACCGAAAGGAAAGATAGTAAGAGATTTGAAAGTAGTGGGGGGAGAGGGAAATGTGAAATGATAGGAGAAGACCGGAGGGGGTGGGATGAAGCTAAGAGCTAGAAAGGTGATTGGCGAAAGTGATACTGAGCTGGAGAAGGGAAAGGATTATGGGACGGGAGGCCTCAGGAGAAAGAAAGGGGGGGAAGAACCAGAGGGAGATGGAGAACAGGTAAACAACTAAATATGTCAGGAATGGGGTAAGAAGGGGAGGAGGGGCATTAACAGAAGTTAGAGAAGTCAATGTTCATGCCATCAGGTTGGAGGCTACCCAGCCGGTATATAAGGTGTTGTTCCTCCAACCTGAGTGTGGCTTCATTTTGACAGTAGAGGAGGCCATGGATAGACATATCAGAATGGGAATGGGACGTGGAATTAAAATGTGTGGCCACTGGGAGATCCTGCTTTCTCTGGCGGACTGAGCATAGGTGTTCAGCGAAACGGTCTCCCAGTCTGCGTCGGGTCTCACCAATATATAAAAGGCCACACCGGGAGCACCGGACGCAGTATACCACACCAGCCGACTCACAGGTGAAGTGTCGCCTCACCTGGAAGGACTGTCTGGGGCCCTGAATGGTAGTGAGGGAGGAAGTGTAAGGGCAGGTGTAGCACTTGTTCCGTTTACAAGGATAAGTGCCAGGAGGGAGATCGGTGGGAAGGGATTGGGGGGACGAGTGGACAAGGGAGTCGCGTAGGGAGCGATCCCTGCAAAAAGCAGAAAGGGGGGGGGAGGGAAAAATATGTTTGGTAGTGGGATCCCATTGGAGGTGGCGGAAGTTACGGAGAATTATATGTTGGACCTGAAGGCTGGTGGGGTGGTAGGTAAGGACAAGGGGAACCCTATCCCGAGTGGGGTGGTGGGTAGATGGGGTGAGGGCAGATGTGCGGGAAATGGGAGAGATGCGTTTGAGAGCAGAGTTGATGGTGGACGAAGGGAAGCCCCTTTGTTTAAAAAAGGAAGACATCTCCTTCGTCCTGGAAAGAAAAGCCTCATCCTGAGAGCAGATGCGGCGGAGACGGAGGAATTGTGAGAAGGGGATGGCCTTTTTGCAAGAGACGAGGTGGGAAGAGGAATAGTCCAGGTAGCTGTGAGAGTCTGTAGGCTTATAGTAGATATCAGTAGATAGGCCGTCTCTAGAGATGGAGACAGAAAGATCAAGAAAGGGGAGGGAGGTGTCAGAAATGGACCAGGTAAATTTGAGGGCAGGGTGAAAGTTGGAGGCAAAGTTAATGAAGTCGACAAGCTCAGCACGCGTGTAAGAGGCAGCGCCAATGCTGTCGTCGATGTAGCAAAGGAAAAGAGGGGGATGGATACCAGTATAGCCTTGGAACATGGACTGTTCCACAAAGCCAACAAAAAGGCAGGCATAACTGGGACCCATACGGGTGCCCATGGCTACACCCTTGGTTTGGAGGAAGTGGGAGGAGCCAAAGGAGAAAGTTTTGAGAGTAAGAACTAATTCCGCTAATTCTCCAATATTCTCCATAATGAATCCAAACTCAGGTTGGAGGAACAACACCTTATATACCGGCTGGGTAGCCTCCAACCTGATGGCATGAACATTCACTTCTTTAACTTCCGTTAATGCCCCTCCTCCCCTTACCCCATCACTGACATATTTAGTTGTTTGCCTGTTCTCCATCTCCCTCTGGTTCTTCCCCCCCTTTCTTTCTCCTGAGGCCTCCTGTCCTGTGGTGAACTACATATACCTGTCTGGACACGCCCCCTGCTGACTGCTCCTGTGGCTCCTCCCACAGACCCCGGTATAAAGGTGATTGGAGGCACAGACCCTTCCTCAGTCTCCAGGATGTTGTGTGATGGTCACTTGCTGCTTGTGCTTTCTTCCAGCCAGTAAAAGCCTACCTTAACCCATGTCTCAGAGTTATTGGTGGTGCATCAATTTTATTGGCTGGAAGTTTTAAAACATGGAAAGCATTTTAAGTCCAGAAAAATTGGACATTCATCCTCAAGACTCAGAAGCATCTCTTGTCTTTGAACTCTGGCTTGCATGCTTCCAATCATACTTGGAACAGATTCCCGTGACTGAGCCCGCTATTATGCACAGAATCCTCCTTTTGAGGGTCAGCCCAAACGTTTACTCCCTTATCAGAGACCTGCCGGCCTACCAGGGGGCACTGGACTTCCTCAAAAGACAGTACCTGCGGCCGGTGAACACCGTCTATGCAAGACATCGCTTAGCGACATGGCGGCAGCGAACCGGCAAGTTGAGCGGGGAGTTTCTCCGAGCCCTACAGACACTCGTGCGGGCCTGCGACTGCAAAGGACTGATGGCGGGACAGCATGTGGAGCTCCTGGTACGAGACGCCTTCGTTATGGGGATCAGGTCAGTGTATGTGCACCAGCGACTGCTGGAAAATGCCGATCTTACCTTACGCTCGGCGATCGAGATGGCCGACACGCTGGAGGCTGCTCTGCACGACGCTGACGCTGTCCAGCCGCGTGATCCCCCGCCGGTTCCGTGGACACCGCAGACCCCGCCACCCGCGAGTGAATTGACAACCGCTGCTGCCACACGCGAGTCCACAAACTCCCCGAAACCAACCACAGCTGCTGCCAGTCGCAAGTCTGCGCAGTGTTACTTCTGCAGACTCGAAAAGCACCCCCGAAAACGCTGCCCAGCCTGAGAAGCTACCTGCTCCAGCTGTGGAAAGAAGGGCCATTTCGCCAAGGTCTGTAAGTCTAAACCACGAGCGGGGTCAAGCAGCACCGCATGGGAGGCATGGGGGTCGCCATCGTGGTCGCCACCATCTTGCCTGCCCGCCTCGTGCGAGGCATGGGGGCGGCCATCTTTGTCGGCGCCACCTTGCCCCGCCTTCAACCCACGGGTACTTACCGGGCACCAAGACGGCGATTCAACTCTGGCCTCCATAACCCTCGACCAAAGCGCCCCACACCAGCTTGCAAGGTCAATGATGGACATCCTGGTGGAGGGACACAGGACTAGCTGCCTGTTTGACACGGGCAGCACTGAGAGTTTTATTGACCCGGACACGGTGCAACGCTGCGGACTCGTGACACGGCCGGTAAGCCAGAGATTCACCATGGCTTCTGGGTCGCATTCCACAGACATCCGGGGGGGGTTGTGTAGCGACATTGGTGGTGCAGGGCACAGAATATCGGGACTTTGCGTTATTGATCATGACTCAACTGTGTGCGCCTGTGCTATTGGGGCTGGACTTCCAGAGCCATCTCAAAAGTGTGACTCTGGCATATGACGGGCCCCTCCCACCACTCACTGTCAGGAACCCTCAATTTTGTGGGACTTCATCATATACCCCGCTACTGACCACGCACACACACCGACACACACATCCCACCCAGCACCATGTCGACAGCTGCGCTACTGACACCACTTGCAGCCTCTCCACCCTCAAGATCCCTCCCCCACCGCTGTTCGCCAACCTGACCCCCGACTGTAAACCTGTGGCAACTAAAAGCAGGAGGTACAGCGCGGGGGACAGGGCCTTCATTCAGTCGGAGGTTCAGCGGCTGCTCAGGGAGGGGATCATTGAGCCAAGCACAAGCCCTTGGAGGGCCCAGGTGGTTGTTGTTCGGACCGGGCAGAAAAATAGGATGGTTGTGGACTATAGCCAGACCATCAATAGGTTCACGCAGCTTGACGTGTACCCCCTACCCCGCATCGTGGATATGGTCAACTAGATAGCTCAGTACAAGGTGTACTCGACCATAGACCTGAAATCCGCTTATCACCAGCTCCCCATCCACCCGGAGGACCGCACCTACACTGCCTTCGAGGCGGGCGGCAGGCTCTATCACTTCGTGCACGTCCCCTTCGGTGTCACAAATGGTGTCTCTGTCTTCCAGAGGGAAATGGACTGGATGGTGGACCAGTGCCAACTGAGGGCCACATTTCCCTATCTAGATAACATCACCATCTGTGGTCATGACTGGCCGGATCGCAACACCAACCTCCAACAATTTTTCCAAGCGGCCAAAGCTCTTAACCTTACTTATAATAGGGACAAGTGTGTGTTCGGAACCACCCAACTCGCTATCCTTGGCTATGTCGTGGAGAACGTGGTCATTGGCCCTGATCCTGACCGTATGCGCCCCCTGTTAGAACTCCCTCTTCCCACCACCCTCAGAACCCTCAGATGGTGACTGGGCTTCTTTTCCTATTACGCCCAATGGGTCCTCCATTATGCAGACAAGGCCCACCCCCTGGTCAAGTCTACCACATTTCCCCTCTCTGCCGAAGCCCCCGCGGCCTTCAGCCACATTAAAGGGGACATTGCCAAAGCAACGATACATGCGGTGGACGAGACCATTCCCTTCCAGGTAGAGAGTGACGCCTCCAATTTCGCGCTGGCTGCTACCCTCAATCAGGCAGGCAGGCCAGTAGCATTCTTTTCTCGTACCCTTCAAGGCTCTGAACTTCGGCACTCCACGGTGGAGAAAGAAGCCCAGGCCATAGTGGAAGCTATTGGGCACTGGAGGCACTATCTCGCCGGCAAAAGGTTCACCTTGCTGACTGACCAGCGCTCAGTTGCGTTCATGTTCAGCAACCAACAGCGGGGCAAAATCAAAAATGATAAAATTTTGCAGTGGAGAATAGAACTCTCCACCTACAACTATGATATCCTGTACCGGCCTGGAAGGCTCAATGAACCCCCTGATGCCCTATCCCAGGGAGCGTGTGCCAGCGCACAGCTCAACCAGTTATACGCCCTCCATGCAGATCTTTGCCACCCAGGGGTCACCCGATTTTACCATTTCGTGAAAGCCCGGAACCTGCCTTACTCCCTTGAGGACATCAGGACGATGACCAGGGACTGCCAAATCTGCGCTGAGTGCAAACCGCACTTCTACCGTCCTGAAAAGGTGCAACTTATCAAGGCCACCCGCCCCTTTGAGTGACTGAGTGTTGACTTTAAGGCCCCCTTTCCTCCACCGACCGCAATGTGTACTTTCTCAACATTATCGACGAGTACTCACGGTTCCCCTTTGCCATCCCCTGCCCCGATACCACTGCCACATCCGTCATAAAAGCCCTGCGCCAGCTCTTCACTCTGTTCGGATATCCCTGCTATATCCACAGTGATAGAGGGTCCTCCTTTATGAGTGACGAGTTGCGTCGGTTCCTGCTGGCTAGGGGCATTGCTACTAGTAGGACCACGAGCTATAATCCCCGGGGAAATGGACAGGTGGAGAGGGAGAATGCCACAGTGTGGAAGGCCACACTTTTAGCCCTTAAGTCAAAGGGGTTGCCGGTCTCTCGATGGCAGGAGGTCCTCCCTGAGGCACTCCACTCTATCCGCTCTATGTTATGAACGTCCACCAATGCCACCCCTCACAAGCGCCTCTTTTCTTTTCCCAGGAAGTCTGCCACTGGGACCACCCTACCGGCTTGGCTGACGTCCCCAGGGCCAGTGCTGCTCCAGAAACATGTGAGGAGCAATAAATATTCCCCGCTGGTCGAGAGGGTTCACCTACTACATGCAAACCCCCAGTATGCCTATGTGGTCTTACCTGATGGGCAGGAGGACACAGTCTCCATCCGCGACCTGGCGCCCACAGGTGTAGTGGACCACTACCCCGAACACTCCACAGTAACTATGAACCCTGTACCCGAGGTGACACCGCGCACCACCGAGCCCTACACAGACTCCTCACGACACTCCCATACCGGGCGCCTCGCACACGCATATACCAGGCGCCTCGCTCACACATGAGGGATCACTGACACCTAGTGGGCTGACACCTCCAGTCAGGCCGGAACCAGCACAACCTCCGTCTCTGGTGCAATCACCACCGGCACCTTTGCAATCACCACCACCGGCATCTGTGCAATCACCACCACCGGCACCTGTGCAATCACCACCGGCACCTTTGCAATCACCACCACCGGCATCTGTGCAATCACCACCTCCGGCACCTGTGCAATCACCACCTCCGGCACCTTTGCAATCACCACCACCGGCATCTGTGCAATCACCACCACCGGCACCTGTGCAATCACCACCTCCGGCATCTGTGCAATCACCACCTCCGGCATCTGTGCAATCACCACCTCCGGCACCTGTGCAATCACCACCGGCACCTGTGCAATCACCACCACCGGCACCTGTGCAATCACCACCACCGGCACCTGTGCAATCACCACCGGCACCTGTGCAATCACCACCGGCACCTGTGCAATCACCACCACCGGGACCTGTGCAATCACCACCACCGGCACCTGTGCAATCACCACCTCCGGCACCTGTGCAATCACCACCACCGGCACCTGTGCAATCACCACCTCCGGCACCTGTGCAATCACCACCACCGGCACCTGTGCAATCACCACCTCCAGCATCTGTGCAATCACCACCACCGGCACCTGTGCAATCACCATCTCCGGCACCTGTGCAATCACCACCACCAGCACCTGTGCAATCACCACCACCGGCACCTGTGCAATCACAGCCGGTGCTACGTAGATCGCAGCGACAGATTCGACCACCTGATAGACTTAACCTGTAAATATACTTGTAAGAAACTTCGCCCCATGGGGACTCTCTTTTAAAACAAAGGGGGGGGGGTGAATGTGGTGAACAACATATACCTGTCTGGACATGCCCCCCTCCCCCCCCCCCCCCGCTGACTGCTCCTGTGGCTCCTCCCACAGACCCCGGTATAAAGGCAATTGGAGGCACAGACCCTTCCTCAGTCTCCAGGATGTCGTGTGATGGTCACTTGCTGCTTGTGCTTTCTTCCAGCCAATAAAAGCCTACCTTAACCCACGTCTCAGAGTTATTGATGGTACATCACGTCCCATGATCCTTTCCCTTCTACAGCTCTGTATCACTTTCGCCAATCACCTTTCTAGCTCTTAGCTTCATCACACCCCCTCCGGTCTTCTCCTATCATTTCGCATTTACCCCTCCCCTCACTACTTCCAAATCTCTTACTATCTTTCCTTTCAGTTAGTCCTGACGAAGGGTCTCGGCCCGAAACGTCGACAGCGCTTCTCCCTATCGATGTTGCCTGGCCTGCAGTGTTCTACCAGCATTTTGTGTGTGTTGTTTGAATTTCCAGCATCTGCAGATTTCCTCGTGTGTGACCTCTGTATATGCCTGGGTTTAAAAACTTCTCATCAATTGCTATCATATCTGTTTCCACCATTTCCCCTGGTAGCAGATATATGTGAGACCTAACCCCCCTCTGTGTAAAGAAGATGCTTCTATGTTTTCCACTTCTCACCTCAAGGATATTGCACTTGTTCTTGCCGTTTCCAACCTAGGAAAATGTCTCTGACCACCTGGGCTATCTCTGACTCTCAGAACTCTCTTGTGTAATTTTAATCAGAATGATAGGCCAATTCCCGACCCAAGGTTTGTGTGACAAAATAAATCAGCCCCTAGAAAATCTTAGCAGTACCTCTTTACTTTTCTACTTGATACCAACAGTTATAAATTGCCCTGTATGTTCCAATGTAGCTGGTATTTATTTTCATCTCCATTCTGCATGTGTAGGATGTATGTTTAACAATGGTCACTGGTATATATTCAGGAAGATTGAGCACTCTCAATAGAATCAATGAACTTTCTTCTTTGTGACTTAAGCAAAGTTGAATAAAGTAACGGAGTAGATTATAGAGGTTTTGACTTGAATGGGGTGCAAATACAGCTGGGCTGTGTGGTGGGTGACTGCTTCTGTAGTCAGGCCCAGACGGTGTAGCTGGGTGAATGCTGAAAGATCTGTGCAAACCAAAAGGCTGCATTTTTTCAAGGGCAACTTGCGCCTCTTGCATCTGTGGTCTGAGTTCCCCACCTACTTCAAAAGGGTATTTAGCGTACCCATGCCCATGAAGAGTCTGAGGGCCTCAATGGCTACTGTCTGTCAACACTTACATCTACCATAACCAAATAGACTAGTTATGGCATTTTGGAGGAGTTGTTGCCGGTCTGCATTGACTGAAGTATCCTGATGATTGTGGCCAACTCCAGCTTCAAAAATGATCTGGATCCAATTCAACAGGTCAATGTTTGATGCTATTTCACTGCCTGCATACTGTCTTCTGCTAGACCATTTGGATAACTGTACGTCAGCCTACTGGTCATTGACTACAGCTTGGAGGTGAGCACAATTATCAGCAGGTCATAGTCACTGCAGATCAGAAACAACATCTCCTGCTGACTAATTCATCAGCAGATCCAGGTTGAAAAACTCACGACACAGTTCTTAATTAATCAAAGCTCATGTCTGATTGTCTCTGCATAGCAACAGAACTATATTGACCCCCAGCCAACAACTGAAGCCTTGAATTCTTATGTTTCCTCAGTGCCAATACTCACTCAGACCAAGCCAAGTCAAGCCAAGTCCGAGTTCCCGGTCAAGCCAAGCCCGAGTTCTCGATCAAGCCAAGTCCGAGTTTCAGGTCAAGCCAATGCAGAGTTCCCGGTCAAGCCAAGTCCATGTTCCAGGTCAAGCCAAGTCTGAGTTCCCGGTCAAGCCAAGTCTGAGTTTCCGGTCAAGTCAAGTCCGAGTTCCAGGTCAAGCCAAAGCTGAGTTCCCGGTCAAGACAAGTCCATGATCCAGGTCAAGCCAAGTCTGAGTTCCCGGTCAAGCCAAGACCGAGTTCCCGGTCAAGCCAAGCCCTAATATCAGGTGAAGCTAAGCCCGAGATCCAGGTCAAGCCAAGTCCGAGTTCCAGGTCAAGCCAAGTCTGAGTTCCCGGTCAAGCCAAACCTGAGTTCCATATCAAGCCAAGTCTGAGTTCCCAGTCAAGCCAAGTCCGAGTTCCAGGTCAAGCCAAGCCCGAGTTCCCGGTCAAGCCAAGTCCGAATTCCAGATCAAGCCTTGTCCGTGTTCCAGGTCAAACCAAGCCCGAGCTCCAGGTCAAGCCAAACCCGATTTCCAGGTCAAGCCAAGCCCGAGGTCCAGGTCAAGCCAAGTCCGAGTTCCAGATCAAGCCAAGTCCGAGTTCCAGATCAAGCCAAGTTTGTGTTCCAGGTCAAGCCAACATGGAGTTTCAGGTCATACCAAGCCCGATTTCCCGGTCAAGCCAAGCCCGAGTTCCAGGTCAAGCCAAGCCCGAGTTCCCGGTCAAGCCAAGTCCGAGTTACTGGTCAAGCCAAGTCCGAGTTCCAGGTCAAGCCAAGACAGAGTTCCTAGTCAAGCCAAGTCCGAGTTCCATGTCAAGCCATGTCCGTGTTCCAGATCAAGCCAAGCCCGAGTTCTCTATCAAGCCAAGTCCGAGTTCCAGATCAAGCCAAGTCCGTGTTCAAGGTCAAGCCAAGCCCGAGTTTCTGGTCAAGCCAATTCCGACTTCCCGGTCAAGCCAAGTCCGAGTTCCAGGTCAAGCCAAGTCTCAGTTCCCGGTCAAGCCAAGTCCGAGTTTCCGGACAAGCCAAGTCCGAGTTCCAGGTCATGCCAAGCCTGAGTTTCAGGTCAAGGCAAGTCCGAGTTCCAGATCAAGCCAAGTCCGTGTTCAAGGTCAAGCCAAGCCCGAGTTTCTGGTCAAGCCAATTCCGACTTCCAGGTCAAGCCAAGTCCGAGTTCCAGGTCAAGCCAAGTCTCAGTTCCCGGTCAAGCCAAGTCAACGTTCCAGGTCAAGCCAAGTCTGAGTTCCCGGTCAAGCCAAGTCCGAGTTTCAGGTCAAGCCAAGTCGGAGTTCCAGGTGAAGCCAAGACCGAATTCCAGGACAAGCCAAGCCTGAGTTCCCGGTCAAGGCAAGTCCGAGTTCCAGATCAAGCCAAGTCCGAGTTCCCGGTCAAGCCAAGTCCGAGTTCCCAGTCAAGCCAAGTCCGAGTTCCAGGTCAAGCCAAGACCGTGTTCCAGGTCAAGCCAAGCCCGAGTTCCCGGTCAAGCCAAGTCCGAGTTCCAGATCAAGCCAACTCCGTGTTCCACGTCATGCCAAGACCGAGTTCCAGGTCAAGCCAAGCCCGATTTCCAGGTCAAGCCAAGTCCGAGTTCCAGGTCAAGCCAAGTCCGAGTTCCAGATCAAGCCAAGCCCGAGTTCCCGGTCAAGCCAAGTCCGAGTTCCAGGTCCAGCCAAGCCCGAGTACCGGGTCATTCCAACTTCGAGTTCAAGGTCAAGCCAAGTCTGAGTTCCCGGTCAAGCCAAGTTCGAGATCCCGGTCAAGCCAAGTCCGGGTTCCAGGTCAAGCCAAGTCTGAGTTCCCGGTCAAGCCAAACCCGAGTTCCAGGTCAAGCCAAGTCCGAGTTCCAGGTCAAGCCAAGTCCAAGGTATAGGTCAAGCCAAGTCCGTGTTCCAGGTCAAGCCAAGTCTGAGATCCCGGTCAAGCCAAGTCTGAGTTCCCGGTCAAGCCAAGTCCGAGTTCCAGGTCAAGTCAAGTCGGAGTTCCCGGACAAGACAAGTCTGAGTTCCCGGTCAAGCCAAGTCTGAGTTCCCAGTCAAGCCAAACCCGATTTCCAGGTCAAGCCAAGTCCGAGTTCCAGGTCAAGCCAAGTCCGAGTTCCAGATCAAGCCAAGTCCGAGTTGCAGGTCAAGCCAAGTCCGAGTTCCATGTACAGCCAAGCCCGAGTACCGGGTCATTCCAACTTCGAGTTCAAGGTCAAGCCAAGTTCGAGATCCCGGTCAAGCCAAGTCCGAGTTCCAGGTCAAGCCAAGTCCGAGTTCCAGGTCAAGCCAAGTCCGAGGTATAGGTCAAGCCAAGTCCGTGTTCCAAGTCAAGCCAAGTCTGAGATCCCGGTCAAGGCAAGTCCGAGTTCCAGGTCAAGCCAAGTCCGAGTTCCAGGTGCAGCCAAGTCCGAGTTCCCGGTCAAGCCAAGTTCGAGTTCAAGGTCAAGCCAAGTCTGAGTTCCTGGTCAAGCCAAGTCCGAGTTCCCGGTCAAGCCAAGTCCGAGTTCCCGGTCAAGCCAAGCCCGAGTTCCAGATAAAGCCAAGTCCATGTTCCAGGTCAAGCCAAGTCCGAGTTCCCGGTCAAGCCAAGTCTGAGTTCCTGGTCAAGCCAAGTCCGAGTTCCACGTCAAGTCAAGTCGGAGTTCCCGGTCAAGCCAAGTACGAGTTCCCGGTAAAGCCAAGTCCGAGTTGCAGGTCAAGCCAAGCCCGAGTTCCAGGTCAAGCCAAGCCCGAGTTCCAGGTCAAGCCAAGTCCGAGTTCCAGGTCTAGCCAAGCCCGAGTACCAGGTCGAGCCAAGCCCGAGTTTCCGGTCAAGCCAAGTCCGAGTTCCAGGTCAAGCCATGCATGAGTTCCAGGTCAAGCCAAGTTCTGAATTCCAGGTCAAGCAAAGCCCGAGTTCCAGGTCAAGCCAAGTCCGAGTTCCAGGTGCAGCCAAGCCCGAGTTCCCGGTCAAGCCAAGTTCGAGTTCAAGGTCAAGCCAAGTCTGAGTTCCTGGTCAAGCCAAGTCCAAGTTCCAGTTCAAGCCAAGCCCGAATTCCCGGTCAAGCCAAGCCCGAGTTCCCGGTCAAGCCAAGTCCGAGTTCCAGATCAAGCCAAGCCCGAGGTCCAGTTCAAGCCAAGTCCGGGTTCCAGGTCAAACCAAGTCCGAGTTCCCGGTCAAGCCAAGTCTGAGTTCCTGGTCAAGCCAAGTCCGAGTTCCACGTCAAGTCAAGTCGGAGTTCCCGGTCAGGGCAAGTACGAGTTCCCGGTAAAGTCAAGTCCGAGTTGCAGGTCAAGCCAAGCCCGAGTTCCAGGTCAAGCCAAGTCCGAGTTCCAGGTCTAGCCAAGCCCGAGTACCAGGTCGAGCAAAGCCCGAGTTTCCGGTCAAGCCAAGTCTGAGTTCCCAGTCAAGTCATGCCCGAGTTCCAGGTCAAGCCAAATCAGTGTTCCAGGTCAAGCGAAGCCCGAGTTCCCAGTCAAGGCAAGTCCGAGTTCCAGATCAAGCCAAGTCCGTGTTCCAGGTCAAGCCAAGCCCGAGTTCCAGGTCAAGCCAAGTCCGAGTTCCCGGTCAAGCCAAGTCCATGTTCCAGTTCAAGCCAAGTCCGAGCTCCCGGTCAAGCCAAGCCCGAGTTCCTGGTCACGCCAAGCATGAGTTCCAGGTCAAGCCAAGTTCTGAATTCCAGGTCAAGCAAAGCCCGAGTTCCAGGTCAAGCCAAGTCCGAGTTCCAGGTGCAGCCAAGCCCGAGTTCCCGGTCAAGCCAAGTTCGTGTTCAAGGTCAAGCCAAGGCTGAGTTCCCAGTCAAGTCATGCATGAGTTCCAGGTCAAGCCAAATCAGTGTTCCAGGTCAAGCGAAGCCCGAGTTCCCGGTCAAGGCAAGTCCGAGTTCCAGATCAAGCCAAGTCCGTGTTCCAGGTCAAGCCAAGCCCGAGTTCCAGGTCAAGCCAAGTCCGAGTTCCAGGTCAAGCCAAGTCCATGTTCCAGTTCAAGCCAAGCCTCAGTTCACCGTCAAGGCAAGTCCGAGCTCCCGGTCAAGCCAAGCCCGAGTTCCTGGTCAAGCCAAGCACGAATTCCAGATCAAGCCAAGTCTGAATTCCAGGTTAAGCAAAGCCCGAGTTCCAGGTCAAGCCAAGTCCGAGTTCCAGATGCAGCCAAGCCCAAGTTCCCGGTCAAGCCAAGTTCGAGTTCAAGGTCAAGCCAAGTCTGAGTTCCCGGTCAAGCCACGTTCGAGTTCCCGGTCAAGCCAAGTCCGAGTTCCAGGTCAAGCCAAGCCCGAGTTCCCGGTCAAGCCTAGTCCAAGTTACAGATCAAGCCAAGTCTGAGTTCCCGGTCAAGCCAAGTTCGAGTTCCCGGTCAAGCCAAGTCCGAGTTCCCGGTCAAGCCAAGCCCGAGTTCCCGGTCAAGCCAAGTCCATGTTCTTGTCAAGCCGAACCTGAGTTCCCGGTCAAGGCAAGTCCAAGCTCCCGGTCAAGCCAAGCCCGAGTTCCCGGTCAAGCCAAGCACGAGTTCCAGGTCAAGCCAAGTCTGAATTCGAGGTCAAGCAAAGCCCGAGTTCCAGGTCAAGCCAAGTCCGAGTTCCAGGTGCAGCCAAGCCTGAGTTCCAGGTCAAGCCAAATCTGAGTTACAGATCAAGCCAAGACCGAGTTTCCAGTCAAACAAAGTCCGTGTTCCAGGTGAAGCCAAGTCCGAGTTCCAGGTAAAGCCAAGTCTCAGATCCCAGTCAAGCCAAGTCCGAGTTCCAGGACAAGCCAAGTCAGTGTTCCAGGTCAAACCCAGTCCGTGTTCCAGGTAAAGCCAAGACTCAGTTCCCGGTCAAGCCAAGTTCGAGATCCCGGTCAAGCCAAGTCCGAGGTCCAGGTCAAGCCAAGTCCGAGTTCCAGGTCAAGCCAAGTCTGAGGTATAGGTCAAGCCAAGTCCGTGTTCCAAGTCAAGCCAAGTCTGAGATCCCGGTCAAGCCAAGTCTGAGTTCACGGTCAAGCCAAGTCCGAGTTCCAGGTCAAGTCAAGTCGGTGTTCCCGGTCAAGCCATGTCCGAGTTCCAGGTCAAGCCAAGTCAGTGTTCCAGGTCAAGCGAAGCCCGAGTTCCCGGTCAAGGCAAGTCCGAGTTCCAGATCAAGCCAAGTCCATGTTCCAGGTCAAGCAAAGCCCGAGTTCCAGGTCAAGCCAAGTCCGAGTTCCAGGTGCAGCCAAGTCCGAGTTCCCGGTCAAGCCAAGTTCGAGTTCAAGGTCAAGCCAAGTCTGAGTTCCTGGTCAAGCCAAGTCCGAGTTCCCGGTCAGGCCAAGTCCGAGTTCCCGGTCAAGCCAAGCCCGAGTTCCAGATCAAGCCAAGTCCATGTTCCAGGTCAAGCCAAGTCCGAGTTCCCGGTCAAGCCAAGTCCGAGTTCCAGATCAAGCCAAGTCCATGTTCAAGGTCAAGCCAAGCCCGAGTTTCTGGTCAAGCCAATTCCGACTTCCAGGTCAAGCCAAGTCCGAGTTCCAGGTCAAGCCAAGTCTCAGTTCCCGGTCAAGCCAAGTCCAAGTTCCAGGTCAAGCCAAGTCTGAGTTCCCGGTCAAGCCAAGTCCGAGTTTCAGGTCAAGCCAAGTCGGAGTTCCAGGTGAAGCCAAGACCGAATTCCAGGACAAGCCAAGCCTGAGTTCCCGGTCAAGGCAAGTCCGAGTTCCAGATCAAGCCGTCCGAGTTCCCGGTCAAGCCAAGTCCGAGTTCCCAGTCAAGCCAAGTCCGAGTTCCAGGTCAAGCCAAGACCGTGTTCCAGGTCAAGCCAAGCCCGAGTTCCCGGTCAAGCCAAGTCCGAGTTCCAGATCAAGCCAACTCCGTGTTCCACGTCATGCCAAGACCGAGTTCCAGGTCAAGCCAAGCCCGATTTCCAGGTCAAGCCAAGTCCGAGTTCCAGGTCAAGCCAAGTCCGAGTTCCAGATCAAGCCAAGCCCGAGTTCCCGGTCAAGCCAAGTCCGAGTTCCAGGTCCAGCCAAGCCCGAGTACCGGGTCATTCCAACTTCGAGTTCAAGGTCAAGCCAAGTCTGAGTTCCCGGTCAAGCCAAGTTCGAGATCCCGGTCAAGCCGTCCGGGTTCCAGGTCAAGCCAAGTCTGAGTTCCCGGTCAAGCCAAACCCGAGTTCCAGGTCAAGCCAAGGCCGAGTTCCAGATCAAGCCAAGTCCGAGTTGCAGGTCAAGCCAAGTCCGAGTTCCAGGTACAGCCAAGCCCGAGTACCGGGTCATTCCAACTTCGAGTTCAAGGTCAAGCCAAGTCTGAGTTCCCGGTCAAGCCAAGTTCGAGATCCCGGTGAAGCCAAGTCCGAGTTCCAGGTCAAGCCAAGTCCGAGTTCCAGGTCAAGCCAAGTCCGAGGTATAGGTCAAGCCAAGTCCGTGTTCCAAGTCAAGCCAAGTCTGAGATCCCGGTCAAGCCAAGTCTGAGTTCACGGTCAAGCCAAGTCAGTGTTCCAGGTCAAGCGAAGCCCGAGTTCCCGGTCAAGGCAAGTCCGAGTTCCAGGTCAAGCCAAGTCCGAGTTCCAGGTGCAGCCAAGTCCGAGTTCCCGGTCAAGCCAAGTTCGAGTTCAAGGTCAAGCCAAGTCCGAGTTCCCGGTCAAGCCAAGCCCGAGTTCCAGGTCAAGCCAAGTCCGAGTTCCAGGTCAAGCCAAGTCCATGTTCCAGTTCAAGCCAAGCCTCAGTTCACCGTCAAGGCAAGTCCGAGCTCCCGGTCAAGCCAAGCCCGAGTTCCTGGTCAAGCCAAGCACGAATTCCAGATCAAGCCAAGTCTGAATTCCAGGTTAAGCAAAGCCCGAGTTCCAGGTCAAGCCAAGTCCGAGTTCCAGATGCAGCCAAGCCCAAGTTCCCGGTCAAGCCAAGTTCGAGTTCAAGGTCAAGCCAAGTCTGAGTTCCCGGTCAAGCCACGTTCGAGTTCCCGGTCAAGCCAAGTCCGAGTTCCAGGTCAAGCCAAGCCCGAGTTCCCGGTCAAGCCTAGTCCAAGTTACAGATCAAGCCAAGTCTGAGTTCCCGGTCAAGCCAAGTTCGAGTTCCAGGTCAAGTCAAGTCGGTGTTCCCGGTCAAGCCATGTCCGAGTTCCAGGTCAAGCCAAGTCAGTGTTCCAGGTCAAGCGAAGCCCGAGTTCCCGGTCAAGGCAAGTCCGAGTTCCAGATCAAGCCAAGTCCATGTTCCAGGTCAAGCAAAGCCCGAGTTCCAGGTCAAGCCAAGTCCGAGTTCCAGGTGCAGCCAAGTCCGAGTTCCCGGTCAAGCCAAGTTCGAGTTCAAGGTCAAGCCAAGTCTGAGTTCCTGGTCAAGCCAAGTCCGAGTTCCCGGTCAGGCCAAGTCCGAGTTCCCGGTCAAGCCAAGCCCGAGTTCCAGATCAAGCCAAGTCCATGTTCCAGGTCAAGCCAAGTCCGAGTTCCCGGTCAAGCCAAGTCCGAGTTCCAGATCAAGCCAAGTCCATGTTCAAGGTCAAGCCAAGCCCGAGTTTCTGGTCAAGCCAATTCCGACTTCCAGGTCAAGCCAAGTCCGAGTTCCAGGTCAAGCCAAGTCTCAGTTCCCGGTCAAGCCAAGTCCAAGTTCCAGGTCAAGCCAAGTCTGAGTTCCCGGTCAAGCCAAGTCCGAGTTTCAGGTCAAGCCAAGTCGGAGTTCCAGGTGAAGCCAAGACCGAATTCCAGGACAAGCCAAGCCTGAGTTCCCGGTCAAGGCAAGTCCGAGTTCCAGATCAAGCCGTCCGAGTTCCCGGTCAAGCCAAGTCCGAGTTCCCAGTCAAGCCAAGTCCGAGTTCCAGGTCAAGCCAAGACCGTGTTCCAGGTCAAGCCAAGCCCGAGTTCCCGGTCAAGCCAAGTCCGAGTTCCAGATCAAGCCAACTCCGTGTTCCACGTCATGCCAAGACCGAGTTCCAGGTCAAGCCAAGCCCGATTTCCAGGTCAAGCCAAGTCCGAGTTCCAGGTCAAGCCAAGTCCGAGTTCCAGATCAAGCCAAGCCCGAGTTCCCGGTCAAGCCAAGTCCGAGTTCCAGGTCCAGCCAAGCCCGAGTACCGGGTCATTCCAACTTCGAGTTCAAGGTCAAGCCAAGTCTGAGTTCCCGGTCAAGCCAAGTTCGAGATCCCGGTCAAGCCGTCCGGGTTCCAGGTCAAGCCAAGTCTGAGTTCCCGGTCAAGCCAAACCCGAGTTCCAGGTCAAGCCAAGTCCGAGTTCCAGGTCAAGCCAAGTCCAAGGTATAGGTCAAGCCAAGTCCGTGTTCCAGGTCAAGCCAAGTCTGAGATCCCGGTCAAGCCGAGTCTGAGTTCCCGGTCAAGCCAAGTCCGAGTTCCAGGTCAAGTCAAGTCGGAGTTCCCGGACAAGACAAGTCTGAGTTCCCGGTCAAGCCAAGTCTGAGTTCCCAGTCAAGCCAAGCCCGATTTCCAGGTCAAGCCAAGTCCGAGTTCCAGGTCAAGCCAAGGCCGAGTTCCAGATCAAGCCAAGTCCGAGTTGCAGGTCAAGCCAAGTCCGAGTTCCAGGTACAGCCAAGCCCGAGTACCGGGTCATTCCAACTTCGAGTTCAAGGTCAAGCCAAGTCTGAGTTCCCGGTCAAGCCAAGTTCGAGATCCCGGTGAAGCCAAGTCCGAGTTCCAGGTCAAGCCAAGTCCGAGTTCCAGGTCAAGCCAAGTCCGAGGTATAGGTCAAGCCAAGTCCGTGTTCCAAGTCAAGCCAAGTCTGAGATCCCGGTCAAGCCAAGTCTGAGTTCACGGTCAAGCCAAGTCAGTGTTCCAGGTCAAGCGAAGCCCGAGTTCCCGGTCAAGGCAAGTCCGAGTTCCAGGTCAAGCCAAGTCCGAGTTCCAGGTGCAGCCAAGTCCGAGTTCCCGGTCAAGCCAAGTTCGAGTTCAAGGTCAAGCCAAGTCCGAGTTCCCGGTCAAGCCAAGCCCGAGTTCCAGGTCAAGCCAAGTCCGAGTTCCAGGTCAAGCCAAGTCCATGTTCCAGTTCAAGCCAAGCCTCAGTTCACCGTCAAGGCAAGTCCGAGCTCCCGGTCAAGCCAAGCCCGAGTTCCTGGTCAAGCCAAGCACGAATTCCAGATCAAGCCAAGTCTGAATTCCAGGTTAAGCAAAGCCCGAGTTCCAGGTCAAGCCAAGTCCGAGTTCCAGATGCAGCCAAGCCCAAGTTCCCGGTCAAGCCAAGTTCGAGTTCAAGGTCAAGCCAAGTCTGAGTTCCCGGTCAAGCCACGTTCGAGTTCCCGGTCAAGCCAAGTCCGAGTTCCAGGTCAAGCCAAGCCCGAGTTCCCGGTCAAGCCTAGTCCAAGTTACAGATCAAGCCAAGTCTGAGTTCCCGGTCAAGCCAAGTTCGAGTTCCCGGTCAAGCCAAGTCCGAGTTCCCGGTCAAGCCAAGCCCGAGTTCCCGGTCAAGCCAAGTCCATGTTCTTGTCAAGCCGAACCTGAGTTCCCGGTCAAGGCAAGTCCAAGCTCCCGGTCAAGCCAAGCCCGAGTTCCCGGTCAAGCCAAGCACGAGTTCCAGGTCAAGCCAAGTCTGAATTCGAGGTCAAGCAAAGCCCGAGTTCCAGGTCAAGCCAAGTCCGAGTTCCAGGTGCAGCCAAGCCTGAGTTCCAGGTCAAGCCAAATCTGAGTTACAGATCAAGCCAAGACCGAGTTTCCAGTCAAACAAAGTCCGTGTTCCAGGTGAAGCCAAGTCCGAGTTCCAGGTAAAGCCAAGTCTCAGATCCCAGTCAAGCCAAGTCCGAGTTCCAGGACAAGCCAAGTCAGTGTTCCAGGTCAAACCCAGTCCGTGTTCCAGGTAAAGCCAAGACTCAGTTCCCGGTCAAGCCAAGTTCGAGATCCCGGTCAAGCCAAGTCCGAGGTCCAGGTCAAGCCAAGTCCGAGTTCCAGGTCAAGCCAAGTCTGAGGTATAGGTCAAGCCAAGTCCGTGTTCCAAGTCAAGCCAAGTCTGAGATCCCGGTCAAGCCAAGTCTGAGTTCACGGTCAAGCCAAGTCCGAGTTCCAGGTCAAGTCAAGTCGGTGTTCCCGGTCAAGCCATGTCCGAGTTCCAGGTCAAGCTAAGTCAGTGTTCCAGGTCAAGCGAAGCCCGAGTTCCCGGTCAAGGCAAGTCCGAGTTCCAGATCAAGCCAAGTCCATGTTCCAGGTCAAGCAAAGCCCGAGTTCCAGGTCAAGCCAAGTCCGAGTTCCAGGTGCAGCCAAGTCCGAGTTCCCGGTCAAGCCAAGTTCGAGTTCAAGGTCAAGCCAAGTCTGAGTTCCTGGTCAAGCCAAGTCCGAGTTCCCGGTCAGGCCAAGTCCGAGTTCCCGGTTAAGCCAAGCCCGAGTTCCAGATCAAGCCAAGTCCATGTTCCAGGTCAAGCCAAGTCCGAGTTCCCGGTCAAGCCAAGTCCGAGTTCCAGATCAAGCCAAGTCCATGTTCAAGGTCAAGCCAAGCCCGAGTTTCTGGTCAAGCCAATTCCGACTTCCAGGTCAAGCCAAGTCCGAGTTCCAGGTCAAGCCAAGTCTCAGTTCCCGGTCAAGCCAAGTCCAAGTTCCAGGTCAAGCCAAGGCTGAGTTCCCGGTCAAGCCAAGTCCGAGTTTCAGGTCAAGCCAAGTCGGAGTTCCAGGTGAAGCCAAGACCGAATTCCAGGACAAGCCAAGCCTGAGTTCCCGGTCAAGGCAAGTCCGAGTTCCAGATCAAGCCGTCCGAGTTCCCGGTCAAGCCAAGTCCGAGTTCCCAGTCAAGCCAAGTCCGAGTTCCAGGTCAAGCCAAGACCGTGTTCCAGGTCAAGCCAAGCCCGAGTTCCCGGTCAAGCCTAGTCCGAGTTCCAGATCAAGCCAACTCCGTGTTCCACGTCATGCCAAGACCGAGTTCCAGGTCAAGCCAAGCCCGATTTCCAGGTCAAGCCAAGTCCGAGTTCCAGGTCAAGCCAAGTCCGAGTTCCAGATCAAGCCAAGCCCGAGTTCCCGGTCAAGCCAAGTCCGAGTTCCAGGTCCAGCCAAGCCCGAGTACCGGGTCATTCCAACTTCGAGTTCAAGGTCAAGCCAAGTCTGAGTTCCCGGTCAAGCCAAGTTCGAGATCCCGGTCAAGCCAAGTCCGGGTTCCAGGTCAAGCCAAGTCTGAGTTCCCGGTCAAGCCAAACCCGAGTTCCAGGTCAAGCCAAGTCCGAGTTCCAGGTCAAGCCAAGTCCAAGGTATAGGTCAAGCCAAGTCCGTGTTCCAGGTCAAGCCAAGTCTGAGATCCCGGTCAAGCCGAGTCTGAGTTCCCGGTCAAGCCAAGTCCGAGTTCCAGGTCAAGTCAAGTCGGAGTTCCCGGACAAGACAAGTCTGAGTTCCCGGTCAAGCCAAGTCTGAGTTCCCAGTCAAGCCAAGCCCGATTTCCAGGTCAAGCCAAGTCCGAGTTCCAGGTCAAGCCAAGGCCGAGTTCCAGATCAAGCCAAGTCCGAGTTGCAGGTCAAGCCAAGTCCGAGTTCCAGGTACAGCCAAGCCCGAGTACCGGGTCATTCCAACTTCGAGTTCAAGGTCAAGCCAAGTCTGAGTTCCCGGTCAAGCCAAGTTCGAGATCCCGGTGAAGCCAAGTCCGAGTTCCAGGTCAAGCCAAGTCCGAGTTCCAGGTCAAGCCAAGTCCGAGGTATAGGTCAAGCCAAGTCCGTGTTCCAAGTCAAGCCAAGTCTGAGATCCCGGTCAAGCCAAGTCTGAGTTCACGGTCAAGCCAAGTCAGTGTTCCAGGTCAAGCGAAGCCCGAGTTCCCGGTCAAGGCAAGTCCGAGTTCCAGGTCAAGCCAAGTCCGAGTTCCAGGTGCAGCCAAGTCCGAGTTCCCGGTCAAGCCAAGTTCGAGTTCAAGGTCAAGCCAAGTCCGAGTTCCCGGTCAAGCCAAGCCCGAGTTCCAGATCAAGCCAAGTCCATGTTCCAGGTCAAGCCAAGTCCGAGTTCCCGGTCAAGCCAAGTCTGAGTTCCTGGTCAAGCCAAGTCCGAGTTCCACGTCAAGTCAAGTCGGAGTTCCCGGTCAAGCCAAGTACGAGTTCCCGGTAAAGCCAAGTCCGAGTTGCAGGTCAAGCCAAGCCCGAGTTCCAGGTCAAGCCAAGCCCGAGTTCCAGGTCAAGCCAAGTCCGAGTTCCAGGTCTAGCCAAGCCCGAGTACCAGTTCGAGCCAAGCCCGAGTTTCCGGTCAAGCCAAGTCCGAGTTCCAGGTCAAGCCAAGTCTGAGTTCCCAGTCAAGTCATGTCCGAGTTCCAGGTCAAGCCAAGACAGTGTTCCAGGTCAAGCGAAGCCCGAGTTCCCGGTCAAGGCAAGTCCGAGTTCCAGATCAAGCCAAGTCCGTGTTCCAGGTCAAGCCAAGCCCGAGTTCCAGGTCAAGCCAAGTCCGAGTTCCCGGTCAAGCCAAGTCCATGTTCCAGTTCAAGCCAAGTCCGAGCTCCCGGTCAAGCCAAGCCCGAGTTCCTGGTCAAGCCATTCATGAGTTCCAGGTCAAGCCATGTTCTGAATTCCAGGTCAAGCAAAGCCCGAGTTCCAGGTCAAGCCAAGTCCGAGTTCCAGGTGCAGCCAAGCCCGAGTTCCCGGTCAAGCCAAGTTCGAGTTCAAGGTCAAGCCAAGTCTGAGTTCCTGGTCAAGCCAAGTCCAAGTTCCAGTTCAAGCCAAGCCCGAATTCCCGGTCAAGCCAAGCCCGAGTTCCCGGTCAAACCAAGTCCGAGTTCCAGATCAAGCCAAGCCCGAGGTCCAGTTCAAGCCAAGTCCGGGTTCCAGGTCAAACCAAGTCCGAGTTCCCGGTCAAGCCAAGCCCGAATTCCCGGTCAAGCCAAGCCCGAGTTCCCGGTCAAACCAAGTCCGAGTTCCAGATCAAGCCAAGCCCGAGGTCCAGTTCAAGCCAAGTCCGGGTTCCAGGTCAAACCAAGTCCGAGTTCCCGGTCAAGCCAAGTCTGAGTTCCCGGTCAAGCCAAACCCGAGTTCCAGGTCAAGCCAAGTCCGAGTTCCAGGTCAAGCCAAGTCCAAGGTATAGATCAAGCCAAGTCCGTGTTCCAGGTCAAGCCAAGACTGAGATCCTGGTCAAGCCAAGTCTGAGTTCCCGGTCAAGCCAAGTCCGAGTTCCAGGTCAAGTCAAGTCGGAGTTCCCGGACAAGACAAGTCTGAATTCCCGGTCAAGCCAAGTCTGAGTTCCCAGTCAAGCCAAGCCCGATTTCCAGGTCAAGCCAAGTCCGAGTTCCAGGTCAAGCCAAGTCCGAGTTCCAGATCAAGCCAAGTCCGAGTTGCAGGTCAAGCCAAGTCCGAGTTCCAGGTACAGCCAAGCCCGACTACCGGGTCATTCCAACTTCGAGTTCAAGGTCAAGCCAAGTCTGAGTTCCCGGTCAAGCCAAGTTCGAGATCCCGGTCAAGCCAAGTCCGAGTTCCAGGTCAAGCCAAGTCCGAGTTCCAGGTCAAGCCAAGTCCGAGGTATAGGTCAAGCCAAGTCCGTGTTCCAAGTCAAGCCAAGTCTGAGATCCCGGTCAAGCCAAGTCTGAGTTCACGGTCAAGCCAAGTCAGTGTTCCAGGTCAAGCGAAGCCCGAGTTCCCGGTCAAGGCAAGTCCGAGTTCCAGGTCAAGCCAAGTCCGAGTTCCAGGTGCAGCCAAGTCCGAGTTCCCGGTCAAGCCAAGTTCGAGTTCAAGGTCAAGCCAAGTCCGAGTTACCGGTCAAGCCAAGCCCGAGTTCCAGATCAAGCCAAGTCCATGTTCCAGGTCAAGCCAAGTCCGAGTTCCCGGTCAAGCCAAGTCTGAGTTCCTGGTCAAGCCAAGTCCGAGTTCCACGTCAAGTCAAGTCGGAGTTCCCGGTCAAGCCAAGTACGAGTTCCCGGTAAAGCCAAGTCCGAGTTGCAGGTCAAGCCAAGCCCGAGTTCCAGGTCAAGCCAAGCCCGAGTTCCAGGTCAAGCCAAGTCCGAGTTCCAGGTCTAGCCAAGCCCGAGTACCAGGTCGAGCCAAGCCCGAGTTTCCGGTCAAGCCAAGTCCGAGTTCCAGGTCAAGCCAAGTCTGAGTTCCCAGTCAAGTCATGTCCGAGTTCCAGGTCAAGCCAAGACAGTGTTCCAGGTCAAGCGAAGTCCGTGTTCCAGGTCAAGCCAAGCCCGAGTTCCAGGTCAAGCCAAGTCCAAGTTCCCGGTCAAGCCAAGTCCATGTTCCAGTTCAAGCCAAGTCCGAGCTCCCGGTCAAGCCAAGCCCGAGTTCCTGGTCAAGCCATGCATGAGTTCCAGGTCAAGCCAAGTTCTGAATTCCAGGTCAAGCAAAGCCCGAGTTCCCGGTCAAGCCAAGTCCGAGTTCCAGGTGCAGCCAAGCCCGAGTTCCCGGTCAAGCCAAGTTCGAGTTCAAGGTCAAGCCAAGTCTGAGTTCCTGGTCAAGCCAAGTCCAAGTTCCAGTTCAAGCCAAGCCCGAATTCCCGGTCAAGCCAAGCCCGAGTTCCCGGTCAAACCAAGTCCGAGTTCCAGATCAAGCCAAGCCCGAGGTCCAGTTCAAGCCAAGTCCGGGTTCCAGGTCAAACCAAGTCCGAGTTCCCGGTCAAGCCAAGCCCGAATTCCTGGTCAAGCCAAGCCCGAGTTCCCGGTCAAACCAAGTCCGAGTTCCAGATCAAGCCAAGCCCGAGGTCCAGTTCAAGCCAAGTCCGGGTTCCAGGTCAAACCAAGTCCGAGTTCCCGGTCAAGCCAAGTCTGAGTTCCCGGTCAAGCCAAACCCGAGTTCCAGGTCAAGCCAAGTCCGAGTTCCAGGTCAAGCCAAGTCCAAGGTATAGATCAAGCCAAGTCCGTGTTCCAGGTCAAGCCAAGACTGAGATCCTGGTCAAGCCAAGTCTGAGTTCCCGGTCAAGCCAAGTCCGAGTTCCAGGTCAAGTCAAGTCGGAGTTCCCGGACAAGACAAGTCTGAATTCCCGGTCAAGCCAAGTCTGAGTTCCCAGTCAAGCCAAGCCCGATTTCCAGGTCAAGCCAAGTCCGAGTTCCAGGTCAAGCCAAGTCCGAGTTCCAGATCAAGCCAAGTCCGAGTTGCAGGTCAAGCCAAGTCCGAGTTCCAGGTACAGCCAAGCCCGACTACCGGGTCATTCCAACTTCGAGTTCAAGGTCAAGCCAAGTCTGAGTTCCCGGTCAAGCCAAGTTCGAGATCCCGGTCAAGCCAAGTCCGAGTTCCAGGTCAAGCCAAGTCCGAGTTCCAGGTCAAGCCAAGTCCGAGGTATAGGTCAAGCCAAGTCCGTGTTCCAAGTCAAGCCAAGTCTGAGATCCCGGTCAAGCCAAGTCTGAGTTCACGGTCAAGCCAAGTCAGTGTTCCAGGTCAAGCGAAGCCCGAGTTCCCGGTCAAGGCAAGTCCGAGTTCCAGGTCAAGCCAAGTCCGAGTTCCAGGTGCAGCCAAGTCCGAGTTCCCGGTCAAGCCAAGTTCGAGTTCAAGGTCAAGCCAAGTCCGAGTTACCGGTCAAGCCAAGCCCGAGTTCCAGATCAAGCCAAGTCCATGTTCCAGGTCAAGCCAAGTCCGAGTTCCCGGTCAAGCCAAGTCTGAGTTCCTGGTCAAGCCAAGTCCGAGTTCCACGTCAAGTCAAGTCGGAGTTCCCGGTCAAGCCAAGTACGAGTTCCCGGTAAAGCCAAGTCCGAGTTGCAGGTCAAGCCAAGCCCGAGTTCCAGGTCAAGCCAAGCCCGAGTTCCAGGTCAAGCCAAGTCCGAGTTCCAGGTCTAGCCAAGCCCGAGTACCAGGTCGAGCCAAGCCCGAGTTTCCGGTCAAGCCAAGTCCGAGTTCCAGGTCAAGCCAAGTCTGAGTTCCCAGTCAAGTCATGTCCGAGTTCCAGGTCAAGCCAAGACAGTGTTCCAGGTCAAGCGAAGTCCGTGTTCCAGGTCAAGCCAAGCCCGAGTTCCAGGTCAAGCCAAGTCCAAGTTCCCGGTCAAGCCAAGTCCATGTTCCAGTTCAAGCCAAGTCCGAGCTCCCGGTCAAGCCAAGCCCGAGTTCCTGGTCAAGCCATGCATGAGTTCCAGGTCAAGCCAAGTTCTGAATTCCAGGTCAAGCAAAGCCCGAGTTCCCGGTCAAGCCAAGTCCGAGTTCCAGGTGCAGCCAAGCCCGAGTTCCCGGTCAAGCCAAGTTCGAGTTCAAGGTCAAGCCAAGTCTGAGTTCCTGGTCAAGCCAAGTCCAAGTTCCAGTTCAAGCCAAGCCCGAATTCCCGGTCAAGCCAAGCCCGAGTTCCCGGTCAAACCAAGTCCGAGTTCCAGATCAAGCCAAGCCCGAGGTCCAGTTCAAGCCAAGTCCGGGTTCCAGGTCAAACCAAGTCCGAGTTCCCGGTCAAGCCAAGCCCGAATTCCCGGTCAAGCCAAGCCCGAGTTCCCGGTCAAACCACGTCTGAGTTCCAGATCAAGCCAAGCCCGAGGTCCAGTTCAAGCCAAGTCCGGGTTCCAGGTCAAACCAAGTCCGAGTTCCCGGTCAAGCCAAGTCTGAGTTCCCGGTCAAGCCAAACCCGAGTTCCAGGTCAAGCCAAGTCCGAGTTCCAGGTCAAGCCAAGTCCAAGGTATAGGTCAAGCCAAGTCCGTGTTCCAGGTCAAGCCAAGTCTGAGATCCTGGTCAAGCCAAGTCTGAGTTCCCGGTCAAGCCAAGTCCGAGTTCCAGGTCAAGTCAAGTCGGAGTTCCCGGACAAGACAAGTCTGAGTTCCCGGTCAAGCCAAGTCTGAGTTCCCAGTCAAGCCAAGCCCGATTTCCAGGTCAAGCCAAGTCCGAGTTCCAGGTCAAGCCAAGTCCGAGTTCCAGATCAAGCCAAGTCCGAGTTGCAGGTCAAGCCAAGTCCGAGTTCCAGGTACAGCCAAGCCCGAGTACCGGGTCATTCCAACTTCGAGTTCAAGGTCAAGCCAAGTCTGAGTTCCCGGTCAAGCCAAGTTCGAGATCCCGGTCAAGCCAAGTCCGAGTTCCAGGTCAAGCCAAGTCCGAGTTCCACGTCAAGCCAAGTCCGAGGTATTGGTCAAGCCAAGTCCGTGTTCCAAGTCAAGCCAAGTCTGAGATCCCGGTCAAGCCAAGTCTGAGTTCACGGTCAAGCCAAGTCAGTGTTCCAGGTCAAGCGAAGCCCGAGTTCCCGGTCAAGGCAAGTCCGAGTTCCAGGTCAAGCCAAGTCCGAGTTCCAGGTGCAGCCAAGTCCGAGTTCCCGGTCAAGCCAAGTTCGAGTTCAAGGTCAAGCCAAGTCTGAGTTCCTGGTCAAGCCAAGTCCGAGTTCCCGGTCAAGTCAAGTCCGAGTTCCCGGTCAAGCCAAGCCCGAGTTCCAGATCAAGCCAAGTCCATGTTCCAGGTCAAGCCAAGTCCGAGTTCCCGGTCAAGCCAAGTCTGAGTTCCTGGTCAAGCCAAGTCCGAGTTCCACGTCAAGTCAAGTCGGAGTTCCCGGTCAAGCCAAGTACGAGTTCCCGGTCATGCCAAGTTCGAGTTCCCGGTCAAGCCAAGCCCGAGTTCCAGGTCAAGCCAAGCCCGAGTTCCAGGTCAAGCCAAGTCCGAGTTCCAGGTCTAGCCAAGCCCGAGTACCAGGTCGAGCCAAGCCCGAGTTTCCGGTCAAGCCAAGTCCGAGTTCCAGGTCAAGCCAAGTCTGAGTTCCCAGTCAAGTCATGTCCGAGTTCCAGGTCAAGCCAAGACAGTGTTCCAGGTCAAGCGAAGTCCGTGTTCCAGGTCAAGCCAAGCCCGAGTTCCAGGTCAAGCCAAGTCCGAGTTCCCGGTCAAGCCAAGTCCATGTTCCAGTTCAAGCCAAGTCCGAGCTCCCGGTCAAGCCAAGCCCGAGTTCCTGGTCAAGCCATGCATGAGTTCCAGGTCAAGCCAAGTTCTGAATTCCAGGTCAAGCAAAGCCCGAGTTCCAGGTCAAGCCAAGTCCGAGTTCCAGGTGCAGCCAAGCCCGAGTTCCCGGTCAAGCCAAGTTCGAGTTCAAGGTCAAGCCAAGTCTGAGTTCCTGGTCAAGCCAAGTCCAAGTTCCAGTTCAAGCCAAGCCCGAATTCCCGGTCAAGCCAAGCCCGAGTTCCCGGTCAAACCAAGTCCGAGTTCCAGATCAAGCCAAGCCCGAGGTCCAGTTCAAGCCAAGTCCGGGTTCCAGGTCAAACCAAGTCCGAGTTCCCGGTCAAGCCAAGTCTGAGTTCCTGGTCAAGCCAAGTCCGAGTTCCACGTCAAGTCAAGTCGGAGTTCCCGGTCAGGGCAAGTACGAGTTCCCGGTAAAGTCAAGTCCGAGTTGCAGGTCAAGCCAAGCCCGAGTTCCAGGTCAAGCCAAGTCCGAGTTCCAGGTCTAGCCAAGCCCGAGTACCAGGTCGAGCAAAGCCCGAGTTTCCGGTCAAGCCAAGTCTGAGTTCCCAGTCAAGTCATGCCCGAGTTCCAGGTCAAGCCAAATCAGTGTTCCAGGTCAAGCGAAGCCCGAGTTCCCAGTCAAGGCAAGTCCGAGTTCCAGATCAAGCCAAGTCCGTGTTCCAGGTCAAGCCAAGTCCGAGCTCCCGGTCAAGCCAAGCCCGAGTTCCTGGTCACGCCAAGCATGAGTTCCAGGTCAAGCCAAGTTCTGAATTCCAGGTCAAGCAAAGCCCGAGTTCCAGGTCAAGCCAAGTCCGAGTTCCAGGTGCAGCCAAGCCCGAGTTCCCGGTCAAGCCAAGTTCGTGTTCAAGGTCAAGCCAAGGCTGAGTTCCCAGTCAAGTCATGCATGAGTTCCAGGTCAAGCCAAATCAGTGTTCCAGGTCAAGCGAAGCCCGAGTTCCCGGTCAAGGCAAGTCCGAGTTCCAGATCAAGCCAAGTCCGTGTTCCAGGTCAAGCCAAGCCCGAGTTCCAGGTCAAGCCAAGTCCGAGTTCCAGGTCAAGCCAAGTCCATGTTCCAGTTCAAGCCAAGCCTCAGTTCACCGACAAGGCAAGTCCGAGCTCCCGGTCAAGCCAAGCCCGAGTTCCTGGTCAAGCCAAGCACGAATTCCAGATCAAGCCAAGTCTGAATTCCAGGTTAAGCAAAGCCCGAGTTCCAGGTCAAGCCAAGTCCGAGTTCCAGATGCAGCCAAGCCCAAGTTCCCGGTCAAGCCAAGTTCGAGTTCAAGGTCAAGCCATGTCTGAGTTCCCGGTCAAGCCACGTTCGAGTTCGAGGTCAAGCCAAGTCCGAGTTCCAGGTCAAGCCAAGCCCGAGTTCCCGGTCAAGCCTAGTCCAAGTTACAGATCAAGCCAAGTCTGAGTTCCCGGTCAAGCCAAGTTCGAGTTCCCGGTCAAGCCAAGTCCGAGTTCCCGGTCAAGCCAAGCCCGAGTTCCCGGTCAAGCCAAGTCCATGTTCTTGTCAAGCCGAACCTGAGTTCCCGGTCAAGGCAAGTCCAAGCTCCCGGTCAAGCCAAGCCCGAGTTCCCGGTCAAGCCAAGCACGAGTTCCAGGTCAAGCCAAGTCTGAATTCGAGGTCAAGCAAAGCCCGAGTTCCAGGTCAAGCCAAGTCCGAGGTCCAGGTGCAGCCAAGCCTGAGTTCCAGGTCAAGCCAAATCTGAGTTACAGATCAAGCCAAGACCGAGTTTCCAGTCAAACAAAGACCGTGTTCCAGGTGAAGCCAAGTCTGTGTTCCCGGTCAAGCCAAGCCCGAGTTCCAGGTGAAGCCAAGCCCGAGATCCAGGACAAGCCAAGCCCGATTTCCCGGTCAAGCCAAGTCCGAGTTCCAGGTAAAGCCAAGTCTCAGATCCCAGTCAAGCCAAGTCCGAGTTCCAGGACAAGCCAAGTCAGTGTTCCAGGTCAAACCAAGTCCGTGTTCCAGGTAAAGCCAAGTCTCAGTTCCCGGTCAAGCCAAGTTCGAGATCCCGGTCAAGCCAAGTCCGAGGTCCAGGTCAAGCCAAGTCCGAGATCCAGGTCAAGCCAAGTCCGAGGTATAGGTCAAGCCAAGTCCGTGTTCCAAGTCAAGCCAAGTCTGAGATCCCGGTCAAGCCAAGTCTGAGTTCACGGTCAAGCCAATTCCGAGTTCCAGGTCAAGTCAAGTCGGTGTTCCCGGTCAAGCCATGTCCGAGTTCCAGGTCAAGCCAAGTCAGTGTTCCAGGTCAAGCGAAGCCCGAGTTCCCGGTCAAGGCAAGTCCGAGTTCCAGATCAAGCCAAGTCCATGTTCCAGGTCAAGCAAAGCCCGAGTTCCAGGTCAAGCCAAGTCCGAGTTCCAGGTGCAGCCAAGTCCGAGTTCCCGGTCAAGCCAAGTTCGAGTTCAAGGTCAAGCCAAGTCTGAGTTCCTGGTCAAGCCAAGTCCGAGTTCCCGGTCAGGCCAAGTCCGAGTTCCCGGTCAAGCCAAGCCCGAGTTCCAGATCAAGCCAAGTCCATGTTCCAGGTCAAGCCAAGTCCGAGTTCCCGGTCAAGCCAAGTCTGAGTTCCTGGTCAAGCCAAGTCCGAGATCCACGTCAAGTCAAGTCGGAGTTCCCGGTCAAGCCAAGTACGAGTTCCCGGTAAAGCCAAGTCCGAGTTGCAGGTCAAGCCAAGCCCGAGTTCCAGGTCAAGCCAAGCCCGAGTTCCAGGTCAAGCCAAGTCCGAGTTCCAGGTCTAGCCAAGCCCGAGTACCAGGTCGAGCCAAGCCCGAGTTCCCGGTCGAGCCAAGTCCGAGTTCCAGGTCAAGCCAAGTCTGAGTTCCCAGTCAAGTCATGTCCGAGTTCCAGGTCAAGCCAAGTCAGTGTTCCAGGTCGAGCCAAGCCCGAGTTCCCGGTCAAGCCAAGTCTGAGTTCCCAGTCAAGTCATGCCCGAGTTCCAGGTCAAGCCAAATCAGTGTTCCAGGTCAAGCGAAGCCCGAGTTCCCAGTCAAGGCAAGTCCGAGTTCCAGATCAAGCCAAGTCCGTGTTCCAGGTCAAGCCAAGTCCGAGCTCCCGGTCAAGCCAAGCCCGAGTTCCTGGTCACGCCAAGCATGAGTTCCAGGTCAAGCCAAGTTCTGAATTCCAGGTCAAGCAAAGCCCGAGTTCCAGGTCAAGCCAAGTCCGAGTTCCAGGTGCAGCCAAGCCCGAGTTCCCGGTCAAGCCAAGTTCGTGTTCAAGGTCAAGCCAAGGCTGAGTTCCCAGTCAAGTCATGCATGAGTTCCAGGTCAAGCCAAATCAGTGTTCCAGGTCAAGCGAAGCCCGAGTTCCCGGTCAAGGCAAGTCCGAGTTCCAGATCAAGCCAAGTCCGTGTTCCAGGTCAAGCCAAGCCCGAGTTCCAGGTCAAGCCAAGTCCGAGTTCCAGGTCAAGCCAAGTCCATGTTCCAGTTCAAGCCAAGCCTCAGTTCACCGACAAGGCAAGTCCGAGCTCCCGGTCAAGCCAAGCCCGAGTTCCTGGTCAAGCCAAGCACGAATTCCAGATCAAGCCAAGTCTGAATTCCAGGTTAAGCAAAGCCCGAGTTCCAGGTCAAGCCAAGTCCGAGTTCCAGATGCAGCCAAGCCCAAGTTCCCGGTCAAGCCAAGTTCGAGTTCAAGGTCAAGCCATGTCTGAGTTCCCGGTCAAGCCACGTTCGAGTTCGAGGTCAAGCCAAGTCCGAGTTCCAGGTCAAGCCAAGCCCGAGTTCCCGGTCAAGCCTAGTCCAAGTTACAGATCAAGCCAAGTCTGAGTTCCCGGTCAAGCCAAGTTCGAGTTCCCGGTCAAGCCAAGTCCGAGTTCCCGGTCAAGCCAAGCCCGAGTTCCCGGTCAAGCCAAGTCCATGTTCTTGTCAAGCCGAACCTGAGTTCCCGGTCAAGGCAAGTCCAAGCTCCCGGTCAAGCCAAGCCCGAGTTCCCGGTCAAGCCAAGCACGAGTTCCAGGTCAAGCCAAGTCTGAATTCGAGGTCAAGCAAAGCCCGAGTTCCAGGTCAAGCCAAGTCCGAGGTCCAGGTGCAGCCAAGCCTGAGTTCCAGGTCAAGCCAAATCTGAGTTACAGATCAAGCCAAGACCGAGTTTCCAGTCAAACAAAGACCGTGTTCCAGGTGAAGCCAAGTCTGTGTTCCCGGTCAAGCCAAGCCCGAGTTCCAGGTGAAGCCAAGCCCGAGATCCAGGACAAGCCAAGCCCGATTTCCCGGTCAAGCCAAGTCCGAGTTCCAGGTAAAGCCAAGTCTCAGATCCCAGTCAAGCCAAGTCCGAGTTCCAGGACAAGCCAAGTCAGTGTTCCAGGTCAAACCAAGTCCGTGTTCCAGGTAAAGCCAAGTCTCAGTTCCCGGTCAAGCCAAGTTCGAGATCCCGGTCAAGCCAAGTCCGAGGTCCAGGTCAAGCCAAGTCCGAGATCCAGGTCAAGCCAAGTCCGAGGTATAGGTCAAGCCAAGTCCGTGTTCCAAGTCAAGCCAAGTCTGAGATCCCGGTCAAGCCAAGTCTGAGTTCACGGTCAAGCCAATTCCGAGTTCCAGGTCAAGTCAAGTCGGTGTTCCCGGTCAAGCCATGTCCGAGTTCCAGGTCAAGCCAAGTCAGTGTTCCAGGTCAAGCGAAGCCCGAGTTCCCGGTCAAGGCAAGTCCGAGTTCCAGATCAAGCCAAGTCCATGTTCCAGGTCAAGCAAAGCCCGAGTTCCAGGTCAAGCCAAGTCCGAGTTCCAGGTGCAGCCAAGTCCGAGTTCCCGGTCAAGCCAAGTTCGAGTTCAAGGTCAAGCCAAGTCTGAGTTCCTGGTCAAGCCAAGTCCGAGTTCCCGGTCAGGCCAAGTCCGAGTTCCCGGTCAAGCCAAGCCCGAGTTCCAGATCAAGCCAAGTCCATGTTCCAGGTCAAGCCAAGTCCGAGTTCCCGGTCAAGCCAAGTCTGAGTTCCTGGTCAAGCCAAGTCCGAGATCCACGTCAAGTCAAGTCGGAGTTCCCGGTCAAGCCAAGTACGAGTTCCCGGTAAAGCCAAGTCCGAGTTGCAGGTCAAGCCAAGCCCGAGTTCCAGGTCAAGCCAAGCCCGAGTTCCAGGTCAAGCCAAGTCCGAGTTCCAGGTCTAGCCAAGCCCGAGTACCAGGTCGAGCCAAGCCCGAGTTCCCGGTCGAGCCAAGTCCGAGTTCCAGGTCAAGCCAAGTCTGAGTTCCCAGTCAAGTCATGTCCGAGTTCCAGGTCAAGCCAAGTCAGTGTTCCAGGTCAAGCGAAGCCCGAGTTCCCGGTCAAGGCAAGTCCGAGTTCCAGATCAAGCCAAGTCCGTGTTCCAGGTCAAGCCAAGCCCGAGTTCCAGGTCAAGCCAAGTCCGAGTTCCCGGTCAAGCCAAGTCCATGTTCCAGTTCAAGCCAAGTCCGAGCTCCCGGTCAAGCCAAGCCCGAGTTCCTGGTCAAGCTATGCATGAGTTCCAGGTCAAGCCAAGTTCTGAATTCCAGGTCAAGCAAAGCCCGAGTTCCAGGTCAAGCCAAGTCCGAGTTCCAGGTGCAGCCAAGCCCGAGTTCCCGGTCAAGCCAAGTTCGAGTTCAAGGTCAAGCCAAGTCTGAGTTCCTGGTCAAGCCAAGTTCGAGTTCCCGGTCAAGCCAAGTCCAAGTTCCAGTTCAAGCCAAGCCCGAATTCCACGTCAAGTCAAGTCGGAGTTCCCGGTCAGGGCAAGTACGAGTTCCCGGTAAAGTCAAGTCCGAGTTGCAGGTCAAGCCAAGCCCGAGTTCCAGGTCAAGCCAAGTCCGAGTTCCAGGTCTAGCCAAGCCCGAGTTCCTGGTCAAGCTATGCATGAGTTCCAGGTCAAGCCAAGTTCTGAATTCCAGGTCAAGCAAAGCCCGAGTTCCAGGTCAAGCCAAGTCCGAGTTCCAGGTGCAGCCAAGTCCGAGTTACAGATCAAGCCAAGCCCGAGGTCCAGTTCAAGCCAAGTCCGGGTTCCAGGTCAAACCAAGTCCGAGTTCCCGGTCAAGCCAAGTCTGAGTTCCTGGTCAAGCCAAGTCCGAGTTCCACGTCAAGTCAAGTCGGAGTTCCCGGTCAGGGCAAGTACGAGTTCCCGGTAAAGTCAAGTCCGAGTTGCAGGTCAAGCCAAGCCCGAGTTCCAGGTCAAGCCAAGTCCGAGTTCCAGGTCTAGCCAAGCCCGAGTACCAGGTCAAGCCAAGTCCGAGTTCCAGGTCAAGCCAAGTCTCAGTTCCCGGTCAAGCCAAGTCCAAGTTCCAGGTCAAGCCAAGTCTGAGTTCCCGGTCAAGCCAAGTCCGAGTTTCAGGTCAAGCCAAGTCGGAGTTCCAGGTGAAGCCAAGACCGAATTCCAGGACAAGCCAAGCCTGAGTTCCCGGTCAAGGCAAGTCCGAGTTCCAGATCAAGCCAAGTCCGAGTTCCCGGTCAAGCCAAGTCCGAGTTCCCAGTCAAGCCAAGTCCGAGTTCCAGGTCAAGCCAAGACCGTGTTCCAGGTCAAGCCAAGCCCGAGTTCCCGGTCAAGCCAAGTCCGAGTTCCAGATCAAGCCAACTCCGTGTTCCACGTCATGCCAAGACCGAGTTCCAGGTCAAGCCAAGCCCGATTTCCAGGTCAAGCCAAGTCCGAGTTCCAGGTCAAGCCAAGTCCGAGATCCAGATCAAGCCAAGCCCGAGTTCCCGGTCAAGCCAAGTCCGAGTTCCAGGTCCAGCCAAGCCCGAGTACCGGGTCATTCCAACTTCGAGTTCAAGGTCAAGCCAAGTCTGAGTTCCCGGTCAAGCCAAGTTCGAGATCCCGGTCAAGCCAAGTCCGGGTTCCAGGTCAAGCCAAGTCTGAGTTCCCGGTCAAGCCAAACCCGAGTTCCAGGTCAAGCCAAGTCCGAGTTCCAGGTCAAGCCAAGTCCAAGGTATAGGTCAAGCCAAGTCCGTGTTCCAGGTCAAGCCAAGTCTGAGATCCCGGTCAAGCCAAGTCTGAGTTCCCGGTCAAGCCAAGTCCGAGTTCCAGGTCAAGTCAAGTCGGAGTTCCCGGACAAGACAAGTCTGAGTTCCCGGTCAAGCCAAGTCTGAGTTCCCAGTCAAGCCAAGCCCGATTTCCAGGTCAAGCCAAGTCCGAGTTCCAGGTCAAACCAAGTCCGAGTTCCAGATCAAGCCAAGTCCGAGTTGCAGGTCAAGCCAAGTCCGAGTTCCAGGTACAGCCAAGCCCGAGTACCGGGTCATTCCAACTTCGAGTTCAAGGTCAAGCCAAGTCTGAGTTCCCGGTCAAGTCAAGTTCGAGATCCCGGTCAAGCCAAGTCCGAGTTCCAGGTCAAGCCAAGTCCGAGTTCCAGGTCAAGCCAAGTCCGAGGTATAGGTCAAGCCAAGTCCGTGTTCCAAGTCAAGCCAAGTCTGAGATCCCGGTCAAGCCAAGTCTGAGTTCACGGTCAAGCCAAGTCAGTGTTCCAGGTCAAGCGAAGCCCGAGTTCCCGGTCAAGGCAAGTCCGAGTTCCAGGTCAAGCCAAGTCCGAGTTCCAGGTGCAGCCAAGTCCGAGTTCCCGGTCAAGCCAAGTTCGAGTTCAAGGTCAAGCCAAGTCTGAGTTCCTGGTCAAGCCAAGTCCGAGTTCCCGGTCAAGCCAAGTCCGAGTTACAGATCAAGCCAAGCCCGAGGTCCAGTTCAAGCCAAGTCCGGGTTCCAGGTCAAACCAAGTCCGAGTTCCCGGTCAAGCCAAGTCTGAGTTCCTGGTCAAGCCAAGTCCGAGTTCCACGTCAAGTCAAGTCGGAGTTCCCGGTCAGGGCAAGTACGAGTTCCCGGTAAAGTCAAGTCCGAGTTGCAGGTCAAGCCAAGCCCGAGTTCCAGGTCAAGCCAAGTCCGAGTTCCAGGTCTAGCCAAGCCCGAGTACCAGGTCAAGCCAAGTCCGAGTTCCAGGTCAAGCCAAGTCTCAGTTCCCGGTCAAGCCAAGTCCAAGTTCCAGGTCAAGCCAAGTCTGAGTTCCCGGTCAAGCCAAGTCCGAGTTTCAGGTCAAGCCAAGTCGGAGTTCCAGGTGAAGCCAAGACCGAATTCCAGGACAAGCCAAGCCTGAGTTCCCGGTCAAGGCAAGTCCGAGTTCCAGATCAAGCCAAGTCCGAGTTCCCGGTCAAGCCAAGTCCGAGTTCCCAGTCAAGCCAAGTCCGAGTTCCAGGTCAAGCCAAGACCGTGTTCCAGGTCAAGCCAAGCCCGAGTTCCCGGTCAAGCCAAGTCCGAGTTCCAGATCAAGCCAACTCCGTGTTCCACGTCATGCCAAGACCGAGTTCCAGGTCAAGCCAAGCCCGATTTCCAGGTCAAGCCAAGTCCGAGTTCCAGGTCAAGCCAAGTCCGAGATCCAGATCAAGCCAAGCCCGAGTTCCCGGTCAAGCCAAGTCCGAGTTCCAGGTCCAGCCAAGCCCGAGTACCGGGTCATTCCAACTTCGAGTTCAAGGTCAAGCCAAGTCTGAGTTCCCGGTCAAGCCAAGTTCGAGATCCCGGTCAAGCCAAGTCCGGGTTCCAGGTCAAGCCAAGTCTGAGTTCCCGGTCAAGCCAAACCCGAGTTCCAGGTCAAGCCAAGTCCGAGTTCCAGGTCAAGCCAAGTCCAAGGTATAGGTCAAGCCAAGTCCGTGTTCCAGGTCAAGCCAAGTCTGAGATCCCGGTCAAGCCAAGTCTGAGTTCCCGGTCAAGCCAAGTCCGAGTTCCAGGTCAAGTCAAGTCGGAGTTCCCGGACAAGACAAGTCTGAGTTCCCGGTCAAGCCAAGTCTGAGTTCCCAGTCAAGCCAAGCCCGATTTCCAGGTCAAGCCAAGTCCGAGTTCCAGGTCAAACCAAGTCCGAGTTCCAGATCAAGCCAAGTCCGAGTTGCAGGTCAAGCCAAGTCCGAGTTCCAGGTACAGCCAAGCCCGAGTACCGGGTCATTCCAACTTCGAGTTCAAGGTCAAGCCAAGTCTGAGTTCCCGGTCAAGTCAAGTTCGAGATCCCGGTCAAGCCAAGTCCGAGTTCCAGGTCAAGCCAAGTCCGAGTTCCAGGTCAAGCCAAGTCCGAGGTATAGGTCAAGCCAAGTCCGTGTTCCAAGTCAAGCCAAGTCTGAGATCCCGGTCAAGCCAAGTCTGAGTTCACGGTCAAGCCAAGTCAGTGTTCCAGGTCAAGCGAAGCCCGAGTTCCCGGTCAAGGCAAGTCCGAGTTCCAGGTCAAGCCAAGTCCGAGTTCCAGGTGCAGCCAAGTCCGAGTTCCCGGTCAAGCCAAGTTCGAGTTCAAGGTCAAGCCAAGTCTGAGTTCCTGGTCAAGCCAAGTCCGAGTTCCCGGTCAAGCCAAGCCCGAGTTCCAGATCAAGCCAAGTCCATGTTCCAGGTCAAGCCAAGTCCGAGTTCCCGGTCAAGCCAAGTCTGAGTTCCTGGTCAAGCCAAGTCCGAGTTCCACGTCAAGTCAAGTCGGAGTTCCCGGTCAAGCCAAGTACGAGTTCCCGGTAAAGCCAAGTCCGAGTTGCAGGTCAAGCCAAGCCCGAGTTCCAGGTCAAGCCAAGCCCGAGTTCCAGGTCAAGCCAAGTCCGAGTTCCAGGTCTAGCCAAGCCCGAGTACCAGGTCGAGCCAAGCCCGAGTTTCCGGTCAAGCCAAGTCCGAGTTCCAGGTCAAGCCAAGTCTGAGTTCCCAGTCAAGTCATGTCCGAGATCCAGGTCAAGCCAAGACAGTGTTCCAGGTCAAGCGAAGCCCGAGTTCCCTGTCAAGGCAAGTCTGAGTTCCAGATCAAGCCAAGTCCGTGTTCCAGGTCAAGCCAAGCCCGAGTTCCAGGTCAAGCCAAGTCCGAGTTCCCGGTCAAGCCAAGTCCATGTTCCAGTTCAAGCCAAGTCCGAGCTCCCGGTCAAGCCAAGCCCGAGTTCCTGGTCAAGCCATGCATGAGTTCCAGGTCAAGCCAAGTTCTGAATTCCAGGTCAAGCAAAGCCCGAGTTCCAGGTCAAGCCAAGTCCGAGTTCCAGGTGCAGCCAAGCCCGAGTTCCCGGTCAAGCCAAGTTCGAGTTCAAGGTCAAGCCAAGTCTGAGTTCCTGGTCATGCCAAGTCCAAGTTCCAGTTCAAGCCAAGCCCGAATTCCCGGTCAAGCCAAGCCCGAGTTCCCGGTCAAACCAAGTCCGAGTTCCAGATCAAGCCAAGCCCGAGGTCCAGTTCAAGCCAAGTCCGGGTTCCAGGTCAAACCAAGTCCGAGTTCCCGGTCAAGCCAAGTCTGAGTTCCTGGTCAAGCCAAGTCCGAGTTCCACGTCAAGTCAAATCGGAGTTCCCGGTCAGGGCAAGTACGAGTTCCCGGTAAAGTCAAGTCCGAGTTGCAGGTCAAGCCAAGCCCGAGTTCCAGGTCAAGCCAAGTCCGAGTTCCAGGTCTAGCCAAGCCCGAGTACCAGGTCGAGGAAAGCCCGAGTTTCCGGTCAAGCCAAGTCTGAGTTCCCAGTCAAGTCATGCCCGAGTTCCAGGTCAAGCCAAATCAGTGTTCCAGGTCAAGCGAAGCCCGAGTTCCCAGTCAAGGCAAGTCCGAGTTCCAGATCAAGCCAAGTCCGTGTTCCAGGTCAAGCCAAGTCCGAGCTCCCGGTCAAGCCAAGCCCGAGTTCCTGGTCACGCCAAGCATGAGTTCCAGGTCAAGCCAAGTTCTGAATTCCAGGTCAAGCAAAGCCCGAGTTCCAGGTCAAGCCAAGTCCGAGTTCCAGGTGCAGCCAAGCCCGAGTTCCCGGTCAAGCCAAGTTCGTGTTCAAGGTCAAGCCAAGGCTGAGTTCCCAGTCAAGTCATGCATGAGTTCCAGGTCAAGCCAAATCAGTGTTCCAGGTCAAGCGAAGCCCGAGTTCCCGGTCAAGGCAAGTCCGAGTTCCAGATCAAGCCAAGTCCGTGTTCCAGGTCAAGCCAAGCCCGAGTTCCAGGTCAAGCCAAGTCCGAGTTCCAGGTCAAGCCAAGTCCATGTTCCAGTTCAAGCCAAGCCTCAGATCACCGTCAAGGCAAGTCCGAGCTCCCGGTCAAGCCAAGCCCGAGTTCCTGGTCAAGCCAAGCACGAATTCCAGATCAAGCCAAGTCTGAATTCCAGGTTAAGCAAAGCCCGAGTTCCAGGTCAAGCCAAGTCCGAGTTCCAGATGCAGCCAAGCCCAAGTTCCCGGTCAAGCCAAGTTCGAGTTCAAGGTCAAGCCAAGTCTGAGTTCCCGGTCAAGCCACGTTCGAGTTCCCGGTCAAGCCAAGTCCGAGTTCCAGGTCAAGCCAAGCCCGAGTTCCCGGTCAAGCCTAGTCCAAGTTACAGATCAAGCCAAGTCTGAGTTCCCGGTCAAGCCAAGTTCGAGTTCCCGGTCAAGCCAAGTCCGAGTTCCCGGTCAAGCCAAGCCCGAGTTCCCGGTCAAGCCAAGTCCATGTTCTTGTCAAGCCGAACCTGAGTTCCCGGTCAAGGCAAGTCCAAGCTCCCGGTCAAGCCAAGCCCGAGTTCCCGGTCAAGCCAAGCACGAGTTCCAGGTCAAGCCAAGTCTGAATTCGAGGTCAAGCAAAGCCCGAGTTCCAGGTCAAGCCAAGTCCGAGTTCCAGGTGCAGCCAAGCCTGAGTTCCAGGTCAAGCCAAATCTGAGTTACAGATCAAGCCAAGACTGAGTTTCCAGTCAAACAAAGTCCGTGTTCCAGGTGAAGCCAAGTCTGTGTTCCCGGTCAAGCCAAGCCCGAGTTCCAGGTGAAGCCAAGCCCGAGATCCAGGACAAGCCAAGCCCGATTTCCCGGTCAAGCCAAGTCCGAGTTCCAGGTAAAGCCAAGTCTCAGATCCCAGTCAAGCCAAGTCCGAGTTCCAGGACAAGCCAAGTCAGTGTTCCAGGTCAAACCAAGTCCGTGTTCCAGGTAAAGCCAAGTCTCAGTTCCCGGTCAAGCCAAGTTCGAGATCCCGGTCAAGCCAAGTCCGAGGTCCAGGTGCAGCCAAGTCCGAGTTCCCGGTGAAGCCAAGTTCGAGTTCAAGGTCAAACCAAGTCTGAGTTCCTGGTCAAGCCAAGTCCGAGTTCCCGGTCAGGCCAAGTCCGAGTTCCCGGTCAAGCCAAGCCCGAGTTCCCGGTCAAGCCAAGTTCGTGTTCAAGGTCAAGCCAAGGCTGAGTTCCCAGTCAAGTCATGCATGAGTTCCAGGTCAAGCCAAATCAGTGTTCCAGGTCAAGCGAAGCCCGAGTTCCCGGTCAAGGCAAGTCCGAGTTCCAGATCAAGCCAAGTCCGTGTTCCAGGTCAAGCCAAGCCCGAGTTCCAGGTCAAGCCAAGTCCGAGTTCCAGGTCAAGCCAAGTCCATGTTCCAGTTCAAGCCAAGCCTCAGTTCACCGTCAAGGCAAGTCCGAGCTCCCGGTCAAGCCAAGCCCGAGTTCCTGGTCAAGCCAAGCACGAATTCCAGATCAAGCCAAGTCTGAATTCCAGGTTAAGCAAAGCCCGAGTTCCAGGTCAAGCCAAGTCCGAGTTCCAGATGCAGCCAAGCCCAAGTTCCCGGTCAAGCCAAGTTCGAGTTCAAGGTCAAGCCAAGTCTGAGTTCCCGGTCAAGCCACGTTCGAGTTCCCGGTCAAGCCAAGTCCGAGTTCCAGGTCAAGCCAAGCCCGAGTTCCCGGTCAAGCCTAGTCCAAGTTACAGATCAAGCCAAGTCTGAGTTCCCGGTCAAGCCAAGTTCGAGTTCCCGGTCAAGCCAAGTCCGAGTTCCCGGTCAAGCCAAGCCCGAGTTCCCGGTCAAGCCAAGTCCATGTTCTTGTCAAGCCGAACCTGAGTTCCCGGTCAAGGCAAGTCCAAGCTCCCGGTCAAGCCAAGCCCGAGTTCCCGGTCAAGCCAAGCACGAGTTCCAGGTCAAGCCAAGTCTGAATTCGAGGTCAAGCAAAGCCCGAGTTCCAGGTCAAGCCAAGTCCGAGTTCCAGGTGCAGCCAAGCCTGAGTTCCAGGTCAAGCCAAATCTGAGTTACAGATCAAGCCAAGACCGAGTTTCCAGTCAAACAAAGTCCGTGTTCCAGGTGAAGCCAAGTCTGTGTTCCCGGTCAAGCCAAGCCCGAGTTCCAGGTGAAGCCAAGCCCGAGTTCCAGGTGAAGCCAAGCCCGAGATCCAGGACAAGCCAAGCCCGATTTCCCGGTCAAGCCAAGTCCGAGTTCCAGGTAAAGCCAAGTCTCAGATCCCAGTCAAGCCAAGTCCGAGTTCCAGGACAAGCCAAGTCAGTGTTCCAGGTCAAACCAAGTCCGTGTTCCAGGTAAAGCCAAGTCTCAGTTCCCGGTCAAGCCAAGTTCGAGATCCCGGTCAAGCCAAGTCCGAGGTCCAGGTCAAGCCAAGTCCGAGTTCCAGGTCAAGCCAAGTCCGAGGTATAGGTCAAGCCAAGTCCGTGTTCCAAGTCAAGCCAAGTCTGAGATCCCGGTCAAGCCAAGTCTGAGTTCACGGTCAAGCCAAGTCCGAGTTCCAGGTCAAGTCAAGTCGGTGTTCCCGGTCAAGCCATGTCCGAGTTCCAGGTCAAGCCAAGTCAGTGTTCCAGGTCAGGCGAAGCCCGAGTTCCCGGTCAAGGCAAGTCCGAGTTCCAGATCAAGCCAAGTCCATGTTCCAGGTCAAGCAAAGCCCGAGTTCCAGGTCAAGCTAAGTCCGAGTTCCAGGTGCAGCCAAGTCCGAGTTCCCGGTCAAGCCAAGTTCGAGTTCAAGGTCAAGCCAAGTCTGAGTTCCTGGTCAAGCCAAGTCCGAGTTCCCGGTCAGGCCAAGTCCGAGTTCCCGGTCAAGCCAAGCCCGAGTTCCAGATCAAGCCAAGTCCATGTTCCAGGTCAAGCCAAGTCCGAGTTCCCGGTCAAGCCAAGTCTGAGTTCCTGGTCAAGCCAAGTCCGAGTTCCACGTCAAGTCAAGTCGGAGTTCCCGGTCAAGCCAAGTACGAGTTCCCGGTAAAGCCAAGTCCGAGTTGCAAGTCAAGCCAAGCCCGAGTTCCAGGTCAAGCCAAGCCCGAGTTCCAGGTCAAGCCAAGTCCGAGTTCCAGGTCTAGCCAAGCCCGAGTACCAGGTCGAGCCAAGCCCGAGTTCCCGGTCGAGCCAAGTCCGAGTTCCAGGTCAAGCCAAGTCTGAGTTCCCAGTCAAGTCATGTCCGAGTTCCAGGTCAAGCCAAGTCAGTGTTCCAGGTCAAGCGAAGCCCGAGTTCCCGGTCAAGGCAAGTCCGAGTTCCAGATCAAGCCAAGTCCGTGTTCCAGGTCAAGCCAAGCCCGAGTTCCAGGTCAAGCCAAGTCCGAGTTCCCGGTCAAGCCAAGTCCATGTTCCAGTTCAAGCCAAGTCCAAGCTCCCGGTCAAGCCAAGCCCGAGTTCCTGGTCAAGCTATGCATGAGTTCCAGGTCAAGCCAAGTTCTGAATTCCAGGTCAAGCAAAGCCCGAGTTCCAGGTCAAGCCAAGTCCGAGTTCCAGGTGCAGCCAAGCCCGAGTTCCCGGTCAAGCCAAGTTCGAGTTCAAGGTCAAGCCAAGTCCATGTTCCAGTTCAAGCCAAGTCCGAGCTCCCGGTCAAGCCAAGCCCGAGTTCCTGGTCATGCCAAGCATGAGTTCCAGGTCAAGCCAAGTTCTGAATTCCAGGTCAAACCAAGTTCGAGTTCCATGTCAAGCCAAGTCTGAGTTCCCGGTCAAGCCAAGTTCGAGTTCCCGGTCAAGCCAAGTTCGAGTTCAAGGTCAAGCCAAGTCTGAGTTCCCGGTCAAGCCAAGTTCGAGTTCCCGGTCAAGCCAAGTCCGAGTTCCAGGTCAAGCCAAGCCCGAATTCCCGGTCAAGCCAAGCCCGAGTTCCCGGTCAAGCCAAGTCCGAGTTCCAGATCAAGCCAAGCCCGAGGTCCAGTTCAAGCCAAGTCCGGGTTCCAGGTCAAACCAAGTCCGAGTTCCCGGTCAAGCCAAGTCTGAGTTCCTGGTCAATCCAAGTCCGAGTTCCACGTCAAGTCAAGTCGGAGTTCCCGGTCAAGGCAAGTACGAGTTCCCGCTAAAACCAAGTCCGAGTTGCAGGTCAAGCCAAGCCCGAGTTCCAGGTCAAGCCAAGTCCGAGTTCCAGGTCAAGCCAAGCCCGAGTACCAGGTCGAGCCAAGCCCGAGTTCCCGGTCAAGCCAAGTCCGAATTCCAGGTCAAGCCAAGTCTGAGTTCCCAGTCAAGTCATGCCCGAGTTCCAGGTCAAGCCAAATCAGTGTTCCAGGTCAAGCGAAGCCCGAGTTCCCGGTCAAGGCAAGTCCGAGTTCCAGATCAAGCCAAGTCCGTGTTCGAGGTCAAGCCAAGCCCGAGTTCCAGGTCAAGCCAAGTCCGAGTTCCCGGTCAAGCCAAGTCCATGTTCCAGTTCAAGCCAAGCCTCAGTTCACCGTCAAGGCAAGTCCGAGCTCCCGGTCAAGCCAAGCCCGAGTTCCAGGTGAAGCCAAGCCCGAGTTCCAGGTGAAGCCAAGCCCGAGATCCAGGACAAGCCAAGCCCGATTTCCCGGTCAAGCCAAGTCCGAGTTCCAGGTAAAGCCAAGTCTCAGATCCCAGTCAAGCCAAGTCCGAGTTCCAGGACAAGCCAAGTCAGTGTTCCAGGTCAAACCAAGTCCGTGTTCCAGGTAAAGCCAAGTCTCAGTTCCCGGTCAAGCCAAGTTCGAGATCCCGGTCAAGCCAAGTCCGAGGTCCAGGTCAAGCCAAGTCCGAGTTCCAGGTCAAGCCAAGTCCAAGGTATAGGTCAAGCCAAGTCCGTGTTCCAAGTCAAGCCAAGTCTGAGATCCCGGTCAAGCCAAGTCTGAGTTCACGGTCAAGCCAAGTCCGAGTTCCAGGTCAAGTCAAGTCGGTGTTCCCGGTCAAGCCATGTCCGAGTTCCAGGTCAAGCCAAGTCAGTGTTCCAGGTCAGGCGAAGCCCGAGTTCCCGGTCAAGGCAAGTCCGAGTTCCAGATCAAGCCAAGTCCATGTTCCAGGTCAAGCAAAGCCCGAGTTCCAGGTCAAGCCAAGTCCGAGTTCCAGGTGCAGCCAAGTCCGAGTTCCCGGTCAAGCCAAGTTCGAGTTCAAGGTCAAGCCAAGTCTGAGTTCCTGGTCAAGCCAAGTCCGAGTTCCCGGTCAGGCCAAGTCCGAGTTCCCGGTCAAGCCAAGCCCGAGTTCCAGATCAAGCCAAGTCCATGTTCCAGGTCAAGCCAAGTCCGAGTTCCCGGTCAAGCCAAGTCTGAGTTCCTGGTCAAGCCAAGTCCGAGTTCCACGTCAAGTCAAGTCGGAGTTCCCGGTCAAGCCAAGTACGAGTTCCCGGTAAAGCCAAGTCCGAGTTGCAAGTCAAGCCAAGCCCGAGTTCCAGGTCAAGCCAAGCCCGAGTTCCAGGTCAAGCCAAGTCCGAGTTCCAGGTCTAGCCAAGCCCGAGTACCAGGTCGAGCCAAGCCCGAGTTCCCGGTCGAGCCAAGTCCGAGTTCCAGGTCAAGCCAAGTCTGAGTTCCCAGTCAAGTCATGTCCGAGTTCCAGGTCAAGCCAAGTCAGTGTTCCAGGTCAAGCGAAGCCCGAGTTCCCGGTCAAGGCAAGTCCGAGTTCCAGATCAAGCCAAGTCCGTGTTCCAGGTCAAGCCAAGCCCGAGTTCCAGGTCAAGCCAAGTCCGAGTTCCCGGTCAAGCCAAGTCCATGTTCCAGTTCAAGCCAAGTCCAAGCTCCCGGTCAAGCCAAGCCCGAGTTCCTGGTCAAGCTATGCATGAGTTCCAGGTCAAGCCAAGTTCTGAATTCCAGGTCAAGCAAAGCCCGAGTTCCAGGTCAAGCCAAGTCCGAGTTCCAGGTGCAGCCAAGCCCGAGTTCCCGGTCAAGCCAAGTTCGAGTTCAAGGTCAAGCCAAGTCCATGTTCCAGTTCAAGCCAAGTCCGAGCTCCCGGTCAAGCCAAGCCCGAGTTCCTGGTCATGCCAAGCATGAGTTCCAGGTCAAGCCAAGTTCTGAATTCCAGGTCAAACCAAGTTCGAGTTCCATGTCAAGCCAAGTCTGAGTTCCCGGTCAAGCCAAGTTCGAGTTCCCGGTCAAGCCAAGTTCGAGTTCAAGGTCAAGCCAAGTCTGAGTTCCCGGTCAAGCCAAGTTCGAGTTCCCGGTCAAGCCAAGTCCGAGTTCCAGGTCAAGCCAAGCCCGAATTCCCGGTCAAGCCAAGCCCGAGTTCCCGGTCAAGCCAAGTCCGAGTTCCAGATCAAGCCAAGCCCGAGGTCCAGTTCAAGCCAAGTCCGGGTTCCAGGTCAAACCAAGTCCGAGTTCCCGGTCAAGCCAAGTCTGAGTTCCTGGTCAATCCAAGTCCGAGTTCCACGTCAAGTCAAGTCGGAGTTCCCGGTCAAGGCAAGTACGAGTTCCCGCTAAAACCAAGTCCGAGTTGCAGGTCAAGCCAAGCCCGAGTTCCAGGTCAAGCCAAGTCCGAGTTCCAGGTCAAGCCAAGCCCGAGTACCAGGTCGAGCCAAGCCCGAGTTCCCGGTCAAGCCAAGTCCGAATTCCAGGTCAAGCCAAGTCTGAGTTCCCAGTCAAGTCATGCCCGAGTTCCAGGTCAAGCCAAATCAGTGTTCCAGGTCAAGCGAAGCCCGAGTTCCCGGTCAAGGCAAGTCCGAGTTCCAGGTCAAGCCAAGTCCGAGTTCCCGGTCAAGCCAAGTCCATGTTCCAGTTCAAGCCAAGCCTCAGTTCACCGTCAAGGCAAGTCCGAGCTCCCGGTCAAGCCAAGCCCGAGTTCCTGGTCAAGCCAAGCACGAATTCCAGATCAAGCCAAGTCTGAATTCCAGGTCAAGCAAAGCCCGAGTTCCAGGTCAAGCCAAGTCCGCGTTCCAGATGCAGCCAAGCCCAAGTTCCCGGTCAAGCCAAGTTCGAGTTCAGGGTCAAGCCAAGTCTGAGTTCCCGGTCAAGCCACGTTCGAGTGCCCGGTCAAGCCAAGTCCGAGTTCCAGGTCAAGCCAAGCCCGAGTTCCCGGTCAAGCCTAGTCCAAGTTACAGATCAAGCCAAGTCTGAGTTCCCGGTCAAGCCAAGTACGAGTTCCCGGTCAAGCCAAGTCCGAGTTCCCGGTCAAGCCAAGCCCGAGTTCTCGGTCAAGCCAAGTCCATGTTCTTGTCAAGCCAAGCCTGAGTTCCCGGTCAAGGCAAGTCCGAGCTCCCGGTCAAGCCAAGTCCGTGTTCCAAGTCAAGCCAAGTCTGAGATCCCGGTCAAGCCAAGTCTGAGTTCACGGTCAAGCCAAGTCCGAGTTCCAGGTCAAGTCAAGTCGGTGTTCCCGGTCAAGCCATGTCCGAGTTCCAGGTCAAGCCAAGTCAGTGTTCCAGGTCAAGCGAAGCCCGAGTTCCCGGTCAAGGCAAGTCCGAGTTCCAGATCAAGCCAAGTCCATGTTCCAGGTCAAGCAAAGCCCGAGTTCCAGGTCAAGCCAAGTCCGAGTTCCAGGTGCAGCCAAGTCCGAGTTCCCGGTCAAGCCAAGTTCGAGTTCAAGGTCAAGCCAAGTCTGAGTTCCTGGTCAAGCCAAGTCCGAGTTCCCGGTCAGGCCAAGTCCGAGTTCCCGGTCAAGCCAAGCCCGAGTTCCAGATCAAGCCAAGTCCATGTTCCAGGTCAAGCCAAGTCCGAGTTCCCGGTCAAGCCAAGTCTGAGTTCCTGGTCAAGCCAAGTCCGAGTTCCACGTCAAGTCAAGTCTGAGTTCCCGGTCAAGCCAAGTACGAGTTCCCGGTAAAGCCAAGTCCGAGTTGCAAGTCAAGCCAAGCCCGAGTTCCAGGTCAAGCCAAGCCCGAGTTCCAGGTCAAGCCAAGTCCGAGTTCCAGGTCTAGCCAAGCCCGAGTACCAGGTCGAGCCAAGCCCGAGTTCCCGGTCGAGCCAAGTCCGAGTTCCAGGTCAAGCCAAGTCTGAGTTCCCAGTCAAGTCATGTCCGAGTTCCAGGTCAAGCCAAGTCAGTGTTCCAGGTCAAGCGAAGCCCGAGTTCCCGGTCAAGGCAAGTCCGAGTTCCAGATCAAGCCAAGTCCGTGTTCCAGGTCAAGCCAAGCCCGAGTTCCAGGTCAAGCCAAGTCCGAGTTCCCGGTCAAGCCAAGTCCATGTTCCAGTTCAAGCCAAGTCCAAGCTCCCGGTCAAGCCAAGCCCGAGTTCCTGGTCAAGCTATGCATGAGTTCCAGGTCAAGCCAAGTTCTGAATTCCAGGTCAAGCAAAGCCCGAGTTCCAGGTCAAGCCAAGTCCGAGTTCCAGGTGCAGCCAAGCCTGAGTTCCCGGTCAAGCCAAGTTCGAGTTCAAGGTCAAGCCAAGTCCATGTTCCAGTTCAAGCCAAGTCCGAGCTCCCGGTCAAGCCAAGCCCGAGTTCCTGGTCATGCCAAGCATGAGTTCCAGGTCAAGCCAAGTTCTGAATTCCAGGTCAAACCAAGTTCGAGTTCCATGTCAAGCCAAGTCTGAGTTCCCGGTCAAGCCAAGTTCGAGTTCCCGGTCAAGCCAAGTTCGAGTTCAAGGTCAAGCCAAGTCTGAGTTCCCGGTCAAGCCAAGTTCGAGTTCCCGGTCAAGCCAAGTCCGAGTTCCAGGTCAAGCCAAGCCCGAATTCCCGGTCAAGCCAAGCCCGAGTTCCCGGTCAAGCCAAGTCCGAGTTCCAGATCAAGCCAAGCCCGAGGTCCAGTTCAAGCCAAGTCCGGGTTCCAGGTCAAACCAAGTCCGAGTTCCCGGTCAAGCCAAGTCTGAGTTCCTGGTCAATCCAAGTCCGAGTTCCACGTCAAGTCAAGTCGGAGTTCCCGGTCAAGGCAAGTACGAGTTCCCGCTAAAACCAAGTCCGAGTTGCAGGTCAAGCCAAGCCCGAGTTCCAGGTCAAGCCAAGTCCGAGTTCCAGGTCAAGCCAAGCCCGAGTACCAGGTCGAGCCAAGCCCGAGTTCCCGGTCAAGCCAAGTCCGAATTCCAGGTCAAGCCAAGTCTGAGTTCCCAGTCAAGTCATGCCCGAGTTCCAGGTCAAGCCAAATCAGTGTTCCAGGTCAAGCGAAGCCCGAGTTCCCGGTCAAGGCAAGTCCGAGTTCCAGATCAAGCCAAGTCCGTGTTCGAGGTCAAGCCAAGCCCGAGTTCCAGGTCAAGCCAAGTCCGAGTTCCCGGTCAAGCCAAGTCCATGTTCCAGTTCAAGCCAAGCCTCAGTTCACCGTCAAGGCAAGTCCGAGCTCCCGGTCAAGCCAAGCCCGAGTTCCTGGTCAAGCCAAGCACGAATTCCAGATCAAGCCAAGTCTGAATTCCAGGTCAAGCAAAGCCCGAGTTCCAGGTCAAGCCAAGTCCGAGTTCCAGATGCAGCCAAGCCCAAGTTCCCGGTCAAGCCAAGTTCGAGTTCAGGGTCAAGCCAAGTCTGAGTTCCCGGTCAAGCCACGTTCGAGTGCCCGGTCAAGCCAAGTCCGAGTTCCAGGTCAAGCCAAGCCCGAGTTCCCGGTCAAGCCTAGTCCAAGTTACAGATCAAGCCAAGTCTGAGTTCCCGGTCAAGCCAAGTACGAGTTCCCGGTCAAGCCAAGTCCGAGTTCCCGGTCAAGCCAAGCCCGAGTTCTCGGTCAAGCCAAGTCCATGTTCTTGTCAAGCCAAGCCTGAGTTCCCGGTCAAGGCAAGTCCGAGCTCCCGGTCAAGCCAAGCCCGAGTTCCCGGTCAAGCCAAGCACGAGTTCCAGGTCAAGCCAAGTCTGAATTCGAGGTCAAGCAAAGCCCGAGTTCCAGGTCAAGCCAAGTCCGAGTTCCAGGTGCAGCCAAGCCTGAGTTCCAGGTCAAGCCAAGTCTGAGTTACAGATCAAGCCAAGACCGAGTTTCCAGTCAAACAAAGTCCGTGTTCCAGGTGAAGCCAAGTCTGTGTTCCCGGTCAAGCCAAGCCCGAGTTCCAGGTGAAGCCAAGCCCGAGATCCAGGACAAGCCAAGCCCGATTTCCCGGTCAAGCCAAGTCCGAATTCCAGGTAAAGCCAAGTCTCAGATCCCAGTCAAGCCAAGTCCGAGTTCCAGGACAAGCCAAGTCAGTGTTCCAGGTCAAACCAAGTCCGTGTTCCAGGTAAAGCCAAGTCTCAGTTCCCAGTCAAGCCAAGTCCGGGTTCCAGGTCAAACCAAGTCCGAGTTCCCGGTCAAGCTAAGTCTGAGTTTCTGGTCAAGCCAAGTCCGAGTTCCACGTCAAGTCAAGTAGGAGTTCCCGGTCAAGCCAAGTACGAGTTCCCGGTAAAGCCAAGTCCGAGTTGCTGGTCAATCCAAGTCCGAGTTCCAGGTCTAGCCAAGCCCGAGTACCAGGTCGAGCCAAGCCCGAGTTCCCGGTCGAGCCAAGTCCGAGTTCCAGGTCAAGCCAAGTCTGAGTTCCCAGTCAAGTCATGTCCGAGTTCCAGGTCAAGCCAAGTCAGTGTTCCAGGTCAAGCGAAGCCCGTGTTCCCGGTCAAGGCAAGTCCGAGTTCCAGATCAAGCCAAGTCCGTGTTCCAGGTCAAGCCAAGCCCGAGTTCCAGGTCAAGCCAAGTCCGAGTTCCCGGTCAAGCCAAGTCCATGTTCCAGTTCAAGCCAAGTCCGAGCTCCCGGTCAAGCCAAGCCCGAGTTCCTGGTCAAGCCAAGTTCTGAATTCCAGGTCAAGCAAAGCCCGAGTTACAGGTCAAGCCAAGTCCGAGTTCCAGGTGCAGCCAAGCCCGAGTTCCCGGTCAAGCCAAGTTCGAGTTCAAGGTCAAGCCAAGTTCGAGTTCCCGATCAAGCCAAGTCCGAATTCCCGGTCAAGCCAAGCCCGAGTTCCCGGTCAAGCCAAGTCCGAGTTCCAGATCAAGCCAAGCCCGAGGTCCAGTTCAAGCCAAGTCCGGGTTCCAGGTCAAACCAAGTCCGAGTTCCCGGTCAAGCCAAGTCTGAGTTCCCGGTCAAGCCACGTTCGAGTTCCCGGTCAAGCCAAGTCCGAGTTCCAGGTCAAGCCAAGCCCGAGTTCCCGTTCAAGCCTAGTCCAAGTTACAGATCAAGCCAAGTCTGAGTTCCCGGTCAAGCCAAGTTCGAGTTCCCCGTCAAGCCAAGTCAGAGTTCCCGGTCAAGCCAAGCCCGAGTTCCCGGTCAAGCCAAGTCCATGTTCTTGTCAAGCCAAGCCTGAGTTCCTGGTCAAGGCAAGTCCGAGCTCCCGGTCAAGCCAAGCCCGAGTTCCCGGTCAAGCCAAGCACGAGTTCCAGGTCAAGCCAAGTCTGAATTCGAGGTCAAGCAAAGCCCGAGTTCCAGGTCAAGCCAAGTCCGAGTTCCTGGTCAAGCTATGCATGAGTTCCAGGTCAAGCCAAGTTCTGAATTCCAGGTCAAGCAAAGCCCGAGTTCCAGGTCAAGCCAAGTCCGAGTTCCAGGTGCAGCCAAGCCCGAGTTCCCGGTCAAGCCAAGTTCGAGTTCAAGGTCAAGCCAAGTCCATGTTCCAGTTCAAGCCAAGTCCGAGCTCCCGGTCAAGCCAAGCCCCAGTTCCTGGTCATGCCAAGCATGAGTTCCAGGTCAAGCCAAGTTCTGAATTCCAGGTCAAACCAAGTTCGAGTTCCATGTCAAGCCAAGTCTGAGTTCCCGGTCAAGCCAAGTTCGAGTTCCCGGTCAAGCCAAGTTCGAGTTCAAGGTCAAGCCAAGTCTGAGTTCCCGGTCAAGCCAAGTTCGAGTTCCCGGTCAAGCCAAGTCCGAGTTCCAGGTCAAGCCAAGCCCGAATTCCCGGTCAAGCCAAGCCCGAGTTCCCGGTCAAGCCAAGTCCGAGTTCCAGATCAAGCCAAGCCCGAGGTCCAGTTCAAGCCAAGTCCGGGTTCCAGGTCAAACCAAGTCCGATTTCCCGGTCAAGCCAAGTCTGAGTTCCTGGTCAATCCAAGTCCGAGTTCCACGTCAAGTCAAGTCGGAGTTCCCGGTCAAGGCAAGTACGAGTTCCCGCTAAAACCAAGTCCGAGTTGCAGGTCAAGCCAAGCCCGAGTTCCAGGTCAAGCCAAGTCCGAGTTCCAGGTCAAGCCAAGCCCGAGTACCAGGTCGAGCCAAGCCCGAGTTCCCGGTCAAGCCAAGTCCGAATTCCAGGTCAAGCCAAGTCTGAGTTCCCAGTCAAGTCATGCCCGAGTTCCAGGTCAAGCCAAATCAGTGTTCCAGGTCAAGCGAAGCCCGAGTTCCCGGTCAAGGCAAGTCCGAGTTCCAGATCAAGCCAAGTCCGTGTTCGAGGTCAAGCCAAGCCCGAGTTCCAGGTCAAGCCAAGTCCGAGTTCCCGGTCAAGCCAAGTCCATGTTCCAGTTCAAGCCAAGCCTCAGTTCACCGTCAAGGCAAGTCCGTGCTCCCGGTCAAGCCAAGCCCGAGTTCCTGGTCAAGCCAAGCACGAATTCCAGATCAAGCCAAGTCTGAATTCCAGGTCAAGCCAAGTCCGAGTTCCACGTCAAGTCAAGTCCGAGCTCCCGGTCAAGCCAAGCCCGAGTTCCTGGTCAAGCCAAGTCCGAGTTCCCGGTCAAGCCAAGTCTGAGTTCCTGGTCAAGCCAAGTCCGAGTTCCACGTCAAGTCAAGTCGGAGTTCCCGGTCAAGCCAAGTACGAGTTCCCGGTAAAGCCAAGTCCGAGTTGCAAGTCAAGCCAAGCCCGAGTTCCAGGTCAAGCCAAGCCCGAGTTCCAGGTCAAGCCAAGTCCGAGTTCCAGGTCTAGCCAAGCCCGAGTACCAGGTCGAGCCAAGCCCGAGTTCCCGGTCGAGCCAAGTCCGAGTTCCAGGTCAAGCCAAGTCTGAGTTCCCAGTCAAGTCATGTCCGAGTTCCAGGTCAAGCCAAGTCAGTGTTCCAGGTCAAGCGAAGCCCGAGTTCCCGGTCAAGGCAAGTCCGAGTTCCAGATCAAGCCAAGTCCGTGTTCCAGGTCAAGCCAAGCCCGAGTTCCAGGTCAAGCCAAGTCCGAGTTCCCGGTCAAGCCAAGTCCATGTTCCAGTTCAAGCCAAGTCCAAGCTCCCGGTCAAGCCAAGCCCGAGTTCCTGGTCAAGCTATGCATGAGTTCCAGGTCAAGCCAAGTTCTGAATTCCAGGTCAAGCAAAGCCCGAGTTCCAGGTCAAGCCAAGTCCGAGTTCCAGGTGCAGCCAAGCCCGAGTTCCCGGTCAAGCCAAGTTCGAGTTCAAGGTCAAGCCAAGTCCATGTTCCAGTTCAAGCCAAGTCCAAGCTCCCGGTCAAGCCAAGCCCGAGTTCCTGGTCATGCCAAGCATGAGTTCCAGGTCAAGCCAAGTTCTGAATTCCAGGTCAAACCAAGTTCGAGTTCCATGTCAAGCCAAGTCTGAGTTCCCGGTCAAGCCAAGTTCGAGTTCCCGGTCAAGCCAAGTTCGAGTTCAAGGTCAAGCCAAGTCTGAGTTCCCGGTCAAGCCAAGTTCGAGTTCCCGGTCAAGCCAAGTCCGAGTTCCAGGTCAAGCTAAGCCCGAATTCCCGGTCAAGCCAAGCCCGAGTTCCCGGTCAAGCCAAGTCCGAGTTCCAGATCAAGCCAAGCCCGAGGTCCAGTTCAAGCCAAGTCCGGGTTCCAGGTCAAACCAAGTCCGAGTTCCCGGTCAAGCCAAGTCTGAGTTCCTGGTCAATCCAAGTCCGAGTTCCACGTCAAGTCAAGTCGGAGTTCCCGGTCAAGGCAAGTACGAGTTCCCGCTAAAACCAAGTCCGAGTTGCAGGTCAAGCCAAGCCCGAGTTCCAGGTCAAGCCAAGTCCGAGTTCCAGGTCAAGCCAAGCCCGAGTACCAGGTCGAGCCAAGCCCGAGTTCCCGGTCAAGCCAAGTCCGAATTCCAAGTCAAGCCAAGTCTGAGTTCCCAGTCAAGTCATGCCCGAGTTCCAGGTCAAGCCAAATCAGTGTTCCAGGTCAAGCGAAGCCCGAGTTCCCGGTCAAGGCAAGTCCGAGTTCCAGATCAAGCCAAGTCCGTGTTCGAGGTCAAGCCAAGCCCGAGTTCCAGGTCAAGCCAAGTCCGAGTTCCCGGTCAAGCCAAGTCCATGTTCCAGTTCAAGCCAAGCCTCAGTTCACCGTCAAGGCAAGTCCGAGCTCCCGGTCAAGCCAAGCCCGAGTTCCTGGTCAAGCCAAGCACGAATTCCAGATCAAGCCAAGTCTGAATTCCAGGTCAAGCAAAGCCCGAGTTCCAGGTCAAGCCAAGTCCGAGTTCCAGATGCAGCCAAGCCCAAGTTCCCGGTCAAGCCAAGTTCGAGTTCAGGGTCAAGCCAAGTCTGAGTTCCCGGTCAAGCCACGTTCGAGTGCCCGGTCAAGCCAAGTCCGAGTTCCAGGTCAAGCCAAGCCCGAGTTCCCGGTCAAGCCTAGTCCAAGTTACAGATCAAGCCAAGTCTGAGTTCCCGGTCAAGCCAAGTACGAGTTCCCGGTCAAGCCAAGTCCGAGTTCCCGGTCAAGCCAAGCCCGAGTTCTCGGTCAAGCCAAGTCCATGTTCTTGTCAAGCCAAGCCTGAGTTCCCGGTCAAGGCAAGTCCGAGCTCCCGGTCAAGCCAAGCCCGAGTTCCCGGTCAAGCCAAGCACGAGTTCCAGGTCAAGCCAAGTCTGAATTCGAGGTCAAGCAAAGCCCGAGTTCCAGGTCAAGCCAAGTCCGAGTTCCAGGTGCAGCCAAGCCTGAGTTCCAGGTCAAGCCAAGTCTGAGTTACAGATCAAGCCAAGACCGAGTTTCCAGTCAAACAAAGTCCGTGTTCCAGGTGAAGCCAAGTCTGTGTTCCCGGTCAAGCCAAGCCCGAGTTCCAGGTGAAGCCAAGCCCGAGATCCAGGACAAGCCAAGCCCGATTTCCCGGTCAAGCCAAGTCCGAGTTCCAGGTAAAGCCAAGTCTCAGATCCCAGTCAAGCCAAGTCCGAGTTCCAGGACAAGCCAAGTCAGTGTTCCAGGTCAAACCAAGTCCGTGTTCCAGGTAAAGCCAAGTCTCAGTTCCCAGTCAAGCCAAGTCCGGGTTCCAGGTCAAACCAAGTCCGAGTTCCCGGTCAAGCTAAGTCTGAGTTTCTGGTCAAGCCAAGTCCGAGTTCCACGTCAAGTCAAGTAGGAGTTCCCGGTCAAGCCAAGTACGAGTTCCCGGTAAAGCCAAGTCCGAGTTGCTGGTCAATCCAAGTCCGAGTTCCAGGTCTAGCCAAGCCCGAGTACCAGGTCGAGCCAAGCCCGAGTTCCCGGTCGAGCCAAGTCCGAGTTCCAGGTCAAGCCAAGTCTGAGTTCCCAGTCAAGTCATGTCCGAGTTCCAGGTCAAGCCAAGTCAGTGTTCCAGGTCAAGCGAAGCCCGTGTTCCCGGTCAAGGCAAGTCCGAGTTCCAGATCAAGCCAAGTCCGTGTTCCAGGTCAAGCCAAGCCCGAGTTCCAGGTCAAGCCAAGTCCGAGTTCCCGGTCAAGCCAAGTCCATGTTCCAGTTCAAGCCAAGTCCGAGCTCCCGGTCAAGCCAAGCCCGAGTTCCTGGTCAAGCCAAGTTCTGAATTCCAGGTAAAGCAAAGCCCGAGTTCCAGGTCAAGCCAAGTCCGAGTTCCAGGTGCAGCCAAGCCCGAGTTCCCGGTCAAGCCAAGTTCGAGTTCAAGGTCAAGCCAAGTTCGAGTTCCCGATCAAGCCAAGTTCGAATTCCCGGTCAAGCCAAGCCCGAGTTCCCGGTCAAGCCAAGTCCGAGTTCCAGATCAAGCCAAGCCCGAGGTCCAGTTCAAGCCAAGTCCGGGTTCCAGGTCAAACCAAGTCCGAGTTCCCGGTCAAGCCAAGTCTGAGTTCCTGGTCAAGCCAAGTCCGAGTTCCACGTCAAGTCAAGACGGAGTTCCCGGTCAGGGCAAGTACGAGTTCCCGGTCAAGCCACGTTCGAGTTCCCGGTCAAGCCAAGTCCGAGTTCCAGGTCAAGCCAAGCCCGAGTTCCCGGTCAAGCCTAGTCCAAGTTACAGATCAAGCCAAGTCTGAGTTCCCGGTCAAGCCAAGTTCGAGTTCCCCGTCAAGCCAAGTCAGAGTTCCCGGTCAAGCCAAGCCCGAGTTCCCGGTCAAGCCAAGTCCATGTTCTTGTCAAGCCAAGCCTGAGTTCCTGGTCAAGGCAAGTCCGAGCTCCCGGTCAAGCCAAGCCCGAGTTCCCGGTCAAGCCAAGCACGAGTTCCAGGTCAAGCCAAGTCTGAATTCGAGGTCAAGCAAAGCCCGAGTTCCAGGTCAAGCCAAGTCCGAGTTCCAGGTGCAGCCAAGCCTGAGTTCCAGGTCAAGCCAAGTCTGAGTTACAGATCAAGCCAAGACCGAGTTTCCAGTCAAACAAAGTCCGTGTTCCAGGTGAAGCCAAGTCTGTGTTCCCGGTCAAGCCAAGCCCGAGTTCCAGGTGAAGCCAAGCCCGAGATCCAGGACAAGCCAAGCCCGATTTCCCGGTCAAGCCAAGTCCGAGTTCCAGGTAAAGCCAAGTCTCATATCCCAGTCAAGCCAAGTCCGAGTTCCAGGACAAGCCAAGTCAGTGTTCCAGGTCAAACCAAGTCCGTGTTCCAGGTAAAGCCAAGTCTCAGTTCCCAGTCAAGCCAAGTCCGGGTTCCGGGTCAAACCAAGTCCGAGTTCCCGGTCAAGCTAAGTCTGAGTTCCCGGTCAAGCCAAGTCTGAGTTCCCAGTCAAGTCATGTCCGAGTTCCAGGTCAAGCCAAGTCAGTGTTCCAGGTCAAGCGAAGCCCGTGTTCCCGGTCAAGGCAAGTCCGAGTTCCAGATCAAGCCAAGTCCGTGTTCCAGGTCAAGCCAAGCCCGAGTTCCAGGTCAAGCCAAGTCCGAGTTCCCGGTCAAGCCAAGTCCATGTTCCAGTTCAAGCCAAGTCCGAGCTCCCGGTCAAGCCAAGCCCGAGTTCCTGGTCATGCCAAGCATGAGTTCCAGGTCATGCCAAGTTCTGAATTCCAGGTCAAGCAAAGCCCGAGTTCCAGGTCAAGCCAAGTCCGAGTTCCAGGTGCAGCCAAGCCCGAGTTCCCGGTCAAGCCAAGTTCGAGTTCAAGGTCAAGCCAAGTCTGAGTTCCTGGTCAAGCCAAGTTCGAGTTCCCGATCAAGCCAAGTCCGAGGTCCAGTTCAAGCCAAGTCCGAGTTCCAGGTCTAGCCAAGCCCGAGTACCAGGTCGAGCAAAGCCCGAGTTCCCGGTCAAGCCAAGTCCGAGTTCCAGGTCAAGCCAAGACTGAGTTCCCAGTCAAGTCATGCCCGAGTTCCAGGTCAAGCCAAATCAGTGTTCCAGGTCAAGCGAAGCCCGAGTTCCCGGTCAAGGCAAGTCCGAGTTCCAGATCAAGCCAAGTCCGTGTTCCAGGTCAAGCCAAGCCCGAGTTCCAGGTCAAGCCAAGTCCGAGTTCCCGGTCAAGCCAAGTCCATGTTCCAGTTCAAGCCAAGTCCGAGCTCCCGGTCAAGCCAAGCCCGAGTTCCTGGTCATGCCAAGCATGAGTTCCAGGTCAAGCCAAGTTCTGAATTCCAGGTCAAGCAAAGCCCGAGTTCCAGGTCAAGCCAAGTCCGAGTTCCAGTTGCAGCCAAGTCCGAGTTCCCTGTCAAGTCATGCCCGAGTTCCAGGTCAAGCCAAATCAGTGTTCCAGGTCAAGCGAAGCCCGAGTTCCCGGTCAAGGCAAGTCCGAGTTCCAGATCAAGCCAAGTCCGTGTTCCAGGTCAAGCCAAGCCCGAGTTCCAGGTCAAGCCAAGCCCGAGTTCCCGGTCGAGCCAAGTCCGAGTTCCAGGTCAAGCCAAGTCTGAGTTCCCAGTCAAGTCATGTCCGAGTTCCAGGTCAAGCCAAGTCAGTGTTCCAGGTCAAGCGAAGCCCGTGTTCCCGGTCAAGGCAAGTCCGAGTTCCAGATCAAGCCAAGTCCGTGTTCCAGGTCAAGCCAAGCCCGAGTTCCAGGTCAAGCCAAGTCCGAGTTCCCGGTCAAGCCAAGTCCATGTTCCAGTTCAAGCCAAGTCCGAGCTCCCGGTCAAGCCAAGCCCGAGTTCCTGGTCAAGCCAAGCATGAGTACCAGGTCAAGCCAAGTTCTGAATTCCAGGTCAAGCAAAGCCCGAGTTCCAGGTCAAGCCAAGTCCGAGTTCCAGGTGCAGCCAAGTCCGAGTTCCAGTTCAAGCCAAGCCCGAATTCCCGGTCAAGCCAAGCCCAAGTTCCCGGTCAAGCCAAGTCCGAGTTCCAGATCAAGCCAAATCAGTGTTCCAGTTCAAGCCAAGTCCGGGTTCCAGGTCAAACCAAGTCCGAGTTCCCGGTCAAGCCAAGTCTGAGTTCCTGGTCAAGCCAAGTCCGAGTTCCACGTCAAGTCAAGTCGGAGTTCCCGGTCAGGGCAAGTACGAGTTCCCGGTAAAGTCAAGTCCGAGTTGCAGGTCAAGCCAAGCCCGAGTTCCAGGTCAAGCCAAGTCCGAGTTCCAGGTCTAGCCAAGCCCGAGTACCAGGTCGAGCAAAGCCCGAGTTCCCGGTCAAGCCAAGTCCGAGTTCCAGGTCAAGCCAAGTCTGAGTTCCCAGTCAAGTCATGCCCGAGTTCCAGGTCAAGCCAAATCAGTGTTCCAGGTCAAGCGAAGCCCGAGTTCCCGGTCAAGGCAAGTCCGAGTTCCAGATCAAGCCAAGTCCGTGTTCCAGGTCAAGCCAAGCCCGAGTTCCAGGTCAAGCCAAGTCCGAGTTCCCGGTCAAGCCAAGTCCATGTTCCAGTTCAAGCCAAGTCCGAGCTCCCGGTCAAGCCAAGCCCGAGTTCCTGGTCAAGCCAAGCATGAGTTCCAGGTCAAGCCAAGTTCTGAATTCCAGGTCAAGCAAAGCCCGAGTTCCAGGTCAAGCCAAGTCCGAGTTCCAGGTGCAGCCAAGCCCGAGTTCCCGGTCAAGCCAAGTTCGAGTTCAAGGTCAAGCCAAGTCTGAGTTCCTGGTCAAGCCAAGTTCGAGTTCCCGATCAAGCCAAGTCCGAGGTCCAGTTCAAGCCAAGCCCGAATACCCGGTCAAGCCAAGCCCGAGTTCCCGGTCAAGCCAAGTCCGAGTTCCAGATCAAGCCAAGCCCGAGGTCCAGTTCAAGCCAAGTCCGGGATCCAGGTCAAACCAAGTCCGAGTTCCCGGTCAAGCCAAGTCTGAGTTCCTGGTCAAGCCAAGTCCGAGTTCCACGTCAAGTCAAGTCGGAGTTCCCGGTCAGGGCAAGTACGAGTTCCCGGTAAAGTCAAGTCCGAGTTGCAGGTCAAGCCAAGCCCGAGTTCCAGGTCAAGCCAAGTCCGAGTTCCAGGTCTAGCCAAGCCCGAGTACCAGGTCGAGCAAAGTCCGAGTTCCAGGTCAAGCCAAGTCTGAGTTCCCAGTCAAGTCATGCCCGAGTTCCAGGTCAAGCCAAATCAGTGTTCCAGGTCAAGCGAAGCCCGAGTTCCCGGTCAAGGCAAGTCCGAGTTCCAGATCAAGCCAAGTCCGTGTTCCAGGTCAAGCCAAGCCCGAGTTCCAGGTCAAGCCAAGTCCGAGTTCCCGGTCAAGCCAAGTCCATGTTCCAGTTAAAGCCAAGTCCGAGCTCCCGGTCAAGCCAAGCCCGAGTTCCTGGTCAAGCCAAGCATGAGTTCCAGGTCAAGCCAAGTTCTGAATTCCAGGTCAAGCAAAGCCCGAGTTCCAGGTCAAGCCAAGTCCGAGTTCCAGGTGCAGCCAAGTTCGAGTTCCAGTTCAAGCCAAGCCCGAATTCCCGGTCAAGCAAAGCCCGAGTTCCCGGTCAAGCCAAGTCCGAGTTCCAGATCAAGCCAAGCCCGAGGTCCAGTTCAAGCCAAGTCCGGGTTCCAGTTCAAACCAAGTCCGAGTTCCCGGTCAAGGCAAGTCCGAGTTCCAGATCAAGCCAAGTCCGTGTTCCAGGTCAAGCCAAGCCCGATTTCCAGGTCAAGCCAAGCCCGAGTTCCCGGTCGAGCCAAGTCCGAGTTCCAGGTCAAGCCAAGTCTGAGTTCCCAGTCAAGTCATGTCCGAGTTCCAGGTCAAGCCAAGTCAGTGTTCCAGGTCAAGTGAAGCCCGTGTTCCCGGTCAAGGCAAGTCCGAGTTCCAGATCAAGCCAAGTCCGTGTTCCAGGTCAAGCCAAGCCCGAGTTCCAGGTCAAGCCAAGTCCGAGTTCCCGGTCAAGCCAAGTCCATGTTCCAGTTCAAGCCAAGTCCGAGCTCCCGGTCAAGCCAAGCCCGAGTTCCTGGTCAAGCCAAGCATGAGTACCAGGTCAAGCCAAGTTCTGAATTCCAGGTCAAGCAAAGCCCGAGTTCCAGGTCAAGCCAAGTCCGAGTTCCAGGTGCAGCCAAGTCCGAGTTCCAGTTCAAGCCAAGCCCGAATTCCCGGTCAAGCCAAGCCCAAGTTCCCGGTCAAGCCAAGTCCGAGTTCCAGATCAAGCCAAATCAGTGTTCCAGTTCAAGCCAAGTCCGGGTTCCAGGTCAAACCAAGTCCGAGTTCCCGGTCAAGCCAAGTCTGAGTTCCTGGTCAAGCCAAGTCCGAGTTCCACGTCAAGTCAAGTCGGAGTTCCCGGTCAGGGCAAGTACGAGTTCCCGGTAAAGTCAAGTCCGAGTTGCAGGTCAAGCCAAGCCCGAGTTCCAGGTCAAGCCAAGTCCGAGTTCCAGGTCTAGCCAAGCCCGAGTACCAGGTCGAGCAAAGCCCGAGTTCCCGGTCAAGCCAAGTCCGAGTTCCAGGTCAAGCCAAGTCTGAGTTCCCAGTCAAGTCATGCCCGAGTTCCAGGTCATGCCAAATCAGTGTTCCAGGTCAAGCGAAGCCCGAGTTCCCGGTCAAGGCAAGTCCGAGTTCCAGATCAAGCCAAGTCCGTGTTCCAGGTCAAGCCAAGCCCGAGTTCCAGGTCAAGCCAAGTCCGAGTTCCCGGTCAAGCCAAGTCCATGTTCCAGTTCAAGCCAAGTCCGAGCTCCCGGTCAAGCCAAGCCCGAGTTCCTGGTCAAGCCAAGCATGAGTTCCAGGTCAAGCCAAGTTCTGAATTCCAGGTCAAGCAAAGCCCGAGTTCCAGGTCAAGCCAAGTCCGAGTTCCAGGTGCAGCCAAGCCCGAGTTCCCGGTCAAGCCAAGTTCGAGTTCAAGGTCAAGCCAAGTCTGAGTTCCTGGTCAAGCCAAGTTCGAGTTCCCGATCAAGCCAAGTCCGAGGTCCAGTTCAAGCCAAGCCCGAATACCCGGTCAAGCCAAGCCCGAGTTCCCGGTCAAGCCAAGTCCGAGTTCCAGATCAAGCCAAGCCCGAGGTCCAGTTCAAGCCAAGTCCGGGTTCCAGGTCAAACCAAGTCCGAGTTCCCGGTCAAGCCAAGTCTGAGTTCCTGGTCAAGCCAAGTCCGAGTTCCACGTCAAGTCAAGTCGGAGTTCCCGGTCAGGGCAAGTACGAGTTCCCGGTAAAGTCAAGTCCGAGTTGCAGGTCAAGCCAAGCCCGAGTTCCAGGTCAAGCCAAGTCCGAGTTCCAGGTCTAGCCAAGCCCGAGTACCAGGTCGAGCAAAGTCCGAGTTCCAGGTCAAGCCAAGTCTGAGTTCCCAGTCAAGTCATGCCCGAGTTCCAGGTCAAGCCAAATCAGTGTTCCAGGTCAAGCGAAGCCCGAGTTCCCGGTCAAGGCAAGTCCGAGTTCCAGATCAAGCCAAGTCCGTGTTCCAGGTCAAGCCAAGCCCGAGTTCCAGGTCAAGCCAAGCTCGAGTTCCCGGTCGAGCCAAGTCCGAGTTCCAGGTCAAGCCAAGTCTGAGTTCCCAGTCAAGTCATGTCCGAGTTCCAGGTCAAGCCAAGTCAGTGTTCCAGGTCAAGCGAAGCCCGTGTTCCCGGTCAAGGCAAGTCCGAGTTCCAGATCAAGCCAAGTCCGTGTTCCAGGTCAAGCCAAGCCCGAGTTCCAGGTCAAGCCAAGTCCGAGTTCCCGGTCAAGCCAAGTCCATGTTCCAGTTAAAGCCAAGTCCGAGCTCCCGGTCAAGCCAAGCCCGAGTTCCTGGTCAAGCCAAGCATGAGTTCCAGGTCAAGCCAAGTTCTGAATTCCAGGTCAAGCAAAGCCCGAGTTCCAGGTCAAGCCAAGTCCGAGTTCCAGGTGCAGCCAAGTTCGAGTTCCAGTTCAAGCCAAGCCCGAATTCCCGGTCAAGCGAAGCCCGAGTTCCCGGTCAAGCCAAGTCCGAGTTCCAGATCAAGCCAAGCCCGAGTTCCAGTTCAAGCCAAGCCCGGGTTCCCGGTCAAGCCAAGTCCGAGTTCCAGATCAAGCCAAGCCCGAGGTCCAGTTCAAGCCAAGTCCGGGTACCAGTTCAAACCAAGTCCGAGTTCCCGGTCAAGCCAAGTCTGAGTTCCTGGTCAAACCAAGTCCGAGTTCCACGTCAAGTCAAGTCGGAGTTCCCGGTCAGGGCAAGTAGGAGTTCCCGGTAAAGTCAAGACCGAGTTGCAGGTCAAGCCAAGCCCGAGTTCCAGGTCAAGCCAAGTCCGAGTTCCAGGTCTAGCCAAGCCCGAGTACCAGGTCGAGCAAAGCCCGAGTTCCCGGTCAAGCCAAGTCCGAGTTCCAGGTCAAGCCAAGACTGAGTTCCCAGTCAAGTCATGCCCGAGTTCCAGGTCAAGCCAAATCAGTGTTCCAGGTCAAGCGAAGCCCGAGTTCCCGGTCAAGGCAAGTCCGAGTTCCAGATCAAGCCAAGTCCGTGTTCCAGGTCAAGCCAAGCCCGAGTTCCAGGTCAAGCCAAGTCCGAGTTCCCGGTCAAGCCAAGTCCATGTTCCAGTTCAAGCCAAGTCCGAGCTCCCGGTCAAGCCAAGCCCGAGTTCCTGGTCATGCCAAGCATGAGTTCCAGGTCAAGCCAAGTTCTGAATTCCAGGTCAAGCAAAGCCCGAGTTCCAGGTCAAGCCAAGTCCGAGTTCCAGTTGCAGCCAAGTCCGAGTTCCCTGTCAAGTCATGCCCGAGTTCCAGGTCAAGCCAAATCAGTGTTCCAGGTCAAGCGAAGCCCGAGTTCCCGGTCAAGGCAAGTCCGAGTTCCAGATCAAGCCAAGTCCGTGTTCCAGGTCAAGCCAAGCCCGAGTTCCAGGTCAAGCCAAGCCCGAGTTCCCGGTCGAGCCAAGTCCGAGTTCCAGGTCAAGCCAAGTCTGAGTTCCCAGTCAAGTCATGTCCGAGTTCCAGGTCAAGCCAAGTCAGTGTTCCAGGTCAAGCGAAGCCCGTGTTCCCGGTCAAGGCAAGTCCGAGTTCCAGATCAAGCCAAGTCCGTGTTCCAGGTCAAGCCAAGCCCGAGTTCCAGGTCAAGCCAAGTCCGAGTTCCCGGTCAAGCCAAGTCCATGTTCCAGTTCAAGCCAAGTCCGAGCTCCCGGTCAAGCCAAGCCCGAGTTCCTGGTCAAGCCAAGCATGAGTACCAGGTCAAGCCAAGTTCTGAATTCCAGGTCAAGCAAAGCCCGAGTTCCAGGTCAAGCCAAGTCCGAGTTCCAGGTGCAGCCAAGTCCGAGTTCCAGTTCAAGCCAAGCCCGAATTCCCGGTCAAGCCAAGCCCAAGTTCCCGGTCAAGCCAAGTCCGAGTTCCAGATCAAGCCAAATCAGTGTTCCAGTTCAAGCCAAGTCCGGGTTCCAGGTCAAACCAAGTCCGAGTTCCCGGTCAAGCCAAGTCTGAGTTCCTGGTCAAGCCAAGTCCGAGTTCCACGTCAAGTCAAGTCGGAGTTCCCGGTCAGGGCAAGTACGAGTTCCCGGTAAAGTCAAGTCCGAGTTGCAGGTCAAGCCAAGCCCGAGTTCCAGGTCAAGCCAAGTCCGAGTTCCAGGTCTAGCCAAGCCCGAGTACCAGGTCGAGCAAAGCCCGAGTTCCCGGTCAAGCCAAGTCCGAGTTCCAGGTCAAGCCAAGTCTGAGTTCCCAGTCAAGTCATGCCCGAGTTCCAGGTCAAGCCAAATCAGTGTTCCAGGTCAAGCGAAGCCCGAGTTCCCGGTCAAGGCAAGTCCGAGTTCCAGATCAAGCCAAGTCCGTGTTCCAGGTCAAGCCAAGCCCGAGTTCCAGGTCAAGCCAAGTCCGAGTTCCCGGTCAAGCCAAGTCCATGTTCCAGTTCAAGCCAAGTCCGAGCTCCCGGTCAAGCCAAGCCCGAGTTCCTGGTCAAGCCAAGCATGAGTTCCAGGTCAAGCCAAGTTCTGAATTCCAGGTCAAGCAAAGCCCGAGTTCCAGGTCAAGCCAAGTCCGAGTTCCAGGTGCAGCCAAGCCCGAGTTCCCGGTCAAGCCAAGTTCGAGTTCAAGGTCAAGCCAAGTCTGAGTTCCTGGTCAAGCCAAGTTCGAGTTCCCGATCAAGCCAAGTCCGAGGTCCAGTTCAAGCCAAGCCCGAATACCCGGTCAAGCCAAGCCCGAGTTCCCGGTCAAGCCAAGTCCGAGTTCCAGATCAAGCCAAGCCCGAGGTCCAGTTCAAGCCAAGTCCGGGATCCAGGTCAAACCAAGTCCGAGTTCCCGGTCAAGCCAAGTCTGAGTTCCTGGTCAAGCCAAGTCCGAGTTCCACGTCAAGTCAAGTCGGAGTTCCCGGTCAGGGCAAGTACGAGTTCCCGGTAAAGTCAAGTCCGAGTTGCAGGTCAAGCCAAGCCCGAGTTCCAGGTCAAGCCAAGTCCGAGTTCCAGGTCTAGCCAAGCCCGAGTACCAGGTCGAGCAAAGTCCGAGTTCCAGGTCAAGCCAAGTCTGAGTTCCCAGTCAAGTCATGCCCGAGTTCCAGGTCAAGCCAAATCAGTGTTCCAGGTCAAGCGAAGCCCGAGTTCCCGGTCAAGGCAAGTCCGAGTTCCAGATCAAGCCAAGTCCGTGTTCCAGGTCAAGCCAAGCCCGAGTTCCAGGTCAAGCCAAGCTCGAGTTCCCGGTCGAGCCAAGTCCGAGTTCCAGGTCAAGCCAAGTCTGAGTTCCCAGTCAAGTCATGTCCGAGTTCCAGATCAAGCCAAGTCAGTGTTCCAGGTCAAGCGAAGCCCGTGTTCCCGGTCAAGGCAAGTCCGAGTTCCAGATCAAGCCAAGTCCGTGTTCCAGGTCAAGCCAAGCCCGAGTTCCAGGTCAAGCCAAGTCCGAGTTCCCGGTCAAGCCAAGTCCATGTTCCAGTTAAAGCCAAGTCCGAGCTCCCGGTCAAGCCAAGCCCGAGTTCCTGGTCAAGCCAAGCATGAGTTCCAGGTCAAGCCAAGTTCTGAATTCCAGGTCAAGCAAAGCCCGAGTTCCAGGTCAAGCCAAGTCCGAGTTCCAGGTGCAGCCAAGTTCGAGTTCCAGTTCAAGCCAAGCCCGAATTCCCGGTCAAGCGAAGCCCGAGTTCCCGGTCAAGCCAAGTCCGAGTTCCAGATCAAGCCAAGCCCGAGGTCCAGTTCAAGCCAAGTCCGGGTTCCAGTTCAAACCAAGTCCGAGTTCCCGGTCAAGCCAAGTCTGAGTTCCTGGTCAAGCCAAGTCCGAGTTCCACGTCAAGTCAAGTCGGAGTTCCCGGTCAGGGCAAGTAGGAGTTCCCGGTAAAGTCAAGTCCGAGTTGCAGGTCAAGCCAAGCCCGAGTTCCAGGTCAAGCCAAGTCCGAGTTCCAGGTCTAGCCAAGCCCGAGTACCAGGTCGAGCAAAGCCCGAGTTCCCGGTCAAGCCAAGTCCGAGTTCCAGGTCAAGCCAAGACTGAGTTCCCAGTCAAGTCATGCCCGAGTTCCAGGTCAAGCCAAATCAGTGTTCCAGGTCAAGCGAAGCCCGAGTTCCCGGTCAAGGCAAGTCCGAGTTCCAGATCAAGCCAAGTCCGTGTTCCAGGTCAAGCCAAGCCCGAGTTCCAGGTCAAGCCAAGCCCGAGTTCCCGGTCGAGCCAAGTCCGAGTTCCAGGTCAAGCCAAGTCTGAGTTCCCAGTCAAGTCATGTCCGAGTTCCAGGTCAAGCCAAGTCAGTGTTCCAGGTCAAGTGAAGCCCGTGTTCCCGGTCAAGGCAAGTCCGAGTTCCAGATCAAGCCAAGTCCGTGTTCCAGGTCAAGCCAAGCCCGAGTTCCAGGTCAAGCCAAGTCCGAGTTCCCGGTCAAGCCAAGTCCATGTTCCAGTTCAAGCCAAGTCCGAGCTCCCGGTCAAGCCAAGCCCGAGTTCCTGGTCAAGCCAAGCATGAGTACCAGGTCAAGCCAAGTTCTGAATTCCAGGTCAAGCAAAGCCCGAGTTCCAGGTCAAGCCAAGTCCGAGTTCCAGGTGCAGCCAAGTCCGAGTTCCAGTTCAAGCCAAGCCCGAATTCCCGGTCAAGCCAAGCCCAAGTTCCCGGTCAAGCCAAGTCCGAGTTCCAGATCAAGCCAAATCAGTGTTCCAGTTCAAGCCAAGTCCGGGTTCCAGGTCAAACCAAGTCCGAGTTCCCGGTCAAGCCAAGTCTGAGTTCCTGGTCAAGCCAAGTCCGAGTTCCACGTCAAGTCAAGTCGGAGTTCCCGGTCAGGGCAAGTACGAGTTCCCGGTAAAGTCAAGTCCGAGTTGCAGGTCAAGCCAAGCCCGAGTTCCAGGTCAAGCCAAGTCCGAGTTCCAGGTCTAGCCAAGCCCGAGTACCAGGTCGAGCAAAGCCCGAGTTCCCGGTCAAGCCAAGTCCGAGTTCCAGGTCAAGCCAAGTCTGAGTTCCCAGTCAAGTCATGCCCGAGTTCCAGGTCATGCCAAATCAGTGTTCCAGGTCAAGCGAAGCCCGAGTTCCCGGTCAAGGCAAGTCCGAGTTCCAGATCAAGCCAAGTCCGTGTTCCAGGTCAAGCCAAGCCCGAGTTCCAGGTCAAGCCAAGTCCGAGTTCCCGGTCAAGCCAAGTCCATGTTCCAGTTCAAGCCAAGTCCGAGCTCCCGGTCAAGCCAAGCCCGAGTTCCTGGTCAAGCCAAGCATGAGTTCCAGGTCAAGCCAAGTTCTGAATTCCAGGTCAAGCAAAGCCCGAGTTCCAGGTCAAGCCAAGTCCGAGTTCCAGGTGCAGCCAAGCCCGAGTTCCCGGTCAAGCCAAGTTCGAGTTCAAGGTCAAGCCAAGTCTGAGTTCCTGGTCAAGCCAAGTTCGAGTTCCCGATCAAGCCAAGTCCGAGGTCCAGTTCAAGCCAAGCCCGAATACCCGGTCAAGCCAAGCCCGAGTTCCCGGTCAAGCCAAGTCCGAGTTCCAGATCAAGCCAAGCCCGAGGTCCAGTTCAAGCCAAGTCCGGGTTCCAGGTCAAACCAAGTCCGAGTTCCCGGTCAAGCCAAGTCTGAGTTCCTGGTCAAGCCAAGTCCGAGTTCCACGTCAAGTCAAGTCGGAGTTCCCGGTCAGGGCAAGTACGAGTTCCCGGTAAAGTCAAGTCCGAGTTGCAGGTCAAGCCAAGCCCGAGTTCCAGGTCAAGCCAAGTCCGAGTTCCAGGTCTAGCCAAGCCCGAGTACCAGGTCGAGCAAAGTCCGAGTTCCAGGTCAAGCCAAGTCTGAGTTCCCAGTCAAGTCATGCCCGAGTTCCAGGTCAAGCCAAATCAGTGTTCCAGGTCAAGCGAAGCCCGAGTTCCCGGTCAAGGCAAGTCCGAGTTCCAGATCAAGCCAAGTCCGTGTTCCAGGTCAAGCCAAGCCCGAGTTCCAGGTCAAGCCAAGCTCGAGTTCCCGGTCGAGCCAAGTCCGAGTTCCAGGTCAAGCCAAGTCTGAGTTCCCAGTCAAGTCATGTCCGAGTTCCAGGTCAAGCCAAGTCAGTGTTCCAGGTCAAGCGAAGCCCGTGTTCCCGGTCAAGGCAAGTCCGAGTTCCAGATCAAGCCAAGTCCGTGTTCCAGGTCAAGCCAAGCCCGAGTTCCAGGTCAAGCCAAGTCCGAGTTCCCGGTCAAGCCAAGTCCATGTTCCAGTTAAAGCCAAGTCCGAGCTCCCGGTCAAGCCAAGCCCGAGTTCCTGGTCAAGCCAAGCATGAGTTCCAGGTCAAGCCAAGTTCTGAATTCCAGGTCAAGCAAAGCCCGAGTTCCAGGTCAAGCCAAGTCCGAGTTCCAGGTGCAGCCAAGTTCGAGTTCCAGTTCAAGCCAAGCCCGAATTCCCGGTCAAGCGAAGCCCGAGTTCCCGGTCAAGCCAAGTCCGAGTTCCAGATCAAGCCAAGCCCGAGGTCCAGTTCAAGCCAAGTCCGGGTTCCAGTTCAAACCAAGTCCGAGTTCCCGGTCAAGCCAAGTCTGAGTTCCTGGTCAAGCCAAGTCCGAGTTCCACGTCAAGTCAAGTCGGAGTTCCCGGTCAGGGCAAGTAGGAGTTCCCGGTAAAGTCAAGTCCGAGTTGCAGGTCAAGCCAAGCCCGAGTTCCAGGTCAAGCCAAGTCCGAGTTCCAGGTCTAGCCAAGCCCGAGTACCAGGTCGAGCAAAGCCCGAGTTCCCGGTCAAGCCAAGTCCGAGTTCCAGGTCAAGCCAAGACTGAGTTCCCAGTCAAGTCATGCCCGAGTTCCAGGTCAAGCCAAATCAGTGTTCCAGGTCAAGCGAAGCCCGAGTTCCCGGTCAAGGCAAGTCCGAGTTCCAGATCAAGCCAAGTCCGTGTTCCAGGTCAAGCCAAGCCCGAGTTCCAGGTCAAGCCAAGTCCGAGCTCCCGGTCAAGCCAAGCCCGAGTTCCTGGTCATGCCAAGCATGAGTTCCAGGTCAAGCCAAGTTCTGAATTCCAGGTCAAGCAAAGCCCGAGTTCCAGGTCAAGCCAAGTCCGAGTTCCAGGTGCAGCCAAGTCCGAGTTCCCTGTCAAGTCATGCCCGAGTTCCAGGTCAAGCCAAATCAGTGTTCCAGGTCAAGCGAAGCCCGAGTTCCCGGTCAAGGCAAGTCCGAGTTCCAGATCAAGCCAAGTCCGTGTTCCAGGTCAAGCCAAGCCCGAGTTCCAGGTCAAGCCAAGCCCGAGTTCCCGGTCGAGCCAAGTCCGAGTTCCAGGTCAAGCCAAGTCTGAGTTCCCTGTCAAGTCATGTCCGAGTTCCAGGTCAAGCCAAGTCAGTGTTCCAGGTCAAGCGAAGCCCGTGTTCCCGGTCAAGGCAAGTCCGAGTTCCAGATCAAGCCAAGTCCGTGTTCCAGGTCAAGCCAAGCCCGAGTTCCAGGTCAAGCCAAGTCCGAGTTCCCGGTCAAGCCAAGTCCATGTTCCAGTTCAAGCCAAGTCCGAGCTCCCGGTCAAGCCAAGCCCGAGTTCCTGGTCAAGCCAAGCATGAGTCCCAGGTCAAGCCAAGTTCTGAATTCCAGGTCAAGCAAAGCCCGAGTTCCAGGTCAAGCCAAGTCCGAGTTCCAGGTGCAGCCAAGTCCGAGTTCCAGTTCAATCCAAGCCCGAATTCCCGGTCAAGCCAAGCCCAAGTTCCCGGTCAAGCCAAGTCCGAGTTCCAGATCAAGCCAAATCAGTGTTCCAGTTCAAGCCAAGTCCGGGTTCCAGGTCAAACCAAGTCCGAGTTCCCGGTCAAGCTAAGTCTGAGTTCCTGGTCAAGCCAAGTCCGAGTTCCACGTCAAGTCAATTCGGAGTTCCCGGTCAGGGCAAGTACGAGTTCCCGGTAAAGTCAAGTCCGAGTTGCAGGTCAAGCCAAGCCCGAGTTCCAGGTCAAGCCAAGTCCGAGTTCCAGGTCTAGCCAAGCCCGAGTACCAGGTCGAGCAAAGCCCGAGTTCCCGGTCAAGCCAAGTCCGAGTTCCAGGTCAAGCCAAGTCTGAGTTCCCAGTCAAGTCATGCCCGAGTTCCAGGTCAAGCCAAATCAGTGTTCCAGGTCAAGCGAAGCCCGAGTTCCCAGTCAAGGCAAGTCCGAGTTCCAGATCAAGCCAAGTCCGTGTTCCAGGTCAAGCCAAGCCCGAGTTCCAGGTCAAGCCAAGTCCGTGTTCCCGGTCAAGCCAAGTCCATGTTCCAGTTCAAGCCAAGTCCGGGCTCCCGGTCAAGCCAAGCCCGAGTTCCTGGTCATGCCAAGCATGAGTTCCAGGTCAAGCCAAGTTCTGAATTCCAGGTCATGCAAAGCCCGAGTTCCATGTCAAGCCAAGTCCGAGTTCCAGGTGCAGCCAAACCCGAGTTCCCGGTCAAGCCAAGTTCGAGTTCAAGGTCAAGCCAAGTCTGAGTTCCCGGTCAAGCCAAGTTCGAGTTCCCGGTCAAGCCAAGTTCGAGTTCAAGGTCAAGCCAAGTCTGAGTTCCCGGTCAAGCCAAGTTCGAGTTCCCGGTCAAGCCAAGTCCGAGTTCCAGGTCAAGCCATGCCCGAATTCCCGGTCAAGCCAAGCCCGAATTCCCGGTCAAGCCAAGTCCGAGTTCCAGATCAAGCCAAGCCCGAGGTCCAGTTCAAGCCAAGTCCGTGTTCCAGGTCAAACCACGTCCGAGTTCCCGGTCAAGCCAAGTCTGAGTTCCTGGTCAAGCCAAGTCCGAGTTCCACGTCAAGTCAAGTCGGAGTTCCCGGTCAAGTCAAGTACGAGTTCCCGGTAAATCCAAGTCCGAGTTGCAGGTCAAGCCAAGCCCGAGTTCCAGGTCAAGCCAAGTCCGAGTTCTAGGTCTAGCCAAGCCCGAGTACCAGGTCGAGCCAAGCCCGAGTTCCCGGTCAAGCCAAGTCTGAGTTCCCAGTCAAGTCATGCCCGAGTTCCAGGTCAAGCCAAATCAGTGTTCCAGGTCAAGCGAAGCCTGAGTTCCCGGTCAAGGCAAGTCCGAGTTCCAGATCAAGCCAAGTCCGTGTTCCAGGTCAAGCCAAGCCCGAGTTCCAGGTCAAGCCAAGTCCGAGTTCCCGGTCAAGCCAAGTCCATGTTCCAGTTCAAGCCAAGCCTCAGTTCACCGTCAAGGCAAGTCCGAGCTCCCGGTCAAGCCAAGCCCGAGTTCCTGGTCAAGCCAAGCACGAATTCCAGATCAAGCCAAGTCTGAATTCCAGGTCAAGCAAAGCCCGAGTTCCAGGTCAAGCCAAGTCCGAGTACCAGATGCAGCCAAGCCCAAGTTCCCGGTCAAGACAAGTTCGAGTTCAAGGTCAAGCCAAGTCTGAGTTCCCGATCAAGCCACGTTCGAGTTCCCGGTCAAGCCAAGTCCGAGTTCCAGGTCAAGCCAAGCCCGAGTTCCCGGTCAAGCCTAGTCCAAGTTACAGATCAGGCCAAGTCTGAGTTCCCGGTCAAGCCAAGTTCGAGTTCAAGGTCAAGCCAAGTCTGAGTTCCCGATCAAGCCACGTTCGAGTTCCCGGTCAAGCCAAGTCCGAGTTCCAGGTCTAGCCAAGCCCGAGTACCAGGTCGAGCCAAGCCCGAGTTCCCGGTCAAGCCAAGTCTGAGTTCACAGTCAAGTCATGCCCGAGTTCCAGGTCAAGCCAAATCAGTGTTCCAGGTCAAGCGAAGCCCGAGTTCCCGGTCAAGGCAAGTCCGAGTTCCAGATCAAGCCAAGTCCGTGTTCCAGGTCAAGCCAAGCCCGAGTTCCAGGTCAAGCCAAGTCCGAGTTCCCGGTCAAGCCAAGTCCATGTTCCAGTTCAAGCCAAGTCCGAGCTCCCGGTCAAGCCAAGCCCGAGTTCCTGGTCATGCCAAGCATGAGTTCCAGGTCAAGCCAAGTTCTGAATTCCAGGTCAAGCAAAGCCCGAGTTCCAGGTCAAGCCAAGTCCGAGTTCCAGGTGCAGCCAAACCCGAGTTCCCGGTCAAGCCAAGTTCGAGTTCAAGGTCAAGCCAAGTCTGAGTTCCCGGTCAAGCCAAGTTCGAGTTCCCGGTCAAGCCAAGTTCGAGTTCAAGGTCAAGCCAAGTCTGAGTTCCCGGTCAAGCCAAGTTCGAGTTCCCGGTCAAGCCAAGTCCGAGTTCCAGGTCAAGCCAAGCCCGAATTCCCGGTCAAGCCAAGCCCGAGTTCCCGGTCAAGCCAAGTCCGAGTTCCAGATCAAAACAAGCCCGAGGTCCAGTTCAAGCCAAGTCCGTGTTCCAGGTCAAGCCAAGCCCGAGTTCCAGGTCAAGCCAAGTCCGAGTTGCAGGTCTAGCCAAGCCCGAGTACCAGGTCGAGCCAAGCCCGAGTTCCCGGTCAAGCCAAGTCTGAGTTCCCAGTCAAGTCATGCCCGAGTTCCAGGTCAAGCCAAATCAGTGTTCCAGGTCAATTGAAGCCCGAGTTCCCGGTCAAGGCAAGTCCGAGTTACAGATCAAGCCAAGTCCGTGTTCCAGGTCAAGCCAAGCCCGAGTTCCAGGTCAAGCCAAGTCCGAGTTCCCGGTCAAGCCAAGTCCATGTTCCAGTTCAAGCCAAGCCTCAGTTCACCGTCAAGGCAAGTCCGAGCTCCTGGTCAAGCCAAGCCCGAGTTCCTGGTCAAGCCAAGCACGAATTCCAGATCAAGCCAAGTCTGAATTCCAGGTCAAGCAAATCCCGAGTTCCAGGTCAAGCCAAGTCCGAGTTCCAGATGCAGCCAAGCCCAAGTTCCCGGTCAAGCCAAGTTCGAGTTCAAGGTCAAGCCAAGTCTGAGTTCCCGATCAAGCCACGTTCGAGTTCCCGGTCAAGCCAAGTCCGAGTTCCAGGTCAAGCCAAGCCCGAGTTCCCGGTCAAGCCTAGTCCAAATTACAGATCAAGCCAAGTCTGAGTTCCCGGTCAAGCCAAGTTCGAGTTCCCGGTCAAGCCAAGTCCGAGTTCCCGTTCAAGCCAAGCCCGAGTTCCCGGTCAAGCCAAGTCCATGTTCTTGTCAAGCCAAGCCTGAGTTCCCGGTCAAGGCAAGTCTGAGCTCCCGGTCAAGCCAAGCCCGAGTTCCCGGTCAAGCCAAGCACGAGTTCCAGGTCAAGCCAAGTCTGAATTCGAGGTCAAGCAAAGCCCGAGTTCCAGGTCAATCCAAGTCCGAGTTCCAGGTGCAGCCAAGCCTGAGTTCCAGGTCAAGCCAAGTCTGAGTTACAGATCAAGCCAAGACCGAGTTTCCAGTCAAACAAAGTCCGTGTTCCAGGTGAAGCCAAGTCTGTGTTCCCGGTCAAGCCAAGCCCGAGTTCCAGGTGAAGCCAAGCCCGAGATCCAGGACAAGCCAAGCCCGATTTCCCGGTCAAGCCAAGTCCGAGTTCCAGGTAAAGCCAAGTCACAGTTCCCAGTCAAGCCAAGTCCGAGTTCCAGGACAAGCCAAGTCAGTGTTCCAGGTCAAACCAAGTCCGAGTTCCAGGTCAAGCCAAGTCCGAGTACCAGATGCAGCCAAGCCCAAGTTCCCGGTCAAGACAAGTTCGAGTTCAAGGTCAAGCCAAGTCTGAGTTCCCGATCAAGCCACGTTCGAGTTCCCGGTCAAGCCAAGTCCGAGTTCCAGGTCAAGCCAAGCCCGAGTTCCCGGTCAAGCCTAGTCCAAGTTACAGATCAGGCCAAGTCTGAGTTCCCGGTCAAGCCAAGTTCGAGTTCAAGGTCAAGCCAAGTCTGAGTTCCCGATCAAGCCACGTTCGAGTTCCCGGTCAAGCCAAGTCCGAGTTCCAGGTCTAGCCAAGCCCGAGTACCAGGTCGAGCCAAGCCCGAGTTCCCGGTCAAGCCAAGTCTGAGTTCACAGTCAAGTCATGCCCGAGTTCCAGGTCAAGCCAAATCAGTGTTCCAGGTCAAGCGAAGCCCGAGTTCCCGGTCAAGGCAAGTCCGAGTTCCAGATCAAGCCAAGTCCGTGTTCCAGGTCAAGCCAAGCCCGAGTTCCAGGTCAAGCCAAGTCCGAGTTCCCGGTCAAGCCAAGTCCATGTTCCAGTTCAAGCCAAGTCCGAGCTCCCGGTCAAGCCAAGCCCGAGTTCCTGGTCATGCCAAGCATGAGTTCCAGGTCAAGCCAAGTTCTGAATTCCAGGTCAAGCAAAGCCCGAGTTCCAGGTCAAGCCAAGTCCGAGTTCCAGGTGCAGCCAAACCCGAGTTCCCGGTCAAGCCAAGTTCGAGTTCAAGGTCAAGCCAAGTCTGAGTTCCCGGTCAAGCCAAGTTCGAGTTCCCGGTCAAGCCAAGTTCGAGTTCAAGGTCAAGCCAAGTCTGAGTTCCCGGTCAAGCCAAGTTCGAGTTCCCGGTCAAGCCAAGTCCGAGTTCCAGGTCAAGCCAAGCCCGAATTCCCGGTCAAGCCAAGCCCGAGTTCCCGGTCAAGCCAAGTCCGAGTTCCAGATCAAAACAAGCCCGAGGTCCAGTTCAAGCCAAGTCCGTGTTCCAGGTCAAGCCAAGCCCGAGTTCCAGGTCAAGCCAAGTCCGAGTTGCAGGTCTAGCCAAGCCCGAGTACCAGGTCGAGCCAAGCCCGAGTTCCCGGTCAAGCCAAGTCTGAGTTCCCAGTCAAGTCATGCCCGAGTTCCAGGTCAAGCCAAATCAGTGTTCCAGGTCAATTGAAGCCCGAGTTCCCGGTCAAGGCAAGTCCGAGTTACAGATCAAGCCAAGTCCGTGTTCCAGGTCAAGCCAAGCCCGAGTTCCAGGTCAAGCCAAGTCCGAGTTCCCGGTCAAGCCAAGTCCATGTTCCAGTTCAAGCCAAGCCTCAGTTCACCGTCAAGGCAAGTCCGAGCTCCTGGTCAAGCCAAGCCCGAGTTCCTGGTCAAGCCAAGCACGAATTCCAGATCAAGCCAAGTCTGAATTCCAGGTCAAGCAAATCCCGAGTTCCAGGTCAAGCCAAGTCCGAGTTCCAGATGCAGCCAAGCCCAAGTTCCCGGTCAAGCCAAGTTCGAGTTCAAGGTCAAGCCAAGTCTGAGTTCCCGATCAAGCCACGTTCGAGTTCCCGGTCAAGCCAAGTCCGAGTTCCAGGTCAAGCCAAGCCCGAGTTCCCGGTCAAGCCTAGTCCAAATTACAGATCAAGCCAAGTCTGAGTTCCCGGTCAAGCCAAGTTCGAGTTCCCGGTCAAGCCAAGTCCGAGTTCCCGGTCAAGCCAAGCCCGAGTTCCCGGTCAAGCCAAGTCCATGTTCTTGTCAAGCCAAGCCTGAGTTCCCGGTCAAGGCAAGTCTGAGCTCCCGGTCAAGCCAAGCCCGAGTTCCCGGTCAAGCCAAGCACGAGTTCCAGGTCAAGCCAAGTCTGAATTCGAGGTCAAGCAAAGCCCGAGTTCCAGGTCAATCCAAGTCCGAGTTCCAGGTGCAGCCAAGCCTGAGTTCCAGGTCAAGCCAAGTCTGAGTTACAGATCAAGCCAAGACCGAGTTTCCAGTCAAACAAAGTCCGTGTTCCAGGTGAAGCCAAGTCTGTGTTCCCGGTCAAGCCAAGCCCGAGTTCCAGGTGAAGCCAAGCCCGAGATCCAGGACAAGCCAAGCCCGATTTCCCGGTCAAGCCAAGTCCGAGTTCCAGGTAAAGCCAAGTCACAGTTCCCAGTCAAGCCAAGTCCGAGTTCCAGGACAAGCCAAGTCAGTGTTCCAGGTCAAACCAAGTCCGAGTTCCAGGTAAAGCCAAGTCTCAGTTCCCAGTCAAGCCAAGTCCGGGTTCCAGGTCAAACCAAGTCCGAGTTCCCGGTCAAGCTAAGTCTGAGTTTCTGGTCAAGCCAAGTCCGAGTTCCACGTCAAGTCAAGTAGGAGTTCCCGGTCATGCCAAGTACAAGTTCCCGGTAAAGCCAAGTCCGAGTTGCAGGTCAAGCCAAGCCCGAGTTCCAGGTCAAGCCAAGCCCGAGTTCCAGGTCAAGCCAAGTCCGAGTTCCAGGTCTAGCCAAGCCCGAGTACAAGGTCGAGCCAAGCCCGAGTTCCAGATCAAGCCAAGTCTGAGTTCCCAGTCAAACCAAGTCCGAGTTCCCAGTCAAGGCAGGTACGAGTTCCAGGTCAAGCCAAGTCCATGTTCAAGGTCAAGCCAAGCCCGAGTTCCCGGTCAAGCCAAGTCCGAATTCCAGGTCAAGCCAAGCCCGATTTCCAGGTCAAGCCAAGCCCGAGTTCCAGGTCAAGCAAAGCCGAGTTCCAGATCAAGCCAAGTCCGGGTTCCAGGTCAAGCCAAGTCCGGGTTCCAGGTCAAACCAAGTCCGAGTTCCCGGTCAAGCCAAGTCTGAGTTCCTGGTCAAGCCAAGTCTGGGATCCAGGTCAAGCCAAGTCTGAGTTCCCGGTCAAGCCAAACCCGAGTTCCAGCTCAAGCCAAGTCCGAGTTCCAGGTCAAGCCAAGTCTGAGATCCCGGTCAAGCCAAGTCTGAGTTCCCGGTCAAGCCAAGTCCGGGTTCCAGGTCAAACCAAGTCCGAGTTCCCGGTCAAGCCAAGTCTGAGTTCCTGGTCAAGCCAAGTCCGGGTTCCAGGTCAAGCCAAGTCTGAGTTCCCAGTCAAGCCAAACCCGAGTTCCAGCTCAAGCCAAGTCCGAGTTCCAGGTAAAGCCAAGTCTCAGTTCCCAGTCAAGCCAAGTCCGGGTTCCAGGTCAAACCAAGTCCGAGTTCCCGGTCAAGCTAAGTCTGAGTTTCTGGTCAAGCCAAGTCCGAGTTCCACGTCCAGTCAAGTAGGAGGTCCCGGTCAAGCCAAGTCTGAGTTCCTGGTCAAGCCAAGTCCGAGTTCCACGTCAAGTCAAGTCGGAGTTCCCGGTCAAGTCAAGTACGAGTTCCCGGTAAATCCAAGTCCGAGTTGCAGGTCAAGCCAAGCCCGAGTTCCAGGTCAAGCCAAGTCCGAGTTCTAGGTCTAGCCAAGCCCGAGTACCAGGTCGAGCCAAGCCCGAGTTCCCGGTCAAGCCAAGTCTGAGTTCCCAGTCAAGTCATGCCCGAGTTCCAGGTCAAGCCAAATCAGTGTTCCAGGTCAAGCGAAGCCTGAGTTCCCGGTCAAGGCAAGTCCGAGTTCCAGATCAAGCCAAGTCCGTGTTCCAGGTCAAGCCAAGCCCGAGTTCCAGGTCAAGCCAAGTCCGAGTTCCCGGTCAAGCCAAGTCCATGTTCCAGTTCAAGCCAAGCCTCAGTTCACCGTCAAGGCAAGTCCGAGCTCCCGGTCAAGCCAAGCCCGAGTTCCTGGTCAAGCCAAGCACGAATTCCAGATCAAGCCAAGTCTGAATTCCAGGTCAAGCAAAGCCCGAGTTCCAGGTCAAGCCAAGTCCGAGTACCAGATGCAGCCAAGCCCAAGTTCCCGGTCAAGACAAGTTCGAGTTCAAGGTCAAGCCAAGTCTGAGTTCCCGATCAAGCCACGTTCGAGTTCCCGGTCAAGCCAAGTCCGAGTTCCAGGTCAAGCCAAGCCCGAGTTCCCGGTCAAGCCTAGTCCAAGTTACAGATCAGGCCAAGTCTGAGTTCCCGGTCAAGCCAAGTTCGAGTTCAAGGTCAAGCCAAGTCTGAGTTCCCGATCAAGCCACGTTCGAGTTCCCGGTCAAGCCAAGTCCGAGTTCCAGGTCTAGCCAAGCCCGAGTACCAGGTCGAGCCAAGCCCGAGTTCCCGGTCAAGCCAAGTCTGAGTTCACAGTCAAGTCATGCCCGAGTTCCAGGTCAAGCCAAATCAGTGTTCCAGGTCAAGCGAAGCCCGAGTTCCCGGTCAAGGCAAGTCCGAGTTCCAGATCAAGCCAAGTCCGTGTTCCAGGTCAAGCCAAGCCCGAGTTCCAGGTCAAGCCAAGTCCGAGTTCCCGGTCAAGCCAAGTCCATGTTCCAGTTCAAGCCAAGTCCGAGCTCCCGGTCAAGCCAAGCCCGAGTTCCTGGTCATGCCAAGCATGAGTTCCAGGTCAAGCCAAGTTCTGAATTCCAGGTCAAGCAAAGCCCGAGTTCCAGGTCAAGCCAAGTCCGAGTTCCAGGTGCAGCCAAACCCGAGTTCCCGGTCAAGCCAAGTTCGAGTTCAAGGTCAAGCCAAGTCTGAGTTCCCGGTCAAGCCAAGTTCGAGTTCCCGGTCAAGCCAAGTTCGAGTTCAAGGTCAAGCCAAGTCTGAGTTCCCGGTCAAGCCAAGTTCGAGTTCCCGGTCAAGCCAAGTCCGAGTTCCAGGTCAAGCCAAGCCCGAATTCCCGGTCAAGCCAAGCCCGAGTTCCCGGTCAAGCCAAGTCCGAGTTCCAGATCAAAACAAGCCCGAGGTCCAGTTCAAGCCAAGTCCGTGTTCCAGGTCAAGCCAAGCCCGAGTTCCAGGTCAAGCCAAGTCCGAGTTGCAGGTCTAGCCAAGCCCGAGTACCAGGTCGAGCCAAGCCCGAGTTCCCGGTCAAGCCAAGTCTGAGTTCCCAGTCAAGTCATGCCCGAGTTCCAGGTCAAGCCAAATCAGTGTTCCAGGTCAATTGAAGCCCGAGTTCCCGGTCAAGGCAAGTCCGAGTTACAGATCAAGCCAAGTCCGTGTTCCAGGTCAAGCCAAGCCCGAGTTCCAGGTCAAGCCAAGTCCGAGTTCCCGGTCAAGCCAAGTCCATGTTCCAGTTCAAGCCAAGCCTCAGTTCACCGTCAAGGCAAGTCCGAGCTCCTGGTCAAGCCAAGCCCGAGTTCCTGGTCAAGCCAAGCACGAATTCCAGATCAAGCCAAGTCTGAATTCCAGGTCAAGCAAATCCCGAGTTCCAGGTCAAGCCAAGTCCGAGTTCCAGATGCAGCCAAGCCCAAGTTCCCGGTCAAGCCAAGTTCGAGTTCAAGGTCAAGCCAAGTCTGAGTTCCCGATCAAGCCACGTTCGAGTTCCCGGTCAAGCCAAGTCCGAGTTCCAGGTCAAGCCAAGCCCGAGTTCCCGGTCAAGCCTAGTCCAAATTACAGATCAAGCCAAGTCTGAGTTCCCGGTCAAGCCAAGTTCGAGTTCCCGGTCAAGCCAAGTCCGAGTTCCCGTTCAAGCCAAGCCCGAGTTCCCGGTCAAGCCAAGTCCATGTTCTTGTCAAGCCAAGCCTGAGTTCCCGGTCAAGGCAAGTCTGAGCTCCCGGTCAAGCCAAGCCCGAGTTCCCGGTCAAGCCAAGCACGAGTTCCAGGTCAAGCCAAGTCTGAATTCGAGGTCAAGCAAAGCCCGAGTTCCAGGTCAATCCAAGTCCGAGTTCCAGGTGCAGCCAAGCCTGAGTTCCAGGTCAAGCCAAGTCTGAGTTACAGATCAAGCCAAGACCGAGTTTCCAGTCAAACAAAGTCCGTGTTCCAGGTGAAGCCAAGTCTGTGTTCCCGGTCAAGCCAAGCCCGAGTTCCAGGTGAAGCCAAGCCCGAGATCCAGGACAAGCCAAGCCCGATTTCCCGGTCAAGCCAAGTCCGAGTTCCAGGTAAAGCCAAGTCACAGTTCCCAGTCAAGCCAAGTCCGAGTTCCAGGACAAGCCAAGTCAGTGTTCCAGGTCAAACCAAGTCCGAGTTCCAGGTCAAGCCAAGTCCGAGTACCAGATGCAGCCAAGCCCAAGTTCCCGGTCAAGACAAGTTCGAGTTCAAGGTCAAGCCAAGTCTGAGTTCCCGATCAAGCCACGTTCGAGTTCCCGGTCAAGCCAAGTCCGAGTTCCAGGTCAAGCCAAGCCCGAGTTCCCGGTCAAGCCTAGTCCAAGTTACAGATCAGGCCAAGTCTGAGTTCCCGGTCAAGCCAAGTTCGAGTTCAAGGTCAAGCCAAGTCTGAGTTCCCGATCAAGCCACGTTCGAGTTCCCGGTCAAGCCAAGTCCGAGTTCCAGGTCTAGCCAAGCCCGAGTACCAGGTCGAGCCAAGCCCGAGTTCCCGGTCAAGCCAAGTCTGAGTTCACAGTCAAGTCATGCCCGAGTTCCAGGTCAAGCCAAATCAGTGTTCCAGGTCAAGCGAAGCCCGAGTTCCCGGTCAAGGCAAGTCCGAGTTCCAGATCAAGCCAAGTCCGTGTTCCAGGTCAAGCCAAGCCCGAGTTCCAGGTCAAGCCAAGTCCGAGTTCCCGGTCAAGCCAAGTCCATGTTCCAGTTCAAGCCAAGTCCGAGCTCCCGGTCAAGCCAAGCCCGAGTTCCTGGTCATGCCAAGCATGAGTTCCAGGTCAAGCCAAGTTCTGAATTCCAGGTCAAGCAAAGCCCGAGTTCCAGGTCAAGCCAAGTCCGAGTTCCAGGTGCAGCCAAACCCGAGTTCCCGGTCAAGCCAAGTTCGAGTTCAAGGTCAAGCCAAGTCTGAGTTCCCGGTCAAGCCAAGTTCGAGTTCCCGGTCAAGCCAAGTTCGAGTTCAAGGTCAAGCCAAGTCTGAGTTCCCGGTCAAGCCAAGTTCGAGTTCCCGGTCAAGCCAAGTCCGAGTTCCAGGTCAAGCCAAGCCCGAATTCCCGGTCAAGCCAAGCCCGAGTTCCCGGTCAAGCCAAGTCCGAGTTCCAGATCAAAACAAGCCCGAGGTCCAGTTCAAGCCAAGTCCGTGTTCCAGGTCAAGCCAAGCCCGAGTTCCAGGTCAAGCCAAGTCCGAGTTGCAGGTCTAGCCAAGCCCGAGTACCAGGTCGAGCCAAGCCCGAGTTCCCGGTCAAGCCAAGTCTGAGTTCCCAGTCAAGTCATGCCCGAGTTCCAGGTCAAGCCAAATCAGTGTTCCAGGTCAATTGAAGCCCGAGTTCCCGGTCAAGGCAAGTCCGAGTTACAGATCAAGCCAAGTCCGTGTTCCAGGTCAAGCCAAGCCCGAGTTCCAGGTCAAGCCAAGTCCGAGTTCCCGGTCAAGCCAAGTCCATGTTCCAGTTCAAGCCAAGCCTCAGTTCACCGTCAAGGCAAGTCCGAGCTCCTGGTCAAGCCAAGCCCGAGTTCCTGGTCAAGCCAAGCACGAATTCCAGATCAAGCCAAGTCTGAATTCCAGGTCAAGCAAATCCCGAGTTCCAGGTCAAGCCAAGTCCGAGTTCCAGATGCAGCCAAGCCCAAGTTCCCGGTCAAGCCAAGTTCGAGTTCAAGGTCAAGCCAAGTCTGAGTTCCCGATCAAGCCACGTTCGAGTTCCCGGTCAAGCCAAGTCCGAGTTCCAGGTCAAGCCAAGCCCGAGTTCCCGGTCAAGCCTAGTCCAAATTACAGATCAAGCCAAGTCTGAGTTCCCGGTCAAGCCAAGTTCGAGTTCCCGGTCAAGCCAAGTCCGAGTTCCCGGTCAAGCCAAGCCCGAGTTCCCGGTCAAGCCAAGTCCATGTTCTTGTCAAGCCAAGCCTGAGTTCCCGGTCAAGGCAAGTCTGAGCTCCCGGTCAAGCCAAGCCCGAGTTCCCGGTCAAGCCAAGCACGAGTTCCAGGTCAAGCCAAGTCTGAATTCGAGGTCAAGCAAAGCCCGAGTTCCAGGTCAATCCAAGTCCGAGTTCCAGGTGCAGCCAAGCCTGAGTTCCAGGTCAAGCCAAGTCTGAGTTACAGATCAAGCCAAGACCGAGTTTCCAGTCAAACAAAGTCCGTGTTCCAGGTGAAGCCAAGTCTGTGTTCCCGGTCAAGCCAAGCCCGAGTTCCAGGTGAAGCCAAGCCCGAGATCCAGGACAAGCCAAGCCCGATTTCCCGGTCAAGCCAAGTCCGAGTTCCAGGTAAAGCCAAGTCACAGTTCCCAGTCAAGCCAAGTCCGAGTTCCAGGACAAGCCAAGTCAGTGTTCCAGGTCAAACCAAGTCCGAGTTCCAGGTAAAGCCAAGTCTCAGTTCCCAGTCAAGCCAAGTCCGGGTTCCAGGTCAAACCAAGTCCGAGTTCCCGGTCAAGCTAAGTCTGAGTTTCTGGTCAAGCCAAGTCCGAGTTCCACGTCAAGTCAAGTAGGAGTTCCCGGTCATGCCAAGTACAAGTTCCCGGTAAAGCCAAGTCCGAGTTGCAGGTCAAGCCAAGCCCGAGTTCCAGGTCAAGCCAAGCCCGAGTTCCAGGTCAAGCCAAGTCCGAGTTCCAGGTCTAGCCAAGCCCGAGTACAAGGTCGAGCCAAGCCCGAGTTCCAGATCAAGCCAAGTCTGAGTTCCCAGTCAAACCAAGTCCGAGTTCCCAGTCAAGGCAGGTACGAGTTCCAGGTCAAGCCAAGTCCATGTTCAAGGTCAAGCCAAGCCCGAGTTCCCGGTCAAGCCAAGTCCGAATTCCAGGTCAAGCCAAGCCCGATTTCCAGGTCAAGCCAAGCCCGAGTTCCAGGTCAAGCAAAGCCGAGTTCCAGATCAAGCCAAGTCCGGGTTCCAGGTCAAGCCAAGTCCGGGTTCCAGGTCAAACCAAGTCCGAGTTCCCGGTCAAGCCAAGTCTGAGTTCCTGGTCAAGCCAAGTCTGGGATCCAGGTCAAGCCAAGTCTGAGTTCCCGGTCAAGCCAAACCCGAGTTCCAGCTCAAGCCAAGTCCGAGTTCCAGGTCAAGCCAAGTCTGAGATCCCGGTCAAGCCAAGTCTGAGTTCCCGGTCAAGCCAAGTCCGGGTTCCAGGTCAAACCAAGTCCGAGTTCCCGGTCAAGCCAAGTCTGAGTTCCTGGTCAAGCCAAGTCCGGGTTCCAGGTCAAGCCAAGTCTGAGTTCCCAGTCAAGCCAAACCCGAGTTCCAGCTCAAGCCAAGTCCGAGTTCCAGGTAAAGCCAAGTCTCAGTTCCCAGTCAAGCCAAGTCCGGGTTCCAGGTCAAACCAAGTCCGAGTTCCCGGTCAAGCTAAGTCTGAGTTTCTGGTCAAGCCAAGTCCGAGTTCCACGTCCAGTCAAGTAGGAGGTCCCGGTCAAGCCAAGTACGAGTTCCCGGTAAAGCCAAGTCCGAGTTGCAGGTCAAGCCAAGCCCGAGTTCCAGGTCAAGCCAAGCCCGAGTTCCAGGACAAGCCAAGTCCGAGTTCCAGGTCTAGCCAAGCCCGAGTACCAGGTCGAGCCAAGCCCGAGTTCCAGGTCAAGCCAAGTCTGAGTTCCCAGTCAAACCAAGTCCGAGTTCCCAGTCAAGGCAAGTACGAGTTCCAGGTCAAGCCAAGTCCATGTTCAAGGTCAAGCCAAGCCCGAGTTCCCGGTCAAGCCATGTCCGAATTCCAGGTCAAGCCAAGCCCGATTTCCAGGTCAAGCCAAGCCCGAGTTCCAGGTCAAGCAAAGTCCGAGTTCCCGGTCAAGCCAAGTCCATGTTCCAGTTCAAGCCAAGTCCGAGCTCCCGGTCAAGCCAAGCCCGAGTTCCTGGTCATGCCAAGCATGAGTTCCAGGTCAAGCCAAGTTCTGAATTCCAGGTCAAGCAAAGCCCGAGTTCCAGGTCAAGCCAAGTCTGAGTTCCAGGTGCAGCCAAGCCCGAGTTCCCGGTCAAGCCAAGTTCCTGTTCAAGGTCAAGCCAAGTCTGAGTTCCCGGTCATGCCAAGTTCGAGTTCCCGGTCAAGCCAAGTTCGAGTTCAAGGTCAAGCCAAGTCTGAGTTCCCGGTCAAGCCAAGTTCGAGTTCCCGGTCAAGCCAAGCCCGAGTTCCCGGTCAAGCCAAGTCCGAGTTCCAGATCAAGCCAAGCCCGAGTTCCAGATCAAGCCAAGTCCGAGTTCCAGATCAAGCCAAGCCCGAGGTCCAGTTCAAGCCAAGTCCGGGTTCCAGGTCAAACCAAGTCCGAGTTCCCGGTCAAGCCAAGTCTGAGTTCCTGGTCAAGCCAAGTCCGAGTTCCACGTCAAGTCAAGTCGGAGTTCCCGGTCAAGGCAAGTACGAGTTCCCGGTAAAGCCAAGTCCGAGTTGCAGGTCAAGCCAAGCCCGAGTTCCAGGTCAAGCCAAGTCCGAGTTCCAGGTCTAGCCAAGCCCGAGTACCAGGTCGAGCCAAGCCCGAGTTCCCGGTCAAGCCAAGTCCGAGTTCCAGGTCAAGCCAAGTCGGAGTTCCCGGTCAAGGCAAGTACGAGTTCCCGGTAAAGCCAAGTCCGAGTTGCAGGTCAAGCCAAGCCCGAGTTCCAGGTCAAGCCAAGTCCGAGTTCCAGGTCTAGCCAAGCCCGAGTACCAGGTCGAGCCAAGCCCGAGTTCCCGGTCAAGCCAAGTCCGAGTTCCAGGTCAAGCCAAGTCTGAGTTCCCAGTCAAGTCATGCCCGAGTTGCAGGTCAAGCCAAATCAGTGTTCCAGGTCAAGCGAAGCCCGAGTTCCCGGTCAAGGCAAGTCCGAGTTCCAGATCAAGCCAAGCCCGAGTTCCTGGTCAAGCCAAGCACGAATTCCAGATCAAGCCAAGTCTGAATACCAGGTCAAGCAAAGCCCGAGTTCCAGGTCAAGCCAAGTCCGAGTTCCAGATGCAGCCAAGCCCAAGTTCCCGGTCAAGCCAAGTTCGAGTTCAAGGTCAAGCCAAGTCTGAGTTCCCGGTCAAGCCACGTTCGAGTTCCCGGTCAAGCCAAGTCCGAGTTCCAGGTCAAGCCAAGCCCGAGTTCCCGGTCAAGCCTACTCCAAGTTACAGATCAAGCCAAGTCTGAGTTCCCGGTCAAGCCAAGTCTGAGTTACAGATCAAGCCAAGACCGAGTTTCCAGTCAAACAAAGTCCGTGTTCCAGGTGAAGCCAAGTCTGTGTTCCCGGTCAAGCCAAGCCCGAGTTCCAGGTGAAGCCAAGCCCGAGATCCAGGACAAGCCAAGCCCGATTTCCCGGTCAAGCCAAGTCCGAGTTCCAGGTAAAGCCAAGTCTCAGTTCCCAGTCAAGCCAAGTCCGAGTTCCAGGACAAGCCAAGTCCGAGTTGCAGGTCAAGCCAAGCCCGAGTTGCAGGTCAAGCCAAGCCCGAGTTCCAGGTCAAGCCAAGTCCGAGTTCCAGGTCTAGCCAAGCCTGAGTACCAGGTCGAGCAAAGCCCGAGTTCCCGGTCAAGCCAAGTCCGAGTTCCAGGTCAAGCCAAGTCTGAGTTCCCAGTCAAGTCATGCCCGAGTTCCAGGTCAAGCCAAATCAGTGTTCCAGGTCAAGCGAAGCCCGAGTTCCCGGTCAAGGCAAGTCCGAGTTCCAGATCAAGCCAAGTCCGTGTTCCAGGTCAAGCCAAGCCCGAGTTCCAGGTCAAGCCAAGTCCGAGTTCCCGGTCAAGCCAAGTCCATGTTCCAGTTCAAGCCAAGTCCGAGCTCCCGGTCAAGCCAAGCCCGAGTTCCTGGTCAAGCCAAGCATGAGTTCCAGGTCAAGCCAAGTTCTGAATTCCAGGTCAAGCAAAGCCCGAGTTCCAGGTCAAGCCAAGTCCGAGTTCCAGGTGCAGCCAAGCCCGAGTTCCTGGTCAAGCCAAGTTCGAGTTCAAGGTCAAGCCAAGTCTGAGTTCCTGGTCAAGCCAAGTTCGAGTTCCCGATCAAGCCAAGTCCGAGGTCCAGTTCAAGCCAAGCCCGAATACCCGGTCAAGCCAAGCCCGAGTTCCCGGTCAAGCCAAGTCCGAGTTCCAGATCAAGCCAAGCCCGAGGTCCAGTTCAAGCCAAGTCCGGGTTCCAGGTCAAACCAAGTCCGAGTTCCCGGTCAAGCCAAGTCTGAGTTCCTGGTCAAGCCAAGTCCGAGTTCCACGTCAAGTCAAGTCGGAGTTCCCGGTCAGGGCAAGTACGAGTTCCCGGTAAAGTCAAGTCCGAGTTGCAGGTCAAGCCAAGCCCGAGTTCCAGGTCAAGCCAAGTCCGAGTTCCAGGTCTAGCCAAGCCCGAGTACCAGGTCGAGCAAAGTCCGAGTTCCAGGTCAAGCCAAGTCTGAGTTCCCAGTCAAGTCATGCCCGAGTTCCAGGTCAAGCCAAATCAGTGTTCCAGGTCAAGCGAAGCCCGAGTTCCCGGTCAAGGCAAGTCCGAGTTCCAGATCAAGCCAAGTCCGTGTTCCAGGTCAAGCCAAGCCCGAGTTCCAGGTCAAGCCAAGCTCGAGTTCCCGGTCGAGCCAAGTCCGAGTTCCAGGTCAAGCCAAGTCTGAGTTCCCAGTCAAGTCATGTCTGAGTTCCAGGTCAAGCCAAGTCAGTGTTCCAGGTCAAGCGAAGCCCGTGTTCCCGGTCAAGGCAAGTCCGAGTTCCAGATCAAGCCAAGTCCGTGTTCCAGGTCAAGCCAAGCCCGAGTTCCAGGTCAAGCCAAGTCCGAGTTCCCGGTCAAGCCAAGTCCATGTTCCAGTTAAAGCCAAGTCCGAGCTCCCGGTCAAGCCAAGCCCGAGTTCCTGGTCAAGCCAAGCATGAGTTCCAGGTCAAGCCAAGTTCTGAATTCCAGGTCAAGCAAAGCCCGAGTTCCAGGTCAAGCCAAGTCCGAGTTCCAGGTGCAGCCAAGTTCGAGTTCCAGTTCAAGCCAAGCCCGAATTCCCGGTCAAGCGAAGCCCGAGTTCCCGGTCAAGCCAAGTCCGAGTTCCAGATCAAGCCAAGCCCGAGGTCCAGTTCAAGCCAACTCCGGGTTCCAGTTCAAACCAAGTCCGAGTTCCCGGTCAAGCCAAGTCTGAGTTCCTGGTCAAGCCAAGTCCGAGTTCCACGTCAAGTCAAGTCGGAGTTCCCGGTCAGGGCAAGTAGGAGTTCCCGGTAAAGTCAAGTCCGAGTTGCAGGTCAAGCCAAGCCCGAGTTCCAGGTCAAGCCAAGTCCGAGTTCCAGGTCTAGCCAAGCCCGAGTACCAGGTCGAGCAAAGCCCGAGTTCCCGGTCAAGCCAAGTCCGAGTTCCAGGTCAAGCCAAGACTGAGTTCCCAGTCAAGTCATGCCCGAGTTCCAGGTCAAGCCAAATCAGTGTTCCAGGTCAAGCGAAGCCCGAGTTCCCGGTCAAGGCAAGTCCGAGTTCCAGATCAAGCCAAGTCCGTGTTCCAGGTCAAGCCAAGCCCGAGTTCCAGGTCAAGCCAAGTCCGAGTTCCCGGTCAAGCCAAGTCCATGTTCCAGTTCAAGCCAAGTCCGAGCTCCCGGTCAAGCCAAGCCCGAGTTCCTGGTCATGCCAAGCATGAGTTCCAGGTCAAGCCAAGTTCTGAATTCCAGGTCAAGCAAAGCCCGAGTTCCAGGTCAAGCCAAGTCCGAGTTCCAGGTGCAGCCAAGTCCGAGTTCCCTGTCAAGTCATGCCCGAGTTCCAGGTCAAGCCAAATCAGTGTTCCAGGTCAAGCGAAGCCCGAGTTCCCGGTCAAGGCAAGTCCGAGTTCCAGATCAAGCCAAGTCCGTGTTCCAGGTCAAGCCAAGCCCGAGTTCCAGGTCAAGCCAAGCCCGAGTTCCCGGTCGAGCCAAGTCCGAGTTCCAGGTCAAGCCAAGTCTGAGTTCCCAGTCAAGTCATGTCCGAGTTCCAGGTCAAGCCAAGTCAGTGTTCCAGGTCAAGCGAAGCCCGTGTTCCCGGTCAAGGCAAGTCCGAGTTCCAGATCAAGCCAAGTCCGTGTTCCAGGTCAAGCCAAGCCCGAGTTCCAGGTCAAGCCAAGTCCGAGTTCCCGGTCAAGCCAAGTCCATGTTCCAGTTCAAGCCAAGTCCGAGCTCCCGGTCAAGCCAAGCCCGAGTTCCTGGTCAAGCCAAGCATGAGTCCCAGGTCAAGCCAAGTTCTGAATTCCAGGTCAAGCAAAGCCCGAGTTCCAGGTCAAGCCAAGTCCGAGTTCCAGGTGCAGCCAAGTCCGAGTTCCAGTTCAATCCAAGCCCGAATTCCCGGTCAAGCCAAGCCCAAGTTCCCGGTCAAGCCAAGTCCGAGTTCCAGATCAAGCCAAATCAGTGTTCCAGTTCAAGCCAAGTCCGGGTTCCAGGTCAAACCAAGTCCGAGTTCCCGGTCAAGCTAAGTCTGAGTTCCTGGTCAAACCAAGTCCGAGTTCCACGTCAAGTCAATTCGGAGTTCCCGGTCAGGGCAAGTACGAGTTCCCGGTAAAGTCAAGTCCGAGTTGCAGGTCAAGCCAAGCCCGAGTTCCAGGTCAAGCCAAGTCCGAGTTCCAGGTCTAGCCAAGCCCGAGTACCAGGTCGAGCAAAGCCCGAGTTCCCGGTCAAGCCAAGTCCGAGTTCCAGGTCAAGCCAAGTCTGAGTTCCCAGTCAAGTCATGCCCGAGTTCCAGGTCAAGCCAAATCAGTGTTCCAGGTCAAGCGAAGCCCGAGTTCCCAGTCAAGGCAAGTCCGAGTTCCAGATCAAGCCAAGTCCGTGTTCCAGGTCAAGCCAAGCCCGAGTTCCAGGTCAAGCCAAGTCCGTGTTCCCGGTCAAGCCAAGTCCATGTTCCAGTTCAAGCCAAGTCCGGGCTCCCGGTCAAGCCAAGCCCGAGTTCCTGGTCATGCCAAGCATGAGTTCCAGGTCAAGCCAAGTTCTGAATTCCAGGTCAAGCAAAGCCCGAGTTCCATGTCAAGCCAAGTCCGAGTTCCAGGTGCAGCCAAACCCGAGTTCCCGGTCAAGCCAAGTTCGAGTTCAAGGTCAAGCCAAGTCTGAGTTCCCGGTCAAGCCAAGTTCGAGTTCCCGGTCAAGCCAAGTTCGAGTTCAAGGTCAAGCCAAGTCTGAGTTCCCGGTCAAGCCAAGTTCGAGTTCCCGGTCAAGCCAAGTCCGAGTTTCAGGTCAAGCCATGCCCGAATTCCCGGTCAAGCCAAGCCCGAATTCCCGGTCAAGCCAAGTCCGAGTTCCAGATCAAGCCAAGCCCGAGGTCCAGTTCAAGCCAAGTCCGTGTTCCAGGTCAAACCACGTCCGAGTTCCCGGTCAAGCCAAGTCTGAGTTCCTGGTCAAGCCAAGTCCGAGTTCCACGTCAAGTCAAGTCGGAGTTCCCGGTCAAGTCAAGTACGAGTTCCCGGTAAATCCAAGTCCGAGTTGCAGGTCAAGCCAAGCCCGAGTTCCAGGTCAAGCCAAGTCCGAGTTCCAGGTCTAGCCAAGCCCGAGTACCAGGTCGAGCCAAGCCCGAGTTCCCGGTCAAGCCAAGTCTGAGTTCCCAGTCAAGTCATGCCCGAGTTCCAGGTCAAGCCAAATCAGTGTTCCAGGTCAAGCGAAGCCCGAGTTCCCGGTCAAGGCAAGTCCGAGTTCCAGATCAAGCCAAGTCCGTGTTCCAGGTCAAGCCAAGCCCGAGTTCCAGGTCAAGCCAAGTCCGAGTTCCCGGTCAAGCCAAGTCCATGTTCCAGTTCAAGCCAAGCCTCAGTTCACTGTCAAGGCAAGTCCGAGCTCCCGGTCAAGCCAAGCCCGAGTTCCTGGTCAAGCCAAGCACGAATTCCAGATCAAGCCAAGTCTGAATTCCAGGTCAAGCAAAGCCCGAGTTCCAGGTCAAGCCAAGTCCGAGTACCAGATGCAGCCAAGCCCAAGTTCCCGGTCAAGACAAGTTCGAGTTCAAGGTCAAGCCAAGTCTGAGTTCCCGATCAAGCCACGTTCGAGTTCCCGGTCAAGCCAAGTCCAAGTTCCAGGTCAAGCCAAGCCCGAGTTCCCGGTCAAGCCTAGTCCAAGTTACAGATCAGGCCAAGTCTGAGTTCCCGGTCAAGCCAAGTTCGAGTTCAAGGTCAAGCCAAGTCTGAGTTCCCGATCAAGCCACGTTCGAGTTCCCGGTCAAGCCAAGTCCGAGTTCCAGGTCTAGCCAAGCCCGAGTACCAGGTCGAGCCAAGCCCGAGTTCCCGGTCAAGCCAAGTCTGAGTTCACAGTCAAGTCATGCCCGAGTTCCAGGTCAAGCCAAATCAGTGTTCCAGGTCAAGCGAAGCCCGAGTTCCCGGTCAAGGCAAGTCCGAGTTCCAGATCAAGCCAAGTCCGTGTTCCAGGTCAAGCCAAGTCCGAGTTCCCGGTCAAGCCAAGTCCATGTTCCAGTTCAAGCCAAGTCCGAGCTCCCGGTCAAGCCAAGCCCGAGTTCCTGGTCAAGCCAAGCATGAGTTCCAGGTCAAGCCAAGTTCTGAATTCCAGGTCAAGCAAAGCCCGAGTTCCAGGTCAAGCCAAGTCCGAGTTCCAGGTGCAGCCAAGCCCGAGTTCCTGGTCAAGCCAAGTTCGAGTTCAAGGTCAAGCCAAGTCTGAGTTCCTGGTCAAGCCAAGTTCGAGTTCCCGATCAAGCCAAGTCCGAGGTCCAGTTCAAGCCAAGCCCGAATACCCGGTCAAGCCAAGCCCGAGTTCCCGGTCAAGCCAAGTCCGAGTTCCAGATCAAGCCAAGCCCGAGGTCCAGTTCAAGCCAAGTCCGGGTTCCAGGTCAAACCAAGTCCGAGTTCCCGGTCAAGCCAAGTCTGAGTTCCTGGTCAAGCCAAGTCCGAGTTCCACGTCAAGTCAAGTCGGAGTTCCCGGTCAGGGCAAGTACGAGTTCCCGGTAAAGTCAAGTCCGAGTTGCAGGTCAAGCCAAGCCCGAGTTCCAGGTCAAGCCAAGTCCGAGTTCCAGGTCTAGCCAAGCCCGAGTACCAGGTCGAGCAAAGTCCGAGTTCCAGGTCAAGCCAAGTCTGAGTTCCCAGTCAAGTCATGCCCGAGTTCCAGGTCAAGCCAAATCAGTGTTCCAGGTCAAGCGAAGCCCGAGTTCCCGGTCAAGGCAAGTCCGAGTTCCAGATCAAGCCAAGTCCGTGTTCCAGGTCAAGCCAAGCCCGAGTTCCAGGTCAAGCCAAGCTCGAGTTCCCGGTCGAGCCAAGTCCGAGTTCCAGGTCAAGCCAAGTCTGAGTTCCCAGTCAAGTCATGTCTGAGTTCCAGGTCAAGCCAAGTCAGTGTTCCAGGTCAAGCGAAGCCCGTGTTCCCGGTCAAGGCAAGTCCGAGTTCCAGATCAAGCCAAGTCCGTGTTCCAGGTCAAGCCAAGCCCGAGTTCCAGGTCAAGCCAAGTCCGAGTTCCCGGTCAAGCCAAGTCCATGTTCCAGTTAAAGCCAAGTCCGAGCTCCCGGTCAAGCCAAGCCCGAGTTCCTGGTCAAGCCAAGCATGAGTTCCAGGTCAAGCCAAGTTCTGAATTCCAGGTCAAGCAAAGCCCGAGTTCCAGGTCAAGCCAAGTCCGAGTTCCAGGTGCAGCCAAGTTCGAGTTCCAGTTCAAGCCAAGCCCGAATTCCCGGTCAAGCGAAGCCCGAGTTCCCGGTCAAGCCAAGTCCGAGTTCCAGATCAAGCCAAGCCCGAGGTCCAGTTCAAGCCAACTCCGGGTTCCAGTTCAAACCAAGTCCGAGTTCCCGGTCAAGCCAAGTCTGAGTTCCTGGTCAAGCCAAGTCCGAGTTCCACGTCAAGTCAAGTCGGAGTTCCCGGTCAGGGCAAGTAGGAGTTCCCGGTAAAGTCAAGTCCGAGTTGCAGGTCAAGCCAAGCCCGAGTTCCAGGTCAAGCCAAGTCCGAGTTCCAGGTCTAGCCAAGCCCGAGTACCAGGTCGAGCAAAGCCCGAGTTCCCGGTCAAGCCAAGTCCGAGTTCCAGGTCAAGCCAAGACTGAGTTCCCAGTCAAGTCATGCCCGAGTTCCAGGTCAAGCCAAATCAGTGTTCCAGGTCAAGCGAAGCCCGAGTTCCCGGTCAAGGCAAGTCCGAGTTCCAGATCAAGCCAAGTCCGTGTTCCAGGTCAAGCCAAGCCCGAGTTCCAGGTCAAGCCAAGTCCGAGTTCCCGGTCAAGCCAAGTCCATGTTCCAGTTCAAGCCAAGTCCGAGCTCCCGGTCAAGCCAAGCCCGAGTTCCTGGTCATGCCAAGCATGAGTTCCAGGTCAAGCCAAGTTCTGAATTCCAGGTCAAGCAAAGCCCGAGTTCCAGGTCAAGCCAAGTCCGAGTTCCAGGTGCAGCCAAGTCCGAGTTCCCTGTCAAGTCATGCCCGAGTTCCAGGTCAAGCCAAATCAGTGTTCCAGGTCAAGCGAAGCCCGAGTTCCCGGTCAAGGCAAGTCCGAGTTCCAGATCAAGCCAAGTCCGTGTTCCAGGTCAAGCCAAGCCCGAGTTCCAGGTCAAGCCAAGCCCGAGTTCCCGGTCGAGCCAAGTCCGAGTTCCAGGTCAAGCCAAGTCTGAGTTCCCAGTCAAGTCATGTCCGAGTTCCAGGTCAAGCCAAGTCAGTGTTCCAGGTCAAGCGAAGCCCGTGTTCCCGGTCAAGGCAAGTCCGAGTTCCAGATCAAGCCAAGTCCGTGTTCCAGGTCAAGCCAAGCCCGAGTTCCAGGTCAAGCCAAGTCCGAGTTCCCGGTCAAGCCAAGTCCATGTTCCAGTTCAAGCCAAGTCCGAGCTCCCGGTCAAGCCAAGCCCGAGTTCCTGGTCAAGCCAAGCATGAGTCCCAGGTCAAGCCAAGTTCTGAATTCCAGGTCAAGCAAAGCCCGAGTTCCAGGTCAAGCCAAGTCCGAGTTCCAGGTGCAGCCAAGTCCGAGTTCCAGTTCAATCCAAGCCCGAATTCCCGGTCAAGCCAAGCCCAAGTTCCCGGTCAAGCCAAGTCCGAGTTCCAGATCAAGCCAAATCAGTGTTCCAGTTCAAGCCAAGTCCGGGTTCCAGGTCAAACCAAGTCCGAGTTCCCGGTCAAGCTAAGTCTGAGTTCCTGGTCAAACCAAGTCCGAGTTCCACGTCAAGTCAATTCGGAGTTCCCGGTCAGGGCAAGTACGAGTTCCCGGTAAAGTCAAGTCCGAGTTGCAGGTCAAGCCAAGCCCGAGTTCCAGGTCAAGCCAAGTCCGAGTTCCAGGTCTAGCCAAGCCCGAGTACCAGGTCGAGCAAAGCCCGAGTTCCCGGTCAAGCCAAGTCCGAGTTCCAGGTCAAGCCAAGTCTGAGTTCCCAGTCAAGTCATGCCCGAGTTCCAGGTCAAGCCAAATCAGTGTTCCAGGTCAAGCGAAGCCCGAGTTCCCAGTCAAGGCAAGTCCGAGTTCCAGATCAAGCCAAGTCCGTGTTCCAGGTCAAGCCAAGCCCGAGTTCCAGGTCAAGCCAAGTCCGTGTTCCCGGTCAAGCCAAGTCCATGTTCCAGTTCAAGCCAAGTCCGGGCTCCCGGTCAAGCCAAGCCCGAGTTCCTGGTCATGCCAAGCATGAGTTCCAGGTCAAGCCAAGTTCTGAATTCCAGGTCAAGCAAAGCCCGAGTTCCATGTCAAGCCAAGTCCGAGTTCCAGGTGCAGCCAAACCCGAGTTCCCGGTCAAGCCAAGTTCGAGTTCAAGGTCAAGCCAAGTCTGAGTTCCCGGTCAAGCCAAGTTCGAGTTCCCGGTCAAGCCAAGTTCGAGTTCAAGGTCAAGCCAAGTCTGAGTTCCCGGTCAAGCCAAGTTCGAGTTCCCGGTCAAGCCAAGTCCGAGTTTCAGGTCAAGCCATGCCCGAATTCCCGGTCAAGCCAAGCCCGAATTCCCGGTCAAGCCAAGTCCGAGTTCCAGATCAAGCCAAGCCCGAGGTCCAGTTCAAGCCAAGTCCGTGTTCCAGGTCAAACCACGTCCGAGTTCCCGGTCAAGCCAAGTCTGAGTTCCTGGTCAAGCCAAGTCCGAGTTCCACGTCAAGTCAAGTCGGAGTTCCCGGTCAAGTCAAGTACGAGTTCCCGGTAAATCCAAGTCCGAGTTGCAGGTCAAGCCAAGCCCGAGTTCCAGGTCAAGCCAAGTCCGAGTTCCAGGTCTAGCCAAGCCCGAGTACCAGGTCGAGCCAAGCCCGAGTTCCCGGTCAAGCCAAGTCTGAGTTCCCAGTCAAGTCATGCCCGAGTTCCAGGTCAAGCCAAATCAGTGTTCCAGGTCAAGCGAAGCCCGAGTTCCCGGTCAAGGCAAGTCCGAGTTCCAGATCAAGCCAAGTCCGTGTTCCAGGTCAAGCCAAGCCCGAGTTCCAGGTCAAGCCAAGTCCGAGTTCCCGGTCAAGCCAAGTCCATGTTCCAGTTCAAGCCAAGCCTCAGTTCACTGTCAAGGCAAGTCCGAGCTCCCGGTCAAGCCAAGCCCGAGTTCCTGGTCAAGCCAAGCACGAATTCCAGATCAAGCCAAGTCTGAATTCCAGGTCAAGCAAAGCCCGAGTTCCAGGTCAAGCCAAGTCCGAGTACCAGATGCAGCCAAGCCCAAGTTCCCGGTCAAGACAAGTTCGAGTTCAAGGTCAAGCCAAGTCTGAGTTCCCGATCAAGCCACGTTCGAGTTCCCGGTCAAGCCAAGTCCAAGTTCCAGGTCAAGCCAAGCCCGAGTTCCCGGTCAAGCCTAGTCCAAGTTACAGATCAGGCCAAGTCTGAGTTCCCGGTCAAGCCAAGTTCGAGTTCAAGGTCAAGCCAAGTCTGAGTTCCCGATCAAGCCACGTTCGAGTTCCCGGTCAAGCCAAGTCCGAGTTCCAGGTCTAGCCAAGCCCGAGTACCAGGTCGAGCCAAGCCCGAGTTCCCGGTCAAGCCAAGTCTGAGTTCACAGTCAAGTCATGCCCGAGTTCCAGGTCAAGCCAAATCAGTGTTCCAGGTCAAGCGAAGCCCGAGTTCCCGGTCAAGGCAAGTCCGAGTTCCAGATCAAGCCAAGTCCGTGTTCCAGGTCAAGCCAAGCCCGAGTTCCAGGTCAAGCCAAGTCCGAGTTCCCGGTCAAGCCAAGTCCATGTTCCAGTTCAAGCCAAGTCCGAGCTCCCGGTCAAGCCAAGCCCGAGTTCCTGGTCATGCCAAGCATGAGTTCCAGGTCAAGCCAAGTTCTGAATTCCAGGTCAAGCAAAGCCCGAGTTCCAGGTCAAGCCAAGTCCGAGTTCCAGGTGCAGCCAAACCCGAGTTCCCGGTCAAGCCAAGTTCGAGTTCAAGGTCAAGCCAAGTCTGAGTTCCCGGTCAAGCCAAGTTCGAGTTCCCGGTCAAGCCAAGTTCGAGTTCAAGGTCAAGCCAAGTCTGAGTTCCCGGTCAAGCCAAGTTCGAGTTCCCGGTCAAGCCAAGTCCGAGTTCCAGGTCAAGCCAAGCCCGAATTCCCGGTCAAGCCAAGCCCGAGTTCCCGGTCAAGCCAAGTCCGAGTTCCAGATCAAAACAAGCCCGAGGTCCAGTTCAAGCCAAGTCCGTGTTCCAGGTCAAGCCAAGCCCGAGTTCCAGGTCAAGCCAAGTCCGAGTTGCAGGTCTAGCCAAGCCCGAGTACCAGGTCGAGCCAAGCCCGAGTTCCCGGTCAAGCCAAGTCTGAGTTCCCAGTCAAGTCATGCCCGAGTTCCAGGTCAAGCCAAATCAGTGTTCCAGGTCAATTGAAGCCCGAGTTCCCGGTCAAGGCAAGTCCGAGTTCCAGGTCAAGCCAAGTCCGAGTTCCCGGTCAAGCCAAGTCCATGTTCCAGTTCAAGCCAAGCCTCAGTTCACCGTCAAGGCAAGTCCGAGCTCCTGGTCAAGCCAAGCCCGAGTTCCTGGTCAAGCCAAGCACGAATTCCAGATCAAGCCAAGTCTGAATTCCAGGTCAAGCAAATCCCGAGTTCCAGGTCAAGCCAAGTCCGAGTTCCAGATGCAGCCAAGCCCAAGTTCCCGGTCAAGCCAAGTTCGAGTTCAAGGTCAAGCCAAGTCTGAGTTCCCGATCAAGCCACGTTCGAGTTCCCGGTCAAGCCAAGTCCGAGTTCCAGGTCAAGCCAAGCCCGAGTTCCCGGTCAAGCCTAGTCCAAATTACAGATCAAGCCAAGTCTGAGTTCCCGGTCAAGCCAAGTTCGAGTTCCCGGTCAAGCCAAGTCCGAGTTCCCGGTCAAGCCAAGCCCGAGTTCCCGGTCAAGCCAAGTCCATGTTCCAGGTCAAGCCAAGCCCGAGTTCCAGGTCAAGCCAAGTCCGAGTTCCCGGTCAAGCCAAGTCCATGTTCCAGTTCAAGCCAAGCCTCAGTTCACCGTCAAGGCAAGTCCGAGCTCCTGGTCAAGCCAAGCCCGAGTTCCTGGTCAAGCCAAGCACGAATTCCAGATCAAGCCAAGTCTGAATTCCAGGTCAAGCAAATCCCGAGTTCCAGGTCAAGCCAAGTCCGAGTTCCAGATGCAGCCAAGCCCAAGTTCCCGGTCAAGCCAAGTTCGAGTTCAAGGTCAAGCCAAGTCTGAGTTCCCGATCAAGCCACGTTCGAGTTCCCGGTCAAGCCAAGTCCGAGTTCCAGGTCAAGCCAAGCCCGAGTTCCCGGTCAAGCCTAGTCCAAATTACAGATCAAGCCAAGTCTGAGTTCCCGGTCAAGCCAAGTTCGAGTTCCCGGTCAAGCCAAGTCCGAGTTCCCGGTCAAGCCAAGCCCGAGTTCCCGGTCAAGCCAAGTCCATGTTCTTGTCAAGCCAAGCCTGAGTTCCCGGTCAAGGCAAGTCTGAGCTCCCGGTCAAGCCAAGCCCGAGTTCCCGGTCAAGCCAAGCACGAGTTCCAGGTCAAGCCAAGTCTGAATTCGAGGTCAAGCAAAGCCCGAGTTCCAGGTCAATCCAAGTCCGAGTTCCAGGTGCAGCCAAGCCTGAGTTCCAGGTCAAGCCAAGTCTGAGTTACAGATCAAGCCAAGACCGAGTTTCCAGTCAAACAAAGTCCGTGTTCCAGGTGAAGCCAAGTCTGTGTTCCCGGTCAAGCCAAGCCCGAGTTCCAGGTGAAGCCAAGCCCGAGATCCAGGACAAGCCAAGCCCGATTTCCCGGTCAAGCCAAGTCCGAGTTCCAGGTAAAGCCAAGTCACAGTTCCCAGTCAAGCCAAGTCCGAGTTCCAGGACAAGCCAAGTCAGTGTTCCAGGTCAAACCAAGTCCGAGTTCCAGGTAAAGCCAAGTCTCAGTTCCCAGTCAAGCCAAGTCCGGGTTCCAGGTCAAACCAAGTCCGAGTTCCCGGTCAAGCTAAGTCTGAGTTTCTGGTCAAGCCAAGTCCGAGTTCCACGTCAAGTCAAGTAGGAGTTCCCGGTCATGCCAAGTACAAGTTCCCGGTAAAGCCAAGTCCGAGTTGCAGGTCAAGCCAAGCCCGAGTTCCAGGTCAAGCCAAGCCCGAGTTCCAGGTCAAGCCAAGTCCGAGTTCCAGGTCTAGCCAAGCCCGAGTACAAGGTCGAGCCAAGCCCGAGTTCCAGATCAAGCCAAGTCTGAGTTCCCAGTCAAACCAAGTCCGAGTTCCCAGTCAAGGCAGGTACGAGTTCCAGGTCAAGCCAAGTCCATGTTCAAGGTCAAGCCAAGCCCGAGTTCCCGGTCAAGCCAAGTCCGAATTCCAGGTCAAGCCAAGCCCGATTTCCAGGTCAAGCCAAGCCCGAGTTCCAGGTCAAGCAAAGCCGAGTTCCAGATCAAGCCAAGTCCGAGTTCCAGATCAAGCCAAGTCCGGGTTCCAGGTCAAACCAAGTCCGAGTTCCCGGTCAAGCCAAGTCTGAGTTCCTGGTCAAGCCAAGTCTGGGATCCAGGTCAAGCCAAGTCTGAGTTCCCGGTCAAGCCAAACCCGAGTTCCAGCTCAAGCCAAGTCCGAGTTCCAGGTCAAGCCAAGTCTGAGATCCCGGTCAAGCCAAGTCTGAGTTCCCGGTCAAGCCAAGTCCGGGTTCCAGGTCAAACCAAGTCCGAGTTCCCGGTCAAGCCAAGTCTGAGTTCCTGGTCAAGCCAAGTCCGGGTTCCAGGTCAAGCCAAGTCTGAGTTCCCAGTCAAGCCAAACCCGAGTTCCAGCTCAAGCCAAGTCCGAGTTCCAGGTAAAGCCAAGTCTCAGTTCCCAGTCAAGCCAAGTCCGGGTTCCAGGTCAAACCAAGTCCGAGTTCCCGGTCAAGCTAAGTCTGAGTTTCTGGTCAAGCCAAGTCCGAGTTCCACGTCCAGTCAAGTAGGAGGTCCCGGTCAAGCCAAGTACGAGTTCCCGGTAAAGCCAAGTCCGAGTTGCAGGTCAAGCCAAGCCCGAGTTCCAGGTCAAGCCAAGCCCGAGTTCCAGGACAAGCCAAGTCCGAGTTCCAGGTCTAGCCAAGCCCGAGTACCAGGTCGAGCCAAGCCCGAGTTCCAGGTCAAGCCAAGTCTGAGTTCCCAGTCAAACCAAGTCCGAGTTCCCAGTCAAGGCAAGTACGAGTTCCAGGTCAAGCCAAGTCCATGTTCAAGGTCAAGCCAAGCCCGAGTTCCCGGTCAAGCCATGTCCGAATTCCAGGTCAAGCCAAGCCCGATTTCCAGGTCAAGCCAAGCCCGAGTTCCAGGTCAAGCAAAGTCCGAGTTCCCGGTCAAGCCAAGTCCATGTTCCAGTTCAAACCAAGTCCGAGCTCCCGGTCAAGCCAAGCCCGAGTTCCTGGTCATGCCAAGCATGAGTTCCAGGTCAAGCCAAGTTCTGAATTCCAGGTCAAGCAAAGCCCGAGTTCCAGGTCAAGCCAAGTCTGAGTTCCAGGTGCAGCCAAGCCCGAGTTCCCGGTCATGCCAAGTTCCTGTTCAAGGTCAAGCCAAGTCTGAGTTCCCGGTCATGCCAAGTTTGAGTTCCCGGTCAAGCCAAGTTCGAGTTCAAGGTCAAGCCAAGTCTGAGTTCCCGGTCAAGCCAAGTTCGAGTTCCCGGTCAAGCCAAGCCCGAGTTCCCGGTCAAGCCAAGTCCGAGTTCCAGATCAAGCCAAGCCCGAGTTCCAGATCAAGCCAAGTCCGAGTTCCAGATCAAGCCAAGCCCGAGGTCCAGTTCAAGCCAAGTCCGGGTTCCAGGTCAAACCAAGTCCGAGTTCCCGGTCAAGCCAAGTCTGAGTTCCTGGTCAAGCCAAGTCCGAGTTCCACGTCAAGTCAAGTCGGAGTTCCCGGTCAAGGCAAGTACGAGTTCCCGGTAAAGCCAAGTCCGAGTTGCAGGTCAAGCCAAGCCCGAGTTCCAGGTCAAGCCAAGTCCGAGTTCCAGGTCTAGCCAAGCCCGAGTACCAGGTCGAGCCAAGCCCGAGTTCCCGGTCAAGCCAAGTCCGAGTTCCAGGTCAAGCCAAGTCGGAGTTCCCGGTCAAGGCAAGTACGAGTTCCCGGTAAAGCCAAGTCCGAGTTGCAGGTCAAGCCAAGCCCGAGTTCCAGGTCAAGCCAAGTCCGAGTTCCAGGTCTAGCCAAGCCCGAGTACCAGGTCGAGCCAAGCCCGAGTTCCCGGTCAAGCCAAGTCCGAGTTCCAGGTCAAGCCAAGTCTGAGTTCCCAGTCAAGTCATGCCCGAGTTCCAGGTCAAGCCAAATCAGTGTTCCAGGTCAATTGAAGCCCGAGTTCCCGGTCAAGGCAAGTCCGAGTTCCAGATCAAGCCAAGTCCGTGTTCCAGGTCAAGCCAAGCCCGAGTTCCAGGTCAAGCCAAGTCCGAGTTCCCGGTCAAGCCAAGTCCATGTTCCAGTTCAAGCCAAGCCTCAGTTCACCGTCAAGGCAAGTCCGAGCTCCTGGTCAAGCCAAGCCCGAGTTCCTGGTCAAGCCAAGCACGAATTCCAGATCAAGCCAAGTCTGAATTCCAGGTCAAGCAAATCCCGAGTTCCAGGTCAAGCCAAGTCCGAGTTCCAGATGCAGCCAAGCCCAAGTTCCCGGTCAAGCCAAGTTCGAGTTCAAGGTCAAGCCAAGTCTGAGTTCCCGATCAAGCCACGTTCGAGTTCCCGGTCAAGCCAAGTCCGAGTTCCAGGTCAAGCCAAGCCCGAGTTCCCGGTCAAGCCTAGTCCAAATTACAGATCAAGCCAAGTCTGAGTTCCCGGTCAAGCCAAGTTCGAGTTCCCGGTCAAGCCAAGTCCGAGTTCCCGGTCAAGCCAAGCCCGAGTTCCCGGTCAAGCCAAGTCTATGTTCTTGTCAAGCCAAGCCTGAGTTCCCGGTCAAGGCAAGTCTGAGCTCCCGGTCAAGCCAAGCCCGAGTTCCCGGTCAAGCCAAGCACGAGTTCCAGGTCAAGCCAAGTCTGAATTCGAGGTCAAGCAAAGCCCGAGTTCCAGGTCAATCCAAGTCCGAGTTCCAGGTGCAGCCAAGCCTGAGTTCCAGGTCAAGCCAAGTCTGAGTTACAGATCAAGCCAAGACCGAGTTTCCAGTCAAACAAAGTCCGTGTTCCAGGTGAAGCCAAGTCTGTGTTCCCGGTCAAGCCAAGCCCGAGTTCCAGGTGAAGCCAAGCCCGAGATCCAGGACAAGCCAAGCCCGATTTCCCGGTCAAGCCAAGTCCGAGTTCCAGGTAAAGCCAAGTCACAGTTCCCAGTCAAGCCAAGTCCGAGTTCCAGGACAAGCCAAGTCAGTGTTCCAGGTCAAACCAAGTCCGAGTTCCAGGTAAAGCCAAGTCTCAGTTCCCAGTCAAGCCAAGTCCGGGTTCCAGGTCAAACCAAGTCCGAGTTCCCGGTCAAGCTAAGTCTGAGTTTCTGCTCAAGCCAAGTCCGAGTTCCACGTCAAGTCAAGTAGGAGTTCCCGGTCATGCCAAGTACAAGTTCCCGGTAAAGCCAAGTCCGAGTTGCAGGTCAAGCCAAGCCCGAGTTCCAGGTCAAGCCAAGCCCGAGTTCCAGGTCAAGCCAAGTCCGAGTTCCAGGTCTAGCCAAGCCCGAGTACAAGGTCGAGCCAAGCCCGAGTTCCAGATCAAGCCAAGTCTGAGTTCCCAGTCAAACCAAGTCCGAGTTCCCAGTCAAGGCAGGTACGAGTTCCAGGTCAAGCCAAGTCCATGTTCAAGGTCAAGCCAAGCCCGAGTTCCCGGTCAAGCCAAGTCCGAATTCCAGGTCAAGCCAAGCCCGATTTCCAGGTCAAGCCAAGCCCGAGTTCCAGGTCAAGCAAAGCCGAGTTCCAGATCAAGCCAAGTCCGAGTTCCAGATCAAGCCAAGTCCGGGTTCCAGGTCAAACCAAGTCCGAGTTCCCGGTCAAGCCAAGTCTGAGTTCCTGGTCAAGCCAAGTCTGGGATCCAGGTCAAGCCAAGTCTGAGTTCCCGGTCAAGCCAAACCCGAGTTCCAGCTCAAGCCAAGTCCGAGTTCCAGGTCAAGCCAAGTCTGAGATCCCGGTCAAGCCAAGTCTGAGTTCCCGGTCAAGCCAAGTCCGGGTTCCAGGTCAAACCAAGTCCGAGTTCCCGGTCAAGCCAAGTCTGAGTTCCTGGTCAAGCCAAGTCCGGGTTCCAGGTCAAGCCAAGTCTGAGTTCCCAGTCAAGCCAAACCCGAGTTCCAGCTCAAGCCAAGTCCGAGTTCCAGGTAAAGCCAAGTCTCAGTTCCCAGTCAAGCCAAGTCCGGGTTCCAGGTCAAACCAAGTCCGAGTTCCCGGTCAAGCTAAGTCTGAGTTTCTGGTCAAGCCAAGTCCGAGTTCCACGTCCAGTCAAGTAGGAGGTCCCGGTCAAGCCAAGTACGAGTTCCCGGTAAAGCCAAGTCCGAGTTGCAGGTCAAGCCAAGCCCGAGTTCCAGGTCAAGCCAAGCCCGAGTTCCAGGACAAGCCAAGTCCGAGTTCCAGGTCTAGCCAAGCCCGAGTACCAGGTCGAGCCAAGCCCAAGTTCCAGGTCAAGCCAAGTCTGAGTTCCCAGTCAAACCAAGTCCGAGTTCCCAGTCAAGGCAAGTACGAGTTCCAGGTCAAGCCAAGTCCATGTTCAAGGTCAAGCCAAGCCCGAGTTCCCGGTCAAGCCATGTCCGAATTCCAGGTCAAGCCAAGCCCGATTTCCAGGTCAAGCCAAGCCCGAGTTCCAGGTCAAGCAAAGTCCGAGTTCCCGGTCAAGCCAAGTCCATGTTCCAGTTCAAGCCAAGTCCGAGCTCCCGGTCAAGCCAAGCCCGAGTTCCTGGTCATGCCAAGCATGAGTTCCAGGTCAAGCCAAGTTCTGAATTCCAGGTCAAGCAAAGCCCGAGTTCCAGGTCAAGCCAAGTCTGAGTTCCAGGTGCAGCCAAGCCCGAGTTCCCGGTCAAGCCAAGTTCCTGTTCAAGGTCAAGCCAAGTCTGAGTTCCCGGTCATGCCAAGTTTGAGTTCCCGGTCAAGCCAAGTTCGAGTTCAAGGTCAAGCCAAGTCTGAGTTCCCGGTCAAGCCAAGTTCGAGTTCCCGGTCAAGCCAAGCCCGAGTTCCCGGTCAAGCCAAGTCCGAGTTCCAGATCAAGCCAAGCCCGAGTTCCAGATCAAGCCAAGTCCGAGTTCCAGATCAAGCCAAGCCCGAGGTCCAGTTCAAGCCAAGTCCGGGTTCCAGGTCAAACCAAGTCCGAGTTCCCGGTCAAGCCAAGTCTGAGTTCCTGGTCAAGCCAAGTCCGAGTTCCACGTCAAGTCAAGTCGGAGTTCCCGGTCAAGGCAAGTACGAGTTCCCGGTAAAGCCAAGTCCGAGTTGCAGGTCAAGCCAAGCCCGAGTTCCAGGTCAAGCCAAGTCCGAGTTCCAGGTCTAGCCAAGCCCGAGTACCAGGTCGAGCCAAGCCCGAGTTCCCGGTCAAGCCAAGTCCGAGTTCCAGGTCAAGCCAAGTCGGAGTTCCCGGTCAAGGCAAGTACGAGTTCCCGGTAAAGCCAAGTCCGAGTTGCAGGTCAAGCCAAGCCCGAGTTCCAGGTCAAGCCAAGTCCGAGTTCCAGGTCTAGCCAAGCCCGAGTACCAGGTCGAGCCAAGCCCGAGTTCCCGGTCAAGCCAAGTCCGAGTTCCAGGTCAAGCCAAGTCTGAGTTCCCAGTCAAGTCATGCCCGAGTTCCAGGTCAAGCCAAATCAGTGTTCCAGGTCAAGCGAAGCCCGAGTTCCCGGTCAAGGCAAGTCCGAGTTCCAGATCAAGCCAAGCCCGAGTTCCTGGTCAAGCCAAGCACGAATTCCAGATCAAGCCAAGTCTGAATTCCAGGTCAAGCAAAGCCCGAGTTCCAGGTCAAGCCAAGTCCGAGTTCCAGATGCAGCCAAGCCCAAGTTCCCGGTCAAGCCAAGTTCGAGTTCAAGGTCAAGCTAAGTCTGAGTTCCCGGTCAAGCCACGTTCGATTTCCCGGTCATGCCAAGTCCGAGTTCCAGGTCAAGCCAAGCCCGAGTTCCCGGTCAAGCCTAGTCCAAGTTACAGATCAAGCCAAGTCTGAGTTCCCGGTCAAGCCAAGTCTGAGTTACAGATCAAGCCAAGACCGAGTTTCCAGTCAAACAAAGTCCGTGTTCCAGGTGAAGCCAAGTCTGTGTTCCCGGTCAAGCCAAGCCCGAGTTCCAGGTGAAGCCAAGCCCGAGATCCAGGACAAGCCAAGCCCGATTTCCCGGTCAAGCCAAGTCCGAGTTCCAGGTAAAGCCAAGTCTCAGTTCCCAGTCAAGCCAAGTCCGAGTTCCAGGACAAGCCAAGTCCGAGTTGCAGGTCAAGCCAAGCCCGAGTTCCAGGTCAAGCCAAGTCCGAGTTCCAGGTCTAGCCAAGCCCGAGTACCAGGTCGAGCCAAGCCCGAGTTCCCGGTCAAGCCAAGTCCGAGTTCCACGTCAAGTCAAGTCGGAGTTCCCGGTCAAGGCAAGTACGAGTTCCCGGTAAAGCCAAGTCCGAGTTGCAGGTCAAGCCAAGCCCGAGTTCCAGGTCAAGCCAAGTCCGAGTTCCAGGTCTAGCCAAGCCCGAGTACCAGGTCGAGCCAAGCCCGAGTTCCCGGTCAAGCCAAGTCCGAGTTCCAGGTCAAGCCAAGTCTGAGTTCCCAGTCAAGTCATGCCCGAGTTCCAGGTCAAGCCAAATCAGTGTTCCAGGTCAAGCGAAGCCCGAGTTCCCGGTCAAGGCAAGTCCGAGTTCCAGATCAAGCCAAGCCCGAGTTCCTGGTCAAGCCAAGCACGAATTCCAGATCAAGCCAAGTCTGAATTCCAGGTCAAGCAAAGCCCGAGTTCCAGGTCAAGCCAAGTCCGAGTTCCAGATGCAGCCAAGCCCAAGTTCCCGGTCAAGCCAAGTTCGAGTTCAAGGTCAAGCCAAGTCTGAGTTCCCGGTCAAGCCACGTTCGAGTTCCCGGTCAAGCCAAGTCCGAGTTCCAGGTCAAGCCAAGCCCGAGTTCCCGGTCAAGCCTAGTCCAAGTTACAGATCAAGCCAAGTCTGAGTTCCCGGTCAAGCCAAGTCTGAGTTACAGATCAAGCCAAGACCGAGTTTCCAGTCAAACAAAGTCCGTGTTCCAGGTGAAGCCAAGTCTGTGTTCCCGGTCAAGCCAAGCCCGAGTTCCAGGTGAAGCCAAGCCCGAGATCCAGGACAAGCCAAGCCCGATTTCCCGGTCAAGCCAAGTCCGAGTTCCAGGTAAAGCCAAGTCTCAGTTCCCAGTCAAGCCAAGTCCGAGTTCCAGGACAAGCCAAGTCAGTGTTCAAGGTCAAACCAAGTCCGAGTTCCAGGTAAAGCCAAGTCTCAGTTCCCAGTCAAGCCAAGTCCGGGTTCCAGTTCAAGCCAAGCCCGAATTTCCGGTCAAGCCAAGCCCGAGTTCCCGGTCAAGCCAAGTCCGGGTTCCAGGTCAAACCAAGTCCGAGTTCCCGGTCAAGCCAAGTCTGAGTTCCTGGTCAAGCCAAGTCCGAGTTCCACGTCTAGTCAAGTCGGAGTTCCCGGTCAGGGCAAGTACGAGTTCCCGGTAAAGTCAAGTCCGAGTTGCAGGTCAAGCCAAGCCCGAGTTCCAGGTCAAGCCAAGTCCGAGTTCCAGGTCTAGCCAAGCCCGAGTACCAGGTCGAGCAAAGCCCGAGTTCCCGGTCAAGCCAAGTCCGTGTTCCAGGTCAAGCCAAGTCTGAGTTCCCAGTCAAGTCATGCCCGAGTTCCAGGTCAAGCCAAATCAGTGTTCCAGGTCAAGCGAAGCCCGAGTTCCCGGTCAAGGCAAGTCCGAGTTCCAGATCAAGCCAAGTCCGTGTTCCAGGTCAAGCCAAGCCCGAGTTCCAGGTCAAGCCAAGTCCGAGTTCCCGGTCAAGCCAAGTCCATGTTCCAGTTCAAGCCAAGTCCGAGCTCCCGGTCAAGCCAAGCCCGAGTTCCTGGTCATGCCAAGCATGAGTTCCAGGTCAAGCCAAGTTCTGAATTCCAGGTCAAGCAAAGCCCGAGTTCCAGGTCAAGCCAAGTCTGAGTTCCAGGTGCAGCCAAGCCCGAGTTCCCGGTCAAGCCAAGTTCCTGTTCAAGGTCAAGCCAAGTCTGAGTTCCCGGTCATGCCAAGTTTGAGTTCCCGGTCAAGCCAAGTTCGAGTTCAAGGTCAAGCCAAGTCTGAGTTCCCGGTCAAGCCAAGTTCGAGTTCCCGGTCAAGCCAAGCCCGAGTTCCCGGTCAAGCCAAGTCCGAGTTCCAGATCAAGCCAAGCCCGAGTTCCAGATCAAGCCAAGTCCGAGTTCCAGATCAAGCCAAGCCCGAGGTCCAGTTCAAGCCAAGTCCGGGTTCCAGGTCAAACCAAGTCCGAGTTCCCGGTCAAGCCAAGTCTGAGTTCCTGGTCAAGCCAAGTCCGAGTTCCACGTCAAGTCAAGTCGGAGTTCCCGGTCAAGGCAAGTACGAGTTCCCGGTAAAGCCAAGTCCGAGTTGCAGGTCAAGCCAAGCCCGAGTTCCAGGTCAAGCCAAGTCCGAGTTCCAGGTCTAGCCAAGCCCGAGTACCAGGTCGAGCCAAGCCCGAGTTCCCGGTCAAGCCAAGTCCGAGTTCCAGGTCAAGCCAAGTCGGAGTTCCCGGTCAAGGCAAGTACGAGTTCCCGGTAAAGCCAAGTCCGAGTTGCAGGTCAAGCCAAGCCCGAGTTCCAGGTCAAGCCAAGTCCGAGTTCCAGGTCTAGCCAAGCCCGAGTACCAGGTCGAGCCAAGCCCGAGTTCCCGGTCAAGCCAAGTCCGAGTTCCAGGTCAAGCCAAGTCTGAGTTCCCAGTCAAGTCATGCCCGAGTTCCAGGTCAAGCCAAATCAGTGTTCCAGGTCAAGCGAAGCCCGAGTTCCCGGTCAAGGCAAGTCCGAGTTCCAGATCAAGCCAAGCCCGAGTTCCTGGTCAAGCCAAGCACGAATTCCAGATCAAGCCAAGTCTGAATTCCAGGTCATGCAAAGCCCGAGTTCCAGGTCAAGCCAAGTCCGAGTTCCAGATGCAGCCAAGCCCAAGTTCCCGGTCAAGCCAAGTTCGAGTTCAAGGTCAAGCCAAGTCTGAGTTCCCGGTCAAGCCACGTTCGATTTCCCGGTCATGCCAAGTCCGAGTTCCAGGTCAAGCCAAGCCCGAGTTCCCGGTCAAGCCTAGTCCAAGTTACAGATCAAGCCAAGTCTGAGTTCCCGGTCAAGCCAAGTCTGAGTTACAGATCAAGCCAAGACCGAGTTTCCAGTCAAACAAAGTCCGTGTTCCAGGTGAAGCCAAGTCTGTGTTCCCGGTCAAGCCAAGCCCGAGTTCCAGGTGAAGCCAAGCCCGAGATCCAGGACAAGCCAAGCCCGATTTCCCGGTCAAGCCAAGTCCGAGTTCCAGGTAAAGCCAAGTCTCAGTTCCCAGTCAAGCCAAGTCCGAGTTCCAGGACAAGCCAAGTCCGAGTTGCAGGTCAAGCCAAGCCCGAGTTCCAGGTCAAGCCAAGTCCGAGTTCCAGGTCTAGCCAAGCCCGAGTACCAGGTCGAGCCAAGCCCGAGTTCCCGGTCAAGCCAAGTCCGAGTTCCACGTCAAGTCAAGTCGGAGTTCCCGGTCAAGGCAAGTACGAGTTCCCGGTAAAGCCAAGTCCGAGTTGCAGGTCAAGCCAAGCCCGAGTTCCAGGTCAAGCCAAGTCCGAGTTCCAGGTCTAGCCAAGCCCGAGTACCAGGTCGAGCCAAGCCCGAGTTCCCGGTCAAGCCAAGTCCGAGTTCCAGGTCAAGCCAAGTCTGAGTTCCCAGTCAAGTCATGCCCGAGTTCCAGGTCAAGCCAAATCAGTGTTCCAGGTCAAGCGAAGCCCGAGTTCCCGGTCAAGGCAAGTCCGAGTTCCAGATCAAGCCAAGCCCGAGTTCCTGGTCAAGCCAAGCACGAATTCCAGATCAAGCCAAGTCTGAATTCCAGGTCAAGCAAAGCCCGAGTTCCAGGTCAAGCCAAGTCCGAGTTCCAGATGCAGCCAAGCCCAAGTTCCCGGTCAAGCCAAGTTCGAGTTCAAGGTCAAGCCAAGTCTGAGTTCCCGGTCAAGCCACGTTCGAGTTCCCGGTCAAGCCAAGTCCGAGTTCCAGGTCAAGCCAAGCCCGAGTTCCCGGTCAAGCCTAGTCCAAGTTACAGATCAAGCCAAGTCTGAGTTCCCGGTCAAGCCAAGTCTGAGTTACAGATCAAGCCAAGACCGAGTTTCCAGTCAAACAAAGTCCGTGTTCCAGGTGAAGCCAAGTCTGTGTTCCCGGTCAAGCCAAGCCCGAGTTCCAGGTGAAGCCAAGCCCGAGATCCAGGACAAGCCAAGCCCGATTTCCCGGTCAAGCCAAGTCCGAGTTCCAGGTAAAGCCAAGTCTCAGTTCCCAGTCAAGCCAAGTCCGAGTTCCAGGACAAGCCAAGTCAGTGTTCAAGGTCAAACCAAGTCCGAGTTCCAGGTAAAGCCAAGTCTCAGTTCCCAGTCAAGCCAAGTCCGGGTTCCAGTTCAAGCCAAGCCCGAATTTCCGGTCAAGCCAAGCCCGAGTTCCCGGTCAAGCCAAGTCCGGGTTCCAGGTCAAACCAAGTCCGAGTTCCCGGTCAAGCCAAGTCTGAGTTCCTGGTCAAGCCAAGTCCGAGTTCCACGTCTAGTCAAGTCGGAGTTCCCGGTCAGGGCAAGTACGAGTTCCCGGTAAAGTCAAGTCCGAGTTGCAGGTCAAGCCAAGCCCGAGTTCCAGGTCAAGCCAAGTCCGAGTTCCAGGTCTAGCCAAGCCCGAGTACCAGGTCGAGCAAAGCCCGAGTTCCCGGTCAAGCCAAGTCCGTGTTCCAGGTCAAGCCAAGTCTGAGTTCCCAGTCAAGTCATGCCCGAGTTCCAGGTCAAGCCAAATCAGTGTTCCAGGTCAAGCGAAGCCCGAGTTCCCGGTCAAGGCAAGTCCGAGTTCCAGATCAAGCCAAGTCCGTGTTCCAGGTCAAGCCAAGCCCGAGTTCCAGGTCAAGCCAAGTCCGAGTTCCCGGTCAAGCCAAGTCCATGTTCCAGTTCAAGCCAAGTCCGAGCTCCCGGTCAAGCCAAGCCCGAGTTCCTGGTCATGCCAAGCATGAGTTCCAGGTCAAGCCAAGTTCTGAATTCCAGGTCAAGCAAAGCCCGAGTTCCAGGTCAAGCCAAGTCCGAGTTCCAGGTGCAGCCAAACCCGAGTTCCCGGTCAAGCCAAGTTCGAGTTCAAGGTCAAGCCAAGTCTGAGTTCCCGGTCAAGCCATGTTCGAGTTCCCGGTCAAGCCAAGTTCGAGTTCAAGGTCAAGCCAAGTCTGAGTTCCCGGTCAAGCCAAGTTCGAGTTCCCGGTCAAGCCAAGTGCGAGTTCCAGCTCAAGCCAAGCCCGAATTCCCGGTCAAGCCAAGCCCGAGTTCCCGGTCAAGCCAAGTCCGAGTTCCAGATCAAGCCAAGCCTGAGTTCCAGGTCAAGCCAAGTCTGAGTTACAGATCAAGCCAAGACCGAGTTTCCAGTCAAACAAAGTCCGTGTTCCAGGTGAAGCCAAATCTGTGTTCCCGGTCAAGCCAAGCCCGAGTTCCAGGTGAAGCCAAGCCCGAGATCCAGGACAAGCCAAGCCCGATTTCCCGGTCAAGCCAAGTCCGAGTTCCAGGTAAAGCCAAGTCTCAGTTCCCAGTCAAGCCAAGTCCGAGTTCCAGGACAAGCCAAGTCAGTGTTCCAGGTCAAACCAAGTCCGAGTTCCAGGTAAAGCCAAGTCTCAGTTCCCAGTCAAGCCAAGTCCGGGTTCCAGGTCAAACCAAGTCCGAGTTCCCGGTCAAGCTAAGTCTGAGTTTCTGGTCAAGCCAAGTCCGAGTTCCACGTCCAGTCAAGTAGGAGGTCCCGGTCAAGCCAAGTACGAGTTCCCGGTAAAGCCAAGTCCGAGTTGCAGGTCAAGCCAAGCCCGAGTTCCAGGTCAAGCCAAGCCCGAGTTCCAGGACAAGCCAAGTCCGAGTTCCAGGTCTAGCCAAGCCCGAGTACCAGGTCGAGCCAAGCCCGAGTTCCAGGTCAAGCCAAGTCTGAGTTCCCAGTCAAACCAAGTCCGAGTTCCCAGTCAAGGCAAGTACGAGTTCCAGGTCAAGCCAAGTCCATGTTCAAGGTCAAGCCAAGCCCGAGTTCCCGGTCAAGCCATGTCCGAATTCCAGGTCAAGCCAAGCCCGATTTCCAGGTCAAGCCAAGCCCGAGTTCCAGGTCAAGCAAAGTCCGAGTTCCCGGTCAAGCCAAGTCCATGTTCCAGTTCAAGCCAAGTCCGAGCTCCCGGTCAAGCCAAGCCCGAGTTCCTGGTCATGCCAAGCATGAGTTCCAGGTCAAGCCAAGTTCTGAATTCCAGGTCAAGCAAAGCCCGAGTTCCAGGTCAAGCCAAGTCCGAGTTCCAGATCAAGCCAAGCCCGAGGTCCAGTTCAAGCCAAGTCGGAGTTCCAGGTCAAGCCAAGTCCGAGTTCCAGATCAAGCCAAGTCCGAGTTCCACGTCAAGTCAAGTCGGAGTTCCCGGTCAAGGCAGGTACGAGTTCCCGGTAAAGCCAAGTCCGAGTTGCAGGTCAAGCCAAGCCCGAGTTCCAGGTCAAGCCAAGTCCGAGTTCCAGGTCTAGCCAAGCCCGAGTACCAGGTCGAGCCAAGCCCGAGTTCCCGGTCAAGCCAAGTCCGAGTTCCACGTCAAGTCAAGTCGGAGTTCCCGGTCAAGGCAAGTACGAGTTCCCGGTAAAGCCAAGTCCGAGTTGCAGGTCAAGCCAAGCCCGAGTTCCAGGTCAAGCCAAGTCCGAGTTCCAGGTCTAGCCAAGCCCGAGTACCAGGTCGAGCCAAGCCCGAGTTCCCGGTCAAGCCAAGTCCGAGTTCCAGGTCAAGCCAAGTCTGAGTTCCCAGTCAAGTCATGCCCGAGTTCCAGGTCAAGCCAAATCAGTGTTCCAGGTCAAGCGAAGCCCGAGTTCCCGGTCAAGGCAAGTCCGAGTTCCAGATCAAGCCAAGCCCGAGTTCCTGGTCAAGCCAAGCACGAATTCCAGATCAAGCCAAGTCTGAATTCCAGGTCAAGCAAAGCCCGAGTTCCAGGTCAAGCCAAGTCCGAGTTCCAGATGCAGCCAAGCCCAAGTTCCCGGTCAAGCCAAGTTCGAGTTCAAGGTCAAGCCAAGTCTGAGTTCCCGGTCAAGCCACGTTCGAGTTCCCGGTCAAGCCAAGTCCGAGTTCCAGGTCAAGCCAAGCCCGAGTTCCCGGTCAAGCCTAGTCCAAGTTACAGATCAAGCCAAGTCTGAGTTCCCGGTCAAGCCAAGTCTGAGTTACAGATCAAGCCAAGACCGAGTTTCCAGTCAAACAAAGTCCGTGTTCCAGGTGAAGCCAAGTCTGTGTTCCCGGTCAAGCCAAGCCCGAGTTCCAGGTGAAGCCAAGCCCGAGATCCAGGACAAGCCAAGCCCGATTTCCCGGTCAAGCCAAGTCCGAGTTCCAGGTAAAGCCAAGTCTCAGTTCCCAGTCAAGCCAAGTCCGAGTTCCAGGACAAGCCAAGTCAGTGTTCAAGGTCAAACCAAGTCCGAGTTCCAGGTAAAGCCAAGTCTCAGTTCCCAGTCAAGCCAAGTCCGGGTTCCAGTTCAAGCCAAGCCCGAATTTCCGGTCAAGCCAAGCCCGAGTTCCCGGTCAAGCCAAGTCCGGGTTCCAGGTCAAACCAAGTCCGAGTTCCCGGTCAAGCCAAGTCTGAGTTCCTGGTCAAGCCAAGTCCGAGTTCCACGTCTAGTCAAGTCGGAGTTCCCGGTCAGGGCAAGTACGAGTTCCCGGTAAAGTCAAGTCCGAGTTGCAGGTCAAGCCAAGCCCGAGTTCCAGGTCAAGCCAAGTCCGAGTTCCAGGTCTTGCCAAGCCCGAGTACCAGGTCGAGCAAAGCCCGAGTTCCCGGTCAAGCCAAGTCCGTGTTCCAGGTCAAGCCAAGTCTGAGTTCCCAGTCAAGTCATGCCCGAGTTCCAGGTCAAGCCAAATCAGTGTTCCAGGTCAAGCGAAGCCCGAGTTCCCGGTCAAGGCAAGTCCGAGTTCCAGATCAAGCCAAGTCCGTGTTCCAGGTCAAGCCAAGCCCGAGTTCCAGGTCAAGCCAAGTCCGAGTTCCCGGTCAAGCCAAGTCCATGTTCCAGTTCAAGCCAAGTCCGAGCTCCCGGTCAAGCCAAGCCCGAGTTCCTGGTCATGCCAAGCATGAGTTCCAGGTCAAGCCAAGTTCTGAATTCCAGGTCAAGCAAAGCCCGAGTTCCAGGTCAAGCCAAGTCCGAGTTCCAGGTGCAGCCAAACCCGAGTTCCCGGTCAAGCCAAGTTCGAGTTCAAGGTCAAGCCAAGTCTGAGTTCCCGGTCAAGCCATGTTCGAGTTCCCGGTCAAGCCAAGTTCGAGTTCAAGGTCAAGCCAAGTCTGAGTTCCCGGTCAAGCCAAGTTCGAGTTCCCGGTCAAGCCAAGTGCGAGTTCCAGCTCAAGCCAAGCCCGAATTCCCGGTCAAGCCAAGCCCGAGTTCCCGGTCAAGCCAAGTCCGAGTTCCAGATCAAGCCAAGCCTGAGTTCCAGGTCAAGCCAAGTCTGAGTTACAGATCAAGCCAAGACCGAGTTTCCAGTCAAACAAAGTCCGTGTTCCAGGTGAAGCCAAATCTGTGTTCCCGGTCAAGCCAAGCCCGAGTTCCAGGTGAAGCCAAGCCCGAGATCCAGGACAAGCCAAGCCCGATTTCCCGGTCAAGCCAAGTCCGAGTTCCAGGTAAAGCCAAGTCTCAGTTCCCAGTCAAGCCAAGTCCGAGTTCCAGGACAAGCCAAGTCAGTGTTCCAGGTCAAACCAAGTCCGAGTTCCAGGTAAAGCCAAGTCTCAGTTCCCAGTCAAGCCAAGTCCGGGTTCCAGGTCAAACCAAGTCCGAGTTCCCGGTCAAGCTAAGTCTGAGTTTCTGGTCAAGCCAAGTCCGAGTTCCACGTCCAGTCAAGTAGGAGGTCCCGGTCAAGCCAAGTACGAGTTCCCGGTAAAGCCAAGTCCGAGTTGCAGGTCAAGCCAAGCCCGAGTTCCAGGTCAAGCCAAGCCCGAGTTCCAGGACAAGCCAAGTCCGAGTTCCAGGTCTAGCCAAGCCCGAGTACCAGGTCGAGCCAAGCCCGAGTTCCAGGTCAAGCCAAGTCTGAGTTCCCAGTCAAACCAAGTCCGAGTTCCCAGTCAAGGCAAGTACGAGTTCCAGGTCAAGCCAAGTCCATGTTCAAGGTCAAGCCAAGCCCGAGTTCCCGGTCAAGCCATGTCCGAATTCCAGGTCAAGCCAAGCCCGATTTCCAGGTCAAGCCAAGCCCGAGTTCCAGGTCAAGCAAAGTCCGAGTTCCCGGTCAAGCCAAGTCCATGTTCCAGTTCAAGCCAAGTCCGAGCTCCCGGTCAAGCCAAGCCCGAGTTCCTGGTCATGCCAAGCATGAGTTCCAGGTCAAGCCAAGTTCTGAATTCCAGGTCAAGCAAAGCCCGAGTTCCAGGTCAAGCCAAGTCCGAGTTCCAGATCAAGCCAAGCCCGAGGTCCAGTTCAAGCCAAGTCGGAGTTCCAGGTCAAGCCAAGTCCGAGTTCCAGATCAAGCCAAGTCCGAGTTCCACGTCAAGTCAAGTCGGAGTTCCCGGTCAAGGCAGGTACGAGTTCCCGGTAAAGCCAAGTCCGAGTTGCAGGTCAAGCCAAGCCCGAGTTCCAGGTCGAGCCAAGTCCGAGTTCCAGGTCTAGCCAAGCCCGAGTACCAGGTCGAGCCAAGCCCGAATTCCCGGTCAAGCCAAGTCCGAGTTCCAGGTCAAGCCAAGTCTGAGTTCCCAGTCAAGTCATGCCCGAGTTCCAGGTCAAGCCAAATCAGTGTTCCAGGTCAAGCGAAGCCCGAGTTCCCGGTCATGGCAAGTCCGAGTTCCAGATCAAGCCAAGTCCGTGTTCCAGGTCAAGCCAAGCCCGAGTTCCAGGTCAAGCCAAGTCCGAGTTCCCGGTCAAGCCAAGTCCATGTTCCAGTTCAAGCCAAGCCTCAGTTCACCGTCAAGGCAAGTCCGAGCTCCCGGTCAAGCCAAGCCCGAGTTCCTGGTCAAGCCAAGCACGAATTCCAGATCAAGCCAAGTCTGAATTCCAGGTCAAGCAAAGCCCGAGTTCCAGGTCAAGCCAAGTCCGAGTTCCAGATGCAGCCAAGCCCAAGTTCCGGGTCAAGCCAAGTTCGAGTTCAAGGTCAAGCCAAGTCTGAGTTCCTGGTCAAGCCACGTTCGAGTTCCCGGTCAAGCCAAGTCCGAGTTCCAGGTCAAGCCAAGCCCGAGTTCCCGGTCAAGCCTAGTCCAAGTTACAGATCAAGCCAAGTCTGAGTTCCCGGTCAAGCCAAGTTCGAGTTCCCGGTCAAGCCAAGTCCGAGTTCCCGGTCAAGCCAAGCCCGAGTTCCCGGTCAAGCCAAGTCCATGTTCTTGTCAAGCCAAGCCTGAGTTCCCGGTCAAGGCAAGTCCGAGCTCCCGGTCAAGCCAAGCCCGAGTTCCCGGTCAAGCCAAGCACGAGTTCCAGGTCAAGCCAAGTCTGAATTCGAGGTCAAGCAAAGCCCGAGTTCCAGGTCAAGCCAAGTCCGAATTCCAGGTGCAGCCAAGACTGAGTTCCAGGTCAAGCTAAGTCTGAGATCCAGATCAAGCCAAGACCGAGTTTCCAGTCAAACAAAGTCCGTGTTCCAGGTGAAGCCAAGTCTGTGTTCCCGGTCAAGCCAAGCCCGAGTTCCAGGTGAAGCCAAGCCCGAGATCCAGGACAAGCCAAGCCCGATTTCCCGGTCAAGCCAAGTCCGAGTTCCAGGTAAAGCCAAGTCTCAGATCCCAGTCAAGCCAAGTCCGAGTTCCAGGACAAGCCAAGTCAGTGTTCCAGGTCAAACCAAGTCCGTGTTCCAGGTAAAGCCAAGTCTCAGTTCCCAGTCAAGCCAAGTCCGGGTTCCGGGTCAAACCAAGTCCGAGTTCCCGGTCAAGCTAAGTCTGAGTTTCTGGTCAAGCCAAGTCCGAGTTCCATGTCAAGTCAAGTAGGAGTTCCCGGTCAAGCCAAGTCCGAGTTCCAGGTCTAGCCAAGCCCGAGTACCAGGTCGAGCCAAGCCCGAGTTCCCGGTCAAGCCAAGTCCGAGTTCCAGGTCAAGCCAAGTCTGAGTTCCCAGTCAAGTCATGTCCGAGTTCCAGGTCAAGCCAAGTCAGTGTTCCAGGTCAAGCGAAGCCCGTGTTCCCGGTCAAGGCAAGTCCGAGTTCCAGATCAAGCCAAGTCCGTGTTCCAGGTCAAGCCAAGCCCGAGTTCCAGGTCAAGCCAAGTCCGAGTTCCCGGTCAAGCCAAGTCCATGTTCCAGTTCAAGCCAAGTCCGAGCTCCCGGTCAAGCCAAGCCCGAGTTCCTGGTCAAGCCAAGCATGAGTTCCAGGTCAAGCCAAGTTCTGAATTCCAGGTCAAGCAAAGCCCGAGTTCCAGGTCAAGCCAAGTCCGAGTTCCAGGTGCAGCCAAGCCCGAGTTCCCGGTCAAGCCAAGTTCGAGTTCAAGGTCAAGCCAAGTCTGAGTTCCTGGTCAAGCCAAGTTCGAGTTCCCGATCAAGCCAAGTCCGAGTTCCAGTTCAAGCCAAGCCCGAATTCCCGGTCAAGCCAAGCCCGAGTTCCCGGTCAAGCCAAGTCCGAGTTCCAGATCAAGCCAAGCCCGGGGTCCAGTTCAAGCCAAGTCCGGGTTCCAGGTCAAACCAAGTCCGAGTTCCCGGTCAAGCCAAGTCCGAGTTCCACGTCAAGTCAAGTCGGAGTTCCCGGTCAGGGCAAGTACGAGTTCCCGGTCAAGCCACGTTCGAGTTCCCGGTCAAGCCAAGTCCGAGTTCCAGGTCAAGCCAAGCCCGAGTTCCCGGTCAAGCCTAGTCCAAGTTACAGATCAAGCCAAGTCTGAGTTCCCGGTCAAGCCAAGTTCGAGTTCCCGGTCAAGCCAAGTCCGAGTTCCCGGTCAAGCCAAGCCCGAGTTCCCGGTCAAGCCAAGTCCATGTTCTAGTCAAGCCAAGCCTGAGTTCCCAATCAAGGCAAGTCCGAGCTCCCGGTCAAGCCAAGCCCGAGTTCCCGGTCAAGCCAAGCACGAGTTCCAGGTCAAGCCAAGTCCGAGTTCCAGGTCAAGCCAAGCCTGAGTTCCAGGTCAAGCCAAGTCTGAGTTACAGATCAAGCCAAGACCGAGTTTCCAGTCAAACAAAGTCCGTGTTCCAGGTGAAGCCAAGTCTGTGTTCCCGGTCAAGCCAAGCCCGAGTTCCAGGTGAAGCCAAGCCCGAGATCCAGGACAAGCCAAGCCCGATTTCCCGGTCAAGCCAAGTCCGAGTTCCAGGTAAAGCCAAGTCTCAGATCCCAGTCAAGCCAAGTCCGAGTTCCAGGACAAGCCAAGTCAGTGTTCCAGGTCAAACCAAGTCCGTGTTCCAGGTAAAGCCAAGTCTCAGTTCCCAGTCAAGCCAAGTCCGGGTTCCGGGTCAAGCCAAGCCCGATTTCCCGGTCAAGCCAAGTCCGAGTTTCTGGTCAAGCCAAGTCTCAGATCCCAGTCAAGCCAAGTCCGAGTTCCAGGACAAGCCAAGTCAGTGTTCCATGTCAAACCAAGTCCGTGTTCCAGGTAAAGCCAAGTCTCAGTTCCCAGTCAAGCCAAGTCCGGGTTCCGGGTCAAACCAAGTCCGAGTTCCCGGTCAAGCCAAGCATGAGTTCCAGGTCAAGCCAAGTTCTGAATTCCAGGTCAAGCCAAGTCCGAGTTTCTGGTCAAGCCAAGTCTCAGATCCCAGTCAAGCCAAGTCCGAGTTCCAGGACAAGCCAAGTCAGTGTTCCAGGTCAAACCAAGTCCGTGTTCCAGGTAAAGCCAAGTCTCAGTTCCCAGTCAAGCCAAGTCCGGGTTCCGGGTCAAACCAAGTCCGAGTTCCCGGTCAAGCTAAGTCTGAGTTCCCGGTCAAGCCAAGTACGAGTTCCCGCTAAAGCCAAGTCCGAGTTGCAGGTCAAGCCAAGTCCGAGTTCCAGGTCTAGCCAAGCCCGAGTACCAGGTCGAGCCAAGCCCGAGTTCCCGGTCGAGCCAAGTCCAAGTTCCAGGTCAAGCCAAGTCTGAGTTCCCAGTCAAGTCATGTCCGAGTTCCAGGTCAAGCCAAGTCAGTGTTCCAGGTCAAGCGAAGCCCGTGTTCCCGGTCAAGGCAAGTCCGAGTTCCAGATCAAGCCAAGTCCGTGTTCCAGGTAAAGCCAAGCCCGAGTTCCAGGTCAAGCCAAGTCCGAGTTCCCGGTCAAGCCAAGTCCATGTTCCAGTTCAAGCCAAGTCCGAGCTCCCGGTCAAGCCAAGCCCGAGTTCCTGGTCAAGCCAAGCATGAGTTCCAGGTCAAGCCAAGTTCTGAATTCCAGGTCAAGCAAAGCCCGAGTTCCAGGTCAAGCCAAGTCCGAGTTCCAGGTGCAGCCAAGCCCGAGTTCCCGGTCAAGCCAAGTTCGAGTTCAAGGTCAAGCCAAGTCTGAGTTCCTGGTCAAGCCAAGTTCGAGTTCCCGATCAAGCCAAGTCCGAGTTCCAGTTCAAGCCAAGCCCGAATTCCCGGTCAAGCCAAGCCCGAGTTCCCGGTCAAGCCAAGTCCGAGTTCCAGATCAAGCCAAGCCCGAGGTCCAGTTCAAGCCAAGTCCGGGTTCCAGGTCAAACCAAGTCCGAGTTCCCGGTCAAGCCAAGTCTGAGTTCCTGGTCAAGCCAAGTCCGAGTTCCACATCAAGTCAAGTCGGAGTTCCCGGTCAGGGCAAGTACGAGTTCCCGGTAAAGTCAAGTCCGAGTTGCAGGTCAAGCCAAGCCCGAGTTCCAGGTCAAGCCAAGTCCGAGTTCCAGGTCAAGCCAAGTCTGAGTTCCCAGTCAAGTCATGCCCGAGTTCCAGGTCAAGCCAAATCAGTGTTCCAGGTCAAGCGAAGCCCGAGTTCCCGGTCAAGGCAAGTCCGAGTTCCAGATCAAGCCAAGTCCGTGTTCCAGGTCAAGCCAAGCCCGAGTTCCAGGTCAAGCCAAGCCCGAGTTCCCGGTCGAGCCAAGTCCGAGTTCCAGGTCAAGCCAAGTCTGAGTTCCCAGTCAAGTCATGTCCGAGTTCCAGGTCAAGCCAAGTCAGTGTTCCAGGTCAAGCGAAGCCCGTGTTCCCGGTCAAGGCAAGTCCGAGTTCCAGATCAAGCCAAGTCCGAGTTCCAGGTCAAGCCAAGTCCGAGTTCCCGGTCAAGCCAAGTCCATGTTCCAGTTCAAGCCAAGTCCGAGCTCCCGGTCAAGCCAAGCCCGAGTTCCTGGTCAAGCCAAGCATGAGTTCCAGGTCAAGCCAAGTTCTGAATTCCAGGTCAAGGAAAGCCCGAGTTCCAGGTCAAGCCAAGTCCGAGTTCCAGGTGCAGCCAAGTCCGAGTTCCAGTTCAAGCCAAGCCCGAATTCCCGGTCAAGCCAAGCCCGAGTTCCCGGTCAAGCCAAGTCCGAGTTCCAGATCAAGCCAAGCCCGAGGTCCAGTTCAAGCCAAGTCCGGGTTCCAGGTCAAACCAAGTCCGAGTTCCCGGTCAAGCCAAGTCTGAGTTCCTGGTCAAGCCAAGTCCGAGTTCCACGTCAAGTCAAGTCTGAGTTCCCGGTCAGGGCAAGTACGAGTTCCCGGTAAAGTCAAGTCTGAGTTACAGGTCAAGCCAAGCCCGAGTTCCAGGTCAAGCCAAGTCCGAGTTCCAGGTCTAGCCAAGACCGAGTACCAGGTCGAGCAAAGCCCGAGTTCCCGGTCAAGCCAAGTCTGAGTTCCCAGTCAAGTCATGCCCGAGTTCCAGGTCAAGCCAAATCAGTGTTCCAGGTCAAGCGAAGCCCGAGTTCCCGGTCAAGGCAAGTCCGAGTTACAGATCAAGCCAAGTCCGTGTTCCAGGTCAAGCCAAGCCCGAGTTCCAGGTCAAGCCAAGTCCGAGTTCCCGGTCAAGCCAAGTCCATGTTCCAGTTCAAGCCAAGCCTCAGTTCACCGTCAAGGCAAGTCCGAGCTCCCGGTCAAGCCAAGCCCGAGTTCCTGGTCAAGCCAAGCACGAATTCCAGATCAAGCCAAGTCTGAATTCCAGGTCAAGCAAAGCCCGAGTTCCAGGTCAAGCCAAGTCCGAGTTCCAGATGCAGCCAAGCCCAAGTTCCCGGTCAAGCCAAGTTCGAGTTCAAGGTCAAGCCAAGTCTGAGTTCCCGGTCAAGCCACGTTCGTGTTCCCGGTCAAGCCAAGTCCGAGTTCCCGGTCAAGCCTAGTCCAAGTTACAGATCAAGCCAAGTCCGAGTTCCACATCAAGTCAAGTCGGAGTTCCCGGTCAGGGCAAGTACGAGTTCCCGGTCAAGCCAAGTCCGAGTTCCAGGTGAAGCCAAGCCCGAGATCCAGGACAAGCCAAGCCCGATTTCCCGGTCAAGCCAAGTCCGAGTTCCAGGTAAAGCCAAGTCTCAGATCCCAGTCAAGCCAAGTCCGAGTTCCAGGACAAGCCAAGTCAGTGTTCCAGGTCAAACCAAGTCCGTGTTCCAGGTAAAGCCAAGTCTCAGTTCCCAGTCAAGCCAAGTCCGGGTTCCGGGTCAAACCAAGTACGAGTTCCCGGTAAAGCCAAGTCCGAGTTGCAGGTCAAGCCAAGTCCGAGTTCCAGGTCTAGCCAAGCCCGAGTACCAGGTCGAGCCAAGCCCGAGTTCCCGGTCGAGCCAAGTCCGAGTTCCAGGTCAAGCCAAGTCTGAGTTCCCAGTCAAGTCATGTCCGAGTTCCAGGTCAAGCCAAGTCAGTGTTCCAGGTCAAGCGAAGCCCGTGTTCCCGGTCAAGGCAAGTCCGAGTTCCAGATCAAGCCAAGTCCGTGTTCCAGGTCAAGCCAAGCCCGAGTTCCAGGTCAAGCCAAGTCCGAGTTTCCGGTCAAGCCAAGTCCATGTTCCAGTTCAAGCCAAGTCCGAGCTCCCGGTCAAGCCAAGCCCGAGTTCCAGGTCAAGCCAAGTCCGAGTTCCAGGTGCAGCCAAGCCCGAGTTCCCGGTCAAGCCAAGTTCCTGTTCAAGGTCAAGCCAAGTCTGAGTTCCCGGTCATGCCAAGTTCGAGTTCCCGGTCAAGCCAAGTTCGAGTTGCAGGTCAAGCCAAGCCCGAGTTCCAGGTCAAGCCAAGTCCGAGTTCCAGGTCTAGCCAAGCCCGAGTACCTGGTCGAGCCAAGCCCGAGTTCCCGGTCAAGCCAAGTCCGAGTTCCAGGTCAAGCCAAGTCTGAGTTCCCAGTCAAGTCATGCCCGAGTTCCAGGTCAAGCAAAATCAGTGTTCCAGGTCAAGCGAAGCCCGAGTTCCCGGTCAAGGCAAGTCCGAGTTCCAGATCAAGCCAAGTCCGTGTTCCAGGTCAAGCCAACCCGAGTTCCAGGTCAAGCCAAGTCCGAGTTCCCGGTCAAGCCAAGTCCATGTTCCAGTTCAAGCCAAGCCTCAGTTCACCGTCAAGGCAAGTCCGAGCTCCCGGTCAAGCCAAGCCCGAGTTCCTGGTCAAGCCAAGCACGAATTCCAGATCAAGCCAAGTCTGAATTCCAGGTCAAGCAAAGCCCGAGTTCCAGGTCAAGCCAAGTCCGAGTTCCAGATGCAGCCAAGCCCAAGTTCCCGGTCAAGCCAAGTTCGAGTTCAAGGTCAAGCCAAGTCTGAGTTCCCGGTCAAGCCACGTTCGAGTTCCCGGTCAAGCCAAGTCCGAGTTCCAGGTCAAGCCAAGCCCGAGTTCCCGGTCAAGCCTAGTCCAAGTTACAGATCAAGCCAAGTCTGAGTTCCCGGTCAAGCCAAGTTCGAGTTCCCGGTCAAGCCAAGTCCGAGTTCCTGCTCAAGCCAAGTCCGAGTTCCTGGTGCAGCCAAGCCCGAGTTCCCGGTCAAGCCAAGTCCGAGTTCCAGATCAAGCCTTGTCCGTGTTCCAGGTCAATCCAAGCCCGAGTTCCAGGTCAAGCCAAGCCCGATTTCCAGGTCAAGCCAAGTCCGAGTTCCAGGTCAAGCCAAGTCCGAGTTCCAGATCAAGCCAAGCCCGAGTTTCCAGTCAAACAATGTCCGTGTTCCAGGTCAAGCCAAGTCTGTGTTCCCGGTCAAGCCAAGCCCGAGTTCCAGGTGAAGCCAAGCCCGAGATCCAGATCAAGCCAAGCCCAAGTTCCCGGTCAAGCCAAGTTCGAGTTCAAGGTCAAGCCAAGTCCGAGTTCCAGGTCAATCCAAGTCTGAGTTCCCGGACAAGCCAAACCCATGTTCCAGGTCAAGCCAATTCCGAGTTCCAGGTCAAGCCAAGTCCGTGGTCCAGGTCTAGCCAAGTCCGTGTTCCAGGTCAAGCCAAGTCAGAATGTTTGTATTAACCTTCCTCTTTGTGCCCCTTTATGAATAAAAACGTTTAAAAATGGTACCATCAGACTTCAGTGGACCTCTCTATCTTTGCTGGTAAGTGATCCAGTTACAGGATACGTAACACACTAGAATTCTATTTTATTTATTTTTACCTGTACATGCCTGCAAGAAAATGAATCTCAAGGCAGTATATGTTAATATATGTGTACATTGATAATAAATTTACATTGAATTTTAGACCTTGAGAAGATGTTAAGAAGGAGAAAGATTACCATTCACACCTGTTGTGAATTAACATAGTAAACTTTAGCGTGAATGAGACCGTCTGAATTTATGACCTTACTCAGCTGAAGGGGAAACTATAAATCAGAAGTATTCTTGATTCGCAAGACACCATTGTCAGATGCTCATAACTTCTTGATGTAGATTGTTGGTTGGCAAGGCATGCATTGACAATACAAGCACAGAAGCATTTGGGTCAACACAGTGGTTAACATGTTATTACAGTGGCAGTGACCCAGATTCAATTCCAAATTCCACCGCTGTCTGAAAGGAGCTTATATGTTCTCTCTATGACTGTGGGATTCCTCCTACATTCCAAAAATGTATATGTCAGTAGGCTAATTGATCACATAGGTCTAATTAGGTGGTGAGGCTGGAAGAGTCTGGATCTCTAAATCTAAATCAAATCTCAAGTATCTTCCTCTTGACTAAATGCTTTGCCTTTCATGTCAACTGTAGTTCCTTTACCCTAACGTCCTTTCCCTGTCTCAGAGGGACAAACCCATCCACAACCCCATGCAAGTACTCCCTGGCCACAGGAGTAGTACCAGATGATCGGTGGATGGCAAATATTCTTCTGTTGTTCAAGGTAATAAGGATAATCCCATGTATTAGGGAACCCTGGATACACCAGTGAATGCTACATCAATAGTGGGCAAACTAATGAAGAGGATTCTCAAGGACAGCATTTGGAGAAGCATAGTCTGATGAAGGATACTCAGTATGGCTTTGTGAGGGGCAGACTGCGTCATTAATCTGACTGAGCTTCTTGAAGAGGTGACAAAACAAATTGATAAAGGCAGAGTGGTGGATGTGGTGTCTATGGATTTTAGTAAGGCAGTTGACAACAGTCTCCATGGTAGGCTCATTTAGAAAGTCAGGAGGCATTGGATCCATGGAAACTTGACTGTGTGGATTTGGAATTGGCTAGCCCACAGAAAACAAAGCAGGATAGTAAGATGGACATTGGTGGCTAGTGGTGTTCAGCAGGGATCAGTTCTCGGACCCCTGTCTTTGTCAATTTTATAAATGATTTGGATGAGGAAATGGAGAGGTGGGTGAATAAGTTTGCAAATAACATGGAGACTTGTGGTGTGGATGGATTGGGAGGTTGCTGCAGGTTTCAACAGATATGAACAAGATTCAGAGCTGTGATGAAAAATGGCACATGGAATTCAATCCGGAAAAGTGTGAAGGGATGTACTTTGGAAGACCAAACTTCAAGGTAAAGTACAAGGTTAATGGTAGGTTCCTTAGCAGTGTAAAGGAACAGATGAAACTTGGGGTCCAAATCCACAGGTCTGTCAAAGTTGCTGCTCAGGCTGATAGGTGGTTAAGAAGGGTGGCGCAATAATGTAGTGATGTAGTGATGCACGATGTTTTGCTGTATCGGTGACCCTGATTCAATTCCCACTACTGTCTGTAAGGAGCTTGTACAACCTCCCTGTCTCCCTGGTGCTCTGGTTTTCTCCCACATTCCAAAGATTTTGGTAAGTTAATTTGTCATTGTAAATTGTCCCACAATTAGGCTAGGGTTAAATCCAGAGTTCACAAACACAAGAAAATCTGTAGGTGCTGGAAGTCTGAGCAACACACACAAAATGCTGGAGGAAATCAACAGGCCAGGAAGCATCTATGGAAAAGAGTAAACAGTCAGCATTTTGGGTTGAGACCCTTCTTCAGGACTGAAAAGAAAGTGGAGAAGTCAGAGTAGTATGTTGTGGGGAGAAGAGGATGAAATACAAGGTAGTAGGTGATAGGTGAAACCAGGAGAGGGGGAGCCAGAGCCATTTTGGCCAGCCTTACCCATTTCCACCTCTCAACGATGGGATCATACCATTGGACTTTGAGAGGCCCCTCATTTGGGATTCTCCCATTACTGACAACATCTCAGCATCTGCTCTGTTATGCCCTCTTCAATAGGTTGCCTATTATTCTTCAAAGCTCCAAAGTTACTGGATGGGGTGGAAAAGTAGAATCTTAGGCCAATGATCTTTCATCCTTGTCGGTGACTGGAAAAGGCTGCTGGATCCTGGTGATGGCACTTCAATGGACTTAAACTTGTAGGGGTTGGAGGGATGGATATGGCCCGTGCAAACAAAGGGGTTTAGTTTAATTTAGCATTGTGTTTGGCCCAGAGTCTATGTTCTTGTATGATGAAACTTGGTGACCACATTTAATGCCCACTGTCCTAGTTGGGGGTAGGGGGAATAACACTCCGTGTAATACCGAGAGGGCTCTGCATAGATGAATCCTGAATGCGCGTTGCTTCATTTAAATCATGCAGCTAAAACACCGACTGGAATCGTTTCGCAGATTCATTTCGCTGGGATATAGCTTTGATTGCAAGAAGCCTACGTACAGTACCGGAAAAGTTCCTTTAACACTTCAATATGCATTGCAGCTTCTTGGTGGGCTTATTAAATGGTGCAGTGTTTCAGAGTTTATGCCTCCTGGGGGCTTGCAAGATCCCGCTCTCAGCTGCCTATATCCCGCCTCCTGTCCAGTATTCGCCTCCAGGCTCCTCGCCGACCACAGCGTCCCCGCCGCCAGGCAACCGCTTGCTCCCAGCGTTCTGTTTCTGCGGCAACATACGCTGGGCGTCCGGTTACGATGGCAACCTGCACCGGGCTTGGGGGTGGGAGGGTGGTGGTTTGCTGGCGGTGGGAAGGGTGCAAGGATCGACTGACTGAAGCTGAGCTGGCGAGTGGCCGCAGCGGGCTCCCGTGCAGCCGACAGTCCCCATGAGTTCGCCGGGGGTCGAGGTCAAGCTGGAGGCTGTGATCCAGGTAGGCGGCCAACTTCAGGGCAAAATTTAATCCGGTGGCCGGCTCGTTGCAAACGGCAAATGGCCAAAGCCTGCGATCCCAGCAAGTTCCATTTTCTGTATTGCATTGCGAGTAACTTGTGCATTTGTACAGTCCAGTGGCAAAATAGTCTTGCTCCCACACACCTTGAAAGCCCCCCTCAATGACGGGCTTCGTTTCTTGCCGATGGACGGTACTGGCCGTTGCTTGGATTTGCAAAGTATATATGAGAGATTGGACAAATGTGAACTGTTTTTTCTGGCGCTGTGGGGGCTGAGGGACCACCTGAATGAAAAGTTTATAAAATTTGGAGAGTCATGGATGGGGTAGAACATTTTTTCTCACTGTGGTAATATCAGATACTGATGCCACAGTTTTAAAACGAAAGGGGGAAAGCTTAAATATTTACGAAGCAAGGTCTTTTTTTTACCAGTGGTAGGGTCCTAAAATGCGCTGTCATGAGAAGTGGTTTAAGCAGACGGGACAGCAATATTTAAGATGCACTTAGATAAGACAGGCAAATTTGCAAGGAATTGAAGGATATACAGACAAGAGAAAGTCTGCTGATGCTGGAAATCCAAGCAACACACACACAAAATGCTGGAGGAACTCAGCAGGCCGGGCAGCATCTGTGGGAAAAAGTACAGTCGACGCTTCCGCCCGAACCGGCGACTGTACATTTTTTCCATAGGTGCTGCCTGGCCTGCTGAGTTCCTCCAGCATTCTGTGTGTGTTGAAGGATAGATGGTAGTCTCTGTGCAGACCAATGGAGTTTGATTGTTATCAAGGTCTGCATAGACATTGTGAGTTGTAAGGCTTGCTGTTGGTAAAAGATCTACTGTTCAAAGAGGTTTACTGGCACACAGTGAAGACATTGGAAACTTCCACCTGTTTCTGAGATCCAGTGAAGGGTCCTGGACCTGAAATTGTTTTTCTTTCCACAGATACCACCTGATCACTGATTATTTCCAGCATTTTCTGCTTTTATTGTAGGTAACTACCCCACCATTGTCAATCTATCCCAGATGGCCTGCCTTTTGAAGATTTTCCATTGAACCTCACTTCCTGTTTCGAGATTGAAAGACAAAAATGCAAAGCCCTCGGATCTCCTCTCTTAAAATTGAATCATGATATTATTTTCCACATGGTTGCAGGCCATTCTGTCCATTGTCCCTGCTGTTACATAGAAACATAGACATCTCCAGCTCATTACAGGCCCATTGACCTACAATGTTGTACTGACCATGTAACTTACTCTAGAAACTGCCTAGAATTTCCCTAAGAGTCTCTTAAAATACCCTATTTTATCTACCTCTACCACCTTCGCTGGCAGTACATTCCACACACCTATCACTCTCCGTGTGCAGAACTTATCCCTGACATCCCCCTTGTACCTACTTCCAAGCACCTTAAAACTATGCCCTCTCGTGATAGCCATTTCAGCCCTGGGAAAAAAGCCTCTGACTATCACCATGATCAATGCCTCTCATCATCTTATACACCTCTATCAGGTCACCTCTCATCCTCCGTCGCTCCAAGGAGAAAAGGTCAAGTTCACTCAATCCATCCTCATCAGGCACGTTCTCCAATCCAGACAACTTCCTTGTAAATATCCTCTGCATCCTCTCTGTAGTTCATGGGAGTAAGCTGTCCATCATCGGTAGTCCATCAGAATGACTGACTACACTTCACAAAGCTCATCAATGGGTGGTTGGGAGTTCCTGGGAAGGTGGAAATATGCAAATGCAAGCCCCTGTATTTGCTACTGCGGGTCGTCATAGAGGTCTACACAAAGATCATACCTTTGGTCCATTGGGTCTGTCCAGACTGCCAGGCATCCAGTGACATTTATCCCACATTTATTCACTAACCTACCCATTTTACAATTTCTCTTTCCTGGTTTTGACCGAGTCTTCAATCTGAAGCATTAACTGTTTATCTCCCAGCTGCTGGGATGAAAGTACCATTACAAATCCACAGTTAACTCTAAACCTGGAGGCTAGTAGGTTGTGGAGAAGTCTATAGTGCATGTACCTGAATCTGTGACTGTAAGTGCCCTCTGGTAAAGATTAGAGTGACTGTGAGGATCAGTAACGTAATAACTCAATGATTACTCGTACAGTAATTACTTCAATGACATTCAGGTCCTGAATGAAATGGCTCGACTGGTCCCACTAATGTTCCTAGAGACCAAATTTAAAAACAAGAGTTACATCTAGCACTGAAAATTAACAAAACTGCCAATGCTGGAGATGTGAAATAAAAACAGAAAATGCAGTGGAGAGAAGGAGTTGAGATTTCATGGTCACAAGAGATTGTGCAGATGCTGGAAATCCAGAGCAGCACACAAAATACTGGATGAATTCAGCAGGCCAGGCAACGTCAATGGAAAGCAAACATCAGTCGACCTTTCAGGCCAAGATGCAAAACTTCAACTGATGTTTCATGGTAATCAGAAGTGGGAAAAATTTAGACGAGGCATGTTGGAAGTGGCAGAGAGAGGGAAGGAAAGGAGAGAATAAAAGGGATGTCTGATAGTGGGGAGACCAGTAGAAGATAAATGAAGGGTTCTGAAGGTTTGTCAATGGGAGATAATCCTAGGAATTGTATACCCATTGCAACTGTAGAAACATTGAAAACTGTATTGCGGTTGTGAAAATCAGAAATAAGGGAACACTGGGGAAATTCGTCAGGCAGTATCAATACAGGGAGAAAATGGTTTGATTTATCATGGTTCATAGCCTATAATCTTCCATCCAGGTTTGCTGGCCTATGATATGCTGATCAATGTTTCTCTGTTGACTACAGTACTGGAATGCCATGCCTGTGAAGATGTACAGCTCACAACAAGCCAATTATAGGAACCTGGGAATAGGAAGAGACCATTTCACCTATCAAGGCTGTTCAGTCATTCAGTGACTGAGTTGTAATTTAACACATGGTACTCCTTTCCCCCTTCTTTAATATCTGTGCCTAGCGAAAATCCAGCAGCGAAATTTAAACTTACTGTTTCACTAATCCCAAATGCTGCCTGCAGAGGATTAAATATTTCCACCTTGCTATTTACGTAGAAGCGATTCTTAGCGATTTCAGTCCTGAAAGGTCTGTCCATAATTTTTAAATGACACTCCTGAGGCCCAGTACTGTATACCCTGCTGCAGCTCACACTGGCCACAGAGGAGAACAGGCAGGTGGGTCCTAGCAAGGAAAGTCTCTATTTGGTCTATAATAGTTTTTACTGGAATAACCTCAGCAATCCCATTCCACCTTTCCTTGCTTTCCTGTACCCCTGCAATTATTCTCTCCCACACATGCCCTTTGAATCTTTTGAAGTTCAAATTCAAGAATGTTATCATGAGCATACGTAGCTTTTATTGCAGCACCAGCCACAACAGAGTATGGCACAAACATGGGAAATATAAATATAAACTGCTGTAAATTATATGTCACTTAAATATCACAATAAGTAAATATAACATAATGACATTAGTGCAAGCTGATTTCAAGGTAGAGTGATTTTTTTACCATTAACCTAACAAAGTGATAAGTTACTGTAACCAATCAACCTTCCAGCATTAGATAGTGAAGTAGTAGTGAACCCAAATAGCCATACAGGGAGCGTGCATACTGCACATGGACTCTAGCAAAGGTTTGAATCGAACTTGGGTTTCTGTGGCTACGAGGTCGCAGCACTCACTGCTGCTACCTATATGAGACCATTCTCTCATGTAGTTAACAGTTCATTTTCTTCCTTCAAACTTGTTTTTATTATCCCTCTTAACATAAAACAAAATTCCACTTCTTGTCCTTGTCCAATCTCATTGCTAGGCGTTTATAATTAGTAGAAGAGTTGGGACGTCAGGTTGCAGCTGTATGAAACACTGGCCAGCCTACACTAAAGACACTATGTACAGTTCTGGTCACTGCACAACAAGAAGAAGGATATGGTAACATTAGAAAGAGTGTAGAAAAGATTCACATGGACCTTGCCTGGAATGGAAGAGTTTTTACTATTAGGAAAATATTGGATTTGCTGGGGTTTATTCTTACTGGAATGTCTTTATACAAGTTTATAAAACTGAGGGGCATAGACAGAGTAAACAGAGTCTTTTTCATAGGGTGAATGACTCTGAAGCTAAAGGGTGTAGGTTTAAGTTGGGGGGGAGGAATGTAAAGGAGATTTGAGCAGCAGGTTTTTCACACAGAGGGTGATGGGTATGTGGAATTTGAAGAGGTGTGTACAATTACAATATTTAAAAGAGATTTGGACAGATACTTGGATAGGAGAGGGGTAATGGAATATGGGCTAAATGCGGAATTAGTGTAGATTTGCATCACATTTGCCATGGGCAAGATGGCTGAAGGTCCTGTTCTGTGATGTACTACTCGATGACTCTAAGAATTAAACAAGTACTTGGGGATTATCACATCTAAGTTTTCCATAAAGACAAAACTAGTTGGTACGGTGTATATAAGGAACATTAATAAAATGTATAAAGTGTGGAATTGCAGACTTCCCACTTCTGCTGCAGTTACATGTTTGACCGCAGTGATAGAATCCCAAACTTCTCAGTTCTGCTTTTCTCTGAATAACGGGAATAAAGAATACCTTTAAATGAGAGAGAGTGGTTGCGGTAATTCCTGCTGTCTACTCTGCCAGTGATCCAGCTGAGGTGTGACCTTTGTACTGACCTTACTTCTTAATGGCTGAGAGGTGTGGTGATTCACTGGTATTAACAATAGAAACTGCAACCTTCCCCTTGATCTAACAGCAAGGTTTACATTCCCCGTCTCTCTGATCTGAGGAAATAGTAAATCAACTGTGTTCTCTTATTCTTGCCTGTATCTTGGAATCACAAGTTACACAAACATGATCTTAGGTCCATCAAGTCCATGTTAATTATCACCCACCCATCGACACAAATCGCTTTTTGTTAATCACCACATTCCAATTAACTTGCTTCGCCTCACAGATTCTACCATTCACCCAGGAGTGATTTGCAGTGACCAGTTGATCCATGTCATCTGGATATGGGAGGAAACCTGAGCACTCTGGGAAATCCAGGGAGTTTGTGCAAATCCCACCCATTACCTGAGGTCAGAATTGAACCCTGGCCACTGGAACTGTGAAGTAGCAGCTATACAAGCAGTCCACACCACAATAGTAGTTATGGTTTTCAATACTATATGTGCTGTGGGGAAAGGTTCACTGCTATCTACCTTATCTATTGTCTAGTAATGTACACCTCTGTAAGCTTCCCTCTGCTGCCTCTGTTCCAAGAGAAATACTCCAAGCTTATCTACGCTGTCCATGTGACTGAAAAAAGTTAAGTATGATATTCCTTCCTCTTACATTCACACATCCACTTTTCTTTCGTGAACAGCCAAGGCAATGACAACATGTTGGCAATTGGACCAGGTTGTCTACTCCGGAAAGTGGCAGTGATGGCTTTGGAGGTGTTTGCTCTGGACGTGCATGGCTCTCAGCTTACTATTCTGTTATTGTTTCAGAAACTCGAAGAGACTGTCCTGAATCCAGAGGTGCCCGAAGAGGACAAAAGTCTGACGGTGTGTGGTGAGGGGCAGGACTCTGTCCCAACTCCAGTCACTGCTCGAATCCGAGAGATTATTACCAAGAATCTATCCGAGGAAAGCATGGAAGGTTAGTGGGCACTGTTCTAACTAAGTCAAGTCATGTGGACAAGTACAGGGAGGTACTGATACAATGAAAAATTTGCTTGCAAGAACATCACAGACAACACACAGAGCAAAAAAAAAGAGACACATCCATGGTGGTGCAGGAGGTGGTCTATAGTGTTCCATTTCTGAGGTAAGATTAGTTACCTCAGGCAGGTTGGTTTAGGAAAGTAGCTGTTCCTGAACCTGATGATGTGGGACTTCAGGCCTCTGTACTTCCTGCCTGTTGGTACCAGTGAGGAGAGGACATAACCTGGATGGTGGTGATACTTGATGATGGTTGTTGCCTTCTTAAGGACTTCCTTCTGGAGATGTTGTGAATGGCAGTGGTAGGGGAAGAACCATGCCTCCAATGTACCTCATTGTGTCTACTACTCTGTAGTGTTGGTGGTCCGTCATTTCCGATGATGACATAACCTGCACAGGAGGAGTTTTATAGTGAAAAAGCCATTGCACTGGGGCAGTTCCACCGTCTTGGCCCAATGGTACGCAAAATCGTCATGGCTAGAGAATTCTTCAGCTGCAGTGGACAGGCATGATGCCTTGTGTGCCTTGTCATGCCCTTCACTCTCCACAAAGTGTTGCAGCACCGTCTTCTTGGCTGTTGGATCTTGTAGTTGATTTCACTGTTGGAACTAGCTTCACCTGCTGGGGTAGGCATATCCCTATCTCACGGGGGTTGGAGGTTCCAGGCTATCCTCACCTGGTTTAGCCTGCCTGTAGATGTGGTGTGCCAGGTTGTGGCTATTGTGAACAGTTACTTGGAGATACAGGTAAGAACTGGGTGTCAGGTGGGGACCGAAGGTGACCGAGCTGCCCCTGGAGTGGAAGATGTGTTATGCCTGTGCCACCCCCCCTCCTTTTTGAGAATCGCAAGATCGCTATTAAGTCAGGGCAGGAGACCCAGGAAATGAGAGAGAGACATTTGGAATGTCCTGGCCCCAGCGATACAAAGCCACGGAACAGGTCATTGTCTTTTGGAGACGGGATTGTGTATTGAGTACTGTACTTCATGGAAAGCCCTCAGGCAACGTGGGCTGGTTGGGGGGATGGCATCATTCCACCCTGATTGACATCTGAGACCCTGTGAGTCAGGATAAAAGAGAGACTGGGGAACGGCCCTTGACACGCACCAGGAGAAACGCTAGTTCCGTGACAGCGTTTAATAGCAATAGCCGGTGGAGGGCCCACGTGTGTCCTTTCCCGTTGCCCCGGGATTGAGGCCCTACCACGGAAGTCGGCTTAGCTAAGGAAGAGATCACCACCGACGCCATTTTGAAAGATCGACACCATAAAACAGAAAACCGGGCAAGTTCTAAAAACCTCGTCTCTCTCTCCAACCAAAAGCTGCAGCTTGAATGAACTTGAGTAACTTTTATATTTCCATCGGACAATACATTATCCCCTAGACAACGATAGAGCCATTTCTTATTGATTATTATTATACCCGCGCTTTTAGATTTAGTATCGACGACGTATATTATCTGTATGTTTGCATTGATATTATTTTTATGTATTTTATCAATAAATACAGTTAAAAATAGTACCATCAGACTTCAACGGACCTCTCTATTTTTGCTGGTAAGTGACCCAGTTACGGGGTACGTAACAGATGACAAACCTGCCACCGGAGGTGCTACCCCTCCCTGGATACTCCATACACTCTACTCTGTAGTAGAAAGAAAGCATGTTACCAGTACGCAACAGGGTAGTGGTAAATAGGTTATTGGGTTACTGTGGGATTGAACGTGACCGTCAGCGAACATTATCATAGAGTACTATTCTTCTCCTTCACTTGATGCACTCTGCTCTAACTGTGGGATATCCAGGTACAGCGTGCAGAAGGCATTGTGAGGACAAACAGGCAATTCGGAGTGAAGCTGAAGACAGAATCAGATGCATGATATTTGTGGCAGTGTTTGCCTGCCATTACTTCCTATAGGGTGAAACCTAACAGCATAAATGGGAGTGATTCTTCACTCCTTGATGAACCTTTACGCTTGCTTTGAATGGGAGAATAACACTAGATCTGTGTGAATCCCCATAGCATCTGGTGACACTGAGATCTCTGTCTTGGAGGGCAGTATCCAAAAGTTCTTCAAGAGGGTAAATCATTGCACACACAGCATCAGGTCCCGGTGGTGCACCTGGGCCAGTATGAAAATCTGTGCCGACCGCCTGGCAGGGGTGGTCATGGATATCTCCCAACTCTTGCTGCTGCAGTCGGAGGTTCCTGCCTGCTTCAAAAGGGCATCGATCATTCTGGTGCCAGAAAGGAAGGATGAATTGCCTCAATGATTATTGCCCGGTCTAGTACTCACATCTACCTTAATGAAGTTATTCGAGAGTTGGTTATGGCTAGAATTAACCCCTGCCTGAGCAAGGACCTGGACCCACTGTAATTCATCTACTGTCATAGTAATTCTACAGTGGATACAATCTCAGTGGTTCTTCACTCTGCTTTGGGCAGCAACAAGACTTACATAAGGCCACTGTTTAGATAGATAGATAGATAGATAGATACTTTATTCATCCCCATGGGGAAATTCAACTTTTTTTCCAATGTCCCATACACTTGTTGTAGCAAAACTAATTACATACAATACTTAACTCAGTAAAGAATATGATATGCATCTAAATCACTATCTCAAAAAGCATTAATAATAGCTTTTAAAAAGTTCTTAAGTCCTGGCGGTAGAATTGTAAAGCCTAATGGCATTGGGGAGTATTGACCTCTTCATCCTGTCTGAGGAGCATTGCATCGATAGTAACCTGTCGCTGAAACTGCTTCTCTGTCTCTGGATGGTGCTATGTAGAGGATGTTCAGAGTTATCCATAATTGACCGTAGCCTACTCAGCGCCCTTCGCTCAGCTACCGATGTTAAACTCTCCCAGTACTTTGCCCACGACAGAGCCCGCCTTCCTTACTAGCTTATTAAGACGTGAGGCGTCCCTCTTCTTAATGCTTCCTCCCCAACACGCCACCACAAAGAAGAGGGCGCTCTCCACAACTGACTTATAGAACATCTTCAGCATCTCACTACAGACATTGAATGACGCCAACCTTCTTAGGAAGTACAGTTTATCAATTACAGCTGAGCTTTCAGCATCATAATTCCTTCAGCACCAATAACCAAGTGTCAAAACCTGGGCCTCTGTACCTCCCTTGCAACTGGATCCTGGACTTCCTTATTGAGAGATCACCATCAGTTTGGAAATGACATCTCACTGACATCAACACTGACTTAATGATGAGTGTTTGGCCCACAGTTCCACTTTCTCTACACTCAAGACCTAAACACAGCTTCATGTCTAATTTCAGTGATGACACCACTGTTGTTGGTAGAATCTCAAGTGGCAACAGGAGGCATAAAGATAGATCAGGTTGGTTCAGTGATACTCCAACAACAATCTCACACTCAACATCAGCAAGACTAAGGAATTGATTGTGAACTTCAGGAAAGGGAACTCAAGAGAACACACCAGTCCTCATTGAGGGTTCAGTGGTGGAAAAGGTGAGCAGCTTCAAGTTCAAGGCATCAGCATTTCAGAGGATCTGACCTGGGCCCGACACAAAAAAGACATGGCAGCAGCTGTACCTCTTTGGGAGCTGGAAGATGTCACCAAAGACTCATAAAAATTTCTATAGCTGTAAGATGAGACTGTTCTGACTAGTTGCTTCACAGATTTGTATAAAGCCTCCAATGTACCTGCCTTTCCCATCATCTGGTAGTGAGCTCCACACATCTAAAAAAAAACTACCTCAGACATTCACCTACACTTTCATCCATTCACCTTAAATTATGCCCCCTTGTATTAGCCATTTGCGAGCTGGTGCTGACTCTCCACTTTACGTTTTTTTTATCATCTTACACATCTCTATCAAGTCACCTCACAACTCTCCAGAGGTTGTTCAACCTTTCATCATTAGACATGCTGTCTAATCCATGCAGCATCCTGGCAAATCTCCACTCCCACTCCCTGAAGTTTCCATAACCTTCCTATAATGAGGTGACCAGAACCGAACACAATTCTCCAAGGGTGGTCTAACCAGAGTTTTATAAAACTGCAACACTACCTTGCAGTTCCTGAACTCAATTCCCCTGACTAATGTAGGCTAACACACCATATGCTTTCTTAACCTATTAACTTGCTCAAAAACTTTGAGGGATCGATAGACCAGGGCCCCAAGATCCCTCTGTCCCTCCAAACTCCTAAGAATCCTTCCATTAACCTTGTATTCTGCCTTCAAGTTCAAGCTTCCGAAGTGTATCACTTCACAACTTTCCAGATTGAACTCAATCTGTCACTTCTCAGTTCAGCTCTCCACCCTACCCTGTCTTGTAACCTATGACAGTTTACCGCACCATCCACAACTCAATCAGCCTTCGCATCATCTGCAAAGTTACCTGCACACCCTTCCACTTCCTCATCCAAGTCATTAATAACATTCAAAAGAGCAGCGGTCCCAGAAAAGTATGAAGCAGAATACCACTGTTCTCTACTAGATAATTTCAGGGACGTCAGGGTGGTTATAAAAGTGGTAGGGGATGGTATTGCTAATCAGAAATATTTCACAGCTGCAGAAAGTGAGGACATTGTGGAGGGATTGTCTTCCAGGTTGGTGTGAGTGGAAGTCAGAAATGGTAAGGGAGCAATCACTTTATTGGGCGTATTCCATAGAAACGCCAGTAGCAACAGAGATACCAAGGAGCAGACTGGGAACAGGTTTTGTAACAATGCAACTATAACAAGTTTGTTGTCATGAGTGACTTCAGCTTTAACAGGCATCTCTTTAGTGCAAAAGGTTTTGATAAGGTGGAATTTGTTAGGTGTGTCCCGAAAGGGTTCCTGACTCAATATGTCATTAAAGTAGAGGAAAGGCCACATTGGATTTGGTGCTAGACAATGAAGGTGTCAGATCTCTCAGTGGGTGAGTGTTTTGGAGACAGTGACCACAACTCCCTGACCTTTATCATAGCCTTGGAAAGGGATAAGATGGTACAGGAAAGTATTTAACTGGGAGAGGCGGAATTATAATGGTATTAGGCAGGTGCTGAGTGTAGTCAAGGAAATGTTCAACAGAAATGTGGAGGTCTTTTACGGAGTTCCTGCATGGAGATCTGGATAGATAAGTCCCATTGAGGCAGAGAAAAAATAGTTGGAACCACAGTTGACAGGAAGGAGCTTAAGAATAGAGGAATTTCTCGCAGGTCAGTGGCGGTTATTTAAAAAGGAAGCTTCGAGAGCGTTCGTCCATTGTATGTGGCCTATCAGCGGTGTGAACAGAGCTCTACCAAGAGGGATTTCTCACAGGTCAGTGGCGGTTACTTAAAAAGGGAGCTTCAAGAGCACTCGTCCTTTGTATGTGGCCTATCAGCGGCTATAACCGGAGCAACATTCATGAGTTAGATAGCAGGGAAGGTTCAGGCATAAAAGGGAGGCTCTACCTAGCGGAGTGGTCATCGACGGAGTGGTCTGAGGCAGAGTGGTAGGGCTTTGGCTCATTCAGGCTTCAGCGATAATGGGTCGAGGCGAGGTAAGTTACCTGTGAGGAATAGAAACAGAAAGTATGTCTGTGAGGCCGGTGTTCTGTACTGGGTGTCAGATGTGGGAAGTCCGGGAGACTCCCAGCCTCCCGGATGGCCACATCTGCACCGGGTGCGTCGAGCTGCAGCGCCTTAGGGACCGGGTTAGGGAACTGGAGATGCAGCTCGATGACCTTTGTCTGGTCAGGGAAAGTGAGTCGGTAATAGAGAGGAGCTATAGGCAGGTAGTCACACCGGGGCCTCGGGAGACAGATAAGTGGGTCACAGTCAGTAGAGGGAAGGGCAAGAGTCAGATACTAGAGAGTACCCCAGTGGCTGCCCCCCTTAACAATAAGTACTCCTGTTTGAGTACTGTTCAAGTCAAATAAAAAGTTGCCTACAATGTAAGCTGGAAAGTTTCCTATCTCATCCAGGCATGCTTGGGCATGCTTAGGCGGCACGGCTGCTGCATGGCAGGACAGGTTGTAGTAATAATTATTGCATTCAGGACTGTAAGGATGGGATTTGCTATCACCAAACACAAATTTCTATAAAGGATTTTGATATTTGAGACAGATGCTTCCCAGAATAATTGACGCCAAGATTAAGAGAAGTATTTTTGTTGGTCCACAAATCAAACAGATCATCAATGACAGGCAATTTGAAGAATTTTTAGTGGGACCGGATAAAATCACATGGAAGGCATTCAAGAAAGCTGTTGAAAATTTTCTCAGCATCTACAGAACACCAAACTACATGCAGCTGGTTGAAAGCATGCTTCAAGCATATAAAACCATGAAATGCAACATGTCACTAAAGATTAATTTTCTCCATTCCCATTTAGACTTCTTCCCTGCAAATCTTGGTGCTGTTAGTGACAAGCATGGTGAAAAGTTTCACCAGGACATTGCGGTCATGGAGAAAAGATTCCTCCATCAGTGCTGGCTGATTATTGTTGGACACTGAGGCGAGAGGCCTCAGACACTGATTACAAATGAAAATTGTTAACAAAATAATTTTAACTTAGTTGAACTATTGCAAAGCATCAGCACCATTATGCAATTAAACACATTATATTCAATAAATGTTAATTTGTTGTTTCTCCAAATTCCTACGTGATATAAGTATTCTGAAATTATATTTGTGTTCATCTTCAAGAAGTCTATCACAAACAAAAAAAATTCTGAGGAAACAACACTTTTGAAAAAATTTGTTGTCCAGTGATATCAAGCGTATGAGGAGTATTCCGGGTTGGATAATCCAGGGAGGGACGACCAAGTCTTCCTGAAAATACTGAAGGAAGGCCTGTGTTCAGCCCACCAGGAATTTTTAGATTTAGGCAAAACAGTGGGTTTGACCTACTCTGCAGTAGTTTTGTGGGCTAGTTAGATAGACCGAAGGAAGTGCAAGAGAGATCGGCTACGGGTGTGGCCATTTGGGACATGGTTGGAGGCACTGTCCAAAACAGAGGATATCACAGCAGACACATAATCTCTCACCCCACTGGCACCCAGTCTGACCAATCTGACTGTCGATCAGATCAAAGAGCTAGTAAAGGTGGCTCCTAGGTCAGAAAAAGATGTGGCGGCAGGCCCCACTGCCAGCGCTGGTGACCTGCGGATGTACACAACAGCATTGTTAGGGGGACGGCAATATGATATGTTAGTGGACACAGGGGCTTCAGTATCGATTATAGACCTACCCTTGCCAACAACTGAACAAGCCATTGATATTAGGGATGTAGGAGGGAAAGCAGTGAAAGTGAGTCACAAATACTGGAAATCGGGGGAGTGCAGCTCCCAGTGTATTTCTGGGTATGTCCAAGTATTGAGGGCACTATCCTTGGAATAGACATCCTAAGGGAAGCAGGAACTGTTATAGATTCGGGAAAGGGAGAAATAATATGGACAAGTCAGGGGCAGTGAATGTGTACAACCAACAGAATACACAACCTGGCTCGCATAGTCGCAGCTGCCCCGATCACCAGAAACTGGAGCCATGATGGTGTCTATGGGTTACTTTGTCAGCAGTTCCAGCAGTGTGGGCTACACACAAGCAAGATTGTGGTTCAGTAAAGATAAACCCAGTTAAAATAGAGGAGGCAACACCAGAGAATCTGCAGATGCTGGAAATAAATAAAAACACAAAATGCTGGATAGATCCCATAGATGCTGTCTGGCCTGCTGAGTTCTGCCAGCATTTTGTGTTTTTATTAGAGGAGGGTCTGTATAAACTCCGTAAGCAGTACTCTATAAAAACTGACACACTGACAGCTGTCCAGGGTATAGTGAAGGAACAGAAACACCAGGGGATACTCAGAGAGATTGCAGCCACTACTAACTCATCTATATGGCTAGTAAAGCCCAGTGGAGCATATCCATTAACAGCAGGCTATACCGCCCTTAAGACCATGCCGAGATTGCATCCCATAGTAGCGGGCCCTGAAACAATCCTGAATGGCTTGTTTCCAGAACATAAAGTTTTTCCACGGTGCATTGGACTTCATCAACTGTGGGATTGTGTTTAAAAGCCGAGAGGTAATGTTACAGCTATATAGGACCCCACTTGGAGTACTGTGCTCAAGTCTGGTCACCTCACTACAGGAAGTATGTGGAAACTATAGAACGTGTGCAGAGGAGGATTGGGGAGGATGGATGTTGCCTGGATTGGGGAGCATGCCTTATGACAATAGTTTGAGTGAACTTGGCCTGTTCTCCTTGGAGCGATGGAGGATGAGAGGTGACCTGATAGAGGTGTATAAGATGATGAGAGGTATTGATCGTGTGATAGTCAGAAGCTTTTTCCCAGGGCTGAAATGGCTATCACGAGAGGGCACAGTTTTAAGGCGATTGGAAGTAGGTACAGAGGAGATGTCAGGAGTAACTGTTTTACCTAGAGTGGTGAGTGTGTGGAATGGGCTGCCGGCGATGGTGGATACGATAAGAGTTTTTTAAGAGACTCCTGGATAGGTACATGGAGCTTAGAAAAATAGAGGGCTATGGGTAACCCTAGGTAATTTCTAAAGTAACACATGTTTAGCACAGCATAGTGGGCTGAAGGGCCTGTATTGTGCTGTAGTTTTCTACGTTTCATTGTGACTAATATACTTCAGAGCTAGAAGGTGGTGTGGAGAAAGCCTCGGTGAGTAGCACTTAGAAAAACCACAAGGCATTCTACACATATGTAAAGAACAGGAGGATGGCTAGAGTGAGGATAGGATTAATGAGGGATAAAAAAGAAAATGTGTCTGGTGTTGGAGGAGCTAGGGTAAGTAGTTAATTTACTCACTGTTGAGAAGGATACTGACAAATGTGAGAACACCTTGAAAAAGGTTGATTTACTGGAACAAGTTGACATTAAGAAAGAAGATGAACTTTGGAAAAACACCAGGATAGGTTAGTCCCTGGAGCCAGACAGGATATAGTGCAGGCCACTGCAGGAAGTGAGGGAAGAGCTTGCTGTGTCTTTGGTGATGATCTTTGGGTCCTCTGGCCACAGGAGTAGTATCAAAAGACTGAAAGATGGTAAATGTTATTCCTTTGCTAAATAAAGGTAATAGGAATAGCCCTGGGAATTATGGAGCAGTGAGTCTAACATCAATGGTGGGCAAACTATTGGAGAGGATCTATGGAGACTGGATTTAAGAATATTTGGAGAAGCAATGTGTTATTAGAGATGGTTAACATAGCTTTGTGAGGGGCAAGCCATGCCTCATAACCCTGATTGAATTATTTGTGGAAGTTTCAAAGCACTGTTGAAGATAGAGCAGTGCATGTGGTGAGTATATGGATTTTAGTAAGACATTTGAGAAGGTTCACCATGATAGGCTCATTTATAGAGTAAGGAGACATGGGATCCAGCAAAACTTAGCTGTGTGGATTTAGAATTGGCTTGCCCACAGAAGGCAGAGTGAGGTAGTAGAGGGAATATTTATACTTGGATGTTGGTGACCAGTGGTGTTCTGTAGGGATCTGTTCTGACACCCGTGTACTTGTGATTTTCATAAATGACTTGTATCTGTAAGTGGAAGGATGATTTAGAAGTTTACAGATGACAGGAAGATTGCTGGTGCTGTGGATAGTGTAGGAGGTTGTTGTAGCTTACAACGGGACATTTATCAGATGCAGAGATGGGCTGAGAAGTGGCAGATGAAGTTCAATCCTGAAAAGTGGAAGTGATTCACTTTGAAATTTTGAATTTGAAGGCAGAATACAGGGTTAATGGCAGAATTTTTAGCACCTTTCACCCTTAACACATGACTTATAGTTGTCGTCCCACCCAGCTGCAGTGGAAAAACCTGTTAGCATTTACCCTATCTATACTTCTCATAATTTTGTATGTATCCATCAGTTCTCGCCTCAGTCTTCTACGCTTCAGGGAATAAAGTGCTAACCTATTCAATCTTTCCTTATAACTCAGGTTCTCCAGTCTCAGTAGCATCCTTGTAAACTTTCTCTGTACTCTTTCAATCTTACACCTTTCCTGTAGGTAGGTGACCAAAACTGCACACAATATTCCATATTAGGCCTCACCAATGTCTTATACAATTTCAACATAACATCCCACCTCCTATACTCGGTACTTTGATTTATGAAGGTCAACGTGCTTCCTGATTTCTTTCTTGTGTGTTCTCTTACATTTCTTGTACTCCACAAGTATCTCATTTGTTCCTATCTGCCTATACCTGCTATGCATCTCCTTTTGTAAGCAGAAGTTTCCTTAACTTGTTATCTTACCTTTTGTTCTCTCAGGCACATACAAGCTTTATACTCTCAAATTTCACTTTTGAAGTCCTCCCCCTTACCAAGTACACCTATACTAGTAAACAGTTTGCCCCAATCCACACTTACCTAATCCTTTCTGATACCATCAAAATTGACCTTTCTCCAATTTAGAATCTCAACCTGTGGACCAGATGTATCTTCTTCCATTTTAACTTTGAAACTAATGGCATTATGATTACTAGATGCAAAGTGTTCCCCAACACAAAATTCTGTCACCTGCCCTGTCTCATTCCCTAATAGCAGGTCAGGTATCACACACTCACTCATTGGGAATTCTAGATTCTGATCAAGAAAACTTTCTCTAGTCACGTGGCATGGGAAGCAATCCTAAGATCACAACCCCGGAGGTCCTGTCCTTTAACTTCATCATGTGCCATATTGTGTTCTATATTGGGCCAAGTCTGCTGCTCTCTACCTGCAGATGTTACTGAGCACTCGAATTGCTGTACTAGACATCGATGCAGCCAGTTAGGGTACTTTCAAACTATATCAATCGCTGATTGTTAGAGTGTTCAGTGACATGCCCTCCTCCTTGATTTCCTCAGAAAATGATGCTGATGTACCTTCTTGTGACTGCATCTATGTGCTGGGTCCAGGACAGGTCATCTGATATGTTAACACCCAGGAATTTTCAGCTGTTGACCTTCTCTGCTACTAATCCACCAATGTAGACCGGTGAATGTTTACAGTCCTTCCCTCCTGAAGCAACAACCAGTTCTTTAGTTTTACCAACAATGAGTGAGACATTTTTGTTGTGATGCCATTCAACCAGGTGATTGATAAGGGTGGCTGGACAGAGAAAACTGACAAAGGGCCATGTTGAAGTCATAAGAACTGTAAAATTGAAAGGTTACAAAAGGGTCTTTTAAGACTCTCTTAGATGGGTACATGAAGCTGAGAAAAATAGATAGCTGTGCACTAGGGAAATTCTAGTTAGTTTCTAGAGTAGGTTGCATGGTTGGCACAACTTTGTGGGCCGTAAGACCTGTATTGTGCTGTATGTTCTATGTTTGTGGATTCGCCAATAAAGCAGAAAGACACAAATTCTCCATATCTGTTTCCAAACTTTGTTCATTTGGACAGAATAGAGCAAGCATTAAATACTTGTCCCAGTGTGTGCAGCCCCTCTCACTGCAGCACTCCTCTTGCTCTGTCTGATCTGTGATCCAGCCCTTTAGTGAGGTCCTGGCAGACTCTGCCCCTTGCCCCAACCACCCTACTTTTGTACCCAGTCATACAAAATGCTGTGGTAAGTAGATTAATGCATTCACACCAGCTCAAACCACTGAACCAATCATCATTTGCCACTGCCCTTCATGAGTCACGCCCCTGTTGTTCACGTGACTTCCATCGTCATGCAGTCACCATTGAAGCTTCTGCAAACAGTCACACGTACTGGGCGTGTAGAGACATTCGACTCAACCCCTCACAATACACAGCAGCCCTTGAATGTTACAACACTGTTACATCTGGCCCACAGGCACTCACACAAACCCATGGGTGCCCATCACCACACAAACATATCACAAAACCACTAAGCAGATGAGTAAAATGCCAATAGTGACACTCTATAGAACTGTGGTTGGCCACCATCTCTGTAGCCCAAATGGCCACCAATTCCCTCCTTTCTCCGTAAGTGGATAATCCAATGCCATCCTATTCTGTAGGTCAACTGTCCTGGTTACCAGCACTTCTGCCGACATTTCAGTCAGCTCATCCTTTGCTCTGGAGCTGAAGCTGTCTCATTGACTAATGTCCCCATTGCAGATGCCGTGGATACCATTTCCTGGGACAGCATAGCTGGGAGGGCTGTCGACCAAAATCTTTCTGCCTCCGTGATAGCTCTCTTTTGGCACCCTGCCCCATCAGCTGGGTGTTCAGCCAGGTTATCAATATAATACATATACGCACAACATACCCAAATAAGAACAGGCAAACAAGCTCTTGGGAAGCAAAGGAAAGCACACCCAGCATCTGCCATTCAATGTCGCTGCGTTCGTCCATCAGTGGAGTCCCATGTACAGACTCTGCTCGCATTCACTATCTCCTACTGGGTCCTACCACCTTTCCTTACTGGATGGTGAATTACATTCATGGCAGAGACTGTCAGGTTGGACTGGTTGTAACTAGGAGTTTAGCACCTCTTAAAGTACAGGTTAAAGAACTGTCCCATTGACAAAGTTCTTCCAAGTCCCTTTGTTATATCCTTCCAGCATCTGAGACTACATCCACACTAGACCGGATAACTTCGGAAGCGCCGGTTTCACGTAAAAACGATAGGCGTCCACACTATGCATTTTTGAAAATATCTCTATCCACATTGAAACTGAGATTTCGGCGAATATCCTCCTACTGGGCATGTGCAGGACACATCTACCGAAAACAAGCGACATGTTTGGTGTTGAATCTCACCGTAAAAGTGCGCGTTTGTGTAGTTACAGACTAGAAAAACTTAAAACGACAGACAGCTGTTGGCTTTTGCGCAGGAGAACTTAAAAGTAAAATAAAACAAATACTGGAGCGTACGGAGGCAACCGACAGGGAGTTCATGGATAGATTGATCTGGCTGACGACGAACATCGAAAAACTGACTAACTCTGTTGCATTAATAAAGCACCTTGTTAAATGTATAAAACATGTCTGCATCAGTGTTATCTTGTATTTCCATACAATGTTACATTAGGTTGTTACACATCTATTGTCAGAGAAGTACTTGCATAAATAGGTAAACCACTTTCATACGAGCAAGGACAGAAAACAGGGCAAAGTGAGTATACTTATTTATTCAGTAAGTTATGGGTCAAAGTATTTGGTGAGTACATTTCTAACTCTTCTGGCTTCAGTCTCATTGCCATCTGTTCTGAAATTCTTGCGTTCAAGAAAACAGTGAAACGGCACGCTGCTGTCTGACAGCGTTTTCAGATTTCTCAGGTTACCCCGTCCACACTGATCTGCCCGAGCAGCATTTTCAAAAATACCCACCTTGGAAAGCATTTCTGAAAAGCTCCGGTTTCCAGGGACGAAAATGCCGTTTTAGTGTGGACGGAGGGTAAAGACGAAGAGAAAAAGCTTTGGTTACGAATTTATCCGGTGTAGTGTGGATGTAGCCTGAATTCAGTTTCATTAAATGGGATTAGTGGCAGGGCATGCTGGTTCTACATGGTTGGAGTTCAATGCGCATATCCAGCATCTTAAGACATTAATATTCATATGTCATCCGCAGAAGCATATTAGTTGCTGTCAGAGGGTGTAGGAGAACTACAAGGATCAGTTCATGTGTCCACATCATGGCATCACCTGCTGAAAAATAAAGGACATCAATTACTCCCTTCTTGTTGAGTATTCAGGTACATTATTTCCCGCTATCCTGGAGGTGTTATCCACTGTCCGTTTTCTGGCCCCACACCCCACACTCCTACTTCCCCCTGCTCCAGTGATCCAGACTGCTGTTGCATGCATACTCTCCCAGACTCCTTTACCAACACTGCCTCCTCCGCTCCGTGTGAGTTAGATATCGCCAGGTGTCAGGACATTGGGAGTTCCGGTTATCCATTGCCTGCTGCTGGACCTTGCAGGGTGTGTGAGGGTGTTCATTACTTAATGTGTTGTTTCAGTAACCGGTTCATTCAGATCTAGCACTCTGCAGTCATCTTGGGCTTCAAGCATATGTTGATGGAAATTTTCAGAGTTGTGTTGGAAGCATACTGCAACGTGCTTTCACTCAAGGATGTTCACCTGTTTAACCAAAGGGGGGGAGCTGGCAAGCACATGGGACATCCCAATACTACCTCATATGAAGATAGGTCTGTAACATGGTTTGGAGTGCAGCACATTATGAGAGCCAGTGCAAGTGCCTCTGGCCACTTTAGTCCAGTTTCCTTACATAATTTAGCCAAACATTTTTTTTTCAGGTTCCCATTTTATCTTTCCACTGCCCCCATGGATTGTGGGTGGTATGGGCAGGCAGTGTGATGCTTATTCTGTAAGGCTCGTGTTAACCATCTGTATCTTTTACATATAAAGTGAGGATTGTTATCATTTGGTTTCTTCTCAGTGATTCCAAACCTAGAAATAAATTCTCAGAATAAAATCTTAGGAACAATTATAGTATCACTTCTACAAGCTGGATAGTCTTCTAACCATTGAGAAAATAGACAATAACAAGTGCACAGTTGCAATAGAAATGTATACAAATATACATCCTGAAATTCTTTTTCTTCGCAAACATCCACAAAAACAGAGGAGTGCCCCAATGAATGAACGACAGTTAAATGTCTGCAGCTCCCCCCTCCCACACACAAAAAGCAGCAATGTGACCCCCCTCCCCCACCAGCAAAAAAGCATCGACACCCCGCCCCCCCCCCACCGATCACGCAAGCGTGCGGCAAAGCATCAATAAAGACACAGACCTGCAGTACCCCAGAGACTACTCGTTCACCCGGTAATTCGATATACCACAGGTTCTCTCTCCCCCAATAAAGGAAAAAGAAGTGTCCCTGTTTCGCAGCAAGAGGGGAGACATAACAAACAACTTGCTGATTTATGGTGTTAAAGTCTGTTATGTCACTTGTTCTGAGCCCTGTGCCCAAAGCAGCAGTAAGCCTGCTGCTTCTGATCTTCCATGTTCTCCCTCAATGCATCAGTTGGCAGCTGTAGCCTTGAACCAGCCTGTCTTCAGAGCCACGAAAATCTGGCACCCTGAAGGTGCACTAGTTAATTCTTGTATTGCTCCCTTTATGGTCTGATCTCTCCTCTTGCTTTCCTCATCCACAACATCATCTGATGAACCGTTTGGTTTCATATCTCCACTGACTCCTTTCTTTTTGGCCTTCCATTCATCCAGCTGGGCTTTAGTCTCTGCATCTACTTTTACAAGCAGCTTTTTGTCTCCCACCTGAAGCTCATGTAATAACCTTAATGTACACAGAGTAGGTTCCGGTTATTTATACTCACAAAAGCCGAATGATTGCAACTTTCCTGAAGCTCCTTGAACTCTCTTCCAGCTTAAAACCAGGCCACATTTCACAAGTAAATGCCTGAGTAACATATCAAAAGTTTTCTCAGATATGTTGCCTAAAAAGATTGTTGTAGTCTGACCACTGCTTTCATCACGTTAACAATTCCTCTGAGCAGCATGGTCCTTCCTTGGTCCAATATGCTTTCCAACCAGAAGAGCAGAGGTTGCAATGATCTGTGGTGCACTGCATGGAGATAGTTGTAGTACCATCTCATACCTTTCTTAATTTGCTTTCAGTTGGCTTCATTGAAGGGATGTGGCATGAAAATTATGGATGGATCTCCATTCAAGTTGTAGTTGCTCAGCCACTCATGAACCGACAATGCTTGCCCACCTGGCCCCACAATGCGGCTTGTTGGTTGTTGTATTTCACTGTTACAAATGTCATGCCCACAGAAGTTATCTTTTCTCCAGTGTAAGTTCTTGGAACATAGAACATAGAAATCTACAGCACCTTACAGGCCCTTCGGCCCACAATATTGTGCCGACCATATAACCGACTCTAGAAACTGCCTAAAATTTCCCTACCACATAAAGCTGTATTTTTCTAAGCTCTTTGTGGATATTAGCAGGCTTCAGATTAGTATCTTTGAAATGCCGTTCAAACTCATTGTGTGGAATGACTGAACCAGCCAAGCCAGTGTCCAATTCCATTTTAATTAATTTGCCATTCTGTTCTGGTACAAGCCATATTGCTTGTCTGTTGTTAGTTTTCACTTTCTAAGTCTCAAGGCCTGTTTCACTCTCATCATATTTTCATCAACAACGTTTGCCTTTAAACCTGCATTGCTCTGGCGTATGTGGGACAATTTGTTTGGCCAGTCTGGTTTCTGTTTAGACACTGCAATTTTGTTCATGCTCACTTTCATTCCAGGCTGTAACTCAATTGTGTCACTGTCTACTGTTTCCATTGATACAGCTATTTCAACTGCTCTTTTAAATATAAGTTGTCTTTCAGTTATGGGCCATTTTTGAATGCTTTCTTGTATGATTCCACAATCTAAACAATCTCTTAGTGCATCATTAAGCCCATTACCGAACTGACAATGCTCAGACAATCTCTTCAATTTAGCCACATATGCTGAAATGGACTCTCCTTCTTTTTGACTCTACTTATTAAACCTAAAGCTTCAGTTCTAAATGTTCTTGCGTTACTTTGACAATGTCAACAAAGCTCATTTCTGCTGGTTTGGTTGGAACAGTAAAACTGCAAAGCAATTGTATGCCTTTAAACCCAATGCACTCAATAAAATTGGTACCTGTTTCACATTGGCTATTTCATTTGCTTCAAAATGATATTCAATTAGCTCAGTACATGTATTCCAGTTATCTTTTGTGTAATCAAATACATTAACTTTTCTGACATAGCCAGCTATTTCTGCTTCTTATTTATGATTATTATCATGCTTTATGAACCCGGGAATTCTTCTGTTTCCTTTATTTTTTAATACTCAGTCATGCCTTCTGTTCTGATGAGCATGTGCTATGCTCCTTTTTTTAAAACTTGAATGTCTCTACACATGCTGGGCTATGTTTTTTACTCGACATTCCTTGCTGCACACTTTTTTACTCGACGAGCTCACTTTGCTTCAACAGCTTAATAGCCGTCTTGGGTTCATTTTAAAAATACTTCATTACCACTGTTAGACTTTGTTACTTCAAAACATTAAACTAATTTGGAAGACATGAGGGTCTGAAATCTGAGTCTAACTTCATGTTTTTTTTAAGTGAGGTGTGCACGTATTGTGGTAGTGTGATGATGTGTGATTCACATAGTTTTACATATAACTTTAATGAATTATATGAACAACAAAGCTAATTAAATACATTTAGAAGATTATTCTAATATTACTATATATTAAATACATAACAGGGCTTATATCAGGTGACATTTAAAAGTACTTTGGCATCATCTTTGGGGCCTTGGCAGAGGATGAAAAGAGCACGAGAGAAGAGCTTACTGGAGGTAAGCTTACTGCTTACTTCAAGCAGTAATTGCTTTACAGAGTAGTTGCCTGCTACTGCAGTCTGGAAGAGGAGACGCCGGAGGCGGTGTAGTGTGGCATCCATAATCGGTTGGTGGCTTGGCTTCTGTGCTTGATGCAGTCCTCCAGTGTTGGATTGGTGGAATGACAAACTGGATTGCGAGTGATCGTCTGAAAACTGCCAAGAAGTGTGTCATCAGTTTGCGGGACATGTCAATCAGGGACTTGGGCTATATATATATTTTCTGCATGACTGTATGTTTGCTTGCTATCTTGAATGCACTTGTACTGTTTATGTTTTGCACCATGGCCCTGGAGGAATGCTGTTTCATTCAGCTGTGTTCATGTATGGTTTAATGATAATTACACTTGTGCTTGAATGTGCCATATAGTGGATTGTTGTATGCCACTTGGATGTCAGACATTGATATTTCTCTAACACTGTATGGACCTTGGTGTTGTAGCAGTTGCTCAACCAGCAAATGCTTTGGCAGATAAAGAATTATTAGTAAACTTCCAGCACCAAATTTGGAGTTTTACCTAAACTGATTCTGTTAACATGGTCCAGACAGTTGAGTATGTAGTCTGTGAGACTGAAGTTCTCCTTCTTATCTAAAAAGCTGTGTGACCTTACGAGAAACAGATAGAGAGTGGCTTTCCTGTAAATCACACAACACTTAACTGATTTATTGCTTAAGGGCACTTATGGCCAATTAAAAGCATGGAATGTGGAAAAGGAGATAATGGTATCAACTAAGAAATTACAGTTAGTGGAATAACCGGTTAGGAAATCTATACAACAGGCAGAGTTGTAATTGTACAATATTTTCAGTAGAGTTCAGGAGTTCAGGAGTTCATAGTTTATTTAAACTATGAGGTGCAGGTGACTGATGGAGGTGGAATGTGACTTTTATTCTCATGTTTGTCGACATGAATCAAAAAACTGTAAAAACAATGCAGATAGAATAGCATTATCTGATTAGTTCTACTAGGCAGTTCAAAACTAAACAATACCAGACACAAATGGGTCACATAAACAAAATGTACATACAGCAGGAGAAGTTAATCTAAATTTACAGTGAAATTGCAGGCAGAGTGATAAGCCCAAAGGTGTGGTCACTGCCATTTTAGTTAAATTTAAAGCAGTACTACAAGTTAAAATAACGTTGAAATTGATTAGGATAGTTGTTGCAAATATTTCTAAGTTTTCTCATTGTCCCAAGGCAGGTTTAACTCTCTGATGGTTTAACTAGTTCTGACAATGTTGCAAACACACACAATTCTACTTAACTCTTCTCATCCCAGACATGTAACAGTATACATTTCCCTTAACCCAAGTCGCAACACATTTGCAACAACATTTATAAAGATGGGTGTTTCTTCAAGGTTTAGAATATAGAATGTAGAACAGTACAACAGGGGAACAGGCCCCTTGGTTCACAATGGTGCACTGAACCAAATAAATTAGTAATCCATTGGCCAACAAAGCTAATTCTCATGAACAAAAGGCAGTAACTACACTCACTTGCCTATCCATTGTGATGTTCCCACAGCAATTATCTCACTTTAGGGCTCTTTAACTTGTTATTTTATGCTCTCATTATTTATCGTCATTTATTTATATTTGCATTTGCACAGTCTGTTGTCTTTTGCACTCTTTGATCCTGTTATAGTTACTATTAGAACATAGAAAACCTACAGCACAATACAGGCCCTTCGGCCCACAAAGCTGTGTTGAACATGTCCTTACCTTAGAAATTACCTAGGGTTTCCCATATCCCTCTATTTTCTTAAGCTCAATGTACATATCCAGAAGTCTCTTAAAAGACCCTATCATATCCGCCTCCACCACCGTCGCCGGCATCCCATTCCACGCACGCACCACTCTCTGCATAAAATACTTCTCCTCTGTACCTGCTTCCAAGCACCCTAAAACTGTGCCCTCTTGTGATAGCCATTTCAGCCCTGGGAAAAAGCCTCTGACTATCCACATGATCAATGCCTCTCATCATCTTATACACCTCTATCAGGTCACCTCTCATCCTCTGTTGCTCCGAGGAGAAAAGGCCAAGTTCACTCAACCTATTCTCAGAAGGCATGCTGCCCAATCCAGGCAACATCCTTGTAAATCTCCTCTGCACCCTTTCTATGGCTTCCACATCCTTCCTGTAGAGAGGTGATCAGAATTGAGCACAGTATTCCAAGTGGGGTCTGACCAGGGTCTGTATAACTGCAACATTACTTCTCGGATCTTAAACTCAATCCCACGGTTGATGAAGGCCAATGCACTGTATGTCTTCTTAACCACAGAGTCAACCTGCGCTGCAGTTTTGAGTGTCCTATGGACTCGGACCCCAAGATCCCTCTGATCCTCCACACTGTCAAGAGTCTTACCATTAATACTATTTCTGCCATCATATTTGACCTCACACTTATCTGGGTTGAACTCTATCTGCCATTTCTCAATCCAATTTTACATCTTATCAATGTCCTGCTGCAACCTCTGACAGCCCTCCACACTAGCCACAACACACCCAACCTTTGTGTCATTAGTAAATTTATTAACCAATCCCTCCACTTCTTCACCAAGGTCATTTATAAACATCACGAAGAGTAGGGGTCCCAGAACAGATTCCTGAGGCACACCGCTGGTCACAGATCTTCACGCAGAATATGACTCATCTACAACCACTCTTTGCCTTCTGTGTGCAAGCCAGTTCTCAACCTCATTCACCCGCTTTCTCCCCATAAACTTCACACCCTGATTAATGAAGAACCCATCAACTTCCAAATCAAATATACCCATTGACTTGGTCTGCACAATTGTCTGTGGCAATGATCCACAAAGCCATGTTCCCTTGGATCCCATACCTCCTTACTTTCTCAATAAGCTTGCATAGGGTACCTTATCAAATGCCTTGCTGAAATCCATATACACTACATCTACTGCTCTTCCTTCATCAATGTGTTTAGTCCCATCCTCAAAAAATTCAGTCAGGGTCATAAGGCATGACCTGCCCTTGACAAAGCCATGCTGACTATTCCTAATCATATTATACCCCTCCAAATGTTCATAACTCCTGCCTCTCAGGATCTTCCCCGTCAACTTACCAACTACTGAAGTAAGACTCACTGGTCTAAAATTTCCTGGGCTATCTCTACCCCCTTTCTTGAATAAGGGAACAACACCCGCAACCCTCCAATCCTCCGGAACTTCTCCTGTCCCCATTTATGATGCAAAGATCATTGCCAGAGGCTCAGCAATCTTCTCCCTTGCCTCCCACAGTAGCCTGGGGTACATCTCATCCGGTCCTGGCGACTTACCAACTTGATGTTTTCCAAAAACTCCAGCACATCCTCTTTCTTAATACCTACATGCTCAAGCTTTACAGTCTGCTGTAAGTCATCACTACAATCGCCAAGATACTTTTCCATAGTGAATACTGAAGTAAAGTATTCCCACTGTCACACTTGACTGGTCCTATTCTTTCACGTCTTAACCTCTTGCTCTACACATACTTGTAGAAAACCTTGGGGCTTTCCTTAATCCTGACCACCAAGGCCTTCTCATGGTGCCTTCTGGCTCTCCTAATTTCATTCTCAAGTCCTTACTGCTAGCTTTATAATCTTGTAGATCTCTATCATTGCATGGTTTTTTGAACCTTTCATAAACTCTTCTTTTTTTCTTGACTAGATTTACAACAGTCTTTGTACACCACGGTTCCTGTACCCTACCATTTTTTCTCTGTCTCATTGGAACGTAACTATGCAGAACTCTACGCAAATATCCCCTGAACATTTGCCACATTTCTTCCGTATGTTTCCCTGAGAACATCTGCATTCAATTTATGTTTCCAAGTTCCTGCCTGATAACCTTATATTTTCCCTTAACGCAAATACAATGCTTTCCTAACTTGTCTGTTCCTATCACTCTCCAAAGCTATGGTAAAGGAGATAAAATTGTGATTACTATCTCCAAAATGCTCTCCCACTGAGAGATCTGACACCTGACCAGGTTCATTTCCCAATACCAGATCAAGTACAGCCTCTCCTCTTGTAGGCTTATCTGCATATTGTGTCAAGAAACCTTCCTGAACACACCCATCAAACTCCACCCCATCTAAACCCCTCGCTCTCGGTACATGCCAATCGATATTTGGGAAATTAAAATCTCCCACCACGACAACCCTGATATTATTACTCCTTTCCAGAATCTGTCTCCCTATCTGCTCCTTGATGTCTCTGTTACTGTTGGGTGGTCTATAAAAAACCCTTCCTGTTCCTAACTTCCACCCACAGAGACTCTGTAGACAACCCCTCCATGACTTCCTCCTTTTCTGCAGCGGTGACACTATCTCTGATCAAACGTGCCACGGCCCCACCTCTTTTTCCTCCCTCCCTGTCCTTTCTGAAATGTCTAAAGCCTGGCACTCTAAGTAACCATTCCTGCCCCTGAGCCATCCAGGTCTCTGTAATGGCTCCAAGTACTGATCCATGCTCTATGATCATCTGCTTTATTCATAATACTCCTTGCATTAAAATAGACACATCCCAAACCATCGGTCTGAATGCATCCCCTTCTCTATCACCTGCTTAACCTCCCTCTCAAACTGTCTCCAAGCATTCTGTATTTGTGAGCCAACAGCCTCTTCCCCAGTCTCTTCAGTTTGGTTCCCACCCCCCAGCAATTCTAGTTTAAACTCTCCCCAGTAGCCTTAGCAAACCTCCCCACCAGGATATTGGTCCCCCTGGGATTCAAGTGCTACCCGTCCTTTTTGTACAGGTCACATCTGCCCCAAAAGAGGTCCCAATGATACAGAAATCTGAATCACTGCCCCCCTGCTCCAATCCCTCAGCCACACGTTTATCCTCAACCTCATTCTATTCCTATACACACTATCACGTGGCACAGGCAGTAATCCCGAGATTTCTAACTTTGTGGTCCTGTTTCTCAACTTCCTTCCTAACTCCCTGTAGTCTGTTTTCAGGACCTCCTCCCTTTTGCTCCCTATGTTGTTGGTACCAATATGTACCACAACCGCGGGCTGTTCTCCCTCCCACTGCAGGATATCGTGGACGCGATCAGAAACATCCCGGACCCTGGCACCTGGGAGGCAAACTACCATCTGCGTTTCTTTCCTGCTTCCACAGAATCACCTATCTGACCCCCTAAATATAGTGTCCCTTAACACTGCTGCCATCCTCTTCGTCACCCTTTCCTATAATTTTAACCAAACTGGCTTCAGTCATTCCTTCCTGCACTCTTGCAATTTCAATTGCCTCTTGTTCCTCTGCTGCCTTCTGTGTAGTGATGTCCGCCCACTCATTTCCTTTCAGCTCTTTACTCTCTCCTTTCTGGCGAGCTGCTACTTTGATCACTGCCACCTCTGCTGGCAGACTCACTGCTTCCAGCAGTTGTCATGTTAGGTGCCGGTGCGGTAAACCTGCCCCTGTTGAAGTTACAAATGCTCGTCGTGCCCATGCCTCAGAAAATCATGCACTGCCCCAAAGGCATACCAGCTGTCTGTGTATATATTTTACTCGTCTGCCTTTACTGTAGTGCAGGGCCACCAGTTCCACCACTTGAGTTGAACAGCCCCCCATCCCTGGCAGTGCTCCTGAAGCTAATCCTTCACCTTGGTCCACCACCCAGTCCGTGGCCTCCTGTCTATGTACCCCTGAGACCCATCTATAAGAACTTGCTCTGCTTCATCTTCCAGAGGTGTTTCCCTCACTCCGCTAACTTCTTCCTGCGCCATTTCCATTTGGCACTCTTGTGCCTCCCCCCTGTTAGGATGGTGCTCGTGGGATTCACTCCAGTGTCCCTGACTATCATTACTGATCTGTCTTTGGGGATGAGAACTGAATTGGTTTAATATTTTGAATTTACAAAACTAAAAAGCCCACATGGCATTTACATGTTAAGCTGCCATACCACAGAAGGGATTTGGGACTCAGTTTTACTGCCTCTTATGCAAAATGCAGGAAGCCAGCAATACCCTGCCACACGGAATTCTTTCAGCGTTTCTTCAAGTGACTGTCTTTACATATAATGAAACTACATTCCACCCCACTGTCAGGACGCTGGAGCAGGGATCCAATCGCAGACCACATACTGTGCACACAGTGATATTAATTGAGTAACAAATCCCGCGGTGCAAACCAAGTTGGTGTCAAAGTACAGATACGAATGCTGGAAAGGCTCAGGAAAACTCACTGGCAGAATCTGGCAACAAACAGGTGAAAACATAGGACTGAAATACACTGAGCAATAACCAGCGAGGCAGATGATAGGTGGAGCACAATGAGACACAGGTGGCAGCAATACAAGCAATAATGAGAAACAGATGACAGACGGAGTACTCAGCGATACAGGGGCTGGAGTAGAGCAGGAGCAGGGACAGGAGCACATGGCAATACAAAACTACAGACTGACAGCTCGGGGGAAACACACAAAAAGACAATTCAACTGAGGTACTGACAATACCCCTCCCTCTACGGATGCATCCTGGCAGGTAGAGCTGGGTGCTGTCGATATAAGTCCCTGATGAGAGAGGGGTCCAGGATGTTACAGATGGGGACCCAGCACCTCTCCTCAGAATCGTAGCCCTCCCAGTCCACAAGGTACTGGAGGCCACGGCCCTGGCGATGAACGTCCAGCAGTCGACACACCATGAAGGCCTGTGACCCATCGATGAGCCGTGGGGAGGGGGGGGGGTGATGGGGATAGGACACAGGTGGTGGCTTGATGCAGGACACATGGAAGGTGGGATGAATGTTTTGGAGAGTGGAGGGGAGCTTGAGACGGTTGGCAGCAGGGCTTTTGACTTTAGCAATGGGAAAGGGGCCGATGAAGTGGGGGGTGAGCTTGTGGAATTCCACCTCGAGGGGCAGGTATCGGGTTGAATGCCACACACGCTGTCCCTGGCGGTAACGTGGGGCCTTGGATCGATGGCGGTCAGCTTGACACTCGATCCTAGCAGAGGCACGGAGAAGGGCAGAGCAAGTGCGCCTCCACGTCCACTGACCACGACGGATGAATGCCTCGGCAGTGGAATGCCAGCCTCCTCCCCCTGGGCAGGAGACAGTGGAGACTGTAGCCAAGGCAGCCCTCGAAAGGGGACAGACCGGTGGATGAGGACGGATGAGAGCACGGGAGCTGCTGACTCCACGCAGAGGGGTTCTGGGAGACCAGACACCACAATACTGTCTCCAGCTGGTGGTTGGCCCACTCAATCTGGCCATTGGTCTGTGAGTGAAATCATGAAGACAGAATCACAGAAGCACCCAGAAGATTACAGAATGCCCTCCAGAAGCTGGATGTAAATTGAGAGCCCCTGTCTGACACAACATCTACAGGTAAACCATGTAATTTAAAGACATGCAGTACTAGTAATGTGGCTGTTTCTTTGGCAGAGGGGAGTTAGGAAGGAATGAAGTGTACGGATTTGGAGAAACAATCAACTACTGTGAAAATGGTGGAGGAAGACCAGTGACAAAATCCAGAACAGTATGGGACAAGGGTCTCTTGGGAATAGACGGGGGTTGTAACAGACCAGCAGGTGACCGGTTAGAGTTCTTGCCTTGAGCACAGACCGAGCAGGCTGAGACGAAGTTGCAGATGTCATCTCCCATGGAGGGCCACCAGAACCGCTGACTGATGAAGGCCCAAGTACGCTTGGTCCAGGGTGACAGGACAATCGGGAAGAATGACCCCACTGCAATACCCTGTCAGCGGACAGAGCTGGGAACATAAACATAGTTAGTGGGGCATTGACTAGGGGCTGCCTCGCTCTGTTGAGCAGCTTACACCATGGCTTCAATGTCCCATTGCACTGCACCCACAAGACAGTGAGCAGGGAGAATGACATCGAGTACGTCTGGAGTTTCGAAGGAAATCGTTGGGAGAGGGCATCCGGCTTTCCATTCTTGGAACCGGGGCAGAAGGACAGAGCAAAATTGAATCTTGAGAAAAACAGGGACCAGTGGGCTTGACGGGAGTTGAAACGCTTGGCTGTACGGATATATTCCAGATCCTTCTGATCAGTCCAGACTAAGAATGGCACCTTTGCTCCCTCCAGCCAATGCCTCCACTCCTCCAGAGCTAGCTTGACAGCCAGTAGCTCCTGGTTTCCGACATCGTAATTCCACTCCCTAGGAATGAGGCGGTGAGAGAAGAGGGGGCAGGGGTGTACCATCTCATCCTTGGCCGAGCGCTGAGAGAGAACAGCCCCTGCACCAATGTCAGACACATCCACCTCCACAATGAACTGCCCATCGGTGTCGGGTTGAATCAGGATGGGGACAGAGGTGAAATGATCCTTCAGGCAGAGAATGCTTTTTCAGCAGCAGGGGACCAGGAAAATCTGACAGCAGATGAGGTAAGAGCAGTCAGTGTTGCAGTCAGTGTACAGTGGTTTCTGATGAAGCGGCGACAGAATTTAGCAAAGCCCAAGAAGCGTTGCAACTCCCGATGAGTCGCGGGTTGGGGCCATTCAAACACCGCTTTTAGCTTCTGTTGGTCCATCTGAATGGAACCTCCTGAAATTACATGCCCCAGGAAGGAGACGGTATTGCGATAAAGCTCACATTTCTCAGCCTTCACAGAGAGCTGGCTCTCCAGAAGGCACTGGAGAACCCTGCGGATGTGACCTGTGTGTTCAGCAAGGGACTCAGAAAAAAAAATCAAAACGTTGCTGAGATACACAAAAACAAATTGGTTCAGCCTGTCTCTAAGAACGTCATTTACCAGGGCTTGGAAGACGGCAGGGGCATTGGTGAAACCGAATGGAATAACCAGATACTTGTAATGGTCTGAGGTGGTGTTCAAGGCTGTCTTCCACTTGTCCCCTTTGTGGATGCTGACAAGATGATGGGTGTTACGGAGATTAAACTTGGTAAACTCGGTCCTACTGGTGAGCGCTTGGCTTTTACTGGGCAGGTGGAGATGAAGTGGCCTAGTTGGCCACAGACAGGAACAGGTGTTGATTCTCCTTTGTCTTTCAGTCGGTGTCAGGCGGGTACGGTCAACATGCACGGCCTCGGGCTCTGGAACAGGAATTGTAGATGGAGGCAAATGGCAGGGCAATGTAGACCGACGAGGATCTTGGAACTCACCCAGTGCCCCCAGGGACCCTATGGAACCCATTCCTCTGTGGTGCTGCCGAAGGTGAACATCAACACGGATGGCCAAATCCCCCAGGGCTTCAAAGGTGGCAGAAAGGTTCTGGGTGACCAGATCATCTTTGAAGTCTTCGGAGAGGCCGTTGAGGAAGGCGTCGTACTGTGCCTCCGAGTTCCAGCCGCTGGAGGTGGCTAGGGTCCGGAACTCTATAGTGTACTCTGGCACAGATCTGCACCCTGGTGTGTGTGCAGCATTTCACAGGCAGCAACTCTCTCATGTTTGGAGCAATCAAACACTTTTCTCATCTCCTCAGAAAATAACTGAAAACCGGGGCAGAAAGGGGAGCCTGCCTCCCGGACGGCTGATCCCCACTCTCTCGCCCGACCGGACAGTTGAGTGATGACATAGGCTACCTTGGCTCGATCAGTCGGAAATGTTGTTGGTAGTAATTCAAATGTGAGGGTGCACTGGAATAGAAAAGAGCAGCAGGTACCGGACTCACCTGAGTACTTCTCTGAAGGAGGCAGACAGAGCTCTTGGACAGGAGGAGCATGCAAGGATATGGAAGGCAGGGCAAAGATGCAGTCACAGAATGTTGATAGATGCTCTGGCACAGCTGGAGTGACTGAGTCTGGGACACAAGGTCAGCTACAGTGGCAAAAAGCAACTCCACTGCCCTGAACACAGACTCCAGCTGGTTCTGGAGTCTCACCAGCATGACTCCCTGTTGTTCCAGGGCAGCTCTCAGACGACCGGGGTCTGCTGGATCCATTCTTTCCAGATGGCACTGTCAGGATACTGGATCAGGGATCCAATCACAGACCCAGTACTGTGCACACAGTGATATTAACTGAGTAACAAATCCCAAGGTGCAAGCAAAGTCAGCGTCAAAGATCAAAACATCCAGAGAAATCCAAAATCAGGAAACAGGCAGAGTCGATATTCAGATGGACAGAGTACAGATGCAAATGCTGGAAAGGCTCAGGAAAACTCACTGGCACAATCTGCAACAAACGGGTGACAACACAGGACTGAAATACGCTGAACAATAAACAGAGAGGCAGATGATGGGTGGAGCACAATGAGACACAGGTGGCAGCGATACAGGTAATAATGAGAAACAGATGAGAGATGGGGTACTCAGTGATACAGGGGCCGGAGCAGAGCAGGAGTGGGGACAGGAGCACACGGCAATACAAAACCACAGACTGACAGCTCGGGGGAAACACACAAAAAAAGAGTTCAACTGGAGGAACTGACAATCCCTCTTTAATCAAGGCCTGTGTCAGGACCACTAGTGCTGAGAACTGTCATATGAAATTAGAGCAGTAATTGAATAGACCTTTTACTTTCCTCACTCCTCTTTAGTTCACTGGGCAGGGCATGGAGCTGATTGCTGAATGTCTGTCATCTGACATGTTCCTCCTCCCATGGGAAATGGTGTAGTCTAGGTACTGTCTGGTTTGCTTCCCAATCTGAGCCTTGTGTGGACTGATTTTAAACCTCTCATCTCACGGATCTCTAAAACACTGGCTATAGTTCCTAAATGACCTGCTTCATCTTCTGAAGCAATCGGTAGATCATCTACATATTGTAAGCTGGTCAACCAGTAGGGTGCTAGATTGAACTTTTCCATGACCTTATGAGAAAAGGCTAGGCTGTTGTGGAATCCCTGGAGGAGTCTGGTCGAGGTATACTGCTGCCTGCCTAGGGTGAAGGCAAATGGATCATGGGACTTGGGTGCCAAGGGGAGCCCCCAAAATCCATTAGTGATATGTAGGACTAAAAATAACTTTATGTTCTGGGGACAGGTCATTCAGGATTGTTGCAAGGCTCACCATGATGGGATGCAATCTCGGTTGGTATTATTAAGGATGGTATACTTTATTATTAACTGGTATGATCCTTCAGGCTTCTTCACTGGCTTCTTCTCTGAGTGTTATAGTTCCTTCACTATACCCAGAACAGCCGTCAGTGTGTGGTTCCTCACTTCCCAAATCTATTATGGCAACTGCTTCCTTTAGGATGTCTATTCCAAGGATAATACCCTCAATATTTCGACTGACCCAGAAAACACACTGGAAGCTATACTCCAGCAATCTTGCGTATTTGCGACTCACTTCTTTCTGCTTTCACTGTTTTCCCTCCTACACCCTAATATTGTATAAATAGCCTGTCAGGTCATTGGCAAGGACAGGTCCGTTATTGATACCGATGCCCCTGTGTCCACTAACATATTGTATTGCCGTCTCCCTAACAATGCTGTTGTGTACATCCGCGGGTCACCAGTTCTGGCATTGGGGGCCGCTGCCAGCTATTTTTCTGACCAAGAAGCCATCTTCACTAGCTCCATGACCTGATCGGCAGTCAGACTGGACAGACTGAGCCTTACTGGAGTGAATATAGCATGTCTTCCATGACATTTGCCTGTTTTATTCCCTTCTTCTGTTGACACGGCCTGCAACCATGTCCTGATAGGCGACAGCTCCTTTTCTGTTTTAATGCCTGGCCCAGTAGTCCTATTCTAAGTGCCCCAGTTGCTGGCACACAAGGCCAACCCTCTGTGATGTCACAGTAGCTGCATCCACTATAGCCACTCCACGATTTCGCTTGTGCTTTCTTTGGTCTTTCTCATCAGTCCACAAAACTATTGCAGAGTCGGTCAACCCCACTGCTATCCCTTAATCTAAACATCCTGGTGGGCTGAGCTCAGGCCTTCCTTCGGCATCGTGATTGTTCCTCCCTGGATTATCCAACCTGGAATACTCCTCATAACTCAATATTTACGTTCTGCGTAATCCATGGCTGTCTCATCAGCTCTTTGAATCACTGCCATTATCGTTCCCAGTTACTCTCACCTCTCCCCAGTCCTGCCTCACACCCCCTTTAAAAGAATGATATATTTCTTCCTTACTAGCATTCCCAGTAGTTATCCATGTACCATCCCGCTCCCC